>NC_064920.1:719340061-720590061 GCF_023897955.1 Schistocerca gregaria | reverse complement strand
CTATCTGTAAGCATGTCCACTTCAAATTTTCTATCAGATTTGTAATGCTCTCGCGATGGATGAAGGTAATAGTCACGAATCGTGCCCCTCTTCTTTGGACCATCTCAATCTCTTGAATCAGACCCAACTGGTAAGGGTCCCGTACAGACGAACAATACTCCAACACTGAACGAACTAACGTATTGTAAGTTATTTCCTTTGTTGAAGTACTGCATATCTTCAGGATTCTACCAATAAACCGCAATCTAGAGTTCGCCTTACCCGTTACTTGTGTAATCTGATCATTCCATTTGAGATCATTTCGAATAGTCACATCCAGATACTTGACTGATGTTACCGCTTCCACAGACAGATCATTTATTTTGTACTCATACATTAATGGGAACTTTCGCCTTGTTATACGCAGTAGGTTACAGTTATTAATATTGAGAGATAACTGCCAGTCATTACACCACGCATTTATTTTCTGAAAATCCTCACTGATTTGTTCACAACTTTCGTGTGATACTACTTTCCTGTAGACTACAATCTAAGGCCGCTGTCAATACCATCAACCAGATCGTTTATGTAAATCGTAAAAAGCAGAGGACCTATTACGCTGCCTTGGGGCCCACCTGAAGTTACTCTTGTTTCTGTTGAAGTTACCCCATTCAGGACGACATACTGCTCCCCGTCTGTTAAAAAACTTTCTATCCAACCGCATATCTCACTGGATAGACCGTAAGCGCGCACTTTGTGTACTAAGCGACAATGCGGAACTGAGTCGAACGCCTTTCGAAAGTCGAGAAATATGGCATCAACCTGGGAGCCGGTATTTAGAGCCTCTTATGTATCATGCACAAAGAGGGCCACATGTGTCTCGCACGACCGCTGTTTCCTAAAACCGTGCTGGTTTCTGCAGATGAGCTTCTCAGAGTCTAGCAAGGTCATTATGTCTGAACACAAAGTATGTTCCATGATTCTACAACAAATCGATGTCAGTGAAACTGGCCGGTAATTCTGTGCATCCGACTTTCTATCCTTTTTATAGATTGTTATAATCTGGGCCTTTTTCCAGTCCCGTGGAACTTTCCGCCGTTCCAATGATGCCTCGGCATGGATGTGTCTGATGTCCTTAGGTTAGTTAGGTTTAAGTAGTTCTAAGACTAGGGGACTGATGACCTCAGATGTTAAGTCCCATAGTGCTTAGAGCCATTTGAACCATTTTGCCTCATCAGCATCATACGCTCCAGGCAACCTACCTGTGTGTGGCGAAGCGTACTGCCGGTGCAACTAACCGGTGCCCCTCTCCTTGTTCTACTCGCGACTGGCGCCTGAGAATGATTGTCACCAAGCCTTTGTATTTGCTCCATTTTCTCGAATTTTCTCGTCGTGGTCACTTAGCGAGATGTATGCGGGAGGAAGTTATACGTTGCCCGACTCTTCCCGGAAAGTTCTGTATCGAAATTTCAACAGTAAACCTCTCCGTGATGCACAACGCCTCTCTTGTAACGTCTGCCAGTGGAGTTTGTAGAGGATCTGTACACGCATTCACGTCGACTAAACGATCCCGTAACGAAATGCGTCTCTCTCGGTTGGATCTTCTGCATCTCTTAGTACTACCTGGTAACGGTCCGATATTGATGAACAATACGAGTCGGTCGAACAAGTGCCTCATAAGCCATTTCCTTCGCGGATGAATTACCTTTCTTTATGATTCTACCTATGAATTTTAGTCTGACGTCTGCTTTTCCTACTGTTTCTTTTATGTGGCCATCCACTTAAGGTCGTACTGGATGAATAGTCCTAGTTAGAGGAGATACTGTTTCGAGCAGCTTGTCATCAATAGTGTAGTTGCACAGCAGTGGGTTTCTTTTCTTATGTATGAGCAATATGTCACATTCATTCGCGGTCAGGGTCAACTGGCAGTCTGCATCATTCATCAGTACTTTGCAGGTCATTCTGCAAATCGATACTGTCTTCTGAAGTTGCTACTTATACACAATGGCATCATCTGCGAACAGTCTTAAAGAGCTTCCGACGCTTTATACTAGATCATTTATACACATTGTAAGCAGTAATGATCCTATCACACTTCGTTGGGGTGCTCCGGAAGCTACATTTACGTCTGCCAGTTTTGTTCTGTTAAGAGCGACGTGTTGAGTTCTGTCTGCAAGAAAGTCTTGAATCCAGTCGCAAATCTGGTCCGATATTAGGTAAGCTCGTATATTTCTCTCCAAAGAACAGTTCTGGGCGGTGTCTAACGCCTTCATGAAGTCAAGGAAGGCGGCATCAATCTTAGTCAAGGAAGATGGCATCAACCTAAATGCCATTGCCTACAACGCTATGGAACAGGATTATGAGATTCGAACCTGCGACCGCAGCGGTCGCTCGGTTCCAGAATGTAGCGTCTAGAACCGCTCGGCCACCTGCAGCCATGTTATGGCCGTCGTTGCTGCTAGAGGTTAGTCGCAAGTCGCTAATGTGGCGAGCATGCCTTGCTCGGCATATGTACAGCTTAAAGATTAGAATGTTGTTACGTAAATTAAAGGTGGAGGAGGGAGAAAGGATGGAAAGGGAAGACTATTAACGTCCGCTACATCGGGAACTTATGCGGAATCAGCGGCGACTACAGAAAATAGGTGCCAGACCGGGATTCGAACCTGGCATCACTTACTTACTAAGTAGTTGCGTTAAATACTACGCCACCCAAACACACTAATTATCGCAATTGTGCGGACAATTCCGGTACGCCTTTCGGCCGCTCCATACTCCCACCTAGCGCCACCTATATGCATCTGCCTAGTAAGCAGGAGATCCTAGGTTCGAATCACGGTCGGTCATAAATTTTTTCTCGTCACCGCTGATTCCGCATAAAGTCTCGATGCAGCTATCAATAGTCCCTGCCCTTTCCCTCATTTGTCCCCCCCCCCCCCCCTCCACCTTCAAGTGACATAATATGTATCGCAGCTGCGGTTTCAGCGTAGTGACGTTCTTTCGACACTACACATTGACATATTTAGAATGTTATTCCTACTGAAATTCTGGAGAAGGTTTTATGCTGTCGATATGATGTTATGATTACCTGACTTGCTAGGTTGGCTTCAGGTGAAGTAGAGATACATAAGAGAAAATTATCCTGGCAGCAAGACTGGCCTCGCGTGATGTGGAGGTAATTGTCCTCAGGCTGCTGCGGAGAAAATTATTCTCGCAGCAGGTCCGACCAGCGTGTTGTCCGCGTGCGTTGTTGATGGTGGCCAGTTCCAGGACGACCCAATCACGGTATTGACCCGACTTCTCGTAGAACGCGCGAGCAGTGTGCCCGTTTCTTCGTGCAGCAGACGACCTGAATACAGACTCGGACGGACTAGAGCGAATTCCAGAGCTCAGTTCTGCACCCTCTGGACTGGAGCGTTGTATGTCAGCGGCCTTTCCCCACACCATAGCCGCTTACTCCAACACTGCTCTGTCCAGTGTTCAGCAGCACGTAATACCGTGGTGAAGGAGGCAGCGACGACCGTGGTTTAACCACAGGATACAGGGGGCGCACAGGCTCCACTCCTCTGCTTTGACGTCACGTACATGCTGGGCCCATGTGAGTCTCTGGCGTGAGTCACCTGTTTCGCGGGCTTCGTCCTTGGGACAGGGGCTCCCAGGACGTTGAGAGGCGGCAGATCTGGCGGCATCAACCTTCAGGTGAAGACTACCGTCTGGCTGCTGGATGCGTTGAATTGAAGTCGCCACTTCGTTGCCCATGCTTCCAGTGCGTCGGACTCGAGTTGTACTTGACGTCTCATTGTCTGGACGTTCATGCTGCGGGTGAACAGCAGTATACCGTCGACGTAAAGCACCAGTTCTACATTTACCACACGCGGCTCATCGGTAGTGTAGAGGGTGTACTTCAAGGGACCGAGGACCGACTCCTTCGGACCCCTGCCTTTATACGCCGCTACATGGACGACCTATCGTTTCGTGATGTGACGACCAAAGGAAGGAACCACACTTTCATCAACATCATTATCATAATTTCATTTAGCACTGTTGTAAGAGGTCCATAATTAAAGAATTTGTTGCTAGCGCACTCGAGCTGATGTAATTTCGATGTATTGCTCACGCGCTGCCTGCGATATGTAAGCTATAAGAGAATCTGAGACCAAAGAGCAGTATTGACTGCAGTAAGAACTGTGTAGCAGTAGGAGTAAGTTGTTGCTAGCGAGCAGTCGTGTCTGGTGTGTCGTGTTGGCTGGGCCGGTCGTGTGCAGCGATGGCGGAGCCTGAGCGTTGTAGGATAAGGTAAAAGCAGCCTCGCGTATATGTAGTATTGTTACATCAAGTCCCATGTAAATGTTTTTAAAAATGTGTTAATAATAATCTTTCTCATAAAAAGTAACTTTTGACATTTATCTCAATTTAAGGAATTCACTAATTTCTCCAGTCCTTGGCAATCCCGATTATTGAAAAGAAAAGTCAGTTCTTTCCTTTTTTATAAGACAAATCTATCGGCCAGCATTGCACTTAGCTGCGCCAGGAAAATTTCTTATAGGAGCAGATATATACGCGTTATCTGGCGATCTAATTAAGGTAAGATTTTTCAGTTTATTCAGAATGATGTATCAGGGCCATGACGTAGCATTGCTGACGTCCAAAATTTACCAGGTTAAATTGACTGTCAATTATTGAAAGGTTATAGGTTTGTCACATTGTATTATATTTTCACTGTTGGATAGTTACGCTAAATGAGAGTATTATTCATATTATTTTATTTTGTTGGGAAGCTACACTTGGTATTTTGTGGGGAGGTTACACTGTCGACAAAGGTCGTATCTTGGCACACTTGTCAGAATATAGTTGTCAAAGGCACAGAACTATTTCAAAATGTCTGTAAACATATTCCTATTCATAGCTCTTGAGATATGGTGGATGAATTTCAATGAATTCCTCCCAATACGTCATTCAACGTGACATAGTACACGATCAGTCACATTAATGTGACCACCTGTCAAAAGTGTGAGTAACCACGTTTTGCAACTTGGACGTGCATGAAGAGACTGAGGATCTGGAAGGTACTGACTGGGATGTGGAGCTGTGTCGACGCCAGAGCCGTGGCCACCTGCGCTAGCTTTCAGTTGAGGATCCATGGCACGAACAGACCGATCAAGGTGTCCCACAGATTCTCAACTGGGTTTTAATCCAGTGTTTTTTGGTGCGGGGGGACTATGGTAAACACACCATGATGCTCTACAAATCACTAATTTATAATGTGAGCTGCGTGACACGTTGCGTTGCCCCGTAGTACGAGGGGAAGTTCCAAAATAAGTTTCCCCTGTCGACTGTGGACAGAGTTGTGTGATATGGGCGAAAGACGACACGGCAGGTGAATGCGCACGTGCAAAACACCGATACATCATTGGGTAGAGGTCAACCGCGATCAAGCAGATGGCGCTGTCGCAGTGCCTGCGCAAAACGGAGGCCAGCCGCTCAGTCTTTTCCAGGAGCTATGGAGAGAAGGTGCGTTTTGGAGTCGTGGAAGTGAGAGCTGTTGTCTGCTATGAATGGGCACGTGTACTATCAGACATAGAAATTCATAACCACCTTGTTGAGGTGTACGGGTCTTGTATGATGTCGAGGCAAATGGTGCGGAGATGGTGCCAGCAATTCAGTGACAGACGTCGCTACGTGCAGACATACCGAGACCTGGTCGGACGCGCACGGCCACTACAGATGCCAATGTCAGGAAGGTGGATGACATGATTAAAGCGAACCGGCTATCACCATCGATGGAGTAGCGGCAGAACTTGGACGTGAGCGAGCTCTGAAGATCACGACATTCTTCGATACAGGAAGGTATCAGCACGATGGGTGCCCCGCCAACTGACCCCGACACACATGGAACAACGCATGGCGTACAGCCTGGAACAGCTCGTTCTTTTCCATGAATCTGGCAAGCACCTTCTGTTTCAGATTGTGACGGGGCACGAAACGTGGGTCCACCATTACACTCCCGAATCGAAGGCCGCATCCATGGAGTGGAAACATCCGTCATCACCTGTCCGAAAGAAGTTCAAAAGCACTCCGCCTGCAGGTAAAGTGCTGCTCACCGTTTTCTGGGACGCCAAAGGAGTTTTGCCTCTGGACTTTCTGGAGGATGCAACCACCAATGCTGCGCGGTACTGTGCCACTTTGTCGAAACTGAAAGAGGCGATTCGGAAACAGCGGCCTCGCCTTCTCAGATCCTGCGTTCTGCTGTTGGATGACAATGCGGGACCACACACGGCGACGGCAACGCAAAACCATACTGCAACTCTTGGTTGGGAGCGCCTACACCATCCGCCTTACAGTCCGGAATTCGCACCAAGTGACTTCCATATGTTTCCTGCTTTGAAGAAGACTCTCGGCGGAAGGCTTGGTTCAAATGGCTCTGAGCACTATGCAACTTAACTTCTGAGGTCATCAGTCGCCTAGAACTTAGAACTACTTAAACCTAACTAACCTAAGGACATCACACACATCCATGCCCGAGGCAGCATTCGAACCTGCGACCGTAGCGGTCGCTCGGTTCCAGAGTGTAGCGCCTAGAACCGCACGGCCACTCCGGCCGGCGGCGGAAGGCGTTTTGGCAGCAATGCTGACGTCAAACAAGCCGTTCAACGATTCTTTAGTATGCAACGCCTTGATTTTTTCCTAGAAGGCTTTTTGAAGCTTACAAAAGTGGTATGACAAATGTCTCAATGTACTTGGAAATTATGTAGAAAAATAAAGATATATCTTATGTTTAAAGTCACATTCTCTTTTTTTTCCTTTCACACACATCTCTGATTGCAGTCGACAGGAGAAACTTATTTTCCTACTCCTCCAAGTATATACCATCGTGCCCAGGAAAAAACAAGCTTCATATAAGAGTGGACATGGTCCTCAACGTTAGATTCACGCTCTTGGTGGTCAATTGTACCTTCCAGAATGACGAAATCAATCAGGGAATACCACAGAAACAGTATCCAGAGCGTAACGCTCCCTTCTTCTGCCTGAACCCTTCCGACGATTGTTGTAAGGCCGTACACGCCAACGGCCGTTTGTCTGATGGTGTATAAAAGTGCTTCATTTGAAAAGGCCACCTGTTCCCACTCAGCAGATGCTCAGTTGCTGCAGTCGCGTGCCAATTCCAGTTTTCATTAGTTGATGAACAGCCGTCAGCATGGGTGCATGTATCGGGCGCCTGCTGCATGAGTCCATACGCAGGAGCATTCGCTGAGTGGTCGTTGAGGAGACGCTGTTGGTATCCCCTTGGTTCATCTAGGTGCTCAGTTGCATATCTGTTCACCTGTACACATTTCCGCAGATGTCGTTCATCCTTCTTATGTATGGGCCATGGTGCGCGACAGTTGCCTCTGCGCCAGTTTAGGATAGCGCCATTTTGTCGTGCATGGTAAATTTTAACCACGGCAGCATGCAAACAGTTTACAAAATTAGCCATTTCGGAAATGCTTCCGCCCTTGGCCAGAAAACCAATGATCATGCCCTTCTCAACGTCATAAAAGTCATTTCAACATTACGACAACGACTGCACTGCTTCCGCGTCCGCCCCTCCCCCCATCCCGCCGACAAGCTTTATATTCCCTCCACTGCTAGTGCTGCCACGTGCCGTCTGCAAGTAGTGTTGCTCGTTGACATCAAGCATACGCGAACCTTTTACATCACTTTCAGAAACCTTGTTTTATTGGTTCCCATTTTCTTTGGCATAATTGTAAGTGCAAGACGTAATGAAAACCAACAACTTCTTCATCAAAAACTTTTCGAATGATTCTAAAGGTGAGAAGTCTTTCTGTTGCCATTTTCGCTGGCTCCATGTACGTTCTGTGCATTCCTGCTTTCACAAGAGGACGGATGGTAGCTGTGATTTATTTTTATCTTTGTACACATTTTTGAGGAAATTTAAGAAGTGGCTGTAGTGGAATAATTGTTCGTATCACAACTGCCCGACTGTACATTTCAATGCGTACTACTGGAGAAATTATTTTATCAATGTCTTCATTTACGTCAGTGCTTAATTGTTGAGCCTCATTTATGGTAACATTATACTCACACGAAGCCCTGCAAAGTCCACGAAGCTGGTGGTCCTGTCGGATGACTGATATCACGCTCTTTGTCTTCGGGAGCAGAGTCTTCGTCTCTAAAATCTGCATGTTCCGATGGTTATAACATGATGTCTACATCTAGAATATCATTATCTTCATCCAGGGTGGCCATCAATTCGTCTGGTAGTAGACTTGAAATAACCACCAACGGCACGTCTACTGTCCGCAAATGTGGGCATGTGTAGTCTCGTAATTATTGTGAAATACATGCTTTCATTATTCAATATTGATTTTGATTAGTTGTTACTAGAGACACTTATAAATAAGAAAGAAAACTGCGTTGTTTTTAGCATCTTACCTTTTGTTATAATACGTGTTGGCTGACGTCAGTTGACATGATAAGCGATTGCGAAATTAAAGCGTAGTACATTATTGGATGGAAGCAGCAACTGTTGGTCAACAGTTTAAATTATTTATACCCGGTCCAGTCAGATTAACATGAACATCGCCTATTTTCGATTTCAATGTGCCTATGTTCGACTTCAACGTGCAATAACCACTCACAGACTGCTACACTACGAGTGGATGGTATACGTAGCGTGTCGGGAGAACGGGGAAAACGATGCGGAAACGGAGTGTTTTTCTTTTTTTTTTTTTTTTTTTTTTTTTTTTTTTTTTAGGCATCGTCCTCTGACTGGCTTTTGGCTTTATGTGGCCCGCCATGAATTCCTCCCCTGTGCCAACTTCATCTCAGAGCGCACTTGCAATCTACGTCCTCAATTATTTGCTGCAAATATTATTCTCTCCGTCTACAGCAGCTCCCTCTAGTACCATGAAAGTTATTCCGTGATGTCTTAACAGACGCAAAATCATACTGTCCCTTCTCATTGCCGGTGGTTTCCATATATTCTTTCTCTCGCCTATTCTGCGGAGAAACTTTCCATTCATTATCTGCTTCGATTCTTTTCATCTACGGTTTTTCCATAATACATGTTTCACTACCATACAATGTTGTGCTCCAAACGTACATTCTCAGAAAGTTCTTCATCTTCTCTTAGCAGGAATAGCCTTTCTGCCAGTGCCAGTAAGCATTTGATGCCCACCTTGCTTCGTACATCGTGGAATATTTTGCCATCTAGGTAACGGAGTTCCTTCATGTATTTCGTGATCACCAATCCTGATTTTAAGTTTCTCGGCGCTTTCATTTCTGCTACTTCTCATTACTTTCGTCTATCTTCGATTTACTCTCGATCCGTATTCTGTACTCATTAGATTGTTCATCCCATTGAACAGATCCTGTAAATCGTTTTCATTTTCACCGAGAATAGCAATTTCATCAGCTTATTTTAACATCGATATCCTTTCACCGTAAAATTTAATTTCACTCTTGAACTTTTCTTTTATTTCCGTCATTGGCTTCTTCGAAGTATAGATTGAACAGCAGGGGCGAAAGACTGCATCGGTGTCTTACATCCTTTGTATTACGAGCACTTCGATCTTGGTCTGCCACTCTTACTCGCTCTTGTACATATTGTATATTACCCGTCTTTCCCTACAACTTACCGCTATCTTACTCAGAATTTCGAAGGTCTTGCACCATTTGACATTGTCGAATGCTTTGTCCAGGTCGACAAACCCTAAGAACGTGTCTTGATTTTTCTTTAATCTTTCTTCAGTTATCAACTACAACGACAAAACTGCCTGTCTGACGCATTTGCCTTTCCTGAAGCCAAACACATCGTCATCTAACAGACCTCAATTTTAGTTTCCATTCTTCTGTATGTATGATTCTCGTCAGCAACTTGGATGCATGACCTGTTAAGATGATTGCGCAATAATTCGCGCTCTTCTCAGTTCTCGTAATCTTCCGAATTGCTTGGATGATGTTCTTCCAAAAGTCAGAGAGTATATCGCCAGACTCATTCACTGTACATACCAACGTGAATAGTCGTTTTGTTGTCACTTCTCAGAATGATTTTAGAAAGTCTGATAAAATGTTATCTATCTCTTCTGCCTTATTTGATCTTAAATCTTCTAATACTGGATCCCCCGTTCGTTCTATGTCGACTCCTGTTTCTTCTTCTGTCACGTCATCACACAAGTCTTTCCCTTCAAAGAGTCTTTCAATGCACTCTCTCCACCTATACGCTATCTGCTCTGCATTTAACAGCGGAATTCCCGTTGCACACTTAATGTCATTACACTTGCCTTTAATTTCACAGGATGTTGTTTTGACTTTTCTACATGCTGAGTCATTCCTTCCGACAATTATTATTTTTTTTTAATTTTTACCCATTTTTCATCCACCCGTTTCGCCTTAGCTCCTCCGCCTTTCCTATTTATTTCATTTCTAAATGAATTGTCTCTCTGTATTTCTAAATTTTTCCGAACATTTTTGTACTTCCTTCTTTCATCAATCATCTGCAGTATTTCTTCTCTTACCCATAGTTTCTTCGCAGGTATCTTGTTTGTATTTTGTTTTTCCTACCAACTTCCTACACTGTCCTTTATAAAGACGTTTTCCTCTTTAACTGAGCTGCCTACTGAGCTACTCCTTATCGCAGTACCTATAGCGTTGAAGAACTTCAAGCGCATCTCTTCATTCCTTATTATCTTCATATGCTACTTACTTGCGCAGTCATTCTTCCTGACTAGTCTCCTAAACCTTGGCCTACTCTGCATCAGCACTAAATAGTGATCTGAGTCCATATCTGGTCCTGGGTATGCCTTACAGTCCAGATTTTGGCATCTCTACCTTACCACGCTGTAATCTAATTGGAATTTTCCCATGTTTCCCGGCCTACTCCAATTATAGCCCCTCTTCTTGTGATTCGTGAACAGTGTACCCGCCACTACTTGCGGAAATTTATTGCATAATTCAGTTCGTCTTTCTTCTCTCCCATTCCTGAAAGCAAGCCCATACTCTCTCGTAATTGTTTCTTCTATGCCTTCCCCTCCAACTGCATCAACACCCCTTTATTATTAAATTCGGTATCCTCGTATGCTCTGTCTGTCTTTTCATCTTCCGCTTGCGTCATCACCGTACATCCGTCAACTATCGTTATCGGTGATGGTTTGCTTTCGATTCTAATGGGGACAGCCCTATCACTGAACTGTTTACAGTAAGTAACTCTCTGCTCTACTTTCTATTCATAACAAATCGTACTCCTGTTATACCATTTTTCGCTGCTGTTGATATTTACCCTGTTCGCATCTGACCAGGAATGTTTGTCTTCTTGCCATTTCACTTCACTGACCTTCACTGTGTCTACATTGGGCCTTAGCATCTCCCTTCCCAGATTTTGTAGCTTTCTTACCACGTTCAAACTTATAACATTCCATGCTCCGAGTCGTAGAAGGTTATCCTTTAGTTAGTTACTCGATGTTTTTCCCATGATCAACTCGTGATCAAACTGTTCGTCCTCTGTCGTTGTCGAAGTATACTATGAATGGCAAAGTGAGGGTATCCCAGTCTGGTGTGGAGGTGAAAGTGATGCACCCTGGACCGTAGATTACAAGGGTGAACGATGGCTGTGGACATATGTACAGGCAAATAAAACTGCAACTGTAGAGCATTTGACAGCTACTATGAACCAAGGGACTACCAACAGTCTCTCCTCTGGAATTTGTTTGCCAGTACTGCAAAAGGACATCCACAGAGTGGCGACAGCTGGCCTTTTCAGATAAATCACGTTTTACGTTACATCTGAAAGACGATCGTTGGCGTGTATGGCGTGAAACTTCTGAAAGCAAACACCTTGCAACAATCGTCGGAAGGGTTCATACCGGGACAGAGAGCTCTGTTCTCTGGGGAATGTTTTCGTGGCTTGACATGGGTAATCTCGTCATTCTGGAAGGCACAATGAATCAGCACAAGTATGCATCTGTCCTTTGGGATCATGCTGTTTGTTTTTCCCTTGGCATGATGACATCTATCAGCAGGACAATGCAACATGTCTCGCAGTTCACAGTGTCCGCACAGGATTCGAAGCGCGCTAGTATTACTTTACTGTACTCCGCTGGCCACGAAACTCCCAGGATTAAAAGTAAATCGAGAATCTGTGGAACCTTGATCGGGCTGTACGCGCTATGGATCCTCAGTACAGATACAAAGCGCTGCTGCCCACAGCACTGGAATCTTCGTGGCCCCAAATCCCTATCGGTATGTTCCAGAACTTCGATGACTCTTTTCCTGCACGTCTTGTAGCGGTCTACGCGGCAAAAGGCTGTTATTTGGGCTTTTTACAGGTAGTCACATTAATGTAACTGGACGGTGTATAAACTGATGTGTCTAGACATGGTCTATAACATTTAAAAAAAATTCTTTATTCTTCAACATATGATACATAACAATCCACCACCTTATGCAGTTAGTGGGTCATAGTTGATACAACTTAAGTGTTACTACTACAGCTTACTCAATGTTAGTTATCTTTTTCTCTCACTATGGGCACTGCTGTTATGTCTTTCTGTGTTATTTTATTCTACTTATGCTAATCTACTTCTACCTGCAGCGTTACAGATGTGCCAGCGTTGTATAAACCGGTATTGTTGGCCCTGTTCACCGAGCTAATCCCGGTGAACGTGCCCCTTGCACCGGGCTGGCCGGAGTTGTTGATCGCTGCAGTACTGTACTAAAGTTGTTATCCTAGCTTATCCTACATCTAACCTAACTTAACCTAGTGTCGAAACCGGTGAGTGTCTGCATCGGTAACAGGGCGCACCCTCCCCCTAATCCCAGACGTGGCGGATTCTAGCCGTGAGGCGTCTAGCCAAGTACACGCCCCGGCGGAAACAGGACAGTTGCGCGGATTCAGATTTGGTGTGATGACGTCTTAGTCGTTGTTCCTAAGATATTCCTTTACCACTTTAAGTGATATCTCATTTGCTAATTTATTCAGGATTGAGAAATGCTCATGCCTGAGCAGGTGATACGTGTCGTAATTGGGTAGCTGATGACGTAATTGCGCCGCTACGTCGTCGAAGAGGTGGCACTCATACACCACGTGTTCTGGGGTGCCTGGTGTGGCCCCACAGTCACACGCTGCTGTAGCCCGTTTCCCGAACCGGTATAAGGATGCCGGGTAGGGTCCATGAACTATGAGGAAGTGCAGCAGCCCTCGTGACGCTGTAAAGTGTTTTAATTGCAGTCTTTCCCTGATATTGGGCAGCAGTTCGTACGTTCTGCGGCCGGTTTCTTCGTTGTCCCATTGTTCTTGCCAAAGTTCTTCCCCCCTGCGTTTAATTTCCATTTTGTTTCCCACATGAATCCCCGTTAGATCGACTATTTTATCCCTGTTTCCCTTTTTAACCCAGTACCATGTTGCATGCTCTTTGATTTTTATATCAAGCGGACAGAGCCCCATTAGTACCGTTAGCGCTCCTCCCGGTGTTGTTCTGTATGCCCCTACTAATCTGAGAAGCATGTTCCGCTGCACTCTTCTCACAGCCGTGGAAGGCATAACCCTCGTGAGTCTGTGGGCCCAGACTCCTGACCCATATCCTACAATTGATGTCAGTATGCTGTTGTGGTATTGTTTGATTAATTCTGGTGGCAGGTGGAATCGTTTGTGACCAAGCTCTATTAATTTGTTTAGTGTTTCTAACGATCTCTGTGTAAGAGTGTCAATATGTGATGCATAAGTCCACCTCTCATCGACGATTACGCCCAAGTATCGTGGCTCATGGCGTCGAAGAACTGGTGAGCCTTCTATTCTCACAGTCGGATTCCTAACTAATTGTCCTTTTAGGAGTAAGTACGTACACTTACTTGGTGAAATCTTCATTTTGGTCATATGACACCATGTACTCAAGATTGATACGGCCCTCTCAATTTTCGGCTCTAAGTCTTCGCGGCTACGGCCGCCAACCAGCAGGAGGAGGTCGTCCGCGTAGGCTATGCCCTCTAGCACATCGTCGCTGTTCTGTAGGTTGTCCAAGAGGGGTTCCATGTTACTATCCCAGAAAAGTGGCCCTAGGACAGATCCCTGTGGACACCCCTTAGTGATCTTTTTACTTATTCACCCGCTAGGGGACGATAGCCAAACCTCCCTATTCTCACAATAGCTCCTGACACAGCCATATAGCGACCCCGGGCACTCCTCCTCTCGCAAGCGGGAGAAGAGCGAGGGCCACCACACGTATTTGAGCGGGGTAGAGGCACAGACCTCCGCAGCCAGGGCGATGGCGTCAGAAGCCGATCTCCCGGCCCTGAAGCCGAATTGTCTGTCACTCATCCTGCACAAAACTCGGTGTGCTGCCAGTCTGTCTGCCAGCAACCTCTCAAAAAGTTTCCCCAGTTGGTCTAGTAAACAGATGGGCCTGTAGGACTTAGCTTCTTGTGGAACTCTGTCTGGGCTTTTCTTGATTATTACTACGGTGGCCTTTTTCCATATTTGGGGGAATTTACCGAGCCGCAAGCACCCGTTGTATAACTTTGTGAGAGGTGCTACCAACTGGGGGGCCAGGAATTGCACCACCTCTGCAGTGATGCCGTCCGGGCCAGGAGCCTTGCCTCTTTTAAGGGCATTTATCTGAGCGGCTACTTCAGAGAAGGGATATACCATGTTGTCCCGGTATTCCTCTTGATCTTGTCTTCGAATCTGTTGCTGTTGCTGCCATCGTTAGGCAGCAGGACACAGAGGAGGACATCAGCAGTTTCCTGACAGGTTTCCGTCATTCTGCCCTGATCCTTGACGGTGGACAGCACCATGGATGACCTAATCTTTTCCTGTACTAACTTGTACGGTACGCCCCATGGGTCCGTAGCTAGTTGTGTTTGTACATACTTCTCCCAGCTCTGTAGCCTTACTGCCTTAAGTTCCTGTTGGAAGTGCTGCTTTGCCTCTCTGTATCTTTACAACCAGCGTTGCTTCTCCTCCCAGACGACACTCCGCTGGTAGCACCTCCTCGCCCTCCTTACGGACTGGCGCATCTGTCCAAGTTCGGTTGACCATGGTGACGGAGGGGCCGCTACAGCTCTCCTCCTGGGTGGTACGGCAGCTTTTACCGCCCTAACAACTGCTTTCACCAGTTGTTTGGCATATCCTTCGACATTTTCGTCACCATCTGGCAGTATCGGTATTTCACACTCCCTTGTCCCAGTCAGCCCTGTTGTAGTTTAACTGTGTCTCCCACCCCATGTCCCAGCGGCACTCCTCGTCTCCAATGAGAATGAAATAAGTTTATGATCACTGGTTGTTACTTTATCCCAGACTATCCAATTTGTTACTCTGGTCGCGAGATTGGGCGTGACCAATGTGATATCAATGTTCGCGCCCTCGCACCCACCTCCTGCGTAGGTGGGTGGATTTCCTTGCTTGTTGGCGACCATTAACTGTAACGCCATGATGGTCTCCTCGGCCTTTTCTCCTCGGTCGTCTCGTGTGCCGCTGAACCACAGGGGCCCGTATCTCGTGGTCGTGCGGTAGCGTTCTCGCTTCCCGCGCGCGCGTTCCCGGGTTCGATTCCCGGCGGGGTCAGGGATTTTCTCTGCCTCGTGATGGCTGGGTGTTGTGTGTTGTCCTTAGGTTGGTTAGGTTTAAGTTGTTCTACGTTCTAGGGGACTGATGACCATAGATCTTAAATCCCATAGTGCTCAGAGCCATTTGAACCAGTTTTTGAACCACAGGGGGGACTTGGCATTTATGTCTGCTGTAATGACACATCGCAACGCCATGGTTATTTGTGTGAGTTTGTCTAAGAATTCGTCTATTGTCCGGCCGTACTGGAAGTACATATTGATGATGTACAGCACTCCAGGTGGTGATTGTAGTTCCACGACGTTGCAGTGATCGTCGCAGAACTGAGAGAGGACTGTGGCTCTTAGGGCTTTATTGATGATCATTATAGCTGCTCTGGGTTCTGCTCCGCTGTGAACGACTTGCCAATTAGCTGCAGCGAAAGGGATTCGCCCAGCCAGGGAGTATGGTTCCTGCAGACAGAGCACATTCAGACTCCTCTCCTCCACGACCCTGCGGAGTTCCTGCTTGACTAATTTACTGTTGTGTGAGTTAATCTGTCCTACGTTTAAATGGGTCACATGCGTAATATGTTCCAATGTGTGATTCAGGCCAATTCTTGCTCCAATCGTGAGCTAGTCTTCCGTTTGTAATGACAGATTGACTGTAAAGTTCGTCGAGGTCGAATTCTCATTTCAAAGACTTTTTTGACTAGGTCACGCAGGGCTCCGAAGTCAGTGGGGAGATTCATTGTCTTCAGCTGTAGTCTGTCAACAGCCTCCATTACCGAGAAGGTGACGTCACTGCCGTATTCATAACCGACACGTACCACATGCCTCAGAGCTGTGGTGAGGACCGCCGGTTCCTCCAGGCGCGCTAGTTGTAATGCGTGTTCTACGTTGGGGTATACCCTGTTGGGGTCTACGCCTGAACCTTTTTTTGTGAAAGGGTTTATAGAGGATGATGTACTGCTTATTGTGTTAACTTGTATTTTTTGTTTCTCTGGTGTTTCCATTTGTTGTTTTGCCACAGGATGCCCTTTTGGTCGTTCTAGCTCTTCAGGCGACCTTAGTCCCCGGTTTGGGGGAGAGGGAGCACTAATCTGACCACAAGGGTCTGTTTGTACACCAACATCTTTTGTATCTACTTTTCTGGTCTGAGTTTTGGTGGCTCCTTGTTTTTCCTTTTTTTTTTTTTTTTTTGGGTCATCATTCTACTGACTGGTTTGATGCGGCCCGCCACGAATTCCTTTTCTGTGCTAACCTCTGCATCTCAGAGTAGCACTTGCAACCTACGTCCTCAATTATTTGCTTGACATATTCCAATCTCTGTCTTCCTCTACAGTTTTTGCCCTCTACCGCTCCCTCTAGTACCATTGAAGTCATTCCCTCATGTCTTAGCAGATGTCCTATCATCCTGTCCCTTCTCCTTGTCAGTGTTTTCCACATATTCCTTTCCTCTCCGATGCTGCGTAGAACCTCCTCATTCCTTACCGTATCAGACCACCTAATTTTCAACATTCGTCTATAGCACCACATCTCAAATGCTTCTATTCTCTTCTGTTCCGGATTTCCCACAGTCCATGTTTCACTACCATACAATGCTGTACTCCAGACGTACATCCTCAGAAATTTCTTCCTCAAATTAAGGCCGGTATTTGATATTAGTAGACTTCTCTTGGCCAGAAATGTCGTTTTTTCCATAGCGAGTCTGCTTTTGATGTCCTCCTTGCTCCGTCCTTCATTGGTTATTTTACTGCCTAGGTAGCAGAATTCCTTAACTTCATTGACTTCGTGACCATCAATCCTGATGTTAAGTTTCTCGTTGTTCTCATTTCTACTACTTCTCATTACCTTCGTCTTTCTCAGATTTACTCTCAGACCATACTGTGTACTCATTAGACTGTTCATTCCGTTCAGCAGATCATTTAATTCTTCTTCACTTCCACTCAGGATAGCAATGTCATCAGCGAATCGTATCACTGATATCGCTTCACCTTGTATTTTAATTCCACTCCTGAACCTTTCTTCGATTTCCATCATTGCTTCTGCGACGTACAGATTGAACAGTAGCGGGGAAAGACTACATCCCTATCTTACACCCTTTTCAATCCGAGCACTTCGTTCTTGATGTCCACTCTTATTATTCCCTCTTGGTTGTGTACATATTGTATATGACCCGTCTCTCCCTATAGCTTACCCCTAATAGAATCTTGAACAGCTTGCACCATTTTATATTGTCGAACGCTTTTTCCAGGTCGACAAATCCTATGAACGTGTCTTGATTTTTCTTTAGCCTTGCTTCCATTATTAGCCGTAAAGTCAGAATTGCCTCTCTCGTGCCTTTACTTTTCGTAAAGCCAAACTGATCGTCACCTAGCGCATTCTCAATTTTCTTTTCCATTCTTCTGTGTATTATTCTTGTAAACAGCTTCGATGCATGAGCTGTTAAGCTGATTGTGCGATAATTCTCGCACTTGTCAGCTCTTGCCGTCTTCGGAATTGTGTGGATGATGCTTTTCCGAAAGTCAGATGGTATGTCGCCAGACTCATATATGCTACACACCAACGTGAATAGTCGTTTTGTTCCCACTTCCCCTAATGATTTTAGAAATTCTGATGGAATGTTATCTATCCCTTCTGTCTTATTTGACCGTAAGTCCTCCAAAGCTCTTTTAAATTCCGATTCTAACACTAGATCCCCTATCTCTTCTAAATCGACTCCTGTTTCTTCTTCTATCACATCAGACAAATCGTCACCCTCATAGAGGCTTTCAATGTATTCTTTCCACCTATCTGCTCTCTCCTCTGCATTTAACAGTGGAACTCCCTTTGCACTCTTAATGTGACCACCGTTGCTTTTAATGTCACCAAAGGTTGTTTTGACTTTCCTGTATGCTGAGTCTGTCCTTCCGACAATCATATCTTTTTCGATGTCTTCGCCTTTTTTGCTGCAGCCATTTCGTCTTAGCTTCCTTGAACTTCCTATTTATTTCATTCCTCAGCGACTTGTATTTCTGTATTCCTGATTTTCCCGGAACATGTTTGTACTTCCTCCTTTCATCAATCAACTGAAGTATTTCTTCTGTTACATATGGTTTCTTCGCAGTTACCTTCTTTGTACCTATGTTTTCCTTCCCAACTTCTGTGATGGCTCTTTTTAGAGATGTCCATTCCTCTTCAACTGTGCTGCCTACTGCGCTATTCCTTATTGCTGTATCTATAGCGTTAGAGAACTTCAAACGAATCCCGTCATTCCTTAGAACTTCTGTAACCGACTTCTTTGCTTATTGATTCTTCCTGACTAATGTCTTGAACTTCAGCCTACTCTTCATCACTACTATATTGTGATCTGAGTCTATATCTGCTCCTGGGTACACCTTACAATCCAGTATCTGATTTCGGGATCTCTGTCTGACCATGATGTAATCTAATTGAAATCTTCCCGTATCTCCCGGCCTTTTCCAAGTATGCCTCCTCCTCTTGTGATTCTTGAACAGGGTATTCGCTATTACTAGCTGAAACTTCTTACAGAAGTCAATCATTCTTTCTTGTCTTTTATTCCTTGTCCCAAGCCCATATTTTCCTGTAACCTTTTCTTCTACTCCTTCCCCTACAACTGCATTCCAGTCGCCCATGACTATTAGATTTTCGTCCCCCTTTACATACTGCATTACCCTTTCAATATCCTCATACACTTTCTCTATCTGTTCATCTTCAGCTTGCGACGTCGGCATGTGTACCTGAACTATCGTTGTCGTTGTTGGTCTGCTGTCGATTCTGACAAGAACAACCTTGTCACTGAACTGTTCACAGTAACACACCCTCTGCCCTACCTTCCTATTAATAACGAATCCTACACCTGTTATACCATTTTCTGCTGCTGCTGATACTACCCGATACTCATCTGACCAGAAATCCTTATCTTCCTTCCACTTCACTTCACTGACCCCTACTATATCTAGATTGAGACTTTGCATTTCCCTTTTCAGATTTTCTGGTTTCCCTGCCACGTTCAAGCTTCTGACATTCCACGCCCCGACTCATAGAACATTATCCTTTCTTTGATTATTCAATCTTTTTCTCATGGTAACCTCCTCTTTTGCCAATGGAGAGATCATCATGACACTTCTTCAACTACAGGCCACATGTCCTGCAGATACACGTTACGAGTCTTTATTGCAATGGTTTCCATTGCCATTGCCTTCTGCATCCTCATGTCGTTGATCATTGCTGATTCTTCCGCCTTTAGGGGCAATTTCCCACCCCTAGGACAAGAGAGTGCCCTGAACCTCTATCCGCTCCTCCGCCCTCTTTGACAAGGCCGTTGGCAGAATGAGGCTGACTTCTTATGCCGGAACTCTTCAGCCGCCAATGCTGATTATTTATCAAAATTTATGCACTGGAGCGGATCGAACCCAGGACCGAAGACTTTTTGATTGGGAATCAAAGACGCTACCCCTAGACCACGAGTACAGGCTCCTTGTGAGAACTCCCAGAATCTGTTGGCCCTGAGTGCGTCCCTTACCCTTTTACTCGGAGACTTTCTTTTAGGCTTCCTGTTGCCTGATATGGACTCAGCTATAATCAGTGTTCTAAATAAGTCTTTGTTCTAGTGCCCTGTATGTGGGGTAATTTCTTCCTGTGGCATTGCAATTCCTTTTTCCTCTTCTTGTTCAAGGGTTACATATCCCTGTTTTGCCACAAGTTTTCCTAGTATGATCTTCGGCGCCGCTCCTGGAGCAAGCTAGCTTTCGCTTACAGTGTTGGTGAACACGGTCAAGGTCTCCACAGTTGTGACACCGGGGAACTACGAGGTAGTCCCTTACGTTTATCGAGTGGAACCCCATGTATATACTGCCCATAGTGGTGAGCTTACGCCACATACTCCCCGAGACATCGGCTACATGATGCACTACATCGCACTCTCTGGGTCCAGTTCTGAAGCGCAGTTTGAATTCTTTTTAGAAATCATCCAGACTCATGTCCTCAAATTTCTGTTGATTTATTGTTTCATAAATATCATTCTCATTTATTGTGGTGGGCACGTCATACAGGATCACTAAGCGATTCCGCTTTTTGGGCGGTTCACACTTAACGACCTTTTTGAGTTTGTCATGATGAAGTATCTTGTCCCTGTCTTCTTCAGTGGCAAAGTCTACTATTACAACATTTTTTGTTGCCTTAACCTTGTTTATTTTTATCTTGTCTGCTGCCGGATTTACAGTAGTTGTGGAAAGTTCTTGTACCTTTTTGATGTCCTGGCCTGGCAGGAGTCTTCGGAAGACAGCCGTGTCAGACCTTTTGGACACCTTATCAATGGTCTCTTTGGTTATTTGTGTTTTTGTGGCCGCTTGTGCGACCACACCTGCCCACGTTTTGGTGGGCTGTTTTCGCAGTCGTTCATTCTCTTTTTCTAGTTCCTCTAATCGCCCCTCGAGCTTCATGCTAGTGATAGCCCAGGTGACGAGTTCCTTTTTGATAGAGAGTACTGCTGTGTTGCTTATTTTACCATTTTTATACTAGAATCTAGCACTTGGTTTATTCTAGTATGCCATTCAGTTACGTTTTCTGCGTTCTGCCCCAGGCCCTCTTCAGGGGTGAACACCTCGAAAGAACACTCGAATCACTCGTCTCTTGGTCAGCCATGATTGATTTGACGAGTGAAAAAAGGTTGGGAGCCCGTCTCTTGCCCCGGACCAGCTCCTCTGGCATGGGTGGTGTGTGGAGGGGTGGAGGGACTGATGTAGCTCGCCCACCAGCCTCGCCCCAAGGCCAAGGGCATCCTCGAACTGCTGGGTTCAGCGCGCCGTTGCCAGCGCACTGGTGCCCTTCGGTAAGCACCGATTTCACACGACGTTCCTCGGCAAGTGCCCCCACACTCCGGAGAGGCGTATGCACCTTTCGCCCTTTGACGCCTACGAGCCCGAGCTTCCACCTCTCGGCCAAGGACCCACTGCTACTCAGGTGGTGGGTTGGTCACCCAGTCGTTCGGCTGTCTGGACCCAGCTAACCCGGCCCAGGCGGTGTTACCACCTCCTGGGTTTGGCAGAACACGCCCCAGTTACCCAGAGGCGCGGTGAAGCACCCTTGCCGACTCTCGCCGCGATCCCACACCGCCAAACGAGGTCACTGACATGCAGAGCACCTGCTGGTCTGTACCCTGCGAATAGAAAGGGAGTGATGTCCGGTCCCTTGACACAGCTCCCCCTGTGCCACGCACCCTTCGCTTTCGCATCGGGTTGGGTCGCAGCTCTACCTTTTGTCGCAAGGCAAACATTTCGAGACATAAACTCACTGACGTTCTTTCGCACTTCCCGAGTTTTCTAATACAACTCTTCTTCTTTTTTTCTTCTTCTTCTCCCTCGCGGCCTATTGCCGTTCTCTTCGGAGTTAATATTGTTTAAGGATTTTGGAAACGTTAGTAACAGTGGGTGGACGGCTGCCCTCCTTGACGCCACCACTCCCAAACCCCCTTCCCGCCCCCACCACTACCCTCCTGGACGGAATTCGTGTGCCCTATCTGTGTAAGGTGTCAGGCAAATCCAACACCTTCCATGAAAACCCTGACATGATAAGCAAATCCAGTAGTATGTCAGATAGCTCTGAATAAATCGTGACATTAAATTAACCAAAGTAATACGAGTAACGAGTGAGCAAATGAAATACCACAGACTAACACAAGAATGCTTAAATGCATGTCATACCTTCCCACCGTGAGAGAGACGCAGTTCCGAGGGGAGAAACGAGAACAGAAGCCGAGAGCAGAACCGTGTTAGGCTAGAAGGAACTACGATAAGGGACGGACTGGACACCCACGTCGTCAGCCTACCGCTAAAACAACACCACCCGTACGTATTAGCGTGAGACTTTTTTGTGTCTCTGTTACGTAAAGGACCACCCCTCAGCCCATGTTAAAAGCTAGAGCCCTCCAGAAAAACAGTATAGATCTTACGATAACACAAAAAGGGCCACTACCACCTGCAAGTTATAGTGTGAGACTTTTTCGCGTCTCTGTTATGTCAAGGACCAACCCCCAGCCCATGTTAAAAGCTAGAGCCCTCCAGAAAAACAGTATAGATCTTACAATAACACAAAAAGGGCCACTACCACCCGCAAGTTTTAGCGTGAGACTTTTTCGCGTCTCTGTTACATTAAGACCACCCCCCAGACCATGTTAAAAAATAGAGCCCTCAAGAAGAACAGTATAGATCTTACGATAACGCTAAAAGGACCACACCAGCTGCAGGTTTTAGCGTGAGACTTTTTCGCGTCTCTGCTACGTTGCAAACTTTAAAAACATTGCCCCACCACGAAAAGTATAACGTTTCTCATTGGATAGACAGAATTTTTGTAGGCGGAGCTTAAGTTTAACGTTGAGACCCTGATTGGTCAGATGAAAACACAACCAGATAGTTTTTTACTAAACCAACTTTGGTAAATGGTAGTAAGGAGAAGTTAGAAGGGAGAGTTACTTCCGAGACGGCGAGGTGAGCGTATCTGCGCTGGCCGCCGCCCCTGACGAACACCAACAAGGTAATGAACGCACGCGATGCCGCATAACAGCGCATAAAGCTTCACTCATAACTGCAGAAGTCTCATCTGTTACACCCGTTTTTTTTCGTAATACTAGTGTCGATCGTAAATTAAAGCTCATGGTGTTCACATTTGCCACTTGAAGTAAAAATCTGAAACGCGGTGATTTCTCTGTTATATAATTATTGAGAAGCCACATCAGCCACTGTAATTTACGTCAAGTTAGATAAGTAATTAAAGATAATTGAGGGTCACTGTAGACCATTTTTATAGTTTTCTCTTTTGTGAAACTTAATTTAAACCTATATTATAGATGTGATATCACATAGGTCATCCTTCGATCCATTGTAGAACTTGGAAACCTATTCAGGGAATATTCGTTCACATTTTTGTTGAACGCAGTTGGTTTTTACCATCCTGTATTAAAACACTTCCTTTTATCAATAGTGCAATTTATAAACAATGTTTTGTGAGTAGAATAAAATTTCCAATGATAAACTTAACTGCTTTTTCGACGTTATTTTACCAGCTAACTAAAAATAGGAAAGCCTTCAACCCCTTCCACTAAATTTAGTTAGTATTAAGATTCTTTTACAGGGAGTGCAATGGAGCTGACGCTGAGATCATTAAGTATTTGATTATATCATCGCTAGTCTCACTGAACTCTTCTGAATTTTACATGTCATGTGTGGTCTGGCGTCTCCTTACCAGCAACAGGTCCCAGGTTCAAACTAGTCAATTCCCTAAAAAACACGCTCAGAGCGTCGTTGAGCGAAAGTGGTAGGGAGCCGCGATATAGAACAAACAGACACCACCATGAATGTTTAGAAAATGGCGACCCTGCCAGGATGGTAAAATAACATGATTGAAGGCCGACCAAATGCCTAACTAGGTCAGAAAAATATCCTGCTGATAATTTTTCGTATAATTTTTTTTCTAAAGTTATACATAGTCGGAAACAGTAGCTGCAGCGATAGATAGTAAAGGTATTCAATAGAAATGAGTCTGTCAGAGACAATAGCAGAATTACGTTATGAATTTTAATATTGTCAGGATTAAGTTTTCTCTCCAATGCAAGCGCACAGGTGGCGGATACATCGTTGACAAGTTGGTTCTGACCCAACAAGTAAGTGAATGGTTTGTCAAGTCGTGTGAACAAAAAGTATATGAAACACGTGAGATCGTATGAGCGCATGTTGACGCGAAGTAGGACGTGTGAATTGCTTTTAAAACAGAAAATAAGGGATTCGGAAAGATTAGCAATGGCAGATCGAGACCTTGACCGAATGGAGGTAGAGACCCAGCATGAAAATGGACAGAGAATAGAGGACAGTACAACAGACGACGCAGTATCACGAGAAATAGGACAGATAACGCACCATAACGATGATAATGTACGCCAAGGCACAGAAAACCTAGGTCAGCATACGAAAGAGGAGCAGGAAAGTAGTGAGACAGTCGATGAGGATTCTAACTTGCGTCTTGAATATGTAGAACCCATAGTACAAGTAATCAGAGCTCCCTCACCACAGAGTACAAGGAATGCGAGCAGAAACGTGTCACAGCACAGTTCAGTGCAATCGGTTGCGAACAAACACTTGGGCGAAAACACAGAGCGTATGACGTCGCAACAAATCGCAATAGGACCCAAGAATCTGGCAGAATTATTACAACAAATTACGGAAACCATGACAAGGCAAAATAAAGACATAGCGAACCAAATTCAAATTCAGTATGCAGAAACCACGAGACAAATGCGTGAGATTAAAGAACAAGACAAAACAATTCATTTACACCTAAGTCGTATTGAAGACGAGGCAAAAGAATCTCGAGAAGTCATAGCACACTTAATAACAGGTCACAATCAATTGAGAACAGACATTGACAAGGTACAAGCGGACGTACAAATATTGCGTAATGAGATTCAGGACGAGATCAAAACATTACGTAGCAACACCCAGGGAGAAATCAAGAAACTAAAGAAACAGATAAACGTAATTACTAGACAAGCAGCAGGTACAGCGCGTGAAATTGTTGAAAACAGTGTGTTACACAAACGTATCACAAAAGCAGCGCTGAAAAGATATGATAACCGCATAGTCAAAATAGAAGCGCAAACGAAGCGACAATTTCAGAAATTGCGAACAGAATTGTTGCAAACCATATAAGAGCGTAGTGAACAGGATCGAACAAGCACAGAGTCTGCAACCACATCCCTATCTGTAACAGCACCGGAAAAACAAGCAATTAACGAAGATATTACGCATTTGCGATTCCAATCACAGACGGAAAGTAACATACGTGAAATCACTCAGCCTGCACAGCAACAAACACGTTTCGAAATTCTTGATGAACAAACGTCATCACAAACACATGCGGAACCACAAATATATGTTTCAAGACAGTTTGGATCGTGCAATGAAACAGCAAGGTTAGCCAGACAAGATACCCAACCAATACGTGACAATGGAAAACCAAATCGCGAAGAGTACAGTGCAATGCATTCAGCTGCACTTTCACAACCAATGGAAGAAAATTATTGCGTACCACTCCAACGATACTACGCAAGGGTAGGAGAAAGTTACAGTGGACAATATCCAATGGATCTACCACAACCGGAAAGAACGACGGGAGAAATGATCAGAAACAAAAGTGGCTAAGAATCGCGAATTTCATATGGAACTATGACGAAGTACGACAACGATCATTTCCTCACAGTCAGAAAATTTAAACACTTTCAAGAAGGAAACTCATTACATCCACGAACTTTTATTGATCAATTCCGAGTAGGATTACCAGAACAATGGACGCTAGCACACAAATTATACTTTATATGTGCACACATGTCAGGAACAGTCGCAGAAACCATGCAGAATGTTGCAGCGACATGCCGATCGTACGAAGATTTCAGAGAGAAATTTCTCTTACGATATTGGTCCATCGAAGCACAGAACAGAGTGAAGTACGAACTATTATAGAACCCATATTGTGAAAATTCAGGAGAGAAGAGTCTCGTGAAATTTTTCGAAGTAATGGCAAACAAAAATCAATGCTTAGATGTTCCATACAGTGACGGAGAGTTGATTAAATTATGCGCGAAGAACTACCATTGAAATACAGCAATCATTAGTAGGTCGCGGAGGCAATGACGTCGAAGCATTTAAAGGTATTTTAAGGAAACTAGAGTTCATATTTTCGGAAGATGACGCAAGAAAAAGACGAAGCGCACGTGAAAACGAAAGCAAAAAGCAGTGGAATCCACAAGACACAGTACGAAGAAACAATAATTACGAACCATGTGATAACTTCGCACCAAGAAACGACAATAGATTTCAACAAAGAACCGGTTATGGATTTAGAAGAGAATATGGCAATAACTTTAATTCACCCAGGAACGGCAACAACTGTTACAGAGGGAATAACGACAACTGGAACGGGTACTGGAGGACCAATAGACCGACAAATTATCAACAAAGAAACCACTATCAACAAGCTCAACAAGAAAAGCGAATACAGATATAAGAGGTCGAGGTAAGACCACCAAACCCCGATAAATGTTCGATATGACAGCTAAGCGCCCATGCGAAAGAGAATGACGCACCGACCCAGGACAATTGCAGCGCCTTGAACAGCGAAGTAAAAATCTTATCACAAGAAGAGAAGAATGAAGAAACAAATCCGCAGGGACCAGATGAAAACGAAGACAAGAAAATAACATTATCGAGTTGGGACGAAATTAATTGGGAGAATACTGACGAGGAGGATGAATTACCAGAGGTATGCACAATGAATGTAGGAGGAAAGGACGAAGTATTGAATATTGCAGAGCTATTTGAGATGGAAACTAGGGAAAGCGAATTCAATGAGGATAATGCGCAGTCAACAGAAGTTGAAAATAAGTTATAAGTGGGCATAAAACCCAACGTATATAATGAAGGAAGTTATGAAGCGATAATTAGAGCATTTAGATGCGATTATGTGGAAGTAGCGATGAAGAACAAGAAGACAGATGAGGATGAGGAAAAAGTAGAGGATGTAGAAGAAAGCGTAAATGAAGGAAGAAATAGAGAAGAGGAAATAAAAGAGAGAGAAGTAACAGTCGAAGCTTATCCTACAGAAAGTTCGAATTCACAAGGGATATTCCTAAAAAGACTCATGTATGATTCAGTGGAGGATTCGTTAATGCAAGAAGAAGAAGAACAGAACAAACCCTTTCAAATTCAACCAATTGTGAAGGCGATGGTAAAGCATATCCCAGTCAATATTGTAACTGATAGCGGAAGTGAACTGACTGCGATCTCAGAAAATTTATTCATGCAGTGTAATGCCAATGAGGAATTGCCAGTTCTGAAAACTCGAAAGATTAAAGTAAGAGGTCCTATTAGAAACAATGCTGCGGAAGTTACGAGACAAACAAGGTTAACTCTTTCTTGCCAAGATCAAAAGATCGAAGCCAACTTCGTGATTACCTAAACTAACTGTAGATTTGATTATAGGTGCAGATTTTTTAAATGAGAGACGAGCGATAATAGATATTGGGAAAGGTAGCGTAACATTCGGGAATGTCACACTCCTCTTTGAGCAAAAGCTAAAATTAGAAGAAATACCAGGTATAAACAAACAATTAAGAATGACACGAGATAAAGAGGACGAAGAATTAGAATGGTATGCACAAAAAAAAAGGGGGAATCGCCTCAACTCATATTAGAAATCCATAAAGAAATCGACGAAAAATTGCAAGAAGTTCAAGGTATTTTGGAACACAGTAAAAGAGAATTGGAGGGTATTTTATGAGATAAAGCAGAGATATTTTTACCTAAGGCTGGCAGTATTAAACACTTTCAGTACAAGTTTGAAGATTAATTTTATTACTGGTAAATAATCAGCACAATATTTCAAGATTATGTTGCAGATAAGATCGTCAGGAGAAAGAAGAATGAAGAGAGAGGAAGGTGGGAAAAAGAAAGTAGTTTCAATAATAACACCAATAGTTCCATAGATTAAGGTGAAGGGATAAAGCCTAGATAGTCTAACAGCATGAATTACTAAAATGCTATACACCACGACACTATACAAAAAATTAAAAAAAAAACGAATCTGAGGATTCTTGAGCAGACATTAAGACTCCAAATATCTTAGAATTGTAACATGGAAAGGGTGCCGAAATTTGTAAAGCTTTTTAAGAAGGCGCAAAACAATGTACCTACTAGACATATGTTAGATGATTATAAGTAAAACTTTTTGTAAGAACCATTGTAAAAACTCCAACAAAGACCAGATGCAACGACCCACAAGTTGCAACGCAAGAAGTATCAAGAAAGAAAAGGACGTAATTAGCAAGACATGAGGACAGTGAGACCAACAGAGTGACATTCTTGTAGCGAAAGTGGGCAATAAATTTGCCTGCTAGTAGGAACGCTGCTGGGATGGAACATGGAGCCGCACAGTGAAACGCGACGGGACGCCGAACGTCAGAAGGGACTGGTGCACGCGACGGGACGCCGAATGTCAGAAGGGACTGGTGCACGGACAGACAAGCAGACACCCGACTTTCGCCGCTCGTAAACCCCCAAGCGCCCCGACTCAGCGGAGAGAGCAAAAAACGGCCCGACGAGAAGACCACCTGGGCAAACCACCACTGGCAAAAAATATGTGTAAAAGTCACACTACTGCTATTAAACAGCACGCTGATGCACGAAACTGAAGAAAACTTTAAAAAAGTAAAAATGACACGCCCAAACAATTTATCAAACTGTTACTAGGAGGAGAACTTCGAAGCGACTAGTTATCAATAAATATTTCCATATCCTGCCCAGAGAAGAACCAAGAAGCAAGTAAGAAGCAGAGAAAAAGCAACAAGAACAGAAGTTGAAGATTCGCAAGATTGAGACCAAGAAAGAAGAGGGGTGAAGAATAGACGACATACCTTCCCAAATCCCTATCCTATTGTAAACTAGTCGTCTGCGAAGTATTACAACGAAAAACGACCGCTTTCAGAGACAGATAACGATGACTTTCACGCATACAAACCCAGTAAACCACAATATTCTGCACTCACAGCTCCATTCCATTATGGGACCTTCACAACAGCAACAAACACTTGCAAAGCCAACAAGGAACGACGAACGAAGCTGTACATCAAATACTTGCCTACATCCATCTCGCTCAAGTCCATCACCTTCGTGCAAAAACATTCGCCAACCGCATACTTAAACATTCATAGGATTGTGTGAATGTGTGAAATCAAATTATGTGATGTAGGAACTGTGCAAAAGAAACGTGTGAAAAACTAAATAAGTTAAGCACACCAGACAGCTAATAAACTAAAAAATAACAGTCATTGACTATAGGCGTAAGTAAAAAACAGACTATCGATAGAAAAAGTCATTAGTTCTGAAATTGACAGTATTTAAATAAACAATATGCCACTTATTTTCTCCTCATAAAAATAAAGAATAAAAAATTATCTTGTTGGATGTTTTCCCTATTTTTTTTAACATTTGTACCATTTGTGAGGATACTATCTCAATACTTGTGTATGTACATTTCTTTGTCAAAGTAATTCTTGGAAATAATTCTTATTTGTTAGTGTAACAATGTTGAAATGAGTGTCTAGAAACAAAAACATTTTACTTGTACATGATATTTAGAAAATGTGTTACGAATAGATTTTACTTAATTACTATATTTATAAAAACAATATTTGTAAGAAAATCGATGTAAAAGTTACTCACTTTCGATAACAAACTTCTTAAAAAAGAAACTTCACACTTAAATAAGGAAAGAAAATAATTAAAAATTAATAATAGTATAAAAATATTCTTCTCTTGTCATTTTTAACTATAATGTGGAAGAATATAAAAATATAAATTAGTAATACAAACTAGCATCGAACAGAATAATGTGGATGAACAATACGCAAAAAAATTTAGATAAATTAGAAAAATTTTGACTGACTTAGACTACGATTCAGTGCAAAAATTAAGTTCGAAGGATGGTGAAATGTAAGGTGTCAGGCAAATCCAACACCTTCCATGAAAACCCTGACATGATAAACAAATCCAGTAGTATGTCAGATAGCTCTGAATAAATCGTGACATTAAATTAACCAAAGTAATACGAGTAACGAGTGAGCAAATGAAATACCACAGACTAACACAAGAATGCTTAAATGCATGTCATACCTTCCCACCGTGAGAGAGACGCAGTTCCGAGGGGAGAAACGAGAACAGAAGCCGAGAGCAGAACCGTGTTAGGCTAGAAGGAACTACGATAAGGGACGGACTGGACACCCACGTCGTCAGCCTACCGCTAAAACAACACCACCCGTACGTATTAGCGTGAGACTTTTTTGTGTCTCTGTTACGTAAAGGACCACCCCTCAGCCCATGTTAAAAGCTAGAGCCCTCCAGAAAAACAGTATAGATCTTACGATAACACAAAAAGGGCCACTACCACCTGCAAGTTATAGTGTGAGACTTTTTCGCGTCTCTGTTATGTCAAGGACCAACCCCCAGCCCATGTTAAAAGCTAGAGCCCTCCAGAAAAACAGTATAGATCTTACGATAACACAAAAAGGGCCACTACCACCCGCAAGCTTTAGCGTGAGACTTTTTCGCGTCTCTGTTACACTAGGACCACCCCCCAGCCCATGTTAAAAGATAGAGCCTTCCAGAAGAACAGTATAGATCTTACGATAACGCTAAAAGGATCACACCAGCTGCAGGTTTTAGTGTGAGACTTTTTCGCGTCTCTGCTACGTTGCAAACTTTAAAAACATTGCCCCACCACGAAAAGTATAACGTTTCTCATTGGATAGACAGAATTTTTGTAGGCGGAGCTTAAGGTTAACGTTGAGACCCTGATTGGTCAGATGAAAACACAGCCAGATAGTTTTTATTAAACCAACTTCGGTAAGTGGTAGTAAGGAGAAGTTAGAAGGGAGAGTTACTTCCGAGACGGCGAGGTGAGCGTATCTGCGCTGGCCGCCGCCCCTGACGAACACCAACAAGGTAATGAACGCACGCGATGCCGCATAACAGCGCATAAAGCCTCACTCATAACTGCAGAAGTCTCATCTGTTTCACCCGGTTTTTTTTTTTCGTAATACTAGTGTCGATCGTAAATTAAAGCTCATGGTGTTCACATTTGCCACTTGAAGTAAAAATCTGAAACGCGGTGATTTCTCTGTTATATAATCATTGAGAAGCCACATCAGCCACTGTAATTTACGACTAGTTAGATAAGTAATTGAAGATAATTGAGGGTCACTGTAGACCATTTTTATAGTTTTCTCTTTTGTGAAACTTAATTTAAACCTATATTATAGATGTGATATCACATAGGTCATCCTTCGATCCATTGTAGAACTTGGAAACCTATTCAGGGAATATTCGTTCACATTTTTGTTGAACGCAGTTGGTTTTTACCATCCTGTATTAAAACACTTCCTTTTATCAATAGTGCAATTTATAAACAATGTTTTGTGAGTAGAATAAAATTTCCAATTCCTTAAAAAACACGCTCAGAGCGTGGTTGCGCGAAAGTGGTAGGGAGCCGCGATATAGAACAAAGAGGCACCAGCATGAATGTTTAGATCTGTCTGCGTCTAGAGTATATCTCTTGTTCAATTATGAGATTATTCTAAATGTTTGCATAGTATGTGTCTGAGGCCATACGTGGGAACCAGACCGGTAAGTGACTCGTTGGATGTGGGAAACCGCCTAAAAGCCACATCCAGTCTGGCCGTCTCACCAGCCGACGGCGTTAATTCTCGAGAAAGGATTCGATCCGGGGCAACGTCGCCTCCCCGAATATCGGAATCGGGACGTTTCTGGGAGGATTACATGACAATTGATGCATAAATAGTAGATAGGCTCCTGATGATGTTAATAACTCTGCCGAAACGCGCAGAGCGCACAAATATTGGAATAAAAACTTGAGTTAAGCTGAAAAAGTGACTGCCTAGGCATTTCGGGCGTATTAACTGATAATATTTTTCTCGTGCCTGCAGCCGGATCATGGAGTCATCTTGACTCAATATTTCCGCAGACCACCTGGCTGCCATCTGCAGGTGAGTATGCTGTTGCACGAACTCGTCGGAGGTGAATTCAGACAGCGAGCGGCGGCTCCTTTGTACGTTGCGGAAGGCCAACAGGGCGTGCGCAAGAAATTACAGGATTCAAGCGCTCCTTGGCTCAGTAAAGGATGACTTGAGATTAAGGGAGCCCAGTGTATGCAAAATCACTTGCCATTGTGGGAAAGCTTATACTGGTCAAAGAATTAGTACCACTCAGGACCGATCTGTTGAGCCACATACGTCTATTTCAGCCTCAGTAATCTGCGGTGGTAGAGCACTGTCTTACAGAAGAACTTAGGATGCTGTATGAAGATACACAAATTGTTTCCCCCGTGTCTCGCTATTAGAACTATGTTTCAACGCTCCTCCATGTAAATAGAGACACGGTCATCCTTTAAGTAAGATTGTTTTATCAGACATCAAGAAACGATGGTCTTTGATTCAGCCATCGGAATAATTTTTGGATAGCGATTTATCGATTTTGGCAGCTTCCATCATTGTGGGGGCACTATATGTTTACGATGATTTCTCACGCAAGCGCCGTTGACATTCCGTGGCGTATAAAGAAGCTGCCGCTCTCTGTGTGAATTCAGCTCAGGTGAGTTCGTGCAACAGCATACTCATCTGAAAACGGCCGCCGGGTGGATTGTGGAAATATTGTGCCAAGATGACTTCATGATCCAGCTGCCGACGCGAGAAGAATATTATAGGCTGAAAAAGCGTTATTTTATAAAGTGTAGCCGGCCTCAGTGGCCGTGCGGTTCTAGGCGCTGCAATCTGAAACCGAGCGACTGCTACGGTCGCAAGTTCAGTCATGCCTCGGGCATGGATGTGTGTGATGTCCTTAGGTTAGTTACGTTTAATTAGTTCTAAGTTCTAGGCGACTGATGACCTCAGTAGTTAAGTCGAATAGTGCTCAGAGCCATTTATAAAGTGTAGCAGATGTTGTGGTGTCAGGTCGTAATCAAAAGTTTGTTCTGTATTTTCCTGTATTAAATCTCAACCTCTCAGCAGTAACTTGTAGAGCGGGAGATGAGTCACTAGTTATAGTGATCCCCGCGCAATTGGGGGACGCAATCTGCGATCCCTTTGATACAATTTGGAAGATGGCAACGTGTCGGCAGCTGACTTCTATGTCCCCTTTAGACTCGTTTCCATAATTATCCATAGTATCTAACGGGACATCGTCCTCTAGCATTACTTTTCCTCAATAGTAATTGTCGATACCAGTACTATTTTTCGAATTTTGGGCAGGTCAGTATTATCTTAGCCGCTTTTCTGAAAACTTTCATATAATATTATTCACAATATGTTATATTACAAGCTAAAATTTATGAAAAGGAATTGCTTTATTTTCGATGTTTACAATCGAAGAGACTAGCTCTGATTGCAGAGTTCAAATATTTTTTTTTTTTTACTAACATTTGAAATGAGAAATTATTTGGCACATTTAAAATTGCTATTATTAATTACAAAATCTGGCTCGTGTTCCCGCCATCATGTATTTTACACTCTGTTTGTAACATACTTCCACGTCACTACGTTAATTTAAATTACTACTGTCACTGAGTTGCTGCTTTGCCTGACTGTAATCGGCGCTAGCAGCGCGTATCGATATATCCTGTATCGTAGTATCATTCCTCGACTGCTATTGCTTCCCGGTCGTTGTCTGTCGGAAGGAGTTCCGGTCGCGAGATCTGGTCTGCCAGTCAGTTGGAACGCGTCTGCAGCGCAGTCCGGACCTGCCAGTAGGGGAGTTGCAATGCGGCACTTGCGCAGTCGGGTTGTAGCAGCAGTGAGGTCTGGCTCGCCCAACTATTGCCGCCACGCATCACTTGAGCCGGGCAACGGTGTTGATGGATCGTCGGTCGGTTGTCCTGCCGGACGACACGTTTTGTCCCGCCGATCGTCCATGAGGAGTCTCTGTGCATGTTTATGTGTGTGTGTGTGTGTGTGTGTGTGTGTGTGTGTGTGCATGCATGGACTCCCGATTTGTATTCGTGCGTGCTTAGTCACTGTTGAGCATCGTTCAGGTCTTCATGCAAGTGTTTGTCAGGTTATGTTTGTAGTTGTTATCATTTCTATAACTATATTGGTTGACTACAATTCAAGTGCACCAGCGTAACTGTCTGCCTTGTGGCCGTTAGTGTTCCGTGTTCCGGTTACCAGCCCTGGCCACTAACGTAATTTCAGGCAGCGTCCTTCCCTCACCTTTGTCGCTGTCCAACATGGTGTGTAGTTTTGACATCTTAATACATATTTCATTGTGGATAATCACATTCGTAACCTTTTTTGTTTCAGTTCTCATGTGCCGATTGGTGGCAAGCAAGGCGTTTTGTCAGTCAGTCCGTGGCTGTCCCCTGGTTGGGTTCCGACGGATCAAGTATAGTTGGGCTCACCACCTGTCTCACCTAAGTGAACGAGGGCAGACCGACCTCCCTGGAGGCTTCTCAGCGCCGTTTTCTTTATTGTTCTTCTCACCAGTGTTTAATTGCCTTTTTCAAATCTATCATAGCCAGTGATTTTGCAAAATCAATTGTGGGACTTCAGCCACTAAAATCCCTATTCTTTAAACAAAAAACAAAAAATTGCGTCCTTCTGCCTTTGAAAGGTTGTGGTAATTTACTTTAAAATCTTGAAAATTTTATCGTGGGCTTCAGCCATTTGTATTGCATCTTGTTTATGTTTCTATTTACCCTTGCCTTGATTCTCTCAGCCTCGCTGTATTATTTTATTTGCAATTTTTATCACTTGCGATTTATCTTGTTGCTTTAAGATTTCTTATTTGGACGCCTTCAGCCGTGAAATAATTGCCTTTTTGAAACTCGTAGTTCTAAATGTTCGGCTATGTGCCGTTTTGGTTTAAAGGTGTTATTAAATTACAATAAATTAAAATTTTGAGTGAACCTAACTGACACCTTAATTGGCTCTTTCCACAAACCCGGCGGGTTTAGCGGGCGTATCAGTAACAACAAAAATTCCGCGTCAACAATCTTCAACTTTATTTCGATCAGTTCAACCACGAAGACCAAAAATGTGAGAATTTCAGCTTCAAGAATCAGACGCCTTGACAAGAAGAACTGGAGTCAACTCAAACTAGAAACTTTATTGTAATCTCCGCTCCTCTCAAATTTTTCATACAAGACTTTGTTTAACGTGGACAGTAGCTGGAATTAGGATTAACAGAGCTTTACGCTGCAACAGCACTTAGCAATGTCTTAAATATGACGATGAAATTTTCTTATATCACTAGGACTTGAACCATTTAGCTCCGAGTCGGGTGCCACTGGCACAGACAGTGTTAAAGAAATTCGGTCAATGAAGGGCGTTAATTTTGTTATGCAGATGTTGCTAATACAAAATGAGTTTCTGAACTGGCCTGTGGGCGTTCCACGGATCGCCATTCTTGCCACGTAACACTGAGCTGACCGGCGGCTGTCGGGTCGCTGCGATCTGACGTAATGCGCCGCAATTTGGCTGTCGGGGCGGCGTGACTCGCCCGGCGCCGGCCCTTGATGGCGCCATCGCGGCGTGGCTGTCTCGTTAAAGGCAAATACCGCCGACGTCCACCACGGCCCTATTACAGACTTGCGAAAATTAATAGCGCTGCTGTCTTTACGATTCATATCACTGTATTTATACGTACTTAATAAACGAAATGGGACAGCGTACATCAGAGTGGTATACGTACTTAATACACGTAGTGGGCAATGTAAACCCAAATGGAGCACTATTGTCTCTTACAGTAACTAATTAGGAATTAAAGAAGCAAATGATCGTTCAGTCGTGATGTTTAACAGGATATACGTGGTCTTCTCAGGGCAAAAGCAATTTTCTTGGACAGTGATTGTGGGGTACATTTTTTTCAACTTAATTTCTCTAAAAGAAGGACCAAGCAAAATAGCGCAGTACGTAAGGTATTGGACTCGGATTGGGGATGTACTAGGCTGAAATCCCGGGTCCATCATCCAGACTTCGTACAGTTTTTCTTTTCCTGACTATCACATACTTCATAATTGCTATGTTGATAATACGTTATAGATTCTACTTACTAAAATTCATTTCATTATTTTTATTTCAAATTTTTCAACTGCTTTTCACACTTCACACACACACACACACACACACACACACACACACACACACACACACACACACACACACCCGACAGATCTACCTTTTCTGAAACAAATGTTATCCAATTTAAAACCTAACATCGTAATCAGAAGCTCCTAAAAGGACGAAGTTTTTCACGTATTGCGTTAATGAACATTAGGGACAATGCAGAAATCCAACATTCTAGCGAATCATCATGTATTGTAACTGTAATCCTCCCTCCAACATGTTATGACGTGAGTGCGTGCACGCATCATACAATTTATTTAGTTCTTCCATGAAGAACTGTAAGCAGTAAGTTCACCACAAGCTGAGGATCCGTGGGTACATTTCCGATTCAAAATGAATATAATTAATAGCAAAAAATACGTAAAACATTATAATTTCCCTTTAAGGTATTATCTGACCCACTGCTGTAATGAATTGTATTCTCTAGACTAATCAGAGACGTAGCGCAATATGGAATATTTCTCCAACTAACATCACGCCTTTCAACACAATCATCTCTTAGGTATTTGTGACTTTCTCCAACCACGAACAATTGATGACTGCTCCTTCTCCAGGTGAGAGATGGACTCAGAGTTATATGTGCTTTGTAATATGGCTCTGAGCACTATGGGACTTAACATCTGAGGTCATCAGTCCCCTAGAACTTAGAACTAATTAAACCTAACTAACCTAAGGACATCACACACATCCATGCCCGAGGCAGGATTCTAACCTGCGACCGTAGCGCGGTTCCAGACTGAAGCGAGTAGAACTGTTCGGCCACTCCGGCCGGCTTTGTAACATATTATCACGACAAAACTTATTATGCTCTTTTCTACCGTTCTAGTAGCGATGAAATACTAGTGTATTTTCTGAAAACAGGGAAGGACTGGGCATATCCATGTCATTGTTGTAGTATGTTCCTCACAGTCTGTATAAGAAAGGTCTTGGAGTGGATGGACCTTTTACCGGTTTTCGAGACCAGACAGCGTTCAGCCTGGGTTCAGAACTCTGAAGTCGATAACTTGAACCTGAGTAGGCGGTTATCGATAAAGCTTTCCCATAAAAGCAGCATACCATTGTTATTTTTGTCATGTGAAGACACCCAACCACTCAGAAGTACATTTTTCCCAGATAGCTTCGTCAGTGAGGCCATCACTGAAGTTTAACTACAGGGTGAGTCACCTAACATTACCACTGGAAACACTTCCCAAACCACAACAAACACTGAATAAACAATTCCGAAGACCGAAAGTGAGAAGAGGGGCTGGTGTAATTGGTTAATACAAACCATTGAGAAATGCACAGAAGCATGACTTTCAACACATACCTATGTTTTTTTAAATGTAAACCCGTTATCATTTTTAGCACAACTGAAAATAGAAAAAATATACTAAATTAACGCCGTTTGTTACACTGTCAAACGTTAATTAGTCCTAGAGTAATTTGTAACGTAAAGTTGACGCTTGAGTAACTCCTCAGCAGTTCCGTCATGTGTATCGGAGAGAACCGAATTGATTAGGGATACAAAAAGAACAGCGATGTAATGTAGGTACAGAAGGGACTTGAACAGCACATTAAGTACAAATGCTAACATTTTTATAAGTCTTTTTCTTTGAAGAATGCTGTGTGGCACTGATTTCTTAGAAGAAAATGTTCATTAATATGAGATTTTAGTTAAACTTACAAATTTGTTTTTTGTTTTCAGTCACAGAATGCAAAAGTGTGTGTCCTGGCATTTCGAGCCAATAAATGTTCAAAGTGGTGCCCATCATTTGCTGCACACAACTGCAATCTACCACGTAAGGAATGTCTTACACGACGCAGTATTTCTGGTGTAATGTTGCTACAGGCAGCCTCAATACGAGGTTTCATATACTCTGGGGCTGTAGGCGCATCACGGTATACGTTCTCCTTTAACGTACGTCACAGAAAAAAGTCTAAAGGTGTAAGATCAGGAAAACGGATTGGCCAATTTATGCGTCCGGGACGTCTTATGAAACGCCCGTCGAACATTCTGTCAAGTGTTAGCCTAGGGAGTGTTCATTGCAGAATGTGCAGGAGCACCATCATGTTAATACCACATGCGTCTACGCGTTTCCAGCGGGACATTTTCTAACAATTTTGGCAGATCATTTTGTAGAAACTCGATGTATTTTGCAGCTGTTTGGATGCCTTCAAGGAAGTGAGGACCAATTAGATGGTCGCCAATTACTCCACACCATTTACATTCCACGGTCGCTGTCGCTCTACCTGTCGAAGCCAGCGGGGATTGTCCACGGACCAGTAATGAATGTTTCGTAAATTCACTGATTCGTGGTTTGTGAAACCTGCTTTTTTCGGTAAACAGGTAGAACTGCAACGCATTCTCGTTTAATGTCCATTGACAGAAATCTCATCTCCATGCTGATGCAGCGACACATGATACGGGTGAAATTTGTGACGATGAATTATTCGCATTACACTACTTTGACTCACTGCACTGCCTCTAGCGATGTCAGGTGAAATCATGTGTGGGTCCACGGCGACAGCAGCTGCCCCTGCTTCTCCTGTGATGGGTTTGTTACGGACCCATTTGCGTGTCACTACCATACCTGTTGCAGACAATTGTTTGTAGATGTTGTCAAATGTGTGGCACGTTGGATGATCTCTGTCCGGATACCTTTCTGCATACAACCTGCAGGCTCCAGTGGCATTTTGTCTACACTCGCCGTAGATGAGTATCAATTCTGCGTTTTCAGAGTTGAACTAAACAATTTTCACAGTTCTTGTAACACTGTACACACTGTTGTACTTGAGACTTTCTCACGTTCCTACTGTGCGTACTTCTGTTCTTACTTGTGTACAGCACACTAGCACAGTCGTCCGATAACACAGTGTACTACAGTTATTCTGAGTACAACGACTAATTCAGCAAGCGCTACATGCAGACACTAAGACAGCCAAACTCGTAAACATAGTAGTCTTCTTGAATGTACCCCTACAGATCTTGTTTGTTACAACACGCGACTGAACTCTGCGGTTTCAAGAGTCAACTTTACGTTACGAATTACTCTGGATGTACTTAACATTTTAGAATGTAACAAACGGCATTGATTAAGTATTTGTTGCTATTTTCAGTTGTGCTAAAAATAATAACAGGATTCCTTTTAAAAAAACACGAGTATGTGTTGAATATCAGACTTCCGTGCATTTCTCAATGGTTTGTATTAACCAATTACACCAGCCCCTCTTCTCACTTTCGGTGTTAGGAATTGGTTATTCAGTGTTTGTTGTGGTCTGGAAGGTGTTTCCAGTGGTAATGTTAGGTGACTCACCCTAGCATCATTGTTTCGGGTACCGTGTTGCTTAAGACCTGTCTGACTTGTGTGATCAAATGTATGTGTCCAATAAGTCTGTCTTCTCTGAGTTAAGACCTTTGCTGTGCCATAAACTGAATTAATTTTTTGAAGGATAGGGCAGTCCTCATTACATAAGGATTATTTTACTGCAGTTTATTGCTCACGCAACACGGCAACAGTAATGTGCCTGGTGTATGTGCCGATTAAGGGGTTTGTAGTTCAAACACAGAAATACTGGTGTTGGTAAATTCCAACAGTTCTTGATATATTTTCAGTCCATACATTTTTCAACTGTGGGGCACAAAAATGAGTTTGAAACAGATTGTGAGGTTTCTGAACCTCTTGTTCGATTATAAATTAACATTGCTCTCACAACTTATGCTCCCCTTAAGACTTAATTATATATCTAACGGGCACACAGAGCACATCATTTTTACAGGGCTGTTCTTAGCATCCCAGTTAGATCTTGAGTGGTAGGTGTATGGAACAGAAAAACATACGTATCTGACGAGTGTATGGCGCACGTGGTGTACGTACAATTTTGGAAAAGTACACCCAGTTCACTAACGATGGGGTAACTCATGGATTCAGTGTGGACCTGTCCTCTATTTTGAGAGATATGTTGTGTTATAACTTCTGTACAGTTTTAATCCTCTTAACCTTTTTTTACGTAGTTTGCTAATTTATTAATTATGTAAGTTGATATTTTATTTTAATACTATTTATTTTCTAAAAATTAAGCTTTAGTTTATGGACCTGAGACCGGATAGTCAGGGGAAGGCAGGATTCGGTTACGATTGTGGAGGGGGCCCTAATCAGTTACTGTTTGTTGCCTCTTATACATATTTATTTTAAACCAGTAATTCCACTTCAGTCTGGAACCGCGAGACCACTGCCTCGGGCATGGATGTGTGTGATGTCCTTAGGTTAGTTAGGTTTAAGTAGTTCTAAGTTCTAGGCGACTGATTACCTCAGATGTTAAGTCCCACAGTGCTCAGAGCCATTTGAACCAGTAATTCCAGACTCAACAATAAATAAAAAAATACCACACGTTATTAATTAAGGAATGAACAAGTATGTAAAATAATACTGTTTTCAGTGGGTTACCAATTAGCAAATCACCATAAAATACAGATGCTACAGAATGTTTTAATAAACAGGCCACTGTGATCACGGCTGAAGGTCTTACACGCCAGGACGGCAATTATATAAAATATTTAGAAACCTGCCGTAAAACAATAACAAAGGTTAATTTTAAAAAACGCGAGCAACTGATCACCAAACGGGTAAAATAAAATGATGGTAAAGCTTGTAAGACAACCTTTACACTGATAGATTTAATCCAGAAGGCGACTAGAACTATTAACTAGGCATACGTAACCTTTAATGTAGGCATTACAAGGTATTATAATAAATAATATAATGACAATACACAAGGACCAGTCACAGAAAGTGCTTCAGGAATCGACCTCTGAGAACAAACACTTTCGCGGTGAATGAGATAGGCAGCCAAGAGCTGCATTCACTTCACAAGATGGTAACTCAGACCAGTGGCAGTCCAACAAATGACTAATGATAACTTGGTGAAGCTACCTGACGTCCAGCAAACCAAATGCAACGATGGAACAATACGCCAAAGCCGGAACCGGCGGTCTGCACTATGTCCCCAGAACACTGTGTTTAGAGCGCCCGGAACGAGAAAGGAATCACTACCAGCAGAGTAGAAAAATCACCCACTGGCCTACAATCAAGAGAGCTGTCAAAACTACACGCCTTACCGGACAGCAGCGACAAGGCGAGAAAAGGTACATTGCCGTTATATACTCCAACCCCTAGGGCAGGTAACTGAGGCGTTAGCGGCCACCAGGCAGGAAAAATACCGCTGGTTGAACTTAACAAATTGTAACAAGCTGAACGCAGTAAATAGTAATAAGAAGTCGAGGAAGCTAATCATATCCGCCTTTCCAAAACATTCCACTCGCTGCTCTTCGCCTCGACGACAATACGCACAGCAACACGACCCAAGTCACTGGAAAATCGCGAGATATCACAACGGTGGAAGTTTCTCTATTTGAATCAAGTGCACTCATCTTAAAACTTGCAGGATCCGGTTTACGACGAGGTCTTTCACCCTCGTGACCACAGCCGTTCGATCCAGCAGTCCATGTGCGCTGCCAGCAGCCCCGGCGTGTTCTCCCACTGCCAGGACCTGGCTCCTCCTCAGTCCCCAAACGACTCCACACCCACACGAACCGGAAAAACAACAACTTCGGCCCAAAGAGAGGGCAACAGTTACTACATAACGATAACCGCCGCTGCTACCACTAGCGGACAGGCAACGCTTGCCAAACGGAGTGGCGCCAGTCAACACGAGAAGAGGGGAAACAACCGCAACCATTCCAACTAAACGATACGGTCTGGCCTCCAAGAGAGGGCGGAAACTGACAAACAGCACTAATGCGAGCCGCGGCACAGCTCAGACACTGACACTATGATATGATGTGCCTGACTTGTGTTAGATTTATTTCGCTTAAATAAAACTGTGCTGAAAAACACACTAAGCATTCCCTTATTTCTTTCTTTTCTTCCCTTTCGTAACCTCACACTAAGACATTACTGAATTAGTACTCGAAATCCTCTTGTGGATTATGCATAACTACTAAACTTAGCCAATATTACGAGACATAGGACTTCAGCCGCCTTATGGACATTGGAATAAATCAATGGTGTATGCTAAAAATTTGTGCTGCGGACGGGACTCTAACCCGGATTCTCTGCTTCTCTAGAACGGTTGCCTTCGCCTCAGCCATCTGGATACGCTTCCTGGGCGATCCAAATTCTCCCTCGCAACTAGCACACCCTTTCATTGGACCCACTGCTCGCAGTATTCGCGAAGTCCCGCAGGGATTCGGAAGACATGGTGCCTTCGTACTGAAAGTACTTAGAACCATCCTTGCTGTGTCGTCCGAAGGCACAGCCAGGCCAATAGCGCCATAGGGCCAAAGATGCGAGCTGGTGCCAGTACCATACAGACTAGCCACTTGCACGAGTTCCACCAGCGGCATGGGCGGCGCTTAGAATGAAGATATCGACTTCGGCTCGGCCAATTGCCGGGCGAATACAATCCGCCAATGACCGGACGACAACGGAGAGAAGCCTAATCGGAAGACAGAAGAGCAGCTCTCGCCCACTTGGTTATAGATCATCGTCCAGGGCTGACGTAGACAGGGAGCGTCGTTTAGCGAACTCTTAGAAGTGAACAGACAGTTGTACACTACATTTGCTATGTACTGTGAAGTTTATCTACGATTATTTTAGGACCTTTTGTGTTGTATTACATGCAGATTTCATTTTTCGATAAGTCGCAAATCTTTTTAACTCATTTCTGTTACTTTTGTTACCAATTTGTTGGGGTGTTGCAGAACTTTCGTTCTCCTATCCTATAACATGACCCTGGGGCACAGCTGTGTAATAGTGCCAGAGAGAAATTGTCTTAGCGGTGTGCTGCACCAGAAGCCGTTTCACGAAGTCACAAACTCGACCAACGGTAACAAGTGGCACCTCGGCCTCCACAGCAGTAGCGACGAGGCCTTTACAAAACTGGCGACGAGGGTTTACAAAAATCTTCTCTCATATGATAACGTTGAAAAGTGGTGTTTGTTTTGTCGGTCATGTCCGGCAGAATAGACAGCACGTTTCATTACAAGAATTAGAGAAGGAACGGAACAGGAACCACTTTTAACCTGTCACATACAGGCAACACAAAACTGCGATACTTTACTTATCGACTATGCCTGCTGATATGAAAAGTTTACTGAGCCTGTACTGCCATTAGGGTTCAACTTTATCACTTTGTGGAGGACGAAAGATTCAAAAAATGGTTCAAATGGCTCTCAGCACTATGGGACTTAACATCTCAGGCCATCAATCCCGTAGAACTTAGAACTACTTAAACCTAACTAACCTAAGGACATCGCACACATCAATGCCCGAGGCAGGATTCGAACCTGCGACCATAGCGGTCGCGCGGTTCCAGACTGAAGCGCCTAGAACCACTCGGCCACAATGGCCGGCGAGGACGAAAGACATTGTTACATTAATTTCTCTTAATGCTACGGCTTAACGTTAACATCCGTACTAAATAAGGACGTCATGTTAAACTCTAATATTCATTCCTCCGTTTTGTACTGTGAAAAACTATTATAAAGAAATATTCTTCCTCAGAGTAAACATGATCACTACTAATCTATCATATCAATCTCAGGTTTTTCAGCCGGGACATTACAGATTAGTATCCCAAATTGTTGCCACTATTGCCGGCGGTAGAAACGTCCCACCACTGCTCAAGGAGTCTGAAAAATGATAGAGCCGTGCCATGAAGCACTGTACTCCATCGCACATGCCGCAAGGCGCGCTGTGCCACATTCAAAACTGAAACGGAAATTACCCGCATGTTAACACGGTCGGTTGGTCTACTCTATCAACAAATCTCCTCGTAGCAGCGGCTTGTAAACATCAAAACAGCAGACGACTCCAGCATAAATTCCGCGAATATTAAATCCAAATAAACGGCTTCGAGTGTTAGGCTACAATCCTTAAATGCTTCTCTTCATCCGGAAATCGACCAAACGCTGTTACGCTGTGGATAACTAAATCACTGCCCTGCAGCTTACAATATTTCAGATATTATACTGCGCGATAACAGAAGGAGGCTTTTGTTACGTCCCATCTGTAATTCTTGCACTTAAATGTGGACTGTGTTCTGTCGGCCTCAACGCTTTTCAATATATGAGTGAGGACGGGTATAAACACTTTCAGTGCGGATGCAGCTTGTCTTCCAATCCCTGCAGAACTTAGCAAATGTTACGAGCAGTGGGTTTAATGAAAATGGGCTCTCATTGCTCGCGACAAGTTGAGAATTTGGGTCGCCCGTAAAGCGTGTCCGGACGGCTGAGGCGAAGGCACTCGTTCAAATGAAGCAGACCATCCGAGTTCCATTGTGGCACAGATTTCCAACAGTCATCGTTAATTTATTCCAATATCTATAAAGCGGCTGAAGTCCTATGTCTCGTAATTTTGCGTAATTTTTGTAGCAATGCATAATAGTTAAGAGAATTTCAAACTAGATAAAAAATTGTTAATGTTTCGCAAGGCTTCGTATTATGTCACGCTTTAAGAAATCACTTTACATCGGCTGGAATGGGCCAAGTAAATTATAGTTTCAAATGGAAGCACCTTCAATTTTTTCCGGCTTTACATTTGTTATTAAACGTATAGAATCATGGTGTTCTTGACCTTAGAAAGATAGACGTATCAACAATGCAGGTGAGAGAATGTACTCCCGATTTTGAGGATAATAGCGGTGAGATACGGAGAAGACGTGTGTTGTTAAACATGCAGAAAAACCAAAGAGAAAAGTTAAAGTGTGAAATCATATTATTTTTACCCAAATAGTTGAGACACGCTCCTTTGATTGTGGCACCATACACAATCACTAACCCGGCTCCAGGGAGGTAGGGTCCCCTTCCCTATTCCTCCACTGGAGTAATTCCTGTCTGGCGCGTCCAGGTCGCGTGGGTGGGCATCCTACACTTCAGTAGACCGGAGTGCTAGGATGGCTGAGTTCAGACGGGGACCCAATCCCGTGGGGTATAACACGAAAACAATGCCCAAGGTTACGAGTGAAGATCTTAATGGCAGCGACGGCAGAGAAGGAAGACTCCTTTCTGGGGATTAAATGAGAAGTGAACCACTGCCTTGTGGTGGAGGAGAAACTCCAAACGCTAAGGGAAACAACCTCAACAGAAAATCATTTCTTGCGTTAGGCCTAGTAAGCCAGTAGGAAAGTATTCATATATTGCTTTAGAAACACAGACGTACCTCGGAACGAACCACTCAGGATTTGACCCCACTGCTTCTTCAACTACTGGTGCGAATTATAGGAGACCTGATGATATTCATCAGTACAAAAAGATGAAACCAACTGCACTAAAAAGTAACCTAAATATTGGCACCCTTAATATATTAACCCTCAATGTAATAATGGAAGAAATGACAGATGTACTAACAGAGAGAAAGTTAGATATATTGGCATTAAGCGAAACAAAGTGGAAGGGAAAAGGGGAGAATGATTTGAGAGGAGGAGGAAAACTATACTGGAGTGGGAATAACAGATTTGGAAGAAATGATGTGGCAGTGATGGTGAATGAAATGTACAAAGCTGTATTGAAAGTGTGAGATATATATCAGACAGGATCACACTCTTAAACCTGAGATTCCAAAAAGAAACACTAAAAGCAATCCAGATTTATGCACCTCAAGTGGAATGTAGCGAAGAAGAGAAGATGGACTTTGAAAATGAGTTACAAAACCATATAGACAGTGCTATCATAGTGATAGGAGATTTTAATTCACAGGTAGACAAAGATAGAAAGGGATCTGAGCAAGTGTTGGGATGTTTTGGATATGGAGGCAGAAGTGAAGAAGGGGAAAGACTCCTGGATTTGTGCCAGAGGAATGGAATGAAAATAGCAAACAGCTGGTTTATGAAGAGAGGAAGTCATGTTATCACCAGATACAGTTGGGATGGAAGAACCAAGAGAGTAATTGAGTATATTCTAGTAGATATGGAATGGGGAGAGAAAGTAACAAATGTGAAGGTAATTCCAAGTGTGGTGCAGATGGAGACCATAAATTACTGATGGGGCAATAGAAAATGAATCAGTGTGTGAAAAATAGAAAACAGAAGAAACTGATGAGGATACGGGATTGGAAACTGAAAGAGAGTGGAAGTGCCGAGAACTACAGGGAATTAATCGCACAAAAATTTCCAAAAGAAGTTTTCTGCTATATAGAAAGAGAATGGAGTTTATTCGACGAGACTTTAGTCGAAGCAGCACAAAAAGTATGTGACAGAACATCTGGAAAGGAAAAAGTAAGACAGACAAGTTGGTAGGATGATACCACAACCGAAGCAGTTAGAAGAAAAAAATGGAGCGTGGAGAAAGTGGTGGAAAACTAAAAACTACGAAGACCATAAAAGATATATAGAGGAAAAGAAGAAGTGCAAAGAAATAGTGGAAACAGCAAAGAAAAAGGCATGGGAAGAGTTTACAAAAAACTTGAAGATGTGGAGAGTATTAAGAAAACGTTCTATAAAATGATGAAAAATAAACGGAAGGCTTTTGAAGTCCCAGTAAAGATGGAAACAGAGGACGGTTTCCGTGATTGAAGATCCAGGGCATATAAAATATCTCTGGAAAGAACATTTTAAGAAATAGTTAAACGTTGAGGAGGAGGTACACGAGGAAACAACAAATAATAGAGAAATTGAGAGAAGCTGGGAAGCAGAATTATGACAAATTACACTGGAAGAAATGGAAATAGCTGCGAAGAAGATGAATGGGGGGAAACCCCAGGACCTGACGAAGTATCAGTGGACATGATAATAGCAGCAGGTCCAGTGGGAATGCAGTGGCTGTATAGAGTACTATCAAGTGTGTGGAGAAACAGTACAATCCCTTACGATTGGAGGAGACATTGCTCCCATCTTCAAAAAAGGCAATAAAAGACTTTGTAACAACTTCAGAGGAATAACCCTTATGAGCCAAACAGCCAAGATTTTTTGAAAGAATTTTACTAATAAGTGAAAAGACAGAAAAGGAGTTGAGTGAAGAACATCATGGGTTTAGGAAAGGAAGAAGCACCATAGACCTGATACTTTCTACCCGTCAACTGATGGAAAAAAATTGGAAGTATAACAAAAGGATGATAATGGTTTTTATAGACATAGAAAAGGCGTATGGCTCAGTTAACAGGGAAAGAACCTGGGAAGAAAGGAAGAAGATAGATATAGAAATGGATACCTTAATGTAATAAAGACAATGCACAGTGGACACAATTGTAGAATTAAAACCCCACTGGGGAACTCTGAATACTTCGAAATAAGACAAGGACTTAAGCAAGGGAGTATTCTATCTCCTGCACTTTTTAATGTTGTGGTGGAGGGAATGAATAGAGCAGTTAAAGATATAGTAAAAGAAAAATACAAAAGGATGATTTTTGCAGATGATATGGTAATATGGGATGATAAAGAGATAGATGTACAGTTACAACTTGATGCGTGGAAGGAAATAATGAAAAGGTATGGATTAAAAAGAAATAAAGATAAGAGTGAAGTAATGGTATTTGGAAGAGAGAAAGGGATCAACGGAAATACTACCTTGAATGGAGAACCCCTCAAAGTGGTAGAAAGTTTCACTCATTTAGGGAGTGAAATATCTAGGGATGGAGGAATAACTAACGAAATTAATAGCAGGTTACAGAAGGGAGGCAATTTCCACCAAACAATAAAACACATGCTTTGGAATAAGGAAGTTTCAGAAAAAGCAAAACTCCTTATGTATAAGAATTATTACTTCCCTGTTGTCACCTATGGTGGAGAAACATGGGCAAAGACAGAAAGGGACTGGAGCAGACTGCAAGCAGGGGAAATGAAATTTCTCAGAGCAGCTAAGGGAAAAACAAGAATGGACAGAGTAAGGAATGTAGAGACTATAAAGGACCTTAAACAAGAAAGTATGAGAGAAGAAATTGAAAAAAAAGGGATTAAGATGGAATTGGAATGTTAAGAGGATACATGGGCATAGACCAAAATTATGGAAGAACTAAATATGGATGAGAAAAGACCTAGAGGTCGCCAAAGAACATGGTGGAAAATGGGAGTGAGAATATATGTAGCAAGGAGAGGTGTGACCTGGCAGCAAGTGGAGGAAGAAAAGTCGTGGGAGGACCAAGCCACATGGAGAGGACTCGTCAGCACCCAGACCCGACAGTAGCTGGAGCGGGATCCAGATATAGATAGACAGTTGAGATACGATATACAACAGCTCTCAATAGTGCCGTTACTTAACAAACAAACAAAAATGGTTCAAATGACTCTGAGCACTACGGGACTTAACTTCTGAAGTCATCAGTTCCCTAGAACTTAGAACCACTTAAATCTAAGTAACGTAAGGACATCACACACATCCATGCCCGAGGCAGGATTCGAACCTGCGACCGTAGCGGTCGCGTGCTTCCAGACTGTAGCGCCTAGAACCGCTTTTTTATTGTTCTCATTTTGTTCGTTGCATTTGTTCGGTGCGGATGTCCAATGACACTCCTTCAAATTCAGTGTTGAGCCGTTGACTCCGTTTTTTTTTTTTTTATTACAGAAGGCAGCTAACCCTCTGACCGAACACGCTGAGCTACCGTGCCGGCTTCTCATTGTCTTCGTTTTCGTTCGTTGTATCTGCTCGGGGCGGACGTCGCAAGACATCCGTTTCAGTTCGTCATTGATCCATCAACTCAGATTTTTATTACAAAGGGCAGCTGACCCTCTGACCGAACACGCTGAGTTACCGTGCCGGCAACCGCTCGGCCACTATGAACGGTGTTACTTAACACGCATGCTTGGGCAATATGGTTGATAACAAACATGATGTCATATACTGCTGGGATAGACTTAGGTATGCTGTGAAATTTTAAAAAAATGGGAAATTTAATGTTACGTGTACGCTCGCCGACGAGGTCGTTAAAGACGGAAGACAACTTCAGATTGCGGGTGGAAATGTACCGCATCCTTTTCAGATGAACTATCCCAGTACAGTGATTTAAAGAAGGAAGGAAAACTTAAATCTGGATCCCAATCGGATTTTTGAGCTGTTATTCTCCAGAATGCGAGTTCATTGTCTAAGCGCTGTGCCACCTCTCTCGGTGCCATCAGATCGTTTTACGCTTGTGATCGAGGGCTAGAGGCTGCACGAGAAGGAAAAATGCTGCAGGCATCGCTTCTGCAAATTCCTCATCCGCATGTCTTTTCCTCCGCATCCGTGGGTATTAAAATAGCAAAACTCCTTTACTACTTTAAGTGTCTCATTTCCTAATCTAATTTCCTCAGCATCATCCGACTTAATTCGACTACATTCCATTATCCTCGTTTTGCTTTTGTTGATGTTCATCTCATATCCTCCGTTCAAGACACTATCCATTCCGTTCAACTGCTCTTCCAAGTCCTTTGCTGTCTCTGACAGAATTACAATGTCGTCGGCCGACCTCAAAGTTTTTATTTCTTCTCCATGGATTTTAATACCTACTCCGAATTTTTCTTTTGTTTCCTTCACTGCTTACTCAGTATACAGACTGAATAACATCGGGGAGAGGATACAACCGTGTCTCACTCCCTTCCGAACCACTGCTTCCCTTTCATGCCCCTCAATTCTTATAACTGCCATTTGGTTTCTATACAAATTGCAAATAGCCTTTCGCTCCCTGTATTTTACCCCTGCCACATTCAGAATTCGAAAGAGAGTATTCCAGTCAACATTGTCAAAATCTTTCTCTAAGTCTACAAATGCTAGAAACGTAGGTTTGCCTTTCCTTAATCTAGCTTCTAAGATAAGTCGTAGGGTGAGTATTGCCTCTCGTGTTCCAATATCTCTACGGAATCCAAACTGATCTTTCCCGAGGTCGACTTCTACTAGTTTTTCCATTCGTCTGTAAAGAATTCGCGTTAGTATTTTGTAGCTGTGACTTATTAAACTAATTGTTCGGTAATTTTCAGATGTGTCAACACCGGCTTTCTTTGGGATTGGAATTATTATATCCTTCTTGAAGTCTAAGGGTATTTCGCCTGTCTCATACATCTTCATCACCAGATGATAGAGTTTTGTCAGGACTGGCTCTCCCACTGCCGTCAGTAGTTCCCATGGAACGTTGTCTACTCCGGGGGCCTTTTTCGATTCAGGTCTTTCAGTACTCTGTCAAACTCTTCACGCAGTATCGTATCTCCCATTTCATCTTCATCTACATCCTCTTCCATTTCCATAATATTGTCCTCAAGTACACCACCCTTATATAGACCCTCTATATACTCCTTCCACCTTTCTGCTTTCCCTTCTATCCCTGCTTAGCCGTTTTGCACTTCCTGTCGATCTCGTTTTTGAGACGTTTGTATTCCTTTTTGCCTGCTTCATCTACTGCATTTTTATATTTTCTCTTCTGTTACCCAAGGATTTCTACTAGCCCTCGTCTTTTTACCTACTTGATCCTCTGCTATCTTCACTACTTCATCTCTCAAAGCTACCCATTCTCCTTCTACTGTATTTCTTTCCCCCATTCCTGTCAATTGTTCCCTTATGCTCTTCCTGAAACTCTGTACAACCTCTGGTTCTTTCAGTTTATCCAGGTCCCATCTCCTTAAATTCCCACCTTTTTGCAGTTTCTTCAGTTTTAATCTACAGTTCATAACCAATAGATTGTGGTCAGAGTCCACATCTGCCCCTGGAAATGTCTTACAATTTAAAACCTGGTTCCTAAATCTCTGTCTTACCATTATATAATCTATCTGAAACCTTTTAGTATCTCCAGGGTTCTTCCATGTATACAACCTTCTTTCATGATTCTTGAACCAAGTGTTAGCTATGATTAAGTTGTGCTCTGCGCAAAATTCTACCAGGCGGCTACCTCTTTCATATTCACCTACTACGTTTCCTTCTCTCCCTTTCCCTACTACTGAATTCCAGTCACCCATGGCTATTAAATTTTCGGCTCCCTTCACCGTCTGAATAATTTCTTTTATTTCGTCATACATTTCTTCAATTTCTTCGTCATCTGCGGAGCTAGTTGGCATATAAACTTGTGCTACTGTAGTAGGCGTGGGCTTCGTGTCTATCTTGGCCACAATAATGCGTTCACTATGCTGTTGGTAGTAGCTTACCCGCATCCCTTTTTTTTTTAATTCATTATTAAACCTACTCCTGCATTACCCCTATTTCACTTTGTATTTATAACCCTGTATTCGCCTGACCAAAAGTCTTAGTGAAGTTCGGTGGCAGGAGGAACAAGACTAAATAGTGATATAAGTCCATATCTGCTTCTGGGTACGCCTTACAATCCATTATCTGATTTCGGAATATATGTCTGACAATGATATAATGTAACTGAAATCTTCTCTTATCTCCCGTCCTTTTCCATGTAAACCTCCTCTTTTTATGATTCTTGAACAGAGTATTCTTAAGTATTACTAGCTGAAATTAACTGCATAACTCAATTTGTCTTTCTCCTCTCTCATTCCTACTACCATGCCCATATTCTCCCATAACCGTTCCTCTTTCTCCCCTACAATCGCATTGCAGTTTCCCACGAATATTCATCTCACGTTACGTACTGGATTACCTTTTCAATACCATCATATACTTTCTCTGTTTCCGCCCGCGGTAGCTGCGTGGTCAGCGAAAAAGACTGTCAATCCCAAGGGCCCGGGTTCGGTTCCCAGCTGGGTAGGAGATTTTCTCCACTCAAGGGCTGGGTGTTGTGTTGCCCTAATCATCAACATTTCATTCCCATCGACTCGCAAGTCGCCGAATTGGCGTCAAATCGAAAGACTTGCACCAGGCGAACTGTCTGCTCGGCGGGAGGCCCTAGTCACGCGACGTTATTATTATTATTTCTGTTTCCCCATCTTCAGCTTGTGACGTCGGAAGTTGTACCTGAACTATCGTTGTCGGTGTGGGTTTGCTGTCGATTCTGAAGAGAACAACCCTATCAATTATTAATAGCACCTGTTCACAATAACGCACTCTCTGCCCTACCGTCCCGTCCATAACGAGTCCTACTCCCTTTATATCATTTTCTGCTGCTGTTCATTTTACCCTATAATCATCGTACCAGAAATCCTTGTCTTCTTTCCATTTCACTGACCACCACTACATGTAGATTGAGCCTTAGCATTTCCGTTTTCATATTTTCTAGCAAGCCCCGGCTCGTAGAACGTTATCCTTCGTTAGTCATTCAGTCTTTATCTCATGGTCACCTGCCACGTGTTAGTCCTCTCCCAGAGATCCGAATGGAGGACTATTCCGGAATCGTTTGCCAATGGAGAGATCACCATGACGCTTTTTCAATTTTTAATACTGTCCACTTGTCCAGTCGATACACATTATGTGTCTTTAATGTAGTGGTTTCCATTGTTTTCTGTGTCCTCATTCGCCTTTGGCGGTAGCTTCCCACTTAGTGGGACAGATTATGCCCTGAAGCTCTGTCCGCTCTTCCGTCTTCTTCGACAAAGTCGTTGACAGAGTCACGGCGGTTTCTTATGACAGAAGTCTTCGGCTGCCAATGTTGATTTTTAAGCAATGGCGGGGTTAGAAACGGCGGCCGATTGCTAACCAAAGATGCTAACCCTTTTTTTATATGTTTCTTTTTTTAGAGGAACTTTCCTGGCTCACAAATGGGAACGTAGAGTAGATGTACAAAGAACATCATTATTTATTAATTTTCGTTCGTTATTGTATTTTATAAACTATTATTAATACCACCGATGATGCTAGGAAACCGGCGATGCTAGAAGTGGGAAGCGCAAGTCTCTAGACTCGGTGAGACTATTGACGCATTATTCGTAGAAGTACATTCCGTTGAAAAGAGGATACTGGTTCTAAGACGTGGATCAACTTATCATTGCAGCAATACCATAACTCTGCAGTACACATTCCTAATTACGAAGTGACCCCTCTGAACGTAAGCCAGATAGGAATGACTGAGACGTAAGGCAGCTGCTGGTACTGTGGAAGCAGAATGTACATGAAATTGTGCGGCATTCAGGTAGATCGCTATGTCATCTTTAGTCTTTCAGATGTCAGCACTGCAGCTACCGTCTCGAGGATGCTACGTATTCAAGCCCATATAGCCGCATTTCGTACCGAATGGCTAAACTAATGGCTTAAGCAACAATAATTATATTTCCGATCGCCTGTAATGTAGAAATAGTAATACTGGTACTGTCCTTTAACCTTATAATTAATAGTAATTATTATACCTGAAGGTGATTTTTGCTTGGTTTCTCGCCTACCTCGGGAAATGCCGTCTGCTAGCACATCTCTGGAAGTTTTCTTCGTTAGACACTGTTACTTCTAGACTTATTTTTAGTTGGGCTGCAGAACTATTCATTACTGAGGTTTTACATAGCACACTTTTTCGTCCACCGCTGTTTTTTTTTATTTTTACGCTTCTAAGTAGGCTCCATATTGTGGTTTGTGTTTAATTCAAAAGTGGTTCAAATCGCTCTGAGCACTATGGGACTTAACATCTATGGTCATCAGTCCCCTAGAACTTAGAACTACTTAAACTTAACTAACCTAATGAGAGTACACAACACCCAGTCATCACGAGGCAGAGAAAATCCCTGACCCCGCCCGGAATCGAACTGCTGAGATCATCAGTCTCCTAGAACTTAGAACTACTTAAACCTAACTAACCTAAGGACATCATACACATTCATGTCCGATACAGGATTCGAACCTGCGACAGTAGTAGTCACGCGTTTCCGGACTGAAGCGCCTAGAACCACTCCGCCACCGCGGTCGGCTGTGTTTAATTACAGGACGTATATACAGCCACTTCAGTTGCACAAAATTGAGTCAGTTAACCACGGTTTCGATTGCACTAGGGCAATCTTCATCAGAACAAAAAGCTACATGGAATACATGTAATCACACAATGGTTTTAAACGCCTGGTTTATGTTTTTTAGTGTTACCAACATAACATCTCCACTTTTTGTCTTTGACCTATACTCTTTTTCTCATTTAATTGTTTGTGTGTAATTATACTTAATTGTGTTGCTTTGTATTTATAAACTGTTTAAGAGTAGTGGAGGAGTAGTGAGTATTTTTGTGGGTGATAGGGGGTGGGGGGAGGTAGGGAGAAGCCATGATAAGTGGACGTAAGTGTATAGTAGTAGTGTGATAGTGTGTGAGTTGGTGGAGAAGGTTAGGAGCAAGAAGTCAAATGAAATTGGGAGGGAGGAGTGGTTGGGTGGGAAAGGGTGAAGGTTGGAAACGGATCTTTTCTTTTCCGTGTAATTTCTTCAATTACTTTATATAGTGTCTGGTTTCCAATACTTATTTGGTCATTGAGTAACAGTTTGTTTTGTGTTAATGCTTTGTGTATGTGAAAATCTGGAAAGGAAGGAGGCGTCTGTCTTTACTGATTCTTACGGTGTGCATATATTTTTCAATATTGCTAGATCTATGACGTTCTTGTTTTAGATGATCTGCAAATGTTGAATGGTTTGCACCGTATTCAAATGCTCTGACGTGTTCTTTATATCTCGTGTCGAATGTTCTGCTAACCATGCCAGTGAATATTTTTACCATCTCTGCAACTGAGCTGATGGATGCCAGATTGTTGATATCTATCTGGTTTTGATTTCAGTTTTGAGGTGTGCTTTTGTATCGAGTCGTTTTGCTTTTAAGAAATGTTTACGCCTTATTTTTTAATATCTTATCTATTTTATGAGTGAAATTGTTATGGTAGGTTATTGTATGCCGCTTGAGGGTATTAGTGCAGGTTGTTTGTATTGGTGTGGTTTGGTTAGTTTCTTTTATTATTTGCGCCTTTATTTTTCAGTTTACTTTGTCTGCCATTGTTTCTTTGTGTCTGTTTTTAATGTTAATTGTTTTATAATGGCTACCTCTTTCCGGGAGTCACAAGTGCTTAGGGGAATCCTGTTCAGTCCGTTTAACATGTATCTGACTGCAGCTTGTTTCTGATTCTGCGGGTGGTTTGAGGTCGCGATTAAGATAGTCACTTATTGTTGGTTTTCTGTATATGTCAGATGTGTACTTGTTATTGTCTTTTCTTATTGTTATGTCTAGAAAGTCGAGTGAATTTTCTAGTTCTCCTTCTATTGTGAACTTTTATGATTTTGTGCACGATATATATGTCTGTGTGTAGTTTCTGTATTCCACTTTAGGTTCATCTTCCATGCATATTATGTCATCCATTTACCAGTACCAGTAGATGATGTTCTACCTTTCCTTTCTTATTATGTCTTCAAATACTAATTTTTCTATATGACTCATGAAAAAAGCGCTCATTTTCTTGTCGTTACAACGACACAACAAAAATACCATCAGGAACTGTAAAGCAGCTAAGGACAGTATGTCCACACAAATGGAGAAAGTAGTTATTATTGCACATATCCAGAGACACCCCCACAGCGATGTCTCTATCAGCGCAGACCTCTGACTACAGCACGGGATGTAAAGCATTGGTCGCAGAGACAGAGATCCGCTGACAGACATCAGCTGACGGGAATGAAACGGGGCGGATTGCGCAGAGCTGCAGTGTTTACGTCAGAAGCGGCACATCCCGTGCTAAAACCGTCTGCCGCGGTGTGGCGTGCGCAACGCGGGCGGTGTGCATCGGCAGGCCGCATTCCTCACTGCACGGCGAGACTTTGTGCAGACGCAGGTGTTCTGGCCGGAACCGCCTGACCGTCGCCGAGCATCAGGAAGTGCGGCAGGAACTCCCTGGTGGCTCGCTTAATGTGCTTGACTGTCTAGGCACCACATTCCGGCCAACATCCAAAAGCGTGTGACATGCTCATTGACCCGGATACAACACGCACTTTTCCTCTAAAATTTAGCAAGAAACAATTAGAGTGCGGTTTGCTTACACGACCCTAAAAATACGGACATATCACGTCGTAGGAACTTCAAATGTAGTGCTCATTCCTTATTTCGAAATGATCTGCACTATCACTACTATTTGCAAATTAATCCTTGTATGTGAGGTAACAGTATAACGGCCTTGGTTTGTTGACGTTTCGTTTATGTTGTGACTATTACTGTGCCCAAATTTCTGTTGCTTTACATGACAGGACTGGCACAGTTTCTCTAACTAAAGAGTAACATTTAGTAGTCTCCAATGAGTGGTTTCACCGAAAGAAAAAACTTCGGATTTGGGTGCAGTTGTGGTGTAAATTTCAAACTCACTGCTGTTTGTTACGGGAAGAATACATCTAATAGAAAAAATGTAAAAAATTAAGGTCCGAACGAATCTAATTTACAGCCCTGGATCGCATTAGAGAATAAACTGCTAACTGCCGTTGCAAGGAAATCACCAAGAGCGACAGATTATGGTAATCCTCACTTTGTAGCCAGGGTTATTTTCTTTGTCCAAGATAAAATGAAAGAACACCTATCTCACGTCAAATAATACAGTCAAATTGTGAAGACCGTAAACGTACCACACACTGAACTTCGTGGGAGGTAGTACGTTTCTACGTAGCACTTTGCTAATACAGTGACTGCTGGATGATTTTACCGAGAGTCGTAATGTAAATGCGGCAGTGTCACTGTTTCCTTCCACAGCTAATCGATAATGCAGACGAGACACCCATCTTCTGGGACATTCCGTGGGATACAATAGAGGATTACTGAAAGGTAAGAAGTATCTCATTAAGAATAAGTGAAAACAATCACCGTAGCGGGCGCGCGGTTCCAGACTGTTGCGCCTAGAACCGCACGGCCCTACAACTAATTATGAGCTCTAACGCTACATAGCGTATCTACGGTTTAGTGTAATCTGCCCTCTACTGTGAAACCAAATAAACTTGTGAAGATATTAAGACACATAGAGATTAATTTTTGATTATACATTTCATTTTATCGCATTGTTAGAGAAGCTATTTTTCTATTTTAAAGTGTCTGTGACGTATGTTAAGAAGGAATTAATTGTAGGAATTTATTAGAATACGCGTACAGGCGTTATTAGTGTAAGAAAACCTGGTAAGCTAACAAGTAAACGAGTCGAACTTGCTTATCCATTGTGCAGTCACGGCATTCATCCAGGCGCTCCGTAATTGGTTCCGCATCTGTACCCATGTCTCAATTATAAGCAATGAAAGTGCTGCAATGATTCAAGTGGCCGAGAGCGGGAACGAGGAGCGCATTAGTTCCAGATGCCGTACGAAACACGCTCGTTCCTATGAAGATGAAATCGCAACATTCGGACTTACTTCTGTTACAGATATAAAATTTCACATTTCAGTCAATCGAGTGGATATTAGAGACAAAAGTAATTTTTACGGTAATTTCCATTACTGCTTGCCTAATTTTCCTCAGTATGGCACATTATTAAATTTTCGTGCGATGAAGATTAGTAATTGTAACTTTCAGTAATAGAATAATTACAAGCTTTTAATTAATTGCTAGTCTGCTGCATTGCAAGGCCAGCTGTTTTAATTCGGGTGTAGCGACAGTAACGACCCATCACATTGATGAGTCGTAACTAATCTGTTAATACTATGTTTTTCTCTTGAATATGAATGTGGAGTGAAAGAGCTGACACCAGTGTAGGCTTGAGAGTGTCTTATTTTCGGCTTGTTCATATTCTTGATTACCCACCCTCCTGTATAAAATACTATGTTGTTATCCGCATTGTCAGTTGTAGAGTGCAATGGCAGACAACAATGCAAACTAGGCACAGACTGCACAGAGCACAGCCAGTGATTTTCATACAGAGCGCTACGTGGCGTTACCAATAAAAAAAACCTAAATACCCTACTTACAGTGTCATAAACCATCTGAGAGATTACTAAGATAGAGAAGTTAGCGTATTTAGTATAATGACTTATTAGACACAGAGATAAGTCACAAGGTCACCTCTGAACACTGTTGAAATGTAAACTTTAACGAGAGGTCTCGATGCGAATGAAAATAAGCACACGAAAATACGTCAGAGGATCCGATCCTTCCTATATCCCATCCCACATGTACATAAAATTAGTTTTGTGAGCTATTCTAACATAAGATATTTTATCTGTTTCATACGTGAAATAATTCGGAGAGCCACTCTAGAGCCCTGAAAGTGAAAGATACGGACTTCCTTGTCAAAACCATCACCAGTGGCCGCTCTACAATCCAAGTCTATCATAAATAGTGTATGTGCGGCGAAAATAAATGTATAATTAATTGATATAACGGACAAAGCAATCGACTGACAAGACGATGACAGTATAATGAATACAGTCAAAACAGAAAGTTGTGTACCAGTTGTTATAGTCAAATTACTTTTGCAACGATGAAAAATGAAGTGTGACTTTTTTTCCTTATAAATTTTGTAAATATATGTACTTATAGTCTTAATTTCAAGAATCATAAAGAAAGACTGAATCCATACAAAGACTGATAGAAAAACAGAACAAATTCATAATGATCTATCGTCAGTAATTACAAATTGTAACGTTAATTCTTTTATTATGGAATGAATGCGAAATGAAAATTTTTAATAACCTGTATGTTACACCCGAAAATTACAAATATTCCAATGGGCATGAGGATGAAAGTAATAACTTCGGTATTCCTTCCCTCTTCATGGGAGGCACAGAAATGATAATGTTTCTTTTATTCAGGTATTTAATGCTCAACGTATGTTATTATACTAGTGTAATCAATCCCTGATTGTGTTGCCAAATGGCCCACCAAAATATTCACTTTTTCGACATCTTTTTTTAAAAAAGATATAAAATAACAATTCCTTTTCTTTTTGCCCCCCAAGAGCAACGCTACATGTTCGGGCGCCAAGTGTAGCGTTGCTCTTGGTGGGCAAAAACAAAATGAATTGTTATTTTATATTTATTTTTTTTAATGTCGAAAAGCGAATATTTTGGTAGACCACTTGGCAACACAATCAGGGATTGATTACACTAGTATAATAACATACTTTGAGCATTAAATACCTGAATAAGAGAAACATTATCATTTCTGTGCATTTTTATATTCGCGATGTAGTCATACCCGGAACAACACTAAGGGACCAGAAGATTTATAGACTTTAAAAGAAATGCAACACTACACAATTAAAAAAAGAATTGGTTCAGAAATAATAGGAAAACGATAATGATCCTTCTGCCTTATGCTGCGTTCGGCCCTTCAGCGTGATCGTAATTTCTGGTGATGAACGAACACAAAATAATTATCAATTGAGTAAATGAGGAGATGGAAATCATCAAGGTTAATTTACTAAAATAAGCACACTTATCTTTAGCACACCTTTTTTAATGCTACGCGCCTTTTCGTTTTAAATTACAATAGATGAACATTGTGGATAAATACTTTATACATAACTGTCAAAGTGTCCTCTTGATGCTGTCTGTTCGTAATCAGTTACAAGAAACTACACGTTTTCTGATTGAAAAAATAACAATTAGCATACTCACTCAATATTTTCATATGAAATATAAAATACCGTTGCGGAACGCAGCAAGTCCGCATCCGCCTTTCATGGAATACAAACAGTAAAAGGTGAGGCGCCAATTGCCTCATTTGTCTTGAAACAACAGAATTCCTTTTTATATCATTTATCGATACATGTACATAGAGATTCACAGGCACCGCGCAAGAACGGCAAAGATAAAGAATAATAGATTCTGTCGCTGCTATGCAGTGGTTCATTTCTTTTACTTTACAATTTTTCGATAACTTCAAGCCATCAGGGGTGTACTATTGAGCGTATATTAATGTTTGTGAGGCGAAAATTACTAATATTACAGTAGCCCCTAGAAAGATGTAATCATATTACTGAGAACACTCACTTAGTTGGTTTTGTTAGATTCCTAAATCAGTAATAGCTTTGATCTATCTAAAATATCCCGGTAAACCGTTGTCATACATACTACTGGATAGTAGAATGACGAAGTAGCACGAAGTCCAGTATTAATGGGTCACCCCAAGCCGAACGGATTACGATCGTGCAAATTTATTTCCATAAGAACCGATACATTGCAACTTCTCACTAAGTGAAACAAAACTTGTCGGAGCTATTTAGCAGAGGCAAAGGGTTCGTAGGTATAACGTAGAAAACATGGAGGAAGGGTTATCGACAGGGATGTTACCTTTTCTCAGGTAGCTACAAGGATTTCGGAGACTTTTTGAGTGCATACTGACGTGTGGAAGTGTGTATACTACTTATTGGTGGACAAGCTGATTTTGACATTCTTCTTTTTGAATAGACTGGAAATTCGCATGAAAGTTGACTCACTTGTGACTGCATACTTTAATGATTCTGTGTCCATCAAAGTTACTGTAGATGTTGTTTGTTGCACAGATTTGTTGTCAGCAGTTCTTGATTTTATGTTCTGGAAGGGCTTATCTATTATTGAAGCGTCATATCCATTATTATGGTCAACTGAATTAATTGTGGTGATTTCCTTTTGCTGTTCGGTGGGTCTGACGGGCGTTTTATGTGTACAACGAAGCAATGGCTTGAAGTTAGTCTTCTGATGCTTGTTTGAGTGGCAGGATGTGTTACTAACGGTAATAGCTGTGGTTGTTGGTTTGCGAAATATGTCAAAGTGAGGTCTTTTATTTATGTATGATGTCTAGGCAGTTAATTCCACTCTTTACTTCATGTTCAACAGTGAATTTGATGTTGTTATGTAATTTGCTTAGATCTTCACCTAGGACATCAAAGGTCGCTGCTGTTACCAGCAAATATCGCCCCAAAATCTACATTGACAAAACAGATACAACTTGAAACTTCCTGGCAGATTAAAACTGTGTGCCCGACCGAGACTCGAACTCGGGACGTTTGCCTTTCGCGGGCTAGGGCTCTACCATCTGAGCTACCGAAGCACACTCACGAACGGTCCTCACTGCTCTACTTCTGCCAGTATCTCGTCTCCTGGTCTGCATGGTTCGCAGGAGAGCTTCTGTAAAGTTTGGAAGGTAGGAGACGAGGTACTGGCAGAAGTAAAGCAGTGAGGACCGTTCGTGAGTGTGCTTCGGTAGCTCAGATGGTAGAGCCCTAGCCCGCGAAAGGCAAACGTCCCGAGTTCGAGTCTCGGTCGGGCACACAGTTTTAATCTGCCAGGAAGTTTCATATCAGCGCACACTCCGCTGCAGAGTGAAATTCTCATTCTAAAGATACAACTTTTGGAACAATGTTTACGGGGAACCTTGACGCCCTACGACTGAATAACTTAAGCAAATCAGCCTTTGCCATTCAGTTTGCACAAAATAATAATATAGCAGAAAATACAGAAAATAACGTGCAGATCTTACACCTAACAGATAAATGTGGCACAATGAGTCTAGGAGACTGAGATGGAGACTGAGATTGAGATTCATTTATGTGAAAACGCCTTTCCTCATTCTGAGTGTACAAACAGAATCACTCAACACCTCCTCCCTAAGTAGCTTCCAAGATGTTTCGTTTGAACCAACGTTATATTTCCGTAGTCCCACATAGCTACAGTACTTTAAAAGTTGTTTCATAAAAATATTTTTTACCCATCTTGTATGAATACCCTTTGTTGCAGAATTCACATTTAACATATTCACAGTGATACATTAAAACATAACTGTTTATAATTTAAAATGCAACTATAGATTCAGTTATCGAACTTAGTTCTATCACTACGACAAAACATTAATCTTATTGTGGCTCAAATGGCTCTGAGCACTATGGGACTTAACTTCTAAGGTCATCAGTCCCCTAGAACTTAGAACTACTTAAACCTAACTAAACTAAGGACATCACACACATCCATGCCCGAGGCAGGATTCGAACCTGCGACCGTAGCGGTGGCGCGCTTCCAGACTGTAGCGCCTAGAACCGCTCGGCCACCCCGTATGTTATTGTGCTTATGTACTGAACACAGCTTTTGTTATTGTTTATATACAATCTTTGTATGTGTAATCTTAATCATTCAACAGATTCCAATATTACGAAATAATTGTTAAGAAAGTTACTTCTCATTTCGATTTTAAATTAATTTCATTGTACCAGCAAAGTGATATTTTGCTACGCCCGCACAGTCTCACAGCACCGCTGACCTAACAACTTTACCACTGTAACATCTTTGAAAATGTGTATGTTACTCATGCGAAGCTGGGCCACGCTTTATAAATGTTTATCGTGTGTGCTGCTTTTAAACAGAGTACGGTGTGGCCTAAAGGGTTTTCCAGTGAACTGGAGAGCACTCACGTGGTGCACGTCCAGAACTTGCTAATTTTGAAATTCATAACAAAGATCCAAGGTATTTTGTTACACAGAATCATACAGCGAATAAGTGCTCACCACATTTCACGTTTTACTAGCTTAAAAATATTTTCGTGAATGTCTTGACAGAGGTCAAAAAACTAAAAATCTCTCGTAAATTTTCCCGAAATGTGAACGGAAGACTTTCTGTCAGTCCTAGTACAACAAACCAATAACGAATACAAAGCAAGGACACCCGTAACAACCATCATTTTCCAAATACAGCTTTTAAAACCATACCGTGTCTGGTTGCTGTTTCAGTTATAAACGTTGATTCCTGTCAGGTTTAAAACTAGTTGTCGTTGGAAAGATGTGACATCGTCTCCAGTCCCAAATGGTTAAGAGCTATATGCGACTACGGTTTTAAAGCTGTTTTACGTGGCCGTGAGTGGCAAATCATTCCTTGTAGACATGTTACACTCAGTTTGACGCGCCAAGAAACTGGGAAACTACCGTACATTCGTTATGTGCTCACAGGTATGTCCAAACACGGTAGCTATTTCTACAATTTGTCATGTATCTACACCGACCATTGTTACTACACTGATTCCGCACAACCCAGTGGCACATTGACATAACTTTACTTGTTTCTATGATACTACGGCTGAACTTCAAGCACACCTATATATACTATCAAGATCGGAACCCGGTGATCCATATAGTGAACATACCGCTCTCCATAAAAGTCACGTGCAATATTAAGATATAATTGAACATCTGAACTTGTACAAGAGTGCCCAGTTAAATATCATATATGGGTACGACAGTTCCCATAGAAATCATGAGCAAGGGTTTCATCAAACTATCAAATGAAACTGTAGGTCATAATAAAGTTCTGTTTAATACTTAAACGTACGGACTTGACTCCAGGTATGCGAGATGTTTATAATGGTTTCCATAACGAAACTAGGTCTCTAAAGCTGGCAGAAAATCCAAAGAGATTCTGATCGTATGTAAAGTATGCTAAGGGTAAGACACTATCAATGTCTGCGCGAGAGCAATGCAAATACTACCGAGGACAGTGATGCCAAAGCACAGTTACTAAACACAGTTATCCGAGATTCCTTCACCAAAGAAGACGAAGTAAATATTTCAGAATTCGTATCAAGAAGAGCTGTTAACTTGAGTAGCTTAGAAATAGATATCCTCGGAGTAGTGAGGAAATTTAAATCACTTAATAAAAGCAAATTTTCCGGTCCACGCTCTATACCAATTAGGTTCGTACCGGAGTATGCTGATGCAATAGCTCCATACTTAACTATCATATACAACCGCTCGCTCGACGAGAGCTCCGTACCCAAAGACTGGAAACTTGCAGAGGTCACATGAATATTCAAAAAAGGTAGTAGAGTAACCCGCTAAATTACAGGACCATACCATTAACGTCTATATGTAGCAGGATCTTGGAACAGATTTTTTATTCGAAAAATTATGAATCACCTCGAAGAGAACGGTCTATTGTTACACAGTCGACACGTATTTAGAAAACATCGTTCTCATGGAACAACTCTCTCTTTACTCACACGAAGTTTTCAGTCCCATTGTCAAGGGACTTCAAATTTATTCCGTATTTCTAGATTTCCAGAAAGCTTTTGACACTGTACCACACATCCGGCTTGTAGTGAAACTGCGTGCTTCTGGAATATCGTCTCAGTTATGCGACTGGTTTCGTGATTTCCTGTCAGAGTGGTCTCAGTTGGTAGTAACTGTCAGAAAGTCATCAAATGAAACAAAAGTCATTTCTTGCGTGCCCTAAGGTAGCGTTATGGGCCCTTTGCCGTTCGTTATCTGTATAAACGATTTAGGTGACAATCTCAGCAGCCGTCTTAGGTTGTTTACAGATGATGCTATTTGCTTATTGTCTAGTTAAGTCACCAGAAGACCAAAAAACTGCAAAACGATTTAGAAGACGTATCCGTGTAGTGAGAAATTGGCAGTACCTAAATAATGAAAAGTGTGTGGTCATCCACAGGAATACTAAAAGGAATCCGTTAAACTTCGATTACACGGTATTAAATCTAAAGGCCGTAAATCCAACTAAATACCCAGGAATTGTAATTACGAGGACCTTAAACTGGAAAGACCACATAGAAAATGTCGTGGAGAAGCGTTTTAGTGGCAGAAACTCACAAAATGTAACAGATCTACTAGAGAGACGCTTGTTCATCCTCTTTTGGAGTACTGCCGCGCGGTGTGGGATCCTTACCACATAGGATTAACGGAGTTCGAGAAAATTCAAAGAAGAGCAGCACGTTTTGTATTATCGCGAAATAGGGGAGAGAGTGCCACTGACATAATATAGGATTTGGGGTGGACAACTTAAAACAAAGGCGTCTTTCGTTGCGACGGTATCTTATCACGAACCTTTCTCCTCCGAATGCGTGTTGTAAACCAGCATTGTGAGCCGCAGTGATTCTGAAAAGGTAATGATAGGCTGTCGGGTGGGAAAACACGAGACATGCAGAGCAACAGAAATCTGCTGAACTCGAAGGAGATCGGCAATAATCGATGCGTAAGTTTTGTAGGGCACCCCAGGATTGGCTCACAATAATTACTTTTTAGAGGGATGAACACTCCGGAGTACCTTTGTGTAGCCACTATAACTCGCGGAAATTTGAAGCTAAACTCATAAGTAGAGAACTTCGGCTTTCTGCTCCCACTATAAGGGCGAAATGTGTATTACTGGTTGTCGCAGCAGTTTCTTTAAGGGGAGGGAGATTGCTAGGATTTTTGTGAATTCTTCATTGGACAGAACTCTGAAGGTGCACAGTGATAGGTTAAAATAGGATCCGGTGCTGGCAGTACCAGAAGAAACACTTCGTCTTAGAACTTCAGAGGAGGAACATTTTGTCTTAAAGGCCGGTCCCTGCACTTCCAGCACACAACATTTTTGATGACGGTCGCTTTGGGACTCGATCTCAGAGTTGACCATAGAAGCACGGGCCAAACTCGAAACTTTTATCTACCACTGCAGCCATTCTCTGCATCTTAGCTTTATAACGATGGTAAACGTGTGCAGCATTTGCGCTTGTCATGACGAAGTGGACGCGAAGTTATTTATTTTGAGTTAAGGACTTGTTCTTATAAATTAATTCAAGCACTCAACTAGTCGAACTCAACATGGGCTTAGGTATGGAACTACCCCTGCGGCCCTCGTGTTCTCACAGTCAGCCAGAGAACTCAGCTCACAGAAAAATTACACATACCTCACACCAAATACAGAAAGGAAATCAGGAAGTACTAGTTACATTCACAATCATTGGTGTTCGTTTCAGTTACATGCACATGTTCATGCTTTTATTTTAATTCGAACTGATTTGGTAATCTAATTTTAATAGTGAGTTATTAATCAGGATGCAACAAAGCAGCATAAACTGAACCTAAAATTTGTAAAAAAATTTAATTTTTCTGTGCACGGACAAGTCTGTATAGAAATACCGACTTTACAGATAACTTTCAGGTCTATGATAACCCCTAAATTTCTGTGCATAAATAACTGTTTGTTAATAACTATTACGGAATTATCTCGAATGTTCAGTGTAGTAAATACGACTATAATATTCTTAGGGTCAATGATGATGTGTTTGGAACGAAAGCTACGTAAGGTGGAGGTCCATCTCCAATTGTTTCCATGACCTTGGAATGAGTGGACCGCAAGACGTAGAAAAGATGCGTGTCGAAGGCAGGTTGTCAGTGTGTGCAGATGTAGAACTGTCTCATGTCCGGGGAGGTGAAATAAATAGCGCAAATATTGTGTCAAAGAAAGTAAGATTTGGTATGGTTGTGGTACTTATGGTGCAAAATCGTCTCTTAAAATTATGGGTTGCGGAATGCAAAATCTTCCAGTCATAATCTAAAAGGAAAATTTGAGCCAATGTGACTACGTCAACAACAGTTGCTCCTGCTGGCAATGTGGTTCGCTACATAACATTCCATCAGGTTTGAGGCGTGAAGAACTGAACAAATTACCAGCCACCGAAACTCTCCGACAGCACTACAACACATTCGACAATTTCGGAAATTTAGCTGTGCTTAAAGTTGTGCAAGAATATTAAAGTCACTTGTTATTGTGTCCTTTTTGAATAGGAGTAGCCACTGTGCTACATAGCTTTTTTACAGTTGGCATCCATCTTGTCTATAAGTAAAAAAAGTCGATTTGCCAAAGAACAGCTACCTTCATTTCAGTGTCAGTAGAATTATTTCTGAAACGATAAAGTTAAATTGATTCTTAGAGCTGGTTACCGAAATTTTAGAATGAATTCTTTTTGCAGAGGAGTTCCATACGGTAACATAATTCCAGTTCTCTTCGAGGCTCTTTTTTTTTTCAATTTATTGACTTTCGGCGCTTGCCTATACAGCCATCGCGATAGTGATATGTCAATTATGACGATAAGAACACACCAACGTTAGGACAACACAAATACACAGTTTCCAGTCGGAGAAAAACTTTGACCTGCTAGGGAATCGAATCCAGGCCACTTCAGGTAGCAACCTGCCGGACTGAGCGCATAACTACCGAGGCAAATCTCTTCGAGGTTTCGAACTACATGCTGCCGTATTGAGGACAAAACCAAGTTGTAAGGAATACAACGCAATTAGGAAGTGCAGTGAAGCGTAATTTGTGTATGTTCCAAATTTATAAATCGGATCCCTTATCCTCAGCGTATTTGGTAAGGAAGTCGACGAAGTCAGTAAATTCCAGTTATGTTATACACGGACGATATTAACTAAAAGCATTTGAAGTACATTCGGTGTAGTGTTCATGAAGTGAAGAGCAAACGCAACAGATGGAAACCATGTTTATCACCAACGCTCGCTGTTTGTGGCCACACACTCACACGAAACCCCGGCCGTCCGGTAGCAGAAACGGTCGGTGAATGGCCGATTTGCAAGCAACAGCCTGAAAGCGGAACTGTCGTTTCTATACGTTAACAGAGTGGTTCCGTACAGCATTTAAAAACTGCTGCAGGTAAAAGCAAGTAACTCAAATCAACTCGTATTTGTTATCTTCGTAATTAAGATGTTGAGTCCCAACTACAAAATTTATTGGTCCGATGCTTCGCCATCAGTTTCGAAAGAATTTAGCGGACACATCAAACGGGTTCGGTTATAAGGTTACGGAGCTGTTTTGGAAAAACTGTCCCGTAACACATAACTTGCGTCAATGACCGTCTACAACCAGCGTTGAAAAGCGATTAGTCTGCCATTTTAAGAGGACGATCAATATTTTGTCCAGTGGCGCTATTACAACGAAAGCCCACACTCGTTGTGAATATTGGCCAGTTCTCTATGTGAAAAACACGCAAGCGCCAAGCACGAACACTAGTTTCCAAACAAGTCAACAAGAGAGCCATACTCGTAGTGGTGTGAAGGTCGGGTTACAAAAGGTCACAGAAAATTAATTGGACTGATAAGACAACTGTACATACATCAGAGAGTAATTTCCATGCTACTAGAGAGCCCTACAAGGGCAAAATTGTAGAGAAAAACTAAGACAAGAATACATGCAATAAACAATTTAGGATCTTTGATGTAAGTGATGCTCGGAAACAATGAGTATCCCACGGAAAATAGTGCTGGTCCCACCAACCCAGACAAAAGACTGTTGACAAACAAAGAAAAATTCTTGCTCTGTGTGAGACTCTTGACTGGAGGGATTTATATTTTTTATTTAAAAAGAGCTGCAGCAGATCTCTAATATAAAATATACACAGTTTAGGTACTTGGTCGTCAAAACTTTTTGCTCGGAAGCCATTACTGACATTGTGATGAGGCATCTCGGGCCGCATGTGTGCCGATCGTGATATTAATTCGTACTGTAATTAATTAGTACTTTATGATCCTCCAACAGACTACCTAAAGGTAAGAACACGATAAGTTGGCCCCCACCTCAAACTACGATAAATAAAAACAGGCAGCATTCGAAACACTTCGTGTCGGTTGATCTGTTTCAAATTGGTGTCACTCTTAGCGACATCAAAGCTGTGACACTGCAACTGTCCGACGAAGTGTTGCGTTCTCCGTGTGAGCGGATGATTAATTGCTTAATAACGGCGCTTGTACTTACATCAAAATGCATTACACAATATGCGACACGTTTACAAATGTTTACTACATCTTTTGAATGTAATTCTTGTACTAATCGCTGTGTTGTGCTACAACAGCCACAATTAATTTAATTTCCTTCCTACAAATAGGACTAATTAGGCATTTGAAACTGTAATGAGCATTCACGAACCCAGGTTACTTCAGTGTCAAAAATTATATCATTGCATGCGAACGACAATGTGTTGTCAATACTGGAAGACATACAAAAAAAAAAAAAAAGATTCCGCTCCTTACATCCTGTAGCCCCGCTGTCGCCGTACTACTTAACACTCTGCCCCTGACGCGTAAGGTGCCAACTTATCTCACCGCAAAATTCACTAATGTCAATTCAAATTAAGCACACCTTAAAATATTACTGTCTCTGTGAGTATTTTTGTTTATTAGTGAGCAACAAAATTCCTCATAAGAAGCTCTTAATATTAACTGACGTTACTGGGTTCGGCTGATAGTTTAGGCCCGCCACGAATTCCTCTCTTGTAACAACCTCTTTATGTCAGAGTCCTCATTTGATGAATGTATTCCAGTCTCTGTCCTCACACCTTTTGCCCTATACAGCTCCCTATAATACCATGAAAGTTATTCCCTTATGTCTTAACACATGTTCTACCATTCTATCCATTTTTCTTTTCATTATTTTCTATATACTGCTTTCCTCTCCGATTCATTTTAGAACCTCCTCATTCCGTACCTTATCACTGTGTTTAATTTTCAACATTCGTCTGTAGCACCACATCTTAAATGCTTCGATTCTCTACTGTTCCGGTTTTCCCATGGTGCATGTCTCACTACCATACAACGCTGTGCTCCAAATGTATGTTCTTTGAAATTTCTCCCTTAAATTGAGTCGTGTGTTTGATACTAGTAGATTTTTCTTGACCAGTTATGCCCTTTTTGCCAGTGGTAGTCTGCTTTTCATGTTCCGCTTGCTCCGTCGGTCATGGATTATTTTACTGCCTACGTAGCAGAACTCTTTAACTTCATCTGCTTCATGACCATCAGCCCTAATGTTAAGTTTCTCGCTGTTCTCATTTCTGTTACTTCTCATTACTTTCGTCTTTCTTCGATTCACTCTCAACCCATATTCTGTATTCAGTAGACTGTTCATACCATTCAGCAGATATTCTAATTCTTCTTCACTTTCACGCCATTTGCGAATCTTATAATGGATATCCTTTCACCTTCTAATTTAGTTGCGGTATTGAACTTTTCTTTAATTTTCGTCATTGCTTCTTCGATGTATAGATTGAACTGTAGGGAAGAAAAATTACAACCCTGTCTTACAACCATTTTAATCCAAGCACTTCGTTCTTGAGTTTTCACTTTTATTATTCTCTCTTGGCTCCTGTACATGTATATTACCCGTCTCTCTCTGTAGGTTCCCCTATTTTCTTCAGAATTTGGAACATTTTGCGTTATGTGACATTGTCGGATACTTAGTCGAAGTGGGCAAATCCTTTTACAAGAAAGTGTCTTGATTTTTCTTTAGTGACTAGATGCATATTATTATAAAATGCGGATGAGAACCGCAGGCCGAACGAATACCAGATTCGGGCAGATTGCGTTCCGCAGCTGACGCTGAGTGTAAAGGAAAATACGCTGACGAAAATGGAAAATGTGAACCGAACGCTACCATACTGATACTCATTAATTCCGTTCTTGCGGGCTATGTTGATCAAAATTTTATCCAGTACAGAAAAAATATGTTCTTACAGATGAAGATTGGTGTGAGTGTAAGTTGACTACTGGGTGTGTCTAAAGTCACTGAAATCTTTCAGATGGGGATGGCAACACAGCTTGTCCAGCGGACATGCTCTCGCAGCTTGTTGGGACTTTCAGATGGGTCAGTCATTGGCAACAGGGATGTGGGAACATCATACTCCGAACATGCACATACAGCTGTCTTTAGTAGAACGACAACAGAACATGCAGTAACCAGGCGGACTTAGGACAACAATGTGGCAAGAAGAGCAGACATTGGTACATCCAGAAGAACTGAACCAGGAGAAGATCATAGAGTTATTTGACTGACTGACGAAAAGACGGATGGCGACAGCTGAAAATGGTTCAAATGGCTCTGAGTATTATGGGACTTAACGTCTGAGCTCATCAGTCCCCTAGAACTTAGATCTACTGAAACCTAACTAACCTAAGGACATCAAACACATCCATGACCGAGGCAGGATTCGAACCTGTGACCGTAGCGGTCGCGTGGTTCCAGACTGAAGCGCCTAGAACCGCTCGGCCACCACGGCCGGCGACGATAGCTAAATTCCGGTCAGTGGTTACGGGCATGACATCATCTCACAGACAACAGAGACCTGATTTGTGTAGAGCCAGTGTCAACTTGGACATTGTGTGGCTTTCTTTGGTGTTCAGTTAAGAGTCTCACTTCTTCTAGTGGTTGTCATATCGACTATAACGTATGTGTAGGCGACAAGGCTGAAAGTTGCCTTTTCCCTCGGCAGTTTCATTTCTTGCCAGTTATGAAACGTCTCCTCAGACAAAATTAATGAATTGACTGTGCTGTTAAACCTTTACGTTATTTGGTTTTCAAACAGCTGAGCAAAACTGAATGTACTCAGACATTTCGCTCTTTACTTATTCTGATGAACACTAAACTGACGCACAATACTTTTAGCGTAACGCAATCTGACTTTCAAAAATCTCTACAAAAGAATGGCCCTAACTAACAAAAACCTATACCTTTTATGAATCACTTACCTCACAGAAATCTTCGTTACTCGAACTACTCCAATACAGCGAGCGCCAATGCTGCCAGCTAAATAAAAGATTCTAACTACTGAAGGCGCTAACTACTGACAGGTATAGTTAGAAAATGAAAGATTTTGATAGAGAACAAACAATGTATTTACCTAAATAATGTTCAAAAGTCATAATATATATTATATCAGTTCATGACATCCAGTCTTACAAATATACTCTCTGTGATGGACACACGTCGACATCATCCGCTCCCAAAACTCCGCCATCTCTCTCCCCATGTCCACCACTGCTGGCGGCTCACCTCCAACTGCGCAACGCTACGCGCTGTTCACACCTAACTGCCCAACACTACAATAGCGAAAATTCCAACAATGCCAACCAGCCACAGACTGCACTCAGCACAGTCAGTGATTTTCATACAGAGCGCTACATGGCGTTACCAACATAAAAATCTAAACAGCCTACTTACACAGTATACAGGGCGTTACAAACAATCATCGACCACAAAGTGACACACAGACACATATCTTTTATCTTGCAGAGCAGGTAACATATTCAAGTTTTTGTAGACACATTCACTGTTAGTATGTTTTGATGTGTACTGATTTCATTGGCCGAAGGATATCCAAGAGAATTTCCTATTTCATTCTTGTGTCTGTCAACATTTCGTGAGAGATGCGTATTATGACGTCAGTAATTCTGCGCCGTAATGCTGGGATTGGTTCACTGGTGTCTGGTAAACCTGGTCCTTGACATAACACGAAACGAAGATATCCAGTTGTATTATTTCTTGCAATCGCGCAGGCTAGCTGATATGACCACCACGCCCGATCCATCATTCCGGAAATGGTATATCCAAATAGCCACGAACAGGTAACCCCTAGTGAGGTGGCTCACGTGAGATTCTGCGGAGTGACTTCTTGGGATTGCTCACGAAGGCGTCTCTCATTGTCTGAACTGTCGGCGCGCCAGGTTCGAGCCTGCCTGTCCACAGACGCTCCCTGTTTCCTAAACTTCGCATACCACATCTCGACGTGTTTAATATCTGGTGGCTGTCTGCGGGGTGCCACCTGGAATTTTCTCTGGACTGTTTTTCGTGACTGTTTTCATGATACCACAGGACACGTCCGGCTTTCTCCTGCTTTGAGTACACGTTGTTTACACATGGTGTCAGATTCCGCTGTTGTTATGTCACTAGGCCCTGTAACAAACAAACTCACAGTAAGTACGTACACAACAACTTGAAACTGTTACATGCAACTGAAGATAAAAAGTTTTTGTATATGTGTCATATTTTGTGCCTTGTGAATATCTCTGAGGGAAAGACTTCTGGGACAGCCGGTAGTTTGTTTCTAGTAGATAGCGATATTTATCTTTACAAAACATTAAGAGAGTCTGATATGATCAGCTTTGATTAATCGATACAAGCACTGTAGCAACCTCTTTGCTTGGTCGCCGATGTAACTTTACATCTTAGCTGAGTCAAGGTGCTTTCGACCAGTGAGAATCGTTCGCGCGTTGCAGTCCATGTGGTCCTTCTCGTTTGAAAAGGAGTTCGCCATTGTTACCTTGCATTCGAGTGCATGCGTTGGATGCTAGTATGTGGAGCTGTGTTGGTAGACAAGAATGCCGTTGTCTGTCAGAGGTCCATGCTGTCGTGCAGATTCTGCAATGAATAAAGAAGTGGATGAGACTATATCAATGTAATTGCTGTGGTGAAGCTTAGTTATTGAGGCGATGTTGGACTGGCATTGCATGGTAGATATCGGCTGTTTGTTTGCTCATAATAAAATGGAAGCATAGAGGTTCATGATATTTAGTTGAATGGAAGCGGATTATAGCGTCGTACATTATTTCTTCAGTTCATCGTGCTGTAAATTCAAAAATGTTACCCTATCCTGAAGTATTAAATAGATCTTTCGTGTGCAGGAAGCGTGAGATGCGCCTATGATGTTCTTATTGCTTGTCGTAAATCTGAATCTTGTAGGTTTGATTGCCCCTGCGGAGTTGTAAAATCATTTCCTAGCGTGCCATGTCGCATGGGCGCCATCTTTTTGAATCTTGTGGCATTCCATTACGATCCACAACCACTCAGCCTGTACCTGAAATCAATCACTGAATTCCGATCTCACAAGACTTTGACAATAAGTGACTGTTCTTGCATACTATTAGGTTCCAGGCGCTAACCAACGTAAGTCGACGAGTGATGTTTCGCTGATGACTATTTGTCAGACACTGTGCGACATAATCTAGCCCACAACTATGACGTAATATAAGAATGGTTGTAAGAATTTAGATGTTTATTCAGATGATTTAGTTACTTTTTGCATGTCAGATCTATGTTTACAAAACTGTGGAGACATCCTTACTGCACAGCTGGACGCTATAAGTACACTGCACAACAGAATTAAAGGATTGCTTTTTCGAAACCTCGTAATTACCTCCTACTCCTACGGATAACTTTCAAATTTAGCTCAAAGGTGCATACGAGCTTCGTCTGTAATACTGCAAAAATGTTGCGCCCAGTGTCGTTTCCCTAGTGCTCGACAACGCCACAGACAGCTAGGTGTCGACACACATAGAAGAAGGGCCACAGCTTAGAAGCTCATGTGACGCGTGAGATGGGTTAATGATGTTACATTGGCATCAAATTTCGCCACAACTCTGCCCAACGCCACTGTGGACATGTCAACGTTCAGAAGGTCATCGCAACACCTTTTTCCCATATTTCATTCCTTCTTTTGGCGTCTCTCCGACGGAAGTCAGGGGTATCAAGGGGCTACCTACTTGCAGGCGCCTCAGATTGCTTTACAGGTTGTCTCTGAACACGTTTATTTTTAAAATTCTTAGTAAAGGTGGGTGGGTACAACCGAGGTTTTTGGCGGAACTGGAGGGGGGGGGTGGGGGGTGGTTTAGAGCAACCCTGCTGTTTTATTCACGCATGTGTCCCCCATTGATCAGGCCACAGGAGGACACGAAGTAGGAGGGCTAGAATAGCATAAGCACTGTCTGCTGCTTTGGATCACGTTCACATTTCGTGGTATGGTTTTGAACGGTCCCTAATGGTTGCTATACACGAGAGAAAAAATTGCTGTCAAGCTGCAATTTAAAGGGGTGCTAACACGTTCGAATGGAATGCAGCCCCATAGTGTCCTTAGAGAAGAGTTGAAACGTCAGAGGGTATCTGCAGTGTCCAAGGTTGTCAAGAACGTCTTCCTGTTGTTCATCGCACTGTGAACTATTCTTTTCGACTGAGAAATGTGTGGAATCAACGTCCTAGACGAAGGAGTGGTTTCATTGACGCCCTTTGTTCCACTCCCTGAGGCGTCTTCGTGGCGATTCTGAGCGGCAGTGTGTCTGGAAAGGTTTCCGTGCGATTTCAATGCTAGGCGCCACGATTCTTGTCTCCATCGCAGAGGCATCAAAATAAGAGGTGAAATGTGAGTTACAGGGACTGTGACGACCCTCCGATCACGTGACACGGCCATTGTGGCACTGGGCGGGAGTGTGGCGAATCTGGAGACAGTGTGACATTTAACTCACATTACGCATCACATGAACTTCTGAGCTGTGGCCTTTCCTCCGTATGTTTGATGAGTCATCGAGAGCAAGGGTGACGTTGCAGGGCTACACGTTTTTGCACCATTACCTTTGAGCCAAATTTGAAAGTTATGTGTCGCAATGGGAGACAATTGCGGGGTTTCGAAATAGTGATCCTTTAACAATGTTACGGAGTGCAGATAGGTAACATATCAATTTTGATCACTACCTTTTCCCAAACGCACTAACTGTGCAATATACAAGTATTAGCTATGCAATTCCATTCTTTTCTATTGCGCTGAATTGTGGAAGTACAAGTGTGTGTGTGTGTGTGTGTGTGTGTGTGTGTGTGTGTGTGGAAGTTTCAATTAAACTTTATGAGTCAGATAGTATTCCCAAATTGTTTTTCTGGGGCATGAGAATTATACATTCTCAAGGCCGTTACCCCTCTGACGCCTGGAATCGTTGTAGCGAGTTATCGGCCATGACAGGTTTACTGATTTGGTAATTATTCAAATGAGGTTGGTTTCTCGCCATCATGTGGAAAGATCGTTCACCCACAAACGCCTTCAGAAATGCGGAGCTTCGAGTGGCCAGCATTGGCCCCTGATTTGTCACCCACAGAGCACGTCTCGGATGCTATGGAAAGACGTATAGTCTCATACTTAACTCCTGCCGACAGTATGCGTGAACTGACACAGCGCGCGTTGCATGCATGGTAACAAATTCTCCAGTATGACTTTCGATAGCTGTTTGTTCTCTTGCCACAATGAAGAGAAGAGTGTATTCTTGCACGTGGGTGCTACGCTTGTTAGTGATTTTAGTGATGGGCTTCAAGTCCGAGTGGAATAAAAGTTTCATCGTTTAACATCCGTTACGTGGTGATGTCGACAAACTCGGATGAATATGAGACTGCTGCATAGCGTGACGCTTTCCATTTCCGCCCAACATATTTTGAGGAGTAAAAAAAGGAAAAATTGTATTGCACTGCAAACTTTTCCCTAGTGACCTTTGTCCTTAGGAACATTAACATAAGCATGAAGTGGCACGTACTGTAGCTGTGACTATGAAACATGAATTACTTGATATTAAAATCATTTCATAAAGTGGCACGTACTGTAGCTGTTACTATGAAGCATGAATTACTTGATATTAAAATCATTTCAATGAAAGGCCTCTAAAGTTGACACATTTTGTTTTAAGATGTATTCTGGAAAATTAATTAAGCTGCAAAACTCTTCGCTTGTTTATTACTAACGTTCTGCAACCAGTCACGATTTTCTTTTATTTATGTTTTACACGACATTTTCAAGTGTGTATTTCTTTGTACTATGCCATTTTTTTTTCAAAAACATTACGTAAAAATGCCCATTTTTAAGTGTGTATTTTTATTCATTTTATTTATTTATTTATTTATTTATAGTTACGTGGGACCAAATCAAGGAAAAGTCTCCATGGTCATGGAACGAGTCAATACATGAAATTATAACACGATAGTAGAAACAGTTAAAATGAAATACAAGAAACGTATTCAGGCGACAATTTATAAGTTCAAATAAAGAAATTCAACAATGTAACACTGGAATTTGCTTAATTTTTCAGCTCTTCCAGGAGCTCCTCGACAGAATAGAAGGAGTGAGCCATGAGGAAACTCTTCAGTTTAGACTTAAAAGCGTTTGGGCTACTGCTAAGATTTTTGAGTTCTTGTGGTAGCTTATTGAAAATGGATGCAGCAGAATAGTGCACTCCTTTCTGCACAAGAGTCAAGGAAGTGCATTCCACATGCAGATTTGATTTCTGCCTAGTATTAACTAAGTGAAAGTTGCTAACTCTTGGGAATAAGCTAATATTGCTAACAACAAACGACATTGAAGAAAATATATACTGTGAGGGCAATGTCAGACTTCCCAGACTATTGAATAGGGGTCGACAAGAGGTTCACGAACTTACACCAAATACAGCTCTAACAGCCCGTTTTTGAGCCAAAAATACCCTCTTTGAATCAGAAGTATTACCCCAAAAATAATACCATATGACATAAGCGTATTAAAATATGCGAAGTAGACTACTTTTCGTGTTGAACTGTCTCTTATTTCAGATACTGTTCTAATGGTAAATAAAGCAGCATGCTGAACATGGGCTCTCCACAACAGCTTAGGCCTACTATACACCCGAATGCCTAGGAACTTGAACTGTTCCGTCACGCTTATAATATGCCCATTCTGTCTGATCAAAATATTAGTTCTTGATGAATTGTGAGTTAGAAACTGTAAAAACTGAGTCTTACTGTGATTTAGCATCAACTTATTTTCCACAAGCCACAAAATTATTTCATGAACTACATTATTTGATAATGTTTCAATATTACACACAAGATACTTCACTACCAAGCTGCTGTCATCAGCAAACAGAAATATTTTTGAATCACGTGTAATACTAGAAGGCATATCATTTGTATAAATAAGAAACAGCAGCGGCCCCAGCACCGACCCTTGGCGAACGCCCCACTTAACAGTTCCCCATTGGGACTGAACATCACTACCACTCTCAATATTACGGAGAATTACCTTCTGCTTTCTGTTCTTAAAGTAAGAGGCGAACCAATTGTAAGCTACTACCCTTACTCCACAATGGTTCAACTTCTGCAGTAATATTTTGTGGCCAATACAGTTAAAAGCCTTCGTTAAATCAAAGAAAACACCTAGCGTTCGCAACCTTTTATTTAATCCGTCCAAAACCTCACAGAGAATATAGCATTTTCAGTTGTAAAACCATTTCTAAAACCAAACTGTGCATTTGACAGCAAATTATGTGAATTTAAATGCTCCAGTAACTTTGTATATACAACCTTCTCGATAACTTTAGCAAACACTGATGGCAAAGAAATAGGTCTATAACTGTCAACATTATCCCTGTCTCCCTTTTTATAAAGTGGCTTCACTACCGCGTACTTTATTCGGCCAGGAAACTGACCATTCCTAAAGGAAAAGTTACAGATATGGCTAAGTACTGGGCTAACATACATAGAACAATACTTCAGTATTCTGCTAGATACCCCGTCATATCCATGAGAGTTCTTGGTCTTTAGTGATTTAATTATTAACTCAATCTCCCTCTTGTCAGTATCATGGAGGAGCATTTCAGGTAACAGTCTCGGAACACTTTTTTCTATGAGCGCTATATGATTCCCTGTTGGGACTAGGTTTCTATTTAGTTCACCTGCTATATTCAGAAAGTGATTATTAAATACTGTACATATATGCGACTTATTAGTAATACGGACCTTCCCACTATGCACTGATTCAATATCTTCGACCTGTCTCTGCAGACCAGTCACTTCCTTTACGACTGACCATATGGTTTTAATTTTATCCTGAGACTTAGCTATTCTATCTGCATACCACATATTTTTTGCCTTCCTAATAACTTTTTTAAGCACCTTACAATACTGTTTATAATGGGTTGCTTCATTTAGATTTTGACTGTTTCTAACGTTTTGATATAATTGCCACTTTGTTCTACAGGATATTCTTATCCCTCTAGTCAGCCACCCAGGCTGTCTGTTTGTGCTAGTACCCTGTTTTGAACGTTCTGACGGAAAGCAACTTTCAAAGAGCACGAGAAAAGTCTTGAGGAAAGCATTATATTTATAGTCTACTGTATCAGCACTATAAACATCTTGCCACTCTTGTTCCTTGATAAGGTTTACAAAGGTCTCTACAGCAACTGGATCAGCTTTCCTAAAAAGTTGATAATTATATTTAACATGTGTTGCAGCACAAAAAGCTTTTAGAGTTAAAACTTTTACTTCATGATTTGAAAGGCCATTCACTGTTTTGCTAACAGAATGCCCTTCTAGTAATGAGGAATGGACAAAAATGGTTGTTCTACTGTTCCCTTGCACTCTCGCTGGAAAGAATTCGGTTTGCATATGATTATATGAATTAAGGAGGTCTACCAGCATCCTTTTCCTTGCACAATCACTTATACAATTAATATTGAAGTCACCTCATATAACTAACTTTTTGTATATCCTATAAAGTGAACCAAGAACCTCCTCTAGCTTTAGCAAAAATGTTGTGAAATCGGAGTCTGGGGATCTATAAATAACAACAGTTAGAAGTTTAACTCCACTAAATTTAACCACACCTGCACAACATTCAAACACCTTTTCAGTGCAGTACTTTGAAACATCAATTCACTCAAATGGGATACCGTTTTTTTCATATACATGACTACTCCCCCACACCGCAAAGAGCTCCTAGAAAAGCTGCCAGCCAACCTGTATCCTGGTAAAGGAAGCCTCTGAATTATCTCCTTATTTAAGAAGTGTTCAGATATACCAATAATTTCAGAGTCAACATCTATAAGCAGTACATTAACTTTATCTCTAATACCTTGTATATTTTGATGAAATATACTAATTCCCTCATTACTCGGATACGTAAGCTTTGTCGAAAGTGGTTCCTTTGTTAGAGAGACTTCCCTTAAGCAGGAATACCTATCAGCTGACTTCAATCTAAAAATGTGCAGCTCTAACACCCACTAGTACAGGAATTTTCCCATGAGTGATCCCACCACCCCTATCTATGCTGTCAGCTATAAGCTTTGCCAACCTCCCCTTTCCATACCTGTTGAGATGCAGGCCATGTCTAGTGAAACCCGTTCTGCTGATAGACTCCACCGACACCACTGAAATTTTACTCATGCCTTCTGTCATCAGTGCACCCCCAAGTCTCATGTTATTACGCCTAACGGCTGTATTAAGATGAGGCCGATCGTGACGCTGAAATAGTTCTACGAAATGCACATTCGTGTTGCCAGTCTGAGCGGCTATCTTTTCCAGGTCACCATCTACGTCATACTCCCCTTCCCTATCAATACTGTTACCAGCCCCACCCACTATCACTACCTGATCCTCTTTAGTAAAATCCTTACATAACCCCCCTATGTTAACAGTCACCTGAGCCAATCCTGCATTAGGCTTTACAATGCTGGTGACCTGGTACTCACTCCCCAACACTTCCTGCAACTGCTGGCCTAAACCTCTACCATGAGAAGTACCTAACAGCAGAACCTTCTTCTTTCTCTTAGACTTTGCAACTGTCCTAGCCACCGTAACTGCTGAGGTCTGCTGCATACTTACTACATCTACAGCTACTAGAGATTCCTCTCCACTAGACTCTGACAGTTGGTCATATCTATTGCAAACACCAATAGTAAAACTATCTGAAACTCTCCTTCTTCTAGCAGGTCTCTTGCCAACAGCCAGCTCCCATTCCCCAATCCCCTTCTCCCTCCTCATCCTATCTAACTCCTCCAGTGCGTTTTTCAACTGCACCTGAAGGGCACAGATCTTATGTTCCTGCTCCTCTATCAAGTTACTCTTGCTACATAACCTGCAGTTCCAGGAGAGGATCTCACCAGAATGCCCACTGGCTTCCCACTGCATCTCCCCCCCCCCCCCCCCCAGTGAAAATACTTCGAACGTGTCTCACACCGCAATCCACTACTCACGAACCTAAGGCAAAGCCCACACTTCTCACTCATGGTAAAATTTTACAGTTATTGAAACAAGAAAACTACTTTATCTAAGTTCCGCTCGTACAATAAGAAGATGTTAAAAAACTGAATACAATAATCACAAACTTACTCTACAAGGGAAGTAACTACTATTATTAACAGTATTAATCAACAGCAGATGAGAATAGAACAAAAGACTAACACAGAAAGAAAATCAAACGTCTAATGACACAGTAACGAAACTGAAAACAGTTTCCCAAAAATTTCTTCAGAAATTATTTCACCATTTTTCAAAAAACATTACGTAATAATGTAATAGTACAAAGAAATACACACTTGATAATGGGAATCATTTCCCGAAACGCAGTGTGTAAAAGGTGAATAAAAGTACATCGTGACTGGTAGCAGAAAGTTATTTATAAGCAAACCCACTGTTTTCACAGAAGCATACTTTCAAAAAACCATTCATAAAGGGCAAAAATCAGCAAAAATCTGTTTAATAACTCACTATTCGATACGTTACGACTAAATCGTTTACTACCATTGGGAAATTGAAGTAAAACCTGTGCAACTACGTAATTCTATGATCCAATAGTAGCTACTGCAGTGAACAAAAATGACATAAGCTGAAAATGACGACGTCTTTTTGACGGCCTTAGGTTCCGTTTAGGAGGATGAATTTCTCTTAAAGGGCAGACGAAAATCGTGACAGTAGAATGTACTCCTAGCAAACGGTTCTGCCCTCAATTCACACAATGCGATACCAAGGCTGCAACGTGTACGGCACGTGAGCAACGAGACGCTGTGATGCAACTGTAAGGAGTGCCACGGCGGCGTGCTTCCGGCCACAGGGAGCGCCAGACACGCCCACGTCCTCCGCTCATCAAAGCAGCCGTTCTGTGTCACGTAAAGCGAATGGTACTAAATATGTCACCGCACCCAGCGTCTGTTAGCTATTCAAGATCTGTCTGATTGCATCACACTGCGCTAAGCCTCAACTGAGTGCATTAAACGAGAAATAATTATAGGCTGGGACAAAAAACTTTGATTGCGTTACAAATTTATTCGAAATTTTTGTTTGCTGATTTCACACTCCCTCTGTATAATTTTCCTTTATCCTCGGACTCCCTTTCCTCAGGTCACGAATTCGCCTATTTGTAAAAGACTCGGTTACTTGTATCTAGCTTGCACACGCCAGATATATAAACGCCCTTTCTTTCTAAGCGTCAGGTAAGTTTGACGCTGTATAAATGTGCGAGGTGCGGAACGGGGGCGCAGAAATACTCGTCTGCGCAAATTGCCGATCCGTTTCAGGGATATGATTCCAGAGCTGTAAGAAAGATAGTTAATGCACAAGTTATACGTCTCTTCCAGTAGTACAGGGCGTGTCGGTTCTCACTCAAATGGATTACTGTCAACCGTAAGCTTAAGAATACAAGAATCATCAGCCACAAATCAAACAAGCAAGTAAAAGTACGAAAGATACACCTCCTACAACAATGGGATCGTCAGCAACTACAAAATACCACTCTTTGTCAACAACTGTTGAAAACTGTAACAACTGCAGCAAATTTCCAGAAGTAGTATCATTTTCCCTCGTCCATTCCGTTTATCGACGATACTTCTTCCACCACAATGCTACATTAATAGTCGTGACTTATATTCTGACGGACGTTCACCATACAGGACACTATTCGTGTTTATACGCAACGACTTGACACATCAACGGAAATGCACACAATGGTTTTTTTAGCCGCTACTTGTTTCTCCCATGTAACCACCTAATTTTTCTGCAGCATGTGTGGTACAGTAGCTGCAGAACAATCAACTCCATACCCGAATGGTCACGTGACTTTTGTATTATTAACGTCATCAAGCTTCATCGCGTACGCTGTTACACTCCTAAATCATCTGTTGCTTCACTGCTGTTCAAGAAAGACTTGATGTGAAGGCATGAATTGTACAGTTCGGCCAACCACCTACATCTTTTGCCATTACGCGACTTTATGAATGCATCGCTATACATTTGATGCGGGACAATACATAACGATTTGAAAGTGGTTACACAGCGGAAATTACGCATTAATTTTTGTCCTCGGAGTTTTTCGCGGTGGCATGCTTCATTAAAATCTTTACAAGTCGCGTCTTTTTTTCCCCTCTTCATCTACCTCAGAGTAGCACTTGCAACCTACGCCCTCAATTATTTGCTAGATGTATTCCAGTCTTTGTAGTCCTCTGTTGTTTTGCCCTCTGCAGCTCCCTCTAATACCGTGGCAGTCTTCAATAGATGTCCTATGAATCTTTCCCTTCTCCTTGTCAGTGTTTACCACATATTCATTTCCTCTCCCATTCTGCGCAGAACCTCCTCATTGCTTGCCTTATCAGTCCAACTAATGTACAACATTCACTGTGGCACAACAACTCAAATGCTTTGATTCTCTTCTGTTCCGGTTTTCCCACTGCCCACGTTTCACTAACATACAATGCTGTGCTCCAAACGTACGTCTCAGAAATTTCTTCCTCTGTTTAAGGCCTATGTTTGATAATAGTAGACTTCTCTTGGCCAGAAATGCCCTTTTTGCTAGCGCTAGTCTGCTTTTGATTTCTTTCTTGTTCCCTCCATCATTGCTTATTTTGCTGCCTAGATAGTAGAGTTCCTTAACTTCATCTACTTCATCAATCCTGACGTTTTCTCGCTGTTCTCATTTATGCAATTTCTCATTACTTTCGTCTTTCTTCGATTTACTCTCAGTCCATATTCTGTACTCAATAGAAAGTTTATTCCATTCAGCAGATTATGTAATTCTTCACTTTCACTCAAGATAGCAATGTCATCAGCGAATCGTGCCAATGACATCCTTGAACCTTGAATTTTAATTCCACTTATGAACCTTTCTTTTATTTCTATCATTGCTTCTTAGATGTTTAGATTGAACAATAGGAGCGAAAGATTACATCCTTGCCTTACACCCTTTTTAATCCGAGCACTTCGTTCTTGGTCATCCACACTTATTATTCCCTCTTGGCTCTTGTACTTATTGTACATTACCTGTCGCTCCTGTAGCTTACCGCTGTTTCGAACATCTTGCACCATTCTCCATTATCGAATGCTTTTTCCAGGTCGACAAATCCTATGAGTGTGTCTCGATTTTTCATTAGTCTTGCTTCAATTATCAACCGCAGCGTCAGAATTGCCTCTCTGGTGCCTTTCCCTTTCCTAAAGCCGAACTAATAGTCATCTAATACATCATCAATTTTCTTTTCCATTCTCCGTATTTTCTTCTTGTCAGCAACTTTGATGCATGAACTGAGCTGACTGTGCGATAATTCTCACACTTGTCAGCTCTTGCAGTCTTCGGAATTATGTGCATGGTACGAAAGTCAGATAGTATATCGCCAGACTCATACATTCAACACACCAACGTGAATTGTCGTTTTGTTGCCACTTCTACCAATGATTTTAGAAATTCTGATGGAATGTTACATACCCCTTACGACTTATTTGATCTTAAGTTCTCCAAAGATCTGTTAAAGTCTGATACAAACACTGGATCCTCTATCTTCTCTAAATCGACTCCTGTTTCTTCTTCTACCACATCAGACAAATATTTCCCCTCATAGAGGCCTTCAGTGTACTCTTTCCACCTATCTGCTCTCTTCTCTGCATTGAACAGTGGTATTGCCATTGCACTCTTAATGTTACCACTCTTGATTTCTATTTCACCGAAGGTTATTTTGACTTTTCTCTATGCTGAGTCAGTCCTTCTTTTTCGATTTCTTCACATTTTTCATGTAGCCATTTCGCCTTAGCTGCCCTGCGCTTCCTATTTATTTCATTCCTAAGACTCTTGAGTTTCTGTATTCCTGAATTTTCCTGAACATTTTTGTATTTTCTTCTTTCATCGATCAACTGAGGTGTTTCTTCTGTTACCCATGGTTTCTTCGCTGTTACCTTCCTTGAACCTATATTTTGCTATCCATTTTCCGTGATTGCCCTTTTTAAAGATGTCCATTGCTCTTCAACTGTACTTTCTACCGAGTTATTCATTATTGCTGTATCTATAGCTTTAGAGTACTTTAAGCTTATCCTCCTGCTGTGATTCGAGAACAGAGTATTCGCTATTACTAGATGAAATTTATTACAGAACTTAGTTTTTCTCCTCCCTCATTCCTTGTCCTAAACCCGTATTCTCCCGTAACCTTTTCATCCACTCCTTCCCCTACAACTGCATTCCAGTCCCCCATGACTATTAGATTTTCTTCTCCCTTTACGTACTATATTACCCTTTCACTATCCTCATACATTTTCTCTATCTTTGCCTTCCTCTTCATCTTTAGCTTATGACGTCGGCATGTGTACCTGAACTATCGTTGTCGATGCTGGTTTGCTGTCGATTCTGATAACAGCAACCATATCACTGAACTGCTCACAGTTATAGTCTCTGCCCTACCTACCTCTTTGAGACGAATCCCATTCCCGTTATACCATTTTTGTTTCTGTTTATATTACCATATATCCATCTGACCAGAAATCCTTAACTTTCCATTTCAGTTCACTGATCCTTGCTGTATCTAGATTGAGCCTTTGCATTTCCCTTTTCAGATTTTCTTGCGTCCATATGACGTTCAAGCTTCTGACATTCCATGCCCCGATTCAAAGGACGTTATCCTTTCGTTGGTTGTTCACTCTTTTTCTCATGGTCATCTCCCCTTTGGCAGTACCCTCCCGGAGATCCGAATGGGGGACTATTCCGGAATCTTTTGTGAATGGAGAGATCATCATGACACTTTTTCAATTACAGGCAACATATTCTGTCACTGTCGATACAAAATATATGTCTTTAATGCAGCGGTTTCCATTGCCTTCTGCATCCTCACGCTGTTGATCATTACTGATTCTTCCGCCTACAGGGCAGACAAGAGAGTGCCCTGAATCTCTGTCTGCTCCTCCACCCTCTATGACGAGGCCTTTGGCAGAATGAGGGTGATTTCTTATGGCGGAAGGCTTAGGCTGCCAATGCTGATTATTATTCAAAATTTAAGCGGTGGCGAGTTTCGAACACGGGACCGCGGATGTTTTGGTTACTTGTCGAAGACGCTATCTTAGACCATTGCTATTTCGTGTATATATGTCTGGAACCTTCCAGAGAGGGCCGAAGCGGCGCATGATCGGAAGGCAAGTTGGGCAGCTCTAGCGGCTCCGTCCCGCCATGGCACCGAGTGACGTCACATTACGCGAGCGTCTGGCACCGCGTTTAAAACTGCCGCTCTCGCGTCCCTACAAGCGTCAAGCCTACGTCTTTGATTTCGGTCAGTGCCCTACGAAGCGTGCACCGATGGTCTCTGTTATGACTGTTGCTCCTTATTCTAATTCCAGCCGCTTCTTTGATAACAGAGTCCCGATAAGATGGTGTTTGCCCAAAACTCTCCTTTTCTCAAAATGTATTTTATGCCCATTTTCTAGGCTACGCTCAACCATGGCCGACTTCTCAAGTTGCCTTTAGATATGAAGGTTCCGCTCAACGCTCGGCATTAGTGCGAACGGTTTGAACTATGTAAATGTTACCACATTCACAGGGGACACTATACACGCCAAGGAACTCGAAGACCTATGGTGCCTTAAACGGGGTATAACATATCTCTTATGTTGGAGGCAGGCCAGAACATTGGTCTGAGTCCATCTCTCTTCAGCGCGCGTCCTATCTTGTTGTAATTTATCCACAGAACGAAAGGGATGTAGCTGGATTGGCCTCTTTCTCCGTATCAGTCTTTCATCTGTGGCACTTGAAAACTTTAGCAATTTCTTCCTTGCTGGTACCATTTTCTCTGAATACACGCTTCAAATACTGAAATTCAGGCCGCAGATGTTGGCAGCCGTAAATAATCTTTGCCCCGAGTACTAATGTGTTCAGTACCGCTTTCTTCTGTACAGGGAGGTGAAAACTGTTGACGTTTAGTTACTGGCCAGTGTGCGTAGATTATCTGTACACCGAATGACCATTCTACCTTACTTTCCACTGAAACATCCAAGAATGGAATCTTGCCATCCTTCTCCAATTCGACAGTAAATTTAATATTGGGATGGACTCATGCGGTCGACGAACTGCTGCAGTGCATTTTCACAATGAGGCCATATCAAGAAGGGGTCGTCAATGTGCTGTAGGAAGCAAGATGATCGCTGTGCTGGCGTAAGCTATCGCCAGCAGACAGGTCGGCAACGATGTAGTGCGTAGATCTGTATTAGGCGCTGGATCAAGTGTGACTATAACGAGAGAGGCAGAGACACGCCAACAAGCAACATGCTGCCAGTGCCCTCTTGACAGCATGTATTTACCCCGCCGCTGACCGGAGGGTCTCAGTCACTTACTAACTCACTAACTCCTATTCCAGTTGGCACATAGCGACCAGATTAGAGTAATAGCGACATTACCAATATTGTCTGCAAGAGGACTATTACTGATGACTTGTACCGCAAATACGTGGACGATAAGTAAAAACTTCAAGTTCATGTAAATAAAGAACCGTATTAATCCAAGAGCGCATTTTTGTTGTAGAAAGAGAATACATGCCACCCATAACGACATCCTCTGCAATCGAAGTCTCGCAGAGATCAGAGCTCGCTCCTCAAAGTACTCCATGAAAAAGTTCGCGATGGTAAGAGACACTACGGATCCCATGACTGTGCCATACGTCAAAGCCGGTGACCGCTTGGCAAGTAAGTAAGTAAAAGTTATCATCATCATACTGATCGAGGTGGCGCAATGGTAAGACAATGGACTCTCATCTGGGAGAACGGCGGTTCTAATATCCGTGAGGCCATATAGATTTAGGTTTTCCGTTACTTCCCTAAAGTGCTCAAACAAAATACTGAGACAGTTTCTTACAAAGCACACGGCCTATTGCGTTCCCTAACCTTCTACAATCGGAGTTTGCGCTCCGTCTCTGATGACCTCTAACTTCGTTAATATTTTTGTCATCATTATCAATCATCAAACAGTCACCAGAGGTTGTACGGAGTTCCAGGGAGAGTATAAGGCAACAATTGACAGGAATGGTGGAAAGAAATACTGTAGAAGAAGAATGAGTAGCTTTGCGGGATGAAGTAGCGAAGGCAGCAAAGGATCAAGTAGGCAAAAAGAAGAGGGCTAACAGAAATCCTTGGGTAACAGAAGAAATATGGAATTAAATTTATGAAAGGAGAAAATATAAAAGTGCAGTAAATGAAGCAGGCAAAAAGGAATACAAACATCTCAAAAATCATATCGACAGGAAGTGCAAAATGGCTAAGCAGGCATGGCTAGAGGACAAATTAAAGGATGTAGAGGCTTTCCTCACTAGGGGTAAGACAGATACTGACTACAAGAAAATTAAAGAGACGTTTGGAGAAAAGAGAATCACTTGTATGAATATCAAGACCTCAGATGGAAACCCAGTTCTAAGCAAAGAAGGGAAAGCAGAAAGGTGGAAGGAGTATATAGAGGGTCTATACAAAGGCGATGTACTTGAGGACAATATTATGGAAATGGAAGAGGAGGTAGATGAAGATGAAATGGGAGATATGATAATGTGTGAAGAGTTTGACTGAACACTGAAAGACCTGAGTCGAAACAAGGTCCCCGGAGTAGACAACATTCCATTAGAACTATTGACGGCCTCGGGAGAGCCAATCCTGACAAAACTCTACCATCTGGTGAGCAAGATGTATGAGACAGGCGAAATACCCTCAGACTTCAAGAAGAATATAATAATTCCAATCCCAAAGAAAGCAGGTGTTGAATGATGTGAAATCTAATAAACTATCAGTTTAAGACGTCACGGCTGCAAAATACTAACACGAATTCTTTACAGACGAATGGAAAAACTGGTATATTGAGCAAGTAGTAAAGGAAACAAAAGAAAAATTCGGAGTAGGTATTAAAATCCATGGAGAAGAAATAAAAACTTTGAGGTTCGCCGATGATATTGTAATTCTGTCAGAGACAGCAAAGGACTTCGAAGAGCAGTTGAAAGGAATAGATAGCGTCTTGAAAGGAGGATATAAGATGAACATCAACAAAAACAAAACGAGGATAATGGAATGTAGTCGAATTAAGTCGGGTGGTGCTAAGGGAATCAGATTAGGAAATGAGACACTGAAAGTAGTAAAGGAGTTTTGCTATTTGGGAAGCAAAATAACTGATGATGGTCGAAGTAGGGAGGATATAAAATGTAGACTGGCAATGGCAAGGAAAGCGTTTCTGAAGAAGAGAAATTTGTTAACATTGAGTATAACTTTTAGTGTCATGAAGTCGTTGCTGAAAGAATTTGAATGGAGTGTAGCCATGTATGGAAGTGAAACATGGACGACAAATAGTTTGGACAAGAAGAGAATAGAAGCTTTCGAAATGTGGTGCTACAGAAGAATGCTGAAGATTAGATGGGTAGATCACATAACTAGTGAGGAGGTATTGAATAGAATTGGAGAGAAGAGGAGTTTGTGGCACAACTTGACAAGAAGAAGGGATCGGTTGGTAGGACATGTTCTGAGGCATCAAGGGATCACCAATCATAGAGGAAGACCAAGAGATGAATACACTAAGCAGATTCAGAAGAATGTAGGTTGGAGTAGCTTCTTCAAGCTTGCACAGGATAGAGTCTCATGGAGAGCTGCATCAAACCAGTCTCAGGACTGAGGATCACAACAACAACAACAAACAGTCACTTTGTCTTATCACATCCGCTACTGATTACTGCCTCACAGAGTGTCCTGTGCATGTTTTCAGATGTTGAAAGCTAACTGTTGTTTGTGTACGTTAACACAATTCCACCAGATATCATCGCCGCACGGAGATACGACGCCTCCGACGTAGGCAACCGCCAACACGCCACCCGTATGTCACGGGATGAGAGCGTGAACGCTCCGACAATTGCCATGGCGCTCGTCACACAAAAATGACTCGGAGATAGGAACAGCGACAGCCAGCGCATTTGCGTCGACGCGATGAGAGTGCCGGTTATGAATTGCTAAAGCCGTGCGCGGACACATGTGTGCGCTGGTACAAGCGTGTATACCGCCGAGTCTACCGCTGTGTCGGGATGCCAGTGCGAGAGGAAATAAGCGCCGTAGCTCACGCGAATCACAATGGGTGCGTGCCAGCGGGATTAGCAATTCATGAGCGCCCGATAGACGGGCGCAGCGCCACGCAACAAAGCGGGCGCCGCCCACCGCGGCCACCTGGCTCACTGGAGTGGGCCGCCGGCCGGAGATCCTCAGGCGGCCTTGCCAGCGCCGTTTGCGCCTGCTGCACGTAACTCGCGGCCTGAAAGCGCGACGCCCTGCCTGTCTATTGACTGGCTCGCGACGCGGCATAAGACGCTGCGCAATGGCGCGGCCGTTCGAGAGCTCTTGTGCGACTGGGCGGACCTTCTGCCAAGGTGAACGTTTCCGCTTTGTGAAGAGCACGGATAGGTGGGACACGTGCTGTTGGTGGTAGAGTGCTCTTTCGCAACCCTCGGTGAAGGCAGTACCGGAGTGGCTGTCGAGCGCACTGCAGTTGCTTCCAAGAGCGCTGAAACCTTTTCGCATGCACGGAGCCAGCTTTGTCGACCAATTACGGCGCTCGCTAGCACGTATGCGGCCCCAGGCATCGTTAAATGTTAAACTTGCTTTGTCAGTTCACTACCTATTTCATAAGACGATTTTTGACCAGTTTATTACTTTTAACATGGATCCGTGGCTGAAGTCGGGATCATTGAACAAGGGTGCGGTTTCTCTATCGCCTTCACAACAAGGGTAGTTTCCACTTGAAATCAATGAGGAGGGAGTACGACTAAAGGGATAACAATCAGAAGAAACACCAAAGACTATTGATACTTTGGGGGGCATTGGAAACATGGCACTTGCAGTAAGAAGCTTATAGTTCAGTTCCCATAGGTTTCTCTGCTCTTGACTGACTAGGGGTCCGCCATGTAATTTCGTCTGTAGAACGGGTCCGCTAGCTGAAAAGGTTGGGAAGCGCTGTCTTATCCCATAACTCTATGACTATGTCATGGGCCACTTTAATCGTTTTCAACTCTGGTGAAGGCACTCCTAAAAGTGTCGAAAACAGGTTAATTAAGTCTAAAGATAGTGACCGAGGGCTTATTTCTTGCAATTGTAACCTAGAAACGGCCTGTGAACGTGCAACCATTGTAAGTAGGCTGTTTAGGTTTTTTTATTGGTAACGCGACGTAGCGCTCTGTATGAAAATCACTGGTTGTGCTGTGTGCAGTCTGTGGGTGGTTTGCATTGTTGTCTGGCATTGTAGTGTTGGGCAGCGGCAGCTAGATGTGAACAGTGCGTAGCGTTGCGCAGTTGGAGGTGAGCCGTCAGCAGTGGTGGACGTGGGGAGAGAGATGGCCGAGTTTTGAAATGTGTAAGAATTGGTGTCATGAACTGACATATATATACACACCTGGAAATTGAAATAAGAACACCGTGAATTCATTGTCCCAGGAAGGGGAAACTTTATTGACACATTCCTGGGGTCAGATACATCACATGATCACACTGACAGAACCACAGGCACATAGACACAGGCAACAGAGCATGCACAATGTCGGCACTAGTACAGTGTGTATCCACCTTTCGCAGCAATGCAGGCTGCTATTCTCCCATGGAGACGATAGTAGAGATGCTAGATGTAGTCCTGTGGAACGGTTTGCCATGCCATTTCCACCTGGCGCCTCAGTTGGACCAGCGTTCGTGCTGGACGTGCAGACCGCGTGAGACGACGCTTCATCCAGTCCCAAACATGCTCAATGGGGAACAGATCCGGAGATCTTGCTGGCCAGGGTAGTTGACTTACACCTTCTAGAGCACGTTGGGTGGCACGGGATACATGCGGACGTGCATTGTCCTGTTGGAACAGCAAGTTCCCTTGCCGGTCTAGGAATGGTAGAACGATGGGTTCGATGACGGTTTGGATGTACCGAGCACTATTCAGTGTCCCCTCGACGATCACCAGAGGTGTACGGCCAGTGTAGGAGATCGCTCCCCACACCATGATGCCGGGTGTTGGCCCTGTGTGCCTCGGTCGTATGCAGTCCTGATTGTGGCGCTCACCTGCACGGCGCCAAACACGCATACGACCATCATTGGCACCAAGACAGAAGCGACTCTCATCGCTGAAGACGACACGTCTCCATTCGTACCTCCATTCACGCCTGTCGCGACACCACTGGAGGCGGGCTGCACGATCTTGGGGCGTGAGCGGAAGACGGCCTAATGGTGTGCGGGACCGTAGCCCAGCTTCATGGAGACGGTTGCGAATGGTCCTCGCCGATACCCCAGGAGCAACAGTGTCCCTAATTTGCTGGGAAGTGGCGGTGCGGTCCCCTACGGCACTGCGTAGGATCCTACGGTCTTGGCGTGCATCCGTGCGTCGCTGCGGTCCGGTCCCAGGTCGACGGGCACGTGCACCTTCCGCCGACCACTGGCGACAACATCGATGTACTGTGGAGACCTCACGCCCCACGTGTTGAGCAATTCGGCGGTACGTCCACCCGGCCTCCCGCATGCCCACTATACGCCCTCGCTCAAAGTCCGTCAACTGCACATACAGTTCACGTCCACACTGTCGCGGCATGCTACCAGTGTTAAAGACTGCGATGGAGCTCCGTATGCCACGGCAAACTGGCTGACACTGACGGCGGCGGTGCACAAATGCTGCGCAGCTAGCGCCATTCGACGGCCAACACCGTGGTTCCTGGTGTGTCCGCTGTGCCGTGCGTGTGATCATTGCTTGTACAGCCCTCTCGCAGTGTCCGGAGCAAGTATGGTGGGTCTGACACACCGGTGTCAATGTGTTCTTTTTTCCATTTCCAGGAGTATATATATATATATATATATATATATATATATATATATATATATTATGACTATTAAGGTAAATACATTGTTTGTTCTCTATTAAAATCTTTCATTTGCTAACTGTGCCTATCAGTAGTTAGTGACTTCCGTAGTTTGAATCTTTTAGTTAACTGGCAGTAGTGGCGCTCGCTGTATTGCAGTAGTTCGAGTAACGAAGATTTTTGTGAGGTAAGTGATTTGTGAAACATATAGGTTAATGTTTGTCAGGGTCATTCTCTTGTACGGATTACTGAAAGTCAGATTGCGTTGCGCTAAAAAGAATATTGTGTGTCAGTTTAAGCACAGTCATGTATAATTTTTCTAAGGGAATGTTTCATATGTCGACCTTGAGCCGAGGATACCTCATTGGAATCTTCTGATTTTTTCTTGTAGTTAGTGTAATTAGTGTAGATTTTGTTTATTGCTAGCGCGTAATTGTTGAGAGAATCTCCTTTGTAGTTGCAGTAGTTCGAGTAACTTTCATTGTTGTACAGTAAAACAGTTGTGGCATGCATGTATATTTGCACCAAGTATTTCGCAGCTGCACTTGCAATTAACTAGATATTATTTTCAGTGCTATGTTAATGTGTTCTCTTATTTTTGCTCTTCAAATTGTGTTTTTCTGTGTTGTCGTGTGAAATATTGTAACAATAATGGCGTGTGAAAAACGTAATACTAGGCTCCAAAGTAAACTGGGAAATGACAGTGAAGACGAAAGCAAAGCAGTGTGTTAGCGGCACCGTCTAATGAATTAACTAATGTTCAAAGTAGTAATTTGGTAATTGTCCATAGGGAAATGGAGCGGGCTGCAAATAATGGTGTAGGCAGTGAAACAATTAGTGAACAGGGAAGCATTATCGATCGATCGGTCGGCAACAGCTCGCGTCAGGAATCCGAAATGACAGGACACAATCTTGCAAATACTGTACATTCAGGTTTCGCGTCCTCACCGTTTTCTCAAATAAGTCAAGACACATTTTCTGCTTGTCAAAATGTGAATGTTGCCGGTGCAAATGCACTGCCGAAAAGCATAGAGGAACAGATTCCAGACACTAATACATTATTATGCAATTAATGGAACAAATGAAACAAAGTCAGTGACAAATACAGCAAAAGTTAGACACAATGGAACAACACCAGAGACAAACACAGCAACAGTTAGACACAATGGAACAAAATCTTCAAAAGTTAAACACAAAGGAACAAAAGCTTCAAAACTTAGACTCAGTGGAACATACGCTTGAACAAACACATGAAGATTTAACTACTGAGTTGCATAAAATCGAATCGAAATGTCAAAAAGTCTGTAATGACATAAAAACACAAATTTGTGAGCATTTCGAACCTATTTTTTCGCGGCATGAAAATACATTACAGAATCACGAATCAGCCATAAAAGAACTGCAAACTATTGTTCATGAAAATCATGAAACCTTGCAAGCTAAAATTGACTCAGTTGAATCTACCAGTTCAGTTACGCAACTTGTAAAAGCTCAGCAAAACTTAAAGGACACAGTAGATACGATTTCAACACAAATGGACACTCCTGAAATTTTGTTCAGAAAAACACACTGAGGAAATAAGTACACTATCGGAGACAGTAGCCGAACTTTCGGATCAGTTCATTAACTTATCTGCATAGGTAGATGATGATCTGAATGACACAGAAGAGCGCGAACAAATTAGGAAATTCAAGCAAAATCAGAATCAAATTAATACACAACACCAAAGAGAAATCCGGGAAGTACAAGATCAGCTGACACAGATAATACAAGAATTACGTATTTCAGAGGACACTCGCGCTCCAACACGGGAAGAGGGACTTAGAAATACGGAAAAGCCACAAAATAATAATACAGGGCATTTCGGAAATTATGAAAGAAATTGGTAAGGTGCACCGAATTTTGAGATGGAACCGCCGACACGACGTAACAATGACCGATATGCTACCCGCCGACACGATGATTTTGACTATAAGCTGTTCATTACTGCACGTAAATTCAAAACATTTAAGAATTCTGGCAACGACATTCATCCACAAGCGTGGCTCCGTCAATTCTCTCATTGTTTTCCTCCCAACTGGTCATTAGAGCACAGATTAGAATTTATGTGTGGCTACTTGGAGAATGAACCAGCTGTAAGAATGCGATCGGTCATTCACGATTGTCACAGTGAAGGAGAATTTTATCATGCCTTCCTCTCAGCATATTGGTCTCAAGCTACACAAGACTGAGTAAAATATAGCATCATTATGATGAAACATTTCGAACAATCTGAATTTTCCAGTCTTGTGAAATATTTTGAAGACATGCTACATAAGAATCAGTATTTTTCAAACCCATACAGCCCCTCAGAACTCATCCGCATTTGCTTAATCAAATTACCTGAACATTTACGACAGATTATTTTAGCAGGACGATGCAAAGACGACACTGAAGCTTTTCAGGGACTGTTACAAGAACTGGAAATTGACACTGACAATTGCGGAAAGCGAAAACAGGAGCACAACAATTACAGGTCACACCTTTCACAATTCCGCGATGACAGAAATAATACACGAGAAGGCTATTCGTACAACGTAAATCGTGACCAAAACAGACACCACCCGTATGACAACCGTTGGCAGAGTAGTAATAATTACAGGGAAAGATCACCACTCCGCGATAATGACTATCACAGAGACAATCAGAGAAACAGACAATATGGAAACCAAAATAATTATTATCAAGGGAGACAGAATAACTTAAGACGCAACGGTCCAGCGCGCAGTTACGATTCAGGGAGAAATTCTCCACCACGTGACCGACAAGAAAGAAACTATGGAATCTACCGACATGACGACACACGATATGATCGTAACGACAGACCTGAATTGCAGCAGAACTGTCGGGATTCAAACAGAGCGGGGCCCTCTCGACAAGGTGAATTTTTAGAAGTTAGGTCTCCTAATCCCAATAACGACGCACGCCAACAAAGAGGCAGACAATGACTCGCACCGCAGGCAGCCACGTGCGCCAGCTGGCTCCGAGAAAAATAACATAGACGCTAACCTTCAGAAAAGTTCCAGTATTCTTTACCGATGTATATCGCATGATAATTGCGTTCAAGTTGAAACTGAGTACTCTAAAAGGTAAAGGATTGCCCTACATTTCACATGCAAAACCGTTTATTGAAAGATAATCTGCTTTATAACTTACTCTCTGCCATAAAATTTTTCACTTCACGTTACTAGTATGCTTTGTCAGACTTAAGAAAATGTTACTATGCAACAATGTTTGAAGTTAAATATCCAGTCTAGAACCTAGGGAACATTTTTAAACAGAAATTACGAATGCATTGTTATAGTGAACAGACGACACAGTGTTGTATTTGTACATTCTTGCTTGTTAGTTGCACGATCACGTAACGAATATCAGGCTTACATACTTAGAACATATAACAGTACTGCTAATGAGTTTTTAATGCAACATTTTGGTTTACTTGAAAATACTTTCTGAGAGATACCAGATGACGCAGTGGTTAGTTTATTTGACAGCTACACGATTATATCATGACGCTACTAATATGTGACAATTTACAATGTTGCTTTTTATGAATTCTTCTGGAAAGGAAAACATGTTTTAGTAGTAGCTTTTGTGGTATAGCTACAATGAGACAGCCTTTTCTGTAGCACAACAATACGCTACAGCACAGTACTTTCTTCATCACGGCAATAAGCGTAATAACTAAGATATCTATACGGAAAGCATTTCACTTTCGTTTATGAGGAGGTAAGTACATTGACTTCAGCAGAACTTTGCTTAGAGAGGACGATAACTACGACAGTTCCACAGAATTATCTTACAACAAAACGCACATTTAGCACTACAGTGCTCGCATTTGAGTGATTAATTTGGTACTTATACCATTTATTTATCAAGATTGTTGAATTACAAAGAAAGTTTTTCGTGGTACATTTATTTCCATTGCTGTAATCTGTAACACCTGAGGGTATAATTACATTAATCCTCAGGGGAGTACACGCTTACTTTGTGTACCATGTGTGTGGCAAGCACAAGGAGCCCTAGCTAATATGGTATTTGCTTATACAATTTTACACATTGGTACCATATTTATCTAACACAGAATTACACAGCTATGTGATCATTTAACTGAGAGAGACAAATATTTATTTTACTACATCAGTGTCAGATGTTTACGCAATTACACAGTTGGATAACTTCACACTTATGAAACTGTATTTTGTCTCTACTTTGTGAACTCTTCATATTTTTTCAGAACCATTGTGATACTCTGAGAGCTTTGAACGATGTATTTGGTATGGGATCATGATTTTTAAAGTACGTTTGAGGCAGATGACACTTTTGACATGAGCAGAGAATTTTTTTTAGGTTTTGAAATTATTGGAGGAAGCTACGACGATTTTGAGAGTTGACTGAGGTGTTGTTATTACGATGACTATGTGTATTATGCTGTTGCGGTATGTTTATGATCAATAAGCTGATGGTATATGAGTTATTTGATTATGCTACGTATCTGTTATGATGAAATATTGAAGAAGTGTCGACGAATAAGGTAAGGAATAGTGAGTAGCGGCTAGGGACTCTGGTTTGTGAAAAAGGTTGTTGGAAACCAAGAATCGTACTTTAAGAGTTATGAAATGTATGTAAATGCGTGAATCTATTACAATGCCGACGAAACTTTTTTGGACACTATTATGTCAATAGGATTTTATTTCCACAGATGTGTAACGCAAATTCTTGACCTGTGAAATTTTTATATGAGACTGCCACTGTAGCGGAAACTGGTGTCGTAAATATTTCGGTAAGAAAGTTAAGTGACCACCTGCACGTAATGCGTCATGGGCACCCAGCTGGGCGACAGCCACCTGGAAACAAGCCATTAGTGTGTGACTTTCAGAGGCACAGGTGGAGAAAAAAATAAAGAGGCCGTTATCCTCGCTATTGACATTCCTTTGTATCGCAAAAACGACACGCTCATTATTTGGAAAGATACTTTCTTACATCTGCACACCTGATAATGACAAGCGTTTTTCTACGAGAGTTGAGAGAATTTGTACTAACTTATGAAATGTCACATGACTATTGAATGATATTTTTATACTTTGCCTTTCATAGTTGCTTATTTCATTTGATATCTGATTTCCACCTGTGTTGCAGCATTGGTTTTATAATATAAAATTAAATGCATTTGCTAATGTAAACACTTTCTGTCAACAGATCTATTAAATAATCATTTTATGATCCGCGTTCTTCGAAAAAGGAGCACTTGGAAAGGAAAGAACAATAAGAAGGGATTAATAACAGTAACTGCATATTTAATTTTCTTTTCAACTACTTGGTAATATCTGTTGTAGAATTAGTTTTGTGGTGCACCACTTTAATGACATAGATATTAATATGTGAATAGACATTTCCCTTTTCTGCATTGTTGTCTTAACTGTAATATTTTTTCTGCTTGAGCTTTGTCATGTTTAGATATAAGTTATTGCATGTGCTGCTGCTGTTTGCCAGGTATAGTGTTACTAAATTTCACTTTGTGTTACTCTGTTAAGCCAGTTTTACTACTGGTTTATTTTTCTTGTTGCTGCACATTGGCTCATATTAGTTGTAATGTTGGATTCCTTGGTAATTTAGATTTACTGTAGCTTGCTTTGCCAATTTCCATTTTTTGTCATTGCTGTTTAGGTTAATTGTTTTGTGTTGCTGCATTGCGTCGCCCCTTACTTTAGCATCTAAGCTCAGTAGGTTTAAGTTAGCTTAAGAGGGGGTAGACTATATAAGAAACTAACTATGATGAATTGGAAGAATTGCATTGAGAAGCTATAAGAAATGATTTGACCAAAAAAGTAGTGTACAGTGGAGAAAAACTATTTTTGAAAGAGGATGTGAACAAAATACAGAAAGCATGCTTGGATAGGATATTTTTGGTGGAAACAAATGTTGAGATATGACGAAAGATCTACAGAATGAAGTTTTGGGTTGGACTGCAGTACCAAATGTTACACTGAAAACAAACCCTGTCCTTTCTTTCTGTTACCCACTATGTGTTTGTGTACCCTTGTGTATTTATGTTCTACTGGTCTTTATATGTTTATCTGATAAGACTTATGTTGCAGAATTTTTCTAATACGCAGCTACATGAACTATGATATAATTTGCATTAATAATATGTTATTTACTTTGTAAAGATGTTAGACATTATTAATTCTGATCTGTTTTAATGCTCATGTGTGAAGTTTATGTTTCAAAAGTTATTCTGATCTTTATGTAAGTACTCATGTCATAAGTTTTGTAACACTGATGTGCATGTTTATTTCTATTCTTTTGTAAAGCCTGTTTTACTAAAAACGTTATCTGTACTATTATGTTCTTTAATGATATATTTTGTACCTTTGTTATTGTATTCTTATGTTATAAAATTGTAATTGACACCAGTTGATCAAATTAAGTAATTTGTAAGTTACATTTCACTGCACACGCTTCTGTTGGTCATAGTATATGGATAATATGTGAGAAGTAGGGACTGTTAGTGTTTGCACATGTGTTGATAATTCAGCAAGGGACTGGTTAACAGCATTGCTGGTTCCAAGGACAATTCCAAAAACTTTGTGCGTGCACAAGTGGTGGTTGATGGACTTGCTATATTCTCCGCAAGACTCTTCATTGGTGATTGTGCATCTGCACAGTCGCAACAGATGGCTGCTGGCTACCTCTACAAGGCCTGAAGTGGGTCTACACCTTTGATGACTCACCAATACCATTATTTCTACAAGGACTGCAGTGGGTCTGCACCTCTGGTGGCCCACCAATACCGTAATCTCTACCAGGACTACAATGGGTCTACTGTGTGTTGACCTACCTACCAATATTCTTCAAATCTACGACTGACTCTGCTGTGGGTTTGCTCTGTTGTGGCCCATTATCTGTCTGCACAAGAGTCAGCACTGTCTTTCCGTTGGAAGGACAACACTCCTTCTTCAAGACTGCATGGAAATCCAATACTTCTGTGTGATTTTCTTTTACTACTCAGACTTTGAGGAAAACACTGCAATTTTACTTTGATATATGATCAGGACTGTCTTTATGGACTGTGAGAAAATTTTAGCTTTTGACCAACTGTGTGCATTTCATTTCTTTGTCATTGTAATTATGAAAAAAATTTTCAAATCTGTATTGGCCACTGCCCAAAACAATTTGTAAATTTTTTTGTGGGGAGCATGGGGGCTATGTAAGTAGGCTGTTTAGGTTTTTTTATTGGTAACGCGACGTAGCGCTCTGTATGAAAATCACTGGTTGTGCTGTGTGCAGTCTTTGGCTGGTTTGCATTGGTTGTCTGCCATTGTAGTGTTGGGCAGCGGCAGCTGGATGTGAACAGTGCATAGCGTTGCACAGTTGGAGGTGAGTCGCCAGCAGTGGTGGACGTGGGGAGAGAGATGGCTGAGTTTTGAAATTTGTAAGAATTGGTGTCATGAACTGATATATATATTATGACTACTAAGGTAAATACATTGTTTGTTCTCTACTAAAATCTTTCATTTGCTAACTGTACCTATCAGTAGTTAGTGACTTCCGTAGTTTGAATCTTTTAGTTAGCTGGCAGTAGTGGTGTTCGCTGTATTGCAGTAGTTCGAGTAACGAAGATTTTTGTGAGGTAAGTAATTTGTGAAACATATAGGTTAATGTTAGTCAGGGCCATTCTCTTGTATGGATTACTGAAAGTCAGATTGCGTTGTGCTAAAAAAAAAATATTGTGTGTCAGTTTAAGCACAGTCATGTATAATTTTTCTATGGGAATGTTTCACCATGTATAAAATTAGGTTAGAATTATACGTTTGTTACACATGTTGCTTCGTTCTGGGGAAATTGGTCTTACTCAGCCACGTCGTGCTACCGCGAAAGATCATAGTTAGATACCTAAATGACGTATACCATATCCAGATACATTGCAAAAACCGATGAATTTTCTTAGCATTATTCCAAAGAATCGACATATAGACTGACGTGAGATGTCATTGTCAGACCTCCTTTTTCCTGGCGTAATGCAGCATCTAGACGTAGCATGGACTCAGTAATTCGTTGGACGTCCCTGCGTAATAATGAGTCAAACTGCTTCTACAGCCGTCCAGAATTGCGAAGGTGTTGCAGGGGCAGGATGTTGTGAATGAACTAACCTCTCGAGTATATCTCATGACTGTTCGATGGGATACATATCTGGCGATGTAGCTGGCCGAATCATTCACTCCAATTGACCAGAATGCTCTTTGAACCAATCGCGAACTATTATTGCCCGACGAAATGGGGCAAAACATCCTAAAAAATTCCAACGTTGTTCGGGAAAAAGAGGTCCATGAATGACTGTAAATGGTCTCCAAGTAGCTGAACATAACTTTGATCGATTCAGTTGGACCAGAGGACCCAGTCTATTCCATGTAAAAAACGCCACACTAATATGGATCCACCACCGGCTTGCAGAGTGCGTTGTTGACAACTCGGACCCATGGCTTCGTGGGGCTTGTGACCAGGCCACCGTTTTCCAGTCATCTAGGGTCCAACCGATATGGTAACGAGCCCAGGAAAGGCACTACAAGCTATGTCGTCTGCTGCCGTAGACCATTCATGCCAAACTTTGCCGCACTGCCGGCCGGTGTGGCCGAGCGGTTCTAGGCGCTTCAGCCTGGAACCGCGAGATCGCTACGGTCGCAGGTTCGAATCCTGCCTCGGGCATGGATGTGTGTGATGTCCTTAGGTTAGTTAGGTTTAAGTACATCTAAGTTCTCTGGGACTGATGACCTCAGATGTCCCATAGTGATCAGAGCCATTTGAACCATTTTTGACCGCACTGTCCTACCAGATACATTCGTCGTACGTCCCACATTGACTTCTGCGGTTATTTGATGGAGTGTTGTTTGTGTGTTAGCTCTTACCACTCTATGCAAACGCCGCTGATATCGGTCGTTAAGTGAAGGCCGTCGGTAACTGAGTCGTCCTTGGTGACAGGTAATGCATAAAATGTAGTATTCTTGGCACACTCTTCACACTGTAGATCTCGAAATAATTAATTTCCTAAAGACTTCCGAAATGAAACGTCCCAGACCTCCAGCTCAACTACCATTTTGTGTGCATAGTCTGTTAGTTCCCATCATGGCCTCATAATCACATCGGAAACCTTTTCACACGTATCAACTGAGTGACATCTCCACCAGCTCTCTGTCCTTTTGTACCTTGTGTACGCAATACTACAGCGATCTATATATGTGCATGTCGCTATCCCATGACTTTTGTCACCTCAGTGTAATTAGGTACGTAAATTATGTACACACATCAAAAGGTTTGCATCATCCCGGTTCACAGAAGTGAAGATACACGTTGACTGTTGCTATTGTATCACAGTCCCAGTCACTAAACCCGCCCAAAGATTTAAACAACCATGCATGAGCAGCGCTTATTAGACGCAGGTGGTGCAGGTGGTCTAACAGCCGATCAGTTCCAGTCATTCCACCAGTAAGGAGTTATACGACTCGTGCTCTCTATAGTTTAACCATGCCTAGACGGTCAATACAGCGGTTCGATCGACTTTGTCCCAGGAAGGGCTCTCAACAAGGGAAGTGTCCAGGCGCCTCGGAGTGAACCAGAGCGATATTGTTCGGACATAGAGGAGATACAGAGAGACAGGAATTGTCGATGACATGCCTCGCTCAGGCCGCCGAAGGGCTACTAGTGCAGAGGATGACCGCTACCTATGGATTATAGCTTGGAAGAAACCTGACAGAAACGCCACCATGTTGAAAAATGCTTTTCGTGCAGCCACAGGACGTCGTGTCACGACCCAAACTGAGCGCAATAGGCTGCATCATGCGCAAATTTACTCCCGGCGTTCATGGAGACGTCCATCTTTGCAACCACGACACCATGCAGCGAAGTACATTTGGGCCCAACAATATACCGAATTGAGCGCTCGGGAATGGCATCACGTTTTCGTTATCGATGAATGTCTCATACGCCTTCAACCAAACAATCGTCGGAAACGTGTTTGGAGGCAACTCGGTCAGGCTGAACGCCTTAGACACTCTGTCAAGCGATTGCAGCAAGGTGGAGTGGCATTATGTAGACCAATGTACACAGCTGGTGGTCATTTAAGGCGCCGTTACAGCTGTACGATACGTGAATGCCATCCTCCAACCGATAGTGCAACCATATCGGTTGACACTTTTTTTTAAGTACGTATTTCATAATCTAGTTAAATTGCAAAAACCACTGAAATTCATTAACATCGTAATATACATTTATTAAAATTGTAAATTAGTTAACATTGTTCCAAAGGATTAACTACTTAACTATAAACGTAGATCCCTCAGAATGGTTAGTGGGTCACGTCGTCCATATACAGACCTTTTCAATGTATCCCAGCCATGTTCGATAGGGGTCATGTTTGGAGAACATGCGGGCCACTCTAGTCGAGCGATGTCGTTATCATGAAGGGAGTCACTCACAGTATGTGCACGATGGGGAACAAATTGTCGTGCATGAAGACGAATGCCTCACCAATATGCTGCCAATATGGTTGCACTATCGGTCGGAGAACGGCATTCACGTATCGTACACCCGTTACGGAGCCATCAATGACCACCAACCGCTCTCGTCGGCCTCACATAGTGCCACCCTAAAACAGCAGGGAACCTCCACCTTGCTGCACTCGCTTATCAGTGTGTGTAAGGCGTTCAGCCTGTCCGGGTTGCCTCTAAACACGTCTCCGACGATTGTCTGGATGAAGTCATATGCGACTCCCATCGGTGAAGATAACGTGATGCCAGTCCTTAGCGGTCCATTCGGCATGTTGTTGGGCCCATCTGTACCGAGCTTCATTGTGTCGTGGTTGCAAAGAAGGGCCTCGCCATGGACGTTGGGAGTGAAGATGCGCATCATGCAGACAATTGTGCTCAGTTTGTGTCGTAACACGAATTCCTATGGCTGCACAAAAAACATTGTTCGACATGATGGCGTTGCTGTCAGCTTCCTCCAAGCTATAATCCATAGATAGCGTCTATCCACTGCAATAGTAGCCCTTCGGCGGCCTGAGCGAGGCATGTCATCGACGGTTAGTGTCTCTCTGTATCTCCTCCGAGTCCGAACAACATCGCTTTGGACACTTCCCTTGTTGAGAGCCCTTCCTGGCACAAAGTAACAATTCGGACGCGATCGAACCGCGGTATTGACCGTCTAGGCATGGTTGAACTAAAGACAACACGAGCCGCGTACCTCCTTTGTGGTGGAATGACTGGAACTGATCGGCTGTCGGACCCCCTCCGTCCAAAAGGCGCTGCTCATGCATGGTTGTTTTCATCTCTTCCATGTCCGAACAACATCGCTTTGGACACTTCCCTTGCTGAGAGCCCTTCCTGGCACAAAGTAACAATTCGGACGCGATCGAACCGCGGTATTGACCGTCTAGGCATGGTTGAACTTAAGATAACACGAGCCGCGTACCTCCTTTCTGGTGGAATGACTGGTACTGATCGGCTGTCGGACCCCCTCCGTCCAAAAGGTGCTGCTCATGCATGGTTGTTTTCATCTTCGGGCGGGTTTAGTGACATCTCTGAACAGTCAAAGAGACTGTGTCTGTGATACAATATCCTCAGTCAACGTATATCTTCAGGAGTTTTGGGAACCGGGGTGATGGGAAACTTCTTTTGATGTGTGTACTGGATTTGGGATTATTACGTTTTTCTTGCAGTCTCGAAGTATTTCTCATGTGATATGTAGTGACGAGCCAAAACATTACGACCGTCTGATTAGAAGCGTATTGGAGCACATTGGGGACGCAATGTAGCAGCGATTTGCGTGTCACGGATTCGACAGAGCCTTGATGGGTTTCCGGAGGTACGTCTTACCAAATGTCTACTCACAGGTCACCCAATTCCATTAAGTTACGGACCGGTGGTTTGTGGGCGCGGAACTGGCTCACGATAGCATCCCAGATGTGTTCCGTCGGCTTCAGATAGGTCGAATTAGGTAGTGAAGGTATCATCCATAATGCTCCTCAAACCACCAAAGCGCGTTCACTGAAGGGTCTCCCCCGAAACACGTGTGCCTGCACCAGCATTGCACCCTATCGTCACATGTGCCACAAATCGCCACCTGTCCTGTTTCACAGAGAGAACAAGACTCTGGCCATCACGCTCTGCGACCTATCATGCGCGTCCAATACCTTGTCGCCTAAACGTCGTTTCACCGTGCTTCAACCACTTTCCACAGACATACCACTGCCAAACGAACAGCTGACCAGTTTCTGCCCAGGAGGCGGTTCATAACAATCCGCTCCAACGTCAGTGAATTTTCCCAACTGTAGAACCATATCGTCGCTAGAATGATTCCCCATTCGTCTCTGCTTCGCTTATGTGCTTTTCTTATAACGCCACGTGCCTGCGAGGCCACCAGGTCGTAACGCTTTGCTCACCAGTGTATATCCAGCATACCACGTGGAATAGATTTCTAAAAGAAATGTCTGATTACATGGTCCCGTTGAGATGACATAATTTTACTTCGTAGTGCATAAGTTACCAAGAACATTCTTGCAGGACCAGTAGTCGAACCGGATCTGTGTGTTATGCATGTGGCACACCTTAGTCGCATTATCCGAGAACCGCTGGAGCACCTGCTCATAGGTTCACCTTCTACTGGTCTATTTATCCGTCGCTTCTATGGACGAAGGTTTTGCATGAACTTCTCTCTTTGTAGTTCTTTTCAGCACCCTGACTACCAGTTCCATATTAGCATTCTTCTCCACTATTACATTTCCCCTGTTCATCAAGATCCACGTTACACACACACACACACACACACACACACACACACAGGTAGACAGACAGGCACTTACATTTTTGTGTTCATGAAGTAGTGTTTCATAAGGTTCTTCCTCATATCCACGACCAAATTTGATCCTAACTCTTTTTTGCTAGTTAGTTTTCTGGGCGGAAAGGTGATGGTCCATAAAACTTTCTTGTTGCTGACGTTCCGTCCGGAGATGCCTTCGACTTCTTAGGTATGTTCCTGGTTCCCCTGAGTCTTGCCGACTGATGCTTCAGATGTTGGAGACTTGGCAGCATACTTACACAGAGTAGAAGGTAAAACCTACTGCACTGGATGCCGAAACCTCCTGCACTGGATGCCAAAACAAATACATAAAAAATGACAGTAGCTTCAAAGGAAACAGCGAAATTAACAAATATTAATGTTACCGTTGTAACTGCACAGTATATAGCTCACGAGATGGCATGACACATTCTCCGTTGCTCGGTAGTGGACGCAGGTGCTGCTGCACCCTTGTTCACATCCTTCCTTCTTACGGTAGACCGCGGACTTGCTCTGCGCTTTATACCTGCGAAGCGTCGGCAGCGCTACGGGAGAGGTTGTCTTATACGTGTATCAAGGCCGCTTTATCGTGCTTTCGCAGGCCGCAGAAACGCCAGCGGCTTCGTTAGTGATACAAGCCGCTAATGAAACTTATCGGCAGGGCACGGTCAGCCCAGGCCGTTCTACCAGAGTGCCACCTGTGTCGCATTGTGTACGGTGATCAGCCTTATCTTCTCTGTTCCATCAGCTTACGCTCAGATGGGACATACCCTACATGCTGCTCAAGCCTTTACAAACTGTGGCACTTTGCGAGGCCATTTCTTTTTAAAGAATTAAGATACACTTTCAGTAAAATACTTGTAGTAGTGTAAAGTAATGCAATCTCCAGATTTGACCCATCCACAGAGTATACATACAGGGCGTCTCACGTAACTCGAAGGCCTCACGTTTTTCTGAAATTAAACAAAATGTGAAAAATGCAATTAGGCAGGGATGCACATATGTCAGGGGCTCACACAGTGGGCAGGAAAACACAAGTCGCAAAAGTGGATGAACATCAGTTTGAACACAGTTACATTTATTTAAATGGCACAATCATGTTTTTTCTATCGAAATGAAAACTTGTAGCATAATTAGAGACGGCAGGCGTGGTTTCACTGTTCTAAGACTCATACCTTCTGCATTGCCTGGACTTTTGAGGATGGCAACCGCGCCACAGTTTCTGCCCTAATGGGCACAGCAAGGCTTGCCAGCGCTGTTCTGAAACCTAGTATAAACACATCAATATGAAGACGTATGTTCTACCTACTAAATGACCACGATGTTACTGCTATTGGCCTCCCATGAGTTTTATTGGAAGCAGGCGGTGACGTTACAGTAAACAAGGGTAGTGGTGGGGAAAGTGCATAGACTGTGAATGATTTCAAGACAGTGTACATATAGTATCAAGTGGTTCATTATATCGTCGTGAAACATCACGATTGAAACTCACGACAAGCCGACCGTAGCGCCCACATTCCCACGTGCAATAATACTGTGGTCGACTGATACACTGTTCAGTCTTCTAGTGTCTCCTGGTAGGGTCTGCTGTATTGCTGTCGGTGTCAAACAGGGAAATAAACTGTAACGAATTTCACGTCGATTCGGGTTTTGCTTTCCCTGTTGTGGTGTGGCCTATTACATTTATTGTTTTATAGTGAATATGTCTGTCACCAGTAATGAAGAAAAACGAGATATGATGTTAATTTACGGCGAATGTCACAGAAATGCAACATAAGCTGCAGCATTGTACGCTGAATCCTACCCTCCTTCACCTCGTACTGCGAACATATGCACAAGTCCAATGGGAACAGGCAGCGGTCCTCCCAGAAAGAGTCAAAGTACAAACACAGAAATTGTCAATGGAAACGAATTGCTGCTGTGGCTGCTGTAGCAGAAAATCCTGAGGTGAGCGTAGGTTAAATTGCACACAGTTCTGGAATAAGCCGTAGTATGTGAAGAGTATTGCATAAGCGTACATTTTATCCGTTTCATATCTCACTTCACCAAGAACTGTACAAGAATGACATTGTATCCCGCATTGTATTCTGTCGTTTGCACTTCAGCTTTTGCTAGATATTTCTGAATTCCTGAATGAAACGTTGTGTACGAATGAAGCGTCGTTCACAAATCATGGTCTGTGAACCTGCGGAACGTGAACTACTGCTCTGTGCAAAATGCTCACTGGTTTCACATGGTTGCTCATCTACGATAGTGGGGTATCAGTGTTTGGTGCTGTATCATTCGTACATATATTCTAGGGTGCCCCGGGGAACTCTACTACTTCCCCTGGAGGACGTCGGATTGGAAACGTGTCTATCAATGTGGTTCCAGCACGTGTTAGGAAAATTGTAGACTCAATCGTACCAAATAGATGGATGAAGCAGGGAGGTCCCGTGAGCTGGTCAGTCTCGTCCCGCTCCTTGACGCCACTAGATTTCTTTCTCATGGGCGCAGTGAAAGGAATGTGTAAGACGAACCGCAAACGACACCAGAGAATATGCAACGAAGTATTGCCTCTGTGTGTGCGGCAATATCTGTAGAGTCACTACAGTCTGTGCAACGCTCTCTTATCCACTATCTCCGAAAATGTACTGATGCTAACGGTGGGCACAGCCAACATCTGTTGAAGTGAAACAGTTTATCGGACGTGAGGTTGTTGGCTATTTGTGAGTGCGTTATAGTGCTGGATGTAACGTGCAAACATGAAGTTCCTGTGGGCTACAGATCACTAACAATTGTGTCCAGGAAAGTAGAGTCAACTCTTATCACTAAACTTCACCTCTAGGTTTCATAATGGTAGAAAAACATGTACCATTTAAATAAATGTAACTTTGTGTTGAAAGTGATGTCTGTTTACTTTAATGGATTGTGCTTTCCTGCCTATTGTGACTCCCTATAACATAGATGCATTCCTAGCCAATTGCACTCTTCATACTTTGATCGTTTCGGAAATACACTGAAGAACAAGAGAAACTGGTACACCTGCCTAATACCATGTAGGGCCTCCCCGAGCATGCAGAAGTGCCAGAACAGAACGTGGCATGGACTCGACTAATTTCTGAAGTAGTGCTGGAAAAAACTGACACCATGAATCCTGTAGGGCCGTCCATAAATCCGTAGGGGTACGAGGAGATGATCTCTTCTGAACACCACGTTACAAGGCATCCAAGGTGTACTCACTAATGTTCATGTCTGCAGAGCTTGGTGACAAGCGGAAGTTTTTAAACTCAGACAAGTGTTCCTGGAGTCACTCTTTAGCAATTCTGAACATGTGGGGTCGTGATGGAATTGCCCAAGTCCGTCGAAATGCACAATGCATAATGGACAATGGACATGAAAGGATGCAGGTGATCAGACAGGATACGAACGTACGTGTCACCTGTCAGAGTCGTTTCTAGACGTATCAGGGGCCCATATCACTCCAAATTCACACGCCCAAGACCATTACGGAGCCTCCACCAGCTTGAACAGTCACCTGCTGACATACAGGGTCCATGGATTCATGAGGTTGTCTCCATACCAGTACATGTCCATCCGCTCGACACAATTTGAAACACCGGCCGCTGTGGTCGAGCGGTTCTAGGCGCTTCAGTCCGGAACCACGCGGCTGCTACGGTCGCAGGCTCGAATCTTGCCTCGGGCATGGATGTGTGTGATGTCCTTAGGTTAGTGAGATTTAAGTAGTTCTAAGTCTAGGGGACTGATGACCTCAGATGTTAAGTTCCATAGTGCTTAGAACTATTTGAACCATTTTGAACAATTTGAAACGATACTCGTCCGACCAGGCAACACGTAGAGGTAAGCAATGTGAGACCTGAGTTTCTCCTGGTGTATATAATTTTCAAACAACTTACGGGAATTCAGTCAGGTAATATTTACAGCGACCTCCTCCTCAGGGAAGAGCGGCCAAGGAGGTTTGCGTGCTCTGGGCCCGGAGGGCTACGCCAGGGGTAGCTATGCTACTAGCAGGATCACCCATGCCCAGCAGGCCAAAGGGGAGGAGCCAAATGAAGTGTGTGCCACAACGACCTGTCAATCCTGTCTCCTGTCCTAGCCTTTTTCCTTGTCATTTTCAATTCCCTACAACATAGGGCTGGGAGAGCTCTAGAGGCATGGTGAAGCCGATACAAATCCAGGTCCTCCAGGTTGGGCGTTGATCATGGGGCTAACAACACCGTATCGGAAAAAAACTCATTGTTCAGCAACCAATTCACAGAGAGGACTGGACTGTCTCAAACTTACGACAACCAACGCACATCAAACAGCAATGATTTGGTGTATCAGAACATGGAATGTAAGAAGTATCTTTCAGCTGGAGCCAGTAGGAAGCTCGAGGAGGAATTATTGAGGTACTGAATTGATGTTGCAGCATTGCAAGAGATAAGATGGAAACAAACAGAGATGTTTGGTCTTCAGCATTATACCTTGATCAATAGCGGAGAAGAAGAAAATAGATTAGGAACAAGTTTTAGGGCAAAGAAGTCCACCAGTCACGCCATGGTGAAATATGAAACAATAAACCCCGAACTAGGTCGACTGAGGCTGACGGGGAAAATTCTCCAACTTGTCGCTGATTGGTGTGCATGCCCCAACAGAAGAGGCAGCTGAAGAAGAGAAAGAAGAATATTATCAAAAATTGGAGGAAGTATATGATAAGCTGCCAAAGTATTATGTCAAAATTATCCTGGGGGATTGCAGTGCTAAAGTAGGTAAAGACAAAGAGCACCAACCGATGGCAGGTCTTCATAGTAAATACCTGGAATCAGATAACAGTGGTTGGAAACTGACTGAACTTGCTTTTAGCAAAGGACTAGTGATTAAAAGTACGCTTTTCCCACAGAAAGACATTCATAAAGAGACTTGGATATCACCAGATGGGTTGACGAGAAATCAAATAGATCATGTACTGATAGATGGAAGGCATGCCTCAGATATTTTGGATGTGATTAGCCGCTGGGGAGCGGATGTTGACTCAGGCCATCTTTTGGTAAGAATCAAAACCATAGAAAGGATTGCAGTTAATGCCAGAATGGCTGGGTTGGAGAAGGGTAAGGTCTACAATGTGGAGATGCTCAAAGATCATAAGAAAAAGGAAGAACATAGGAACAAAGTGCAAGAGAAGTTGCAAAAGATCAGCCTGATGGACGGAAAGGAGATCAACATGCTATGGGAGTAAAGTAAGACAGCTTTAAATACAACAGCTCAAGAAGTACTTGGAAAAAGAGGAAAACAGAAAAGAAACGGATCGTTGCTTTCGAAAGCGCTAGTTGATAGAAATCAAGCTTGCCAAAGAATGTCACAAACATCTAAACGAAACAATGTGGCTGCGTTTAAAGAGAAGAGAAGGGTAGCTAAGAATTTAGCGCCGATTAAAAAGAAAACAGAGGAAAGGGAAAGAGTGGATAAAATACTGAAAACTTTTTAAAAAAGCAGTGGTGAAAATTCTTTCATAGGGTGGAGAAATAAAGAGAGGATATCAGCCAAGGATGGATATGCTGAAAGATGAGACAGGCAGTTTAATTGTTGGAAAGGAAAAAATAATAGAAACATGGGCACAAAATTTTGAAGTGTTACTCTCAAACAGATACATCGTTAGTGAAGAGAGAAATGGAGGGCCTAGAGAAGAAACTGAAGAAGAGCAAGAAGTGTATGAAGATGATGAGGTAGTGGACACAGAACCACCATCGATAGAAGAGTTAAGATAAATTATAAAGCAACTTGGGAATAACAAAGTTCCTGGACACGACCTGGTAACGGCGGAACTGATAAAGCACGGATGTGAAATATTAGTATGGAGGATACATAAAATAATTACAATGGTCTGGGAAACAGAGAAAATGGCAGAGGAGTGGGCGTTAGCAACCATCTGCCCTATACTTAAGAAAGGATCAGGCATGCAGTGTAAGAACTACCGACGAATATCTCTGCTGAGCATAGTCTACAGAATCCTTTCTGCAGCTATAACAAGGAGAGTAAGTAGAAGAGCAGAAAAGATTCTCGGCGAGTACCAGGCAGGTTTTAGATTTGGAAGGTCTACAGCTGACAATATTCTTACAGTACTTATGATGATGGGGAAGACTTACGAATATAATGTAAAATTAGAACATCTCTTTAAACAGGCCTATGACAGAGTTAAAAGATCAGCACTAAGGGAAATAATACAGACATACAAATTTCCTAAGAAGCTAATAAAATTAATTGAGATGACCCTGGAAAACAGCAAAAGCCAGGTTAAAGTTGAGGGATGTCTGTCGAGATCGTTCCCAACGGAAGACGGCCTAAGAGAGGGAGACCCATTATTCCCAGTACTATTCAACCTGGTATTAGAGAATGCAGTAAGATCCATAACCAGCAACACAGGAGGCAATATTTACAACAGACTTCTGCAAATCTTAGCCTATGCAGATGATGTAGTAATAAGAAGTACGGAGGCGCTCACATCAGCCTTCAAAGAGTTAAAAGCCGCTGCCAGGATCCTCGATTTAGAAATTAGCGAGACAAAATCTAAATATATGGTAACTGAGAGAGGGAGGAGACACACACATGAACTATAATTAGAAGGGCACAATTTTGAAAGAGTAGATAGCTTTCTTTATCTTGGATCAGTAAGAACATCAGGAAACAAAGTCGAGGCAGTTATAACAAATCGAATTAAGGCTGCCGACAAATCATACAAAGCACTAAATACCATGCTCTAAAGTAAGAACCTAAGTAGGAAACAAAAGCTGACACTTTACAAAACAGTGGTCAAACCAGTTCTTATGTATGGCTGTAAGACATGGGTACTGACGGAGGTTTTGTTGAAGAAGGTAAATGTATATGGGAAAGGAAAGTGCTGAGGAACATTTTTGGTCCAGTACAAGAAGGTGAGATACGGAGAATTAGGACTAATGAAGAAAAATGGGCTCTGTACAAATAACCTGATTTGATAACCTCAATCAAAATGGGAAGGCTAAGATGGTTAGGATGACAAAGGCTCCCAAAGAAGATAATGATGGGACATCCTGGTGGTAGAAGAAAGAGAGGACGACCGCGTGTGAGATGGCTGGAAGATGTGGAAGCCGACCTGAGAGCAGTCTGAGGAGGTGGCGCAGGCGTGATGAATACCGAGGCGACTCGAAGTCCATGTTTGAGGGGGACAAGGTCCTCAGAAGACCGTAGTGCCATGGAGTAAGTTAGTAAAACCACTCATGAGGACACCCAACAACTCTATCCATCAATGCTAAGTCGAATAACTGGTTGCATAAAGCCCAGTAATGGACCAACGCGTTATTGACTTGCTCAGTTTGTGACGTTCTTTCTCTTGAATAAATAAATCATCAAATTTTTTTCTCAGATTGTAATCATTTGTTTGCCTGTACACGCACATCACATCTACCGGCTTCTATCCATACGGATAATTCTCTCGTGTGTCTTTTTTTTTTTTTTTTTTTGCTAGAGTGTTTTTTACTGTCGCTAACGTACTTAGGAAGAGATGATCATCGTAGTAAAATTACAGAAATCAGATTTCGTCCGGAAAGATTAAGTGTTGACTTTTCCCATGGAGAAAGTCTAAAAGTGTTCGATGGACCCTCTGCTAGCCACTTAAGTGTGAAGTAAATGTAGATGTAGACAATACTCTATGATCCGACTGGATCTTCAATCGTATTAATAGAAGTGCTGTCTCTCGTTTGAAATGACCACAGAGAGAAAATACCTGAAAGCCAAAAGTGGATAAACATCAGTTTGAACACAGTTACATTTATTTAAATGGCACAATCATGTTTTTTCTATCGAAATGAAAACTTGTAGCATAATTAGAGACGGCAGGCGTGGTTTCACTGTTCTAAGACTCATACCTTCTGCATTGCCTGGACTTTTGAGGATGGCAACCGCGCCACAGTTTCTGCCCTAATGGGCACAGCAAGGCTTGCCAGCGCTGTTCTGAAACCTAGTATAAACACATCAATATGAAGACGTATGTTCTACCTACTAAATGACCACGATGTTACTGCTATTGGCCTCCCATGAGTTTTATTGGAAGCAGGCGGTGACGTTACAGTAAACAAGGGTAGTGGTGGGGAAAGTGCATAGACTGTGAATGATTTCAAGACAGTGTACATATAGTATCAAGTGGTTCATTATATCGTCGTGAAACATCACGATTGAAACTCACGACAAGCCGACCGTAGCGCCCACATTCCCACGTGCAATAATACTGTGGTCGACTGATACACTGTTCAGTCTTCTAGTGTCTCCTGGTAGGGTCTGCTGTATTGCTGTCGGTGTCAAACAGGGAAATAAACTGTAACGAATTTCACGTCGATTCGGGTTTTGCTTTCCCTGTTGTGGTGTGGCCTATTACATTTATTGTTTTATAGTGAATATGTCTGTCACCAGTAATGAAGAAAAACGAGATATGATGTTAATTTACGGCGAATGTCACAGAAATGCAACATAAGCTGCAGCATTGTACGCTGAATCCTACCCTCCTTCACCTCGTACTGCGAACATATGCACAAGTCCAATGGGAACAGGCAGCGGTCCTCCCAGAAAGAGTCAAAGTACAAACACAGAAATTGTCAATGGAAACGAATTGCTGCTGTGGCTGCTGTAGCAGAAAATCCTGAGGTGAGCGTAGGTTAAATTGCACACAGTTCTGGAATAAGCCGTAGTATGTGAAGAGTATTGCATAAGCGTACATTTTATCCGTTTCATATCTCACTTCACCAAGAACTGTACAAGAATGACATTGTATCCCGCATTGTATTCTGTCGTTTGCACTTCAGCTTTTGCTAGATATTTCTGAATTCCTGAATGAAACGTTGTGTACGAATGAAGCGTCGTTCACAAATCATGGTCTGTGAACCTGCGGAACGTGAACTACTGCTCTGTGCAAAATGCTCACTGGTTTCACATGGTTGCTCATCTACGACAGTGGGGTATCAGTGTTTGGTGCTGTATCATTCGTACATATATTCTAGGGTGCCCCGGGGAACTCTACTACTTCCCCTGGAGGACGTCGGATTGGAAACGTGTCTATCAATGTGGTTCCAGCACGTGTTAGGAAAATTGTAGACTCAATCGTACCAAATAGATGGATGAAGCAGGGAGGTCCCGTGAGCTGGTCAGTCTCGTCCCGCTCCTTGACGCCACTAGATTTCTTTCTCATGGGCGCAGTGAAAGGAATGTGTAAGACGAACCGCAAACGACACCAGAGAATATGCAACGAAGTATTGCCTCTGTGTGTGCGGCAATATCTAAGTCGAATAACTGGTTGCATAAAGCCCAGTAATGGACCAACGCGTTATTGACTTGCTCAGTTTGTGACGTTCTTTCTCTTGAATAAATAAATCATCAAATTTTTTTCTCAGATTGTAATCATTTGTTTGCCTGTACACGCACATCACATCTACCGGCTTCTGTCCATACGGATAATTCTCTCGTGTGTCTTTTTTTTTTTTTTTTTTTTTTTTGCTAGAGTGTTTTTTACTGTCGCTAACGTACTTAGGAAGAGATGATCATCGTAGTAAAATTACAGAAATCAGATTTCGTCCGGAAAGATTAAGTGTTGACTTTTCCCATGGAGAAAGTCTAAAAGTGTTCGATGGACCCTCTGCTAGCCACTTAAGTGTGAAGTAAATGTAGATGTAGACAATACTCTATGATCCGACTGGATCTTCAATCGTATTAATAGAAGTGCTGTCTCTCGTTTGAAATGACCACAGAGAGAAAATACCTGAAGACTAAGACCAGGAGGTAAAATAAGCCAAATCGAATCTCACACGGAAAAATTTATGTCGTTTTTCCCCGCAGCCTGTTCGAGAATGGAACGGAAGGGAAACAGTCTGAAACTGGTTCGAAGAACCCTCTTCCAGGCTCTTGAGTGTGAATTACAGATTAGTCATGCAACTGTAGATGCAGATCTCGGAGGCACTGCTCGACCTGTCCATCGTAGACAGTTAGGGGCGTTAGAAGTCGTCTTACATCAGGAGAAAAGTGTGTTTGTTCGTTATCATGCATTTGGCCCATTCCCCAACCATGAGTCATGTGTGAAATTAGTGCCCCATTAGATGGGCAATTTTTCGTAATATACACTTGTAGTAACTATGAAAATATTTGATACTGAACTCAGTGGCTGGTCGTAACTATATATTCCCAACGGATCGTTGTGGACCCAAGTTTACAGCGATGTTTTTTATTCTAGGACCGAGTAGAGGGCGGGTGCCAACATAGGCAACCCACAACGTACGGTACAACATCATACAGCTCTGCGTTGCGCTATCATTCGATCGAGCTGCAACCCACACAGATGCACGGCGGTGTCTCACACAGAGAGTTACAACACCAAGATTCGCTTCTCGGCTTTTGGCAAGATCAATGTGTAGATTTTTTTGCTCAACGTCACATACCTCATTTGTGAAAGTATACAGTCATATCACTAACAAAATTTACAGTTTCACATGCATCATGTCCTTTACACCACACATAAATTGCCTCATCAGAGCCAAAATTACGTCTAGCACCTGCTCTTCTAACAAAAGGCATAGCAGCCTTAAAATAAGACGTCCCATTATCTCTACTGAACATTTCAAATATACTAAAAGTTCCATAAGTAATAACATCAAAATCATTAAATCTTTCAAGGTCTCCAATTTCGGAAGTACTTCCACACCGTACAATAGCAACCGACCACCATCTACGACCATGCGAGAAAGTATTGGCTTCACTAACACTAAATTTCAGTACAAGGTCCATCCGCAGCAACGATAGACCCAATACGTTTCAACTTCACTTTATTCTTGGTAAGCATAGTCTCTGTAGCAAATGTCACTTTATGTACAGTAGCGCGCTATCGTCGGCTACTCCTATTACGCTACTAATTACGATACATCTTATACATCGAATACACAGAAATTCTTACATTTTAATGAGTTTTAATGTACATACATGGGATGTTTCATGATAATTATACAAAGTTTCGGAGATGGGTACGGGAAGATGTGTGAATGTGAGCTTCGCAAATGTCAGAGTCCAGACTTACGAGGCAAGAGGAGTGGGACAACTGCACCAAAGGAGTACAAGAAACTACGAATTGTTGTTTGAGCGATGTAATAAATTAGTCTATTATACATCGAAATAATCAGTAACCAGTTGCATAAAAGAAAGCGGTTTGACGCACTTAATGCTCTTCTTCAGAAGATTAAGACACTCGCATACTCACAAATAATGCTATAGTTGTAATCTTCTGAGGAAGGGCATTAAGTGGCTGACATTGGTTAAGGAAATAAAATTTCTTTTATGCAACTCGTTGCTGGTTATTGAGATATATACAATGCCGGAGAGGGATAAAATATTAGTCCATTATACATATAATTGCTAACTTTGTGCAGGCCGGAATGGCCAAGCGGTTCTAGGCGCTTCAGTCTGGAACCGCGCGACCGCGACATCCTGCCTCGGGCATGGATGTGTGTGATGTCCTTCGGTTAGTTAGGTTTAAGTAGTTCTAAGTTCTAGGGGACTGATGACCTCAGATGTTAAGTCCCATAGTGCTCAGAGCCATTTGCTCACTTTGTAGTGTAGGCGAACCCGACCAACATGTTGACGCTTAGCGCAAGAAGGCAGGAAACCCCAATGATGCAGAGCAAAAAAGCTGCAAAAGTGTTCAGTCACTTCTTATCAAGATTTCAGATTGGAGCAAATGCCGGCATTTGGCTTTAAATGTTCGGCAAATTAAAATTGCTCTCTTCACTGAACTTAGTATGCAATGACAACAATATTGGAGTCTCAATTAGACTCAATCAACTCACGCAAATACCTTCCTGTAAGATATACAAGTGTATTAAATTGAATAAACAAATAGGCTCACTCGTAGATAAAACAGTTGGCAGACTAAAGTCCATTGGTGGGATAACAGGAAATTGTAATCAGTTTACCAAAAAGAGTGCTTACGAAATACTCGTGTGTCCCATCATAGAAGGGCAGTATGAATGGTCCTAAGTTCGTTTGACCAACGGAAATGCTGAACTGACAGACGCCTGAAAACAGACGCCAACTATCTCGTCAACTACTTACAAAGTCGCAAGAAATGGTTTTAAGGGAGGATTCTACCAACATACAACAATCCCCTGTCCTATCGCTCACATTGCGGTAATGAAGACTGATCACGGTACACAGAAACTTTTAACCAGTCATTCTTTCCACAACAGTTAAGTGAATGGAGCGGCGGAAAGCGACCATAATACATGGTACTGTATTATTGTAGCTTACCGTTACTGCCGGAGCCAACGCAACGCTGAAGAATCCTGTGCAGGCCAATGAAGAACGTCCACGCCTCCGACCAATGAAGACCGCCAGGACGGTTTCATAAGCGGCCGGCACCTGGGCACCAATCTTGTAGTTGAAGAATATGTCAAGTTGTTCGTCGGTGCTGAATGTTACACTGAGTTGTTGATAGTCAGCTCTACTGGCAAACATTCAGTATAAATAGACGCATGCCTGTCGGGTCTCTGCTTATAGAACCACGGCTGCCACAAATTGTCAACAGTGTAACAGTTCTTCAGCAATAAGGTGAGTAAAATATACTTATTTGAAGTGCACTTGTTGAAATATGTAATGGTACTGACACACCAAAATCACAATAGTAATCCGTTGTAGCTGCTACATATTTTATTACAGTCAAAAGCATTATGAAACCACAATCACAATAATACAGGAGACTGCATTACAAGGCCAGATCACTTGGACAAATAACAAATAAATTTCTTTAACCGGACCAAGACCCATAAAATTTGAAATTTGAATATGACTAGGTAAATATACTCAGATAACGCTTTACTTAAATAGTACAAACGTCCATACAATTCCCATCAGAAGTCTCATTACTTCCAATCAGCTGAAGAACAGATTAAGGGTAAGAACACAGATGTTTTAAGGTTTGGCTAGCTAATTTTCCTAAACAAAACTATATACAAATGACTAAAACAATTAAGGAGGTGCTTCAATTTCGACCAAACCAATCTTTAAATTTACTTACTCAGTTGATTAGTCAACAATATTCTTAGAATGATTACAACTAGAGCATGACCATATGACAATACCCATAAAATAAACTTGCTTCAATATTGCGTGTTAATTAGTGATAGATGCGAACGGACCAAAGATTCAAATTGATACGAGAGATCCACGAAACAGGAGATGACATAGAAATGTACTCAACTTTGCGCTGCAATTTAACTTCAGATGCTATAATTCTCCACCGGAAAGATGGACTCACGCAAAAGTGACAACATAACCCAAGATGTAAAGGAGAGAACAGGGCCTTAAATATCTCTCTGGTGAACTGCTCCCAGTATGCTCGCGTCGACCGCTGCCGATTATCTGTAACACAACACACATCAACGGCAGACAATATTCTGAGACATAAAATACAACTGAATAGAAACAAATTAGCCTCCGTGAGTTACTTGGTCAATGCCAGCCATAAGTTAGCTAAAAATCTCACCCTAAAGTTAAGATGAAAAGAATTATCTAAGCTCACATTTGCACGCCAAACTACCAAATGAACTACAATGTAGAATAGAGGACGTATCTCGGCGTGTCTTGAAACGCCAGAGCCGGACTTACTACTCGTTGCTCTTCTAGCTACGTATTTACCCATGCTTCATGTCGGTTGGTTGGGCGTAGCCACACTTCCTCAACTGCCGTCGCGACACCGAGGTAAGTGATAAACAACTAAAACAATTCCAAAGGATTTTTAGTAGACTGGCATATTCAATTAAGCCGCACGCAGCCCACCGAAGCAACTCGGCGACTCCAATTCAATCGGCCGGCTTAGCTTATAACAGGACCCGAAGGAGCTTGTCCTTTCGACCTCTGGGAAAACCAAATCACCGTGGGCGGTGGATCTGCACTCACGACTCAACACGCCGTAGCCGCTGGCCCCACTCCTTCGTTGTCCGACTCGTCCTCGTGCCGTCCTGCCTGCGTGCACAGTCCCACGTGACTCTCGCTCACCGCCGATCCCGACACACCTCTCCAGCAGAGCGCACGCGCTGCCGTTAAATCCGCACCGCCGAAGATGAGCAGAAGACAAATAAGCATCGAAGTCGACTCAAAGATCAGAATGACGATCGATGTAAACTGGCGCCAGAAACGCATCAGTTCACTTGTGTCAACTAATCTTTGCTTGTCTGTCCAGATTCTTGTGGCGACAGGTCCAGTTGCCCACCTTCCACCCATTTATCATTAGCAAAGAAGACATAATATTTTGGTTCCCGAAACATAAGGGTTGCCGACTCGCGTCATTACAGGTACAATGGGAAATGTCCTCAGCCATGCACATCACACTGGTTTGCAGAGTATATACGTAAATACAGATGTAAAATTCAATATTTTTCAGCCCGGGACTGTTCTTTAGATATTTTGTCAATCAATTACAAAGAAATAACAATATCCTTAGAAAAATTATATAATAGACCAACATTTATTATTACAATAATAATAATAACTGATTTATTTTTAGCACTATTAGCAGTAGTTAAAATTACAGTGATGTGCAAAATGGCTAAACAGGGATGGCTAGAGGACAAATGTAAGGATGTAGAGGCTTATCTCACTAGGGGTAAGACAGATACTGCCTACAGGAAAATTAAAGAGACCTTTGGAGAAAACAGAGGCACTTTTATGATTATCAAGAGCTCAGATGGAAACCCACTTCTAATCAAAGAAGGGAAAGCAGAAAGGTGGAAGGAGTATATAGAGAGTCTATACAAGGGCGATGTACTAGAGGACAATATTATGGAAATGGAAGAGGATGAAGATGAAGATGAAATGGGAGATACGATACTGCTTGAAGAGTTTGACAGAGCACTGAAAGACCTGAGTCGAAACAAGGTTCCCGGAGTAGACAACATTCCATTAGAACTATTGACGGCCTTGGGAGAGCCAATCCTGACAAAACTCTACCATCTGGTGAGCAAGATGTATGAAACAGGCGAAATACCCTCAGACTTCAAGAAGAATATAATAATTCCAATCCCAAAGAAAGCAGGTGTTGACACATGTGAAAATTACCGAACAATCAGTTTAATAAGTCACAGCTACAAAATACTAACGCGAATTCGTTACAGACGAATGGAAAAACTAGTAGAAGCCGACCTCGGGGAAGATCAGTTTGGATTCCGTAGAAACATTGGAACACGAGAGGCAATACTCACTCTACGACTTATCTTAGAAGCTAGATTAAGGAAAGGCAAACCTACGTTTCTAGCATTTGTAGACTTAGAGCAAGCTTTTGACAAGATTGACTGGAATACTCTCTTTCGAATTCTGAAGGTGGCAGGGCTAAAGTACAGGGAGCGAAAGGCTATTTACAATTTGTGCAGAAACCAGGTGGCAGTTATAAGAGTCGAGGGGCATGAAAGGGAAGCAGCGCTTGGGAAAGGAGTGAGATAGGGTTGTAGTCTCTCCCCGATGTTATTCAATCTGTATATTGTGCTAGCAGTAAAGGAAACAAAAGAAAAATTCGGGGTAGGTATTAAAATCCATGAAGAAGAAATAAAAATTTGACGTTCGCCGATGACATTGTAATTCTGTCACAAACAACAAAGGACTTGGAAGAGCAGTTGAACGGAATGGACAGTCTTGAAAGGGGGATACAAGATTAACATCAACAAAAGCAAAACGAGGATAATGGAATGTAGTCGAATTAAGTCGGGTGATGCTGAGTGAATTAGATTAGGAAATGAGACACTTAAAGGAATAAAGGAGTTTTGCTATTTGGGGAGCAAAATAACTGATGACGATCTAAGTATAGAGGACATAAAATGTAGACTGGCAATGGCAAGGAAAGCGTTTCTGAAGAAGAAGAACATGGAGTATAGATTTAAGTGTCAGGAAGTCGTTTCTGTAAGTATTTGTATGGAGTGTATCCATGTATGGAAGTGAAACATGGTCGGTAGATAGTCTGGACAAGAAGAGAATAGAAGCTTTCGAAATGTGGTGCTACAGAAGAATGCTGAAGATTAGATAGGTAAATCACGTAACTAATGAGGAGGTATTGAATAGAATTGTGGAGAAGAGGAGTTTGTAGGACAACTTGACAATAAGAAGGGACCGGTTGTTAGGACATGTTCTGAGGCATCAAGGGATCACAAATTTAACACAGGAGGGCAGCGTGGAGGGTAAAAATCGTAGACGGAGACCAAGAGATGAATACACTAAGCAGATTCAGAAGGATGTAGGCTGCAGTAGGTACTGGGAGATGAAGCAGCTTGCACAGGATAGATTAGCATGGAGAGCTGCATCAAACCAGTCTCAGGACTGAAGACCACAACAACAACAACAACAACAACAACGTCATAGTGACCATGACCATCTCTTTGCCGTCCCAGAGCAGAATATTCTTGCTGCAGGAACGTTTGTCCTCAGAACTTTTACCGTTTCTCTGTTACAAAAAAATAAATTGCCGGAGCGGTGGACAAACGAGGACGGTGACGCGTGGGCATGAACCAGACCGGCGAATCCACTTGCTGTATCAGTCACCTTTTCTGTCCACCAACTTTCGCAGAACAGGTTGATATCAGGTTCTTAAATGTTACGAAAGCGCGGAGGCCATAATCAGAGAAGAAATATGGACCGCGTGGGCTGTAATTCGATGCTATGACTGGAACGATAGCGGCGCGTGACGACGGAGGCTCATGTAGCGAAATGTCAGCGGTAGCGCACCCAGCAGCACCGCTCTCCGGTTTGTTGGCGTGTTCTCACGGAGCCGACCCCAGCCTTAATGACACAGCTGCCGCGAACAATGGCCTCCAGGGCGCGGCAGCTAATATACCAGGCCACGGGCGCGCCTGTGCAGGAGAACGCCCCGCATCGAGTCTTCTGCGTCGGTTATTCTGTAGAGAGACACGGGCACAGCGGCTAATGGGAGCAGCTGCTGCTGCCGCTCCCCTTGTGGCAAACAGCGCCTGTCTCGCTCGCAGTATCTGTCCATCTCCTCGGTCGCTACCAATCAGCACCAGCCGTCAGGTAGAAAAAGTACAGCTTAAAGACGTAATTAAACATGGATTAGAGAAAATTATGAACTGACGGGAAAAAAGCACTAAGGAGAAGTTATGCGACATAAACGCAAGTTGGTAGGCGTGTTTCTATATCTGAAAGACGATGTCTATTCAAATTTCACTACAGGCGCATAAAAGTGGCGCTACTAGGGTTACTACGAGGAAACACGATATACAAAGACACCAAACCAAGGAAACACAGGAAGAATATAGGAAGAAACTAGAAGAGATATTGGAAGCAGAGAGAACACAGGGACTGAAGATAATGTGGAAACTAAATGGGAGTGGTTGGTAACTGCCATTAGTGTAGCTGCAGAAGAGATCCTGTGCAGAGAACAACGCAAAAGGGTGGTTAAGTGGTTCGACGAGGAATGCTTAACCGTAATACACGAGAGAAATGAAGCGAGACGGAGAATGTTGCAAAGGAACACGAGGTTAGCTGCAGAAGAATACGGAGAAAAGAGGAAAAGAGCGGATAAGCTTTTTAGGGTAAAGAAAAATAAGCATGAAAGGAGAAGGATAGAGCAGCTGGACAAAATGGGAGACAATAAAGAGATCGGAAGGATCTATGAAAGAACAAGAGATCTGAAGAAAGGTTTCCAACCTCAAGCAGTTTTCTAATCTAACTGGAGATAAAAGCAAAATCCTAGAAAGGTGGCAAAAGTATTTTACAGAACTGCTTGACAGGAAAGGAGAGGATAAAGGAGGAGGAACTGTGATTGAGAATGAAAGGGAACAGGATTCAGAATTGGAATCAGAGTTAGATGTAGAGGATCGGGAAGAGGAAGCAGTACCAGAGCTAGAGGAAGTGAAGAATGCTATCAAGAGCCTAAAAAATAATAAAGCAGCAGGAGAAGACGGCACAGAGGCCGAATTATTAAAATATGGGGGAAAGAAAATGGAGGAGGCAGTCCATGAATTGACAAAGGAAATATGGATAAAGCAGGTAATGCCTAAGGATTGGAACGTGGGAATCATCTGCCTGTTACATGAAAAAGGCAAATCAGATTGTAGCAATTATCGTGCAATCACTCTCTTGGACGTAACATTTAAGATATTTAGTAAAATTTTAGCCTCCAGACTTGAAGGGGTGATAGAAGGGATATTGGGGGAATATCAGGCTGGATTTAGGAGGAACAGATCCACGATGGATGAGATATTTTTTATTAAAAAAAGTGCTAGAGACGTTTTATGAGTATGACAAGCAACTACATCAGTTGTACATTGATTTTAAGCAAGCTTACGACACTCTACACAGGAAGAAAATTATACAGATCATGAAAGAATTTAGAATCCCACTAAAACTGGTCATTTTATCTGAAATGACAATGAAAGCAACCTTGTGTAAAGTAAGACTAGAGCAAGAGCTGTCTGGTGAATTCAAAGTACAGGGGGGGGGGGGGGGCTACGACAGGGAGATGTGATCTGTACAAGGATATTTAATTTAGTTTTAGAAAAGTTGATGCGGCGAATGCCGATAAGCCAAGGAGGAGCAATACTTCATCGGGAAGTGCAAGTTGTATCATAGGCGGATGATGTAGCATTAATGGCGAGGAATGTAAGGGCACTAAAGGGAAACTACGATACTTTAGAGGAAGCATTAAGACAGATAGGTTTAGAAGCAAACATAAACAAAAGAAATTATATGGTGATGGGGGAGCCCAGTATAAACGGACAAAAGAATTCATTAGTAATAAATGGGAAAGAATGGGAAAAAGTGAAAACATTTACATATTTAGGTTCTCTAATAACGGAGGACAATAAAGTAGCAGTAGAAATTCAAGAGAGGATAACGAGTGGAAATCACTGCTATTTTGCCTTGCAGAATGTATTTAATTCCAGGAAAGTAGGAATACAAAAATCAAAATATAGACGACCATATTAAGACCTATAGTAATATATGGATCAGAAGTCTGGGTATTGACATTAAAGGAGGATAACTGGTTACTGAGATTGGAAAGAGAGATACTGTTAAGGATTTTTGGAGCAGTGAGAGAGGAAGGTGGCTGGACAGCAAGAACAAAAGTAGAACTACAAACACTTTTTGGACAGATGGATATTGTTGTTAAAATTAAGCATGGAAGAATAAGATGGGCAGGACATGTAAACAGAATTCCAGGAACTCGGAGTGTCAAGAAAGTTTTTATGGGAGAACGTGACGGGAGAAGGAGAAGAGGCACACAAAGAAAAGGGTGGCAGGACGATGTGGAAAAAGATCTAAAGGCGATAGGAATAAGAAATTGGAGAAGGTAGGCGATGGACAGAGAAGAATGGAGGCAGGTGATACAAGAGGCCAAGTTTCTTCAAGGACTGTAGACCCAACCAAGAAGAAGACGATGAGGATACAAACCAGGTTTGCTTTAAGTACGCTGTAATAGACGTGAGCTTAAGTTACCTTTCAGACTGGACGTGGTATGTTGATGGTAGCCAAGAATGCATCTAAGGCGACGAAGATGCCACTGTCTATAGCTCACTGAGTTTGAAAGACGTCATGTAACAGAGCTACGAGAAGCTGTACGTTCCTGCTGCGGTACAACAAAAAGACTTGGCGGGAGTGTAACCACTGTACATGATTGCGAAAAGGTGCGATCACAAGAAGACCAAGCTGTTGACGCCCACAAGGCACTACCGAGAGGGAAGGCAATCGTGATCGGCACATGGCTCTGTCGTATCGTACTGCAACTACAGCACCAATTTGAGCAGCAGTTGGCACTAAAGTGAAACAACGAACTGTTACTTCAAGGAAAGCTCCGAGCCAGACGCACTAAAGCGTGCGCTCCACTAAGCCGCAAACCACGAGCGTATGCAGCTTCAGTAGTGTCATGCGAGAGCTCATTACAGGACAAGGTGGTGGTCTGTTGTGTTTTCTGATGAAAAATGGTTGTGTATCGGTGCCAGGTTTGGCTGTGGGTTGGTTAGGAGGAGTACAGTTGAAGGCTTGTAACCAACCTGCCTGCATGCTAGACACGCTCCACCTACACCTGGAGTTATAATCTGGCGTGCGATCTGTATGACAGTAGGACTACTCTCGCGGCTATCCCCCGCATCCTGACGGCAAATTTGTTCATCAGTCTAGTGATTCGACCTGCCATTCATGAACAGCATTCCAGGAAGTGCTTTCCAACAGAAAAACGCTCTCCCACATGCCGTTGTTGAATCTCAATATGCTGTACAGAGTGTCGAAATGCTGCCTTGTCCTCCTCGATACTTAGAACTGTCTCCAGCCGACCACATATGGAACATCACCGGACAACAACTCAAGCGTCATACACAACAAGCATTAACTGTCTGTGTATTGACCGACCAAGTGTAACAGGCTTGGGTCTCCATTCCAAAAACTGGCATCCGACACCTGCACAACACAATGTATGTACGTTTGCATTATTGCATTCAACATGCTGGCGGTTACACCGGTTATTAACGCACTACCACTTCACATTTTCAATGGCTTGTTTCGTGCTTACATTAACCTGTGATCGCGTTATGTTAATCACTTAAATATGTTACCTAGCTAAATGCATTACCGAAATTTCATCACTCTACATTAATTATTTTTTGGTGTTGAATCTTTTTCTGTCAGTGTATGAGAACCCTCACAGTACAGAGCGGAGGACGTTTGAAATCCAGAACTGCCTGAATGCTGTGGCGTGTGCTTGTGTATGTGTGTATGTGTGTGTGTGTGTGTGTGTGTGTGTGTGTGTGTGTGTGTGTGTGTTATCACTGTCCTTGCGAAAATAGTCAGATGAACTATAGAATCAATGCCAACAGAGGAGGAATTGTTTGGTTGGCTGACCATGAACTAATATGAGCCAAGCACTGTCCCAATAGTCAAGGAAGTAAGAAATCGTGCAAAATCTTAAAAGCTGTGTCACATTTTGCTCATTGTCTGCTAAAATAGAAGACGGATCAGCTGGTAAACTAAGCTCAGCCGTCTTGTCTGGGCATATACATAAAGTGAAAATGTAGTGTACTGAAACCCGTGCACACAAGCACCACGCATTGGAGGGGCCTCCTGTCAGGACAAGAAGCCATGTGTCATTGGACTCTGTTTTGCCCGAGGGCGAGTGATACGAACTTCACCTCCCCTTAGAGGTCGGAAGAAGGCAAGCCATGCACGGTTCCAGTCACTCTTTTCCCGCTGCCACCTGGCTCGGTACCTCAACAATGAGACAGCATATAGGGTGTCAGCCATTTGAATTACCTTACGTGCTTCCTCGGCTGTGGAAATGAGCATTTGGCCTTATTGGCCGCCTTGGCGCAAGTCTTATTAACATTCGATGCCACATTGGGCGACCTGTGCGCCGGATGGGGATGAAATGATGATGAAGACAACACCCAGTCCCTGAGCGGAGAAATTCTCCCACTCAACCGGGAATCGAACCCGGGCCCGTAGGACGGCAATCCGTCACGCTGACCATTCAGCTATCGGGGCAGACTTCCTCGGCTGTCACATCTGCTTATTCAGTACCATGAATTCCCTCCTGCCGTGGTACCCAGCTGAATAACATCTCCTTCCCCAGCCTTTGCTGGGTTGACAAATGAGTCTTGAAAACACACTCATGAATACCACTGAGCAGCCAAGGGAGTCTCCTTGCTTAGACCAGTCTGTGAATACGGTTACATAATCGTTGGGCTCGTTTAAAGTGTAATTAAAATTCGAGTTAAAAACACACGCAAGGTTGCATTCTCTTCGTTTAAAGTGTAATTAAAATTCGAATTAAAAACACACGCAAGGTTGCATTCTCTTCTGCGCCTTGAGTCTAAAATTAGTCTAGACGTCTTCAGCAGCCAAGGTGGCAATCGGTTCCAAACCTGGATTGGTATTCGTACTGCACCAAGTGTCACTAGGTCATGCTTTGCATGGATTCAAAAAGGTGTCGTTGCTAACCCACGATTTACGGGAATTGCTTCCATGGGAGGGCGGGCAATGGCTTGATACATCGGTGATTCTGGAAAAACAAATAATCTGTGTGCCTGACCCACCATAGTCCTAATCTGTTCTTCGCAAAGAAGCTGTTCATTTCCCTTCAGAGTTTCTGCGGGAAGATAAAGTCTCCAAAGTTGATTTTCCAGCAAAGAGCAAAATGGCTTGTTGATTTTCTAATATGGCGACTGTGGAAGCTAAGAGGGTTGGGTTGTTTTTAGGGATGGAAACCAGACAGCGAGGTCATCGGTGTCATCGGATTAGGGAAGGACGGGGAAGGAAGTCGATCGTACCCTTTCAAAGGAACCATCCCGGCATTTGCGTGGAGTGATTTAGGGAAATCACGGAAAACCCAAATCAGGAGGGCCGGATGCGGGATTGTACCGTCGTCCTCCCGAATGCGGGAAACTAAGACAGACACATTGTTTCTTTCTCGTTCTCGTCTAACAAATCGTGAGCAGTGCGAATCCGGGTACTAACATTTTCGAAGGTATCGTACTACTCTTCCGCGAAAGTAAAACACTGGAATGTTGTGTAACTCCAAGATACACACATCAAAAAAAGTTTTGCATCACCTTTGCTGCGAGAGTTCCGGAACCCGTACAGAAAATTGGAATAGAGATCAACATAAACATCATTTCCGCCCTTTTTAATGCTCATGATAACCACACATTGCATGTTGTACCACCACACAGCGAGACCTTCAGAGGTGGTCGTCCACATTACCTCTAATACCTATTAGCACGTCCTCTTGCACTGATGCATGCCTGTATTCGTCGTGGCATACTATCCACAAGTTCATCAAGGCACTGTTGGTCCAGATTGTCCCACTTCTCAACGGCAATTCGTCGTAGATCCCTCAGAGTGTTTGGTGGGTCACATCGTCCATAAACAGTCCTTTTCAATCTATCCCAAGCAGGTTCGATGTCTGGAGAACATGCTGACCAGTCTAGTCGAGCGATGTAGTTATCGTGAAGGAAGTCACCCACAAGATGTGCAAGATGGAGGCGAGAATTGTCGTGCATGAAGACGAATGCCTCGCCGATATGCTGCCGATATGGTTTCACTATCGGTCGGAGGATGGCATTCACGTATCGTACAGCCGTTATGGCCCCTTCCATGACCACCAGCGGCGTACGGCGGCTCCACATAATGCCACAGCACAACAGCAAGGAAATTCCACCTTGCTGCAATCGCTGAACATTGTGTCAAAAGCCTTCAACCTGACCGGGTGGCCTCCAAAGACGTCTCCCACGACTGTCTGGTTGAAGGCATATGCGACACTCATCGGTAAGAAAACGTGATACCAATCCTGAGCGGTTCATTCTGCATGTTGTTGGACCCATCTGTACCGAGCCGCATGGTGCCGTGGTTGCAAAGATGGACCTCCCCATGGACGTCGGGAATGAAGTTGCGCATCATGCAGCCTACGGCGCACAGTTTTGAGTCGTAACACGACCTACTGTGGTTGCACGAAAAGCATTATTCAACATGGTGGCGTTGCTGTCAGGATTCCCCCGAGCCATAATCCGTAGGTAGCGGTCGTCCACTGCAGTAGTAGCCCTTGGGCATCCTGAGCGAGGCACGTCATCGACAGTTCCTGTCTCTCTTTATCTCCTCCACGTCCGAACAACGTCGCTTAGGTTCACTCCGAGACGCCTGGACACTTCCCTTGTTGAGAGCCCCTCCTGGAACAAAGTAACAATGCGGGCGCGATCGAACCGCCGTATTGAACATCTAGGCGTGGTTGAACTGCAGACAACACGAGGAGCGTACCTCTTTCTTGGTGGCATGATTGGAACTGATCGGCTGTCCGACCCCGTCCGTCTAATAGGCACTGTTCATGCATGGTTGTTTACATCTTTGGGCGGGTTTAGTGACATCTATGAACAGTCAAGGGGACTGTGTCTGTGATACAATATCCCCAATCAACGTCTATCTTCAGGAGTTCTGGGAACTGGGCAGATGTGTGTACCTGTTGTTAGTCTTTTAAGCAGCACTAGATAACTAAACATTTTCACATTAAATGTTGAAAGTGTTCTCCCTGTTATTCAATACACAATTCAATTCGTGAATACACAATGGATTTGCAGTACTGCAAAATCAAATGTGTGAAATCTTATGGGACTTAACTGCTAACGTCATCAGTCCCTAAGCTTATACACTACTTAACCTAAATTATCATAAGGACAAACACACACGCCCATGCCCGAGTGAGGACTCGAACCTCCACCGGGATCAGCCGCACAGTCCATGAATGCACCGCCTGAGACCGCTCGGCTAATCCCGCGAGGCTGCAGTAATGCACATACGAGAATTTTGCGAGTGCATGTACCCAGATAAATGAAACCACGCCTCATCAGTGAAAAACGTTTCATTCAGAATATCCCTTCCATTTTGTTGAACGAAATTTTTGAACCATTGCCAATCACGCAGTCTCTTGCCATGATCAGTATTTTTCAGTTCTTGCACGACTGTCACTTTGTATGGGAAAGGTTCTAATTTTTTTCCATAGACTTGTGTAGGTCGTTCCGACACTAATATCGATTTCCTGGGCGAGTTTTCTTGCTCACTTGTTCGGACTCACGGACATTTTATCGGAAATATCGAGTAGTTTATCCTCAAACAAATCACTAGGACGACCACTTCTCGATGCATCTGTCGCTGAACCCGTACTTCGAAATTTGTTAATCAAATCTCGCACCGTATCGCAATGTGGGAGTGTTGTCTCCGGTAAAACTGAATTAAATGTTTGACGAACTGAAACTGTTATTTACCGCCAGCTTTGAACACTTGTTCGACTAAAAACATACGTTCTCAATGGTTAGCATTTTAACAGTGACAAAATCGAAACAAACGAACAAAGAAACTAAACTTAAACGTTCACATCAACACTTATCGACACACATCAATGATACTACTGACGCTGGCTGAGATAAACGAAACAATGGAATGTTGGGAGAGTCCACTTCAAGGGGAGTAACCCGGTTAGGCGAACAATCATACGGCACCGCGGAGAGACTTTTTGAACATCCCGTAGTTGATGCGGTAGCTAAATGTAGAAAAATGTAAGTTAATGCGGATGAGTAGGAAATCAAACCCTTAATGTTCGCTTAGAGCATTAGCCGTGTCTCGCTTAAATCAGTCACACCGTTTAAATATCGGGGCATAACATTGCAAAGTCTTATGAAATGGAACGAATAGGTAAAGATTGTGGTAGGGAAGCGAATGGTCGAATTCAGTTTATTGATAGGAATTTAGAAACGTGTGGTACATCTATAAATGAGGCCGCATATAGGACTCTAGTGTGACCTATTCCTGAGTACTACTCAAGTGTTTCGAATCCGGCCTGCATCTCGTGGTCGTGCGGTAGCGTTCTCGCTTCCCACGCCCGGGTTCCCGGGTTCGATTCCCGGCGGGGTCAGGGATTTTCTCTGCCTCATGATGGCTGGGTGTTGTGTGTTGTCCTTAGGTTAGTTAGGTTTAAGTAGTTCTAAGTTCTAGGGGACTTATGACCATAGATGTTAAGTCCCATAGTGCTCAGAGCCATTTGCATCATTTTTTGTTTCGAATACGCACCAGGTCGGCTTTGGAGGACATTGATGCAATTCAAAGGCGCGCCGCTACATTTGTTAACGGTAGACTCTTAACAACACGTAAATGTTAACGGAGATGCTCTGGGAATTCAAATGTAATCCCCTTAGGGAAGGTGACGTTTTCTTCTAGGAACAGTACGGAGAAAATTTACAGAACCGGCATTTGAAGCTGACTGCAGAACGATTCTACTGTCGCCAACATGAATTTCACCTAAGGACCACGAAGATGAGATACGAAGAATTAGGTATCACACGGAGGCTTATACATAGTCGTTTTTCCCTCGCTCTGTTTGCGAGTGGAACAGGAAAGTACACTATTCGCCATTAAAACTGCTACACCAAGAAGAAATGAAGATGATAAACGGGTATTCATTGGACAAATATATTATACTAGAACTGACATGTGCCTACATTTTCACGCAATTTGGGTGCATAGATCGTGAGAAATCAGTGCCCAGAACAACCACCTCTGGCCGTAATAACGGTCTTGATACGCCTGGGCATTGAGTCAAACAGAGCTTGGATGGCGTCAACAGGTATAGTTGCCCATGCAGATTCAACACGATATCACAGTTCATCAAGAGTAGTGACTGGCGTATTGTGACGAGCCAGTTGCTCGGCCACCATTGACCAGACGTTTTCAAATGGTGAGAGATCTGGAGAATGTGCTGGCCAGGGCAGCAGTCGATCATTTTCTGTATCCAGAAAGGCTCGTACAGGGCACTATCCTGCTGAAACGTAGGGTTGCGCAGGGATCGAATGAAGGGTAGAGCCACATCTGAAATGTAACGTCCACTGTTCAAAGTGCCGTCAATGCGAACAAGAGGTGACCGAGACGTGTAACTAATGGCAACCCATACCATCACCCCGGGTGATACGACAGTATGGCGATGACGAATACACACTTAGAATGTGGGTTCACCACAATGTCGCCAAACACGGATGTGACTATCATGATGCTGTAAACAGAACCTGGATTCATCCGAAACAATGACGTTTTGTCATTCGTGCACCCAGGTTCGTCGTTGAGTACACCATCGCAGGCGCTCTTGTCTGTGATGCAGAGTCAAGGGTAACCGCAGCCATCGTCTCCGAGCTGATAGTCCACGCTGCTGCGAACGTCGTCGAACTGTTCGTGCAGATGATTGATGTCTTGCAAACGTCCCCATCTGTTGACTTAGGGATCGAGACGTGGCTGCACGATCCTTTACAGCCATGCGGATAAGATGCATGTCATCTCGACTGCTAGTGATACGAGGCCGTTGGGATCCAGCATGGCGTTCCGTATTACCCTCCTGAACCCACCGATTCCATATTCTGCTAACAGTCATTGGATCTCGACCAACGCGAGCAGCAATGTCGCGATACGATAAACCGCAATCGCGATAGGCTACAATCCGACCTTTATCAAAGTCGGTAACGTGATGGTACGCATTTCTCCTCCTTACACGAGGCATCACAACAACGTTTCAGCAGGCATGCCGGTCAACTGCTGTTTGTGCATGAGAAATCGGCTGGAAACTTTTCTCATGTCAGCACGTCGTAAGTGTCGCCACCGGCGCCAACCTTGTGTGAATGCTTTGAAAAGCTGACCATTTGCATATCACAGCATCTTCTTCCTGTCGGTTAAATTTCGCGTCTGTAGCACGTCATCTTCGTGGTGTAGCAATTTTAATGGCCAGCAGTGTATATGACTAGTAGTGCTACAGGGTACCCTTCGCTATGCACCGTACACTAGCTTGCATAGTACGTATGCAGATGTAGAAAACCTCACCTTCAGCTAAAATGAAAAATTCTAAAATTGTCACTATGTCACGTTTTCAACCACTGTAATTTGTAACTTCTTGAAGATTATACTGATCGCTCACGTGACAGAAGCAACGGCCAGATTCGTCTCGTGATAAGGGACACAGTTCTACGTCGTCGTGGTTTTGTATTATGTTAGTTTTCTGCCAGCGACTTCTCTGTCGAAGCGCTGTTTCGGCGTGTCCAAAAGGCACCTTCTGGTGCAACTAAAGAAAAAAGCAACAGGTCGGTTAGGATGGGAAGACGCGGAAGCCTGTACTGGCACGACCTCTAAAAGGCCATCGAGCAGCAGCAGCAAGCAGTGACGTAGTGGTTCTCCGCGCCCTACAAGGCGACGCGGCCTGCCCACGTGCCCACGGCCCACTCCCGGATGACGTGGTCAAGGCGCGCTGTGGGCGGCCCGCCGGCCTCACGTCACACAGGTCACACTGGAGGACCACCACGCTCTCAAACGGTACTGCTTATCACCTGCTGGTGGGACGTGGTCTTTTGACGGCCAATACTGGGGTACCGTTACGAAAAGCAAACGCCGAACCAAAAACACCAACTAAACAAAATCAGTACTGGGCACAAACAAGAATAACCTCTTGATTAAGAAAAATAGTAATCGTAACAGTCAATAACGGTAACCAATATTTTCTCCAGGAAACAGACAACTTTTGTTGACGCTGATGACCCAAGTAACAATATCGCCTTACAATTATGAAATTATAAAACAATAAATTGGTAGCCAAGATCGCAGGAGTTCTTTTTATTCCATGATTACCGGTTTCGGCGAAACTAAATCCACCATCATCGGATCTTAGGACACACACAGGTTACAACGTCAAGGCAAACAATGGTGATGTTAATAGTTGCCTATAACACGCAGGCCTTACAAAACTGTCGTAAGTAGCACATAGCCGTCCGAGAGAGATGACATTATAAATGTTAAGTGTCTCCATCACACATAAGCGCAAGATAGTTTCTGCCGCAACTGCGTCTCTGTTCTTAAGCGTCGCGAGATGGCGCTAGCAGAAGAGGCGCCAATGAATGTCACAGCTCGCATCATAACAGGCTCTGCGTGTGTGGTGACACTACGGCATTAGGCTCAAATGGTTCAAATGGCTCTGAGCACTACGGGACTTAACATCTGAGGTCATCAGTCCCCTAGAACGTAGAACTACTTACACCTAACTAACCTAAGGACATCAAACACATCCATGCCCGAGGCAGGATTCGAACCTGCGACCGTAGCGGTCGCGCGGTTCCACACCGGCTGGCCTACGTCATTAGGGCTTCTGCATATTTCTAGAGGTTACTGTATCACGTAAACATATACAAAACTGATGTGCTACTTACAACAATTTTGTAAGGGCTGCGTGTTACAGGCAGTTATTAATATCACCATTGTTTGCCTTGATGTTGTAACCTGTATATGTTCTAAGATCCGATGATGGCGGATTTAGTTTCGCCAAAACCGTTAATCATCGAATAAAAAGTACTCCTGCGATCTTGGCTACCAGTTTATTGTTTTACAAGCATCTAGATCGCTCCCACATTAGCACAATGTGCTCCCTACAAAATCATGGAATTTACCCGTTCACGTTGCAGCACAAGAGTGGTGGTAGCTGAGATCTAATGTTATTGGTCGTTCAACGCGACTCCCACGTTCAGTTCTACGCTTGTGACTCTGACAAACTACTCTTTCATTGAAGCCCACTGTAAGGAAAAAATGCTTACGTCGATGGCGGGGCATACAGAAAGTGATAACATCTGACACAGACATAAGGCATTTGTCATCGCAATCAGTCTTGTTTCGACTGGTTTGTCGCCACCACCGCCTCCTCTTGTTCTGAACAATTCTTTCCATCTCTATATATGTACTACAACCAACATCTCTGTTATTATTGTGCTTCATGTGTACACACTGTTCTTCCCAGTAACAGCTTAGCTGATCCTGTCTGCCGCAGCAGATGATTCACTAAATTGTCCCAGAAAAAGGGGGAAAGATTACGGTTTAAAGTCCCGTCAACAATTAGACGGATCATAAGCTCTGAAAGGCATTCTCTAAAACGCTTTAAAAAAAGCACAGACTACCTAAATCAGTATGGCTTGTCAAGGATGCAAACCGCAGTCTCCCGAATACGAGCGCAGTGTTAAGCTATCCCTTCTTCTGGTACTTCTTCCATGGAATTCTTTCCTCGTCTGTCTTAATACCTCTTCACTTTCTACATTATCTGTCCACTTAATTTTAGCGAGCGAGGTGGTGCAGAGATTAGCAGACTGGACTCGCATTCGGAAGGAGGACGGTTCAAATAAGCTTTCGACAATCCATATTTGCGTTTTCCTTGATTTCCCTAAATCGCTGCAGGCAAATTCCGGGATGGTTCTTTTGAAAGGGCACCGTTTCCCGTCTGCAAAACAATCCGAGCATGTACTCCGTCTCTAATGTCCTCGATGTCGACGGGACGGTAAACCCCAATTTTTTATTTTTTTACTTAGTTTTACCACCTTCTGTAGCAGCTAATCCACACAAATTGTAAGCTAATGTCTTTCTCTGCGTTTTTCTGTCCGCATGTGAAGGAAGTCTGGTAGAAATTTTAATACGGTTTTCAATGATAGGTAACTGATTCACGTGGAAGGTTTGTACACTGTTGACATAAAAGTTTTCTGAGTATGGTACCGCGTCATAATGTATAGAAATACAGCTTCTGGAGAAAAACCTACGTTGCGGCCACCGTTGCAACCGTGGCCGAAACGTTGGTTTTTCTCCAGCAGCAGTATTTCTATGCATTATGACGAGGTACCATACCCAGAAAACTTTTATGTCTTCTGAAGCTGGCCGCGGAAGCTTACGCAATTGTATTTGTACACTGTTATTTACTACCGCTCGCCAGACATTTCGCTAATGTGTAATATTCCTAGATTCCTCATTTTCCTCCATATTTCACTTGGCACACCTTTAACTTACGTTCAGTGCTATTCTCCACACTTCGAGAAATTTCTTCTTCAACCATGTATTTTGCTGAAGAAAGCTTCCTTCGCTTATGATAATTTGCTTCTGACGACTTCCTCCCTCGAACCACACAATTTAAACCTCTTGTAGTATTCTTTCACTACATGTAGAATTGTTTCGTTACCAAATTTTATGTTGACATGTCATTATTCTCTTTTCTGCTCTCATTCATCGTGTTCGTTTTAGCACTGTTTATCCATATCATTAAAATATTTTATTGCCCGTTCTGTTCATGAGATGTTGACCCTAAATAACAAAAACTGTGAGGTCATCACCATGAGTGCTAAAATGAATTCGTTAAATTTCGGTTACACGATAAATCAGTCAAATCTAAAGGCCGTAAATTCAACTACATATCTAGGAATTACAATTATGAACAACTTAAATTAGAAGGAACACGTAGAAAATGTTGTGCAGAAGGCTAACCAAAGACTGCGTTTTATTGACAGGACATTCAGAAAATGTAACAGATCTACTAAGGAGACTGCCTACACTACGCTCGTCCGTCCTCTTTTAGAATAATGCTTTGCGTTATGGGATCCTTGCCAGATAGAACTGACGGAGTACATCGAAAAATTACAAAGAAGGGCAGCACGTTTTGTATTATCGCGAAATATAGGAGAGAGTGTCACTAAAATAATACAGGATATGGGGTGGACATCATTAAAAGAAAGACGGTTTTCGTTGCGACGCATTCGGGAGGACGACGGTTCAATTCCGCGTCCGGCCATCCTGATTTAGGTTTTCCGAGATTTCCCTAAATCGCTTCAGGTAAATGCCGGGATGGTTCCTTTGAAAGGGCACGGCAGACCTCCTTCCCCATCCTTCCCTAATCCAATGTGACCGATGACCTTGCTGTTTGGTCTCTTCCCCAAACAACCCAATCCAAACCCAGCTCATCGTTGCGACGGAATCTTCTCACGAACTTTCTCTTCCGAATGCGAAAATATTTTGTTGACACCGACCTACATAGGGAGAAACGATCACCACCATAAAATAAGGGAAATCAGATTTCGTACCAAAAGTATACGAGTTCATTCTTTCCGCACGCTATACGAGATTGGAATAATAGAGAATTGTGAAGGTAGTTCGAAGAACCCTCTTCCGGGCACTTAAATGTGATTTGCAGAGTACCCATGTAGATGTAGATGTGAGACTGTTGTACTTTCGGCACAAATTACTAGAGCCTCTGTGAACCGTAGAATAGGTTTGAACATTTCTTTTACACTTTTATTCCTCTTTAAAAAGACGTAAGTGAGGGGTGGAGATTGCTTTGTCTAATAACATATGAAATTATTGTCCTGTTTTGTTGTTGTTCATCACTAAATTGTGCAAAAATGCATTGGTGGAGATTATAAGCCAATTTGCAATTCTCAAGTATAGGACAAGGCTAAAGTTGCGGTCTTCAGATGGGAACAATGATATTTGTTGTCAACTCGGTGGTATTTCTTGGACGTTGGTTAAGGTTTGACCCTCCAGCTTCTTTCCTTCTTAGTCAGCGACACAGCACCACACTTACAGTGTACATAACTAGTCTAGCTACTCACAGTAGACAGAACTATCAGACTTTGCTAAGGAAATCTGCCAATGTATTCTACGTAAGAAGTGCTGCACCAATGAAGCCGCTGAATTTTAAGAATAATAAAAGTAAATAATTCGGACATAACAAGCAGGTCGATGGTTATAAAATAACTAGGAAGAAAAACATTTAAAGCGCTATTCAGCGGCTACGAGCACAGGTGTGCTTGACGGAAGTCGCGGTCGACAATATGAGGCCGAAGCGGGATGAGTCGACCAGCCTGGCAGGTGCCCGCGGCGCCTGGTGACGTCACCTGGTCCCGCCCTGCGCTGTGGAGAATCGCAAATGGCGGAGGCGGCTGCCCTCTGTCGCTGCCTTGGCGGTCACCGTGACTGTGTCGGCAGCGCATCGCGGCGGAAGCCAGGCCCCGCATCACCGGCCATCAGCGGCTTCTTTGCGAAATCGGCAGAACGAGTCTTCTAGGAATAATCACACTGCTCTCTATTTAAAGCCGTGAGCCTGAGTCGCGATGTAGCAAGGGACATCGAGAGATTCTGCACCTTAACTCGTCTTACTTGTGGACACCTTTGAAGGCGCATTTGTTACACTGTTCTTGATTTGTACCACATATTACTTCTTCTTGTAGCTGTTTCCGCGCGTGGAAAGGGAGAACAGTGCTTCAGTGCGACAGTTAGTAGTCTGCTTTCCATCACTATACGGAGTGCAAGAGAATGTTTGTACGAAATAGCAGTTCCTGTGGTATCACGAAGCTGCCTCGGCTTTCGAGTCCCAGACCGGCACAAATTTTCATTGTCGTCATTACAATATAGGGTGTTCCATGTTGTGTTACGTAATTAATAACTTTGAGTTTCAGTGAATGATACATTTTTGAATAGGTCTTTAGGAGAGGAAATGAAGTACCGAATAAAAAATACAGGGTGCCATGTGCAAAAGTCATACCGTTGTTAATGTATTTGTAAAAAAAAAAAAAAAACCAAAGCTACAACGAAGGCAATCATGCTGATTGGTGTCCCCATGACGGCTAAAGAACATTTGCTTGAAACATTTTGTAATTTGGATCTGGACAAACAGTTACTTAGGGTGGTCAAGATAAATGGGACACCCTGTATATCATTCCAATATACAGGCGATGGTGGTTCATATTCGTAATTGGGAGTACTTGTCCTGTAGAATGGTTGTACATTAACGTTCGTATTTTTTTCGCATATTGAAGATGATCTGGGTGCCCGAAACTGCAGTAATTAAATGGAAACAAATCACAATAGGGTACTCTTAAGCTAAAATGGAATATAGCCACATGGACGTAGGCGTGGTGGCTGAAACCGTGGAGCTAAAAAATATACAATTGGTGCTGTAATTTCTTTACAGTCGTTTGTGAAAGTAACACCAAGGAGGATATAAACGGTTCAATACAGATTTTACATCGCCATCTTGTCTGCGAACGTTTGTGGGCTTAAATTCAGGGAGAGCAGAGAGTGGAAGAATATGTTTTATGAAACTAAATCTATAGTTTTATTTATTCACAATTTGTCTCAACTGTATTGGATCGAGATCCAAAAGTTTACCATTTTCCACGCTTATGAATCATCATCAGAATTAAAAACACAATAAAGACAAAATGCAAGGCTCTGCTCAACATAAACTAAAACGAAACAACTGTGTTCGTAGAGGGCGCATGATCGTGCTTGGCTTACATCTGCAGAAAGCGCAATTCTTTTTTAAAAAGTTTAAAAACTATGAAGTGATTATTTTTGAAATAGCCCATAATCAACGAAAAGTTGGAGCATTGAAAGAAACTAACATAAACGATGACTAATAGAAACTTGTTATTTTGCGTTTTCGTTTTTTTTTAGTTCACACAAACGTGATACTACAACTTAGTCGCTTAAGACGTTATCCTTGTACAAGAGTACATCTCTAAGTCGTTTTTTACAAGTTCAGGTACTCAATATGTGCTCCTCGAGTCACGCGACCAACGCCGAAACAATATTCGTGCTCTTTCCTAACCATGTGCAGCATGTCTACCGCGGCCACGACTCGTCCAGGACGTGTGTTAAGCTGTTGTCATGCAGCCCAATGGCACTGAGGAGGTGCACCGTCTTGGTTCAAGATGAAGTTCGTGGAGTCTTCTTGCAGTTGAGGAAACCAGGTCGAAGCATCAAGTGTCTGTGACGGTTTTCTCCGTGAAAAAGAATAAGCCGTATACATTCTCCCTCGACATTGCGCAGAACACACCAATATTTGGCAAAGTTTATTCATTTTCAAGAGAGAGACAGGGGTGTGCTCTTTCCTTAAACTAACATTTAGACGATTAACTTTATCATTGGTATGAAACGTTGATTTGTCACTGAAAACTAACGTAGCTGACGTGTCGTTGTCATTGTCCATACTTATCAATATCTCACTGCGGAAATCGCGCAGCATAATTTCCTGGACTGGATTTTCGAAACTGTTGTTTGTCGGATCTCCAGTTCCAGCTCATGACTTGATTTCTGTGGGCTTCGCTGGAATGTTGCTCGAACGCGATCATTTTGCTCCGACAAAGGAAGCCGACCAGAACATTTATCTTTGAGATGTGGCCCTTCTCTTCGAACAGTTCGTACTAGACATAAGTGGAGACTTTGTTCGGTGGCTCCTGCTGAAAGTGTGAGTATAATGCTCGCTGAACAGCTGTATCCTCTATTTGCTAACTGGAGGATGAAAACAATTCGAAGTGTATGAATTGTTGAAAATGTAAGGTTGTTCTGTGCTAACACCCTTTAGCTTTATCGTGAAATAAAAACAAAACAAAAATTAAAATACAGAGTTTGTGTTCGAAAGTAAACATCTTTGCTTACCAGAGAACTCGAAATCTTTTGTTGCGCAACATTCAGTGCTGTGCTGCTCCACCCCGGCATCCTCCCCGGGCATCCTGAAATCCTCGCATCCCTCATGACGTGCTGCCCCGAATGTGGGCGAGACCCCGCTACCAAAGCTTATCCCACTCTCGGACACGGTCTTGCCTGATGTCGTCCAGTGTTGACAAGGGTTCCTGCGCTGAGGCAAAGCAGTTTTCATTGGTAGAAAGCATGCTCAAGCGGATGTAATTAATGAAGGAATAAACAACTGTGGAAATAATAGTCTTTTCAGTGAGCTACAATTTATCAATTCACTATTAAATACAGATAAAACAGATAATGTTTTAAAAACAAGCCACTGTGATCTGGGCAGAAGGCCTTACACGCCAGGAATGGCAACAAATTAAGAATTGTTTAACACTCGCTGCAACTTGCAAATTACAGGTATTGAAACATTAAAGGCAAGTCGCCACAAACACAGCAGAAGGCATCAGACGCTAGGAGTGGCAGTAAATAAGATTTTAAAGGCTTACTACGTAAATACAAATACAAAATTAGAATTTTAAGGCAGGTGACCACAATCACGGCTGAAGGCCTTACACGCCAAGAATGGCAATAATATAAAAAATTTAGTAACCTGATGTAAAACAGCAATGCAATAGCAAAGGTTAATAAAAAAATAAGCAACTGATCACCAAACGGTTGTCTGGAGATGACGCTGTCGTTTATCGACTAATAAAGGCATCAGAAGATCAAAACAAACTGCAAAACGATTTAGATGAAATATCGAAAAGGTGCGTAAAGTGGCAGTTGACCTTAAATAAAGAAAAGCGTGACATCATCCACATGAGCGCTAAAAATAACGCGTTAAACTTCGGTTACACGATAAATCAGTCTAATCTAAAAGCCGTAAATTCAACTAAATACCTGGGAATTACAATTACGAACAATTTAAATTGGAAGGAACACATACAAAATGTTGTGGGGAGGCTAACCAAAGACTGCGTTTCATTGGCAGAACACTTAGAAAATGTAACCGACCTACTAAGGAGACTGCCTATACACTACGCTTGTCCGTCCTCTTTTAGAATACTGTTGCGCGGTGTGCTATCCTTACCAGATAGGACTGACTGAGTATATCGAAAAAGTTCAAAGAAAGGCATCACGTTTTGTATTATCTCGAAATATGGGAGAGAGTATCACAAAAATGATACAGGTTTTGGGATGGACATTATTAAAAGAAAGGCGTTTTTCGTTGCGACGAAATCTTCTCACGAAATTCCAATCACCAACTTTCTCCTCCTAATTCGAATGTATTTTGTTGACACCGACTTACATAGGGAGGAACGATTACAAAGATAAAATAAAGGAAATCAGAGCTCGTACGGAAAGATATGGGTGTTCATTCTTCCCGCGGGCTATACGTGATTGGAATAACAGAGAATTGTGGAGCTGGTTCGATGAACCCTCTGCCAGGCACTTAAATGTGATTTGCAGAGTATCCATGTAGATGTAGATGTATATGTAGATGTAGAAATAAGATGACAGTAAACTTTGTAACACAAGGAGCCATAGACGGTGCTCCATGAATCGACCTCTGAAAAGGTCCAACAACAAACACTTTCTCGACGGATGAGATAGGAAACCGACAGATGCATTCACTTCACAAAATGGTAACTCAGACTAGTGGCGGTCTAACGAATGACTAATGATAATCTTGCTGAAGCTATCTCACGGCCGATAAGCCAAATGCAACGCTGGAACAATACACCAAAGCAGGAACCGACAGTCTGTAGTACGTCCCCAGAATACTGTGTTTAGAGCACCCGGAACGAGAAGGTAACCACTATCACCAGAGTAGAAAGCACTCCACTCGCTGCTCTTCGCTCATCTTGAGGCTTGCTGGATCCGGTTAACGACGAGGTCGTGCAACCTCGTGACCACAGCCCATCCGGCAGTCCATGTGTGCCGCCAGCGGTCCCGGCGTGTTCTTGCACTGCCTGGACCTCGCTCCCCCTGAGTCCCCAACTGAACTGGTACACTCACACGGCCCGAAAAAAAGCACAACGTCGCCCAAAAGATAGGGCAACAGTTAATACATATCGATAACCGCCGCTGCTGCCACTAGCGGAGAGGCAACGCTTGCGAAACCGAGTGGCGCCAGTCAACACGAGAAGAAGACAAACAACGGCAACCATACCAACTAAACGATACCGTCTGGCCTGCAACAGAGAGTGAAAACCAATGAACAGCACCAACTCTGGCCGGAGCGAGGCGTAGCGCCGTATAACGATCTCGCCTTGGAGGCGGTTAAGTTGGAGATGTGCCTCAGAGCTGGATAGTGACAGATGGTGACGCGAGACTGGGCGCGCACGTAGTTTATGTGTCAGCCGATAGAGGACAGTATTGGATAGGGGGACTGTTTATTTTAGTTTCGATTGTGCCCACTACAGCGCACTAAAGTAATAGAATGTTTTTCATAAACTGTTCTAGTATTTTCATAAAGTGTTATTATGTCTTTTTGTGTAGATAAAATGTTACAAATCTGTTTTAGCAGTTTGAATGATGCGTGAGTGTGGTTTAAGGTTAATATGAAGATAACTGTTTAACGAGTTACTTAGTAGGTTTTAGTGTGGGAACATTTCGAAGAAGTATGGATATGGTCAAAGGGGATTTTTGTAGAATAGATTTGTAAAGTAAGTTTATGGTAAAGGGAAAGTTAATTCAGCTATAAATAACAATAGTAAACAACTTTGTGCATAAACAAAACTTCAACATATTAGATAATTACGTCGGTAAAAAGTGCAGTCGTTAGGTTTACTATTTTGCGATTGGTTATTGGTGAAAAGCGCGGACTGACGGGGGAGAGTGTTGTTTTGCTATTGGCTGTTGAGTAAATTGACCAATGGTAAAGCAACATCCTTCGCGCTCCTCTCTCTGCTGGAAAAGAAAACTGAGTATTCTAGAGAAGAGTGGGAGCCTAGCCATGAAACAGTTAGGACGTGTGTAGTAGTAGTTCCGATGGGAAAGATAAGTTGCCGGATCTAGCAGTGTTTCATACATCAAAATTGTTGGAAAGTGACGGCATAATTATGCCGATGTGTGTGTAGAAATTTCGGAATTTTTAAGTGAATTTTGTGACAAAAAAAGACATATATTCCGCGTGGCGTATTGAGCAGGTCGGTGGCTTAAAACTGTGACTGGTACCGACATACTTAATATTTGGTGAGCGTTCTCAATCAAAAACAATTAGTATTTTTGTAGCTATTACGTTTTCCGGAAATGCAACATCATAAACTTGCTAACGTGAGTGAAAGGGACTATGAGTGACTGTGTTAAGACTAGCACGGGCTTGGTAGTGATACTTGTTCACCTAAGTTTCAGAATACATTAATTGACGACAAAATCTCCAACCTTTCATTTCATGTTTCTCCTTAAACGTAGATTAGTGACTTTAATTGCAGCCTGGTTCACGTCGAAGTACAGTAGGTTTCACTCGGCTTCCCTACTGATGATCTGTTGAGACAATGTTCACAGGTAGGTGCAGGTTCGTCGTAAAGGGACGGAAAGAACCGCGCCGCCACAGCAGGTCGGCTCAATGTGCTGTTAGACGTTTCTTCTTCTTAAAGGAATAACAACGTATGGACAAACAACCAATATTAGAATGCGAATTCGTAATGAGGAAACCGTTGAGTTAAGTTTCCTTATATACGGAATGTAGATGTTTCCTGTTTCGTGTGGTTGTGCTAAAAATCTAAATTCCAATCGTTTGCTTATCCAGGCACACAGTACACCTTACGCTGACCATCAGCGTGTTTCAGTTTCTGACACTTGCGATTCCTGCAGTTCCTTTGGCCTTGTTTCCTTTACCTGCAGCTCTTGGAATTATCGGTCTGTTCGAGCGCCCCTGTTGGGCGCCTCTCATTTGGTCTCAGCTGGTGCGAGCTCTCCTCCCACAGAGAGGAGTAGAGCGTGCGCCTGCACAGCGGGTCCAGCGCGTGTGTCTCCGGATAGCGGGTCCGCGTGGACAGCTGTGTGTTTGTGTCTTTGTGCAACGCGGCAGCGGCCACCCACTATCTGCTGGCTGGCCACCGCGCCTGTGACGTCACGGCCTGCTCCGTAAGAGCTGCAGCGGCGTGATTTATCCAGCGTCCCGTGTTTCAAGAGCCCAGCCGAGGGCCACCTTGTCCTCCACTTTCGACCAGCACCATCCTTCTTCAGGCTCTTAAGCTGTTTAGTCGCAATACCAAATGAGGAACGCGGAAAAAGAAAAAAACATCGCTCAAGAGGCTGCTTCGTGGCTTAGACGTCTAATGGCTTACTACCAAGTACACTTGAACTTCACCTATTAACGTCCGAGTAACTGACAAGAATTACAATTCTCCGTGGTGAATAGTTGAATTTGAACATCACTTGCATTACTCTAAACAAAAGTGTTGCCATTTCTCTGGCGCGCTATAGCTGCGCCTGCCAAGAGAAGAACAGAGTCGCTCCTAAAAGTAATAACAGAATTTTGCTCATCATGCGGTTTTATGTTACAGCGGTAAATTTACAGTATATCCACGTCACTACATAACATCTAACTTCAGCCGCGGGAATGGCCGCGCGGTTTGAGGCGCCATGTCACGGACTGAGCGGCCCCTCCCGCCAGAGGTTCGAATCCTCCCTCGGGCATGGGTGTGTGTGTGTGTTGTTCATGCCATAAGTTAGTTTAAGTCAGTTTAAGTTTTAAGTAGTAAGTATTAGTAAGTAGTAGTATTCACACTCATTTGAACATCTAACTTCTCATTTCTCATATGTATGTTTATATGGCACCAATTATTGTTTTAACTGTGCTCCAGTGCTGTTGAATGTGTACGTATTTGTTGTGTTTCGCTTTCTTGTATTGATAGTAATGCTTGTGATACACAGACTTTCTGCGTACTAAAACAGCTCTTACGGCGATGAACAAGTCTTCTAACTTAGAGAAAAAGCTACATATGCGTGTAGATCGCATACTAATAGAGACTAAGAAACTATGTGGTATCGCAGAATTTAGAAAAAATATTGCTTCACGATTGATTCATCAGTCTACTGACTGAAGAGGCCTTCCATCAATTCCTCTCTTGTGCCAACCTGTTCATCTCAGAGTAGCACTTGCAACCATCGTCCACTGTTATTTGCTAGCTGTATTGCAATCTCCGTCTTCCTCTACAGTTGTTACCCTCTACAGCTTCCTCTAGTACCTTCGAAGTTATTCCCTGATGTCTTACCATGTGCTTACCATCCGGTCCCTTCTTCTTGTCAACGTTTTTCATATATTCCTTTCGTCGTCGATTCTCAGGAGAACCTCCTCATTCCTTACCCTATCAGTCCACCCAATTTTCAACATTCCTCTGTAGCACCACATTTCAAACTCTTCGATTTTCTTGTGTTCCGGGTTTCCCACAATCCATGTCTTACTACCTTACAGTTCTATGTCCCAAATGTACATTCTCAGAAATTTGTTCCTCAAATTAAGTCCAATGTTTGTAATAGAAGACTTCCCTTGGCCAGGAATGCCCTTTCTGCCTGTGCTAGTCTGCGTTTTACGTTCTCCTTGCCCCAACCAGTATAGGTTATTTTGCTGCCTAGGTATCAGAATTACTGACTATCAATCCTGATGTTAAATTTTTCGCTGTACTTATTTCTGCTACTCCTCATTAATGCCGGCCGCGGTGGCCGAGCGGTTCTAGGCGCTTCAGTCCGGAACCGCGTGACTTCTACGGTCGCAGGTTCGAATGCTGCCTCGGGCATGGATGTGTGTGATGTCCTTAGGTTAATTAGCTTTAAGTAGTTCTAAGTTCTAGGGGACTGATGATCTCAGATGTGAAGTCCCATAGTGCTCAGAGCCATTTGAATCATTTGAACCTCAATAGTTTCGTCTTTCTACGATCCACGTTCTGTAGTCATTAGGTATTCATTCCATTCAGAAGATCGCGTAATTCTTCTTCACTTTCACTGAGGATACCAATGTCATCATCGAATCGCATTTTAATTCCACTGCTAAATCTTTCTATTATTTCTTAGATGTATACACTGAACACAAGGGGAGAAAGACTATATCCCCGTCTTACACCCATTTCAATCCGAACACTCCGTTCTTGGCCTTCTACTACCATTATTCCCTCTTGGCTCTTGTACATGTAATATACCACCCGTCTCTCCCTATAGCTTATCCCTGTTTTCCTCAGAATTTCGAACGTCGTGCAGCATTTGAGTTTATCGAACGCTTTTTCCAGGTTCACACATCCTATAAACGTGGATTGATTTTTCTTTACTCTTGCCCCCATTATCATCCGCAACAGCAAAATTCCCTCTCTGGTGCCTTTACTTTCCTAAACCCAAATTTATCCGCCATTTTCTTTTCCATTCTTCTGTATATTATTTTTTGTTTGTAACTTGGATTGCACGAGCTGTTAAGCTGATTGTGTGATAATTTCCGAACTGTCAGCTCTTGCAATCTTTGGAATAGTGTGTGTGATATTTTTCCGATAGCCGGATGGTATGTCGCCAGACTCATACGTTCTATACACCAACTTGAATAGTCATTTTGTTCACACTTCTCCCAATGATTTATGTTATGATTATAATACTGAATCCCCTATGTCTTCTAACTCTACTCCTATCCCTCTTTTTATCACATCAGACAAATATTTCCCCTTGTAGAGGCATTCAGTGTACTCTTTCCGCCTATCCACTCTCTCCTCTGTATTTAACAGAGGAATTCCCGTTGCGCTCTCAGTGTTACCACCATCGTCTCCAGTTTCACGGAAGGTTGTTTTGACTTTTGTATATGCTGATGGCTCTGAGCACTATGGGACGTAACCTCTGAGGTCATCAGTCCCCTAGAACTTAGAATTACTTAAACCTCACTAACCTAAGGACATCACACACATCCATCCCCGAGGCAGGATTCGAACCTGCGACTGTAGCAGTCGCGCGGTTCCAGACTTAAGCGCCTAGAACCGCTCAGCCACCGCTGTATATGCTGAGTCAGTTCTTCCAACTATAATTTTTTCCCGGTTTCTTCACGTTTTTCAAGCAGCCATGCCGTCTTAGCTTCCTTACATTTCCTATTTTTTTGATTCCTCAGTGACTTGTATTTCTGTATTCCTGATTTTCCCTGAACATTCTTTTATTTCCATCTTTCATCGATCAACTGAAGTATTTATTTTGTTATCCATGGTTTCTTTGAAGTTACCTTTTTGTACCTAAGTTTTTCTCTCCAATTTCCGTGATTGTCCTTCTTAGAGGTGTTCATTCCTCTTCAACCAAACAGCATACTGTCCTATTCATTACAGCAGTATCTATAGCCTCAGAGAACTTCAACCGTATGTCTTCATTCCTTAGTATTTCCGTATCCCACTTCTTTGAGTACTGATATTTACTTATTAATCTCTAACTTCAGCCTATTCTTCGTCACTACTACATCGTGATCTGAGTATATCTCTGCTCCTGGGTACGGCTTACAGTCCAGTATTTGATTTCGGAATCTCTGTCTGACCATGATGTAATCTAACTGAAATCTTCCAATATCTCCTACCTTTTTCAATTATACCTTCTTCTCTTGTGGTTCTTGAACAGAGTATTCGCTATTACTAGCTAAAATTTATTACAAAACTCAATTAGTCTTTCTCCTCTCCCGTTCCTAGTATCAATATTCATTTCCTTTACATACTGAATTACCTGTTCAATATCATCATATAGGACTCTAGTTCTAGTTCTACATCTTCAGCTTGCAACGATGGCACGAGTACCTGAACTATCATTGTCGGGGTTGGTTTGCTATCGATTCTGATGAGAACAACCCTATTACTGAATTATTCACAGTAACACATTCTCTGCCCTACCTTCCTGCATATAACGAATGCTACTCCCGTTATACCCTTTTCTGCTGCTGTTAATATTACCCAACACTCATTTAACCAGAAATCCTTCTCCTCTTCGCACTTTACTTCAGTAACCCTCATTATCTAGATATAGAATTTACATTTCCCTTTTCAGATTTTTTAGCTTCCGTCTCACGTTCCACCTTCTGATATTCGACGCTCCGTCTCTTAGAACGTTATTCTTTTGTTGGTTATTCAACCTTTATCTCATGCTCCTCTCCCGGAGATCCGAATGGGGGGACTGTTCCTAAATATTTTGTCAATGGAGAGACCATCATGACACTTACAGGCCACATGCCCTGTGGATGCCAATTATGTGTGTTTACTGCAGTGGTTTTCATTCCCTTCTGCGTACTCATGCCGTTGATCATTGCTGATTTTTTTCGCCGTTAGGGGTGTTTTCCTATCATGTACTTAGACTGTTCATTCCATTCAGCAGATTCTGCAATTCTTTTTTCGCTTTCACTGAGAATAGGAATGACATAACCGAATCTTCTCATTGACATCCTTTTGCCTTGTATTTTAATCCCGCTCCTGAACCTTTCTTTAATTTCCGTCATTGCTTCTTCGATGCACAGACTGAGCAGTAGGGGCGAAAGACTACATCCCAGTCATATACCCTTTTTAATCCGAGCAACTTCGTTCTTGGTCTTCCACTCTTATTGCTTCCTCTGTACTCTTACAGCTTACCTCTATCATTTCTCAGAATTTCGAACATCTTGCACCATTTTACATTGTCGTACTTTTTTTTTCACCTCGACAAATCTTATGAACGTCTCTTCATTTCTCTTTAGTCTTGCTTCTGTTATCAACCACTACGTCAAAACTACCTCTCTTTGCATTTACCTTTCCCAAAGCCAAACTAATCGTCACCTAATAGATGCTCAAATTTCTTTTCCATTCTTCCGTATATTATTCCTGTTAGCAGCTTGGATGCATGAGCTGTTAAGCTTTTGCGATCTTCAGAATCGTGTTAATGACGTTTTTCTGGAAGTCAGATGGTATATCATTAGACTCATACATTCTACACATCAACGTGCGTAGTTGTTTTGTTTGCGTAAGCTTAGGGGCCGATGACCCCAGGAGTTTAGTCCGGTAAATCCTTACCACAATTTTCAAATTCACCCCCGATGGTTTTAGAAATTCCGACGGAATTTGATCTATCCCTTCTGTCTTATTAGATCTTAGGTCATCCAAAAATCTTTTAATTATGGTTATAATACTGGATCTCCTATCTCTCAGACAAATCTTCACCATGATAAAGAAATTGACTGTTCTCTTTCCACTTATAGGCTCTCTTCTCTGCATTTAGCAGTGGAATTCCCATTGCACTTTTAACGTTACCACACGTTCTTTTAATTTTACCGAAGGTTGTTGTGACTTTTCTATATTCTGGGTCAATCCTTCCGACGATTATTTCTTCTTCTATTCTTCTTCGTCGATCAGCTGAAGTACTTCGCCTGTTATCTATTGTTTCTTCGCGGTTGCTTCTTTGTCCCTGTGTTTTTCCTTCCAACTCGTGTGACTGTCCAATTTAGACAGTCCATTCCTCTTCAATTGAACTGCCCGCTGAGCTATTCCATGTCAAAGTATCTATACTCTTATAGAACTTTATGTGTACCCCCTTATTCCTTAGTACTTCTGTACCCCACCTATTTCCGCATTGATTCTTCCTGACTAATCTCTTAAACTTCAGCCAAGTCTAAATCACCAATAAATGATGATCTGAGTCTATATTTGCTCCTAGGTACACCTTACAATCCAGTATCTCATTTTGGAATCTCTTCCTGACCGTAATGTGCTCCAACTGAACTCTTCCCACATCTCATTGTATTTTCCAAGTATACCCTGTCCTCTTGTGATTCTTGAACAAAATATTCGCTATTACGAGCCGGAAGTTATTTCAGAACTCAATGAGTCTTTCTCGCTCTCATTCCTGGCACCAAGCACATTTCCTCAACTTACTCTAAGCAAAAGAAGAGAGGAACCACATTATTTTAATGGGAAAATTAGTAAAACTCTGTAAAACCAGAGATTTTTAAATCCCATTACGAAAGAGAATGGAAACTGATAGATAACACATAATGGTAATTCATGCATCCGTACGAAGGGCTATACGTATAGTTTAAAATAAATTCCACAATCATATCCTGGCCAAAATCTTCTCAGAAAATGTTTTAAAGTTTTAGTCACATTAAAAGCAATAAACGGATCCAAATCTTCCATCCAATCTCACGTTAATCTGTCTTCGGACAATCAATCTTTTAACGAATTAAAAATATATTAACTAGTAAAGATAGTGGCCGCACACTCTCACACACGAGATGTACCGAGTCGAACGCAGACGGTACCGAGGACCAGTCAGTACTAGTTAAGGTGACACCAAGCCCTGACGATTTGTTAGTACTTTTGCATTGATTTTGCGAAATAAGCAGTTTCTGCAGCCCATATTTACCGAATAGAGCATGTGCAGCGAAGATTCCAGCATGACTGGAGAAGAGCACACATTCGTTCTTTTAGTAAAGAATCAACACAAAATACTCGCTCGCGTGAAATATAGCCAGATTTTTTCACGTACTGTTTCTTGCATAAATAGATGCAGTAAAAATAGATAGTCTCCATCTTCCTAAATTTGCGAAAATGTGTCCGATGCTGTACCATATTCTCAACTGGTAACAGCCATACCATCATACTGAGTATCTCAAGAAGTATATAAATGTTTCGAAGTGTTTCAGGCTAATAGTACGTTGTCATCATCATTAGTCGTTTTACTCATTGCTGAGTGTCGTGACCTCATTTCCTCATTCATTCTTACGTAGTTGAAACTTCAGACAGATGTCTCCATCCACAGCGATCTTCGGCCCTTCTTAATACGAGGTGAAGCGGCAGGCTGGTAATCTTCTTCGCTTGATCCAACCATCTGTTTGCTGCTCTCCCACGTGGTCTTCTGCCCTCAGCTTTTCCCTGCACGATGGTCTTCTCTAAATTAACTCCTTTCCTTCTCAAGATGTGCCCAAGGAACTTAAGTTATCTTTGGCTGACACGAGAAGACAACCTTCTTGTAATTTTAAATTCTTCTATTATTAAAATATTTATTCTTTTTTGTGTCCACAGTACACGTAGCATCCATCTCCAAAACCACAAAAAAAAAAAAATGGTTCAAATGGCTCTGAGCACTATGGGACCTAACTCCTGAGGTTATCAGTCCTCCAGAACTTAGAACTACTTAAACCTAACTAACCTAAGGACATCACACACACCCATGCCCGAGGCAGGATTCGAACCTGTGACCGTAGCGGTCGCGCGGCTCCAGCCAAAACCACATCTTGAAGGCATCGATGAGGCTCTTATCACTACCGTTCACGTTCCAGGTCTCACATCCGTATAAGAACACAGGGAACACCAATGCTCCTACCATGCGCATCTTCGTTGGCTTAGATATTGCCCGACTCTGCCATATCTTAGTAAGTTAGACCCTTGCGGCTGGGCCAAGAACAATTCGTCGTCTTATCCCTTTATCACACTTTCCTTTGCAATTGATCAGAGAGCCTAGATATACATAATCACTCACTATCTCCAGATACCTTAAGCATCCTGTAATTTGGTTTTGATCGATGCCTTAGTGATTTATAACCATTAATTTCTGGGTTTTTTTTTTCTCATGTTCATCTCTAGGCCAAGGTTTGGACTAATATCTTTCACTCTTGAGAACAGATTACCAAGTATCATCTGCGAAGCGTAAATTGTTGATTTTCCTGCCGTCAATTGAAATCCCACCGTCCCAGCCATCTAGCGCTTTGCTGATTACACCCTCTGCATAGATATTATAGAGCTGAGGTGACAGTATGAAACCTTGTCTGACGCCATTTGTCACATCGAAAAATTCCGTGTGCGGCTGGTCCCGGCGAAGGTTCGAGTCCTGCCTCGGGCATGGGTGTGTGTGTTTGTGCTTAGGATACTTTAGATTAAGTAGTGTGTAAACTTGGGGACTGGTGACTTTAGCAGTTGAGTCCCATAAGATTTCACACACATTTCAACATTTTTTGAAAAATTTCGGATACTCACCATCTACTTCTATTATTGCAGTATGGCTATTGTAAAGACCTTTTATAATGATACCAGGTGTTTTGGAACTACACACTCGTTGTGCACATGCCACAACTTGTCCCACATGACATAATCAAAGGCCGTTTTATAACCCATCACATTGCAATGGATGGCAAATTATCGCCAGAAGAAAATAACGTCAAATGTTTCCCAGGGAAACGCAATACGACCTCTTATGTTCCCAGCATACATAAGCGATTTAAGATACAGGACCATCTGTACACTCAGGTCATTCTGTGGCGTATGTGGAATGATCACATGCTGAGGCTGAAGACACTACAGAAGATTGCTTCACAGTACGCGACATAAATGCAAGAATCCGCATTTAAGGTTGCATCCACTACACGGGGCAATACGGTGGTGTCCAAGCTGAAAAATCAATTTCAAATCGTGGTCGTAAAAGAAATTCTGATTTACAGAATGTGGTAGACCAGAGGAAATGCGGACATGGAATGAAAGTACATTAGATCCAGAAATAAGTGAGCTCTAGATCAGGTTGCCTTGTCGAAGGGACCTTCGCAGCACTCTCCTGCAGTGGTTCAGAGAAAACTCAGATACCTGTGTCAGGAATTCTAGATGGTTATTTCAACCCCATCTTTCCTGAACCAGAGTCTAGAACATTAACAATTGTGCTAACTCACTTGGTGCCTAGTCTGTGACAACACCGTGGGTTATTTTTGAACTGTTGATATGATCCGCACTTTACCTCGGCGATCTCGTTTGGCCTCATCGAATTTACAGGGTGTAACTGAGTTCCACTTACGGACTTGGAGTACAGATTCCTTACACCAAAACAAGAAAAATGTCTGTTCAACATGGGCTCTAAAAAGCATACCCTAATAGCTATACTGTGAAACATATCTCTTCTGCTGAGAGCTCTTTGCTTTCCATAGTTTGGGAGGAGGCAGTGTGAACCAAAACAAGGAAAACTGTCCAGTAAATAGGGGCTCTCAAGTACGTACCTTAAGACCTACGACCACTTTCCAATAGAAGAGATTTGTTTCATAGTAGCGAAGATGAAAAAGTTCTCATATCTCTTAAGTTAAGCATTTTAGAACCCACGTTTACTAGACTTCTTTTCTTGTTTTGGTATAAGGAACTTGTCCTCACAGTATGTAAAGAGAATCTGTTTACACCCTGTGGGTTCATCTTGCCTTTTCTGCTGCCTCCAGCGGCCGGCCGGAGTGGCCGAACGGTTCTAGGCGCTACAGTCTGGAACCGTGCGACCGCTACGGTGGAAGCTTCGAATCCTGCCTCGGACATGGATGTTTGTGACGTCCTTAGGTTAGTTAGGTTTAAGTAGTTCTAAGTTCTAGGGGACTGATGACTTCAGAAGTTAAGTCCCATAGTGCTCAGAGCCATTTGAACCATTTTTTTTTTTTTTTTTTTTTTTTTTTTTTGCTGCCTCCAGCAACAACAGAGGTACAACATTATGACTCACCCGCAACAGCACAGTCGTCCTGTCTGGACAGTTTCAAGCCAAGACACATCCTCTCATATCGAGGAGACAAGCTGGCAGTAACATGACTGATATACGCTAGCTGAACTCTACTAAGATGCCTCCTACCCGACACTGCCACGCAATCTTTCCATTTCCGTGGACTGAATAAAATCAGAGATTCCTCAAAGAAACCAAGGAAATTAAATACGCTCAAGTGTCCTAAGAAGACGACGTACATCAATCGCAAGACAGATTGCGTATCAAAAATTGTTTTAGTTGGAAAAAGGAAACCTAAGCATCTCTTTCTTGATACCGACATCATTGTGAACACGTTCGCAACGTGGCACTGTTTGTACAGCCTTGGAACACTCGCGGGATAAATATTTAGGAAGAGCGTTTGTTTGCTCCCGAATCTGAAAGAGGAGGCTGTGTAGCTTCGCATCTCTGGTCCGATGTTTAGCGGCGCGCAGTCTATTCTGGAGGTGGCCAAGCTTTTGCTTAATCCTCACATCTGCTCTCTTTAGTCGCTACGATAGTTTATGATCAGACCTGATGTTTTATGAATGCCAGAAGCATACAGTGAGATGGCGAAAATGAAGTCCTGAACTGCAAGTAATAATCATAATGATAGCAAATACGTCCACGTGCTGCTTTCCCCCTTTTAACATCAAAGCGAACAGATACGTAGCGGAAAACGAGTGGACTCAGTAAAACATAACAGATCATCATTAGACACTAAAGGCAATCCAATGTTGATGTAACCCTCCTCTCCCCTATCCCACCATTTCACCATTTGACTGCAATTACTTCTGTTCATCCCACTAATAATACTTTGCAATGTGGATGTTCTGTGCCTGCCTCTTGCTTTTTCTCCCAGTATTTTTTCTTCGAAGGTGTTTTCTGTGAGGTTGTTATCTCGAAGAAGTTGTCCAGTTAATTTAGTTTTCTTGTCTATACCATGTTAATCAACGTCCTTTTCTCTCTAGTACCTTTTAGTGTTTGTTCATTAGATTTTCTTTCACTCCAGTGGACCTTCTCCATGTCTACATCTTTATGGATTCTAATTTTTGTTTCGTTGTTTCCTCAAGGCCAAGCCTTCACAACCCAAGCTTAAAATGCTCCAAACAAACGTCTTGGTAAATTTATTTCTTGTTTCTCTTTGAATATGGCCTTTGATTAGTACATTATTCTTATTTCTGAAGGCTTGTTTAGTCATCATGACTCTTACTTTAATATCCATTATATATATATATATATATATATATATATATATATATATATATATATATATATATATATATATATATATATGTGTGTGTGTGTGTGTGTTATTACCTGTTATTCTACTTCCACAGCAGCAAAATTCATTGACTTGAATTAGTATTTTATATCCTTCCTTGACCTGTTCGAGTTGTCTGTCACTATTACTTTAGAAATGAAACGCTTTGTGCCATGCGTCTCATGAACGAGAGATGTTGCACCAACACTTTATTTCCATACTTCGTTGGAAACCGTCCCAGAAATGCCTTTGATGGTCGCCGAGGAGACAATTCAGATGCAAGCACAGCTCACTGTACGTTTACGCATTCTGCAGAAACTTTCAGTGCGTAATGCCACGTATACATTCCTGTATCATTCGCAGTCCATGATATAGCCTTCGGAATGCGGCCTGTTGATCTAGTTGTGTATATTTGGCCGTAAAGTTCCTCTCGAAATTTTTTTCTGTCTTCCAGTGGGTGAAAATGTAGCCGTAGCTACGGGCAAAGGATTTTTCAATCTGTAGCGGAGTGTAGAGCGGTACTTCCTGGCTGATTAACACTGTGTGCCAGGTGGGCTCGAGTCTTTAACCTATCCTTTGACGGGCAGTGTTCTTACCGACTGAGCTATCCAGGTACGCCGCACTTCTGCCCTTACCTCTCTCTTACTTTCCAAAGTTAACAGAAGCTCTCCTGTGAACCTAGCGGGAAGAAAGAACATCGAGGAGAAGTAGCCTCGGCACAGTCTGCTCGCAGCGTGTTGTTGCAGAATGAACCTCTCTGCTGTAGAGTGAAGTACACCACCTGCCCAAAAAAGTGAAGCGCCCAGAACACACCTTCGGATGTCAGTGTAATTTCGTACATGTACACACCATCGGTGGGAGCTGCAGTTCTCTGTGACAGAATAGTCACGAGCGTGTACTAGTGTTGTTCGTGTTCAGGGTTGTTGCCACGCCTGATAGGGTATATGAGAGCTAAGATCAGCGTCAGACGTTGACTGATCGCTGTGAAAGAGACAGAGAAGCCGCCTATTCCTGTGAGACAGGGTCATCGGCACCTGACAGAGTTTCAAAGTAGCTTCATTGCGAGTCTCCATTTGGACCGGCTGGTCGAATGTTGGCACATCCACTTCTGTGAGAAATTCAGATGTGATGTTGGACGGCATCTGAACGTAAGGACAGATATATTCATCGGCAACTTTCCGGTCGTCAAGGTCTTACTACCGCAAGGTGCCTCGTAGTATTGTGCACCAAGCACTTTGTAGCCCCTTCGCATCTACGGCTGCCATCGGAGAACAAGTACTTTGCAAAGGACTCCTTGCAACATTCTGCAACATTCTTATCTCGAAGAAAACGGTCTATTGATACACAACCAACATGGGTTTAGAAAGAAACATTCCTGTGAACCACAACTAGCTCTTTTATTCACGTGAAGTGAAGAATGCTATTGACAAGGGATTTCAGATCGATTCCGTATTTCTGGATTTCCTGAATGCTTTTGACACTGTACCACACAAGCGGCTCGTAGTGAAATTGCGTGCTTATGGAATATCGTCTTAGTTATGTGACTGGATTAGTGATTTCCTGTCAGAGACGTCACAGTTCGTAGTAATTGACAGAAAGTCACCGAGTAAAACAGAAGTGATTTCTAACGTTCCCCAAGGTAATGTTATAGGCCCCTAGGCCCCTTGCTATTCCTTTTATATATATAAACGATTTGGGAGACAATTAGACCAGCCGTCTTTGGTTGTTTGCAGATGACGCTGTCGTTTATCGACTAATAAAGTCATCAGAAGATCTAAACAAACTGCAATTTAGAAAAGCTATCTGAATGGTGCGAAAAGTGGCAGTTGAACCTAAATAACGAAAAGTGTGATGGCATCCACATGCGTGCTAAAAGGAACTCGTTAAACTTCGGTTACACGATAAATCAGTCAAATCTAAAGGCCGTAAATTCAACTTAAATTGCAAGGAACACATATAATGCTGTGGGGAAGGACAACCAAAGACTGCGTTTTATTGGCAGGAGATTTAGAAAATGTAACAGATCTACTAAGGAGACTGCCTACACTACGCTTGTCGGTCCTCTTTTAGAATACTGCTGCGCGGTGTGGGATCTTCACCAGATAGGACTGAAGGAGTACATCGAAAAAAGTTCAAAGAAAGGCAGCACGTTTTGTATTATCGCGAAATATGGGAGAGAGTGTCACAGAAATGATACAGGATTTGGCATGGACATCATTAAAAGAAAGGCGTTTTCGTTGCGACGGAATCTTCTCACGAAATTCCAAACACCAACTTTCTCCTCCGAATGCGAAAATGTTTTGTAGACACCGACCTACATAGGGAGGAACGATCACCACGATAAAATAAGGGAAACCAGAGCTCGTGCGGAAAGATATAGGTGTTCATTCTTTCCGCGCACTATACGAGATTGGAATAATAGAGAATTGTGAAAGTGGTTCGATGAAACCCCTCCCAGGCACTTAAATGTGATTTGCAGAGTATCCGTGTAGATGTAGACGTTCTGCGTCATCTCACGCCATTGGTCGGAGACTAGCAGGACTGGCCAATTACCGTCCCAGATGTAGGCAGCCGTTAACACTGTAACACAGACGGCTGCGTCTGGAATGGTGCCGTGAGTGGGAAGCATGAATTGCTGACGAATGGCATCGTAGGAGACGTGGAGACAGGTCCAATTCTTCTAATGTTTGGGAAGGCGCAGCACTCCTGGTTTTATCTCTGGGAAGCCTTAGGGCGTGACTTCAGGCAATGGCGGGCAGTGATTAAGAAAACTCTGACGCCTCAATGGTACGTGAAGGACACTCCGCTTCCTCATGTGTTACCTCTCATGCGACAGCATCGTTCTGCCATTTTTCAACAGGACAATGCTCTTCCACACACAGCACGTGTGTCTGCGAACTGTCTGTGTGATGTCGTGGCCAGAAAGGTACCCAGAAAAGAAACTGTGCGGGACCAGCTCGGACGTGGCTCCATCCCAGTAGCAATAAAAACGATTCTTCCCAACTTCTGTGATGGCCCTTGTTAGAGACGTCCATTGCTCTTCAACTGTGTTGCCTACTGCGCTATTCCTTATTGCTGTATCTATAGCGCTAGAGAACTTCAAACGTATCTCGTCATTCCTTTGAACTTCCGTATCCCACTTCTTAGCGTATTGATTCTTCCTGATTAATGTCTTGAACTTCAGCCTACTCTTCATCACTACTATATTGTGATCAGAGTCTATATCTACTCTACTTCAGCCATGTCTAAATCACCAATAAATGATTATCTGAGTCTATATTTGCTCCTAGGTACACCTTACAATCCAGTATCTGATTTCGGAATCTCTGTCTGACCATGATGTAATCTAATTGAAATCTTCCCGTATCTCCCGGCCTTTTCCAAGTATACCTCCTCCTCTTGTGATTCTTGAACAGGGTATTCGCTATTGCTAGCTGAAACTTGTTACAGAACTCAATTAGTCTTTCTCCTCTTTCATTCCTTGTCCCAAGCCCATATTCTCCTGTAACCTTTTCTTCTACTCCTTCCCCTACAACTACATTCCAGTCGCCCATGACTATTAGATTTTCGTCCCCCTTTACATACTGCATTACCCTTTCAATATCCTCATACACTTTCTCTATCTGTTCATCTTCAGCTTGCGACGTCAGCATGTATACCTGAACTATCGTTGTCGGTGATGGTCTGCTGTCGATTCTGATTAGAACAACCCGGTCACTGAACAGTTCACAGTAACACACCCTCTGCCCTACCTTCCTATTCATAACGAATCCTACACCTGTTATACCATTTTCTGCTGCTGTTGATATTACCCGATACTCATCTGACCAGAAATCCTTGTCTTCCTTCCACTTCACTTCACTGACCCCTACTATATCTAGATTGAGCCTTTGCATTTCCCTTTTCAGATTTTCTAGTTTCCCTACCACGTTCAAGCTTCTGACATTCCACGCCCCGACTCGTAGAACATTATCCTTTCGTTAATTATTCAATCTTTTTCTCATGGTAACCTCCCCCTTGACAGTCCCCTCCCAGAGATCCGAATGGGGGACTATTCCGGAATCTTTTGCCAATGGAGAGATCATCATGACACTTCTTCAACTACAGGCCACATGTCCTGCGGATACACGTTACGTGTCTTTAGTGCAGTGGTTTCCGTTGCCTTCTGCATCCTCATGTCGTTGATCATTGCTGATTCTTCCGCCTTTAGGGGCAATTTCCCACCCCTAGGACAAGAGAGTGCCCTGAACCTCTATCCGCTCCTCCGCCCTCTTTGACAAGGCTGTTGGCAGAATGAGGCTGACTTCTTATGCCGGAAGTCTTCGGCCGCCAATGTTGATTATTTACCAAAATTTAGGCAGTGGCGGGGATCGAACCCCGGGACCGAAGACGTTTTGATTATGAATCAAAGAAGCTACCCCTTTTTTTCTTTATTTTTTTTCTTTTTTTGTTATCTCATTTTGTTCGTTATTGTTCGTTTCAATTGTTCGTGGCGGACGTCACCTGATGCCCATTGAAGTTCGTTACTGATCCAGTCACTCAGTTCTTTTTATTACAGAGGGCAGCTAACCCTCTGACCGAACACGCTGAGCTACCGTGCCGGCACCCCTAGACCACAGGTGATCTGTATATAAACGATAGTAAGGACCAATTACAGCAGTTTGCCTCAGGAGAGGATGCAACAGCTTTATGACACCGTTGCCAACCGAATCAGTGCATGCATCAAGACCAGAGAGGGTGCAAGGTCATACAGGTAAGTGGGCTCAAACTGCCAAGTTCTTCGCAAATTTGACTAGATTCTGTAACCACTGCAATAACATCACATACTCTCACAGTCCGCGAAGTTTCATTTCGTATCCTCCTCCCATTCTGGATACTTCACTTTTTTTTGGTGGCAGTGTATTCATTCTGGAGAGTGGTTTCTTATGTACAGTCGTGGACAAAACGAGCGAGACCCCTCGCCTTTTCGTTATGCTGACCCGCACAGCTTTATAATCTGCTACACAGCATAAGAGGCATGGAGACGAAGTGCTACCAACATACTATGCACAGGCGTGAAATTGAAAAACTATCCGAACTTTGTCAGACTGTTTTCAATCATGTGTAAGACTATATTAACGCTGATTAGTGTGTTAATCACAACACGTAAATATAAGATATAAATGAAAGAAGAAAAACTAATTAATATGAACTGTACTAATCAAAATGAATTTCAGCTTATCGATATAACATAACTGATTTAGTAAGACAAAGTACACCAGATCGTTACGAATTAGGAAAATATTATGCGCATTCGGCCACGAAACGGTCTGTGTCAACGTTCAGACCAGTCATATTGGGTTACCATTGTTGACCTACCATGAACGTGTGCAAATTTAGCAACGCGTTAAGATTCATAACGAAATTCAGTTAAACATCGTTCATTGCCACACTTAACTCATTTCAGTTATTGACAGAAACGGAAAAAGTAGGCAATAACAAGTATGAAATTCTACAAGAGTTTCATATTGACATCCACAGGGCGCCAGTACAGACTAAAGGTAGCAATAAAACGTATAGGCGGCGCGAGAATTTCTTAACGTAGCTTTACTGATAGTCTATCTGCCTCCATCGAGATTAGAACATAAAACAAACCAGACCTCCCTTGCAGCAGCAGAAACCTTTCACTATGCTAGCGGACAACCCAGGCAAACAGCCATCTGTTATTACCCCAGACATGAATAAGCCGGTAATTTCGCAATAAAATGGCAAAATGATCTTCAGTTTCTGTTACATAGAGCTTTCTGGACTGAAAAACATGAATTTTCTACCTTTATGACACTACTTATGTGACAATCATTCGAAATAACATAATACTGTTATTAACGAGTAAATTTAGTACGATAAATCTGCACCACCCCAGGAAATAATAACAAATATAGCTGCCAGACGTATTCTATAATGTTTCAAATTCTCCATTAGACTCGCCACAGCCAGAAAGCGTTCATTAGCCGAAGTGTTTTTAAGCTAGCTGGCAATGAGAATGCTCGCACTTCTAAAACGCGGTGGCATTAATACTGGGATCTGAATTACCATGTGTATAGGCAAACGGATTTTATTTGCATTCCTGTAAACGTGATTTGGATCGAAAGCGCAGCTACGATTAATATGCTCATGTATCGATTGCAACTACAACATTTCGAATAAAGAGTAGGGGGAATTATTTATGCGGCCCTCATCTTCGCTAACTGTCGCAGTAGCTATTTTCGTTGTTACGATTTCGTCACCTACATCGGTAAAAATTAAACCCTACTAGTCTCACTTTCTTGACCGTCTATCTGTCTATCCAACCCTTAAAATCTGTTTACCCTGAGTACGGGTAGACATAATAAGCGGAAATGTTTCGCACTTCCTGCGGTATACGGTCCCTTGGTAGTGTAAAAAAGTGAGCTTCTATGTCAACGCAACCTAAATATACGGCCGTTTATGTCAAGAATATTTACGCGAAAGGTCAAAATACGGCTCTAAGAACTATGCAAACAAACTGCTTAGGTCATCAGTCCCCTAGACCTAGACCTACTTAAACGTACCGAACCTAAAGACATCACACACATCCGTGCCTGAGGTAGGATTCCAACCTGCTACTGAAACAGCCGCGTGGTTCGTGACTGAGGCCCCTAGAACCGCTCCACCACCGCACCCGCCGAAACCCTATTCACCTCACTATAATGATAATATACACTGTCTAGTGAGGGAACACAGTATTCGCCAACAACTCAGATCCCCAGTCGAGAACTTTTGGAGCATTACGGGCAGGATCCTCCAGCCAGCTCGGGATTCTGACGATCTATCGCACCAGTTGGACACAATTTTGCCCGATATCCCTCAACAGTACATCAAATAACTCTTTCAATCAATGCCAAGCTGAATAACTGTTTGCATAAGAGCCAGGGGTGCACTAAAGCGTTGCTGCAAATTGCTCAATTTGTGAAGCTCTTTACCTTGAATAAATCGTCCAAAGATTCTGAAATTTTAATCATTTGTTTGTACGTACATCTACATGACATCTACCGGTTTTCATCCCATTCGGATATTTCCTTCGTGATGCGTCTTTTGTTTTCTCCAATCAGAAAGTTAGTTGGATGCTAAACTATGTTGGGGACATTAGCTGACTAATACCTAAATTTTTCAAAGAAGAGCTGTGAAACATTTTCCTGGAGTGATGCACACCAGTCACTAACATGATGACCGCAGTCTGTATTGTTAAACGACATAGCGGACGAACGTCAAGTTTAATGGGTGGTACTGTTTGATAGATGTGGATTTACGGCAGTCTGAAAAGCAACCACAGCATGGTAGACGTTTTAGAAGACGATGTACGACACCCCTATGTAGAAAACACATGTAGTGTTTCAGAAGGAAGATTTCCAGCTATATGTGGCGAGGAATGTTTCAGGTTTCAGCGACAGACGACGGGTACCACCGCATGGGTATCACAGCACCCTGGGCCAGCACAGTTACGTGACACGTCACGTATTCAACATGTCTGCTATCTGATTGGTGGAATCAGCTCCTCGCGGCCCTCCAGAAAATTTGATCTTTAATGAACTCGTGCATAGACTGAGCAGAGGGAGAGTGCCACGGATCAAATTCCTGGCAGATTTAAAACTGTGTGGTCGATCGCGACTCAGCCCAGGACCTTGAGTTACGTGCGCGATGCCCTTACCTACTAAGCTATCCAGGCATCATTCACAATGCGCCTCACACATCATTACTGCCAGTTCTTCACTCCTACTGTCCAGACTTCACATTAGTTCTCCTATGTTTCTAGTGGCACGCAATTTTAATTTGCCAGAACATTTCAAAAAAGCAGAGACTGAGCTGCAGAGTGAATGTTCGACAGTAAAAATTAGCTTCTCTTTGTGATTCAGGCCACGATGTTTACAGGCTCAGGCTGTGGCAGTGTTTGTAGGTGCGGCATATTGTATGGTTCTCCATACTGAAAGTTTTTGCAGATATGCACAGTTTACATTCTACTTCGAAATACGTTCTAATGAAGACCATTTTGTAGTAATTAAATTATTTTTGACGTCTGTGGTTTTCTGTAGCATGTGTTTTGTCGAAATACCATAGCCTATTAATGGCTGCCCCTACCAATTTAAACTTCAATTTATTGTTGATTTAAATATGGGCTACACATCGCGGTTTAATTATGTGCATATGCATCTTTAAACTCATTCTTTAAATCCTTGAAGCAAACATAATTTACGGTTTTCTAATTTCGGGATGCTCATAACTACGCCACTATACACTGGAAGGGTACAAGAAAGTGTATGCAGCAAAGAGCCATGGAAAAACCGATTACCTCCTCTAGAAAGAAAAATGCAGCTCTTGTAGCAAGTAAAACTTCTAACGTATCTCTCATATCGCTATGAAGGTTAAGTAAAAATCTTTACCTCACTCTAACAGATGCAACACGACTTATGCTGGGAAAAGGGATCATACACTCCTGGAAATTGAAATAAGAACACCGTGAATTCATTGTCCCAGGAAGGGGAAACTTTATTGACACATTCCTGGGGTCAGATACATCACATGATCACACTGACAGAACCACAGGCACATAGACACAGGCAACAGAGCATGCACAACGTCGGCACTAGTACAGTGTATATCCACCTTTCGCAGCAATGCAGGCTGCTATTCTCCCATGGAAACGATCTTAGAGATGCTGGATGTAGTCCTGTGGAACGGCTTGCCATGCCATTTCCACCTGGCGCCTCAGTTGGACCAGCGTTCGTGCTGGAAGTGCAGACCGCGTGAGACGACGCTTCATCCAGTCCCAAACATGCTCAATGGGGGACAGATCCGGAGATCTTGCTGGCCAGGGTAGTTGACTTACACCTTCTAGAGCACGTTGGGTGGCACGGGATGCATGCGGACGTGCATTGTCCTGTTGGAACAGCAAGTTCCCTTGGCGGTCTAGGAATGGTAGAACGATGGGTTCGATGACGGTTTGGATGTACCGTGCACTATTCAGTGTCCCCTCGACGATCACCAGAGGTGTACGGCCAGTGTAGGAGATCGCTCCCCACACCATGATGCCAGGTGTGGGTCCTGTGTGCCTCGGTCGTATGCAGTCCTGATTGTGGCGCTCACCTGCACGGCGCCAAACACGCATACGACCATCATTGGCACCAAGGCAGAAGCGACTCTCATCGCTGAAGACGACACGTCTCCATTCGTCCCTCCATTCACGCCTGTCGCGACACCACCGGAGGCGGGCTGCACGATGTTGGGGAGTGAGCGGAAGACGGCCTAACGGTGTGTGGGACCGTAGCCCAGCTTCATGGAGACGGTTGCGAATGGTCCTCGCCGATACCCCAGGAGCAACAGTGTCCCTAATTTTCTGGGAAGTGGCGGTGCGGTCCCCTACGGCTCTGCGTAGGATCCTACGGTCTTGGCGTGCATCCGTGCGTCGGTCCCAGGTCGACGGGCACGTGCACCTTCCGCCGACCACTGGCGACAACATCGATGTACTGTGGAGACCTCACGCCCCACGTGTTGAGCAATTCGGCGGTACGTCCACCCGGCCTCCCGCATGCCCACTATACGCCCTCGCTCAAAGTCCGTCAACTGCACATACGGTTCACGTCCACGCTGTCGCGGCATGCTACCAGTGTTAAAGACTGCGATGGAGCTCCGTATGCCACGGCAAACTGGCTGACACTGACGGCGGCGGTGCACAAATGCTGCGCAGCTAGCGCCATTCGACGGCCAACACCGCGGTTCCTGGTGTGTCCGCTGTGCCGTGCGTGTGATCATTGCTTGTACAGCCCTCTCGCAGTGTCCGGAGCAAGTATGGTGGGTCTGACACACCGGTGTCAATGTGTTCTGTTTTCCATTTCCAGGAGTGTATTTTCTAGTCACTGAAAAAGAGAAAAAATACCTTTTGGTGCACTACTCATATTTGCACTACACGGCCTATCAGAAATGATCTGCATACATATCTTAGAAGAAATTAATCTGGAAGAGCTTGGATAAGTCTTTTCCCAAGAGACACAAGACTCAGTTATCTCTCCGCATACCTTGTGGAACATGTTCATACGAATGTATCACGGACTTCACCTTTTCACATTAAGAAAATTATATATTCTCTCAAAAATAGAAACTCGTTTGGTTTCGATTTCTTCCCATATAATAAGCTCTGTCTTCTGTGAAATGTGTAATGCAGTACTGACTCAACGCATATTTTTTCAGAGAGACTGACATATGCCACTTTTCAAACCCTTCATAAGAAAGGTGACGTCGGTAACTACTGACCTGTTTCATTGCGGACATCATTTTTCAGAATTATTCTAGAATAGTATCTCACCTGAGCAACAATTATACCCTCAGCAAATCACAGCGAATTTCAGAAGAGCTGTTCTACTGAAATTGCCATTTACATGTTAACTCAAAATATTTTACAAGCTTTAAATAATAGAACACCGCCGATTGGTATTTTCTGAAAGCTATCTAAGGCATTTGACTGTGTCCATCAAAGTATTCTCCTAGATAAATAGAAGTTTTATGGGATTGATGGTATAGCCTACCAATAAATAACATCACACCTAGCCAAAAGTATGCAGGAAGTTGTACTCAGTAATTGAATCAACATAGTCTGGGGACGTTATTTCGACCGAGGGGGAGGGGTGTTCCCCCAAGGCTCAGTCTTACCCCCACTACTGTTCCTCATATATGTAAAAGATGCTCCCTCAAAAATATACGAAGTGGAATTAGTTATGTTTGCAGATGACTCCATTATTGTAATCAATCCAAGCACAAAAACAGAAACAGAAGAAATAATAAACAGTGTTCTTAAAAGTATCGTTGACTGGTTTTCTGCGATTGGTCTCAACCTCAGTTTAAAAAAATACGCAACATAATCAGGTCTGAACATCTAGGGGCACTACACCAATGATAAGTGAAACACATAGTGAGGAAATAATAAATATGGGGGAAACGTCAAACTGAATATAAAGTGTGAAAAGAACATTTTGAAGCTCCTAAAACAAGTTAGTTCAACAACATTTACACATACAATCATTGCAAATCTTGAAAAGAAACGGATAAGTAAGGATGACATATTTTGCATATTTTTCAATCAGTAATGTCGTGTGGAATAATGTCCTGTGGCAACTCATCTTTAAGAAAGGAAGTCTTCATGGCTCGCAAACAATGCTAACATGTGCACACACACGATCATCTTGCGAGAGATTTGTTTAAGATGGTGGTGGTGGTGGTTAGTGTTTAACGTCCCGTCGACAACGAGGTCATTAGAGACGGAGCGCAAGCTCGGGTTAGGGAAGGATTGGGAAGGAAATCGGCCGTGCCCTTTCAAAGGAACCATCCCGGCATTTGCCTGAAACGATTTAGGGAAATCACGGAAAACCTAAATCAGGATGGCCGGAGACGGGATTGAACCGTCGTCCTCCCGAATGCGAGTCCAGTGTGCTAACCACTGCGCCACCTCGCTCGGTCTGTTTAAGAGTTGAGCGTTCTGACTACTACTTCACAATATATTCATTCCCTCATTAAGTTTATTGTAAATAATCTTTGTTGTAAGTAACCCACTGCAGCTCAAAAGGAACAATGATGCACATAATTACAATACCAGAAGGAAAAATGACATTCACTACTCCACATTAAATTAATCTTTAGCGCATAAGGGGTGTTGAACTTACCCAGTGATCCAAAATATCTGACAAAGAACAAAATAAAATTTGAAAAAAACTGGAAGTTTTCTCCCTGACAACTCCTTCAGTTCCTTAGAAAAATTTCTATTACTGTTATGTGCAAAAGGTGATGGGTAGGAATTACTAACTCATGTCTGTATATTTTAAAAAAAAAACTTTATATATATTCACCATACAGTCATATTTAAACATTAATTTGTGATTTGTATGTAAAATGATTTGTTCCACATAATTATGATTTATCGTGCAAATGATCCATGGAAAATGAAACTAAGTAACTTATAAGAGAGAATGTCGAGCACACCAACAGAATCCTGTACATCTTATCTTCAATCTCTGAATCAGACGCCTTGAAATACTGGGGGATCACTATCACCAAAACCACCTGAAAGCAAACCGAGCAAAGAGGCAAGTTTGTATTTTCCACATGACGGATAAGGAAGCCAAAAGAAAACTCCATATGAGTCGTAAAGGGCAAGAGTTAGAGCTCTGATACACCCCAAAATACTTATGCATGAAGTTGGACAGCTCTGTTTGAACACTAAACAAAATGTCAGTGCTAGGAATAATATCATTCGTAAACTTACCAACACAAACTGGGGTGCACACCCACAAATCCTTCGAACAGCAACCACTGCACTCAATTTGTCGGCAGCTGTATCTACCGCACCTGTTTGGAAGAATTAGGTCCATGTGAAACAACACATTGACGTTGGCGTAAATGAGTCGTCACGCACCGTATCAGGATGTCTGAGGCGACAGAGAAGATCTACTCTCCCTTAAGGACAGCTCCCTCCAGAATACGGTGGTAAGTAGCTGCCCAGGTGGAAAGGAAGAAACAGATGACAGACAATCGTCACCCTCTAGACGGGAATCAATAGCATCCCAAGAAAGAGCTTCCTTTGGACGTCAGAGCCGGTCCACGCCACCGTCGAAGAGAGGAGACTTCAGCTGTGGAAGGAGGCAACACCGAATCCTATCCTGGAGCTGAAGGAAGAGCTTGCGGTTGGAAGTAACAAATCCTTCACAAACTGGAAGGCTCTCAACAGGTAGAAGACTAAGGTCTCACATTACATGTAAAAACTTGCCCGATGTTGTTACCTCATGGGGAACCACTACGTGACTGTGGGAATGTTCGAACGGACGACAACCTACTGACGTGCCAAAACGTCAGCACAAGCTGTACTCCGCTAGATTTACTCTACAGATATCTGATGAGAGAGCCATCTGTTTAGCTGATTATTGGGCAAAACATATTTAAACTTTAAATTTTGTTATAGTTGCCTTATACTGTATTTTAATGTATGGTGTTCTGGTCATGGAAAATAAATAAAAACCTCTGGATCAAATTATCCAAGCATGTGCAAGCCTCACTGTCGAAACCGTTTGAGTTCCTTCTAGTTCTTGTCGTCAAGAAAAAATTAGAAATCTTTGCTGCACGTCTGTTGGGTTTTCTATTATCATAGGAACAACATAAAAAGAAGCCCTGTTTGATCCCTCGATAAAGGGTGCTCGATACGTGCAATAAAACAATAGAGGTTGACGATAAGCAGAGCACTAAAAGGAAACAAATCATTCTTGAAAGCAGGAAACTGGCACGAGTTAGAGAAGAATCTTATAAGTCTACTCGAACAAAAAAATTAAAAGGGGAAAAGCCTTCAAAATCCTAATAGTTTCAAAACCTGCAGATGATTTCAAACACGTAGATCTTACGTGGGATGACGACAGCAGTGACATTAAAATGTCCGAAAGAGACTACACCAACGACAAAAACGGAAATTGTATTTTTTCGAAAGTCTTTACAGTGAAAGATCATCTGCAGAACCTAAGATGTGTTTCCAATGCAAAATATTGGCATATAGTGAATGTACTCGTACAGAAAACGACGGGTTTTCGTGCCATATTTGCAAACAGTTTAAACGAAATTTTCTCACTTTACTGCAATGTTTTGAAACTTAGAAAGTGGATCCTTAATTGCACTAATTTAATTTCGGAAATGGTAATATTCGAAAAACATATATATATATATATATATATATATATATATATATATATATATATATATATATATATATATATATATATATATTTCAGTTTTGCTTCCATACCACACAATTAAAAAAAATGTGTTGCAGATAAATTTCGGTAAAATACGACTTGTAAAATTTCAGCGGTATATGGTGCAGGTCACAAAAAGTAAGAGGAAGCCTGTATTTGTTCTGTCTCTCTCGTCCCTCACTGTGCATCACCCCATCCGCCTTACATTATTCACGACTCTCTCTCTCGGTTCTTCAGGAGCGCTTGCCTCTTCCAAAGACATAGTTGTATTCGTCCAGTGGCGCTTAATTATTGTTTTTATCAATATATTATTCTTGTCAACAGTTTACAAGCCACATGTGTCAGAATAACCGATGATAGTTTTTTACATTTACCCATTAGTTCCTTTATCTTTATTGCTACGAGTATGTTAATACTCTCATGAAAATTCTATAGCGAGGCCTCTGCTTTGCAGGTCTTTTGTACCAGATCAAACAGTGGTGGTTTCTAGAATTCCAAGTTGCTACAGAACTCCTACTGTATCTCTTAGTGCTGTTACCTCTACCTGCAATACTGACTAATGTGATGTTCTTCGCATTAACCCGTTCGTCCCTCTCTGTCGCGCTGCACAGCTCATTGGAATAGTACATCCTTCCACTCAATGAAATAGCAATAACCGCATATAATAATTCATTTAAAAATGAAGACCGGTTTCGGCATTTATGCTAGCCATTTTCAGATCTAACGCATGGCGAAGATATAAAAAAGTGCCACTTAAATAGCGAAGTCAAAAAGTAACATAGAATGGAAAACAATAGAACTACCAAAAGTTAAAGCAACATAGCGTTTATCCATATATGACTGAAGTCGACGTTGCACAGAATAGTTGTGTGACGTCACGGTCGTTTACAGCTGCTGACGGATAATCTACAACGGCTTAAAAACAGTGGAAAAAGTGCGCTTAAGCTGCACGACGTCAGCCTCAGCCAATAAACAATTACTTACACGAAAATACGTTTGAAAGAATGGATAAAACATAAAAGAAGACGTGAAAGTATTAATGTAACACAATATAAACAATAGCAATATCAGTTCATTGATAATAACAATGTAAGCTAAAAAAAGATTTTAAATACAAAAGCCAGTGTGACGTAATACACAATGGAGCTCCAAACAAACTGGTATAGGCATGCATATTCAAATACACATACAAACACAATATGTACATACAAATACAATATGTAAACATGTAGAATACGGCGCTGCGGTCGGCAACGCCTATATAAGACAACAAGTGCCCGGCACAGTTGTTACATCGGTTACATTGGCAGGTTATCAAGATTTAAGTGAGTTTGAACTTGGTGTTATAGTAGGCGCACGAGAGATGGCATACGGCACCTCCGAGGTAGCGATGAAGTGAGCATTTTCCCGTACGACCATTTCACTAGTGCACCGTGAATATCAGGAACCCGGTAAAACATGTAATCTTTGACATTGCTCCGGCCGGAAAAACATCCTGCAAGAACGGGACCAACGACGACTGATGAGATTCGTTTAACGTGACAGAAGTGCAACCCTTTCGCAAATTGCTGCAGATTTCAGTGTTTGGGCCATCAACAAGTGTCAGCGTGCGAACCAGTCAACGAAACATCATCGATATGGGCATTCGGAGTCGAAGGCCCAATCTTGTACCCTTGGTGACTGCGCGACACTAAGCTTTATTCCTCACCCAGGCCATCAACACCGACATTGGACTGTTGATGAGTGGTGAAATGTTGCCTGGTCGGAGGAGTCACGTTTCAAATTGTATCGAGCGGATGGACTTGCACGAGTATGGAGCCAACTTCGTGAGTCTATGGACCCTGCATGTCAGCCGGGGGCTCTTCAAGCTGGTGGAGGCTCTGTAATGGAGTGGAGTGTGTGCAGTTGGAGTGATTTGGGACCCCTGATACGTCTAGATACGAGTCTCACAGGTGACACGTACGTATGCATCCTGTCTGAACCCCTGCATCTATTCATGTCAGTTGTGCATTCAGACGAACTTAGGCAATTCCAGCAGGACAATGCTACCCCCCCCCCCCCCCCCCCATACGCCTGAGTTGTTACAGAGTGGCTCCAGGAACACTCTTCTGAACTTAAACACAACCGCTTGCCGCCAAACTCCCCAGACATGAACATTATTAAGAATATCTGGTATGCCTTGCACCGTTGTGTTTAGAGGAGATCTCCACCCCCTCGTACTCTTCCGGATTTATGGAGAGCCCTGAAGGATTCATGGTGTCAGTTCCCTTCAGCACTACTCCAGACATTAGTCGAGTCCATGCCACGTCGTGTTGCGGCACTTCTGCGTGCTCGCCGAGATTCTACACGACAGGTGTACCAGTTTCTTTGACTCTTCCGTGTAGTTTAGATTAGGAGTTCTCAGAATTTTTCCTTCACTCGTACTGCGAAATCTTGCTTCTTACCAAATTTCATTATTTAAGGCCAACTGTAAGTATCCTATAGGTTTTGATGCGTGTGTTCGCGGGTATCAAAATATGTGACTTAAATGACCATAAAATGAAATGCGTGTGGATTTTTAAGGGAGCAAGCTGCTGAGGTCATCGGTCCCTAGACGTACACACTACTTAAACTAACTTGAACTAATTTATGCTAAGAGCACTCCACATAGACTTTCAATCGGTACCTTCTATACGTACAACTGCCCTCCGTGTGAAATTATCTATAGAATCATAACCACCAAAGGCCAGGATAAACGTTGTAGTTTAATCCTTCTACTGGTCATTAGATTCAGCTGCAAATGCAACCTGGACCACCAGAGAAAACTTCATTTCCTTAGCTCGGTCTTCTGTTTTGTTTCTCTGTTTTCTTTTTACAAGACAGAGCGGGCTGCTCGAGTTATGACCCGTGTACAGTAAGAGTCTTTTCAGCCAAATAGCAGTCGAGCTGGTAGTGAGATATCTACATATACATCTACATGGATAATCTGCAAATCACATTTAAGTGCCTCGCAGAGCCTTCATCGAACCACGTTCACAATTCTCTATTGTATAGCGCGCGGAAAGAACGAACACCTACATCTTTCCGTACGAGCTCTGATTTCCATCATTTTTTCATGGTGGTCGTTTCTCCCTATGTAGGTCGGTGTCAACAAAATATTTTCGCATTCGAAGAAGAAAGTTGGTGATTGGAAAATCGTGAGAAGATTCCACCGCAACGAAAAGCACCTTTGTTTTAATGATGTGCAGTCCCAATCCTGTATCATTTCAGTGACACTCTCTCCCTTATTTCGCGATAATACAAAACATGCTGTCCTCCTTTGAACTTTTTCGAGGTACTCCGTCAATCCTACCTGGTAAGGATCCTACACCGCGCAAGGTATTCTAAAAGAGAACGGACAAGCGTAGTGTAGGCAGTCTCCTTAGAAGATCTGCTACATTTTCAAAGTGTCCTGCCAATAAAAGCTGTCTTTGGTTAGCCTTCCCCACAACATTTTCTACGTGTTCCTTCCAATTTAAGTTGTTCGTAATTGTAATTCCTAGGTATTTAGTTGAATTTACGGCCTTTAGATTTGACTGATTTATCGTGTAACCGAAGTTTAACGGATTCCCTTTAGCACTCCTGTGGATGACCTCACACTTTTCGTTATTTAGTTTCAATTGCCAATTTTCGCACCATACAGATATCTTTTCTAAATCATTTTGCAATTTTTTTGATCTTCTGATGACTTTATTTGTCGATAAACGACAGCGTCATCTGCAAACAACCTAAGGCGACTCCTCAGATTGTCTCCCAAATCGTTTATATAGATTAGGAGCGGCAAGGGGGCTGTAAAACTACCTTGGGGAAAGCCAGAAATCACATCTGTTTTACTCGATGACTTTCCGTCAGTTACTACGAACTGTGACTTCTGTAACAGGAAATCACGAATCCAGTCACGTAAGCATGCAATTTCACCACAAGCCACTTGTATAGTACAGTGCCAATACCTTCCGGAAATCCATAAATACGGAATCAATTGAAATCCCTTGTCAATAGCATTCAACATATCAAGCGAGTAAAGAGCTAGTTGTGTTTCACAAGAACAATGTTTTCTAAATCCGTGTTGGCTGTGTGTCAATAGCCCGTTTTCTTCAGGGTAATTCATAGTGTTCGAACACAATATGTGTTCCAAAATCCTGCTGCATATCGACGTTAATTATTTGGGCCTGTAATGTCGTGGATTACTCCTACTACCTTTCTTAAATGTTGGTGTGACCTGTGCAACTTTCCAGTCTTTGGGTACAGATCTTTTGTCGAGCCAGCGGTTGTATATGATTGTTAAGTATCTATTGCATCAGAATACTCTGAAAGGAACCCAATAGGTATACAGTCTGGACCAGAAGGCTTGCTTATATTAAGTGATACATGTTGCTCCACTACTCCGAGGATGTTAACTTCTACGTTACTCATGTTGGCACCTGTTCTTGATTCGAATTCTCTTCGTCTTCTTTTGTGAAGGCAGCAGAGGGAATACATTACTCCGGTAAATGTCGTGCGACTAGGGCCTCCCGTCGGGTCGACCGTTCGCCAGGTACAAGTCTTTCGATTTGACGCCACTTCGGCGACTTGCACGTCGATGGGGATGAAATGATGATGATTAGGACAACACAACACCCCGTCCCTGAGCGGAGAAAATCTCCGACCGAGCCGGGAATCGAACCTGGGCCCTTAGGATTGACATTCTGTTGCGCTGACCACTCACCTATCGGGGGCTGACATTACTCAGGTACAAGCTAGTATCATTTCATAAGTGACATCCATAAGCTATGGCCAGTTTTCTGACGTCCCTAAATCCTAGTCAACTAGCATGCCATGAGTCACACTGTACGCCGAGTAACTGCATATCATCGACGTTCTTTGTTAAGGAGATTTCAAAGAACTGCGAGGAACCACTCCAGTTACTAGCACGCCACTTGCACAATTCTTGAGTGGTCAGCTATTTAGCGAGAACTGCAAAGAGAAAACATTGGCAATAGCTCGTCTGTCACAACTGGCGGGTGGTTATAATCAAACTGCAGCTACTCACGGAGGTCCACTGAGCTCTGTAATTATGGTATGTCAGCGAAACTTGGCAGATATGCTAATACGTTAAAGCGGAAGCGATTCACACTGGAAAAATTAGTTCTAATTGTGGCGGCTAGGTGCAAATCTGATGCTGTACATTGTTTTTATACCGGTATGACATCCACGCTGTCATTTGACAAGCCATAACGAGAGTGAATAATGTTGCTATCTAGTAGAGAGAGACTTTTATGTGAACGACAGCAATTACAGTGCTGCGTGGAGAGTGCTTCCGATTGAAAGGCCAGAGGAGACGTCCGATGTCATTAAATAGTTGAAAGAAGATGATAATGAAACTCGAAAACGCGGGCAAGCTTGCTGTGCTCCTGGAAGAGGAAGGTCCTACCCAGGTGAAAATTATTGACGTCTACATCTATATCTACATCTACAGGGTTACTCTGCAATTCACACTTACGTGCCTGGCAGAGGATTCTTCGAACCATTTTCATACTACTTCTCTACCATTCCACTCCCGAATGGCGATTTCTCTTATTTTATTATCATGACCATTTCTCCCTACGTAGGTGGGTGTCAACAAAATATTTACGCACTCAAAAGAGAAAGTGGGTGATTTAAATTTCGGAAATCGACCTCCCCGCAAAGAAAACCGCCTTTGTTTCAGTGACTGCCAACCCAACTCGCGCGGTAACACGAAACGACCTGTCCTTCTTTGCACTTTTTCGATGTCCGTCAATCCTACCTGGTAAAGATCCCATACCGCGCAGCAATATTCCAGCAGAGGACGGACACGTGTAATGTAGGCTGTCTTTTTAGAGGGTTTGTCGCATCTTTTAAGTGTTCTGCCAACAAAGCGCAGTCTTTGTTTCACCTTCCCCACAATATTTTGTGTGTGGTCTTCCCAATTTAAGTTGCTCGTAGTTGAAATTCCCAGGTATTTAGTCCAATTGACAGCCCTTAGATTTGTGCGATTTATCGTATACCCAAAATTTATTGGATATCTGTTAGTATCCAGTGGATGACCTCACACTTTCCTTTGTTTAGTGCCAACTGCCACTTTTCGCACCATACAGAAATTTGCTCTAGGTCACTTTGTAATTGGAATTGATCGTCTGATTATTTTACTAGACGGTAAATTGGAGCTTCATCTGCAAACAATCTAAGGGGAATACTCAGATTATCACCTAGACAATTTATATAAATCAGGAACAGCAGAGGGCCTATGAGACTACCTTCCGGAAAGCCAGATATCACTTCTGTTCTGCTCGATGATTTACCGTCTATCACTACGTACTGTGACCTCTCTGAGAGGAAATCACGAATCCAGTCACACAACAGAGATGATACTCCATATGGATGCAATGTGATTAATAGTCTCTTGGTAGGGACGGTATCAAAAGCCTTCTGGAAATCTAGAAATATGGAATCGATCTGAGATCCCATGCCGACAGCACTCATTACTTCATGGGGATAAAGAGCTAGCTGTATTGCACAAGAACGATATTTCTTGAATCAGTGTTGGTTATGTATCAATAAGTCATTTTCTTCAAGATGATTCATAATGTTCGAGTACAGCATATGCTCCAAAATCCTAACCCAAATTGAGGTCAGTGATATGGATCTGTAATTCAGAGGGCTACTCCTATTTCCTTTCTTGAATATTGGTGTGACCTGTGCTACCTTCCATTCTTTAGGAACAGACCTTCGTCAAGTGGGCGGTTATATATGATTGCTAAGAAAGGCGCTATTGCGTCTGTATACTCTGAAAGGAACCTGGTTGGTATACCATCTGGACCGGAAGACTTCCCTTTCTTAAGTGATTGGAGTTGTTTCGCAACACCTAAGATATCTACTTTTATATCACGTGTGCCACTGGAGTCGCTGTAACTGACCGTGCATCACGTGACCCCGGTAGTGTTGGTGCTCATGCAGTGTGGCAAGGTTTGTCCATCCCACGGTCAACATTACGGAAAGTTTTGTGATCTGTTTTACAGTTGTAACTGTACAAGATCCAGGCGGTGCAGCAACTGAAATCTCAAGATGCAGAGCAACGTTCTAAGTTTGATCTTCGGTTTCTAGCAGCGATCGAAGTTGATGACTGGTGGCCTGGAAATATTCTGTGGAGTGACGAGACACATTTCGCACTACAGGACGCAGTGAATACACGGAACTGCCGAATATCGGGTACTGTTACACCAAGTGTTGTGCACGAAAGGCCACTGAACTCACCGTATGTGATTGTGTGTTGTCGATTCACAAGCACCTTTATTCTCGGTCCGTTCTCCTTCGAAGATAATACACCCAGAGAGTCTATCAGCTGCACGTTAGTGAACCCTCCTTGGACATCGTGTGATTCCTCCTATGTAAGAGAGAAACTGTGTGAAAATCGCTGTTTTCATGAACACCCCATGTCACTCAAGCCAGTGAAAGATCTGTTTTATGCAAACTTCCACGAACGCGTTATCCCCTGAAGTATTCCAGGTGCATGGCCTCCCAGAGAATCTGATCTGATTCCAAGTGATTTTTTACTCTGGGGATATCTAAAATAACGTGTTTACCAAAGACACATTTGGTCTGCAGGCCAGTATACAGGAGCACGTAGCTCTGATTCCCCCAGAAGCACTACGAGCAACTGTTGGTCACACTCACGGATGTAGCACCTCATCGACGTCTCCAGTGCTCATACTGAACAAAGTGTGTAAGGGCCGTGCCTTTCTCACATGTTTCACCTTTTCTGCCCAAGTCCTTTTCCTATCCCACTACATATGGAAACGTTTCCATACGCTTTTTTGCATTCACAGCGCCAGATTTGCACCTGGTGGTCAAAAATGTAACTAATTTTTTCCGGCGTAAATCAGTTCCGCATTAACGCCTTAGAATATTCCCAACTTTCGCTGTCATATGATAATTACAGCCCACACTGGACCTCTGTGAGTAGTTGCACCTTAATTACAACCACATGTTGCGAAATGTTTACTCTCGGAAGTGCGGAGTAATCTGGATTAGTTCTGAATTCGCGAATTTGGCACATTAACGATTCATCAGTCCCCGGTGACTAGAACTTCAATCAGTGCACCCGAATGACTAGTCAGTTGCACAGAAAAGAGCCACGCCGCGCCGTCCTTGCGTCTTTCGCGTCATTACTGCCAGAATTAATCACAGCGAGAAGGCCCAGAATGCAAACGAGCGAGTTTACAGTTAGCCGCCGCTCCTCGCAAACAAACCCCACGCGTTGCTGCCAGGGTCTGCTGCTGTCACAACAAGGCTGAAGCGACACGTGAGCAGGACGTGCCGTCACCATTCGTTGTCAGGACTGGCCACAATTTGAATAATTATACAGCACAGGCTTCGATGGCCTGCATTTACATCACTGGCGATTTCTTGTCTGTCAATTCGGTACAAATTTTGCAATTGCTTTTAAGCTAATTTCTCGATGAGCTACAGACTTGAAACTGCCAAAATAGCTCAGAACTAGGTGACAATGTAATATTCAGTCGCTTTCCTGTCTGGTGTGTGCCGCGTAGGGTACTTTTTCTGTCCGTTCGCGTGTTCGGTACAAATTTCGCAATCGCTTTGAAACTAAGTTCTCGTTGAGCTAGTGACCTGAAACTTTCATCATGGCTCAGAACTGGAAGACAGTGCTATACTAACCAGCTTTCTTGTTTGGTGTCTGGCTGAAGGTACTTTATGTACCACTGCTATTTCCCTCTTTTTGCTGTTCCAAGCGCGAATGTTTCTCGGTAAGAACGATTGCTGGTAAACCTCCGTGTGAGCTTGATTCTCTCTCATTTTTACCTTCACGATCTTTCCGCGAGATATACGCAGGAAGTAGTAAAATATTGGTTGATTCCGGTGAAGAGAAACTAAGGCCTGAAATTCACCGTATCTATCTGCTGTAATCACATAAAAATGTTTCAAATCATAACCGTAGGATTAAAAAGTAGACAATATTTGTTTACATATATAGCTTTTTATATAATAGGTTTTTAAAACGGACTAAAAGTAAAAATAATTTATCCTAGTCCTGAAATTTGTGCTTGTAATTTTTTAATAATTATCACAATATTTCGTAAATTTGAAAACGAAGAACCTAAGCTGCATACAATACTACAGTTTAGAGAGTAGCTATCTTTGAGAAAAATCACGTAACAGTTCATTTCATTTGCAGTGCAATAAAATTGTTAGTGAGTTAGTTGAGCTATTTATGTATCAGTTATCTATTGCACGTGCCCCACGTGTTTCGTTTTAAATTTTACAAGTATTATCATAGCTAACAAATATTCACAAGCACAAATTTCAGAACTAATTGTATGGGGGCAGGAATCTACATGGGGCTAGAAAAACTTAGACCGTTTTAAAAAATGTAATATTAAAAATCTTTTTATTTAAATAATTATTTTTCGTTTTTGGAGACTGGGCCATGGTCCAGGGTATATATCTTAACCTAACGTTTCGACTTTCAATGCTGGAGATATCGTCAGAGACTATATAAGTACGAATCTGTAGGTGATCTCTCTAATCGAAAGCGTGTATGATGACGTGCAGCACTTTTCAATAAAAAAAGTCTTCAGTTCTTCACAGTATTAGCGACAGGATTTTGTGAGATCGTGGTCCAAATGTGGGAAACTCTTGTGTGTCTCCTGATTCATCAGATCCTCTGAATACTCGCACCTTCCTTACCAGTCTGCAACATCTCTCAGTCACAACTGTTCTCTCACGCTGTATTAATTTTAGGATCTGAAACACAAATTACCGTAAAAGGAGAACAAATATTAACTATCGGGACAGTGGTGGTGGAGGGGGATGGGGTTATAAGATTTCAGTCATAACTCTAATATGTTACATACAGGCCAGACGAGTAGGATATTTGAGATACGATTTAAAAAACACTCCTTACGAAGTACTGAAACTGCTTTAGGCGCACTTGTTCCAAATGAGAACCACAACATTGACACAATTTAAGAACAAGATCGTACATGTATTCTAGAAGATAGGGAGCCGATAAACTGCTGCACGATCCGAAAGAGTTCTCCATCGATTCCTACTCCAAAATCTATGACGAACTCTTTGTCTTCCCGACACCCGGAGAGTGCCTGCAGTTGCAGCATTTGACTGCTGTGTCATTTGCAGCCTGCCATGATACGAGGAAAGCCGGCCGTTGTGGCCGAGCGGTTCTCGGCGCTACAGTCCGGAACCGCGCGACCGCCACGGTCGCAGCTTCGAATCCCGCCGCGGGCTTGGATGTGTGTGATGTCCTTAGGTTAGTGAGGTTTAAGTAGTTCTAAGTTCTAGGGGACTGATGACCTCAGAAGTTAAGTCCCATACTGCTCAGAGCCATTTGAACCAATTGATACGAGGAAAGTGCCTCATGACAAATGCAGCGCCACCTAGACGTCAAAGAGCGCCTCTTATTCTTTTCTGTTAACTAAGATAATTGGAACCAGCAATTTTTTCTCTTTCTCAACATAACTTTACTGTACTTAATTATTACTCCTATCCAATAAATTCGTTCTTTAATGTATCCTCATCATCACGTGCCTGTGAACCACTTCCCCACTTCACCGTCCTTCTTCCCTCATCATTATAAGTGCTCACAGTTAGCGACTATTCAAAACAGTTTTTCAGACTGTTTAAAAATCATATCACAGTACATTAATGAATTTAATTATAAAATCAGCCGAAGTACACTCCTGGAAATGGAAAAAAGAACACATTGACACCGGTGTGTCAGACCCACCATACTTGCTCCGGACACTGAGAGAGGGCTGTACAAGCAATGATCACACGCACACCAGGAACCGCGGTTTTGGCCGTCGAATGGCGCTAGTTGCGCAGCATTTGTGCACCGCCGCCGGCAGTGTCAGCCAGTTTGCCGTGGCATACGGAGCTCCATCGCAGTCTTTAACACTGGTAGCATGCCGCGACAGTGTGGACGTGAACCGTATGTGCAGTTCACGGACTTTGAGCGAGGGCGTATAGTGGGCATGAGGGAGGCCGGGTCGACCTGGGACCGGACCGCAGCGACGCACGGATGCACGCCAAGACCGTAGGATCCTACGCAGTGCCGTAGGGAACCGCACCGCCACTTCCCAGCAAATTAGGGACACTGTTGCTCCTGGGGTATTGGCGAGGACCATTCGCAACCGTCTCCATGAAGCTGGGCTACGGTCCCGCACACCGTTAGGCCGTCTTCCGCTCACGCCCCAACATCGTGCAGCCCGCCTCCGGTGGTGTCGCGACAGGCGTGAATGGAGGGACGAATGGAGACGTGTCGTCTTCAGCGATGAGAGTCGCTTCTGCCTTGGTGCCAATGATGGTCGTATGCGTGTTTGGCGCCGTGCAGGTGAGCGCCACAATCAGGACTGCATACGACCGAGGCACACAGGGCCAACACCCGGCATTATGGTGTGGGGAGCGATCTCCTACACTGGCCGTACACCTCTGGTGATCGTAGAGGGGACACTGAATAGTGCACGGTACATCCAAACCGTCATAGAACCCATCGTTCTACCATTCCTAGACCGGCAAGGGAACTTGCTGTTCCAACAGGACAATGCACGTCCGCATGTATCCCGTGCCACCCAACGTGCTCTAGAAGTTGTAAGTCAACTACCCTGGCCAGCAAGATCTCCGGATCTGTCCCCCATTGAGCATGTTTGGGACTGGATGAAGCGTCGTCTCACGCGGTCTGCACGTCCAGCACGAACGCTGGTCCAACTGGGGCGCCAGGTGGAAATGGCATGGCAAGCCGTTCCACAGGACTACATCCAGCATCTCTACGATCGTCTCCATGGGAGAATAGCAGCCTGCATTGCTGCGAAAGGTGGATATACACTGTACTAGTGCCGACATTGTGCATGCTCTGTTGCCTGTGTCTATATGCCTGTGGTTCTGTCAGTGTGATCATGTGATGTATCTGACCCCAGGAATGTGTCAATAAAGTTTCCCCTTCGTGGGACAATGAATTCACGGTATTCTTATTTCAATTTCCAGGAGTGTAGGTATTCCTTTTCACCAATATACATATGTATGAACAGACAAAGGAAATACTTAATTCCGCGTTCAAAACCTCGACGTGTATCTCCTGTTACCTTTACCTTTGCCAACAACGCAACGGAAACCACCTATAGCAACTGCCATTGGATACAATTTTATTCCTTTTTAGCATTACGTCGATAAATCGAATTTTATTCCTTTTTACCATTACGTGGATAAATCGACACTACCGTACAATCAGCTAAATATCCCATATATACTAATGTGAAATTGAAATAAAGCAAAACCAATTTTGCACTTCAGATTGGATTTTACTTGCACAGTGATTTGGGACGTGCTTCAGTACTACAACATTTGTTTCCTAGAACTCTTCCGATGATAACAGAGATCTTTGCAGCATGTTTCTCCATGCTTCGTCACTCTACACACCACGGATTTTACGTGTACAAGTAGGGTAAATTTGAACCTCTGTGTCTCGTAGACGGATGAAGATATCAAGAAAATTTTTAACGTTGTTCGAGATCGAGATCTCAGAAATACATCGTAAAAATTAAACCCATTTGCTGTGCACAGCCGCCTTGGAATATCCGTGGCACACTCTGAGCGTTTCTCGATAACATATATATATATATATAACGGTGTGATGATACTTTTAGATAAATGGCTAGAGAACACACCGTTAAAATTTGAGCGGTTGGCTGCTGTTAGTTATTGAGAAACCCGCTCATGAAGCCGAAAAAATGGCGAAGAACGCTTTTTTCGGGTTTTCTCAGTAACCGCCCAGGATCTAAATGGTGCCTCTGTAAGCCCCTTATGACGCACCATACGTCACATCTAATGCAAAAAAGAACTAACCGATTTGCTCCATTTGCTTAAGCAAGAGAAAGCGTGTAATATTCAAACTTTGACCATGTGCTGTAGGATAATAACAGTAAGATGATACTTCTTCTAGGTATACAAATGGTCCTTAGCCCAAGGCCTATCTAAATCGCTTGATCCCACCTTTCTATCACCAACAGAGCCCGAGGTATGAGCTCTAGAAAAATCCGGTTCCCATGCATGGCGTTTCGGAACATACTGGTAACGCAAGCTGTCGCCTGCTTACCGATTGAGAGTAAAACGAAGGAAGGCGAAAATAATGAGAAGTAGCAAAAATGAGAATAGCGAGAAGCTTATCACCATACATTACCACGAAATAGCCGAAGTCAATGAATACCGCTGCTTTGGAAGGAAAATAACATATGTCGCACGGAACAAGGAGGAAATGAAAAGCTGATTTGCAGTGCTAAACAGGACCATCCTCGCCAAAAGAAGTCTACTAGTATCAACTATATGCCTTAATTTCTGAGAATGTACGTTTGGAGCACAAAATGATGTGGGTAGGAAACATGGACAAAGCGAAATACCGGAAAAGAACTGAATAGAAGGCCTTGGGACGGGTTGCTACTGAAGAATGATGAAAATTACGTGTAAAAAAAAACTAACAAGAAGGAGTGACAGGATGGTATGACTTATGCGTGGACATCATGGAATAATTTACGTGGTATTAGACGGAGCTGTAGAAGGTAAAAACTATAGAGGAAGACAGAAACTGGAAAATATTTAAAAAATGAGGATGTAGGGCGCAAGTGCTACTCTGAGATACGGTTGACACAGGAGAACAAATCGCTGCTGGAAGCATCAAACCAGTCAGCAGGCTGATGACTCAAACAAAGGTAGTTGTATGGCGGATTTTATAGATTATACAGTGATTCTCTGTTTCCTCTTTTTTGTTTAATTTTTGTCTCAGAATGAGCTCTTCTCTCCTCATCTGACCATTTGACACCAGTCCGTTCTCTGGCTATTAAAACCTTTGAATTTCTTGATTTATAGTCGGATTTTGTCTCTTAGGGTTAGATCCGCTGTTCAATCTGCTTTTCTTCCAAGTCTTGTTTTATTCTTTGATAAAAGAGTCTGCGATGCGAAAATATTGCTTTAATGATCCGTTTCGCCTTTGTAGAGCATTGTAAGATGAAATGGGTTGAGGGTTGAGAGACATTCGTAGAACTATTGTGCTGTGGAATAAGCAATTGTCCAGATCGAGCTAATCAGGCCATGTGCCTTCGATACAGCCCTGACGGAGGCATGTATGACGGAGACACGTGCCTCGGTTAGCTCGATGTGGGCGATCGCTGATTCCACAGATAATAGTTCTACGAATGTCTCTAAATCCATGATAATCCGATGGTGCCCTACAAAGGCGAAACGAGTCATTAAAGCAATATTTTCGCAAACAAGACTTTTTTTACAAGAGTACTCTTTATACTGTTGCTATACCGTACTAGTCGGGCAGATGGAGTGGGAGATGCTTTATTAAGTCTTTTTTTTGTCTTGTCTCCCCAACCCCTTTCTTTGTCTGTTATCCTGTTTTAGAAGAATATGCGGATCTTCTTTGTCATTCTGACTTCCTACAGTCGCTCTAAATCTCCATAGAGTGTAACAAGTGTTTTCCTGATATCAAGTTATTTCAGGGCAAATGAATGTATTTCCTTATTTGGCATTAAAACCCAACTGCCATCTTTGTTCTTAATTTGACCAAACATTTTTCTAAGGTTCTTCTTTCCATATATTCTAAATCTTCTAATGCCATGTAACGTCCAGATAGAAGTGTGTTTACGGCCAGAAGGGGATGTATGGTTCCATATTATAATGCCTTAATTTACCATGCGTAGAAAAATATCTTTTGCTACATAGATTTCTCACTTTCATATATGCTCTTTTCAGTTTTTCAGTTCTGATTTTTATTGCTTCTTTTTCACTTTTTGTGCTTCTATTTTCAACGTATATGTGAACTAGTCTGCTTACTTGTAGTTTCCACCCTTTTTTTAAAAAAAAATTCTTGGCGAGCTGCTTTTACTTGTCAGGCAATCTGTCTTTACAATCTGTATTTGTAAACCTACATTTTCAGCTGTTTCCTTAGGAAGTTCTACTCTTATCATTGCATTCACTAAGGTTCCATCTATTCTCACAAGATCGTCTCTCAAGGCCAAACATGATATTCCTTCTGTCCATCTACCTAGTTTTATGTGGTTTTAACTTATTATTTTTCCTCCTCTGTTTTCCATTTTCTTATAACTTTTTCCAGCACACAATGGAGACAAACCACCTCCTTCTCAGTTTTCTGATAGAAATTGGAAGGGATTACAAGTTGTTCCAAGAAATTCAACTTTCGATAGTGTCTTTGTAAGAGTTTGTTTAGTTATTTCCAGGTCTTTCCTATCTACTGCAAGTTTCTTACAGATTTTGTGGCAGGAGGGGAGACGCTGTCAGTCGAATCATAAGCCTTTTTAAAATCATCAAGTATTAGCACTACCTTTTTATTTGATATTTTCATATTCCTAATTACATGTTTAGGATTTAGGGTTTGCTCTGGACAAGATTTTTTACTCTTAAATCCAGCTTGATACTCTCTAGTTTACTACCAGTCCGAAGATGCAACAGACTGATCGCTACCGTTTACTGCAGTTGGAGATGCTCCTCTGATTATGTCGTAAGAATAGACTGAGGTGAATAAAGCCATGGGGGTAGCTATATGAGCATATACAGATGGCGCTAGTGTCGCGTACACAATGTATAATATGGTTCAAATGGCTCTGAGCACTATGGGACTTAACATCTGAGGTCATCAGTCCCGTAGAACTTAGAACCACTTAAACCTAACTAACCTAAGGACATCACACACATTCATGCCCGAGGCAGGATTCGAACCTGCAACCGTAGCGCCGGCCGCGGTGGTCTCGCGGTTCTAGGCGCGCAGTCCGGAACCGTGCGACTGCTACGGTCGCAGGTTCGAATCCTGCCTCGGGCATGGATGTGTGTGATGTCCTTAGGTTAGTTAGGTTTAAGTAGTTCTAAGTTCTAGGGGACTAATGACCACAGCAGTTGAGTCCCATAGTGCTCAGAACCATTTTTTTTTTTTTTTTTGCAACCGTAGCGGTCGCGCTGTTCCACACTGAAGCACCCAGAACCGCTCGGCCACACCGGCCAGCAATGTATAATAGCGCGGCGTATTTGCGGAGCTGTCAGTTCTACTCGAGTGATTTGTGTGAAAAGGAGTCCGACGAGATTATGGCCGCACGACGGGAATTAACAGACTTTGAACGCAGAATGATAGTTGGAGCAAGACGCACGAGACATTCATTTTCGGAAATCGTTAGGAAATTCAATATTACGAGATCCACAGTGTCAAGAGCGTGCTGATAATAGCAAATGTCATGCATTAACTCTCACCACGGACAACGCAATGGCTGGTGGACTTCACTTAACGACCGAGAGCAGCGGCATAGAGTTGTCAATGCTAAGAGACAAGCAACACTGCATGAAACAACACGAGAAATTAATGTAGGACGTACGACGAACGTTTGCGTTAGGACAGTGCGGTGAAATTTGGCTTTAGTGGGCTAAGGTAGTACACGACCGACGGGAGAGGCTTTCCTAACAGCACGACGTCACCTACAGCACCTACCCTTGGCTCGTGACCATATCGATTGGACCCTTGACGACTAAAAACCCGTGGCCTCCTCATATGAGTCCCTACTTCAGTTGGTAAGAGCTGATAGTAGTTTCCACTTGCGGCGCAGACCCCACAAAGCAATGGACCCATGTTGTCAACAGGGCACTGTGCAAGCTGGTGGTGGCTCCGTATTGGTGTGGGCTGTGTTTACATGGATTGACTGGGTCCTCTGGCCCAACTGAAATCATTGACGAGAAATGGTTATTTTGGGCGACTTGGAGACCATTTTCACACATTCATGGGCTTCTTACACTCCTGGAAATGGAAAAAAGAACACATTGACACCGGTGTGTCAGATCCACCATACTTGCTCCGGACACTGCGAGAGGGCTGTACAAGCAATGATCACACGCACGGCACAGCGGAAACACCAGGAACCGCGGTGTTGACCGTCGAATGGCGCTAGCTGCGCAGCATTTGTGCACCGCCGCCGTCAGTGTCAGCCAGTTTGCCGTGGCATACGGAGCTCCATCGCAGTCTTTAACACTGGTAGCATGCCGCGACAGCGTGGACGTGAACCGTATGTGCAGTTGACGGACTTTGAGCGAGGGCGTATAGTGGGCATGCGGGAGGCCGGGTGGACGTACCGCCGAATTGCTCAACACGTGGGGCGTGAGGTCTCTACAGTACATCGATGTTGTCGCCAGTGGTCGGCGGAAGGTGCACGTGCCCGTCGACCTGGGACCGGACCGCAGCGACGCACGGATGCACGCCAAGACCGTAGGATCCTACGCAGTGCTGTAGGGGACCGCACCGCCACTTCCCAGCAAATTAGGGACACTGTTGCTCCTGGGGTATCGGCGAGGACCATTCGCAACCGTCTCCATGAAGCTGGGATACGGTCCCGCACACCGTTAGGCCGTCTTCCGCTCACGCCCCAACATCGTGCAGCCCGCCTCCAGTGGTGTCGCGACTGGCGTGAATGGAGGGACGAATGGAGACGTGTCGTCTTCAGCGATGAGAGTCGCTTCTGCCTTGGTGCCAATGATGGTCGTATGCGTGTTTGGCGCCGTGCAGGTGAGCGCCACAATCAGGACTGCATACGACCGAGGCACACAGGGCCAACACCCGGCATTATGGTGTGGGGAGCGATCTCCTACACTGGCCGTACACCTCTGGTGATCGTCGAGGGGACACTGAATAGTGCACGGTACATCAAAACCGTCATCGAACCCATCGTTCTGCCATTTCTAGACCGGCAAGGGAACTTGCTGTTCCAACAGGACAATGCACGTGCGCACCTATCCCGTGCCACCCAACGTGCTCTAGAAGGTGTAAGTCAACTACCTTGGCCAGCAAGATCTCCGGATCTGTCCCCCATTGAGCATGTTTGGGACTGGATGAAGCGTCGTCTCACGCGGTCTGCACGTCCAGCGCGAACGCTGGTCCAACTGAGGCGCCAGGTGGAAATGGCATGGCAAGCCGTTCCACAGGACTACATCCAGCATCTCTACGATCGTCTCCATGGGAGAATAGCCGCCTGCATTGCTGCGAAAGGTGGATATACACTGTACTAGTGCCGACATTGTGCATGCTCTGTTGCCTGTGTCTATGTGCCTGTGGTTCTGTCAGTGTGATCATGTGATGTATCTGACCCCAGGAATGTGTCAATAAAGTTTCCCCTTCCTGGGACAATGAATTCACGGTGTTCTTATTTCAATTTCCAGGAGTGTATTATGAAAGACAATGCGCCACGTAGCCGGGGCACAATTGTTCGTGACTGTTTCGAGGAACATTCTGAACAATTTGAGCGAACGATTTGGCCACCCATATCGCCCGACATGAATCCCATCGAACATGTATGGGACATTGTCGACAGGCCAATTCGTGCACAAAGTCCTGCACCTGCAACGCTTTCGCAATTTGGCTATATGTTTCTGCAGGGGACTGCCAACGATTTGTTGATTCTATACCACGCCGACTTGCTGCACTGCGTCGGGCGAAAGGAGGTCCGAAACGATATTAGGAGGTACCACATGACTTTTGTCACCTCAGTGCAGTTCCTGAAAGCTCCCCTCCTACTCTCACACTGGCTGCCTCGCGTACTGTGAAGTGGGAAGCCGTGCGGCGGCCAACAGCTGCCTCCGTGGGCGGCGTCCGCCGGGCCAGGTGTGGGCGTGGGCGGCGCGGCGTGTCCCGGTAAGGCCGGCAGTCGGTACAGCCGCCCACCGCTCGCCGCCCACGGCCGCGGCCCACCGCCCCGGCCGCCGCGTCACGCCTGCTGCGGCCGCACTACACACCCAACGCACTCCGTCAGCTTCTTGTGTGGTGTCAGACGTTTCGTGCACCTGAGTCACGAACGTGACATTCGATGTACACGTTTGCAAAACACTTCGAACCTACACTCAAAGCAAAACACGAGCTTAAATCTGCAACTGCATTCATACTCCGCGACCTAACTCTAAACGAGTGGGCGAGGATGCATCGTGTACGACAGTAACAATGAAATGGCAGATACACTGTTAAAAGAATTAGAGGAGCATGTGCAGCAACGTCCAGTATGTTAAATTTATTTTGATATAGGAGGTAACTGTGGTATTACTGCATGGCTTGAGACCTTCATTTTCAATGTTGGCAACAATTCAAATCATTCGCCGCCTATTGGCTGTGTTACGCATTATAGTGTCAGATGTGCCCTCAGAAGGGAGAGAGTGTCTCAGTGGTTTCTAGTAAGGTACAGACGCGGCAGCTGTCGTTTGTGGCCGTTGTATTCAACAGAGCACATACAATGCAACATCTTAGTGCTGTGCAAGTTGCAACGGCGGTCTGCTTCATCCCAAAAGGATGGACTTTTCGTCGTGTTGCTGCAGATATCAATGCCGCCCAATGTGCCATCCACAGGTTGTGGACACGCTGTAAGGAAACAGGTCAATACACAAGGCGAGTTGGACAAGGCCGTCGACGCATTAAACCCCATGTAAAGGACGATATTTGGGCATCTCTGTGTTGTGGTGTTGTACAGATGCGGCGAGAGCGCTGTTTGACGATCTCAGAAGACTTACTGGAGACACTGTCTCCGATCAGACTGTAATGAACGGGTTACAAGAAAAGATCTTACGACCGAGAAGTCCTGTTCGAGCCCCGCACTTCACGCAACATCTAGCAGCTCGCCTTCAGTTCTCCCATCACATCTCAACTGGTAACTTCGTCACTGGCGAATCGTGTCATTCACAGACGAGTCTACATATCCACCGACGCAAGGTGACGGCTGTGTTTGTGTGCGCAGACTCGTGGTGAGCGGTACCTGCCAAATGTCGTCCAGGAAAAAGACAAATTTTCTAGGTTCTGTAATGTTGTGGGGAAGTTTTAGTGGTTGATAATCATATGTATCCTCTATCAGTTTGAGGTAACGTACTCTGGTCCGAAAACCGTACTGATACTTCTGACAGTGAACACATATACCGGCTCTGTTGTTGCTAACAACGTAGTGTGGACAACATTGGTAGTATGGACCACAACAAGAAAAAAATGTCTAGGTAACATGGGCTCTAAGAACCTTACCTTGGAGCTATGAACATTTGTTCATCTTCGATACTGTGGAACACGTCTCTTCTAATGAAAGCTGTTTGGCTTCCATGTTTTTGGAGGAGATAATATGAACCAAATTAAGAAAAAAATATGTCCAGTAAGTATGAGCTCTATAGGCACTTGTTCAGTAGATGAGATGTGTTTCACAGTAGTGAAGAAGAACGTATCTCTTACGGTATGCATTTTAGAGCCCATGGACTTTTTTTCTTGTTTTGATCTATACTACCACCTCCGAACATTGCCTACCCTTAAATCTTAGGAACCACAGTACTGGCACACGTATTCCACTGTCAGTGATATCAGAACGATTTTCGCTTATAACTTTCGACTCGGTCGTGTACGCATCAGGGTCACTTACCTCCAACGGATGTATCTACTCTTCTCCATCGTGCATGAAAGTCTATAACGTCATCACAGAATCAACTTGTCTGCGAACAGCTTCGTGGAGCTTCTCATAGTCTCCATAATGTCGTTTACGTATACTTTGACCAGAAGGAATAGTATGACATTCCCATCAGGCACACCAGAGGGTTAACTGACCTTGCACAGCATGGTATTGGATCTCTCTGGTATCTCGATTCGGGCACCCTCTGCACTATCAGTAAGTGTGTGCAAGAGCCTTACCACAGCCATCTGTGTGTCTAATAGAACAAACCAGACTATATTATACCTAAATCCTGGTTCACAGAACTGATTGTCGTTCTCATGAAACTCCTCAACTAGGCTGTTAAGCCCCACACTATTGTAGTGTTATTCAATACTCAGGCATTCCATCAGGTTTCTAGTAGTTTCCACTTCGCTCTGCACCACTACTAGTATGTTATTGAGTCTCCATATACCAGGCACATCTGCCATTACAAATACGGTTTTCAGCCGTTTTCCTACTGCATCCACCCATACTTGCTTCTGTTGCTTCAATGTATGCAGCACAAGTCCACAGCTTGTTGTATTTGGTTCTGAGGACACTCATACAAGAGACACAGCACCCAATACTCCCCTCGTATCCCATTTAACACTCCCTTTTTACCAGCTTCTAGGTGTAATTCCGAAAATGTGTCGTTCAGCCTTTGCATCTCGTATCTTACTCCCCATGTATTGTAAATTAATCTCATAGTTCTCTGGTGATTGGTAAAGATAATGTCCCCCTGCTTGGTGAAAAGTACCCCAACCATCAGTGGTCGTTCCTGCAGAGGGCTCAGGTAGTCATTGTCACTCTCTCCTCTGCAATTGAAGTCTGATGTCTAGAAGTACCCGAATCTACATGCCCCACACCCAATATACACTCCTGGAAATTGAAATAAGAACACCGTGAATTCATTGTCCCACGAAGGGGAAACTTTATTGACACATTCCTGGGGTCAGATACATCACAGGATCACACTGACAGAACCACAGGCACATAGACACAGGCAACAGAGAATGCACAATGTCAGCACTAGTACAGTGTATATCCACCTTTCGCAGCAATGCAGGCTGCTATTCTCCCATGGAGACGATCGTAGAGATGCTGGATGTAGTCCTGTGGAACGGCTTGCCATGCCATTTCCACCTGGCGCCTCAGTTGGACCAGCGTTCGTGCTGGACGTGCAGACCGCGTGAGACGACGCTTCATCCAGTCCCAAACATGCTCAATGGGGGACAGATCCGGAGATCTTGCTGGCCAGGGTAGTTGACTTACACCTTCTAGAGCACGTTGGGTGGCACGGGATACATGCGGACGTGCATTGTCCTGTTGGAACAGCAAGTTCCCTTGCCGGTCTAGGAATGGTTGAACGATGGGTTCGATGACGTTTTGGATGTACCGTGCACTATTCAGTGTCTCCTCGACGATCACCAGAGGTGTACGGCCAGTGTAAGAGATCGCTCCCCACACCATAATGCCGGGTGTTGGCCCTGTGTGCCTCGGTCGCATGCAGTCCTGATTGTGGCGCTCACCTGCACGGCGCCAAACACGCATACGACCATCATTGGCACCAAGGCAGAAGCGACTCTCATCGCTGAAGACGACACGTCTCCATTCGTCCCTCCATTCACGCCAGTCGCGACACCACTGGAGGCGGGCTGCACGATGTTGGGGCGTGAGCGGAAGACGGCCTAAAGGTGTGCGGGACCGTAGCCCAGCTTCATGGAGACGCTTGCCAATGGTCCTCGCCGATACCCCAGGAGCAACAGTGTCCCTAATTTGCTGGGAAGTGGCGGTGCGGTCCCCTACGGCACTGCGTAGGATCCTACGGTCTTGGCGTGCATCCGTGCGTCGCTGCGGTCCGGTCCCAGGTCGACGGGCACGTGCACCTTCCGCCGACCACTGACGACAACATCGATGTACTGTGGAGACCTCACGCCCCACGTGTTGAGCAATTCGGCGGTACGTCCACCCGGCCTCCCGCATGCCCACTATACGCCCTCGCTCAAAGTCCGTCAACTGCACATATGGTTCACGTCCACGCTGTCGCGGCATGCTACCAGTGTTAAAGACTACGATGGAGCTCCGTATGCCACGGCAAACTTGCTGACACTGACGGCGGCGGTGCACAAATGCTGCGCAGCTAGCGCCATTCGACGGCCAACACCGCGGTTCCTGGTGTGTCCGCTGTGCCGTGCGTGTGATCATTGCTTGTACAGCCCTCTCGCAGTGTCCGGAGCAAGTATGGTGGGTCTGACACACCGGTGTCAATGTGTTCTTTTTTCCATTTCCAGGAGTGTAACACATAACGTTAATTCTCATCATCTGAAGTTCCTTTCCAAACCTTACACACTCCGTCTTCAGGAACGAGTGGCCTACCGGGACCACCCGACATCCGTGTCATCCTCAGTGGAGGATGCGGATAGGAGGAGCGTGGGATCAGCATACCGCTCTCCCGGTCGTTATGATGGTATTCTTGACCGAAGCCGCTACTATTCGGTCGAGTAGCTCCTCAATTGGCGTCACGTGGCTGAGTGCACCCCGAAAAATGGCAACAGCGCATGGCCGCCTGAATGGTCACCCATCCAAATGCCGGCCATGCCCGACAGTGCTTAACTTCGGTGATCTCACGGGAACCGGTGTATCCACTGCGGCAAGGCCGTTGCCCAAGCCTTATATAAGAACATGAAAAATCAATTCAGGTAAGCAACAACACAAAATACTCCCTAAAATAACTGCTAACCTGACACAGACTGAAATCTCCCTATATATCAACATGTGCAACAAATTTCTCAAAATACCACAGTGACATCCTTCATTATTTGCACAAAATTCTCCTGTCATTGTCACCAAGGCGCATAAAACAACAAATACACACAATAAAACACCAAAGTCTCAATATACTAGTAGTTCTAGGATCTCACTCCATATGGTAATGTGCATGTAACTTGCGACGGTTCAGTCTGTCTGTTCTTCTTAACATTTTTCCCCTTCTGCTGGGGGTGGCGCCACCGGTACCAGCAGCAATGAAGCTTGTGTGAACCAAAAATGACGTATACATTCGACATGTAAGCTTTTAAAGATGCAGTTCACTGGCAATTTCATCTCAATGACCTGGTATGGATCTTGATACTGGGCGACGAGTTTATTCATTTTTCTGCTTGGAGTGTATTAGTTTGTTAGCATTACCCACTGACCAGAAACATACTCCAGTAGCTTAACATTGCACTGACCCATCTGTTCTTGCCATTCAAGGGCGTTAGTGTTGGCTTTCTGTACCCACTTCTATGCCTCTTATAGTGTCTTCATGAAGTTTCGCACAATCTCACCATTTCTCCCCACCCTATGCTACGGTCGCAGGTTTGAATCCTGCCTCGGGCATGGATGTGTGTGATGTCCTTAGGTTAGTTAGGTTTAAGTAGTTCTAAGTTCTAGGGGACTGATGACCACAGCAGTTGAGTCCCATAGTACTCAGAGCCATTTGAACCATCTCCCCACCCTAGTTTTGACTATCTCAATTAGTAACAGCATTTTGCGACTATACAGTACCTCGTATGGCAATACGCCTGTACTTCTGTGGAGCTTCGAATTGTAAGCCATTACAGCTTGTGGCAATAAAGCATCCCAACCATTTTGATGGCTGTGCACATAGTGGCTCTGCATTTTGTCTCTTGTTCGACGTACAAACTCCATTCCTCTGTTCGCCTATGGGTTTAATGGGCTTGTTCTCAGCTAATGAACATGCAACAAGCGTCACAACTGCTTTAGTAATTCTTTCGTAAAATTATGCCCTGATCTGTGATTAATGCTTCCAAAACACTGTATTTTAATAAACAGATATTCAACATTGCCTTTGCTATCCTCTCATCTTGTTTATACAGGACAATGATTATTCCCGAGTAACAGAGGAAATGATCTGTTATGGTCATAACTGACTAAAAGATCCTAATATGTCCATCCCATTCATTTCAAAAGGTTTATGCTTCCAGTAACTTTTGCAACAGAATGTATGATTGCTCAACTCTATTCACTCTATACGTGGCACATAGTTTTTAACATATTGCTGTACACCTGTATACATTACGCCACCAGTGATGTTCAGCTACTCATCATTCCATTGTTCAATGCCCCCTCCCCACCCCCATGACAATATAATACATGGTCATTTATCTGCTTTAACACTTCTTCTCACAATGTGACTGGTTCCATCTTCTAACTCCACATAAAGTACACTGTGGAGGGTTTAACCACCTCTTTCCCATTAGGTCCAAACTTGCCACAGATACGCATGCGCCTGTGACTAGAAAAAACTTGTGTTCCTTCCTACCTACTACACTAATCAAGTAAAATTCCACTGCTATATATGTTTCTGTTGCATTAAAATCTATGGGGAGTGCAGCTCAGTGGCTCTGTGGCACAGCCTGCTCCTTTTCTTGCAACTCGATGTCTAACTTTTCAAACCTCCTACACTGCAGTTGACGACAATCCCATGTTATATGGTCAAACTATCAGCGACGTTAGCACATTATGTTAGCAGAAAAGATATTTATTATATCACAGATTCTAGTTACTTCATCAGTTTCTTCTAAAGTTTTTGCTGTGCACGGGGTTCCAGTGAAATACTTTGGAAATTTTGTGCGCATCTTGCGCAACACGTCGAGTGGTAATCCCTGCAAAAATGCGTCTAATGACCTCTGCTCTGTTTCTTCTGGAAGAACCTTTCTCACATTGTCTCTGTCCATTAACCTGTATGTACTAAGACTGATTTTTCTTATTCTATCTATGGAACTTTCGATGGATTCGCCCTGCTTTTGTGACATACCATTTAACTGCTTGGACTGTACCTACAGCTATTCTGTCATCCATATCACCCATGTCTCCACAGCACATAAAATGTCTCAGCATTTTTCACGTCCTCATCGTACATTACATGAGTTTTTGCATCCTCTAATAAATATAGAAATGACTGTTCATCTCTCCAACAAGTTATCCATAAATAATAATACATGTCTCCTGCTCTGCCTGGAAAAGAATGGTTAGCGGTAGAACCATCCAGGGATGGCTACTCATAAACGGGACGCAATTCTTTCCTCTCTCATAGCATTTAACTGCATATACAGATCAGTATTATCTACTTTCAGTTGAGCTACTTGATCCAATAAAGACTGAACCAATTCCTGAGTGGTAACCACCTGCGAATTAGATTTGCTCATTGTAAAGCCTCTGTCTAACACACTACGAAGGTTGCCCAAAAAGTAATGCATCGCATTTTTTTAACAATTCTTTATTGAACGTAATGAGAATTACACACACGAAAGAATGGTGTTTTATCTACGCACCCTATTTTTCCACGTAACCTCCATCCCGTTCTACGGCCTTCCTCCATCGCATAACAAGGGCGGGTATGCCCTGTCGGTACCAATCCTTTTCCTTGTGGCAGAACCAGTACTTCACTGTGTGAATCACCTCCTCATCGTCCTCAGAATGTCTTCCACGAATGACATCCTTTAATGGCCCAAACATGTGGAAGCTCGAAGCAACATCTCAGGTGTGACAGCCTCCCAGACCGCTGCAAATCGTGGAGCTCCGACGGACCGCCTTCTGAAGACCTCATCCTCCGTGCCCAGCGAGTAACTGTAGACAGCAGATGCTCCATAGACTTTTCACAAACGCTTGTGAATATTCCCCACAGTTTCATTCTCTTCAGTGAGAAATTCAGTCACGGCATCACCTACAGACGCATTTTGAAACTGTCCTGCAGCTACGCTAGTTGTCCCCAGATGATACATACGTAACGTTTAGCATTCGTAACATTGTTTTCGGCTGAGAAAAAGAATGTGGTGCATTACTTTATGTACAACCCCCGTAGTCCAATAATAGGATAAACGCAAGGACACTTAATTTTAGCTTTATTGTAACACAACTTAGTTTTTTGCCCTGTGCTAACCATGTGTACACACCACACTGTCTGGTGTAACGTCCATATCTTCTACATGTGTGGCCTGTTACAGGCGATGAATGTGTACTGCAGACACTATTATCTAACAAACTACACTGATTACATTCAACAGTACACATATGGGCATAAGTTTTTCTTGCATTACATCAGAACTCATTCTTATTTATGCCCTCGTTAAGCTTTACATTCTAGGCGCGCAGTCCGGAACCGTGCGACTGCTACGGTCGCAGGTTCGAATCCTGCCTCGGGCATGGATGTGTGTGATGTCCTTAGGTTAGTTAGGTTTAAGTAGTTCTAAGTTCTAGGGGACTAATGACCACAGCAGTTGAGTCCCATAGTGCTCAGAGCCATTTGAACCATTTTAACCTTTACAAATTTCAATTTAAAATGAGTCTACCAATCTATTTAGTCTGCCATTTTATGATACTTGAAGGAAACACAGTCATAAAAGATAATTTATTTTCACTCTCCCCCCCCCCTCCCCTGTGATCATGATATCGTATGCTGGCTCAAGAAGCTGGTGATATCACTGGTCCCTTACAGGTCCATAAGGTCTAAACGTTGGTGACCCCACAATAAGTCGAGATGTGGGTGCAGGATGGTTGACTGGACAGCAGGTACAAAGAAACAGTTCCTCAGTATTTGTGGAATCATAAAGCCGGTAGTAACATCAGCATGTTTATTTAACAGAATTCATACACCTAAAGTAGTCAATGCCCTGAAGGTTATGGATGGCATTGCTTACTTTCCTCAGCACATGGCAAATGGGAGATGACCTCCAGCATAAGAATGCCTGACTGGGCAGGTGGCCACAATGAAGAAACAGAGTCAGGGCCTCTGCGGCTCATTAGTCATGTAGTGCCAGCAAATCCGGTGCAGTCCAGTCACGCCATCCTGTGCAAATGTAATGATCAACCAGCAGCATGCAATGGTCCTAGTGAAGGAGACACCCAGATGGAGACTGCAAACCAACGACCCACTGGAGGTGCTCAGAAGACGGTTTAGGTATCCCACAGCAACCCACAGCTCGAAGGTGTCAGTTCAAGATCCAGAAGCATAAGTCCTAGATATGGCTTTTAGGCCAAGGCTTGCAGTGGCAGCAGGTAATTATAGTTCAGGCTGGACGACCCACAATGGGTGGTCGGCTAGTGTGGAGGCATTCTTTGTGTAGGCAGCAGTCGACAACAGATATGGTATAGCTGGATGGATCATTATTTATACAGACTTGCCATGGTGTTGTTATGAAAGGTGCCACTTCTCATCAAGTACGGCCAAGGGCAGTAAGTATCAGAGTACAACTTGTGGTAATCATGTCTGTCTCAGTGCCAGAGAGTAGGATTTCGTGAGGCTCGCCAGTGCTTTTCTCCCCAGTGCATTGAGATTATGCAGGAAGCAAGCTGGTCTGTCTGCCCTTGGGTCGTGAAGTCCTCTGGGATGGCGTGCCCACAAAACTGTTTCCTTGATACATTTGTTCTTTTATTGCTGTATGATTTAACATTATAGTGTCTCTGGTTTCTCAGAAGTACTTGCTATTGGTAAAGTTACCCATGAACGGCACTCAACCTGAATCCATGAATGATTCTGCAGAAACGTCGTATGATAACTTTTTGCTATGCCTTCAAACATTTATTGACTGAAACGAACGACTGCTTACGGTTTTATCTTTTCTGATGAAATCTGTGTTTCGTTTTCAACTTTTTGCTCCTGACATAGCAAACAAATCTCACAACACCTAAAACATACAGTTTGTTTCTTTTAAGTGCAGTGGTTTGCCTCCCAAATGAGCTTCAAAGCAGAAATATCTAAGCGGCTAAAAAGTTTTTATATTCACTTTACGCGCTCCATGGTTTGTAAGTGTAAATAGTTCTAAAGAGATATAGCAATATTGTAGAACCTACTCAGTACTTCAAAAAAGAGTACTGGTGTATTTTTTGCGATTTCATCTTGTGTATCTGTCTCAATGACAGAGTTAATTCAGAGGACTTTGCAGTAATTCAGTGGACTTTGCACTCACCTGTCATGCGCTCTTTCATTTCGCTGTAACGTAAACGAAACATGGCCGCTGCAGTGGCGTTGGCAACTCTCAACTTACATATTGGTGGCCGACGTCGTCTTAAGATTATTTTACGAATTTCTATTTGAACAGATGGAGAACAAGGTCATGTAATCATGTTATTTTTCATCACAATCTGTATAACTTCACACATAGATGACCGGTTTCGACTGTTCACTTGTCATCAGATCTATTAAACATGAACAGTAACACTGAGTATGCAATGACAACATAAAATTATTTTTATGAAAACGATGCAGCTACGAACATAATGGGTCTCTAAAACCTAAATATGCACATCCATGAAATACAGTATTATAGTGTATGGAGTTGGAGGTTCAAGCGTTTGATTGGCAGTGACATCGCTTTAGCTTATTGTGTGTATAACACGTGAATTCTCTCCTCATTTTCCTACAATAACTCGGGACGAGCATACGTAGATAATATTAACTAATTACATTTGTACTACATTTTATGGTAAAAATGCTTTTGAAATGTGACATCTCTGTTGTACAGTACCACACATTATTGCCATTATTACTCACTTTTGTCACACTTTATGAGGAGCAAATACTCTAAACCGGTCACCTACATACGTTAATATAGCGTATCATGCACAGTGGACCGACAGATATGGCCGACAAGATAATGTTGAAATTTCCTGCCAGATTAAAACTGTATGTCGGATCGGGCTCAAACCAAGGAGCTTTGCTTCCGCTGGAAAATGCTCTAGCGACTGAGCATTTTTTTTTTTTACAGGATGGCCATTCTTCGCTCGCCGAAATCGCATTCACCGGCATCGGCTTCTTTGTCATTCCATGTTGAAAAGTACATCCGGCACCCGCAAGGATGGGTTTCCACCAGTGTCCATGGGAGAACTTGGTGACGTGAGTTGAAGTTGTTGAAATTGAATCTCCTCTTAAAATTAAACGAAGTAACACTTATATATATGATTAAGTTGAATTTTTGAATGCGCGTAGCACTCCTATTGCTGATTGAGTCACTCTCGTTTCTCATAGACAAAAGCATATTGCAACGGAATGAATTGTAAAAAAACTAAACTTTGTGTACTACTTTACGGCAAGTCTTGTCATGGGGGAAGCCTCATCAGAGATGCCCACCGCATGAGCTTCTAGGGACGTGATTTCAGTGGTGGTTCCCCGTTGCCTTCCACTAATGATAATGAAATGATAATGAGGACAACACAATACCCAATCCCTGAGCGGAGAAAATCTCCGACCCAGCCGGGAATCGAATCCGGACCCCTTGGCGAGACAGATAGCCGCGCTGACCACTTTTTTTTCGTTTTGTTCGCTCTAGTTCGTTGCGTTTGGCCTGGGCGGACGTCACAAGACATCACTTCAAGTTGATCGTTGATTCCTTGGCTCCGATTTTTTATTACAGAAAGCACACTGTCCTCTGACCGAACACGCTGAGCTACCGTGCCAGCACCACTTAGTTATCGAGGCGGACAATGAATTGTAAGACAGAACGTTGAAGTCGCTAATTCTCTTCTGTTGGGGATGAGGGGAATCCGGTGTAGGTAAGGGGATGGATGTGGGAGGGTTTCGGTCGCGGGTTAAGGTGTTGACTTTATAATATGGACAAAGTTATGAAAAGCAGGAATTAGCATTCCTGGAAGAAAGGATACTGCAAAACATGGCTCAGTTACAGCTTGGGGTATTGTTTCGAGAACGAATTTTCATTCTGCTGAGGGATGTGCCCTGTTATTAACTTCCCTGGCAGGTTAAAACTGTGTGTCGGATCGGCATTCTAACCTATGACTCTTGCCTTTAGCAGCGGAGTGCCCTACCGACTAATCTATCCAAGCGCGACAAGACAAAGGTCCCAGGTTCAAGTCCCAGTCTGGCACATAGTTTTGAATGTCAGGAAGTTCCAAAGCGACGCACACATCCGCCTCAGAGTGAAAATTAATTCAACGTAATGTTCATAATCGGTGGTGCCAATCAGTATTATCAAGCGATTTTTAAGAGCGGAGTTCAATAAGCAATGCAATACTTGTTGTTTCAGACAGATTGCGGAGTTTGTTGCGGCGAATCGTGGAATATTCCGACTTCAGCTTCTATAGTTTCATGAAGTTCCGACAGGTAGCGGTGCTATACGTAGCCTTCAAAAAGGTGCGTTGCAACAGTGAGCTGTCATTGAGTTCCTTTTGGCGGAAATCGCGAAAAGCGGGGCATCGCAGATATTTATAGGCGCCTGCGGAAACTCTATGGAGAGATGGTAGTGAATAAAAGCACGGCGAATCGTCGGAGGCGTTTGTCATCAATACAACAAGTTCTCGCAAACCTGTCCGATCTCCCGCGTACCGTCCGGCCGCACACGTTGTGAGTCCTGCAGTGTTGGAACGTGCGGACACTCTCATTCGTGGCGATTGACGGATCATAGTCAGCCACCTCGCTACCCAACTGGAAGTGTTTGTTGGTGGTGCTGACACAACTGTCCACCAGCTGGGGTACTCAAAGGTGTGTGTCCGCTGGCTTCCTCTTCGCCTGTACGGAACTGCTTGCGCGTTACGAGGCTGATCCTAACAGTTTTTCGTCAAACATCGTCACAAGTGATGGAACACGAGTTCTCACCGGAAACAAAATGGCAATCCATGGACTGGCACCTCAATTCCTCCACTACGAAGAAAAAGCTCAAAGCCGCACCCTCAGCCGATTAAGCCATGGCCACCGTCTTATGGGACTGCGAAGGGGTTATTCTGTTTGATGTCCTCCCTCCCTCATGGTATCACGATTAACTCTGGAGTGTATTATGCTACCCTCAGGAAACTTAAGAAATGAGTTTAGCTTTTTCGCCACCTCAAAAATGCTGACGTACTTCTCCTTCTCTGTAACAACGCAAGGTCTCACGTTTGCGCACCAGAGAGAGCTCACAAAACTTCATTGGCCATTTCTTCCTCATCTGTCCTACAGCGCGAATCTCGCCCCTGCCAACTTGCATCTGTTTGGCCCAGTGAAGGATCTACTCTGCAGGAAGCAGTACGTGGATGGTTGATAATTGCCGCAGGAATATGTTGGCTGCGACACCAGGCTCTAGATTGCACCATGCGGGTGCACAGACCCTCCCAGTAAGGCAGCGTAAAGCCGTCGCATTGAACTGAGATTATGTTGAAAAAAAGGTTCTGTGGCCAAAACTATGGAAAATAACATGATCTGTTGGAATCCTGAATAAAACAAACCTGCTTTCAGGAAAAACAAGTCTGGCGTTACTAATTGAACGCCCTTTGTGTATCGGAATAGACAGGAATAATTGTGCCTGTGTCAACAACGTCTGTTCGGCATTATATTGCAGCCGATTCCTTCTTTCTAAATAGATCTGTACAAGGCACAGAGCTGCTGAGTTCACTCTTTTTGCTTACATAAAAATATACATAATGTCATTTTAATGTCTTATGTTAGAATTTCGACAGTAGCGTGTCGCAGCTACACAGTGTTTCAGACAAAGTGTTACAGAAGTCTATGGCCTTCAAAGATTAATTTATGAAAAAAATAATTTATTCGTGTCCTGTGGAATCTTTCACATGGAGAGACATAGCATTTACTGCTTGGGAATGCAATGTGGTAGTTTCCCGTTACTTGCCACATAGGCAGTAGGATGCCCAGCCTAAAGTCAGCCACTCGCTATAATTCAGACGCTGTCTGTAGCCGCCCCTGTGGGTTTCAGTCGCTACTTGTACTCTTTTTGTACACAAAGAGATAAGGTGCCTCTTCCGCCAGCTCTGCTGTACCGAAGTCCATTTTCTCCGCCTTCGCTGCCGCTGTGGTCTTCACCGTATCCCTATCAAGGGGCCCTCACGAGGTACTATCACCCAGGCCAGGTGAACCAAGGTTTTTTTAACGAGGTGTTACTCCCCCCCCCCCCCCTCCTCCTTTCTCAATCAGGCGGAGTTAACTGGGTAGAGGGATTGCAGAGAAGCAGTTCGGATTGAGAAGAGGAAAAAGAACAAGAGATGCTATTAGCCTGTTAAGAACTATAGGGGAAAGATATATGGAAAAACGTAGAGAAATCTTTGCTGTTTTTATAGATTTAGAAAATGATTTTGACAGAGTTCTGTGGAACAAGCTGATGGATATTTTGAAGAGGAAAGGAGTAGATTGGAAAGTGAGACAACTGATACAGAATCTATATTTACACCACGGAGTAACGATAAGGATTGGAAATGAAATGTCAGAAGGAAGCAGCATTGGAGGAGGTGTTAGACAAGGCTGTTGCCTTTCCCCACTCTTGTTTAATGTATACCTTGACAAGATTATTGCGGAAAGCTTAGATGGGAAAAGAAGAATATGTATCGGTGGAAAGGGCATAGAACGTATAAGATTTGCTGATGACATGGTATTAGTGGCAGAAAGTGAGTGGACAGTGAATAACATGCTGAAAGATATGAATGAAGTTTGTGTGGAATATGGGATGCAAAAAAACACAGCAAAAACAAAGTGTATGGTCATCAGTACAAGACGCAGACTGTCCATTATTAAAATAGGACAATCTACCATTAACCAAGTAAGTGCATCTAAATATCTTAGAAGTACAATAACTAAAGACTTGAGATGTCACCAGGAGGTGAAAACTCGAAATGCCATAGCGAAGGAGGCATTCAACAGAAAGAGGAGCTCTTACGTGGCAAATCAGATAAAGGACTAAGGAAAAGGCTTGGCAAATGTTTTGACTGGAGTGTGGCACTATATACAGCAGAAATATGGACGCTGAGACGAGAGGATGAAAAAAGATTAGAAACATTTGAGATGTGGATGTGGAGGAGAATGGATAGAATAAGCTGGATAGAAAGAGTGAGTAATCAAAGAGAATTGCAAAGGGTTGGTGAGAGAAGATGTTTGCTGAAGGTTGCAAGAGAAAGGAAAAAGAACTGGTTGGAGCATTCATTGAGAAGGGAGAGTTTGCTAGCAGATGCTTTGGAAGGATTGGTTTGTGGGAGAAGACTGAGGGGAAGAAGGAGATACAAGATGATAGACAAGATAAAGGACGAGGAAATTATGTTGACCTGAAGAGGATGGCACTAATATCACGTCATCAGCAAATCTTATACATTCTATGGTCTCTCCACCAATACATATTCGTCTTTTCCCATCTAGGTTTTTCGCAATAATCTGTACAACGTATACGTTAAACAACAGCAGGGAAGGGCAACAACCTTGTCTAACACCTCGTCCAATGCTGCTTCCTTCTGACATTTCATTTCCAATCCTTATCCTTACTTTCTGGTGTAAATATAGATTCTGTATCAGTCGTCTCTCTTTCCAATCTACTCCTTTCCTCTTCAAAATATCCATCAGCTTGTTCCACTGAACTCTATCAAAAGCCTTTTCTAAATCTATAAAAACAGCAAATATGTCTCTACCTTTTTTCATATATCTTTTCCCTATAGTTCTTAACAGGCCAATAGCATCTCTTGATCCTTTTCCTCTTCTAAATCCGAACTTCTCCTCTGCAGTCCATCTATCCAGCTAACTACGCCATAGCCGATCATAAGGCCGGTTGAGAAAGGAGGAGGGGTGGGGAGGAGTAACACCTCGTTAAAAAAGCCTTGGTTCACCTGGCCCGGGTGATAGTACCTCGTGAGGGCCCCTTGATAGGGATACGGTGAAGACCACAGCGGCAGCGAAGGCGGAGAAAATGGACTTCGGTACAGCAGAGCTGGCGGAAGAGGCACCTTATCTCTTTGTGTACAAAAAGAGTACAAGTAGCGACTGAAACCCACAGGGGCGGCTACAGACAGCGTCTGAATTATAGCGAGTGGCTGACTTTAGGCTGGGCATCCTACTGCCTATGTGGCAAGTAACCGGAAACTACCACATTACATTCCCAAGCTGTACTTGGTATATCTCTCCATGTGAAAGATTCCACAGGACACGAAGAAATTTTTTTTTCATAAATTAATCTTTGAAGGCCATAGACTTCCGTAACTTTGTTGTCTGAAACACTGTGTAGTTGCGGACAGCCTGGAGAACTACCATGTAAAAAACCTGCCTTTTGGCAGAACACTGATGATGGTGCTGATGATGATGTGTCCTGAGGTGTGCTCTGCCGGGAAAAATCTGCTGAAGATGACCAAAACGTGTGTTTTCTTCTGTGAAAAAGCCCTGCATGAGCAAAGACATAGCACATTCAAAACACCTCGAAATAGAAGAACAGCAAGGTTTCAGTAACAACGGGAAGACGACATTTGTATGTACGTGCAGAAAGAAGTGACTCAAACAACAGTCTTCCAAATAATTAGGTAATGCAGTAGACATTAGCTCAAGGTTGTGAGTAGCAGTCTACACTGGTGCTGTTTGAAGATGATGTGTATTCAACATGTGTGCTGTGAAGTGCCACCAAGTGTGTGCGAGTTCAGTGAAAAAAATTTTAACTCAAATCCCTAGTATGTCGTAATCTCCACTTTGCATTCACTACCATGCTGTTATGTTTTTCCAACATATTCTTCAAGATTCAACACATTCATTTATTAAATCGTGTCAGAAGCATCGTACATAAAATCAGAATGATTAACACATACATATCAAGTATATAACAAATACAAAAAGAGTATAAAAGTATACAGATATACAAGCAGGGTCAAGTAGTTTTTTATTTTATGAAGTTTTGGACCAGAACCTGGCCACGTCCAGCGCTTCTGGGGTGCCATTCATCAAATCCTTCACGGTGCAGGTGCTTGGGCACAGCACACACTGCGTGAGGTGGGTGGTGGTTTGAGTGTCCACAGTCACACAGCGCCGGTTTATTTGAAAGGCCCCATTTGCGCATATTCTCTTTGGATCGTGTGACACCAGAGTGCAGCCTATTAAGAGATTTCCGTGTCGTCCATCCTTCCATATGTCCAGGAGGGAGTTCTTCGTTTGGGACTAACAGTTCTTCAAAGTGCGCGTTTTCTTCTCGCCACATTGCCAGTCTCACTTGCTGCGGTGTCCCGACGACGTTTTCTGCTGTGTGCAGGAAGCTTTTTCTAGATTTTAGTCAACGGCGGGCTGGCTGGTGTACAGCGGGTGGGCAGGTGAGGTCAACGCCTTTGTCTTTTCTTTCCTGGCCGCTACTTTCCTTCTAATATCTGGTGGGGTTGGTCTCAGACAGCCTGTGATGATGCGGCAGGATTCATTAAGCGGTATGTCCACTTGCTTGGCGTGGCTAGAATTGTACCACACTGGGAACGCGTACTCCGCTGTTGAATAGCAAAAAGCGAGAGCTGTGATTCTCACTATTCCAGGCTGTGCCCCCCATGTAGTGCCCGTTAGTTCGCTCACACTGTTATTTCTCGCGGCTGCTTTGTGTTTAGTGTTCATGCAGTGCTTTTTACAGGTGAGTGCTCTATCCAAGGTGACGCCTAAGTATTTTGGAGTTTCGCAATGTTCCAGGGGCACTCCTTCCCAGTTAAGCTGTAGTCTTCTTGCACATCGTCTGTTCTTTAGGTGTAAGGCGCAGGTTTGGGTTTTCCCTGGGTTGGGTTTGAGATGGTTCCCCTTATAGCTCTTCAAGGGCTTCTGACAGATTCTGTTCAACAGTTTCAAAGCTGTCTGCTTGAGCGGTAATGGCGCAATCATCTGCATATATGAAGCTTTCGGTGCCTTGGGGGAGGGGCTGGTCATTAGTACATATATTAAGAAGTGTTGGGGCCAGTACGCTTCCTTGGGGGAGGCCATATGTGACTCAAACTGTGTGTTGAGGTGGCTGGCCGGATGAAGCGGCGGCGAGAATGCGGGACCTGTGTGTGGCATCGCCGTCCGTCGCGCAGGCGCCGGTGGCCGGCAGAAGTCGCGCCGGCACTTTCTCTTATAAATCTCCCCGTTATGGTCCTCCCAGGACTCACGCTAGACCTGTATCCAGGACACCGGCGCTTCTTTCCGGTTGCCTCTAAGGTCATGAAGGCTGCCGACGCCGGAGACACACTTTTTAGTCACTACCTAACTGTGTACCACGCAGACGGCAAAGCCAACACGATTACGTCATGTAAGACACAACTTCTCTGCACATCTAGCAAAAATGTTTATCGGTACCACAAAACAAATAAGCTCCATCTTTAACGGTAACATCTTACTTTAACCTTCTGTTGCATGGTGTTGCCATTTGACAGCAAACCGGAAAATTTACGTGTAATGTTAAGGAAACCACTGGTATACGCATGGCGTTGCCGTCTTGTAACACATACAGTCTGGCTTCATCGAGATACACTGCGTTATTCAAACATGGCTCCGAGCACTATGGGACTTAACATCTGACATCATCAGTCCCCTAGAACTTAGAACTACTTAAACCTAAGTAACCTAAGGACATCACACACATCCATGCCCGAGGCAGAATTCGAACGTTTAGCGTTATTGTGTAGGTAGAAACAGTTGAAAATCTATCATCTTTGTGCTATTCTTTGGCACTGTCAGCTGGGGGAAATCTGCGATCTGAACAGGAAAATTTACATGTAATGTTAAGGAAACCGATGTATACGCACTATGTGGCCGTCTTGTAACACATACAGTCTGGTTTCATCGAGATACACTGTGTTTAGCGTTATTATGTAGTTAGAAACAGTTGAAAATCGATAATCTTCGTGCTATTCTTTGACACTGTCAGCTGAGGGAAATCTGCGATCTGAACCGGAAAATTTACGTGTAATGTTGAGGAAACCAAGGTATACGCATGGCGTTGCCGTCTTGTAACACATACAGTCTGACTTCATCGAGATACACTGTGTTTAGCGTTATTATGTTAGTAGAAACAGTTGAAAATCGATTACCTTTGTGCTATTCTTTGACACTCGACCGCAGTAGCCGAGCGGTTCTAGGCCCTTCAGTCTGGAACCGCGCGACCGCTACGGTTGCAGCTTTGAATCCTGCCTCGGGCATGCATGTGTGTGATGTCCTTAGGTTAGTTAGGTTTAAGTAGTCCTAAGTTCTAGGGGACTGATGACCTCAGATGTTAAGTCCCATAGTGCTCAGAGCAATTTGACCGTGTCAGCTGGGGGAAATCTGCGATCTCTTGGATCTGTGTGGATAAAAATCCTACGTCAAGATTGCAAATGTTCTTCATTGATTATCGGTTTGGGTCATTACTGAGCCATCTTCAGATCAATCTAAAGTCTTGTTCAGCGTGTATCACTTATTACACATTATCGTATTTTTTGGAGTGAAGTCGCCTTAATTAAATAAAATCCTCAAGTGAAAATCTTAGTTGGTTATGTAAATTGAAATTTTAATCGCTAATCAAATGTTTCAGTGCCCATTTTGCCACACGTACGTTCAAACGGTCGACAGCAATGATAGTTGCATCGCCCGTGACTGGTTGTAAATAAGGTATCATCTTTTAACATCCGTATCAGAAAGAAGGGAGTGTCTGTGTGACAGGTGTGAGCCAGTTTTTGCTGCAGATCGAGTGTACGTAAACATAAGCGTAAGCAGCTGACAGGGTGAATTATTTCTACCACTTAGATCACATCAAGTTAAATTTTTAAGGTAAGTAAAATGATGCTTAATTGTAGCATAGATTACGTTTCCATGTCTCTGCAATTGAACGATTAATAATGAATCAATATTTTCGGCTTTTTGCCATATGGCAACAAACCTAAAGTATTGAATAAACAACAAGTGCTCTAGAGCACTTGCCCGCGAAAGGCAAAGGTCCCGAGTTCGAGTCTCGGTCGGACACACAGTTTTAATCTGCCAGGAAGTTTCATATCAGCGCACACTCCGCTACAGAGTGAAAATCTCATTCTGCACAATTTCTATGTTCAAACTGTTCAACAGTACTTTGTGGGTCAGACCCTACCCGTAGACGTTTTTGATACTGAAATAGGTTTACTAAAAAAAGTCATGCAATAGAGGATTGAAGTTGACATTGTTGTACGAAATGTCCTGCCTGCAATAAAAAAAAATCGCTTTCTAATCTACTATGTGTATTCTCTTATTGTTCTTGTGGTCGTTGTCGTTGTTGTTGTTTTCAATCTGAAGATTGCTTTGCTTAGCCTCTCCACAATATTCTGTGCAAGTCTCGCCATCTCTGAATAAATACTCCAACCTTACATTCATCTTAACATGTTAGTCAAGCCTTGGTCTACCAAACTGAGTATTCATTGATGCCTCAGGATGTGTTCTTTCAATCGATTCCTTCTTTTAGTCAAATTAGGCCATAAATTCCTTTTTCCTCGAATTCGATTCAGTACCACATCATTAGTTATTTGATGTACCCATCTAATTTCCAATGTTCTTCTGTAGTACCATATTTTTAAAGCTTCTACTTACTTCTTGTCTGAACATTTTACTAGCCATGTTTCGGTTTTATACAGGCCTATACGCCAGATAAATACGTTCAGAAAAACTTGCTAACATTTAAATTTGTATTCGAAGTTAAAAAATTTCTTTTTTTTTTCGAAATGCTTTCCTTGATATTCCCAGTTTAAGTTTTATAAACTATATACTTTGACCATTGTCATTCTCTTTTTACCCAAGCCACAAAAGTCATCGACAAGTTGTAACGTTTCGTTTCCTAATCTACTCCCCTCAACAATCTTTGATATAATAAGGCTACAATCCATTATACTTGCGTTATTGTTGTTGATGCTCATCTTCAAGACGAAATACATCCCCTACACTAGCACAACATCTGCTCTTCAAAGTCCTTTACCGTCTCTAACAAAATCGTAATATCACTGGCAGATTTCAAACTTTTTATTTCTTCTCCTTTAATTTTAATTCCATTCCTTAGTTTCGTGTTATATCGGCAACAGAATATAACAAAAAAATATATCTTGTTGTAATAGTCAATTGTTGCTTATGATTTCCCGGTCGGTCTTCAGGTCACCGCAATGGCTTCGTTTTGAGATTGGCAGGAAACTTTAATTCATCCTAGTTCAGTCAGTTTGCACCAAATTGGTGTAATATATATTTTTGAATATTGTATATTCTGAATACTGTGTTATGTGTAGCACACCAATATGCTGTTAAAAGATAATTATTCTACTACTGCCCACAGCAGTTACATAAATAGATGAGTTCTTTATTCTCAGAGTTTCCAGTTTTATCAACATGCAGCCCTATCTAGTGTAGTTTTTTTTCGGTCATCAGTCGACTGACTGGTTTGATGCGGCCCGCCACGAATTCCTTTCCCGTGCTAACCTCTTCATCTCAGAGTAGCACTAGCAACCTACGTCCTCAATTATTTGCTTGACGTATTGCAATCTCTGTCTTCCTCTACAGTTTTTGCCCTCTACAGCTCCCTCTAGTACCATGGAAGTCATTCCCTCATGTCTTAGCAGATGTCCTATCATCCTGTCCCTTCTCCTTATCAGCGTTTTCCACATATTCCTTTCCTCTCCGATTCTGCGTAGAACTTCCTCATTCCTAACCTTATCAGTCCACCTAATTTTCAACATTCGTCTATAGCACCACATCTCAAATGCTTCGATTCTCTTCTGTTCCGGTTTTCCCACGGTCCATGTTTCACTACCATACAATGCTGTACTCCAGACGTACATCCTCAGAAATTTCTTCCTCAAATTAAGGCTGGTATTTGATATTAGTAGATTTCTCTTGGCCAGAAATACCTTTTTTGCCATAGCAAGTCTGCTTTTGATGTTCTCCTTGCTCCTTCCGTCATTGGTTATTTTACTGCCTAGGTAGCAGAATTCCTTAACTTCATTGACTTCGTGACCATCAATCCTGATGTTAAGTTTCTCGCTGTTCTCATTTCTACTACTTCTCATTACCTTCGTCTTTCTTCGATTTACTCTCAAACCATACTGTGTACTCATTAGACTGTTCATTCCGTTCAGCAGATCATTTAATTCTTCTCCACTTTCACTCAGGATAGCAATGTCATCAGCGAATCGTATCATTGATATCCTTTCATCTTGTATTTTAATTCCACTCCTGAACCTTTCTTTTATATCCATCATTGCTTCCTCGATGTACAGATTGAAGAGTAGGGGCGAAAGGCTACAGCCTTGTCTTACTCCCTTCTTAATACGAGCACTTAGTTCTTGATCGACCACTCTTATTATTCCCTCTTGGTTGTTGTACATATTGTATATGACCCGTCTCTCCCTATAGCTTACCCCTACTTTTTTCAGAATCTTGAACAGCTTGCACCATTTTATATTGTCGAACGCTTTTTCCAGGTCGACAAATCCTATGAACGTGTCTTGATTTTTCTTTATCCTTGCTTCCATTATTAGCCGTAACGTCAGAATTGCCTCTCTCGTGACTTTACTTTTCCTAAAGCCAAACTGATCGTCACCTAGCGCATTCTCAATTTTCTTTTCCATTCTTCTGTATATTATTCTTGTAAGCAGCTTCGGTGCATGAGCTGTTAAGCTGATTGTGCGATAATTCTCGCACTTGTCAGCTCTTGCCGTCTTCGGAATTGTTTGGATGATGCTTTTGCGAAAGTCAGACGGTAAGTCGCCAGATTCATATATTCTACACACCAACGTGAATAGTCGTTTTGTTGCCACTTCCCCTAATGATTTTAGAAATTCTGATGGAATGTTATCTATCCCTTCTGCCTTAATTGACCGTAAGTCCTCCAAAGCTCTTTTAAATTCCGATTCTAATACTGGATCCCCTATCTCTTCTAAATCGACTCCTGTTTCTTCTTCTATCACATCAGACAAATCTTCACCCTCATAGAGGCTTTCAATGTATTCTTTCCACCTATCTGCTCTCTCCTCTGCATTTAACAGTGGAATTCCCGTTGCACTCTTGCTTTTAATGTCACCAAAGGTTGTTTTGACTTTCCTGTATGCTGAGTCTGTGCTTCCGACAATCATATCTTTTTCGATGTCTTCACATTTTTCCTGCAGCCATTTCGTCTTAGCTTCCCTGCACTTCCTATTTATTTCATTCCTCAGCGGCTTGTATTTCTGTATTCCTGATTTTCCCGGAACATGTTTGTAATTCCTCCTTTCATCAATCAACTGAAGTTTTTCCTCTGTTACCCATTGTTTCTTCGCAGCTACCTTCTTTGTAGCTATGTTTTCCTTCCCAACTTCTGTGATGGTCTTTTTTAGAGACGTCCATTCCTCTTCAACTGTGTTGCCTACTGCACTATTCCTTATTGCTGTATCTATAGCGTTAGAGAACTTCAAACGTAACTAGTCATTCCTTAGAACTTCCGTATCCCACATCTTGGCGTATTGATTCTTCCTGACTAATGTCTTGAACTTCAGCCTACTCTTCATCACTACTGTATTGTGATCTGAGTCTATATCTGCTCCTGGGTACGCCTTGCAGTCCAGTATCTGATTTCGGAATCTCTGTCTGACCATGATGTAATCTAATTGAAATCTTCCCGTATCTCCCGGCCTTTTCCAAGTATACCTCCTCCCCTGTGATTCTTGAACAGGGTATTCGATATTACTAGCTGAAACTTGTTACAGAACTCAATTAGTCTTTCTCCTCTTTCATTCCTTGTCCCAAGCCCATATTCTCCTGTAACCTTTTCTTCTACTCCTTCCCCTACAACTGCATTCCAGTCGTCCATAACTATTAGATTTTCGTCCCCCTTTACATACTGCATTACCCTTTCAATATCCTCATACACTTTCTCTATCTGTTCATCTTCAGCTTGCGACGTCGGCATGTATACCTGAACTATCGTTTTCGGTGTTGGTCTGCTGTCGATTCTGATTAGAACAACCCGGTCACTGAACTGTTCACAGTAACACACCCTCTGCCCTACCTTCCTATTCATAACGAATCCTACACCTGTTAATACCATTTTCTGCTGCTGTTGATATTACCCGATTCTCATCTGACCAGAAATCCTTGTCTTCCTTCCACTTCACTTCACTGACCCCTACTATATCTAGATTGAGCCTTTGCATTTCCCTTTTCAGATTTTCTAGTTTCCCTACCACTTTCAAGCTTCTGACATTCCACGCCCCGACTCGTAGAACATTATCCTTTCGTTGATTATTCAATCTTTTTCTCATGGTAACCTCCCCCTTGGCAGTCCCCTCCCGGAGATCCGAATGGGGGACTATTCCGGAATCTTTTGCGAGAGATCATCATGACACTTCTTCAACTACAGGCCACATGTCCTGTGGATACACGTTACGTCTCTTTAATGCAGTGGTTTCCGTTGCCTTCTGCATCCTCATGTCGTTGATCATTGCTGATTCTTCCGCCTTTAGTGGCAATTCCCCACCCCAAGACAAGAGAGTGCCCTGAACCTCTATCCGCTCCTCCGCCCTCTTTGACAAGGCCGTTGGCAGAATGAAGACTGACTTCTTATGCCGGAAGTCTTCGGCCGCCAATGCTGATTATTTATCAAAATTTAGGCAGTGGCGGGGATCGAACCCGGGACCGAAGACGTTTTGATTATGAATCAAAGACGCTACCCTTTTTTTTTTAATCTCATTTTGTTCGCTTTTGTTCGTTGCATCTGCTCGGGGCGGACGTCGTAAGACATCCATTTATGTTCGTTTTTGATCGATTGACTCAGTTTTTTTTTTTATTACAGAGGGTGCGTAACACTGACCGAACACGCTGAGCTACCGTGCCGGCTAATAAAATCTCATTTTGTTCGCTGTATGTGCTCGGAGCGGACGTCGTAAGACATCCGATGAAGTTCGTTGGTGATCGATTAACTCAGTTTCTTTATTACAGAGGGTACGTAACCGTCTGACCGAACACGCTGAGCTACCGTGCCGGCTCTCATTTTGTTCGCTTCTGTACGTTGCATCTGCTCGGGGCGGACGTCGTAAGACATCCATTGATGTTCGTTGTTGATCGATGAGCTCAGTTTTTTTATTACAGAGGGCACGTAACCCTCTGACCGAACACGCTGAGCTACCGTGCCGGCCCTAGACCACGGGTAGATAGTGTAGTAAGCAACTTCAATTTCCACAACTCCATGCCCCCCTTCTGTTTCGGGCCAAAAAAAGAATTCGATATGTTTTGAGTAGGGATCACTAACTGTCAAACTACAACTTTGCTTCCGCCGTTTTTTCCCCGACACTTGAGGCTTTTAATGAAACAAATTGGTTACACATGTATCATTCAAAGTATTTTCCATCGCTGGTCACTACTTTCTCCCATCTTTCCTGCAGGGTACGAATCCCGCGTCGAAGTGTTGAAACCACTCACGACACATCCTTTCACTAATAGTGTCCTTATCATACGTATCTGAGAGCATTCGATGAGACTCAGCCGCTGTTTTTGTCATATTTCTAGTACCTTCCGCCGCGGAAGTCTAACACGCGGCAGAACAAATGGACGTGATCAACCCATAGAGGGCTCCGCCTCCGCAGCGGCTCTCGCGCAGCCAAGGCGCCACCGCTAGGCCACGTGCAGACAGTGGCCAATAGCCGCTCCCTCCGGTTTCGTATACAGGGACCCGCACTGCCCTAGTCCAGCGAGTCTGGTACTCGCTCTGGATTTCGTTTCTATCTCGGCGGTACTGCGTTCTGGTCGTTGCTCGTTGTTGACATTTGCCTGGCTCTGGTTCTGAGTGGATTTACGTTTGGTGTTTGGTGTTGTGGTTTCCACAAGCCTCCGTTGTTTATCTCTTCCTTGTTGTGTCGCTCATAGTCGGTCGTTGTCATTTGTCGTTGGTCTGTCGTCCGACTCGTCCTTTATTTACCTGGTGGTGCGCGCTCCACCGCCGGCGGCTTCCCCGCCTGGCGGTTCCGATCCGCAGCCCAAGGCGTTCCCGCTGTTGGTTGTGGTTACTACATTTGGCGACGAGGTAAACGGAACATAAGAGTATGGAAGAGAAATTCCTCACTCTCTTAGGGCAACAGCAGCAGCTCATGTGACAGCAGCAGCAGTTGGAGGTCTTACAGACCTCACTGCAGTTACTCTCGGACAGGGTCAATAAGTGGGATTCCCTCCCACCTCTTTCCCCAGGATCCCCTCTTGCAGACATGTTCCCACGTCCACCGTCGTTCCCACCGTTCAAGGACGCAAAAGAGGATTGGGAAACGTACCTGCATCGTCTGAAGCAACATTTCACGGCCTTTCGGGTGTCGGATGACTCTCTTCAGCAGTCGTTGTTCTTGTCTTGGGCCTCACTGGACAAGTTTTTTCTTGCTCCGGAAGTTGGCACCAGTGGCCGACCCCGTGGCTCTCTCCTTTCACGAGATCTGTGTGTTGCTAACTAACTATTATTCCCAGCGATACCACGTGGTTGCGTCTCGCTTGGAATTCCATCAATACCACAACGAGCCGGGTCAGTCCTACCGTTCCTGGGTGACGGATTTGCAAGGCCTCAGCCGCAAATGCAACTTCACGTGCACCAATCAGCAGTGCAAGGCGTCATATGCAGATTCTTTAATTCGGGATGTGGTCGTTCAACTGGCGCCCGGTCCAGAGGTCCGCACTGCGGCGTTAAAGTTGGACAACCCCCCTCGTTGGAAGACATTCTGCGTATTGCCCGTTTCTTTGAAATTGCTCAAGCGGCGAACGAACGTCTCATGGAGCGGCTCCAGGCGGCAGTGGTAGAGTCCACTTCCCGCTCCACTCCTTATCGCCGTCGACGGGGCGCAGTCTCCAGAGGGCACCGCCGTCGAGATTCCTCGCTGTCTGACGTCTCTATGGCATCCGAATCGCCGGTCGCCCCTCGACGTCGGCCGCGTGGCCCCTCCCGTCGTGCCCCCAGTGCTTCTCAGCCCACGCTCGAGCTTACTGTCCCCAAAGCTGAAAGACCTGTTCACTCTGTGAGAAAAAGGGCCACCTTCGACCTGTCTGCCGTAGGCGCTCGACCCGCCCCCCGTCCCGCCCCTGCGGGCCAACAGGAGGCTGTCCGTACTTTACACGCAGTCGCCCCTCGGACCGACACATTGGCTCAAAAGTTACTCCTCACCCTACGCATCTTTAACGAGGACGTCCGTTTCGAGGTCGATACAGGGGCCACAGTTTCTTTGGTCAATCTGACGACGTATGCACGTCTCGGGTCTCCAGAATTGTCCCCACCCTCTCGGGGTTGGTCGCCTACGGCGACGGTTCCATCCCTCTCTGTGGGCAGTTTTCTGTTATGGCCATCTACAAAAACGTTCCCCGGCCCCTTACCCTATTTGAGGTGGACCACCCGTCGGCTTCGGACATTTTTTGGACTAGATGCATTTACACGGTTTGGATTTTCCATTCAAGCCGAAGTGCAGTCAACTACAGTTCAGTTTCAGGACCTAGACGATCTGTGCGCATCCTTTTCCTCCCTGTTTTCGACAGACCTGGGCTGCGCTTCCGATTTCCAGGCACACATCACTTTGCTGCCGAACGCATGGCCTCGCTTTTGTCGGACTCAGCCTATTCGGGTACCTTTGCGTGCGGCCGTCAAGCAGGAACTCGATCGGCTCCGGGCTGCGGGGGTTATCGAGCCAGTACAATCGAGTGCCTGGGCAATGCCCTTAGTGGTCGTCAAGAAACCCAATGGATCGCTTCGTCTTTGTGGGGATTTTGGGGCTACGGTCAACGCTCAGTCTTTGGTCGAAACTTATCCCATTCCTCGAGAGGAAGACCTTCTCACTAAACTGGCAGGTGGCGAGTACTTCTCTAAGACTGATCTGGCAGAAGCCTATCACCAATTGCCGTTGGATGGGGAATCGCAGGCCATCATCGTCATCAACACGCCTTCCCGTCTCTATAAATACAAGCGTCTTCCGTTTGGCATTTCCTCTGCCCCTGCTATTTACCAGCAGTATCTCGAGCAACTTACGCAACCAATACCGGCTTGTGTCAATTACCTCGATGATATCTTAGTCACGGGGCGCACGCACAAGGAACATCTGGGCAACCTCAGTACCTTATTTCACGCTCTGCAAGCTGCGGGCTTACGTTGTCGACTGGAGAAGTGCAGTTTTTTCCAACCGGAAGTGGAGTACTTAGGACATTGGCTCAGTAAAGATGGCATTCGCCCTTCGGACCGCAATGTCGCAGCCATCGATGCCCTTCCCCGTCCACAACTTATCCGAACTCCAGGTATTTTTGGGGAAAGTCAATTATTATTTAAAGTTCTTACCCCCAAGCTCAACAGTCAACACACTAACGCAGATGCCTTGTCACGTCTCCCAGCAGGACCCGATCCGGCATTCGACCAGCAGGAAATCCTGTGCTTCCACATCGACTCTGCCCGCCGGGAAACTCTCGATGGATTTCCTCTGACAGCCATGCAGATCGCCGCTTCCACGCGCAGGGACCCCATTCTGCGGCAAGTCCTCCGCTATGTGACCCATGGTTGGCCTCCCTACCTTACCCGACGTTCGAAAACTGACTTCAGCCCGTGGCATCACGTCTCACACAGACTTTCGGTGATGGAGGACGTCCTCCTGTTGTCCACGGACTCGGACGCCCATCGAGTGATCATCCCTCCGGACTTACGCCACCGCGTCCTGCACTTATTCCATCACAGACACTGGGGGATGTCTGGCATGAAGGCGTTGGCTCGACGACATGTCTATTGGCCAGGGATCGATGGAGACATTGAGCACCTGGTCCGTGGTTGCACAGTGTGTGCGCATCATAAGGCTAGTCCTCCACAATCTTTCACGCCCTGCCAACACTGAGACAGGATCCATCTCGATTTTGCAGGCCCCTTCTTAGGCTCCATGTGGCTCCTCATCATTGATGCCTATTCCAAATACCCAATGTGGTTCGCATGGTGTCCACCACCAACGACGCCACCCTCACCGCCTTGGCCCAGGTGTTGGCCGTTGAAGGCCTTCCTCAGACGATGGTCACAGATAACGGGCCCCAATTCACGGCGTCCTCGTTCCAGGCCTTCTGCTCCGCTAACAGTATCAAACACATTCGCGCTCTTCCCCCCCCCCTCCACCCTTTCCATCCTTCATCCAACGGCGCGGCGGAACGCCTGGTCCGTACTTTCAAACAGCAGCTGATGAAATCAGTGGAGCCATCGGCCACCACCTGGGCCCTCACCCTGTTTCTAAGCACTTACCGCACTACACCGATGGCAGGTCATAGTCCTGCCGAACTCCTTCACAGGCGACAACCTCGGACCCTCCTCCACCTGCTGACGCCATCCCCTTCTGGGCCCCGCTCTCGCCCCTCCTGGCGCTACACCCTGGGCATGGCCATGTGGGCCCGCTCCTATGGCAGCACACGTGCATGGACGCACACTATGGTGACAGCGGCCCATGGGCGGCGAGTGATGACCGTACAGACACACAGAGGGCTCGAGCGTCGCCACCATAACCAACTCCGACCTCTGGCCCCTGTCTTGATTCCTTCCCTGCTTCCTGGTGCGGACACGTCCCTCGAGGTGGAGCCCTTCCCTTCCACCTCCATCTCCTCGCCGGCTATGCAGCCACCCCTTCCGCCTCGCCAGGCTATAGAGACGCCCACTGACCCCCTGCCCTCTGGTGACACCTTGATGGATGCCGCAGACAGTCTGCCCTCCCCTCCCCCAGTGGTCCCTCCGGACATCTCAAGCCCCCGCGCCCTCGTTCCGCCCGCCTTGGCATCGTCTGGGGCATTTCCGCCCCTATGCACCAATTTCGTGGGATGTATGTATGTATGTAGTACCTTCCGCGGCGGAAGTCGAACTCGCGGCAGAACAAATGGACGTGATCAACCCATTGAGGGCTCCGCCTCCGCAGCGGCTCTCGCGCAGCCAAGGCGCCACCGCTAAGCCACGTGCAGACAGTGGCCAATAGCCGCTCCCTCCGGTTTCGTATATAGGGACCCGCACTGCCCTAGTCCAGCGAGTCTGGTACTCGCTCTGGATTTCGTTTCTATCTCGACGGTACTGCGTTCTTGTCGTTGCTCGTTGTTGACATTTGCCTGGATCTGGTTCTGAGTGGATTTAAGTTTGGTGTTTGGTGTTGTGGTTTCCACAAGCCTCCGTTGTTTATCTCTTCCTTGTTGTGTCGCTCATAGTCGGTCGTTGTCAGTTGTCGTTGGTCTGTCGTCCGACTCGTCCTTTATTTACCCGGTGGTGCGTGCTCCACCGCCGGCGGCTTCCCCGCCTAGCGGCTCCGATCCGCGGCCCAAGGCGTTCCCGCTGTTGGTTGTGGTTACTACAATAGTGAAACAAAACAGTAACACCTCCCGCAAATGACGAGAATTAGGCTCGTAAACTGACATTTTCAATCAAGAACGACTTTATGATGCACACCCAAATCGGCTAATGTTTGAATTAGGTTATGTTGACCGAGGTGTAAGCTAACTGCCTGACGTCTGCGATCTGTTTCTTTCGACCGCTACTTACCGTTGTCGCCAACTATCGGCAAACGGTACAAATTGTATAACACTTCTTTTTCTCTTATGATAAAATATTGACGCCATACCTTCTGGTAGCGGCGTAGCATCCTGAAGGCCATACACAGATACATTAAGTTTCTTCTTATTCGCGTCTTTCTCTCCATGGGAGAGCCCTTTCTCTTCCTGACGCTGATAGTAAGAGTCAGGCAAACGCTTGCTTGCACTCATCTGCATTTTTAAAGGATTCACATACGTACATTGCACTGTTTTTTCTTTTTTTTTCTTTTCTTTTTTTCTTTTTTTTCTTTTTTTCTTTTTTTCTTTTTTTTTCTTTTTTTTCTTTTTTTTCCTTTGTTTCCTTTTTCTTTTTTTTTCTTTTTTTCTTTTTCTTTTTTTCTTTTTTTTTCTTTTTCTTGTGGTACGTGAAACTATGACATGTTCTTTATTGAACAAGCGTTTAAACTTTACTGCATTGCCGGCCGCGGTGGCCAAGCGGTTCTAGGCGCTTCAGTGCGGGACCACGTGACTGCTGCGGTCGCAGGTTCGAATCCTGCCTCGGGCATGGATGTGTGTGATGTCCTTAGGTTAGTTAGGTTTAAGTAGTTCTAAGTTATAGGGGACTGATGACCTCAGATATTAAGTCCCATAGTGCTCAGAGAACTTTTGCTGCTCTCAATGAATTCACGAGTGGTCTGAGCCCTTAAATTGATTCAATTCTGGGTTCGGCGTTAATGAAACCCCTGACACTGTCTTCTATTTCAAGATCTAGAGTGCAGTGTTTGTCATGTTTGTCCGTGCTGTTAGGCTCAACAAATCCGGTTTCCGATTTCATCGCCAAAGCCGTTCAGATGGGTCGGTCGTTTGTATCAAGAGTCGCCTTGATAAGTGTCTTCGCATCCTAATATTCGTATTATTTACTCCAAAATAAAACGCTGAATTCAATCCCCTGAGATCTCGTGTAGTGGAGTAGCAATATTTGGTTTTTACAAGATCAGTGTGTGCAATTATAAATTCCTGTTGCCTCTGTAAATTCGCATGATTCCAATAACTATCAAACATTTCCTGTTGAACTTCATAACTGATTCTGTCCCAACACTTAGTCGACAACCCGCCCCACATGGTAGACGCATCTTTCTTGCTTTGTTTTTAAGACGACACAAATGTTCTTCCTGAATTTCTCTTTATTTTAGCGGTTCTGACTGCCCAGTTGTCGGTATTCTTTTTCCTTTCCTTTTCTTTCCTTTTCTTTTCTTTTCTCTCCTGCTACTTTTGTTAGAATACTATTGTACTTTCAGACCTATATTCGTCACAGGGACTGATAGAAAAATTTGGATCTTTTGTTAAATCATCGTCTAAAGCATAAATATCGTCACTGTGTACTGGAAAGATACATTAAAGTTGTTTTTCCTCCACTTTTCTCACACATGCGGATGGAGCTCTGACCTACATGCAACAGCATAGATGTCACTTCTATGACCTTCAGAACTGATAGCAGCAACAACTGCTCCTATTTCATTACAGCATATCATTATGGATGGTGCATTTCTATGACCGTTTCGCTCATGTAGTATTTTATTATGGTCGTCCTTTGCCACCTCATCCCGAGGATTTGTTTCATGGGCTTTGTTTCCTTGAAGGCATTTCTGATGAACAGAATGCTGATTCTGTGTATTATCGTGTAGTATGTCAGGCGAACAACCTGATGAGAACATCGTTATTCTGCAAGAATAGGGAACAAAAAAGAACATGTACAAATACATCCTTCAGAGGTGACACATCCTAAACTACATCTTCAAAACCGACACGACAGAGAACGTTGGAAAATAGTTCGTGTAAAGTGACGCAGCTTAAAATATCACAAATATATAATCCCTGATACTGTAATTCACACTACAGTGAACAGAATCATATTTACTTGGGAAGAACAACAACGGTTAAATTAAAAAATACCGAGAATGTGCGCTGATATTAAACTTCCTGACTGATTAAAACTGTGCGTCACACCCAGACTCGAACTCGGGACTTTTGCAGGCATGTGCTCTACCGACTGAGCTACAAATGCGACTCACGATTCGTCTTCACAGATTTACTTTCGTCAGTACCCCGTCTACTACCTTCCAATCTTCAGCAGGCAGGAGATGAAGGTAATACACGTGCACGCATGATACAAGAAAAGACAAATCGAAAATTATTTGTGGGGTGAGATAGGGTCAAAAGAAGACAAATGTAAGATTTTGTACAAAACTAAATTTTGCTCCGTTTTATGGATTGTGGTGTAATAAGCATTATTGTAGTGTTATTCGATGTGTCTTTCTTTTTCCCCAAAATGTTCTGAAAGGTTTAAGACGTGTTATGAGGAAGGATATGAAAACGGACAGAGGCAACAACGAAATGTCCTGTTAGGCGACTATATACATGACTTAGTACATTTCTGCGCATTAAACATATTGTTAAGTGTTTTAACTTGGGCCCATTCTGCAAAAAGAAAAAAAAGCACGGGATATACTTTGCATATTTCCTGTGAAAGTTGCATCCGTGTACATAAATAGCGAAAGACGTTACGTGTGTCAGTGTGCAGGTAATTCACAACTGACTTAATATTTCGTAATAGGATCAACTCTTATGTTAGCATTTCCTTCTTTTGAATACGATGTAAATATCAGTACCGTAAAATGGTGTTACTTGAAATAGTTGCGTGACTTGACGCGATTTGTAGTCACCTTGTTTTTAATGTTGGCAACATGGTGTGTGCCATATAATAGTCGGTTTTTTTTGTGATTTCAAAAAACTATAAGATGAACAGTAGTATAGCAAGAAACTGAAGTAAGTAAATAAACTTACGGTTTTGTTATTGACGATTTTTGATGAGACAATTTATCTTTGAAAACTTCGTTTCTGCAACCCAGCGTATGAAATCCCTGGTAATTTTATGAAGAAATAAGTACAGACCACCTTGTTGTTCACGATGTCGCAATAATACTTTATCTCTCCAGGCTTGTTGAAATATATTTTTTTTATAATTTCATGTCTAAACTGGGGTAATAATGAGCATATGGCATTGGTGGCCGGGAGACCCCTCGCGGGGCGGTTCGGCCGCCGCTCCACAAGTTCTTTAACGCCACTACAGTGACTTTGGAGTGAATGAGGATGAAAGACACATAACACCCAGTCATCTCGAGGCAGAGAAAATCCCTGACCCCGCCGGGAATCGAACACGGCTTTGCGCGGGAAGCGAGAACGCTACCGCAAGACCATGATCACCTGACTCTAAAGTGGGATTATTTGCAACAACTATAGATTTTTCATATTCACTCAAAAACAATTGAGGTCAGCACTGACGAAGAGGATCACTGTTGATTAGATGCCTACAATACAGGAATAATCTAGAATTAAGTTTAAAGATCCTTCCCATTAACCAGTGTGGCTTCCGCCCCACATTCTCCTCTGACGACTAGCTGCTGCATCTCAGCCATCTCGTATCTCACCAGTTCAACACCCACAAACCCGCTGTTTTTATACCCCTAGACCTAGAGAAAACATGTGACCTTGAATGGCATTTCTAGCGCGCGCGCGCACACACACACACACACACACACACACACACACACACACACACACACACACACACACGACTTAAGTACGTCCAATTAATAACGTCCGCCTTATTGTACCCTTCATCTCTAATCGCCCATTGCTTTGTCATCATTAACAATACCAATCCCCGTACCGTCCATCCCATTGTAGGTGTGCTCCATGGCTCTGTCCTCTCTCTCTCCCGATTTTTATCTCCTCTAAACTGCTGATATGCACAAACCACCTCCATCAATCCACCTCCTTCAGTATGCTGATGGCACCGCTTTCTTCGCCCTCTATCGTACAATACAAAAATCCCAACAATTCCTCTAAACCCACCTCAGTCTGTTTATTTCCTGGTGTAACCAATGGCTCCTCTAAATCAACCCTTCCAAACTCCGGCAATAATTATAGGATGCACAATCTGTACCTTCCACCTCAATGACTTCTACCTTACCATTTACGACCGTCTTGTTCAGCTAACTAATACACTAAAATATCTTTGCGTAACCATCGACCAGCAACTAATGTGGAAACGTCACCTAATAATCTCCCAACAGAAATCCCACAATAGACTAAAACTATGAACTACCCAAACTTGGGGATTACACCCCTCTACTTCCCTTCACATCTAAAAAACTCATCCTCTGCTAAGCGAATATTCCATAGACATCTGCCCCTCTTAAGTTCTATTAGTCCGTCTGAAGTGTGGAACTCCATGCACCCCACCTCGCTTACTTCATTCATTCATTTACCTTCCCTAACAAGGATCCTTTACTGACTCTCTCTTTGACTCACACTGAACACCTCTGAATAACATACACAATCCATAAACTCGACTTCAGTAATCCTATAGCCCCCCCCCCCCTTACCATAAAATCCTCATACGCTACCACGCCTCTACTACCACATGCCACTAACCCTGCATCCTTCATCCTGACATCTACCCATCCTACCAACTGTAAATCCACCCCACCTGTTCCACCTCATTAGGGCTGCCTCTCCCTCCCCTCCCCATATTTTCCTATTCCTTTTTTCCTCTTCCTCCTTCATGTCCTACCACCTCCCCCCCCCCCCCTTGAAATAGTAGCCTCAACGATACTACCATCTACTCCCCCTCCTTGTTCACCAACAACCATTCCTACCCTTTCGATACCATGCCCCAGTCCTCATCCTTACATTGTCACCCTCCTACCCTTCTCCATGAATACTCTTTTCGTCTTCAATAACAAACTACTAATCCTAGGGCAGGTTCTCCCACTTTTAGCGCCAGTGAATCGCTTCTTTTTAAGATCAGTGTTTCTTAAATCATACACTCCTGGAAATTGAAATAAGAACACCGTGAATTCATTGTCCCAGGAAGGGGAAACTTTATTGACACATTCCTGGGGTCAGATACATCACATGATCACACTGACAGAACCACAGGCACATAGACACAGGCAACAGAGCATGCACAACGTCGGCACTAGTACAGTGTATACCCACCTTTCGCAGCAATGCAGGCTGCTATTCTCCCATGGAGGCGATCATAGAGATGCTGGATGTAGTCCTGTGGAACGGCTTGCCATGCCATTTCCACCTGGCGCCTCAGTTGGACCAGCGTTCGTGCTGGACGTGCAGACCGCGTGAGACGATGCTTCATCCAGTCCCAAACATGCTCAATGGGGGACAGATCCGAAGATCTTGCTGGCCAGGGTAGTTGACTTACACCTTCTAGAGCACGTTGGGTGGCACGAGATACATGCGGACGTGCATTGTCCTGTTGGAACAGCAAGTTCCCTTGCCTGTCTAGGAATGGTAGAGCGATGGGTTCGATGACGGTTTGGATGTACCGTGCACTATTCAGTGTCTCCTCGACGATCACCAGAGGTGTACGGCCAGTGTAGGAGATCGCTCCCCACACCATGATGCCGGGTGTTGGCCCTGTGTTCCTCGGTCGTATGCAGTCCTGATTGTGGCGCTCACCTGCACGGCGACAAACACGCATACGACCATCATTGGCACCAAGGCAGAAGCGACTCTCATCGCTGAAGACGACACGTCTCCATTCGTCCCTCCTTTCACGCCTGTCGCGACACCACTGGAGGCGGGCTGCACGATGTTGGGGCGTGAGCGGAAGACGGCCTAACGGTGTGCGGGACCGTAGCCCAGCTTCATGGAGACGGTTGCGAATGGTCCTCGCCGATACCCCAGGAGCAACAGTGTCCCTAATTTGCTGGGAAGTGGCGGTGCGGTCCCCTACGGCACTGCGTAGGATCCTACGGTCTTGGCGTGCATCCGTGCGTCGCTGCGATCCGGTCCCAGGTCGAAGTGCACGTGCACCTTCCGCCGACCACTGGCGACAACATCGATGTACTGTGGAGACCTCACGCCCCACGTGTTGAGCAATTCGGCGGTACGTCCAAACGGCCTCCCGCATGCCCACTATACGCCCTCGCTCAAAGTCCGTCAACTGCACATACGGTTCACGTCCACGCTGTCGCGGCATGCTACCAGTGTTAAAGACTGCGATGGAGCTCCGTATGCCACGGCAAACTGGCTGACACTGACGGCGGCGGTGCACAAATGCTGCGCAGCTAGCGCCATTCGACGGCCAACACCGCGGTTCCTGGTGTGTCCGCTGTGCCGTGCGTGTGATCATTGCTTGTACAGCCCTCTCGTAGTGTCCGGAGCAAGTATGGTGGGTCTGACACACCGGTGTCAATGTGTTCTTTTTTCCATTTCCAGGAGTGTATTTTAAATGTTTTTAATGTACCGTTGTTGTTTTTCATTTTACCTTTTTATTATTACTGTTTTAAGTTAAACGTGAAGAAAGTCATTTTTCTTACAAATAAATGGTTCCATTACTTCCCCCACTAATTTATTTTTAAAAGTCACCCATAAATATCTCTCTTTTGTGATAACAGAAACGTCGCGCGATAGAATCCTGGTCGGACCAAGGATTTTTCTGCCTCCCTTTTAATCTAACGCTTCCTCTCAGTCATATGGAGATTCACCAGGAACGACCCGTGGTTTGTATTCCACGTTAATCTGTAAGTACCCTTTTCCTAATTAATAATGGGTACGTTATGGCCACGCAAATTGCCGAAGTGGCGTCCAATTGAAAAACTTGCACTAGTCCATTGAGTCACACGAAATTATCATAATCTATACATTCGTCTTCTTGGTATAGTTGACATATTCACCACGAGAGAGTTCACTAATAGTACTGATATTTAAAAAAATATATTTCGTTTATTTTCCCATCTGAGATGCATAGTTTTTAAATATTATTATTATTACTATTAATAATATTTTCTGTCTGTATTTGAAGGTTAATCTCGGGAACTACTGCAGAGATTTTAACACTGTTTTTACGACAGATTCACGGGAAAGTCGTCAGATAAGACGATTTTCTTCAAATTCGTTTCGCTTATGTAGCTCTTCTACATATTCCTTCCTTTTTCGTTTATTACAGGCTTGTCATCAGAGCTCTCTATATTCAAAGATCTGCTTCTCTGTTCTCCAAAGATTTCCTTAATTTTCCTGTAGGCGATATCTATCTTTCCCATGGTCATGCATGCTTCTGCAATCTTGCATTTGTCTTCTACCCATTTAACGCTGTCTCAACCTCTGCTGTTTTAGACATCTTTATTCACTTTATCCTGCTTCATTTGTTGAAATTTAATATTTTCTCCCGTTGCCAGTTAAAGTCAGTAACTCGTGTGTTATCCAATGATTTCTACTGGGCCCTTTTTTTTTACCTATTTGATCTTCTGATTTCATTATTAATGTCTCAAATCTTGTATTCATGTCATTCCATAATGCTCCCTTCGAAATTTTAGTCCAATCTTAACTTTCCATCTTTCTACAATTTATTCATTTTTAATCTACAGTTCTTAACCAGTGAATTACGGTCAGAGTCCTTAGCAGCCCTGGAATGTTCTGCAGTTTAAAATCGACTTTCGAAACCTCTGTCTGTCTGAAGCCTTCCGGTATGTTCAGGCCTCTTCCACGTACACAGCCTTCTTTTATGTCTCTCAAACCAAGTGTTGGCAAAGATTAAATTATGTTCTGCACAAATTCAGTTCTTTCCACAAATCCACAAACTTCGACTACTTTCTTTCTTTCTCTCAATTTTCGTATCATCGAATTCCAATCCTTCTAACAACTCTTCAATCATCAGAAAAAAATTTTCATATCTCACCATACATTCTTTCATTATCTTCATCATCTATGGAGTTAGCAAGTATATAAATTTCTACTACTGTGGTGGGTGTTGGTTTGGCATCTATTTTGGCTACGACAGTACATTCACTAAAGAACCATAGTAGCATGCTCGCAGTGCGTTTCAAGTCTCAAATCATCAACAGGAAATCATTCAGAGTATATTTCGAAGATTTCCTCACTGGGCAGGTGATGCTATAATATACATAAAAGACCTTGATATCCATCTGTAGCTGTTATTTGTGTTATTTTATGATGGAGAGCTGTGCTTAAATGTTGATATGCTGTAGTTTTATAATTTTGGTATATGTATTGCCATACGATAGATAAATAAATAAATAAACTTCAATTTCTTTGAAATAATAAAAACTGCCGAAACGAAGAATGCTACTCTTCCACCAATTTTAAAAATTTTTGGCTTAGACTTTTTTGTGAATACATTTCATGAAACCAACAACTCCACGATTTTTTCAAAAATCCAAAATTATGAAAAACATTTTTGTTTAGCAAATAGGGTTTACCCACTTAATTCAGCATGCCAAGATATGTAATGAAACAAATTTTCAGCCCCCTGTCATTTTTTTACGATTTGGTTGAAATTTCACCGACATCCCTCTAAATAGCCGTGAAACGGCTGCGTACACAAATAGAGCTTCATGACAGATTCAAGAGAAGTCAGAACCTACCTGACAAACAAAAGCTGAACTAAGCAAAAATATGCATAAGGGGAGACCCAAGAGAAGCATTCAATTACTTTGAATATAAAATTATGCCAACCGATCTGACTAAAACACCCTAAGACAGTGGTAGCAAACTTTTTTGCTCAGGGGCCAACACTAACAATATGATGGGGGGCACCTCGGGCCGCAGGCTTCCAGGTCTTTTTATTAACTGGAAAACCACACCCGATAGACTAGCTATAGCAAAGAAGCATGAGGTTTACCACTGACTTACTGCCAGTTAGCTTTAGAGTCGATACCATACGGACCACTACGTGCAGAATGTTCTCTGTTTCAGATTGTTGCCACCCTCAATGATCCAAAAATTGTAACACTGTAATTCCCCGACGAAATGTTGTTGCACTGTCTTTGTTAATAGTTTGTTAGTAACAGCAAATGCACTTATACTTAAATGTGTTATGTCATATGAGACATGATCACAACTGTTTTCTACATATTTTGAAAGTCATTTTTCTTCAACTCACTTGACTGAACTACAACAGCCTTAATTTTTTTCATACTAGATGAGGTACCTGGCACTGGCTAGATATGTTTTATTCCAATCTTATGTTATTCTGTCTCTTCCTTCCCTCACTCTCTGTCATTCATCTCCACTTTCCCCCTCACTCACAATATCTTCACCCCTTTATCTGTCCGTTTCGTACCCCCCCCCCCCCCCTGTATGTGCCCATGTCCTCCTCCCCCTTCTCCCTTCACATTACCATCCCCCACCCCAATAAGACGCTGCCTTTGCTTACCCCTCAATATTTCTTTACAGACTGAAAATAATATGTGTATCAGTGTGGTTGAAATCGATCCGAGGGTTTAGGAGGAGAAGTGGAGGATAAAAACAAACACACACATTTTAAGAGCTAATGACGAATTATTTCTTTTAACAAATATGTGCCGCATACGACCATCTCTATAAAGTGTATTCATGAATCCGACGTACTTTCATTGAAGATTGATACAATAGCAGATTATTGGTGCGAGGCACATGCACCCATTTGTCGGCAGCACTGAGAAACAAACAAGAAAACATTTCCATTATTAAGTCCCCTCCCACCGTAACGAGGCCTACGCCACCGCAACAACAAATCTATCTGCTCCTGTATCAAGTGGCACCTGTAAAAGTGATAGAACAACTTTACGCGCTCCTGCTTACAATTCTTCCAGTATATTTTTCATTTGACGAAGAAGACTGGTACAGCCGACAACTGCAAACCATTTATTCTATACCGGATTTGGATATATATCATTTATCGTTCTTCAGAAACTGTAAACATTAGCACATGTTAAAATGAAATAGTACTTTCAGAAACAAACCACTCGCTACTGTTGGACACATGTGACTCCTTTGACAAATAACATTGCTGTGCAGTTGCTGACAACAATAAGCCATGTTTATGACACTGAAATTCTGCAATAAAGGGAAATATTTTAAATACCATCCGCCAGTTTGACAACTATTAGATTATGGGGGACATATTCGCAGGAGACATACGAGTAGTTGTGTCACATTGTCAACAATTACATTAGTCAGTTTTCACAGAAGTCGAGTGTTGAGACTGACTGGAATAATCGTTGTGGTAGCATCAGTCAATGATGACATTCACGGACTTTGACAGGATGACTGTCACCATGTTTACGAGTGCTGCTGATCAAATTTCAATAAACTGGAAAAAAAGCATACAGTGCATCTGACTAATTCATTCCAGTTTAATTATCTCTGTGAAAATGAAATTCACATGACTTGCGTGATCTTACAATATTCATGTAGCTAGGCAGGAGCATATGAAGGGTGAAGGGAAGGAAGGGAATCATTAGTAATTTTGAGCCACTACCAAAAAGAAATCTCTGATCGGTGTATCTTGTTCCTGAAATTTATTTTAAAGTACTTTCGTGCAAGATGAGATAGATGTATTATTAAAATATTAGCCTATATTACATTATTCAAATGACCACAAAAACTCTATTATAATTGCATTAACTTGAAACGTTCAAAAAATGTAGAAATAAATAAGAAATTTAAAAAATAAGAAAAGGACAGATGCACTGCACATGCAACAGGCTATGTAAGAAAGCTACAGGTTTCTTATTGAATCTGGTTTTTATTCATTATAACTGCAAAACAACCTGTAAATACAAATATATAATTTCTCATTAATGTGACTCGTGATATTTAACTTTTTTGGCTGTTTCGTCTACATCTGCGTCGTTTGGGCTGCATGCAATCCTCATTGCGCCTTCTAAATGACTGGACAACCGATTACGATATTTATTATTCAGGTACTTCATTTTTGAAAATGAAGCTTCACAAAGGTAATTTGAAGGAAATAATGTTAAAAAGAACTGTGCACAGTCCTAAATTTTTATAATTGTTAGGCACACAAATCCAAAACTCAGTCTACTGTTGTGTTTCACGATGTTCTATAAACAGAGCTTTAAGCTGTGTGTCAGCTGAAGTTCGATTATTTCATTTAGGAAATTAGTTTTAGGAAATCCAAATTGGCAGAATAATTTGAGATCACCATGTCCAACATGCCAAGAGTTCTCTACGAAAACGAAACAGCTTCGAATATTTCTAACATCTGCAAATCTGTTTTTTTATTTCTTCCAAATAGTCTGCCAAATATTCTTTCATGTTTTGGTAAACCGTTTCGGCGATAGTTAAGCCTGACTGGAGCATAGCAACACTTGGAAAATTAGACAGATCTTTTACTTCGAGTTCATTTATATACAGTTGCACTTTGGACTCAAATGCAAATATTTTGTTAGTCATTTGCCCAATTATCTTGTTTGGTCCTTGTTATTCCAAGTCACCTGTGTTGAATTTTTGTGTAATATCGGTCAAAAAAGCTATAAGTATCCACCATTCATCATAATCAAGTCAGGACCATTTTTTCCACTTTGTTGTAAGAATAAAATAATTTCGGATTCCAAACTGACAAACCGTTCCAGCACTTTTCCTTTGCTTAGTCATCTGACAGTAGGACATCACTGTAACAAGCTTGCAATTCCTGCAGAAGTTCAGCCGGCCGAGGTGGCCGAGCGGTTCTAGGAGCTACAGGCTGGAATCGCGCGACCACAACGGTCGCAGGTTCGAATCCTGCCTCAGGCATGGATGTGTGTGATGTCCTTAGGTTAGTTAGGTTTAAGCAGTTCTAAGTTCTACGGGAGTGATGACCTCCGAAGTTAAGTCCTATACTGCTCGGAGCCATTTTAACCATTTTGAACCTGCAGAAGTTCTTTAAATTTTCGGTGAAGCTTGCTCATAGATATGTCATTTTTTTACAAATTCTTTAATTCCATACACAAAATCACATCCTTTTGTGTGCCCTTTCATGGTTATAACTGCTAAAAAATCTTCCTCTGTTAGTCCATCATTTGTGCAGCAGTGCACAAATAGTGAAAACTGAGCCTTCGAAACTAAATCTGTACTGGAATCACATGCAACGCTGAAATATTTGCATAGTTTGACTTTATTAACATATATCTTGAAATATCTTCTATACGAGGTTGACAGGTAGATTATAAAAGTGTGAGCTTATTTATTTCAGCTCATATTTGTTTACTGTTGGAGAAATTTTGAAACAGTTTTACAAACAGTCATCACACATTGCTTCACTAATTCAGTATCAGTGAAAGCTTTCATATTTTTTGCCAGAATATTACACACTTGGTATTATGCTCTTGTGACAGCCTCACTTTGCCCAACTGCAGCTAACGTAACGTTTTGCTGACGACGAATGGTAGATTGTAGATGAGCAATTTTTACCTTTCCTTCTTTTAAATTCAAAGGAAAAGCTACTGTAAATGAATTGTGCTCACTTGTGTAGTGGCGAAATAAATTGCATCTCTTCAGTTCCACAATCGCATCCCAGCATATTAAGCAAGTAGCTGTACGTTCTTTGTGTCCACTTACAAAGCAAAAATCTTCTCCCCATACTTCTTCGAAACTTCTTTTCTCTTCACGTATTTCCCTCTTAGTCACTGTTCTTGAAGGTACATCAGACATTATTTATTCCACTAATAATTGTATCACCAAATATGAGCACAAATTCACAACAATACGCGACGAACGCCCAGGGACACCGAAACTTAGTTCACGACTGACACGACGAAGCTAACAATGAGGGAGCTGCGGGACAAGCCCACCGTCGACAAACGAGCGGCCGTGGGTATGCGATGCGTTTGGTGCAAGCCGCTCACGTCTTTAGCGCTGCGGAACACCGGCATGTGGCGCGTTAAATGAAATTGGTGGAGGGTTTTCAGTTACCTAATTACCTCCTCGACTTAAATCACAATTCTAGGCAGTTTCCGTAAACAAAACACCGATACGCCACACAAGTAGATACATAATGCTATCCGTGCGAAGCCGAGGAGGGTCGCGGACCACACGAAAACATGATCTGGGCCGCAGTTTGATGACCACTGTTCTAGAGTACTTACTATATACAAATAACTACTGTTCACTTACTTTTAACGAAGAATATCTAAACTAAGATTTCAGACATTAAACATGCTGCACTGCAAACACGAGTTTGTAAGCAACTGAACAGTTGATACGAACACCAGCTGTTAGAGAGTAGCCACAGTCGTGAGGATGGACGAACTCGAAACTGAGATATGTTCCCTTCTGCAAACTAACGAATATTTCCAAGCCCTATTAAACTGGCACGAGAGGTTTTCATTCCCTTTTCAATCCCGACAAGGTGCCGTTATATGCCAACACAGGTTTGGTGAAAAAAATGATTTTTTGCCACTTGTTCCCTTCTTCAAAGTAGCGGTTCAATTATTTTCAATTGGCGATATGTACGAACTGAAAAGACGGCGGCGGCACTACTTCTTTGGCTTTTCATGGACACCTTGAACCATCTACTGACGAAGAGGAGTCCCATTTGGTTGTAAAAATAATGCTTTGATCTCTCCATCTATGACTTGGTCACTGGCAGGATCCAAAGGCGCGTCATCAAGCAGCAGAGCTTTCCTCGGTAAATCGTTGTCTTTAAAATATTTCTCCACAGTTGGTACAAATTCATCTTGGGATCAGATTTTAAAGGTTCCTGAATTCACCCATGCTTTCTTCGGATGACTAATGTGTGGGCAGTGATTCCTGATTTTTCAGGCCTTTGAAAGCCCTGGGTTTCCGTGATTCTCCTAGTCATGAAAGCCTAAACTAGTGGTTGCCGGTTGCATAACTGAAAGCCACTATGGTAACTCGTTCTTTACTTTTCTTGTACCTGGGTGCTGCAGCATTTTCGTAGGGAGCATGTTGCAATTTAAGCCACTCTTGTCGTAACTGTACAGCTATTTGACGGAAATTCCCACCTCGTCAATTAACTTTGAATAATTGGCTTTAAACAGTGGCACATTCTCTTTATCAGCGGAATGGTAATTTGGCGAATACTGATTTTCCACCAATCCAACCATCCATCACTGACAGTAAATTCCGAATTATCCTTCCTATTTGCCACTGAACTTACAATGCTTTTCCTGCCGTATGGGGGCAGTCACTGGCAAACCTTTCTCTTTAAGTATTCATGCCACAAAAATAAAATTTCATGTTCTTTATGCTTACCTTTCAATATTTACATTGTTTTCATTATTTTTATTCCACTTCCACTGCCTTGGGAAGAATACCGCTTTTCAGTTTCTGCTTGATTTTTCTTCCAGTCTCCAACAGTGCTTTTTCCTATCCTTAAGTCCAAACCAATAATCGCATTATGGCACATATTTTCTGATCCACAATCACTACAAGTTTTTTTTTTTTCGTTTATCACCCATTTCGGACTCTGAATTCAAACGGAAAGGACTGTACAAAACAACAATTTAACAACGCACGCCTTTTCGATGTATGATATGCAACTGAAGAAACGAAGAACACAGGATTGCCAACAGAGCTACACTCTACGCGTGTTCATTGTTGTTTGTTTGCACTGGAAGAGAACTTCTAAATTATCGTTTGCTGAAGAGTGGTTCCAGTAATTTATTCAATATTAACAATAAAGTATGTTCCTTATAATTGTGCCTCCAGATATGCTACAACCACAAAAGACGCATAAACATTTTGAAAGGCCACACAGAGTTGTAGCCAGCACCCACTTGTTAAAGCTTTGAAAAATACAGGATGTAATATAAATTAAGCCTCTTTTTTCACAAAGAAGCATTATTATTACATTAATTAAATAGGACAGATAGTACGGAGGCCGGATAGTTACAAGCCAGATAGTCGAGTCTGCTGTACAAGGACCATCAGATGAGAGAGATGACACAGCTCAGCGCTTTGCTCTGTTAGGAGCAGTGGCTATACTTTGTGTTTATTTCGGTGTTAATATATGCCCATTAACTTAATACTGACCTAGCCTAATCTGGAATACATGCATCAAATTACTGTAAAACCCACTTTAAAATCATTTTGTTTGTAAAGGATGGACTATAAGATTTTACTATTTATTTTGCCTTTCGTTTTTATTCGAAAGGAACTATCGGAGATAAGATTTGACAATAAATCAAGGAATCCAATGTGTAGACACCTCAGTACAGTGATATGTGACACAATCAGTGGCATTGTCATTGGAAAGCTCATTATATACAGTGATCATAGTTTATCAGTGTATACGGAGGGAAAAAAAACACCCCTCAAACTTAATGATTCCACCACTGTTTATAGCGATTCTTCACTGTCTTGCGGAAATCACAGGAATCCATTAATTTACTAACTGTGGAATGAGTTTTGGTAAAATTAATGAGATAACAGTACACTGATGGTTGATTACTTATAATTTTTAGTAATGGTTCATTAATGAAAATCTTCTCATTTAATAAAAATATTTCAATTGATTTTTTATAAGCTGGCTGCATTCCGTGTCTACTGGCTGTTTCACTATCCATGAGTTCTTATCGAGCACTGATGAGAGATTCACTCTACATTGAGAACTCCTGTACCATCAAGATTCCAGGTGGAAGTTAGATTGCAATTGTTAAAGATTAGAAAGAGATTGGATTCCATGACATGCAAAAAGGACAACAAAATGAATGTTTTTCAGCAGCAATCAGTGCAAGTCTGTCGTCATCTTCATTAGATCATAATCATCATCATCATCATCATCATCATCATCATCATCATCATAATTTCAGTGCAAGTTGCCAAATAAACACCAAATAAAATGACTTACGTCAGGCAGCCGAATATACGAGATAGGGTACCCTGGCCAGTAACGCTATATACACACTTAATTTTGTTCAACGCAACACATACGCAATAGAGCCAGAAGTCCCATTCTTCCAGAGGCTGTTACACTGCAGCTGATGAGGCAAGCAACGAGTACTACAGCCTATTCAAAACTTATTATATAGTGTTCAGATTGTGCTACTGACTAAGTCAGTTCCTAATACAACTATTCTTTAATCCTCAATGTTATGGTCACACTTTGTACATACAAGCATTGTGATGCCGATGCACAAAAAGTCCAGTTCCAAGCTGTTCGATATGCAAGAGAAACAGCCACATATCACGTAACTCCCTCCATGTTCAACGTGCTCATAAAATATTTCATTACTTACTATTCTCTAAATATCTGACAGGTCCACATTTGCACATCTTAGTGCAATATAATGTACTGGAAATTGTGGCTCACAGGATCTAACGAGACACTCTGCAGCAAATACAAAACTTTCTATTTTACAGAATTGGAGCAGATTCAATGACAGACATGCCTGAGCAAGAGCAGTTCATTTTTTTTATTTTTTACACATCAAGTTCCCGTAGGACCAAATTGAGGAGCAAATCTCGAAGGTCATGGTAAGCATCAATACATGAAATTACAACATAAAAGTAGTAACAGATAAAAATAAATGTTTATGAACCCGATAAAAGTCAGTCCATAAGTTTAAGTAAGCGCAACAATACAACAAGAATCAGCTTAATTTTTCAAGGAACTCCTCAACAGAATAGAAGGAGTGACCCACGAGGAAACTCTTCAGTTCAGATTTGAAAGTGTGTGGCCATTTCTGAGCCAAAAATATCCTGTTAGAATGGGAAGAGTTACCCCAAAATATAATACCATATGACATAAGTGAATGAAAATAAGCAAAGTAGACCAATTTTCGTATTGACCAATCACTCACTTTATATACCGTTCAAATAGTAAAACGGCAGTATTAAGTCTTTGAACAAGATCCTGAATGTGGGCTCTCCACGACAGCTTACTATCTATCTGAATGCCTAGAAATTTGAATTGTTCAGTTTCACTAATCATATGCCCATTCTGTGAAATTAAAAGTCAGGTTTTGTTGAATTGTGTATTAGAAACTGTAAAAACTGAGTCTTACTGTGATTTAGCATTAGTTTATTTTCTACAAGCCATGAACTTAGGTCATGTACTGCACTGTTTGACACCAAGCCAATGTTGCACACAACATCCTTTACTACCAAGCTAGCGTCATCAGCAAAACAGAAAAATTTTAGAGTTACCCGTAATACTAGAGGGCATATCATTTACATAAATAAGGAACAGGAGTGGCCCTAACATTGATCCCTGGGGCTGACTTCTGTCTAAAAAAGGTGCAGCTCCAACACCAACTACTACAGGAATTTTTCCATCAGTGATCCCTCAGCCGCACCCGCACCACCACCACCACACCACCACCACCACCACCACCACATAATACAATGTCACCTATAAGCTTTGCTAGCCTCCTCTTCCCGTACCTATTGTGGTGCAAGCCATGCCTAGTGAATCCTGATCTACTGATAGACACAACTGGCACCACTGAGGACCCATGCCCTCTGCCATCAGTGCCCTCCCCAGCCCCATGTTAACGCACCTAACAGCCGCATTAAGGTGAGGCTGATCATGACACTGAAACAGTTGCACAAAATGCACATTAGTGCCACCAGTTTGAATAGCTCTCTTTACCAGGTAACCACCTACATCATATTCCCCGTCCCTATCAAGACTGTTCCCTGTTCCACCCGCTATCACTACCGTGATAACTACCTAGCAGCAGAACGCTCTTCTTTCTGTTAGACCTAGCAACTGACATAGGCCTCCTAATTCCTCAGGACTGCTACATGTTCCCTACATCTACAGCTACAGGAGGCTCCTCTCCACTCAACTCTGACAGTTGATCAAATCTATTGCATAAACGCACATTATAACTATCTGAATACCACTTCTTCCTAGCTGCCTCCTTGCCAACTGCCAGCTTCCATTCCCCACCACCTTTCACCCTCCTCAACCTATCTAGTTCCTCCTTTGCATGTTGTAACTGCACCAGAAGGGCACAGATTTACGCTCCTGCTCCTCTATCAACTTATTTCTACTACAGATTCTGCATTCCCAGGAGAGGATCTCGCTAGAATGCCCACTGGCTTCCCCACTCCTCTGCATTCCCCTCAATGAAAATACTTTGAGCAAACCCCTCACCATAGCCCACTACTCACAGACCTACGAAAGAGCCCACACTTCTCAACTTCTCACTCACACAGTTACTGAAAAAAAAAAATCTCTGTTTACTTGTATTAATACTACTACACCATAGCTAATATCAATACCAACGAAACTTCATAAAATTATTAGTTAAAACCAAAAAATCCAAATGGCCACTGGAACACTTAATGAAGTTAAAACAGTGAATGAAAATTTTACTGAAATTCACTAGAAACAATAGGAAACTAAAACACGAAATTTACTGAAGGATTTCAACACACAGAAAACTCTAAAAAACACTGAGCGAACATTTCCAAAAGTTTATTAAAACGTTATTTCGCCACAAATGGCATGAAACACCACTGAAAACTATTAAATTTAATAACTGTATAACAGTGCACAAATAAGTTTGGTAGTACTTAGCTTTATAGTCGCTACAGCTGCTACAAAATGTAAACACACTACTGAGGCGTGAAGCTTAGATGAACGACGTAAGTACACTCACAAATAATAGACCACTTGAGTCAATAACACAGGAAGAAAGACTGAGGTTAATGAAAATCCACTAATAACTTACTTTTAAATCAAATATTAACACAAATAAACTTTAAAATAAGTAAACAATGACTAGAACTTTATAAAATATTCACAAGCAATTTCAAAAGCAGTCCAGCACATGTGACGTCACACCAAAGATGAATGTGCATTGAGTTGACCCTGAGACACTTGAAGAAAATAAACTTGTTCTAGGTTTATACAGTCTGCTGGGCTCCATGGTACAAACACTGGCAACTATCAGTAATCACATCCTTCTAAGTCTCTTACTAGGAAATGAGTTCCTATGCGCTCATTACTTTGATGGCACGGCTAATATATCAAGACTGAACAAGGATGTGAAGGAAATCCTTGATGACAACCCAAAAAGTTGTTTTCCTGAACTGCAGCAGTCACTGTTTCGATCTTGCAGTAGAGAAATTTCAGGAAGTTGTGATTCATTGCGTGATTTCATGGTAACTGTGAAATACTTCTCTAATAAAATTCTGGGATCCACAAAAAGGAAAAATGAAAGTAGATATGCTACAATACGTTATCAACATGACCAAATCAAATGTGATAGATGAATGGCTGATACCAATGTGTTTGACCCAGTGAGCTGTAAGAGTAAAAAACTCTGAAACATTTGAGGGAAATCTATGAATGGATCCACAAAACAGATACTGAAGTACTAAATGCACACAACTCAATTAGAGAAACTGAGAGATTGAAAATGGTCAGGTCTACAGGGCTACAGGAAACTGCTTGAAAAGCTTGAGACTTTTTTTTTCTTCAACATTTGCCTCTGCAGTACCTGGACTATGGAAAGAACAGGACAGGTCTCTATACAACATAAATTTTAATGTAGCTGGAGTGAAACATTCGTTAAGCACTCTAAAACATTCTCTAACAAGCCTTAAGACTGCAGTACCATTTGATATGCTGTTGGTTAAAGAAAAAACTTATTCTGGAAACCTGAATCTGAAAGCCAAATATCTCACACAAATAAAAACTACCAGGGAGATCAAAATGTACAGAAACACCAACTGTTCCTGAAGAAGTGTCATGGAAGAAAATATATGAAAGGTGTGTTTGGAATTCTTGCTATCTTTCTGAATAAGACTGATCAAATTTTCAAAAGTGACTATCCCATCTTCACAAGATTCCCAGAGAATTCATTATAGGTAAATTACATTGATATGTAAAAGGTAAGCAAAATTTCAGATTCTGGAAGGGGTTGGGTGTGGGCAAATGTCCCCCTCTTGCGGATGCCTATGCTTCCAATGTATTCGCTGTACAAAGCCAACTTATTGCTGAATGAGGTAGAGTTCGACAGCTGTTTCAGGAAGTTATTCATCTGATCATACTAATTATAATACTTCCAGCATCCTCTGAGAGGTCATTCAGCAATTTGCAATCACTCAGCAACTGCCTCACATCAACTCCAATACAATCATGACTAATCGTTATACCCCTGTACCCCTCTTTTCTTGTTCTTCAAGACTGGGCAGTGAAAATTAGTCTTATGGGTGTCATGAAAGAATGTATTTCTAGAAATGTGGAAAGGCAAAATAATTAAAAAATCATGTACAATTTATGTAGTCTATAAAGAAACAAAATAATGCATTTTCTTATTAATCAAAAAAATTATTTTAATTGTGTGAATAGGAGTGATCTGAATTGTTACATTATTCTGAAATATGAGGCACACCAAGATCACTTGTAAATCTTTCTATTGATCACCGGTTTCAACAGATCTGTGCTGTCACCATAAGATCTTGTAACACAGTAACAAGAGTTCATGATCTTTACAAACTTACAAGTCACATAATGAAAACGTTTCTTTTACAATAAAAGGTAGCACTGAACATCAGCAAGCCAAACATAAAAAATGCAGACAGCACAGGTCTGTTGAAACCAGTAATTAATAAAAAGATTTACAGGCGATTTTGATGTATCTGATATTTCAGATTAATACAAAGAAATTTTTAAGATGCAATGTGCAGTGTTTTAAAAATAGTAGTATGAGGTTTGTTTACCAATGGCTGATTGTTTTTGCATTCTACAGTAAATCCGAACTACTGTTCGTGTATGTTCTCAGAGAAAAGTAATTTCCCCAGCTACCTGTTGAATTTTTTCAATTTTAAAGGAATGAAATTGTTTTCAAGAAGCTGGGTCTATAAAACACACACTAATGACCATCCAGCAGTTGTCAGCCACACTGGTGGAGGGATGGAATGTCCTACCACAAAGAATGCCTTACCAACCGTATGGCCAGCATGGGAGTACATTGCTGTTCATGGTAATTAAACACCCTATTAAGAACCACCTCCTGACTTTTTTAATGTCATAGTAAATTTACTATAATTATTGTCTTTGAGTAAAGGTGTTCACCTCATTGGATATTTATTTCATCTGCATTTATATCTACATACATAACCTGCAAATCAACATACAGTATGTAGTGGAGGGTAACCTGAACCACTTCTAGACATTTCCTTTCCTCTTCCACTCAGAAATAGTGTGTGGAAAAAATTCCTCTGTATGATCCCTAGTTTCTCGTCTCTTAACTTTGTTAGTTCTTACACAAAATGTCATTTGGCTGGAGTCAAGTTGTTCTGCAGTCAGCATAAAAACATCGTTTCTTTATAGTTTCTCAGTAGTGTTCCCTAAAAGGAATGTCCGCCTTACCTCCAGAAATTCCCACTTGAGTTCCCAATGAACTTTTGTAATACTTGTGTGCTGTTCAGATTTAGTGGGAACAAATCTAGCAGTCTCCCTCTGAAATGGCTTAATGTCTTCCTTTAATCCAACCTGACTCAGATCCAAAACACACTAGCAGTAATCAAGAAAGGTCGCATTAGTGCCCTATATGCAATCTCCTTTACAGATGAACCAGACTTACCTAAAATTCTCCCAGCAAACAGAAGTACACAATTTGCCTTCCCTACCACACTCCTTAAATGCCAGTTCAATTTAATGTTGCTTAATAATATTATGCTCAGATATTTAAACAAAGTGACTGTGTCAAGCACGACACTACTAATGCTGTATACAAACATTACTGGTTTGTTTTCCAATTCCTCCGCATTAACTTACATTTTTCTATGTTCAAAGCCAGCTGCCATTCATCACACCAACTAGAAATTTTGTCTAAGTCATCTTTTATCCTCCTACAATCAGTCAACTTTGATACCTTTCCATACACCACAGCATCAAGAACAAAACACCTGCCCTGTCCAACAGATCATATCACACTTCCCTGGGGCACTCTCAAGATACGTTTGTCTCCGATAAACACTTGCCATCGAGGACAAAGTACTGGGTTCTATTATTTAAGACATCTTTGAGCCAATCACTTATCTGGGAATCTATTCTGTATGCTTGTACCTTCATTAACAGTCTACAGTGAGGCATCATGTCAAATGCTTTTTGGAAGTCTGGAAATATGGAATCTGCCTGTAGCCCTTCATCCACAGTTCGCAGGATATCGTGCAAGAGCAGGACAAGCTGAGTTTTGCACAAGCAATGCTTTCAAAAATGTTCCAATTAATAGATGTACACTTATAATCTCTAGGAAATTTATTATATTCGGACTGAGAGTATCTTATAGAATTCAGCAGCAAACCAATGTTAAGGATATTCTGTGGGTTCGTTCTTTTACCCTTCTTATATACAGAAGTCACCTGTGCTTTTTTCCAATCACTTAGGACTTTGCGCTGGTTGAGAGGTTTGCGATAAATGCAAACTAAGCAAGGGGCTAATGCCATAGGTACTCTGTAAAATCAAATTGGGATTCTATCCGGTTTTGGGGACTTACTTGTTTTCAACTCTTTCAGTTATTTCTCTCTGTCAGGGACACTTATTACTATGTCATCCATACTAGGCTGCATGCCTCAAACAATGGTATGTTTGTACAATATCTTAAATTTAAAACTTCAGCTTTTATATTGCTATCTCCTACTACTATCATTGCCTTTCTTCATTTGCACATTTTCTTTTTAACTGAGAGTGCAACACCCTTTGATTTCTCAGCATATTCTGTATTTTGTTGTTAAATCATGGCGTGTCATTTCCATCCTTAACCCACTTACTAAGTATATACTTTGTCCTGAGCACAATTTACAATTCTTTTATGTGCATCATAAAAGAACTAAATGCTTTCATACCATAGTGGGTATGGTGAAATCATGATCTCTATTCCTAATCTCTGTACTGATGTCATCAGTAAGGTCCAGTCTGCTTGTAGCTATAGGACCTAAGATATTTTCATAGTGTGTGGGCTGCCGAACTAGCTGCTCACGACAGTTTTAGGAAAACTATGTTCTAAAGTACTCTTGCTGCTACAGGTGAATGAGCTGGTAAATCATTCCAGCCTTCCTGGGGCCTCATGTCACTGTCAGTTAATGGGATGCAAGCAACCCATTTGTAACATCTATCGTATGAGTGCTGACAAATGCATCACATAGAGGTGAATACCATAAACAATTCTTACCATATCAGTCATCATAACAGTGGGCTGCCTGGATATTATTGTCACAAATACTGCGAATACTTACCTTTTTGTCCAATGAAAGGCACGTGCTACATAAGCCAAGCAAATAGATGTCCCTTACAAGTAATTATTTCCAGCAACAATCATTACACTGGTTGCATATTTTTTTTCTTCCTCTTTTTCGTATCACTTCAAAACTATTAGACCACGACTGGTTTGGAATTCATTCAGAAGCAAAAATTGATTTTCAATATATGAAAACCTGGCCATCCAAATACTGTACGCACTAACATCAGTTTTGCTAGGTCAAATTTTCCATTTAGTTTACTATATACAACTTTTACACCATAAATATTCCCTGTAAAAATGTTGCTAGGGGGTCTTCATTCTCCCTATCAGTGGTTAATGTTGGAACTTCTCAAACAAAAATGGAATAGTATTAGGAGACAAAACCACAATAGTTAGCAAAAATTGTTTTTTCACCCAGTATTGGTAAAACATTAAAAGAAACTGTTGCAGTTAACATACTAGTCACTCAAACTTACTAGAGTAGCTCCCTAAATATTAATGGCCATAGCATTGTTTGTTTTGTAACTGGCTCTCACAATGCTAGTGACCATAGGATGCACAAAAAGCTAAAGGATTACTTCAAGAACTTTTACATTTCAAAGAGAGTAATTAGCAACAATAGGAGCCTAATCAGAGAAAAGATTTGGACTCTGACATGAAAGAGAGATAATTATCTCACACTATTGATCTGTGTCTCGTCTGATGGAGTATGCCACGAAGCAAAGAATCAGAAACACACATTTTCAACACAGGAAAAGGGAGGGAGGGTCCATTTACAAGCCAGTTTGAAATAACCAGCTACATGTGTCAGGAATTTACAGTAAATTCCCCAGTGCGAATACTGTTTTATAAGCAATTAGATAGCATCATAGAGGACACTATTGGTTTCTCACCTCAGTGTGTTGTAACATTTAAAGAGCAGATTAAAGAAGTCAAGCAGATGTTGACAAGGAAGATAAAATCATTAAAGGCAAATGATAAAGACTATTCATATGAAATCTATGAAACAGATAACCTCTTACATGCGGGGCCTTATTGAACTGTCGGCATAAATTATCTGAACACGCTGAGTTTGAGGATATGAAAAATAAAACAGTGCACTGCAAGGGCCATCCAAAATGTGACTGAAGTACTGCACAGCAGAAGCGATTGGAAAAACAGCTGCGAGGGAGATGCCCTTTGGCCTGGTTTGCAATGGCCGAGATAACAGAGTGGGTCTTCACTGATATGGAAAGACCTCAAGGGTTATTTGCTGTTGGGGATGTTTTCTGAAATGCTGCATATTTTTTTGTCTTATTTACATAATAAATTATGAACAATAAATCAGTATGGCAAAAAAACCTATTGAATATTTTTAAGCAAACTGGATGTGGATATTGATTACAAAAATCTGTGAAACCAATGAGACACAATGCTTACATACCAATGTTGCACAATGATCTGATAAATCATAAGATTGGGAGAGGTGTCCTAAACCAAATATCTTTAAGTCATGAGCACATTGTGTTGTGTATTGTTGAACTTTAAAATGGAAACAGCACTGGATATCCCCAATTCACATCAACTGCTGTCAAAGTCACTGGCATACATTTGTTTCCAGAATGGCAGTAGCTATGCAATGGAGTAAAAGCATACTGCATAAAAAGTAACACAAGAAATCCATACACTTTACTTAAAGTACCTTAGCAGTATATAGTAAATGTGGCTAACAAAAAGTGATTCATACCAACAGATAGGAAAGTTACATACACACAGCAATTTTGAAACAAGGAATGTATTATACTACAGAGTCAGTGTAAATCATGTTTGTTACTGCAGGCAATTTTAAATATGGCAAGCAGTACTGCTAATGTAGTCACCAAAGAAATGCCATGACAAATGCTAAGTTGAAAGCACGTATCAGTGCAGTAAATTATCCTAAAACAAAACTTGGCAATTTTAATGCTCTCCACTAAGATTAAAGGAGACGAGGCATGTGAAATATTAGCTCAAATCATAGATGGGTACATACTTTTGTATACAAACTGTGTTGTTACAACACAAGTAAGTAAATCAGCAACCAAGACATCCACAAAAGTGAATGTCAGAATGAGATAAAAACATTATTTAAAGGATTTTCATTCAAGACTACCACAGGACTTTTGGGCAAATGATGACTCACATACTGCTAAGAGAATGCAATAGCAACACACTGTAATTATTAATGTGGACAGCACACAAAAACTGTAATTAAGAAATTTAACAAGGGACTTTATTTGTTTTTCTTTTTTCACATAATATCTACACTGAATTGTACACTTCGTCAATCACTGTCCTTTTCCAATATGAAATAATGTGTCCTCCTGCCACTACCGAGCAAACTGTCTCTTATCACCAGGTTTATTTTTATGTGGCTGCCTGAAGATCATTGCTTTGTGTTCCATCTTGCCTCCTCCAGGCTTATTCATAGTATTAAAATATCCAAAACCACCACCACCAAGTCTCTTCCTTGGACGGTTCCCCTTGCTACTGTTGACATCTGAAAAATCTATTAAGGAAGGTACATCACAGGATAACAGATTTGAGTAACTTTTAAATCGCTGAAAAGGCATAACCTTTAGTTGTGGCAGGCAAAGTACTGCAAAAGTTTTTAAAACAATTCACATGCAAATAATGGAAGATGGGATGATAACAGTTTATATCAGCATAAATCACACACATAATTGTACCAGAGTATGCAGCATATATAATAATATGATTTGCATTTTTGTCAATATTACATTCATAACGCACTTCAGCTTAAGCCACCTCCGAATCATTTGGAATATGACATCAATATGAAATTGAAGAAATGTATGATCAAATAAAAGAAGTTATTCAGATAGTGAAGGGTGACGAAAATTTAAGTCATGGGTGACTGGAATTCCGTAGTAGGAAAAGGGAGAGAAGGAAACGTAGTAGGTGAATATGAACTGGCGCAAAGAAATGAAAGAGGAAGCCGCCTGGTAGAATTTTGCACAGAGCACAACTTAATCATAGGTAACACTTGGTTCAAGAATCATAAAAGAAGGCTGTATACATGGAAGAAGCCTGGAGATACTGACAGGTTTCAGATAGATTATATAATGGTACGACAGTGATTTAGGAACCAGGTTTTAAATTGTAAGACATTTCCAGGGGCAGATGTGGACTCTGACCACAATCTATTGGTTATGACCTGTAGTTTAAAACTGAAGAAACTGCAAAAAGGTGGGAATTTAAGGAGATGAGACCTGGATAAACTAAAAGAACCAGAGGTTGTACGGAGTTTCAAGGAGAGCATAAGGGAGCAATTGACAGGAATGGGGGAAAGAAATACAATAGAAGAAGAATGGGTAGCTTTGAGGGATGAAGTAGTGAAGGCAGCAGAGGACCAAGTAGGTAAAAAGACTAGGGCTAGTAGAAATCCTTGGGTAACAAAAGAAATATTGAATTTAATTGATGAAAGGAGAAAATATAAAAATGCAGTAAATGAAGCAGGCAAAAAGGAATACAAACGTCTCAAAAATGAGATCGACAGGAAGTGCAAAATGGCTAAGCAGGGATGGCTAGAGGACAAATGTAAGGATTAAGTGGCTTATCTCACTAGAGGTAAGATAGATACTGCCTACAGGAAAATTAAAGATACCTTTGGAGAAAAGAGGACCACTTGTATGAATATTAAGAGCTCAGATGGAAACCCAGTTTTAAGCAAAGAAGGGAAAGCAGAAAGGTGGAAGGAGTATATAGAGGGTCTATACAAGGGCGATGTACTTGAGGACAATATTATGGAAATGCAAGAGGATGTAGATGAAGATGAAATGGGAGATACGATACTGCGTGAAGAGTTTGACAGAGCACTGAAAGACCTGAGTCGAAACAAGGCCCCTGGAGTCGACAACATTCCATTGGAACTACTGACGGCCTTGGGAGAGCCAGTCCTGACAAAACTCTACCATCTGGTGAGCAAGATGTATGAAACAGGCGAAATACCCTCAGACTTCAAGAAGAATATAATAATTCCAATCCCAAAGAAAGCAGGTGCTGACAGATGTGAAAATTACCGAACAATGAGTTTAATAAGTCACAGCTGTAAAATACTAACACGAGTTCTTTACAGACAAATGGAAAAACTAGTAGATGCCGACCTCGGGGAAGATCAGTTTGGATTCCGTAGAAATGTTGGAACACGTGAGGCAATACTGACCCTACGACTTATCTTAGAAGCTAGATTAAGGAAGGGCAAACCAACGTTTCTAGCATTTGTAGACTTAGAGAAAGCTTTTGACAATGTTGACTGGAATACTCTCTTTCAAATTCTGAAGGTGGCAGGGGTAAAATACAGGGAGCGAAAGGCTATTTACAATTTGTACAGAAACCAGATGGCAGTCATAAGAGTCGAGGGACATGAAAGGGAAGCAGTGGTGGGGAAGGGAGTGAGACAGGGCTATAGTCTATCCCCAATGTTATTCAATCTGTATATTGAGCAAGCAGTGAAGGAAACAAAAGAAAACTTCGGAGTAGGTATTAAAATCCATGGAGAAGAAATAAAAACTTTGAGGTTCGCCGATGACATTTTAATTCTGTCAGAGACAGCGAAGGACTTGGAAGAGCAGTTGAACGGAATGGATAGTGTCTTGAAAGGAGGATAATGGAATGTAGTCGAATTAAGTCGGGTGATGCTGGGGGAATTAGATTAGGAAGTGAGACACTTAAAGTAGTAAAGGAGTTTTGCTATTTGGGGAGCAAAATAACTGATGATGGTCGAAGTAGAGAGGATATAAAATGCAGACTGGCAATGGCAAGAAAAGCGTTTCTAAAGAAGAGAAGTTTTTTAACATCGAGTATAGATTTAAGTGTCAGGAAGTCATTTCTGAAAGTATTTGTATGGAGTGTAGCCGTGTATGGAAGTGAATCATGGACGATAAATAGTTTGGACAAGAAGAGAATAGAAGCTTTTGAAATGTGGTGCTACAGAAGAATGCTGAAGATTAGATGGGTAGATCACATAACTAATGAGGAAGTATTGAATCGGATTGGGGAGAAGAGAAGTTTGTGGCACAACTTGACTAGAAGAAGGGATTGGTTGGTAGGACATGTTTTGAGGCATCAAGGGATCACCAATTTAGTATTGGAGGAAAAATCGTAGAGGGAAACCAAGAGATGACTATACTAAGCAGATTCAGAAGGACGTAGGTTGCAGTAGGTACTGGGAGATGAAGAAGCTTGCACTGGATAGAGTAGCATGGAGAGCTGCATTAAACCAGTTTCAGGACTAAAGACCACAACAACAACATGCAGTATCTAGCCGGACTCCTATTTCCAAACACATACCATGAACTAGTTAAGAATCTGTCGAGATGTATGTATCTATGTCCTTTTAAATATGATTCTAAGGTTGGTGTAAACTAAAATGAATTAATTTGTATGCTTTATGAAATTAGAAGCTGACAAACACTAACATCACATTTACTAGTGCTATTATAATTGCAGTATCATCTGATGATCCACATTTACTAGTGCTATTATAATTGCAGTATCATCTGATGATCTTGTATCACATACTGGGAAAATGAGTAATATACAATTTATAATTGGCCTCAGATTGTGCTAGATTCTGTGTGTTAACAGAAGGGGACAGTAGGATTGGGGAATAATTTGTTGAAACAGAAACAATTGTTTTGAACAAAATAAGTCATTACAAACCACACGAAAAACAACAGATTTTAATAAAGCACATGAACAAGTTTGTTATTTGGATATAACACAAGGTATCATTCAAAGTTGTTAATGATATAACAGAATGGAGCAATGAACACAAATTACCACTCTGCCATGGATGCACAGATTTTTATGAAAGATTTGGCTCAGTTTCAATCAAACCGGTCACAACAGATCCTGAGAAACAATCTACAATATAGTACTAAAGAAGACGCATTAATTTAACAGCTGTCAATAGAAGTCATGAGGATAGTGCAAAAGTCATAATTGAAGGAGGCACATACATAGCAGGTGTTCTCAATCAGTAAAACTATTCTCAGCAGCCCTAAACAAACTTTTTTTCCTTAAACTGAGAAAAGAAAGAAGTAATATGAAGTTGCTGAACTGATAATAAACTGTTTGCCTTTAATGCTGATAAATTCCAACAACAAATCAAAGAACTTCACAGATCCTGTTGGAAAACAGGCTTTAAAATCAATTATAACAAGACTATCAATCACAAAATTCAGTATTCAAAAATGTTAAATTATGTGGCTATTATTTACTCTCTGGAGACAAAATTTCTAGGTTCTCCCAACAGAAATAGTGACAAGCAAAAAATACTGCTCCTAGCTTTCAGAAATTGTGTGTTCCTTCCTCAGGAAGGAAAGAGGAGTTAGAAACGAGGGACAGGTCACCCAGTTCTAGGTTGAGAGGGGCAAATTCTAGATGGGCTCCTTATTTTCCCCCAGTCCCTTTTCCTCCCTGAAGGAGGAAAAATAAATGTGATGACAGGTAAGTACCGCACTTTCTAGTTGTACATGTTCCTATCAGCGGTACTAGGAATCAGCATTTCTTAAGGTAAGTATCAGCCAACCATTCAGAATCTCTGTATAATCAACACAAAGATAATAATATTACATAAATTAACAATGAAGGAGACTAATCTTTGTGTGTACAGCAGCTGAAGACAGCATCTAGATGACTAGCAAAAAGAAAATATATATATTGACATGCAACAATGGGCCACTGATGAACTAAAAATAATTTCCTGAATGTGGTTTTCAATAAGCGCAAAACAAAATTTTTTATCCACATGAATTACTCATTTAATTTACGGCAGTGAGACAAGACTTAAAATGCAAAAACCAGTCAAAACTGTGCATTGCCCAGCAAGCAACTGAGAGATGAATGATTCATTTTAGGGAAAGTGGCAGTAGGAAAACAAATTAATCAATTACAGAACAAGTAGATTTTTCACTGTGGCTGCAATGAAACTGTATTGGAGATGGGGCAGATATTTAACCAGGCAAATGGATGGCAGATGGACCAAGGGAGTTCTTTGCTGAATGACAATACGTAAGATAACACACTGACCAAATGTAAGGTGAGCAAATGATAGAAAAAAATGTGGGAGACACATGGTTGTATACATCAAAAGACTCATGCACACAGTCTTGAGGAGGCCTATATCTAGCAATAGATATATCAAATGGCCGATGATAAATGTGTGGAATCTGACATTCATTGTGTTCCTGAATTCTACAGCTATCTTATGTAATACAATATAACACCTTTCAGTTAGATTTTAGTACAACACAGGTTAATAATGAGGCACTAAGAACCAACATAACCAATGCCATGCTGTATTGAGCAATAAGAAATATTAACACCAAAACTGATAAAAGAGCAACAATGGCATTTCTTCAACATAAATCAGTAGTGGATTGTGCATTACAGATAGAGAGATATTGCTTACTACTACTTTCGAAATCTTTATACTGAACACCATCTAGTTTCCCCCAACATTTTGTACTTCACTTCCCAGGATAATTGCAGTTAAAAATTATTCAAAACATAGATTTTATACACTGGGATTGAAATCAAGATAAAAATACCTGTCGGTATGTGTGTAAATGAATGCTAGAAGAGAAGAAATAGCAGAAAAAATCTAAATTCCGATTGAATATAATAAAATCTCTCTTGGTTGAAGTGGAAGAAAAGAAGGTCAAGGTGCAGGTGGAAAAAAAAGACACATGAAAAGTTGATGTGGTGGTAACTGCTTGATAGTTTAAGTTAATTCTTGACAGGGAACCCTATGATATTTTAAACAGGGAAAACCATTCTACTGCATGGTGGGTTTGATCATTCTTCTATCTTTATGTCTACCACACTGGCTTCTTCTCACCTGCTCACTGGTAACAAACAGGAGATTTGGAATACACAAAAACAAGAGCCACTTCTTTGAGTGTACTTAATAGCAATTTAACTGTTGTTTGACAGGACACAATATTGCTTGACCTGGGGAAAGGTGAACGGAGATGGAAGAACAGTGGTAAGGAGGGAGAGGGAAAATAGTAATCTTAATATACTAATTTCTACAGTCACCAATCTGCAAAAAAAGGATACGGAGATCAACACTTGGTGGTATTTTAAGTCCAAATGACAGAGCGACCTTTTGCAGGTCTAATGTCTCCACATTAAATATCTGCTTCAAATGGTGAGAATCGTATGCTCTTACATATGCCTTGTATGCTTCTTTTGCTGACATATTCAAGAAGTAATTTTTACCAATCAGTTTTTCCAGCTGAAACAATACACAAAGCAAAGATCCAGTTATTAGAAGTACCTGCAGAGTGCATTATACAAAAATTAACAAATATACAAATATATTTTGCAGGACACCAATGGCTGGGAAAGATAAAATCACATTATGAAAATAGTTAACTGTTTTCGACACTGGAAGGAGTGAGAGAGTGGGAGGAGAGGGAGAGAGGGGGGTGGAGAGGGTGGAGAGGGGGCAGAGGGGGCAGAGGGGGCAGAGGGGGCAGAGGGGGCAGAGGGGGCAGAGGGGGCAGAGGGGGCAGAGGGGGCAGAGGGGGGAGAGGGGGAGAGGGGGGAGAGGGGGGAGAGGGGGGAGAGGGGGGAGAGGGGGGAGAGGGGGAGAGGGGAGAGGGGGGAGAGGGGGGAGAGGGGGGAGAGGGGGGAGAGGGGGGAGAGGGGGGGAGGGGGGAGGGGGGAGGGGGGGGAGGGGGGAGAGGGGGAGGGGGGGGGGGGAGGGGGGAGAGGGGGAGAGGGGGAGAGGGGGGAGAGGGGGGAGAGGGGGAGAGGGGGGAGAGGGGGGAGAGGGGGAGAGGGGGGAGAGGGGGGAGAGGGGGGAGAGGGGGGAGAGGGGGGAGAGGGGGGAGGGGGGAGGGGGGAGGGGGGGAGGGGGGAGAGGGGAGGGGGGGGAGAGGGGGGAGAGGGGGGAGAGGGGGGAGAGGGGGAGAGGGGGGGAGGGGGGGAGAGGGGGGAGAGGGGGGGGAGAGGGGGGAGGGGGGGGAGAGGGGGAGAGGGGGGAGAGGGGGGAGAGGGGGAGAGGGGGAGAGGGGGAGAGGGGGAGAGGGGGGAGAGGGGGGAGAGGGGGGAGAGGGGGGAGAGGGGGAGAGGGGGGAGAGGGGGGAGAGGGGGGAGAGGGGGGAGAGGGACTTAATGCAGATCGATATACTGGGAACGGAAATTAAAATCATACTATATCACACATCCCTAGTCCTAGTACCATCCCCAACAATACACAGCAAAGGAGCATCCCTCCCCCCACCCCCACCCCCATTACACAATACCACCCTGGATTGGATTGGAGCAACTGAACCACGACCTCCACCAGGGCTTTGATTTATCTATTGTCATGTCATGTCATGTCATGAAATGAGTGACATCCAACCCACAATCCATCTGACCCTGCCAACAGCTATCAATCAGAATGAATGGCAAAGACCCAGCTGTGACCAAGATGAGAGTTACCACCCAGTGGCACAACATACTGCTGAGCACCACATGCTAGAGTTCAGTGGCTGCTTCAAAACCCATACCATCTGAATCATTCCATTCAACAACAGTTTTTAAGAAGTACGATGATGGGAGATACATCGCAACACATCCTCTTGCTTCTGTAATCCTGCTGGCCTCTGCTAACCCATGTCCTGTATCCAACTATTTCCATTGCTCACATCTTTTCACCCCCTTTTGAATTGATGCCTCCACATCCTCTTCCACTTCACCAGCTCTTGTGATAGTGTGTCACAAACCTGGTGCCCCTCCTCCCACTTTCTCATCCTGCACCGGCTGCTGCCTCCTCCTGAGCTGCTAGCTATCCACCCCAGTTGTACTCCAGCTTCTCAAACAATTAGCAAAGTTTTCATTCTTTTTTGTGGGCTTTTCAATGACTTGATGCTCTTGCTTCTGCATCTTGGTCACTGTTGCATCTTTGCCATTCATTCTGATTGATAGCTGGTTGGTTGTCATGCCCACATAAAATACTGTGCAATGCTTCTGCAACTAGAAATTAATAAAAGGAAATTAGAAAATAACAAAAGGGAAGGAAGAAATTTCAAACTTTAGGAGTATTCCTTCAGGGGGAAAAAATGCAATGAGGAGAAAAAAAATTAAAATAGTTGGGAATTTTGTATCATACGGGGAAACACCAGTTGGCACTTGGGACTAAGGGACAAGGGAAAGTTGTTTCAAACTAAAATAAAGCCATGACATAATTTGCTGGGAAATACATGGTTTTCTGTTTGCACTACTATTTCTTTCCTTATGTTTTCTTATGTTGTGAATCCGAAATAACTCCGGACAGCTCAAAAAACTTGAAACTGTATATTATTTTTAATAAAACAAACAGATGGATATTTTCAAACCATAAATAATATTATAATCACTCCAAGCACTACAGAACTGTTCACTTTGGATTGCATGAATGAGGGTATGACTCCAGATGCTAAGGACTGTGCATTGTTTGTATGTTAACTATTGTCTTCAATACAATATTAGTTCATTTCTTGTTAATAAATCTGGGCTTTACACTTACTCATATCACATTCTCACAGTTTCTGTTCCCACCATTTTAATTTAATAACAAAGGCCACTAGCTAATCAGTATGTAATATAATTTCTTTGCTTCTTGATTAATATAATTTGCAGTATAATCTGGAACACATTCTTAATACACTAAAGTACAATTTAATAATTTCTTTAAAAGTAAAGATTTGGTCAATAAGACGACAAAATATTGTGTAATATTATGAAACCTTGTTGACTTCCTTCTGTTTCCACCAAATTTCAAGAATGGAATTACAACGAAACAATGGCTACAAAAATTCACTCAAATGAAGTAAAGGTAGTATTAAAATTCGATAAGCAGCTGAAAAGAAAGAATCAACTCAATATATCTGTGTTCAGTAATCCTGACACGAACAAACACCAACATTTTACACAGCTCTGCTGAGAGCTAATTACCTGTAACTGAATGTCAGCTATTTTATTCCAGCTGAACTCAAATTCATTGAGAGGAACTTTGGCTTGCTTCAAATATCGCAGAAAACCTAGCTCTTCTGGTCGAAGGATCAAGAGGGCGTGTCCTCTACCACCTTCTCCTCTCGCTGTCCTACCAACTCGATGAATGTATTCCTGCGTGTCAACAACAAAACAATTTTTACTTCAGTTGCCTGAGATTTAAGACATTTAAATATAACAGTACCTAATTATTACTAACCTTTGGGTCATCTGGTGGATCATACTGAACTATCCAGTCCACTGCAGGAATGTCTAAACCTCGAGCAGCGACATCTGTACAGAGGAGAATACCTGTTTCTGCATTACAGAACTGGAAGAAAGTGGTGGTACGTTTTGTCTGTTTTTGTTTTCCCTGAAACAAAAAAAAGTCAAATGTTTATTATATTTTTCTAGAGCCATTGTTGTCCTCAGGGCAACATTTGGCAGGCTCGTTGGAGTTGTAAGCCAGGTTTCCACAGGCACAAATTTCTTACATGTGCACACCCCCACCACCACCACTACCCCTCCCCTTACATGAAGATTAGCATTTCCGCATGCCCGAGTTGGAAATGCTATTTATGTGACTTTCAAGATGGTAACAAGTGAAATTATTTGTATGAGAGTTGTGCAACTTTTATATGCAGAGCTTGTAGTAACAGACTGGACCCATAGATGTTGGATATGGAAATGAGTGTATCATAGCAATCATTTGGGAACATCAAGTACACTAATAAGAGAGTTATACTGTGCAGTCAACATTTCGTTTGAAAATCATTTTTGAATGAGTAAAATCATTCTGAACCACACTTCTAGCTCTGCACAAAAGTCTGATGCAAGTATGCGAGATGCCATGTCAGCTCGCATTAAACTACAAGTAACATTGAATGAAATATCTGACAATTGTAGTCACTACAATATACTATTCTACACTATACATTCTACAATATACATTCTGAAGAGTATTATATCTAAATTTTTATGTTTCCTACAATACACTAAAGGTACATCGGAAAGGAAGGTTTCTGTCTCAACAGCTCAGCTTTTTCTTTATTTTCAGAGTTTGTCAAGGTTCTAATACGTCAGATGTGCAGTAAATATACATTTATTTTACTGGTATGTTACTTAATTTTGTAACCAAACACTGTACTACTGTGCTGAATGGCCACCACTCAATTATAGTGCCAATAAGAACACTGTTACATTTACATAGGATTTTAATGGAGTTAAGAGCGGTTTTAAATCTCTAAAGCCACAAATAAATTTCAACTTCATGGTAATATTTACACTCACAGACTAAAGCAAAAAGTTATTGTTATACTACAATAAAATAAAAAAACACCTTTACAGTATTGACTTTTCTGCAGTAATACAAAACTCAGCAAGTTCACTCTCAGTTTCAATACTTTTCACCTTTTCATCACTTCAAACAAAGGTGTGTTATTCTGTGCTGTGTAAGTGACTATAATGTATTGCTGAATGCTAGAATGATATTTCCATGGCACTGATTAACATTTTGACATTAAAAAAAAATGTTTGTTTATGTAGTTGAAGATTAAGCCAAATATTTTTATTTATTTATTTTTGGCATAACACTAACTTTCCACTTTCGTAAACAATTCTATATCTGTGCTATCAAACAAACTAGAGTAAAATGAGAGCATATCCACTTATCGGTAGTTGCTGAAGCCCATAGGTGATGGTGGGTGAAGCAAATTGTGCAAGAAAGTAGGCCTTTCAGCTTTCGTAACTTATGCATAAGATGGTACGACAGTGAGCAAGTATGGTGTTTCCACATGGAAGTTGACTTACACGAGTGGTGGTGGGTGATGTGCAAGTAAGAAATTCATGTCTGTGGAAACCCAGCAATATACTACACTAATATGCATGTAACAAGACATTAATTGCATCAATGTGCAGTAGTGAGACAATGTGTATCATGTAACACACCAGCCAATAGAGACATTCTACTACACCACTGTAGTAAACAGATGTAAACATTTAGTGCAAGTTTTAATTTTCCTAAAAATCTATACTGGAATATTAATGGTAATTTCCATTATTAGCCAATCAGATCTCAAATTGGCAAAAGGAAAGTAGAGTGGAGGAAGGAGAGTAGGACCTTTGCAATTGAACGTAACTAACAACAGATCAGATATCATATTTCACTTGTACATCCTGAGAGCATGCTGGGTGCCTCTTCTCAGTATAGATTGTGAGACTGACACAATGAGGCCTTTTTAACGAGACCCCAATGACTAACAATTGAACTTAATGCACAATCACAGAGAGATGGTGCAACAAGAAACGGAATCCGGCAATTTGTGATGCCAGCACCGAAAGCCCAGTCATGGAGCAGCCCCAGAGGTGACTCATACATGCACTGTATACTGTATAGGACGACAGTTTCCAATCATGGCATCAATTTTTCAACAGGACTTGCCAATGGCGGCAGTGATGGCAGCAGCAGCATCTCTTTCTCCTGAAGACAGCACAGTCCTGCTGCAGAACCAAGAAGACTAGCAAGAATTATTATGCCAGGAATTATTTTGGTAGTGGCTGCAGTAGGGACGGATTACCAAATGTTTGAACTAATGTAACTAGTAACACTGGTAGCAGAAATAATGCCAAGAAGAGACAAGGAATATTCATGAATGGAACAAATTGAAGAATAAAATTTCAGTGACACTGGACAATTTTGTAAGGTTAGCACCCACAATACGAATTTTAAAACAATGGGGCCACAGCTGTACATGGCCAATTGCAGATGGATTGAGGAAATTTAAAAAAATGTTTCTTGCGTCAGCCCGTATGTTAATTCTAAGCAACGTAGATTTGCTGTAACAGAACAGTTAGTACATTAAAACCCCCAAATTAACAAACCTGCTTTTAAGGAAATGTCTATTTTAACAAATATTTCCGTCAGTCCCAGCGAAAACCCCAAAAGAACAATGTTATTTCTCTCCAGTTTGAGAAAAAGTCTGCTTTTAAGAACTAAACATAAAACATTCTGCCAATTAAAATCCAGTTTTTATACAATTCCTAACATGTCTACGTGGGATTTTGATTTTTTTTAGTTTCACACACGTCACACAAGTCAAATAGTGAGTGGCAATTGTCCTTAAGTCAATTACCTTCCTTGAGAGGAATGAAGTAGTGAGGCTCAACATCTTAAAGGCTTCATAAACATTTGTTGCTGCTGGTTTTGCATAACATAACAGACATAACAGACTTTCTATTCCTAACACTGTCAGTATGAGGGCAATCTGCAATATATGGTAACTGAAGCAAACTTCACAAGTCAAGACTGCTAAAAAATCAATTTACTAGATGACCGGATTCATCACTGGATCTTATGCTTTAAAATATTACAACATACTGTCTATCAGTGTTGCAGGTCATTTCACATTGCATATACACTTCAAACACTACCATGATTATGATGATGGGAAAGGTATAGGCCTATGTACAATGTGAAGTGACTTGCAACAGTCATGGACAATACTTTGCAATCTTTTAAAGCATAAAGTCCAAAGATGACAGCATAGCTGTGCTGAAACCAGTCCTCAAATAAAATGCTTTTTAGCAGCCTTTGCTTGTAAAGTTTTCTTCAGTTACCACAGCAAACTGTGTTGAATTGTTTTGCAAAGGCTGGTTGTGGTATATCAGTTGCTGACTGAGATGAAATTGTTCCACAAGAAGAATTGAGTGGAGTCACAGATTTTCCTGGAAATGTGAGTTTCCAGAAGTTTGTTTCTTGTGAAGATGACATTTATACTTTCACATCTGAGATGAATGTGAGGTACGTGAAATTCTAGAGAACAAACAGTGAATACAAACTGGTTGTGACAACCATCCTGAAGAAAAAGATGACAAAAATGAAGACAATAACATCACAACTAGTTTTGCAGCTGCTTTGCAAGGACTTGATATCACCAGGAACTACTACTCTCTTAATGCACACAACTTCTGTCACTAGATGATGCTGGTAGAGCAAAACAAACAACTCTTCTTGATTTAAAAAAGAAAAAGAAAAGAAAAAAATAATGTGTTGCAAAAAAATGTTATGTATATCTCGATGGTAGGCAATAAAAACCTCTTAACATCATTTTGTCAAATGTTACAGGAGAAGCAAATACAGAGTCTAAAAAAATATCTGAAGTGATACAAATAATGTTGCTACATGTGTAACTATGTAGTAGAACTTATAATTAAATGTTTCCCTGAGACATTCAAGTCTCTTCTTTACATACAATAACGACCAAAGCAGAAGGAATGAATTAAAATTTGTACTGCTGCTGGAACTCGAACCCAGGTCTTCTTGCTTGCTAGGCAGGAATGCTAACTGTTACACCACCTAGTTACAGACAGATAGCGAATTCCATGCACTTTAAGTTTGCAATTAAATAGCTCTTACATTACCTATACATACCTGAATTATGATTCTAGGCCACTCCTGTGCTCCCAGACAAAACCTGTGCTACATATTTTTCCAGGTTGACAAGACGGCACTTTTTTAACAGATTTCACCGAATGGCTGTCATGATCCTCAAAGGGAACAAAAACTGAGCAAATTCTTTCATAACGTCTACTGATGATCAGTGACTACAAGAAGAATGGGAACTTCTAGAAATGGAAGAAATGACTACCTAGAGATAAGCAAATGCCAGTACTCTGCTTAATAAAATCCATGATTAAACTCAATTTTGAATAACCGGGACACTAGATAGTCCAGACTAGAACTCTCAAGCAGCAGCAATTGAATTACTTTCATAACAATACACATTTTTGCCTAACACAAAGGAGACATTTCTAAGGTTTTGACATCACACTACAGCTTTGTGCTGCAGCTAAAAGGAGTTAAAGAGTGATTGTTTATGGGAACAATATGCTGCTGTTGCTATAGGGCAGGGCCGGCCAGAAATTCTGCACGCGTGCGGTGCTCCTGCACATGTGCAACTTCCGGGTCACAGCGCGCACGCCGCAGCCGTCAGTGTTCATGTAGTGCATGTTTCTACGCACAGATGTCGCTCTATCCACTTGCTGAGATACTCTGTACTGGTGCATTCTAGTGCTCTTTCCACAGCTTACAAGCCAACCATGGGAAGGTATTTCACGTATTAAACATTTAAAATACTGTCACAGTCTACTCATTGAGACGTCTACTTTTATGTTAACAGTTTAACCCAGTAAGACAAGTAATACAGTTAACAACCGTGGGTTTTTATTAAGGCAGCTTGAGTGACGTCACGTAAATACGTGTAATGTTTTTGATCTAGTATTTAAGAAAGAGAGCACTTAGCGACTTCCAACGAACCTTAATCATGATTTCAAATAACATTAAACCAATGCAAGGTTTCCTATAACTAATTCTCAGTGCCCTCAGTTACACCCACATAATTTCTGTCTCACTGATCTCTGAACGGAATGACAACCGCAGACCTCTCGATGATGACCTGCACCATTATTGCTATATCTTTCATCAGTTCCGTCTGAAATCTGCATAACAACCGACAATTAGATGAATGTTATGTTTTATCGACTTCAGCTGAGCGTAGCCCTTCACACATAAAAAAGAAAAAAACAAAAACAAAAAACCTAAATGTAAGTATACAACAATCGGTTTAATGACCAATTTTCCTGATAATAATGTAACATGGAGCAAAATGAGGCAATAATGCGCAGTTAGTAAACAATAATTTTTAATTATGAATAAATCCAAACACGTTTATCACTGGTCATGACAGCTCAGTGACAAACGCAAGCAGTTGTGGGAGATTTTCATCACTGATGCTTGATTGAAACGACTGAGAACACAGATCTTCCATTCTTTACTTTTTCACAGTACTTGCCATTTCTCAGTACTTCTCTGTTAAAGTTACGGTCACCAGGGGTAAACGAGACTGGGTATGTTGCGCTCTTGCTTGTACCACATAAACAGGGAAGAGGAGCCGCCGCCGTTCATTTAGGACACATGTCTAATAACAGATGTCGCTGTTGCACACGTGCGCACATGTGCAGCACTTCCGCACATCTGCACACTGTGCAGCATTTGGCCGGCCCTGCTATAGGGTGAGACCAAAAAATATGATTAAAAGAAATCTAACCCAGAACTACAGGAGGAACTGCATTGTATTAAACCCTTCTCACTGCTTGTAATAGGCAGCTAACATTTCCAAGTGGAAATAAGGTACTCCATTTCCAAGTGGAAATAAGGGAAATCAGATGTGTGAGCCATATAACCAGAGAAGCAGTATGCATTTAATGAAACCAGTAACTTTCAACCTCAACCTCATACAAAAAGCACATGTTGGAATGATCTGATGATAGTGGTCATGACAACTAAAGGAAACAATGTGGTTTTTGCTGGCAGGTAAAAGTCAGAAGAAAATACCAGGAAAACCATGCCAGTTTTTACCAACAAACTGTGTGAATGATGTGTTAGTGAGTACAAGAAGTGCAAAATGTTGTATTCAGACTATAATGTATGCGCTCTTAGTCATTTTGGGCATACTTCCTGCCTCCTGATAAGCCATTCAAAGCATATGATACTGTTACAAGACAAAATGGATGAAATATAGAAAAAAATTATGGTATCCCATGCCCCCCTCTTAAAGGGTCTCTTCAAAGGCCACCCATTACTGGTTTTCTTGGAGTACAATAGCTGAACATTTTATTTTATGAAACAGTCAAATTCCTTATGAGTAACACTGAACTGATCCTTCAACTCAACCTCTTGTCAGGTAGTGAACCACATCACTTGTGTTCACATCAAGTGTAACAAACTAAAGCAGTCTCTATGGTTTCACAATTGTAAAATTAATGACATCACAAACATTCTTTCTTTAACTGCCTTAGTCCCCTCTGATGAAACATTAAAGATATTAGCTATCCTCCAAGTGCTTTTATATCTCAATATTATTTAAAAATGACGCATCAGCAAAGCAAGAAATGGCACTCTTACTATAACAGTATTGTACCACCATGGGCTAGCACTAATCAATCTACAGCAATTCCAAGGATATACCTTCCTTGAGACATGCTGTAAAATGAAACTGACAGTATCAAACATCATTGTCAAATTTCTCACAACATACACTATGAACACAATAGACATACGTCTGGGCTTACAACATCCTAGGCAGACTTCGGTGGATCATATTCACTAAGTCCACAAGTTCTAAGCTTTACTCAATGCACACCAACAGACTCAAAAATTCCCACAACCCCAAAACTGGTAAAAACCTGCAAACCAGTCGAAAGGTGACATGAGTGAGTACAAAGGGAATTGACTTACTTGCAATTTTGTGTAGCACTCTGAACCTACATGCCCTGCACTCAGCTCTCTCTCAGAATAAATGATCACAGTTCCTCCAACAGCCTACTCGTAACACACATCTGGTTGCTGAACACTCAATGAAATGGAGTGACCAATAAACTAGGAAACTCATATGCTACTTTAATCCTCCTTTGTCCCTTTCCATGCTATTAAACAGCCTTCGTTTCACCCTGTTCACATATTGTGGCACTAGGGCTGCCACAAATTTCCCCAAGTGAATTCCCCTGATATGTCCTTGATTTCTAGACAAGTTTTAGCATTTTTCCCTGACAAATTTTAAAATCTCAAGGGTAAGTTAAACACTGGCAGGCTCAATCCATTACAGGTACCTGCAGAAACGGCCTACAGTTTTGGTTCAACATGGAAATCCACTCATGTGGCCAGTTATTCACAAGCCACAGACAGCATTTTGATGAAATAAGACCACGATGATCAATCCATGCAACAGGTAACTTGCTCAAATTCTCTCAGAATCAATAATAAAGAGGATAAGTAGTAACTCACCGTAAAGATGACTGCTGAACTGCAGACATGCACATAGAAAAGACCATCACGCCCTCACAACTAGTCACTGCTTTTGTCAGGAAACAAGAGCACACATATGATCACTCAGGCACAACTCATGCAAACACAATCGCTGTCTCCAGCTGCTGCATCTAAAATCTCTGAGAATCTTATCTAAACAAACCACTCTCAGGCCTGCCTGCCTCTTATCAGCAGATGCTAGACTAGCAGCAAGAAGTGGTGGCAGTGCTGACTGTAAGCTGAGGGGAGTGGTAGGAAGGCGAGAAGCAGTAGTAATGAGAGAGGAGGGAAGTGGCACACGTATTCAGCTGCACCCAGCCAGTAACAATGCACAACACCTCAGATAACAAATCATTTCATCTATTGAGACAAAAACGAGACTCTTCCTGTGTTTCTTTTTTCAAATTTCCCCAATATTTCCCCGATTCCCAGAACCTGTGGCAGCCTCGGGTGCTAACAGAATAGCTTATTTTCTGACGTTGCCATCCCATTTCGGATCATTTCCTTTTATACCATCTTTCTTTACATTGTTTCCATTTGCATTGCGCAATTATTTTTATTTTATGTCTCTTCCTGGACCTTTTAACTGCTAACAGATCACTATAATCTTCTTAATTTTAAACCCTGGCCTCTTATTAGTCCACTGTTACTGTTAACTCATTTCCTGCACCTTCTGAGTATTAATGAACATTTTCCTTCCTCTAGTACCATACACTTCATACAGTACATGGACTTTTTACATTTTCTTTTTTTCTACCCTCTCATTTTGCTTGACAAAGGAAACTCTTAAAAGTTTTGTGCATTTTTAATTTGTGCTCCTGTCCTTTATTGTCCAGTTGTCAATGCTTTGCCAAATGCTGTTTCAAAAAGTGGGAATTCTAATGCTTTACTTCCTACTGTGAATTAGATTAATAATGTGTGGTAGGAAACTAATGTGCAGCTAATATCTCAGTATAACAGATTTACACCTTTTGATTCCTTTCGTTTCATAAGTAATTTTACTCATGCACAAACCATATCGCTAGTCCTAACTCAGAAGGTCAGACACACTGCAGAAAGTTATACATCTGCAGTGCACAAGCTGTTCATTCTACACTGCCTTGCAGAACATAAAGTGCCCTCTTCGCTTACCCAAGACGACACCATGTATGGAAATTGCACAATACTGGTTAGAAATAATGACAGACATATATAAATTTCCATTGTGAACAATGGGTGGAAATTATGCAGTAAAGCAAAAGTTTTATTTTTAAGCACCATAAGGTGGCAGTAAGAACAAGGATGTTCAAATTAGGAGTGATGATGGAACTAGCTTGATTACTTGTTCCAGAAGTGTTAGCAACAGATTACAGGCACAGTCTTCAACTATTCAGAGCTACAGTACATTCTTTTTCATACCAGTTGTATTAAAATGAATTATATGTTATTTAAGCAATGCTGTAAATCAACAGCCAATTGGGAAAGTTACTTTATAGACATACTGCTAACAAAAGGGGCACCAGGGGTAGTAGCACACGGCACGCAAAGGCCTTGAGCGACCTGTGCAGTGATCAATGTTGATGGGCAAGTTATTACACCCACGAAGAGGGTATCTATGCATTGCAAATCAAATACAATATAATACACTTAGCCATATACTTACATGTATACACATAACAGGTAGGTCAATGTAGTTGAGTAACTCATGATGGTATTTCACCGACATACATGAGCTGAAGAAAACCATAACTTTCTTCTTTCTGTTCTTCTTAAGGAATGTAAATAACAACAAAAACCTCTTCTCTGAAGGACACACAACGTAACCTGCAAAAATGAGGAAAGATCATATTAATTAAACTTACACTATGATTTATTAAAAGTTGGTACAATGTGGTTTCTATGTTGCAATCTACACACACCAAAAAAAAGTTTTGCACCATCCCGGTTCCCAGAACTCCAGAAGATGGATGTTGACTGCGGATACTGTATCACTGGCACAGTCCCTTTGACTGTTCAGAGATGTCACTAAACCCACCCAAAGACGTAAACAACAATGCATGACCAGAGCCTGTTAGACAGAGGGGATCCAACAGCCGATCAGTTCTGTCACTCCACCAGGAAGGAGGTACACGGCTCCTGTTGTCTGTAGTTCAACCATGCCTAGACGGTCAATAACTATGTTCAATCATGTCCCCTTTGTTACTTTGTGCCAGGAAGGGCTCTTAACAAGGGAAGTGTCCAGGCATCTCTGAGTGAACCAAAGCGGTGTTGTTCAGACATGGAGAAGATACAGAGCGGCAGAAACTCTAGATGACATGCCTCGCTCAGGTTGCCCAAGGGCAGTGGATAACTGCTACCTACGGATTATGACTCAGAAGAACCCTGACAGCAAAGCCACCATGTTGACCAATGATTTCGTGTAGCCACAGGATGTCATGTTACGACTCAAACTGTGCGCAATAGGCTGCAGGATGTGCAACTTCACTCCCGACATACATGGCGAGGTCCCTCTTTGCAACTACGACACCATGCAGTGCAGTACAGATGGGCCCGACAACATGCTGAATGGACTGCTCAGGATTGGCATCATGTTCTCTTCACCAATGAGTGTCGCATGTCTTCAACCAGACAATCGTTGGAGATGGTTTTGGAGGCAACCCAGTCAGGCTGAACACCTTAGACACACTGTCCAGCTAGTGCAGCAAGGTGGAGGTTCCCTTGTGTTTTGCGGTGGGATTATGTGGGGCTGACATACACCACTGGAAGTCATGGAAAGCGTCATAATGGCTGCATTATATGTGAATGCCATCCTCTGACCAATTGTGCAACCATATCAGCAGCATATTAACAAGGCATTCGTCTTCATGCATGACAATTCGCACCCCCATCGTGCACATCTTGTAAATGACTTCCTTCAGGATAACGACATTGCTTGATTAGAGTGGCCAGCATGTTCTTTAAACAAAAACCGTACCAAACATGCCTGGTATAGATTGAAAAGGGCTATTTATGGATGACATGACCCACCAACTACTCTGAGGGATCTACACCAAATCACCATTGAGGAGTGGGACAATCTGGACCTTGGTGAACTTGTGGATAGCATGCCACAATGAATACAGACATGCATCAATGCAAGCAGTTGTGCTACATGGGATAAGAGGTGCCAGTGTGTACAGCAATCTGTACCACCACTTCTGAAGGTCTCCCTGTATGGTGGCATAATATGCAATGTGCAGTTTTCAAGAGCAATAAAAAGGGTAGAAATAATGTTTATGTTGATCTCTATTCCAATTTTTTGTACAGGTTCCCTATTCCAATTTTTTGTACAGGTTCCGGAACTGGCAGAACTGAGGTGATGCAGAACTTTTTTGATGTGTGTATTAGAACTACCAAGATCTAAACAATACTGGAAAAACCTCTGTTTGGAGCTAAGAATGGAAGGAGTAATGGAAGGAGTAAGATTATAACATCCAATGTAGTTGAGATGCTGAGTTGTGGACAGGCACATAAACAAGAACTGGAACATTATAGCTCAGCTTACAAACATGTGTCCTTCGGCAGAGCACACTGGCAGACAGAAATACCCAGCCACACAACTACATCCTGTATCCTATGTGGGGTGTGGGGGTTGAGTACAGCAAACTGGATGAGGTTACTGTGAAAAACTTTAGAGGAAGGGTGTGGTAAGGGTTTGTAAAGGAAGGGACAGGAATGGCAAAATAAGAGGGATCTTGACTGGTTGCTCTGACTGCAGACATGGGTAGTGTTAAGATGAAAACTGTTGAGAGAAACTGCGGAGAACAACTGACACACACACACACACACACACACACACACACACACACACACACACTTACTTACTTCCACCACATCCAACATACAGCTGCAAAGAAACAAGTTGTGTATTACCCAATACCACCCAAACTGGAATAGCAGTTTCACCCAAATCATTATATATTGCAATCCAACGTTATGTTACATCTATTTCCAAAGCTTGCTACATTATTGATAATATAAAGGAGTTATGTATGAGACACGTCTTATGTCATCCCTTACTCCTCAAGCCCATTTTATTCCAGTCTAGTCACACATATGCACTGTCAAATCAGAGGAATGACACTTGTAAAGCCATCTGCAACAGATTCCAACTCCATTGCTACCATTACACATTCATTTGTGTGCATAACTACCAACTAGCTTCCCGCATTGGTGAATGTTGCCTGCAGAACTGTGTTAAATGGCAAAGTTGACCAATTAATGACACATCATGCCACTTAGCAGATGATAGGAGACTTAATTTCCTGTGTCAAGCAAAGTGCCACATGGTTCTACCCACACTCCACTCCCTTGTGTGCTCCAACATCAGCTTCTGTTTGTGCAAGTGGAAATTCTCTCTCAAACACAATGTTCAGTCACAGAATCCCTTTGGCCATGTCTGCTACTCACTGCCTAATAGCCACCTCATATCCTCCTTTTCTGTTTCTCATCACCATCGCCGCCGCCACCACCACCACCACCACCACCACCACCACCACCATGTTTACAAATGATGATCTTAGTCTGAATAACGGAAGCAAAGTTGCTAAATCAACTCAACATCAAATCCTGCTGCCTCTAATTCTTGTCCTCCTTTTCTTCCTTTACCAACTAACAAATCAAAGAGATCTACTAAAGGATGAGTTCCACAGATATTAAACAAACAAAGTTTTTCTGAGAGATAATGACACTAGCTCTATTCTGACACTCCTAATGGTCAAAATGCAGTCTTCTGCCCTGGGCTAGTTGATGAGGTTTTCACTTCCTAATGTGACCAATTTCTGTCCCCCCCCCCCCTCCTCCCCCAACTCCTAGAGAGTCAGCACATGTCCCTATGAGTGTGTTTGGTTGTCAGCTTCCAGATGTTATGCAGCATTCACCTAAACAATAATACACAATGAAGCTATCTCATGAGACTTGGGAAGTCTGTTGTCAAAATATTTCTGGTGATTGAGCAGGCATTTGGGATATATATCTGTCACTGCAGCAGGTCTGGTGTTCCAGTGGCACAATGCATTTTTGGAAGACTGGATTGACATCCACAATGAAATTCACTCTGTAAGCCCTTCAGCATTGAAAGGTAAAGACAGTGACACTCCACATTTATCTGATAGCTCAGACACTCTATGTACCCAAAACCATTGTCTCATGAGATTATAACCAAACAATTTTAAATTGAAGTGTGTGCATACTCTGGCTCCAAAAATTTTGAGGAACAACCACAAAGCCAACAGAGTGCTCATTTGTGAACTTCTAGAATTGTCTAGAAGTGATGCTGCTTGTCTGGACGGCGCCATAATGGGACAATAGTTTATGTTTTCAAATATGACCCTGAGTCAAAAAGACAGAGTTCTGAATGACACGCCTCACAGTCAACGAGGCCCAAGAAGGCATTCCTTGGCAGATATAAAGTGAAGGAACGTGATTGTCTTTTTCAATGCCAGTGATATTGTCATTCATGAGTTTGTAGCTGCTGGGTGGGTGTCAATGATGCCTTTTACGTGGAAGTGCTGAAAAGGTTGAGAGAGGGGATGGGAGGGGGGAGGTAGAGGATCATGAGAGAACAGATTAAAAAGAGCCAGTTCCTGGAATGTGCCACCAGAGAGGTGGCAGTCAACATCCAGGAAGGCAGCACATTGCGTTAGGTGAAATGAATAGGAAAGAGGGTACTAAAGTTGTGAAGGTATCAGCATAGGGTACCTTGGCCCTCAGTCTGGATCATGAAGATATTGTCAATGAACCGGAACTAGACTACAGGTTGCCATATCTTACCATTATATTAGGTTGTTGCACAAGTTCATAGCACTTCTGTTTTGCAAGTTGGTATTCTAGTTGCTATGGACTTATTTATCGGCTGTCATTTTTAATTTGTAGATAACTGTTGTTATTAGAGTTTATATATTGTCATTTTATCATTTTGAGATACCGAGTGGCACTGTGGGCACTAGAAAATGGAGTATGAAGTGGAGAAATCTGAATATTTCCCATATATTCTTCTTATTGAGTTCAAAGGATGGGTGACGGCAGCACAGGCAACCAGAAACACATGCACAATGTGTATGTGGATAATACCACTGATCAGAGAACGACAAGAAAATGGTTCTTATTCTAAAGATTGTTTCAACATTATTGATATCTACATTCAGGAAGACCTTCAGGATCTATTGATCATCCCTGTCAGTGGACTCAAGAACTGGCAAATGTGATGAACTGTGGTCATTCCACCATTGTGTGAATTTTGAATGCAATGGGAATGTTTCAAAAATTGGGTGTAAGGGTACCACATGCTTCAAATCACAAAAATCAAAGGATGGTCACATGTGCATCTCTGCTTGCTTATTATCAGCTAGCTCATAACAGACACCGACCATTCCTATGTCAAATTGTTACTGGGGATGAGAAATGTTAACATAATGAAACAATGGGAATAACTGAGAAGATACATGTTATGCATCTGATGGAACGGTAATAGTGTGTACTATGAACTGCTTCTCTTACGTGTAACCATCAGTGCTGACATTTACTGTCAATAACTAAAACACCTTGCATTCACAATTCAAGAACAAAAACCAGGAACGCTGTATGAAGTGATGCAATAACGCCAGCTCCCATTTTGTTACACGGACAAAAAACACCATACATGAGTTGGGAAGTCATTCCACATACACCTTGTTCACCTGATCTTGCACTTGCAGATTTTCACCTTTACCACACACTATCAAACAATCTTCAAGGAACTTCCCTTCCAGATGAAAATGCGCTCCAAACACAGAACGGTGAAGATGTTCCTATCCGTCCAATTGTATCATCATTCACTGCTCCTTCTTACAAACTAGCCAGTAAACTGGATGTCCTAATTAAGAGCAAGACTAAATTCAAAGCAAAGCATGGTATTTCAAACTCCGTGAACCTAAAAAATAAGTTAAAAGGTATATCTGTCTCACACAGTGATAAATTAGTATCTTTTTTATGTCAGCAGTTTTTTTTCTAACATACCAGTAGTAGAATGCATTGATATTCTGACAGAGCTGATGCACAAGTCTAATGTCAATCCTGTGGAATTGAATGACTTGAGACTTGCCACACAGACATTCCTTGCACAGAACTATTTCCAGTTCCAAGGGACTCTTTATAAACAATTAGATGGCTTAGCTATGGGTCCCCCTCTTAGTCCACTGTTGGCTGAAATATTTATGGACCATTTTGAACAAAATTTTCTAAAAACATAACCTCTGAGTGCAAACATCAAATACTGGTTTAGATATGTAGATGATGTCCTGACACAGTAACACCTTCTTGCCCACAACACCCCATAGCTCACAAACATGCAGCTTTCCACTCAAGTGGTACACCGTCTCATATCTATCATCATGTCCAGAGATGATTTTAAAGCAGAGTTAGATACTATAAGATTTATTGCCACAGCCAATGGCTACAATCCAGTTCTTATTGACCACATCTTGTACAGGAAACAAAAACTGAGAATTATACCCCTCCTCTATGCCCCACCTGCTTCCCCATCCACTGTCTGCAAGAAATGGTGTACACTACCATTTCTAGGTCAGGCATCACAGATTGTAGCCAAAGCACTGACATCCTGCAAGTATAGGCTTTCCTACTATGTCAGGAACACGACAGCCCAGTGTGTTTTTAATAGCAAAGACAAGATCCAGTTATTAGCCATCAGTGGGGTATACAAAATCATCTGTTCTGATTCTAACAAATATTACATTGGTCAGTCAGGCAGAGACATATCAACTAGGTTGACTGAACATGAAGGCAGCTGGAGGTTGCGGAATTCAGATTCTACATTTGCTCAGCATGTACTGAGTGAGGGTCACAACTACCAGCCAGTGTCCCATGTACTTCACTTAGCAAACAAAGGCCATAAGCCATAAACTAAACCTTATGGAAGCCCTGGAAATTAACAAACATCTTGCTCACAGTCTATATCTCATCCAAAAATGACCAGACACAGCTCAACACTTCCCTTCTCCTAAGCTTCATATAATCATCTTTGTTGTTCATTACTTCCCACATTCCCTCTTCCAACATATTCCCATTTTCCTGTATTCATTAAGTTGTTTTGTTTTGTTGATGTTGTCTTTGTATTCCACATAGACTGTAGTTTCAATAGTTAAGGCTTTCTTTTAATTTGTACTCGTATTAGTGTCCATGTTTAACATCCCTTGTAGTTACTGTTCGTATTTTACTTTGCTCATTTATTTAATGAAAACTGTTTCACAACCACTGCTTTGATTATAATGTTAATGTTAAAATGCAGTACCACCACACTCTCAAACTGTAGGTTCCCTCAAACACCTCCGTTTTCCTACATTTATTTATTTCTGTTTATCTTACTGATCTGCAGATGACGATGAAATTGAAGAAATATATGATGAAATAAAAGAAATTATTCAGATAGTGAAGGGTGACGAAAATTTAATAGTCATGTGTGACTGGAATTTGGTAGTAGGAAAAGGGAGAGAAGGAAACGTAGTAGGTGAACATGGATTGGGGGTCAGAAATGAAAGAGGAAGCCGACTGGTAGAATTTTACACAGAGCACAACTTAATCATAGCTAACACTTGGTTCAAGAATCATAAAAGAAGGCTGCATACATGGAAGAAGCCTGGAGATACTAAAAGGTTTCAGATAGATTATATAATGGTAAGACAGAGATTTAGGAACCAGGTTTTAAATTGTAAGACATTTCCAGGGACTGATGTGGATTCTGACCACAATCTATTGGTTAAGATCTGTAGATTAAAACTGAAGAAACTGCAAAAATATACAATACTGCGTGAAGAGTTTGACAGAGCACTGGAAGACCGAGTCGAAACAAGGCCCCCGGAGTAGACAACATTCCATTAGAATTACTGAAGGCCTTGGGAGAGCCAGTCCTGACAAAACTGTACCATCTGGTGAGCAAGATGTATGAAAAAGGCAAAATACCCTCAGACTTCAAGAAGAATATAATAATTCCAATCCCAAAGAAAGCAGGTGTTGACAGTTGCGAAAATTACTGCACTATCAGTTTAATCAGTCACAGCTGCAAAATACTAACGCGAATTCTTTACAGACGAATGGAAAAACTAGTAGAAGCTGACCTCGGGGAAGATCAGTTTGGATTCCGTAATGTTGGAACACGTGAGGCAATACTGACCCTACAACTTATCTTAGAAGCTAGAATAAGGAAGGGCAAACCTACGTTTCTAGCATTTGTAGACTTGGATAAAGCTTTTGACAATGTTGAATGGAATACTCTCTTTCAAATTCTGAAGGTGGCAGGGGTAAAATACAGGGAGCGAAAGGCTATTTACAATTTGTTCAGAAACCAGGCGGCAGTTATAAGAGTAGAGGGACATGAAAAGGAAACAGTGGTTGGGAAGGGAGTGAGACAGGGTTGTAGTCTCTCCCCGATGTTATTCAATCTGTGAATTGAGCAAGCAGTGAAGGAAACAAAAGAAAAATTCGAAGTAGGTATTAAAATCCATGGAGAAGAAATAAAAACTTTGAGGTTGGCCAATGACATTGTAATTCTGTCAGAGACAGCAAAGGACTTGGAAGAGCAGTTGAAGGGAATGGACAGTGTCTTGAAAGGGGGATATAAGATGAACATCAACAAAAGCATAACGAGGATAATGGAATGTAGTTGAATTAAGTCTGGTGATGCTGAGGGAATTAGACGAGGAAATGAGACACTTAAAGTAGTAAAGGAGTTTTGCTATTTGGGGAGCAAAATAACTGATGATGAACGAAGTAGAAAGGATATAATATGTAGACTGGCAATGGCAACGAAAGCGTTTCTGAAGAAGAGAAATTTGTTAACATCAAGTAAAAAGTGTCAGGAAGTAGATTCTGAGAGTATTTGTATGGAGTGTAGCCATATAGGGAAGTGAGACATGGACGATAAATAGTTTGGACAAGAAGAGAATAGAAGCTTTTGAAATGTGGTGCTACAGAAGAATGCTGAAGATTAGATGGGTAGATCACATAACTAATGAGGAGGTTTTCAGAATGAGATTTTCACTCTGCAGCGGAGTGTGCGCTGATATGAAACTTCCTGGCAGATTAAAACTGTGTGCCAGACCGAGACTCAAACTCCGGACCTTTGCCTTTCGCGGGAGAGCTTCTGTAAAGTTTGGAAGGTAGGAGACGAGATACTGGTAGAAGTAAGGCTGTGAGGACGGGGCGTGAGTCGTGCTTGGGTAGCTCAGTTGGTAGAGCATTTGCCCGCGAAAGGCAAAGGTCCCGAGTTCGAGTCTCGGTCCGGCACACAGTTTTAATCTGCCAGGAAGTTTCATAATGAGGAGGTATTGAATAGCATTGGGGAGAAGAGAAGTTTGTGGCACAATTTGACTAGAAGAAGGGATCAGTTGGTAGGACATGTTCTGAGGCATCAGGGGATCACCAATTTAGTATTGGAGGGCAGTGTGGAGGGTAAAAATCGTAGAGGGAATCCAAGAGATGAATACACTAAGCAGATTCAGAAGGATGTAGGTTGCGGTAGGTACTGGGAGATAAAGAAGCTTGCACAGGATAGAGTAGCATGGAGAGCTGCATCAAACCAGTCTCAGGACTGTAGACCACAACAACAACTATCTTATTGATACTGCTTAAGTTCCTTATGTATTCTGTAGTTACATTGATAACTGTCTCTTTAATTGGTTGTGTATCACTCTCCATGTTTCATACCTCCTGATGCAGCCTTGTCTAGTACTAATTTTATTTTATTTTATTTTATTAGTTTTGTTTATTAATAGAAACTGTTATGTAGGCATGCTATTCCTATTTTGCACTAAAGGTTTTCCTGTTTACTCCGTTGTTATTTATGTATTGTTCAGTTTTTACTTTTTCACTGCAAAGATGTTACTGTATGTTTCTACTTCAGTCTAGATGTGTTACTTCTGTTCCAATGTTGCTTGCTAACATGTAACTCCTTGGTGATAATACTTACTAAATGTCTGAATATGGCCTAGTAAGGCGAAAACCGGTTAACAATTACAGTAATATTGTAGAACAAAAGCAAACTGGTGCTTTTCATTTATTTTAAATTTTACGTCTGTACGACCAATACTTTCAATAAGTTCAAAGGTACCATCAGTTCTAAGAGTAGCACGGTTTGGGGGCTGACAAGTATGAGCTCCAGACAGAAAACAGATCATATGACACCTCAGATAGCCAGCTCATTGTGGGCTGGTTTAAGATGCCAGAGAGAGAGAGAGAGAGAAAGAGAGAGAGAGAGAGAGAGAGAGAGAGAGAGAGAGAGAGAGAGAGAGAGAGAGAGAGAGAGAGAGAGAGACCACCGACAATGCCATTGTAAAAAAACTTTTGTTTGCTCTTAAATGTACACTCCTGGAAATGGAAAAAAGAACACATTGACACCGGTGTGTCAGACCCACCATACTTGCTCCGGACACTGCGAGAGGGCTGTACAAGCAATGATCACATGCACGGCACAGCGGACACACCAGGAACCGCGGTGTTGGCCGTCGAATGGCGCTAGCTGCGCAGCATTTGTGCACCGCCGCCGTCAGTGTCAGCCAATTTGCCGTGGCGTACGGAGCTCCATCGCAGTCTTTAACACTGGTAGCATGCCGCGACAGCGTGGACGTGAACCGTATGTGCAGTTGACGGACTTTGAGCGAGGGCGTATAGTGGGCATGCGGGAGGCCGGGTGGACGTACCGCCGAATTGCTCAACACGTGGGGCGTGAGGTCTCCACAGTACATCGATGTTGTCGCCAGTGATCGGCGGAAGGTGCACGTGCCCGTCGACCTGGGACCGGACCGCAGCGAAGCACGGATGCACGCCAAAACCGTAGGACCCTACGCAGTGCCGTAGGGGACCGCACCGCCACTTCCCAGCAAATTAGGGACACTGTTGCTCCTGGGGTATCGGCGAGGACCATTCGCAACCGTCTCCATGAAGCTGGGCTACGGTCCCGCACACCGTTAGGCCGTCTTCCGCTCACGCCCCAACATCTTGCAGCCCGCCTCCAGTGGTGTCGCAACAGGCGTGAATGGAGGGACGAATGGAGACGTGTCGTCTTCAGCGATGAGAGTCGCTTCTGCCTTGGTGCCAATGATGGTCGTATGCGTGTTTGGCGCCGTGCAGGTGAGCGCCACAATCAGGACTGCATACGACCGAGGAACACAGGGCCAACACCCGGCATCATGGTGTGGGGAGCGATCTCCTACACTGGCCGTACACCTCTGGTGATAGTCGAGGGGACGCTGAATAGTGCACGGTACATCCAAACCGTCATCGAACCCGTCGTTCTACCATTCCTAGACCGGCAAGGGAACTTGCTGTTCCAACAGGACAATGCACGTCCGCATGTATCCCGTGCCACCCAACGTGCTCTAGAAGGTGTAAGTCAACTACCCTGGCCAGCAAGATCTCCGGATCTGTCCCCCATTGAGCATGTTTGGGACTGGATGAAGCGTCGTCTCACGCGGTCTGCACGTCCAGCACGAACGCTGGTCCAACTGAGGCGCCAGGTGGAAATGGCATGGCAAGCCATTCCACAGGACTACATCCAGCATCTCTACGATCGTCTCCATGGGAGAATAGCAGCCTGCATTGCTGCGAAAGGTGGATATACACTGTACTAGTGCCGACATTGTGCATGCTCTGTTGCCTGTGTCTATGTGCCTGTGGTTCTGTCAGTGTGATCATGTGATGTATCTGACCCCAGGAATGTGTCAATAAAGTTTCCCCTTCCTGGGACAATGAATTCACGGTGTTCTTATTTCAATTTCCAGGAGTGTAGTACTTGTACAAGAAGGGAGGTGGGTGGAATATTTATCATTTAACCCAGATGACCCTATGATCCTTCCAGATGAATTGTATGCATAGAATTACAATTATTAAAATAACTAACATTGTTGGAGTTGTGGAACATTTTTCAAACAATGAAACCTAAGTTTTAAGTCCATTGTTGACAGAGTGTAGCCAAACAGTGTCATACTGGTGCCACAGTCGTCTGAGTCGTGCTTTGAAAATAACTCTTCTGCTGCAATGGATGGACTGACAGACATAGTTCTGCATGGGTGGGTAAACTTTATTATGAATGTTTATTATTTATATTCTTTTTATGTTAATAACATCTCAAATGTTTAATCTTACATACGGTGGTAAAAATGTTATATTAGACAGTTACATAGGTAGCATTTAGGGCCTTATTTCTAAACATCCTTCCAGAAGAATGGCAGGATTGCAAGACATCTTTCCTATTTACTTGCAGGAAAAGGATTACACTAAATGTACTATACGAAATTCTCTACAGCAATGGTGATTTACCAAATAATGGTGTAGATGTGGCCCTAACTCCTCCTCTGTATGCCACAGGTGACATTACTGAAGAAGATTCAGATACTGAGGATAATCTTTATAGAGATAACTTACCTGCAAGTCAGCTAAATGCAAATGTTTTGATTACTGACCCACATATTCAGACTTTGACTCTAGATTTGCCAACGGAAACAAATTCTTTTCAGAAAGAACAAATACCTGATACATCTTCTGTGAGTAGCAACAACAGAAATGATACTGGTAATAAGCATCAGATATCTCTGTCAGCTACTCCTCCTTCCTCAAAATTATAAATGGGATTCTGTTTCAAAATGCAAGTCTTTCCAAGAAAGTTTTAACTGGACAAAAGACAGCATTCCTGAATCAACTGTAGAATGGCCTCTAATGAATAATGCAATTAACAAAAAAGGTATGAGTCCTCTAGAATACTATTAAAATTTATCAGACGAAGAGGTTATCAGTCTGACGGTTACATATGCCAATCAGTATGAGAAATGAAATAGATTTGGAGACTGCGCTGAAAATGGAATGCGGGTTTTTATAGCTGTTTTTCTCCTTAGTGGGTATGTTGTGCTCTAGAGGAGGAAGATATATAGGGGCAAGAAGAAACTGACAGATGTAATGCATTTGTCTCCAATGCCATATCAAGAGACTGATTCAATTTTATTATGAACAATCTTCATGTTTGCAACAATGATGAACTTGATCCAAATGATAGATTTGCAAAAATCAGATGATAGTTATCCATGCTCAATGAGAGATTTATACCTCTTGCACCACATGAACGCCTCCATTCAGTTGATGAGTCGATGGTGCCATATTTTGGACGACATGGGTGTAAATAGTTCATCAAAGTTTACTAACTCATCTTAAAAAATTATATTATGTCCAAATAATTTAAAGTGTTTTCATAATGGTATATATTTCAGGAAAACCAATTTGATATGGATATAAGTTCTGGTGCAGAGGTACCAGTGATGGATATCTAATATGGCTGTAAACTTATCAGGGAACTAGAACTTGCAGCAAAAAGTATAAGGGCAAGGATCTGGGGTATGGAGTTATATGTACATATGCTGGTCAGCTGCTGCACAATATTCCATACATACCGATTTTTCTTTGACAGCCTGTTTACCAGTGTTAAATTCTGCAAGATCTCAAGAAAAAAGGCACTGAAGCTACTGGGACAATCCGCCAGAACAGAATACCTGAAAGCTGCGTTCTTTTCCACCAGAAAAATTCAGGAAGGAGAAAAAGAGGAACGCACGAGTCCTGTTCAGATAAAAATTCTGGCAAAAGTCTGAACGTATACTTTAAAATGTTATGCTCTGAAATAAATCAACATGCTAATTAACTTTCTTTTGTTTCAGGAATATCAATTCTCACGTGGAATGATAACAGTGTCATTACTTTGGCTACCAATTACAACCAGGCTCTGCCACCAAGACAGGTAGGCCGATTCTCCAGGGAGAAGAAACAGAAAGTGTCAGTGCCTCGACCTAAACTGTTCCAAGCATATAATAATCATATGGGTGGCATAGATTGCACAGTCAAAATATATCCTTATATAGAACATACATACAAAGAAAAAAGTGGTATTTTCCTATAATAGCACATCTAATCAACGTTACTGAACAAAATGCTTGTAATCTGTTCAGGCGAAATGAGGGGCCAATTGATCATCGTCTCACATTTACGTGCCGTATTGCCACTGCCGTACTTAACGAAAATAAGAGGATTGTCCAAAGCAGAGAACAACATTCCAGAGTAAATGAAATAGAATCACGCTGTGATGGGAAAGAACATTATGTTGGTGATTTACCAGTAGATGGCAAAACAAACAAGAAAATACAACTGCAATGCAGAATGTCCAAGAAGAAGATCACCACTAAGTGTCTCAAGGGTGAATTGGCTCTCTATGTTTCATGTTTTCTGCCTTCCCATACAAAATTGTAGTTGATGTAATATTGTTGAAAATGTAGTCATATTATCCTGCCATCCTTCCAGAAGGAAGACCTATTGTGAGTAGACTATAATGTAGCTGTTGTAAAATCTGTTTTCCATGTTTGTAACAACAAAAGCTAATAAAGTATTAGAATGTATACAAAAATTTTTAATATTTTTTCTTCAGGACTAGCTGGGTTAAAGTACTTTTAACACACACATAATAACTGACAGTAAACTATGAAGTATTACAAAAATACTAACCTTGATCTAAGCCTTCCACTGTGGCCTTATCTTTCTCATCATCTACTCCAACATATACTGGTTCTTTCTTTAAGGCTAATTTTGTGAGTGCTTCTGTCTTTGCAGTTGTTGTAGCACTGAAAAGCATAGTCTGTCTGCGCTCTGTCGAAAAAAGTAAAGATATTTTCTTTTTCTCTTAACTCCAAATAGTATCTACTGGTCACATAAATACAAGTACTTTTACATACAGATTATCAATTATTGCAAACAAACTCTAAAGATTATGAAAACATAAGATTTGCTTACTTGGCAATAGATTGATAATCTGTTTCATTTCTTCCTCAAATCCGATGTCCAATATTCTATCAGCCTCATCTATTACGAGGCACTGTAGATTTTTATACAAGAAATCTGCAGTATTTTGAAGATGATCCAATAATCTCCCAGGTGTTGCCACAATGATGTTGATACCTAAAAGGGTAAGTAATAGTTTCCAAAAATAAATTCCACAGCCACAATATAGCCTTTAAAAAAAAAAAAAAAAAAAGCACAAAAATTTACATGCATAGCAAGTACTTCACCTTTTGCAAGTTTTTGGGCTTCAGTCTGTCTATTGGCACCACCCATTAACAAACCATAGGTATGGTGGTGGTACTTCATAAGTTCCTTTAAGACACCAAATGTCTGCATGGACAATTCCCTCGTTGGAGATATGATTATGCAACCTGTGCCTAGAATGATTCAAATAAAACAAAACTGAGATTTTCATACACTCTAAAACCTTAGTGTAACATAGCCACATCCTGTAGATGGCACAGTGAGTTGCACAAATGCACAACAAAATGATGTCTACACATTCAAGCTTTCACCTTCCTATAATGTGAAAACAATAAAACACACATAAGCAGAACTAGCACACACATGACTGTCTGGCTGCTGAGGTCGGACAGCGCTTAAAAGCTGTGACTGATGGGAAAGCAATCTGTGTGTGGAGAGGTTATGGAGGAGACTGGGGCGAGGAGAGGGAGGGATAGCAGGATCATGGCAGGGGAAGATGTAGTGCTGCTTGTGGGAGCATGCAGTGATGTGGTGGTGACAGGGTAGGGCGTCAGGGGGTTTGAGAGGGGAAGGAGTAGTGGGCATGTTGATGAAATAGCGGTTTTTTAGTGCTGGAGTGGGAGCAGGGAAGGGCATAGGTAAGCAAAGGACAGGGACTAGTGACTTTTGAGGCCAGGGTGGTTATAAGAACATAGGATATGTTGCAGGGAGAGATTGCACAGGTTGCTTTAGCAATCTATCCTTTCCATAACATTATCATTATTCTATCCCGGATTTTCCGCTGTTTGGTAACTGCATCGTGGATACATATGTTATACCTGGATCTGAATAACAAAGTGATTGACAGCGAAGAACAGCTAAGCACAGAAGGGCAAAATTTTGTTGGTTCACCAGTGTGTGAGTGAGTGTGTGTGTGTGTGTGTGTGTGTGTGTGTGTGTGTGTGTGTGCATACAATATGGCTCTAGCAGCAACAGCTGTGTCGGTCCGTACTGACTATTTTCTCAGGCTCCGTGTTAATGTACAGTACAGAGTTTCCTTTACAGGACACTAATCCTTCTCGATTAAAAAATGCATTCCTTTGTACAAAATTATACTGTTTTCCTATTATTTTTATACCTCAACAAAAGTAACAGGGCTTGCATTGTCTTTTATAATAATCTTGATTTACGTTTGGTTGGCACATTCAATATGAAAGGTGTGCTCAAATGAATCTGAATCCTTTATGCGAGTTCAAGAACTAATGACATTATCAATAAGCATTGCAATTGCACCCCTTTCAACGTGGGTTTGGACAACGTGAACAGGGCTTTGCCTGTAAAGCTGTTTTATCAAAAACAACTGCAAAATCAGGAAAACATGAAATTGCTACTCATTGTAAAGATAACATGGTGAGTTGCAGACAGGCACAATGAAATACAATGACATAACCTTCAATAATATAAAATTCTTTGATTGAAATTAATAGCTAAATATCTGGCAAGTAGTTACACAGGAATGTTTTAGTAAGTGTGTTTATCAACTGTACATTCCATAATACCGTGAATTTGGTCTAAAAAATTGTAAATAGCAAAGTAACCATTCCTACTTTTGTTCTCACTGTAGTTTCCTTACAGATTGCTATCTCTAAACCCCAACCTCACAAAAATCGCAACCCCCCCCCCCCCCTCTCTCTCTCTCTCTCTCTCTCTCTCTCTCTCTGGATCTTGTAACCCAATACTCAGCCACTGTCAGGTATTCCAACTCTGTTGCCCTCACCTTTATACTTTACAACCACAATGTTTCCTGTTGAATCATAAATCACACACACATGTGCATGTGTGGAGGCTACATCAGAAAATATTGCATTATCTGTTTCTGATGTGATCAGAGAACTCATTCTGCTTTAGCAGTGCAATAAACAGAGAAGTTCATATAAATGTGACATGACCGTGCATAACTGTGAACAACATTGATACAGTTCCAGTCATAACACTGAATTTACAAATTTGTTCAATGTGAACATGTGAGTAGAGTGTAAGTATAGGGTGATCAAATGAGGTAATGCAATGGTTAGCACACTAGATTCACATCTGAACAATGGTCCCGATACCTATGCACATTTCCTGATTTATGTTTTCTGCAATTTCCCTAAATCACTTATAGCAAGTTCCAGGATGTCTCCTTTGAAAGGGCACAGATGATTCTGTTCCACATCCTTTTATAATCAATCAAAGTCTGTGTTCGCTATCTAATGACTACGTTGTTGACGGGACATTAAACTCTGATCTTCTTTCTTCCTTTTTGTACCTGTTGTTGTAGGAAAGAAGAAAACTACAGCTTTAGCTGGAATAGAGCGTAATGTGAGACGATCAGTTCCATGCTTGAACACAGGTGGGAGAAGACAGTTATGTGCAGCAAACTACTGTTCTGCAAGTAATTATTTTGACGACCTTACTATCCCATAAGCCATGTGTCGAGCCTACCAGTCTCTCTCTACCTCTACCTCTACCACCACCACCCTCATTCATCTGTTGCATGTAGAGAATTTTGAACGTACACTGATCAGCCAGAACATTAATACCACCAACCTACTATTGATACAAACCCGTCCAGAAAACAGCAGGGTCACCTGGTGAGGAATGACTGCTAGTCAGGCAGGTGCATGGCATCAGCGAGAGTGCCGACCATTTGTAGAATGGGGAAGGCGCACAATCTGAGTTTGACGGAGGGCAGAATGTGATGGCCTGGAGACTCTACAATACCAGTTTGGAAATTGCATGACTTTTCAGGTATTTGAGAAGTGCTGTGTTGAGTGTCTTCAACACACAGTGAAATCAAAGTAAAACCAAATCCAGACATTGTGGGGTTGGGCGGACACCCCTCATTACAGATGTCTGACACCACATGTAGGGCAGGACTGGCTGAACATGACAGGTGGCAAGCTGACACAACTAACATCAGACTTTAATGCTGAGCAGAGTACAAGTGTGTCTGAATACAAACTGCACCACACTCCCTGATGATGTGCCTCCGCAGCAGATGACCCATGCATGTGTCAATGTCAACACCACAACATCGGCAACAACACCTGAAATGAGCACATGACCATCGGCACTGGATACTGGGGCAGTGGCAGAACATTGCATGGTCTTGTGAATCCCAATACCTTCCTCATCATGCCAATGGTAGGGCGCAAATCCGTCATATTCCAATGAAACAACTTCTTGACACCTGTACTGCAAGACAGAGACTAGCTGGTGGCAGCTCCTTTATGCTTTGGGGATCATTCATGTGGGCCTCTGTGGGTCCAACGGGTTTCCCAATGGCAATGGCATTTTTCAACAAGATAATTTGCCGTGTCACAAAACTAAGAGTGTGATGGAGTGATTCGAGGAACACAGTGGTGATTTCCAATTGAAGTGCTGCCCCCACCCCCTGACTCACCACATCTGCAACTGCTCAAACACATCTGGATGTGATTGAATGTGGCATCAGAGCTCATTGACACCCTCCCCAGAATTTACGGAAGTTAGGTGAATTACATGTGCAGATGTGGTGCCAACTCCCCAGCGACCTACCAGGGGCTCATTGCTTCCATGCCACGATGTGTTGCTGCTGTTATCCGTGCCAAAGGTGGACATATAGGCTATTAGGTAGGTATTCATAATGTTCTGGCTGATCACTGTAACTTCATTTGCAAATGTTTGCCAATTTGCATTGGAAGTGTCACAGTTGAAAACTGACATTATTGATTTTATTTTTGGTTTAAAATCTGAATTGCCCAGTAGCTGGATCATAATAACAAAGTGATTGAAGTCTACCTGTTTACAGGGGTGCTACTACAGCAACAACCAAACACAGAACATGCTTGGTCATGCGTTCTGTTCTGCTTGTTTTACGAAGCTTGCAACGGAAGTGTGCAGAAAAATGTGATAGGAAGACAGAAAATGTAGCAATCTGTTCATGTTTTGTGTGGTTAGAAACATGGGTGCGGGTATATTTCATGAAGAAGAGAGAGAATTTTGTGAATCTACTGCCTCCAACAAAAGTAGTCAAAACAATTGCAGATGTCTCGAAGATTTATAAAAATACTGTTGTGAAAGTTTACAAGAAAAAATACTGTGCAGAACAGGAAAGGGTAGTACACCTAAGTCATGGACATATGGTAAAAAGAGGAGAACAGAACAGAAAATAATGAACTAACCAACAAGATTGTGTTCATTGTCACACTTACAGATAGAACAAGAGGAAATAACATCCAGCTATAATAAAAGATAAAAGAACCTATGCATTACTCTTCACGGGGGATAATTATTCAGTGACAGCAAGAAATCTGCAACAGTTGTCAGAATGCTCAGTTTTAGATACAGGGTGATTATAATGAGCAATTGTGGGACGGTGGAACTTTGTGGGAACATTTGTAAGGACATGTGGAAAGGAACTAACAAATAAACCATTGAAAGAAGCACTTATTAATTTCCACATGAAAGGTTAAAATTTATTAACTGCATACCACATTTGCATTCCACGTTACTTACCTTGCTAAATGTGATGACCATATGCAGCCACCACACACTGGACCAAACTAAAGATTGCTCTACTGCTGCCCAAAACATCTCTGGTGGGATGTTGGCAACCTTCCTCACTATGCTTTTCTTCAGCCTCCAGCATGTATTAGTGTCCTATCGATAAACCCTATACTTCAGGTAATCCCACAGCCAGAAATCACACGGAGTCAAATCTGGTGTTCTTGATGGCCACAGAGTTTGGGACAATACGTAATTTGAATGTCCAAATCATGTCCTTTAGCACCAATGCAAAAAGACTGCCTCTCTGTATTCTTTAAATGCATTGATACTCTTGTAGAGGAGCAGTACTATTGTTGTTCTTTTTAGTAAACTCAAACAATGGAAACTCCAATTTGGAACATCAACAAGATAAGGAAAAGAGAGATTGCAATTATCCATAAAGATGACACGAGTTGCAGACAAGCACAATGAAAAGATTGTTAAGATTTAGCTTTTGGCCAAGGCCTTCTCCAGAAAAGAAAAGACGACACACACACACACACACACACACACACACACACCAAATGCACACATGATCACCATCTCCAGCAGCTCAGTCGGAGGTGTCCTTGCTTACTTGCGTGGCTGAATGTGTGTGTGTTTGTGTGTGTGTGTGTGTGTGTGTGTGTGTGTGTTACAGCTGATGGATCATGACATAATGGGCAGATGAGAGTTAGCTTACAGCACCATCACAACTATGACAATAAAGGCTAGAGAGTAGTGATAGCACATGGGGGGGGGTATCCTAAAATAAAGGGACAAAGCAATCAGCAAAATTAAGGAAGGTATAATCATCAATATTGTCTTGCATTGTATTTTGTCTCTATCTTGTCTGACTCTTCTGTACCTCTACACGAAGAGAAAACAACAAATATAAGCCAAATTATTCAGGCTACCACTGTTATCACAACCCTTCTAAATGAGTTTGCTCAACTCTGTTAAATCATTAATTACATATGCTCTTCATACAGGGTGAAACTTATTGAACTATATGAAAAGAAACGCAAATTAGTTATATTTGGATTTATGTTATAATATGCTTGATACACCTGCCATCATTGGCAATGATATGGCACTGACGAACAGCAAAATTCTGCATGTCCCGTTGAAGTGTCTGAACATCAATGCTGTTGATGACCTCCTGTATGGCTGTCTTCAGCTCGACAATGGTTTTGTCATTATTGCTGTACGCCTAATCTTTAATATAGCCCACAAAAAAGAGTCACAAGTGTTTAGATCTGGAGAATATGGAGACCAATCAACGCCCATGCCAGTGGCCTCTGGGCACTGCAGAACCAGAATGCGGTACCCAAAATGATCCTCCAGGACATCAAACACTCTCCTGCTTCGATGGGGTCGAGCTCAGTCTTGTATGAAACACATCTTGTCAAAATCAGGGTCATTTTGTATAATGGGGATGAAATCATCATCCAAAACCTTCATACCGTTCGGTAGTCACCGTACCAACAAGGAATATTGCACCATTTATTCTGTGGCTGGATTTACACACCGTACACACACTGGGGGTTAAGAGCCTTCTTGATCATGAAATGTGGATTCTCAGTCCATCAATGGGGCAAATTTTGCTGATGAGTAACCCATCCTATTGACAGTGGGCTTCGTTACTAAACCATAACATACTGTGCATACCAATTCCCATCATGCCCAGTTGCCAACCATACAGTTTGAACATCCTAATGCAAACCATACAGAAGTTACGATGATTTTATTTCATGCAGTTCAATAATTGTCACCCTGTACATAGTCAATTTGCTGTGTTAGCGATTATTTAATGGGGGAGAAACCTTTACTTATATTACCTCATAGTGACAACAATAACTGGCTAAAACTAATGAGGAAAACTGAAAGAAGAAAGGCAAGGAAAATGCTCTGCTACATGTTACCTGGACCATATTAAATGTCACATATTCTTACCATTCCGGGGCATGAAGTGCAATTTGTATATTAGTTCCACTGCTGGCACAAGAAAGGCGAGAGTTTTCCCAGAACCAGTTTTAGCTGAACCAACCATGTCCCTGCCCTCCAAAAGAGGGGGAATTGCTCGTGACTGGATCTCTGTCATTGTAGTGAATCCCATGTCTGCAATTGCTTTCAAGGTGTTCTCACAGACCTTATCAGCCAATGACTCAAATGTTCTGTTGCTCAGTATCTCCAACGCAATCCCTGAACCTGGCACTGCAAGGAAAGAACATATTTGTGAGAATTAATTATCAAAAAAGTGCCTTATACAACAACAACAGCCAGTACAATACTTTTATCTTTATTTTTACATGGCACTCAATAAAATCCAAGGAACAATATAGTTTCAAAGGCAAAATTCATTACTCAGTTTGTACGATTGTTATATGGTCTATGAACAAATGTAGATTTCGGCAAAGTTGCATCATCACAAGATACATACATAAAACCTAAACTAAATTCCATCCGAAAAGGCCTCCGTTACAGATCAACCACCATGTCATCCTCAGCCGAAAGGAAGCAGATGTAGTGGGGCATGTGATCAGTACACTGCTCTCCTGGCTGTTGTCAGTTTCCATGGCTAGAGCCACTACTTCTCCCTCTGGCCGCACAGAGGCTGAGTGCACCCCACTTGCTAACAGTGCGCAGCAGGCCTGGACAGTCACCCATCTAAGTGCTAGCCCAGCCTGAAAGAGCTTAACTTTGGTTATCGGAAGGGAACTGGTGTTACCATTGTGCAAGGGCGATACGGCAAGAAAGAAAATTTGTGCTAAGTAATAACAGTGTCTACTATTCAAGTGATTAGTTCATGCATCACTTTTCTTAGAATTGGCTACTTTTACCCCATCCGCTGCCACACACAGTGATGTATGTTACACCGACAGGCCAGGCTATGGCTTCAGGTGTGAGGCTCTGCAGTGGCCACCGGTAGGTGCACAGCGCCAGGCATGAAACTGTGCTGTGGCCAGCGGCTGCCTCATGTCAGTATGTCAGTCAACGTGATAAAAGCTACTGTTCGTCAGAAAAGGATCCTTGTTCCTTTTTAAAGTTTCACATTTTATGCACCTTCTATTCTGTAGTCAGTGCATGGAAAAGAAGATGTGGAGCTGATGTCCATCTCTGGCATTTATTGAGGTTTAAGATTAGTATCTCTAAACACCAATTTACATCTATATACATAATCTGTAAACCACTGTGAAAAGCATGCCAGAGGATTCTTACCATTGTACCACATTTTATGGTTTCTTCCTGGCCCAGCTGTGTACAGAGCACAGGAAAGCAAATGCTTAATGCCTTTGTACTAATCATGTCTTCACAGTCACTGCAGAGTAATATGTAAGTTGATGAAGTATTTTTTGTATACTCTCCATCCAATATAGGCTCTTGATGATGTTTGGTTTGCAGAGCACTCAACTGTTCAATCATCAGCGCCCGAACAAAGTCCCAATTTTTACACAGTATAATTTTTTTACACAGTCCAATCTAGCCATTGCCATGAATGATGATGATGATGAAATAACACAAACACCCAGTCCTCAGACAGAGAAAATCCCCAACCAGGTTGGGAATTGAACCTGGGACCTGGTGATCCACAGGCAGCAATGCTAACCCCTAGACCACAAACTGTGAACATATGCTTTTGAGACTTTGTAAATAATCTTTTGCAGGATAATTGCCTGTAGTCTTCGACCGTCTGTTAATTCAGCTTTTTATTCATTTCCGTGATGCTCTCTCGTGAGAGAAAGAAATCTGTGATCCTTCATGCTCCCCTTCTTAAAATACAGTCAATAGTGTATGGTTTTTCTGTGTAATCAATGGGTACCAGGACACCAAATTTGGTGCCAGCAACAGCCTTTACATGTGACCAGGATTCTTTGGGTTTTGTGAGACATTCTGATAAAAGTCTGGTACGAAAGTCATTGAAGGTTTTACACAGTCGTTTTGATAGACAAATTTCTTTCAGCCTCCCTTCATCTACAGCTGTATGCTTTCTTACACATCTATTATGCTGTTATCACCGCTTCTTTGGAAGCTTCTTTATAGTGAATGTTTAACTCCAACAGTCCCTTCCATTATGAACAGTTCTAATGTTTGGTGAACTACTATTTAAATTTAACCCACAGAACCTCTAAATGCTCCTATCCAGACAACACTTAAAAGAGTTCCTAACTGGGATGGGACACTACAGCATCTTTATCTAATTTGTTGAACATTACATCTTTCTATTTGTTTTAGTTGCCCTTTGCATTTTAGTAATCATTGTTTCTACAACTGCCACATGGCTAATGATACCAATTTCAATGCAGACTCCATCAAAAAGGTATGATCTACCTATTGTCATCAGTTCTTAGCTAAGTTATTTCCACAACAAGTACGAATTTGAACTATTTGTTCCAAGCAGTTTTCAGAGAAAATATTTAGTATTATTCCACAGGATGTTTTGTCACACCCACACCTTACATAATTAAAATTGTCACCATCAATTGTTGTATGTTGAAAGTCTCCTCCAATAATGACAATATGGTTTGGGAAACATGTAATGGTGAGTTGAGGCTTTGTTTATGATGTTTCTGTTTACATCTGGGGTGAGTTCTGTGGTCAATAGGATGATTAAATTATGAGTTTATGCTCATTCTTGACACTGAATCTTACCCAATCAATCTCCAGTCAGTTTCAATTTCTATCTCAGGGGGTCTGAATTTATAATGCACAGCAACAGATGCACCACTTTCATTTCCAATTAGCATATCCTTTCAATATACACTTCCATTTTCCCCCCAAAATTTCACTGTTGTCAATCTTTGACTCTTGCCCAATTTCTGTACATAGTCTTATATGAGCATCACTGTCTTTTTTAGGATTGTTTTGAACTCTAGAACTTTGCTGTGAATGCTCTGACAAGTGATCAGCTGGATTTTGATCCTGTCACCCGTGGGGATCATTGCTTCGGGTCTTACACAAATGCTTACTACAATTCCCCCCCCCCCCCCCCACCCCATCAGCCACCAGACTGGTCTGATTCACTCTACTACAACCTCTACTCTTGTGCCAATCTCTTCATCTCTGAGTAGCATTTATATTTGACTGTTTGTTATATATATTCCAATCTGTATCTCCTCCTACAGTGTCCACTCTCCACAGTTCCATTTCTAGAACCAAGGAAGTTATTCCCTGATGTTTTAGTACGTTTTCTATCACTCTTTCCCTTCTTGCTGTCAGCTTTTTCCACATACCTCTTTCCTCACTGATTCGCCGAGCACCTCCGCATTTGTATGATCTCAGACTTGGCCCATGAATCAACTGTTTGTGCAGTTGTCACGGTCCAACCAGGTGCAGTTGTTTTTCTAACAATATTTTGACAGTGTACCTCACCATCAGCTTCAGGTTATATCTGTAGACTGAATGCCTTTGCTACATCCCACCTCCTTTCTACTTTTATCACCCCCCCCCCCTCTCCCCCCAACCTTTCCTCCACTGCCAGTTGCACACTCTGGTCCCTCAGCAATCCTGTGGCCTGTGACATGCGGAAGTCACACTCAGCCAATGCTATAGTTTTAGTTGGCTGAATGGTGGGTGCCAAGCATTGTTGAGAGTGAACCCAGCATCTCTGTTGATAATCCCATCAGCCACTTGCACTTCAATAGCCTCCTCCAGAACACAGCCCCAAAACGGCGAGGTCTGTTTCTTCGTACTTCATGGAGTCCCCTGCATACAATGATAATGGCATATCAGCCATAAGACAGCAAAATTGCCACAGTCCTGGCTTGATGTAACATTAAATGTGTTTTCCGTCCACCTCCAAAAACACTTGCCCAATTAGGTACAACAAAAGATGTGTTGGGACCCAAAACCAGATGTTTACTTAATTCCATGTATGAGGGTTGGAACTTAAATAGTGGCAACTATTTACTTACAACCGATACAAAGAGTTACATGCTTGCACCTGATACTGTCCTTCAAAATAGTCACCAGCATTGTGTCAAACCTGTTGCCAGTGATGTGGAAGGTGTAGTATACCGTTAGAGCCTGTTCTGTTGACGGTGCAAATGAAGCGGTCTACTGCCTGTCGAATCTCTGGAACAGTTCTGAAGCAAATGCCACAAAGTGGTTCCTTCAACTTCGGAAGCAAATCAAAGTCACAAGGACTTAAGCCCGGGGAGCATGGTGGATGGTATAGTACTTCCCAGTCCCATTGACCGAACAGAGCAGCCACAGCTTGCACTGTATGCGCCCGTGCACTGTCATGCAAAATGATCGGTGGGTTGCGCAGAAAGTGCCGCCTCTTCTTTCACAAAGCTGGTCACAGGTTATGCTCCAAAAACAAACAGTAATACTGTGCATTGGCAGTTTGCTGTGGAGAAACATAATGCGTTTGGATAACATTATCACAGTTCTACATGAGAATCACCATACTGGGGCTCTGACGCACTTTCAACTTTCGCGGCAACACATAATGACATCATTCGTTGGACTGGTGTTTCAGTTTTGGCTCATACAATGTGGTCCATGTCTCATCCAGTGTTACAATATGGCATAAGAAAGACTCTCCTTCACGCTCAAAGTGCTCCAAGTACATCTGAGCATTTCCGTCAAGTCATGCGGACTCATCGTGGTACAATTTTTTGCATGCCCAGGCATTGAGGATGCTTCCACAATGGGAAAAGATGATGGACGTGTCACCTGCTACATAGTTAGCGAATTCATATAAATAGTTCTGTCTCTCTTATTTTTGTGCACTAAGCTGTATTTATATTCAGAAAAACAGTGCAGGAATCTATTTGCATCCACAACATATTTCACCTGACAGCTGAGGAAACATCCATCCATATATGGACTAGTGCAACTCACATACTGCACACAACATTCAATCTAAAAAATTCCATGTTTGATGCATTTCAAACTAGTTCATCTACTCATTCTTCTGACATATGTATCAGCCTGTGACTTTAACATTCCACAAGCACACTGCAGACTGGATAGACTTGACCATAGCAGTGAATATGTTGCAAACACATTCTGATTGTGGTGGCTGGAGTCTTTGGTTGTCCTTACTCAGGTTCCAGCTTTGTTTCTCACCTCCCACAAAGATTTGCAATTTGAGTTTTAGAAAATTTTAAGACAGTATTACCAACAAACTTCCAAGTTGTTCTAGATTCTTCAATTTTCTCTACCAATGTGCTCCATTTTCAGTTTACGCTGTGAATGTGAACAAATGATTTTCTCATTAAATGTTGACTTTCACTGCTGACTCTACCCTTTTACTCAGTAATACATGGGAGCACTAACAAACTATCCACTCTACTTCAACAACCCACAAAACACAATACACTGCAGATTTACAACAAAATATACGTACATTTTTTCCCAATGTCCTGGCTATCATTTTCTGCGCTCTCCATAGCTTCATTTCCAGATTCTCTCTCTACATCTGCGTTCTCTGCAAGTTCTTCACTATCTTCCTCCTCTTCCTCAATTTTCTTTTTCTTTTTTTTCTTTTTCTTCTCGTCTGCAATGAAAAAATTTAGTTTGTCAATAACGTTAAAAAAGAGTTGAACTTATATGCTATAAAGAAGAAGCAAATCGAACATGTACTAATGTACTAAATAACTAAATCTGATTTAGTTGTAGTGAATTAATGGGGTTTGGATTGGGTTGATTTGGGGGAAGAGACCAAACAGAGAGGTCATCGCTCTCACCGGGTTAGGGAAGGATGGGAAAGGAAGTCGGTTGCACCCTGTCAAAGGAACCATCCCAGCCTAAAGTGATGTAGCGAAATCATGCAAAACCTAAATCAGCATGGCCAGACGCGGGTTTGAACTGTCGTCTTCCTGAATGTGAGGCCAGTGTGCTAACCACTGCGCCACCTCACTCGGTGTGAATTAATACCCAATAGCTGTAATGGCAAACATTTTCCTCAGACTGGATTTCTGAAAAGCAGAATTGGAACACAACTGACATTTTTATCTACACACAAAAGGACTTTACAAAGCAGTTTGTGGGTTACCAATTTTCACACTCTTGCTACTTTGTTTACCATTCACTGCTAAATACAGAACATCTAAAAACTTGTTATTAATCACAAACTCCATGAAGACACTTGGTGCAGTGGCTGACGAAAGCAGTAGAATGAATAGAAGTTCAAGACTTTGGGTCGATATCCACTATCAGCCTTACCCCAGCAAACAAGGCAGTGTGCACTTTCACAGACATTGCTAGTCTGTGTTGTCTCTGTTGCACTCAGTCTTGACTGGTTGACTATTGGGATTAGGGGACTAGACGAGGAGTCATCCGTCCCTCCTTAGTCAAAAGATGGTTCATCTGGTGAAGCAACATCACCCAGGGACTGTTAGCAATAACTGTTCCAAGAATTGCTGAAAGAGAGCAGAGGCGCTGGCAACCCCGAATGGCAATAGTTGGTATTGATAGAGGCCTAAAGGCGTGTTAAGGACCAGAAACTGCTGGGAAGCAGCGTCGAGATGAAGTTGATGATAAGCTTCTGACAGGTCAAGTTTAGAAAAATACTAGCCTCCAGCAAGTTTAGTGAACAATTCTTCAGGTCGAGGCATAGGGTAAGCGACGATAAGGCACTGAACATTTACAGTGGCTTTGAAATCGCCACAGAGACGAATAACACCATTTGGCAGGAGACGACCACTCACTGGAAGTGACAGGAAGCAAGACCCCTGAAGCAGTGAGGCGATCCAGCTTCTGTTTGACCTGATTATGAAGAGCCACAGGAATGGGCCGAGCCCGAAAAAACTTAGGCCGAGCAGTGGGTTTGAGTGTGATATGAGCTTCAAAGTCGTTTGCACGGTCTAACCCAGGAGAAAAAAAGGGACGAAAATGTCGTCGACAAGGAATCCAATTGAGCATAAGGAATAGCATCAGAGACGATATTGGCAGAGTCGTCTATGGAGAAGCCAAAAACGCGAAAGGCATCGAAACCAAAAAGATTCTCCCCATTACTATGGTCGACCACAAATATGGGAACAGTGCGAACGACAGATTTGTAAGATACCTCAGCATCAAATTATCCCAAGAGAGAAATCTTCTGTTTATTTTAAGTCCGTAATTGCCTAGTGACAGGGGACAGGATAGGAGAACACAACTGAAGATGTGCCTGAGAATTGATGATAGTGGCAGCAGAACCAGTATCCACGTGCATGCGAACATCTCGACCAAGTATTTGTACAGTGAGGAATAACTTCCTGAAAGGGAAGAAGTACAATTGACAGACAACACAGAATCAGCATCATGTTCATGAACATCATGTATGCGGTCGGATCTGCAAACAGATGACACATAACATCTTTTTTTGCATTTGTGACACACGGTCCAACGTTGTGGACAATCTTCTCATGAATGTTTTGTAAAACACCGAGGACATGAAGGAAGTTGCCGTGGGTTTTGCTGCAGTTTCTTAGAGGTTTGTTTAAGGTTAGGCCAAGGCTGTGCATGGGAGCATACTGCGGCCACGTCAGCTGGCGGGGGACACACCACACGCTTCGTCCACATCGCACAGAGATTGTATTTCCCCAACATCGCCCCATGCCTCTATTTGCGCGCCAGCGGCACATGAAATTACAAAAGAGTGAGTGATAGATAGGACTTCATCTAGAGTCGGATTTGCCAACTGAAGGGCACGTTGCCTAACTTCTTTGTGCGCGCCGATCGGATAATAGCATCCCATACCATGGAATCGGCGTAGGACTCTTTGTGAACTTCAGCAAAAAATTGACACTTTCGAATGAGGCCATAAGTTCAGCAGCCCAAGTGCGATAGGATTGATTCAGTTGTTTTTGACAACGATAAAAGGCAACACGAGAGGCTACCACATGCGTTTGCTTTTGAAAATAGATGGACAGAAGTGAGCACATTTCAGCAAAGGACAAAGACGCAGGATCTTTCAAAGGAGCCAATTGCGACAACAACCGATACATTTGAGGTGAAATCCATGAAAGGAACAGAGACTTACATGCTTGTTCGTCAGCGACATGAAATGCCAAGAAGTGCTGTGGAAGACGTTTTTCATAATCAGACCAGTCTTCTGGTGTCTCGTCGTAAGGAGGAAAAGTAGGTAGAGACAATGACGAGAGATGCCGTGACAAAATCACAAATCGCATTTGCGAGAAGCATTTGCTGTTCTACGAGACCTTGCAATAGTTGCTCTAAAGTAGCCATGGAAACATGTGGGTCAACGATGGGAAAGAAAATACACTACCTCGTCACCAATTGTAATAAGTTGAACAAATATATTTCAAGGCAGACGCAATACATGAAAGTCACAGATCAAGTAAACATAGTGAGACGTTTGTACACTTTAACAGTCAAATCATAACTGAGTCCGAGTCTAGCGGCCACTGGCTGTTCCCTTAGGTGGCGCTGCTGCTGCATGACTGGCAGACAGCGCCGAATGTAGAGGACGTGCTTAACTGCGCGGCAGCACTTTGAAAGATCGGCGAGTCGCAATACTAACCACACCCAAAATCCATTGAAACAGAGTAAAAGAAGGATGGCCAAAGCAGCCAGCAACAGAGGTAGGTTCAAGGGTCACCCAGACCCACCTTGAGGCAGAAGCAGTTTAAAATGTTATAACTGCGAATAGCATGCATGTCTTCCCGTATCCACTTCCGCAGTTCTTTTTTTATTGAGGGCACTTTGAATGGACACAAATATCAAATGTTTTTGGAACAGGAACTACTAGTGCTACTGCAGAATGTTACCCTGGACATACAACAACGTACATGGTTTCAGCATGAGGGCTGACCAGTGCATTACACAACTGAAGCGTGGGAGGTATTAGATTGTCTTTACACAGGTCGGTGAATCAGCAGGGGTGGTCCTATTACTTGGCCCACTAGGTTGCCAGATTTCTTTCTGTGGTTTGTTTAAAAGATAAGGTGGACCAACAAGCGCCAAAATGCCATGGTCAACCACATCACAAAAGCCTGTGCAGACACTTCCTGTGTACGGTTATTTGAAAAACTGATCACTAAATGTATTGCAGTTGGCAGTATTATGTTTGAACACTTAGTCTAATTGAGAACGTAGAGTAGCGTTCGCCTACAGGCACGGACACAATTGCACACTGAGTAATCCCCTGTTCAATATATCAGAGGAATACAACATTTCATTTGGGGTTTCCAATTACAAGTTGTAAAATACTGATCTGTAATACCCTCGCAGCATGGAGATGAGGTCCCACATGCCATTGGATATTCAAGGGCCATTGAGCAGCACATTGTAAATTACAACTGTGTACCCACTTCTATTCCTCCAGTTAGAGCGCCATCTCTAACGAAACAAAGAAAATGCTTGAGACAAAATGTATGTAATTCTGCCATAGAATCATATCCTGCAATAAAAAAAAGAGGTTCCTAATGAAGATTTCAAATTTGCCTCCCACCATGGTTTTCGAGATATTTCGAAGTCTTATATTACAATTTGGTAGTTGTTTCGGAAAGAACTTCATTACAGATAACTGCATCATATGCAAAATGTTTGAGGTAACTATTAATGTTGTCTGCAAGGTCATTAATTTAAAAGCTGAACAGCAAAGGTCTTAGCACACTCACCTGGGTCACACTCGAAGTAACTTCTACACCCCCACCCAAGACAAATTCATGCGTCCTCCATATCAAAAAAATTCTCAATCCAGTCACAAATTTCACTTGATACTATATATGACTGTAATTTTGATAATACTGCCTCGATACAAAGCTTTCAGTATATCATGCAAGAAATGTGAAAGTTGGGTTTCACAAGATCAATATTTTTGGAACCCATGGGAGAGGTCATTCTGATCGAGGTATCTCATTATATTTGTGTTCAGAATACGTTGTAACATTCTACAACAAATCCTTGTTTCTTCCCTACTTGTAAATAGGTGTGCCCTGCACTTTCTTCCAGCTACTGGGCATGCAGGCCCTGGAGCTTTGTTCAGTTTTAACAACTTCAGATTTTTCTCAATGACACTGACATGAACACTTATTCCACACATCTTTTCAGTGGTTTGAGGACTAAATTGAGGCAGTTCTCCTGGGTTTTCCTTTGTAAAGGAAAATTTGAAACAGAGTTAGGCAATTCTGCTTTTACTTTGCTATCCTCCATTTCAGTTCTTGCCTTATCCACGAGAGAGTGGACACTAAATTTGGTGCCACCATCAGCCTTATTCAGCTTTTATGAAAGATAATTTGACAATATTCTGCTATGGTGATCACTGAATGTTTCCTGCATTGCTGTCTTGACAGCTAAATGTGTCTCATTTAGCATCTCTCTATCTATCTAAAGCCATGTGCTATGTTTTCCTCTTATTATGCATTTGCCTCTGTCTTCAGATGTTTCTTTACAGTGACCGCATACTATGGAGGGCCCCTACCACTATGAATTGTTCCGCTGGGTACACATCCACCCAATTACTCTTTTGAACTTCATCAACAGTTCTTCCACATGCTTCTGTCCGGTAAAGCTTCAAGTCCTTCATTGAGATACAACACTACACACTACAGCTTTTTTTATCTAGGTCATTGAATGTATACATCTTCTGACTTGTTTAGAGCCCTATGTACTTGGGTAATCATTACTGCTACAGCTGCCTCATGGTCACTGATACCAGTTTTCACATGCACATCACCAAGGAAGTCAGGTCTATTTGTCACTCTCAAATGTAATATAGAGGGAATCAAATGGGCTTTACAACTTTAGAATGATACAGAAATTTATTGAGATAACTTACAGAATCAGTAGATTTGTCATTTTGTAGTGAACAACCTTAAGTCTGATTCACATAGTGCTTCAGTACCCCATTCTGCCACCAGGAGCACCAGCATAGTGCACAGTGAAAATGGTTACTTTCACAAGTACAGAGTGTGCTCACTATGTATATTGGTTTCAGGAAAAACTCTGTAACAATCGTTTGGCATAAATTTTGCATCAAAAACATGTTCATGACAGCTCTGAAGTCGATGTGTTTTGTGCCCTTAGCAAATCTAAAATATACAGTCCTCCTTTCTTCACGGAAAAAACTGTTGCTGGTATTGTGTATCTGGATATGTTTGAAAACATTTTTATTGGTCTGGCTAGTACTTGTTAGTACTTACTGCAATCAAAGTGGACTATACCTGTGTAAAGTGTTCAACATTCTGCATATTGCACAGCACTGAATTTCTAGTGTAAAATAACCATGATGTCAATGCTGTTTCAAGCTCTCTTCTGCTTATAACAAATGAATGAGAACTTACACATGAATCACTCTGCATAGAGTTTTGTGCTCGGCTTGAACTCTTCTTCGGACACAATGTCGGTGAGGAAACACAGTAACATGAAGATGACAGATGGTATGGTTTACCACCAGCTAGATGGTGCATCACCTCATCTTCTCACAAAAGTTCAAAGTTTCCTCAAAAATTGCTTCCTAGGTCAGTCGACTTGCTGTGAAGGTCCGATTGCATGGCCACCTCACTCCCCTGACTATACACCACTGGATTTCTTTCTCTGGGGTTTCACTGAAGACTGTGTGTACGTTCCTCCCCTCCAAACAACTTAGCCAACCTCAAAAACTGAATCTACGCTGCTGTTGCACAAGATAAGCCCGATATGCTGCATCAAGTGTGGGAAGAAATTGATTACCGGGCAATTTCATCTCAAATTATACAATGCATGTCAATTCATTATCATGAATTTCTGTAGAAAAATATATGTGTTAGCCCTCTCTTTATCATATGCATCAAAAAAAAAAAAAATAAAATAAAATATTGTCATTTTATCTTAATTTTTGTAAATGATACAGTCACTTGAAAATGTATATTTTGTAAGTAACTCTTAAAACAGTAGAGAACTAAAAAATATAGTAACTAATAAACCAAAAGACTGGAGGTCTGGCAGATGTTTAGCTTTAAAGCTTGGTTTGGTGAGGGGTATGGACATGAAAAAAACACATAAGAATGTGGTGTTTTCTTGGAACACACTTCACAATTTTTGGAAAACTGTCAGAGGTATTGCAGAAATATCTTGGCCCTCAAATAACTGTGTTACCAACACACTGATTGTGGAGGAATTTCTGTACTCGCTACAACAAGAAATTTAGTGACAATGCACCTGTATGATCACCCTCGCTGGGATGGGAAACTGAAGAAGACAGTGAGGGGTGATTTTTACGTCACCCCACACAGGTTTTACAGAACTAGAGAAAAACTTTTACTCTACTTTTGGACCATTTAACCCGAATGGCTGGGTTAAGTGTACTATATATCAGGGTTAACTGGAACTCTCATTTAAATAAATGAATTATGAGATCCTAAATAACAAAATTTATTCCAACAACATTAGTAACTATGCTTCATTTACCTTTATAAGTGTATTAATGAAAAAATCATAGAAATAAAAGTAGTGCACACTGGCTTCTGCAACTTCAGTCTAGATCCAAATTATGTATTCATAGCGAGTCCTAGTGCCCTGCATTAGATGGGGTAGGCTAATTTGCAATTACTTGACTTGAATCAACAAAGGTATTAGGGAAGTATCCAATTCCACCCATCTGCTTTGACCTAGTATGGTGGAAATGCCGGGTCAACAGAAGCGTCCGACCCCACGTGTCGGCTTTGACCCGTGACGTAAGCCTATTGCGTGTGTGGCGTAATGACGCCACGGAGTTTGGTTTGTGAGTGTGGCGTGTTCGTAGATGTCATCGTGTTGTGGTTTGTTGTGCTCTCTGATGGTATGTTCACGGTTTTCGTTTGTGTGGTGTAATGGGCTGTTTGCTTTTACTCATTATCCAGAATTTTTCGAGTGTCGGCTATGTTTGTAGTGGAGTTCGTTTCAGTGAGTTTTAACGATTTTGTGTGAAGGTTAATTTAGTGTTGTTCGCTGTACATCGTGTGGTAATTTTAGTCAAATTAATCTGTTGTTGCTGTTGTTCAGGAATGGATATGACTGATAAAAGTAACAGTGTGCAGGTCAAGGTAAGTGTTCGATCCCAATGTGTGGCTGTGTATGTTGGTATTGGTATCAGGAGACTTTTTTTGAGCTATATAGGCCAAGGGAAGTGTTTGATCCTAATTTATGGGATCGGGAGCTGCTGTTGAGCTATATTGGTCAAGGGAAGTGTCCGATTCCAGATGGTATTGTGTTTAGTGGATTTGGGGAGTTTTGTGATGTCGGTTCTTTTCGCCTTTTGAGTGGTTTTATATGGGGGTGGGTGGCTAAATTTGTTTATATTTAGTTTGCCTCCACCCCAAAACACCCCATTTCCCGCACTTGTCATTAGGTGTTTTGTGGAAAGTGTGTGCACTTCACTCTACCAGTAGGCCTATAGTTCAAACAAAGCCCATATTACCGAAAAATCAATAACAGCAACTCCAAAAAGTATAATCTGCCATTTCCCTTGACCAATATAGCTCAAACAAAGCCCTCAATACCAAGAAATTGGCACCTTCACTCTGAAAAGTGGAATCACGACATTTCCCTTGACCAATATAGCAATTAAAATCAAACTGAAATACAAGAAATATAAAACCCAGCAACAAAAGCCTCCAAACTACTCACCAAACACATAAACAACAGAAAAAAGAGGTAACAACGCACTGAAAACACTTCCAAATCCACATGACAGACATTACTACCCACAGTCAAATAAACCCAAGTTACCACAGTAATAACGCAGACTCAAATCGTCCTAAAGTAGCTTAAGACGATAATGTAAAAGGTCAGTACATAGTCATGTTTTTCACTGATGGAGTGTACTAAACCGTAAATAGACACATTCGGTATCATGCAAAAAAAATACTTGTTAAATACATACGTTTATTGGATTCTTCATCGTTTTCGTGTTTCCTTTTGGCTGTATCATTCTGAAGAGATTCTTTTGTCACAAGCGTGGGCAACGTATCTTCTGCACTTTCATCTATGCCTGAAATAGTAATTACACAACTATAGTTTTCTCAGCAGGCTTGGCCACATAAGATGTGAACATCAAGCAACAAATATAAAAATCTCTTGTACACACTCTTTCACCTTATGACACACATCACATAAAACCATGTTCACAAACAACTGTAGTTTCTATCAGTCACTTCACCAGTAGCAGATACAATGGAGAACATGAGGGTCGTACAGGTTTATCTCACCGATGATATTCGCAACTGTACTTAACTTTACAGTAAACGGCGTGTCAATATTTACACGTTTGATTTTACAATAATTTCGGATACAATACAGTAAAGATGAGGTGTCTTGAATGTCGCAAACGTACTAATCCGCAGACTGACTGTAAAGTTACACGTAGACAGTACGTTCAATATATAACATGGGGTAAGTGTGGTATTTCTATTAGTGTATACTACCTTTCAGTCAACAAATGTCAAAAATTGTTAACTGATGCACACAGCATGAAAATTAAATATACATCCTAGTACTAAAATATATTTTATTTTTCAATTAGTTCCTAACTTGAAATGCACATAAACAACAAACACGAGCTGGATGTAAATAAGACGCCTTACTTTCTTCGGTGTCCTGTGCCTTCGTCTGCAGAAGTTTAAGCTTCTTCTTCTCACGCTTTTTTATTTTACGCATCAAAACTTTCTCTGGCAAAGGCATGTTGACAGTTAATTACAGATTTAAACTTGTTAAACACTGCAGCGCGATCACAACATAACCTCCAAAGCCCACACGCAACGTCCACTACACGAACACACGTTTTTATTATTGCACCAAAGACATGTAAGCTGCAGAGTTCTGCGTATGCTATTGTCCTATAGCCAACGAGAAAGAGCGGCTCTAAGTCCAAAGAGTTTCAGCAGCAAGAGGTTCTATAGCGTGGAAAGCAAGCGTCAAAGTGAGGTCAAAATGATGTGTACAGGGTGCGACCATGCAACAGGCGCCTTATTCATTTGACGAATTTCTTTTGTCATGTTTCGCAGACTTACTTGTAAACTGTTTCAAGGCAACAGTACACTGGAGATTATTCACCAAAGTCAAGCTCGGCTCGATTTCTTATAATTACGTATCAATAATGACACATCAGCGACACAAGCCACTACAAGATGAACAATACTAAGTATCAGAGGTAGCGCAACTAATGTAGCGTTACAGATTGTGGCTTTCTGTAGTTCCATTGTCCGCTACCGATCACACATGATGCCACAAATTCTACATAGTTGCACAACTTACAATATAGCGTAAGTTGAAATCATGTGGGAGGGTATGAATTTTATAATGAGCGTTGTGGCATTAGAGCTGTGACAAGAGGTAAGTACAAGGAAGATGAAACCCAAATGTTGAATCCGAAAATACATTTCACACACGGATAAATCAAGGGCTACAAACACATTTATAACCGAATTAACACTCGGACACGAAAACCTTGTATGCAATGGCAAACTAATGGACAGTTGCAATGCAAATATCATTGCAGACATGCCATTCTTTCAAGATTACAGTATCTTATTCTATTTGTTTGTGCAAGCATTTCAAATAACTAATGTTTAGTTTGTAGCAACGCTGCCGCACGCTAATTCAAGCTCGCCGGTATGTGTCGTGTGTGTGCTTGTGTCAGTGCAGGGCTGTGCGGTCGTAATTACTGTACATGACGCCTGTGTACATGAGGCCATAATCACCTCACAAACGGACATGCCGCTGTATGACGTGGCGCAGATAGCAGACCGGATTCAGGACGCGATAACACCGGTTCAGGTTAGCGCAGTCGCGGCGTTGGACAACAGTACAAACAGTACCGCGCCTGTAGCACGGGCCGATCATGATTCACTCGCGGCCAAGGTTGAGAGCTTTTGTGCGCCCAGGTCAATGCGCTGCTGGCACGTGACGACGACGACAATAGAAGAAGCCGATACAGACGGCGGCGTTCGAGAAGCAGATCTTCCGGCGTTACTACCACTCCGCAAGGCGAGGTGCCGTTGTGCTGGCACCACCGACGATTCAGCGATCAGGCAAGGAAGTGCACATCACCATGCTCGCACCCAAACACCTCCGGCGGTCGACAATAGGCGCAACCGACTGCCAGTTATCCTCCAAGCGCCTGTTCGTTACCGATAGGAGTTCCGGCGTAAAGTTTTTAATTGACACTGGGTCGGACCTGAGTATCATACCACGAACAGCCATACATCGTTGCCGGCCGCCAACTGCCTTCCGTCTGACGGCTGCCAACAATTCTTCCATCGTAACATATGGCACACAGAGGATGGAGCTTAATCTCGGCCTACGTCACCCGTACGAGTGGAATTTTGCAGTGGATGACGTCACGGAGGCGATCGTCTGGGCTGACCTCCTGGCGCACTACCACCTGCTGCCGCACGTCGCGAACGCACGCTTGGTAGACAGCGTCACTGGCTTAGAAGTCACGGGTTTCTGTCGCAACACCGCAACGCACAGTGCCAAGTTGGTCCATGTTACGGAGGGTGAGTACACCGAATTACTGCTTAACTATCCGAACTTGACCAGGCCGCCCGGCGCTCCCAGGTTCATACCGCCTGACAGCGCATCACATTCAAGCGACTGATGGTCCTCCAGTAGCATGTCGACCTAGGCGTCTCGTTCCGGGCCGATTGTCGATAGCGAAGGCAGAATTTGACGCCATGATTAGCGAGGGCATAATGCGGCCATCTAAGAGCCCGTGGTCCTCCGCATTGCATCTTGTTCCGAAGAAGGGTGAAGCTTGGCGCCCATGCGGTGACTATTGTGCGCTTAACGCGCGAACAGTGCCGGACAGATATCCCGTTCCGTTACTGAGGGATTATAATCACGCTTTACATGGTGCCACGGTGTTCACAGTTCTGGTGTGCGCTAAAGCGTATACACAGACTCCGGTGGCCCATGACGACATTCCAAAGACTGCAATAATAACGCCTTTCGGTTTATTTGAAAGCAAATTTATGACTTTCGGTTTACGCAATGCCGCTCAGACCTGGCAAAGGTTTATAGCCTCGGTTCTCCAGGGGCTGCCATTTTGTTTCGCCTACCTGGACGATGTGTTAGTGTTCTCTGCTGACCATGAACAACACTGACAACCTCTGCGAGAGATTTTCGAGCGATTGGAGCGTTACGGTGTCGTCTTGAACGTGGACAAGTGTGTTTTTGGGCAGTCAGAGGTGACATTTCTTGGTCATAAGATTTCTGCTGAAGGCTCTCTTCCTCTGTGATCAAAGAATTATGTCGTTTTTTTGGGGATGCTCAATTTTTATCGACGACACCTTCCCCACGCTGTGGAGCTGCAGGAACCTTTGACGGCGGCATCATCAGGCCCTAAAGTAAATAACAAGTCTCTGATACAGTGGACAGAGGACCTGTGTTCTGCGTTCGAGGCAACAAAGAAGAGCATGGCCAATGCGGCGCTTCTCACACACCCACGGCTCGACGCGCCATTAGCAATTGTCGTAGACGCGAGCCAGACGGCGATCGGAGCCGCGTTACAACAATGGCAGCCACTGCCATATTATTCCCACAAGCTTTCGCCTGCACAGAGAAAATGGAGAACATATGACTGTGAGCTCCTGGCGGTATACCAAGCAGTGAAATATTTCCGCCCCCAAGTGGAATAGTGTCAACTGCTCCCCCCATCAATTTCATCACCTTGAGTTCATGGCCCAGTTTACTACCGACATTAGACATATTTCTGGGATCGACAACATTGTTGCGGATTGCCTGTCACGGATCAGCAGTGTTACCAGTACCATAGACTTTCCTGCACTGACACAGGCACAGAGGGACGACGAAGAACTCCTTGCCTATGTTAAAGATACGGCTTCCGCATTGCAACTGAAACTCGTTGATGTTCCGGGGGAAGATCACAGCTATACTGCGACGTTTCTCGCTGCCGACCTCGTCCCTTTCTGACGCCGGCTTTTAGAAGACAAGCCTTTGATACAGTACATGGATTGTGCCATCCAGGGGTACGCCCGACATTCCGCCTAGTATCGCAACGTTTCGTGTGGCAGGGCATACAAAAAGTCTGCCGCGAGCGGGTCCGATCTTCTCTTCAGTGCCAACGCTGCAAGATTAACCGCCATGTACACGCGCCGATCGACGATTTTCCTGATATCACCGCCCGCTTTGCCCACGTTCATTTGGATGTAGTCGGACCACTTCCACCTTCGAACGGACAAAGATATCTGTTTACAATGATCGACCGTTTTACACGTTGGCCGGAGGCAGTGCCGGTGGATAATATCACAGCAGACACATTAGCTTCCGCTTTTGCAATGACTTGGTTGGCAAGACTTTGGTGACAACTACATATTACCACTGACCGCGGACAGCAATTTGAATCAGACCTGTTCTCACAGCTGGCCAAGTTCTGTGGTTACACCCACCATAAGACCACAAGTTATCACCCAGCAAGCAACGGAATGATCGAACGCTAGCACCATTGTTTGAAGGCCGCGGACGGCAATTTGAATCAGACCTGTTCTCACAGCTGGCCGAGTTCTGTGGTTACACCCACCATAAGACCACAAGTTATCACCCAGCAAGCAACGGAATGATCGAACGCTAGCACCATTGTTTGAAGGCCGCGCTGATGTGCCACGAAGAAAGCTGGACAACCGCACTACCAGTGGTCTTGTTAGGCTTACAGACGACTTTCAAACTAGACCTGAGGTTGTCAGCGGCAGAACTGGTTTATGGAGAAACACTGCGCCTTCCTGGTGACTTTGTAGACGCTGACGCCATAGAGACAGTTGCTACTGGCAAGCCGGATTTCTTGCGACGCTTGAGGGACCATGTATCAAAGATTCGCCCTCCGAAAGCCACACGTCATTGCAACCCGCCCACTTTCGGGAACCAGGACCTGGAATAATGCCGCCTCTACAAGCTCCTTAGTCTGGTCCATACGAAGTGCTACAGTGCAGTGCCCACACGATGGATATCCTAGTGAACGGCAAAACCACAACTGTTGCGTTGAATCGAGTTAAACCTTCGTATGTTTTTCCTGACACCCCACTAGCGGCACCTCGTCGTATGCATCCACCTACCGCTGTTCCAGACACTGACACTTCATCTCCGGCGCCGGCTCTTCAACGTCCGCCGCTCAACGCAGCACTTGCATCCGCCTCCTGACGCTGTTTCTCCTCTTCCGACGCGGACGACCCGTTCTGGACGTCGGGTGCACTTTCCGACGCGGTATGCCGAGGCTCCGCTTCCGCCCGGGGAGGCTGATGTAGCGACGCTTGCCGCGCGCTAATTCAAGCTCGCCGGTGTGTGTATGTGTGGTGCGTGCGCGTGTGTCATTGCAGGGCTGTGCGGTCGTAATTACTGTACACGACGTCTGTGTAGTTCCGCGCCCAACCTCTAGAGGCGCTGTGTTTTGTAGCTTTTATATAAGTTCTGTTTATTATTATTATTCCTCGTTTTTTGAGTTAATTGGTAGTTCCGTGCCTCCTGGCTTGTGTGGACGAGTACTGTTTTCTCTCCAATAACTACGGAAGTTTTTCCAGGATTAAGGATCCTTCTGTAGAGGCCAGAAGCAAATTTTGTAACTCCGATCAGTCCATGCATGCCTGGCGTCGTCAGATACGCGCTCGCAAGGTCTTTATTCTTCTGAATCACGTTAAGCAAAGGTCGGACAGGCACCAGTTTAGCTGAACCCGACAAGTTTAACAGCTGCCACATAACACTCTGGAGCTATTTCCTGCACAATATAAACCACGATTTATACAATTTTCCATCTCACAAATCACAAAGTTCATGTACTACCAGAAGCCGCGAAAGTGCACCTGTCGATCATTGTTTTCACTTTATTCAGAAATAAAATGAAAACATCCTGAAATCGAAAGGAGGGCAGCAGCAATTACTCCACGATAACTGCTACTGAATGCTTGTGTTTCGAAATACTGCCGTCAGGGTGCAGTGAGGGATGGAAAGTGGCGCAACGAAGTATAACGAATTGGAGTCTCTTAAGTTGTGCCACTAAAATCTGGGAGTTCGCCCATGCAACTGCACTATGCCACTAGTTGTGACGACACTTTTGTTGCATTTGCGAACCCGGCTTGGCGGTAATATTCAAGGTTTCTAAATTACGAGCAGTTAGAGTGAATATTCCCGTCCTACTGTGTACTGATATTTTCGTGCTTTTAACGCATGCTGCAACTTTTTTATGTATGTAATAGTAGTATGTTCTGCAATATTCTGTTATTTACATATAAAACATACACACACATTTACGCACTCTCTCAGGAATGAATTTCTTCGATTTTGTGACTTCTGAAATGAAGGATGAAATTCCTCTGGATGAAACGACCAGCAATGGCATTCCTGTTTGTGCTTCTCATAAATATTTGGTCGTTATTTCCTAATATCTTACGATTTCTGAGGGTAAGGTTAGGTAGGAACATAAGAGAGATTAAATTGCTGCCACTGAAATGCACAGGAATGACAGGTATATTTCTTGCTTATCACAGATATTTCAGTAGTTATTTCTGAATATATAACAAATACTGAGAGTGTAGTTAGGCAGAGGTTTATTGCTTGTCATAAATATTTGGCTATTTATTTCCTCATATGCCAGGAATCTAAGAAGACAGATTAAATTTCTGTTGCAAATATGTACACTCAGAACAGTGTAGTCTGTCAGTACCACTATGTCAGTTCGAAAAATCTTTCAAAATGTTTCCCCCTAATGAGTATCTTCGTCTGGGAAACTGAATCCTTAAAACTGAGCTTCAACCAGTTAGAGTTCTTTGCCACATAACAACAGCATGTATCTTTGTGTTGTGGTTGGCAGGAGAGACAACCGTATGGTTAAAGGAGGCCGATATGCACGGGTTTTAGCTCACGCAGGCTGGCGTGAGGTCTGGAACATGACAAGGGAATTAGAAGTGAGAAAAAACGGACGTAGCTGGTGGAATACTTAACTTTAATCCATTAATGGAGAACGTCGCTCTGTATGGTACAAGATTCACAATATCAATAGTACGGATACTGGTGCCTTGTTAGGTCGTAGCAAATAACGTAGCTGAAGGCTATGCTAACTATAGTCTCGGCAAATGAGAGCGTAGAAGTCAGTTAACCATCGCTAGCAAAGTCAGCTGTACAACTGGGGCGAGTGATAGGAAGTCTCTCTAGACCTGCCGTGTGGTGGCGCTCGGTCTGCAATCACTGATAGTGGCGACACGCGGGTCCGACGTATACTAACGGACCGCGGCCGATTTAAAGGCTACCACCTAGCAAGTGTGGTGTCTGGCGGTGACAGCACACTTTGTCCATTATAAATATCTGGGCTGTTATGCCGTGGTCGGTTGATGAATTCCATGTCGATTCCCAACGTTGTGTCTCCGACTGCGGTAGACATCTTCAAGGGGGTCCGTAGCTTGATGGAAGGTCCAACACACCCACTGGCTCGCTGTCAGTAGCGAGCCAGTGGGTGTGTTGGACCTTCATTCGAGCTACAGACCCCTTGAAGATGTCTCCTGCAATTGGAGACGAAACGTTGGGAATCGACATGGAATTCATCAACTGACCACAGCATAACAACCTGGATAATTATAATGGACATGATATTTCCGGCTGTCAAAGTCTACGTTTTAGTAGCATGTATCTTTGCCCAAAAAGGTTTTGAAGCTTGGGAAATTAGCACACATATCATCCACAGCCTGTTCTCCACAGCCATGATTTACACGTTCATTCACTTACTGCAAACACCATACTTGCATGCAAACACCGTACTTGCACACTATCAGCCAACGTAATTGTAAGTTAAGGAGTTAAAAAGCGTTTAACTTTCTTGTATGATGTAGCTTTGCCACCATCGCCTACAAACTTCAGCAACCGACGATAGGTGGATCTGGTCTCATTCTGCTGTGGTTCCTTCACCAGCACAGAACTGGAATCGTTTGTTTATGTAAACGAAATGGTAACATTATTCCAAAATAATTTGCTTGCTCTTCAACTAAGTGAATAAAAACTTAAAAAGTAGCATGACGTTCTTAAACAGTATGATAGGAATATCATTCTAGCGTTCAGAACTGATTTTAACATTTAAACAATGGAAAATCCAGGATGGAATTTAACAACATTTTGGAAAGGATAGCCACTACTCGCCATATAGCTGAGATGATGAGTTGCAGATAGGCACAACAAAAAGGCTGTCAGCAAGTGAGCTTTCAGCCAACAAGGTCTTTTCGAAAATAGATAACACACACACACCAACACAAACACACACACACATTGCCAGTCTCTCAGAATGGAAGCCAGACTGCGAGCTGCAGTGCAACTGGGTGGGGGTAAGGAGGAGGTTGGGATGGCGAGGGGGAGGTATTGCGGGGTAGGAGAGGGGGTCGCTACAGTGTTGCTAGTGGGAGCATGCAGGGACAACGTGGATTGGAACATACACAGCCTTCTATTCCACCAATGCACTCAATCTCTATGTTAATCTCCTTTCCCACTACCTTCCCTCTCTCCTCCAGCCCTGTATTACCTCCCAAATACACCTAGGGCCTCACCTCTCTCCATCTTGTCCTTGCATGTTCCCAATACCAGCACTTTACCGTCTCCCACCCCTACTCTGTTATCCCTCCTTCTCCCCATCCCAGCCTCCTCCTTACTCTCACCCAGGTGCCTCTCCCATCATGCACTGCTGCTTGCAGCCTGGGCTGAGCTGCCAGTGACTGTGGTCTTGTTTGTACAAGTGGTGTTTCCATGAGTGTGTGTATGTATGTTGTTTATTTCAGGACAGACATTGTTGACAGAAAATCAGCTTTCCTAGAGCCTTTTTGTTGCACCTGTCTTCGACTCATCATCTCTGCTATATGGTGAGTAGTAACTACCATTTTGTAATATTGGTACCTTACAATCATTTGTTTGTCATAGAGTAACACACAATCGTTTGAAGTGACGAAATGGATTAAAAAGTATTGTGACTGAGAGTGTGGATTTGCTGAGGTTTATATTACTGCAGATCAGTCATTACTTCGATACTGCAAAGCAATTTCTTATTTCAGTATAGCATAATGATAAATTTTTTTGCTTTAGTCATTCAGTCTAAATATTATGGTGAAATGGAAATTTATTTGTGTGTTTAGATATTTAAAACAGCTCTTGACCTTCATTAAAATCTTGATGGTGAGAGATATAGGCATGGGTGCAATGATTGCATTTTAGAAATGACGTAATTTCGCACATTCAACACAGGACATTCCTTTTTGAGAGGTAATAAGTGATGTCGAACAGGCAGTCTACACTTTCCGAAATGAAACAGCGGACAAAATATGGAGTGAAACGAGCTGTATTCATCAGGGCTGACGCCAATAGCTTGCACAATGCAACCATAACTTTGGAATATGTGGACTATAGTATGAAGATCTGTTCACTACTGGACAAAGATACTTATTGGAAATACCCAAACGACCCAACATCAAGAACAAGAAGAAAGATATCTGAACTTCTCGAGCACTCTTCAGTGGAAGACAGTGTGCTCAAGAATCTTCTCCCACAGGCACCTAGACTAGCTACTAATTATTATTTACTGAAGATCCACAAGAAATGGCACCATGCTGCCTCACTACATCCACCATTGGTTCACCAACATAGAAGCCAGCAAAACATATGGGCAATAACCCCACTTGACAGGTGGGGCATTGTGAACATCGCATTAAAAACTCAATAGATTTTATCACCCAAATTAACCATCTCCGTCTTAGCGAAGGTGTCGTTATGGTCAGATTTGATACTCTTTGTAAGCGATGTGACCGAGCTATTTAGGCACTCTCTTATGTCTTCTTATTTTCTGTACAACAGCCATTATTATGATCAGACAGATGACATTGCAATGGGTAGCCCATTAACTCCAGCTGTTGCAAACGTCTTCATGGAGAATTTTGAAGATTTTTCCTTAGATATGGCGCCATTAAGGCTGAGTTGTTTCTTTTGGTATGTTGACAACATGTTCGTCATTTGACCCCACATACATGAGAAACTTTATGAGTTCTTGGAACACCTCAGTGGCATTAAAAGTAGCATCCAGTTCACTGGGGATGCAGAAAAAACAATGCACTACCCTTCCTCAACGTCATCATCCACTATAAACGAAACGGGATCCTATAGAAAGCCTGATCACACTCATCTGTACTTGCATGCCATCAACCAGCATAGAAGCGCACACTGTTACGAACTTTGGTGCATAGTGTAAGAATTATATCAGACACTGACAGTGGCAAAGCATGGAATTTTTTATAGGTTAGACTGAGAGCTACAAATTTCGAAAAAAGAAAAAAATCTCAAAACAAAAACTTGTAAAACAGAAACATCAGAAAAACAATTTAATTTCATATTTCATCTAGGACTGAATCTGCTATAGAAATTTTTTCAAATGAACACACAAAAATATTAAACAGCTACTTATTAATAAAAACATGAGGAGGTTGGGATGGCGAGGGCGAGGTATTGCAGGGTTGGAGAGGGGGTCGCTACAGTGTTGCTAGTGGGAGCATGCAGTGACAATGTGGATTGGAACATACACATAGTAACTCACAATTAATCTTTTCATAAATAAGCTCTATCCTCCCATCCTTTTTCTGGGAGTAAACATCAATAACAGGTGGTATGAAGACCTGCTGTGTGGTTGATGATTCCACAGTTCCCTTCTCTACAGCCAAACGGCCAAGTTTGGCAGTCTGTTATTTGTCATTGTGTTGCGAAGGTGGGTTTTAATGCGTTTTAAGGTACACATTCTTCTTTCGCAAAATGATGTGGTGGTTGGAATTTCAAGAATCAACGACACTGATTTCATACCTCCAGAGAAGGTGTTTTTAATCCATTGTTTATAATGGGTTTAAAGAGGTCGTGACGTTCTAGACGTTTATCCTCACTGCTGCAAACTCCCTTCAGTTTTTCACTCCCAAAAAAAGGATTTATTTTAATTAGCTTTTCAACTTCACCTATCGGGAAATTGTTTGGTCTGCTATAAACTGAGAACTTCTTCTGATTTACGAGTTCTGTAAAAACTGTTTCACGAAAGTCCTGGAATCTAATTTTCATATTTACTACTAATGTATCAAACAATCCAGAGCTGATAGAGAGCATCATGACTGATACAGGGATTAGTGATCACAAGGTCATTGTAGCTAGGCTCAATACCATTTCTTCCAAATCCATCAGAAACAAACGCAAAATAATTTTATTTAAAAAAGCGGATAAAGTGTCACTAGAAGCCTTCCTAAAAGACAATTTCCATTCTTTCCGAACTGATTATGCGAATGTAGACGAGATGTGGCTCAAAATCAAAGATATAATAGCAACAGCAATTGAGATATTCATACCTCATAAATTGGTAAGAGATGGAACGGATCCCCCGTGGTACACAAAAAAGGTCTGAACGCTCTTGCAGAGGCAACGGAAAAAGCATGCGAAGTTCAGAAGAACGCGAAATCCCGAAGATGGGCTAAAATTTACAGACGCGCGAAATTTGGCACGTACTTCGATGCGAGATGCCTTTAATAGGTTCCACAACGAAACATTGTCTCGAAATTTGGTAGAAAATCCGAAGAAATTCTGGTCGTATGTAAAGTACACAAGCGGCAAGACGCAGTCAATACCTTCGCTGCGCAGTGCCGATGGTACTGTTATCGACGACTGTGCCGCTAAAGCGGAGTTATTGAACGCAGTTTTCCGAAATTCCTTCACCAGGGAAGACGAATGGAATATTCCAGAATTTGAAACACGAACATCTGCTAGCATGAGTTTCTTAGAAGTAGATACCTTAGGGGTTGCGAAGCAACTCAAATCGCTTGATACGGGCAAGTCTTCAGGTCCAGATTGTATACCGATTAGGTTCCTTTCAGATTACACTGATACTATAGCTCCCTACTTAGCACTCATATACAACCGCTCGCTCACCGATAGATCTGTACCTACAGATTGGAAAATTGCGCAGGTCGCACCAGTGTTCAAGAAGGGTAGTAGGAGTAATCCATTTAACTACAGACCTATATCATTGACGTCGGTTTTCAGTAGGGTTTTGGAGCATATACTGTATTCAAACATTATGAATCACCTCGAAGAGAACGATCTATTGACACGTAATCAGCATGGCTTCAGAAAACATCGCTCTTGTGCAACGCAGCTAGCTCTTTATTCGCACGAAGTAATGGCCGCTATCGACAGGGGATCTCAAGTTGATTCCGTATTTCTAGATTTCCGGAAAGCTTTTGACACCGTTCCTCACAAGCGACTTCTAATCAAGCTGCGGAGCTATGGGGTATCGTCTCAGTTGTGCGACTGGATTCGTGATTTCCTGTCAGGAAGGTCGCAGTTCGTAGTAATAGACGGCAAATCATCGAGTAAAACTGAAGTGATATCAGGTGTTCCCCAGGGAAGCGTCCTGGGGCCTCTACTGTTCCTGATCTATATAAATGACCTGGGTGACAATCTGAGCAGTTCTCTTAGACTGTTCGCAGATGATGCTGTAATTTACCGTCTAGTAAGGTCATCTGAAGACCAGTATCAGCTGCAAAGAGATTTAGAAAAGATTGCTGTATGGTGTGTCAGGTGGCAGTTGACGCTAAATAACGAAAAGTGTGAGATGATCCACATGAGTTCCAAAAGAACTCCCTTGGAATTCGATTACTCGATAAATAGTACAATTCTCAAGGCTGTCAATTCAACTAAGTACCTGGGTGTTAAAATTACGAACAACTTCAGTTGGAAGGACCACATAGATAATATTGTGGGGAAGGCGAGCCAAAGGTTGCGTTTCATTGGCAGGACACTTAGAAGATGCAACAAGTCCACTAAAGAGACAGCTTACACTACACTCGTTCGTCCTCTGTTAGAATATTGCTGCGCGGTGTGGGATCCTTACCAGGTGGGATTGACGGAGGACATCGAGAGGGTGCAAAGAAGGGCAGCTCGTTTTGTATTATCGCGTTATAGAGGAGAGAGTGTGGCAGATATGATACACGAGTTGGGATGGAAGTCATTACAGCATAGACGTTCTTCGTCGCGGCGAGAGCTTTTTACGAAATTTCAGTCACCAACTTTCTCTTCCGAATGCGAAAATATTTTGTTGAGCCCAACCTACATAGGTAGGAATGATCATCAAAATAAAATAAGAGAAATCACAGCTCGAACAGAAAGGTTTAGGTGTTCGTTTTTCCCGTTCGCTGTTCGGGAGTGGAATAGTAGAGAGATAGTATGATTGTGGTTCGATGAACCCTCTGCCAAGCACTTAAATGTGAATTGCAGAGTAGTCATGTAGATGATGTAGAAGTATTTCGAATACTAGCCTGCTAAATTTCTTAATACGTGTTTCTGTTTCATTAAAATTAATTTCTGATACTTCTTCTGAATTTATAAGGCTCTTATCTTTCACTGCGCATATCAGAACAATTTTCTCTCATCTCGTCTTTCAACAGCCTTAAAGCAGTTTACAATTTCGAGCTTGTGGTGTCTTCTGTCCACAGTTGTTTATCACATCATTAAATGCAGCTCTCAGGTCTGTATAGTAAATAATAATGCTTTGTAAAGCATGTGAATGAAAATTCCACCTTTTTTCACAAGGACTTGGTAATATAACTCCCCCTTCCCTCAGATGTGCACTTCTTTTACTGGAACGGCTAAAAAGTGCGTGAAATCCTGACAGATTTGCCACAAAAAATTTTACGCGCAAAACTTTTTTTACAAGGATAAAGGAGGGCCAAGTTCAACAGATGTACATAGCAGTGGATAAATAGAGCATGAGAATATGCTTGGTTCTCAATAAAATGGAACCATAATTTTTCCTTGCTATTGCACTGCAGCCTTTGTATGTTTGTGATACTAATTTGTTTTTAACAATGTTCCAACTGCTTAGCATTTGCAACAAAACATTCGCTATTCCTTGTGCACTCCAGTCTTTGAATGTATCATAAAATCCTACCAATCTCTCTTGTATATCTCCTGCTTTGTTATTTGCGAAACGAAAAATTACACTTATTTGATTTCTAATTGAGACATCTGTTGTTTCATCAGCTTGTACTGACATGAAAGAACTATTTTTAGTTTCACTTGAAATCTGTCCTTTAACAACATCCATAATACAAGCTATTAATTCATTTTGTGTGTCAGAGGAAGTGGCTTTAAATACTTCATCAGATACTAAATGATCTTTCATTTATGATTCTTCTTCTGCTAAGAAATCCGAAAGTTCTAAATAATTTCCTTTATTTACTGACACCTTTGATTCGTCATGACCTCAAGGAGATAAACTCTTGGTGTGCTAAAAAGCCAATAATCGATATAAGTCTCTTCATAACACTTCTTTTTCGATCAACTTTCTCTTTATGTTTCAAAACCTCCAGGCATGTTTCTTCTGAAAGAGCATGTCAATCCTTATGGTACCTAACTGACTGTATTTAACGGCGGCTGTGACATGCGAAATAGAATGTTCATGCATTTTAGTTTTTGAAAGGAAGTTTTCAAGACTCTCTTCACCTACTCCCCATTTACACTGGTCAAAAGCGTCTTTCCCATTCCAAATAGTACACAGTAATAACAAAAACGGTAGTTCCTTAAAATGATCCCACTTAAAAATGGTTTTGAATTGTACCATTGTGTTTGGAAATGTCTAACAATAGACAGACTTAGCATTGGCTTTCGTTCTTTCACCAAAAGTTTATCTTCCATAGAAAGATGAGACAAGAATAGGGGGTTTTCTATTTAAAAAATTCTTTGACCCTTGTGATGAGATGAACACATCCATGGCAGTTTGAGGTAGTCAGAAACACCATGCATTACAGGATAATGATTTCAATATTAGACAACTCATAGTTTTCCTCTTGACAACATAATGACAAGACAAATTGTTGATGACACCTCATATGTGACAGGGTGCAGTGAAATAGAGTTAACAATAAGTTAATCACTGCCATTACTTACTACACTTTAACTACAGAATTCATGTTCCAGGTTTCACCATAAATACGTCTACTATTTTTGATATAAAAACCTGAAGACATATTACGGAACTACCAACGTTTGAAATAAGTACGACTACTAAATTTTAATCTGGGAAAGAATGAAAACACATAGGCTATTTCCTATATTCTTGTGACAACAGTCAATGATGCATTCACATTTATTTTCCATGAATTATGAATGCCTTCTTGTTCTTTGTGTTTTAAGTAAACATTTACATTAACTGTTACCAGTTTCTTATTTTGCCTGGCTTGCTGCTAGTATGATAGATGTGGTTCATGGTGTGGGTCCTTTAGTCATGTCCTAGTTCATGAACCACAGGCAACGTATGAGTGGCCAAGTAAGTGGTCCCGACAGTCGGAATACCAGTTACTTTGGAATAAGGCTGGGCATCTCTGACATATTCTGAGTTGTGGTCATCTTTGTGCTCATACGGCAAAGACCACCATATCCACCGGTTAGTGCCTCAACCGTTAGGGGAAAAACCCAATGTGACTCGGGGCAAGTAAGGCTAGCAACCTGTTTCCCTGGTACTTTAAATATGATGCTGACAACAATGAGAGCAAAATGCCTCGGACCTGTGGAGGTGACGGAGTCCCACCTCTAACTGACAAACCAGGGACTCCTAAGATACGACTTGGCAAACAAATGGTAATGAGGTGGGGAGCTATTAATATCAATGGGGGCTACTCTGGGAAGAAGGTAGAGCTGGCAGAGGCTGCAAGTAAGATGGGGCTGGACGTTTTAACTGTTAGTGACAGTCGGGTAAGGGGTGAGAAAGAACAGGAAGTGGGAGAATACAAGGTCTACCTGTCAGGAGTCAAAGCAGGAATAGCACAATGGGGTGTAGGGCTTTACATCACGAAAGAAATGGAACCCAGCGTAGTTGCAATAAGGTATGTAAATGAACGACTGATGTGGATAGATTTGACAGTGCATAGCAAGAAAATTAGGATTGCGTCAGTATATTCGCATTGTGAAGGGACAGATCAAGATAAGATGGATAGTTTTTATGAGGCACTCAGTGATGTAGTTGTTAGAGTAAAGGACAAGGGCAGTGTCGTGCTCATGGGTGATTTTAACTCCAGGATTGAAAATCGAACAGAAGGGTATGAAAAGACTATGGGTAAATTTGGAGAGGATATGGAGGCCAACAGGAACGGGAAACAACTCTTGGATTTCTGTGCCAGTATGGGCTTAGTAATCACAAACTCATTTCTAAAACATAAGAACGTTCACTGGTATACTTGGGAAGGCAGGGGAACCAGATCTGTCATTGACTATATAATAACAGATCAGGAAATCAGGAAGGCTGTGAGGGACACACGTGTATTCAGGGGATTCTTCGATGACACAGATCATTATTTAATCCGCAATAAAATTGGGATTGTGTGGCCGAAAGTGCAGGAGGTCAGGTTCATATGTAGGAGGATAAGAGTAGAGAAGCTTCAGGATAAGGAAGTGAGGCACATGTACATAACAGCGATCTCAGAAAGGCACCAGTTAGTTGAATGTAGTCAGTTACAGTCATTGGTAAAGGAATGGACAAGGTACAGGGACACAGTACTAGAAGTGGCTAAAGAATGTCTTGGAACAGTAGTGTGTAAAAGTAGGATGAAGCAAACAGCTTGGTGGAATGACACAGTCAAGGCAGCCTGTAAAAGGAAAAAGAAGGCATATCAAAAATGGCTACATACTGGAACTCAGGTAGACAGAGAAAGTTATGTTGAAGAAAGAAACAAAGCCAAACAGATAATTGCAGCATCCAAGACGAAATCTTGGAAAGACTTTGGAAGCAGGTTGGAAACTATGGGTCAAGCTGCTGGAAAACCATTCTGGAGTGTAATTAGCAGTCTTCGAAAGGGAGATAAGAAGGAAATGACAAGTATTTTGGACAGGTTAGGAAAACTGTTGGTTTATCCTGTGGATGCCTTGGGCAGATGGAGGGAATATTTTGAAGAGTTGGTCAATGTAGGTGAAAATACGATCAATAATGTTTCAGATTTCGAGGTAGAATGGAATGAATGATGATAGAAATAGCATCACATTTGAGGAAGTGGAGGAAATGGTCAATAGATTGCAGTGCAATAAAGCAGCTGTGGTGGATGAAATGAAGTCGGAACTCTTCAAATACAGTGGAATGTCAGGTCTTAAATGGCTACACAGGATAATTGAAATGGCCTGGGAGTCGGGACAGGTTCCATCAGACTGGACAAAAGCAGTAATCACACCAATCTTTAAACATGGAAACAGAAAAGATTGTAACAACTACAGAGGTATTTCTTTAATCAGCGTTGTGGGTAAAATCTTCTCAGGTATTGTTGAAAGGAAAGTGCGAGTATTAGTTGAGCACCAATTGGATGAAAATCAGTGCTGGTTTAGGCCTCTTAGAGGTTGTCAGGACCAGATCTTTAGCTTATGGCAAATGATGGAGAAGCGTTATGAGTGGAACAGGGAATTGTATCTATGCTTTATAGATCTAGAAAAGGCATATGACCGGGTTCCTAGGAGGAAGTTACTGTCTGTTCTACGAGATTATGGAATAGGAGGCAAACTTTTGCAAGCAATTAAAGGGCTTTACATGGATAGTCAGGCAGCAGTTAGAGTTGACGGTAAATTCAGTTCATGGTTCAGAGTAGTTTCAGGGATAAGACAAGGCTGCAACCTGTCTCCACTGTTGTTCATATTATTTATGGATCATATGTTGAAAACAATAGACTGGCTGAGTCAGGTTAAGATATGTGAACACAAAATAAGCAGTCTTGCATATGCAGATGACTTAGTTGTGATGGCAGATTCAATTGAAAGTTTGCAAAGTAATATTTCAGAGCTAGATCAGAAATGTAATGACTATGGTATGAAGATTAACATCTCCAAAATGAAAGTAATGTCAGTGGGAAAGAAATATAAACGGATTGAGTGCCAAATAGAAGGAACAAAGTTAGAACAGGTGGACAGTTTCAAGTACTTAGGATGCATATTCTCACAGGATGGCAACATAGTGAAAGAACTGGAAGTGAGATGTAGCAAAGCTAATGCAGTGAGTGCTCAGCTACGATCTACCCTCTTCTGCAAGAAGGAAATCAGTACCAAGACTAAGTTATCTGTGCACTGTTCAATCTTTCGACCAACTTTGTTGTATGGGAGCGAAATCTGGGTAGATTCAGGTTACCTTATCAACAAGGTTGAGGTTACAGATATGAAAGTAGCTAGGATGATAGCAGGTACTAGTAGATGGGAACAATGACAGGAGGGTGTCCACAATGAGGAAATCAAAGAAAAACTGGGAATGAACTCTATAGATGTAGCTGTCAGGGCGAACAGGCTTAAATGGTGGAGTCATGTTACACGCATGGGAGAAGCAAGGTTACCCAAGAGACTCATGGGTTCAACAGTAGAGGGTAGGAAGAGTCGAGGCAGACCAAGGAGAAGGTACTTGGATTCGGTTGAAAATGATTTTGAAGTAATAGGTTTAACATCAGAAGAAGCACGAATGTTAGCACTGAATAGGGGATCATGGAAGAATTTAATAAGGGGGCTATGCTCCAGACTGAACGCTGAAAGGCATAATCAGTCTTAAATGATGATGATGGTGATGCTAGTATGATAGATGATGTGAAGTAGTGCTGCCTTTTAGGGAACAGTTGAATGACTTGTCATTCCAAGGTGTGTACCAGCCTGCTGGCGAGAAGCAGAAACAAATCAAACGCCAGATTTTAAAAATCGTATCCACGTTGTACAGGCGCACAGGATACTGTAGCCGATGCGCAATGCCCAGATTGGGGCGAGTTCATTCGTTTGTGCAACACTCTTGTGAGGCCAACAAGAGTTTCTCACATTTCGGCCAGTGGGAGATGACAGAATCGACGTGAATGCCCTCCAGTCTTTCTCAAACGATTTTACAGAAACTATTTTGTAAAGAAAGTTCATTTTTTCTGCACTAGTAGGTTTATGTATCAGGTTCATTATGATGTGTTCATCATTTCGTTAATGGTGATCGTTATTGTGATATTTATGTGGAATTAAGACAACGCGCGAAGTTCGAAAAAGTTTGCAATGTAAAATAGGGGTCGTTATGATTTTACGTCTAGTACATATTACATAATATGATGATGCGTATAAAATTTAGTTAGCATATTAAATTTTACTTTAAACTTGGTTGAAGATCTCTATCTGTTACCAATCTCGAAAAAATTGATTTGACATAGGGCTTTCGTTAGCGATCGCACTGTGCCATCGATATAGCCAGTATGAGATATCCACAACATTCCTCATATCTCATAAGCGGTTTGAGGTGTCGAAATGAGATTTTGGAAAATAATAGCACACAAAGAGGAGAGTATTTCGTTGTATGGTTATTATGAAAAACTTCAGTATCTACCGTGTCATGCCACTAGCTATAGACTTTTCCGATGAAAGAATGCAATTTTTAAGGGCCGTCGATAGCTGGTGAAATGAGAAATTCTGTGGGTTTTGAAACAACATAAGTGAAGTCATTACATGTTTATTTTGTACCAAGAATGTGCTTTTTCATAAGGTGCTGACCTTACTTTTCTTCAGTTCCTCATTTAGTAAACTTAATATACCACTGTTTCAGAATGTTGTCGTTGTTGCGCCTGCACAACATGTTAGTGAGGAGAGACTGTGTAAATTCTGCTGTGTTTTGGCCAAATAAGCAAATATTAACATGGTAGCAAGAGAAATGTGTAGATTTTAATGAAAATTTCCCGTTCATGACTGTTCTCTGAAAGTTACAAATGGTTAACAAACCTATCGAAAATAAATCGGTGCATTTCGGTGGAATTCTTTTTAGATACTAACCAAAGAAGAGGTGACATATCTTTCTGAAAGGTCACCATGCGAGTGTGGGCCCCACTTAATATTTACCAAAAATGTGAGTGTTGGCTTTAGTTTATAACGGCATTTCACCCATAGCTCTGTGAGCGATCCTCCTCCTCCATCAGTGCCGCTCTCACTACACTGCCCCATCCAACGTCGCATCTAGTAGCAATGGCATTTTGCGGACACTGTGGAATTCCCAGTCTGCTACGTCAAAGTAATGAGCTTACTGCTCATGCTCGTAAGGAACCCAGAATTCCGAGATACTATTGTTGCAAAGTTAGAGGAGCGATGCACTATAATATAGCGAGTGCATATAAAAAGTTCAGACGTGAAATAGTGGAAAACATTACGAGGGTACGTGATCAGATCCGATAAAATTCAGTTTGGACGAATTATTTTGAAATTTTTTTGGTAAGCTCAGTCTTAGAGCCTTAATGGACACATCGCCACTGTACACCGATAATCTAACCCATGAGCTAAGCCACCTTCGCAAGATCTCGAGGAATAACTGGCACAACGCATTTACTAATTTGTCATTCTTTATTTGATCGTCGGCAATTTATTGCTCTTTGTTGTTATTGTATTTATTCCATTTTAATTTGTCTTTGATTTTGTGCCTACCTTTAACTTGTGAAAATGCCGCGAAAAACTGCTAACAGTACATCACGATGGGCAATGAGTGAAAAAGTCGACTCGAATAATTTGACCGATAATACTAGCAACACTCAGTGTCTTAATGATAATCCTCCAATTAAAGACAATCAGTGTGTGCCGACCACAAGTAACGATTTTATTTCAGATGATGAACAAACAAATTCAATTAGGTCCACACTAAATGTAACGACAATTGATGACACAGCACATTCTGGTACAATGAATGCTGCCCAGTTTGACACACCTGATTTGGAAAATTTATACAGTGAACAGACAAATGTTTCTAATTAAGGTGAATAATATACACAAAACACGTCAGATTTATTTGATTCCGATGTAGTGACCAACAGTGCGCATCCGATTGACAAACCTTTTTGTGAATCAGACAATGACGAAATGGTTACACAAAACGTGACAAATGCAGATACAGTACAGAGAATAGAGTTGCTAATTTTGGATCAAGTTGTGGCATTATTGCTACAACTCTACAACTCAATGAAAAACACGACAACAATTATAAACAACTTAATGAAAATCTCAAACAGTCGAATGAAAAACAAGTCAGCAATTTCAAACACCTTAGTGAACAGATTACAGCCGTTGCCATGCAATGTCATGATACCGAAGAACAATTACGTGAGGAAATTAAGGCTTGTGCTAGGAATAGTGGTGAGAAAATTAGATACATTGCACAGGAATTACGTAATACACACGCAGACACAACAAAATTTCTTAGAGATGAAATCCGTGTAGTCGCTAGACAATGTTCAGAAAACGTAACACAGGTACGTGACGAGTTTAAATTAATGACAGCACACTGGATGCGAAAGTCGGCAAGGAATTGGAACAACAGAACAGCCAAATTGACGAACGTTTTAATCACCGCTTACAAAACATTGAACGCGTTAACGTAAATTCATACAGGAACAGAACAAAGTAAAGAAACAAGTCATGGAAACAATTACTGCACAGAGAAAGGAAGATACGTGTAAGTTATTTACGAAAGCAAAAACTATATACGAAAGCAAAAACATATGTAGACACTAACGTAGCGACAGTATCAGACGAAATTAATACTATCAAATAGTTGAACACTGAATTGCATGATGAAATCTCCGCTCTTAAACAGACACACACACAGTAGACTTTCAGACAACGACCAGCAGACTTGAACAATTGGAATTAATACAGGCTCCCAATGCTATTAAAGTAGGCGTTAAGAAATTAAACAAAACCACAAGTAAAACTCAAAAACAAATTAATGCTTGTGACACTAAAATTGACGATCAGGTTAAAGCACTGATTGAAAAATTTGATGAATTGTTCAGTCGTATTGACGTTATCGGAAATAACGACACGAAATCAGACGATACATCACCAATTTCTTTCAATCAAACACCCAAATTCCAAAATTTACAGCAGACGATTATTGAGATAGTTTCTTCGAATAATACATTACGCAGAAAATTATTATCTTTACAGCACGAAGTGGCGGAGATGAAAAATGTTTCAGCCTCTAACACGACACTGCATACGCCACATTCCTAACATTTCTCACACTCACACAGCCAGTATAATTTAGGTAATTTACAGAGTGTACGTGACTTAGATTCCGAACAGTCACAAACAAACAGATTATCATACAATCCTGAACCTGCTCAGACATTTTGATTACAAGCACTTTCTATCCGTGAGAAATTTTAAGGTATGTAAGAATGACAGAACACAGATACACTCTTTGGACTGGATACAACAATTTGCTCTTGAATTTTCACCGGCATTTCCTGTAACGCAGAAACTAAAATTTATTTGTGGTGCGTAAGAGACCTGAGGGGATTCATTACACTTCGATGAATATTTGCCATAGCGTGCACAGGGCCCTGAGCTGTAGTAGTGCTATTTCCTCTTACTTTTCTGCACTGCTGTCTTCTCTTTTACTATCTTTTATATCTATCAAAACAACTCTTCAAATATCGATCTATCTAGGATTAGGAATGAGTAAAGAAAACATGATGTGACAAGTTTTGCTTGAAATGACAGTTTTCATTAAACACTCCTGAAAAGACAATAACTACCAGCGTAATTTTAATAAGTGACAAAATTTTAATCATCAGTATCGTCATAATTATCAGCAACAGCAAACATAGTTTGGCAACAATAGACGTATTTCACCACAACAGAAACAAAACCAGCCAGTTGGCATACCTAACTAACAATATAATGTGCAAGGTCAACCAAGCTTTAATGTTTCGCCGCCTACACGCATAGCGTCGGTTCCGACAAATAGTAACGCACAGCAACAAGGAAATCAGAATGTACAGAAAACACGTCATTTCAATTCCTATCGCAATGCGCCGTATAGTAATGATTATCATGACAGATGTAAAAGTAATGAACACAGTTTTCAGCGTAACAGTCGGTCTTACCAGCAGCAGAATCATCCGCAAAAACAGATTATCAAGAATGAACCAGACAGTCGGTATCATCCCGAACCTAATACGTCAGAAAAAAATAACAGAACAGTACAAATAGTCGAAATGCCCCAGCAACCTCACGCAAATAACAGCGCGTCAGAAAGAATTTAACTAGATACAGTACAGATTGCATCTACCAGCAACGTAAGCAATGTTTTTGACACACAGGATCTTGTACACGAAAATGTTATTACTTCTGACGACATCCGAGACACACTTTTACATGAGAAACCAGTTATGCAAAAAACCATTTCCCACCCTGTTTTGGAAGTAATTATTGGTTCATCGACATTTTCAGCAGTAATCGATTCTGGATCACCTACGTCAGTCATAAATTAAAAAACTTTCAACGAATGTAACAAAGAGAACACCTATCCTACGTTACCATTAGGCAAAACTAAAGTGAAAGGAGCAGTATCTGTTAAAGGAGTAGATGTAAAATTACAGACACACTTATCATTTTGTGTTACAGGTCATACGTTCCACTCAAATTTTTTGGATTGTTCCCTTATTGACAACAGACATTATCTTAGGTACGAATTTTTTGGTACAACATGACGCAATTATTGACTTTCAAAATTCCTATTTGGTGTTAAAGGATGAAAAAATACAACTGGCATTACAATTTCAGCACTCCTTATCTGCAGAAGAACAAACAATTAATTGGGCAGATGTCATTTCTGCATCACGTAACGTAGACTGTCATTCCATATTCTTCACAGATACGTATGGTCACAACTACAATGCACCAGACGAAGCCGACTATGACGTTATACAAATGATTTCTGATATGGTTAAACAGAGCAGTGCAAATACAAATGACGAAAGTACTCAACTACGCAATATTCTTCTACAGCATGCTCCAGTTTTTGACAACATCCCTGGTTTTATGTATGAATTTCAAGGTAAGCAGCATGACACATTTAAAGCCAAACATTATCCTATTCCGTATATCCACAGAGAGCAAGTTACGAAAGAATTGCAAGCTATGACTGACTAATGTATTAGTCTGTACATAAACCAGCTCCATATTGTTATGGAAAAGGATGGCTCACTTCACCTCGTACTTAATTCGCGTCATGTCAACGATATTATTATTAATGAAACATCGCCCACAGACACTAGAAGAACTTTTACAGAAATTTCATGGTACTGCTGTTTATTCCACATTAGATTTAAAATCGGGATTTTGGCAAATTCAGCTCCATCCGAACTGCAGAAAGTACACAGCGTTTCTCTGTTGTGGTGATTGTTATCAATTTGCAAATTACCGTTCGGTTTAACAATTTCTTCAGCAGCATTTATTCGTGGTTTGAATACTATACTTTCGACAGAACTTAAAGACAGGGTCACTACATATGTAGACGACATCCTTATTGCAGAAGCTAATTGGTCTGAACACAAACTTTTAGTACACAAAGACTCACAGTTAATCTTAGCAAATCGCACTTTGGCAAAACTTTCATAAAATTTCATAGACATGTAATTTCAGCAGAAGGCATTGCGCTTGACCCGGAAAAACTTAGGCTTTACGTGACATTACTGTTCCAACAACAAAGAAACAACTACGCAGCTTTCTGGGTTTAATTAACTTTTCCCCTAAATTGGTTCATTACGCTGCTTTAGACATCCCTAGATAATGCCAATTGACGGGTAAAAACACTATTTGGTCCTGGGATAGCCAAGCACAGTCTGAATTTGTTAATCTGAAATATGCCTTGTTGAATGCATCACTTGTATCACACCCGGATCCTACCAGAAATTTTTCCATTGCCACCAACAGTTCTAACACTGCTTTAGGCGTACAAATTTTTCACGAAATTGAAGAAGACGGTACTACAGTAATTAAAAACATCGCTTTTGCAAGTCGAATTCTGTCACCTGCTGAACGCAATTATTCTGTTCCAGAACTTGAAACATTATGTGTTGTATGGGCATTTACCAGATTTAGGCATTTTCTTTCTGGAAGACATACTACCGTTTCACAGATCATAGAGATATACAGTTTTTAATTTACGATAAATTTGCACGTGATAGCTTAAGCAGATGGAAACGTTATTTACAGGAATTTAATTTTACAGTTGTTCACATTCCCGGTACAAAAAATATTGTAGCAAGACATCTCAACCAACTTCTGCCAAGCAAATTCTAGCGTCAGTTATATTCAACAAGTTGAATTTGAAAATTTCATTTCGTCTTCATTACGAGACATAGAACAAGAGCAAAGCAAATACAATGTGTGGAAAGAAATTAAACACCTTTGACAAGATAAGAATGGCGTTACCATTAGAAACCAGTACACTGTACGCAAGAACATTCTGTTTCGCCGCTCTCACCCTGAGAGCAACAACTGGTTATTATGTATTCCTGACGAACTTGTTAACAAATTATGTTCAAATATGTGTGAAATCTTATGGGACTTAACTGCTAAGGTCATCAGTCCCTAAGCTTACACACTACTTAACCTAAATTATCCAAAGGACAAAGACACACACTCATGCCCGAGGGAGGACTCGAAACTCCGCAGGGACCAGCCGTACAGTGCATGACTGCAGCGCCTAAGACCGCTTGGCTAATCTCGCGTGGCGTTAACAAATTAATTTGGTATATTCATTTAAGTTACGCACATTATGGAGCGAGAACTGTTATTTTGCTAACATAGAGAAACGTATTCGTCGAATTTTAGCGGCATGTAAAATCTGCTAGAAAGCTAAATCAGACACGACTTCACATATTTCTCCATTACATCCCATTGCACTGATTAAACTGAGACATATGGCCGCTGTAGACATTTTTGATCCGATTCCAAGATCTAATAGAGGTTTTTGTTACATCTTTGTCGCTGTTGAACTCACTTCGAAATTTGTTACCTTCACTCCGTTACGCAAAAGCTACTGCTAAATCTATTTCGCATGCATTTGTAAAAGATTTTTTTTATTCCATGTAGGGTATATATTGAAAGAAGTTTCCGATAATAGACCACAATTTCGATCTGCAATATGGACATGTATGTTACGAGCTAGAATCATTTCTCTGATCTATATATCCATGTACCACGTTTCTTCCAACCCTTTTGAACGACTAATGAAAGAAATTGGTAAACTATGTAGAATATACTGCAATAAAAGACATATTGATTGGGACACACACATACTCTCATTCCAGGATGTTATTAACTCCATACCAAATGAATCTAGAATGCTATCTCCGATTGTTATATTGAAAAATGTTGAACAACCCAACAAAATTAAAGAATTAGTATCCTTTCCTACATCTCGTCGACTATGCCACCATGAAATAATTGACATTGCGCTCAGCAACATCAAACGTGCCGCAGAGCGCCGGAGAAGACAGCAAAATAGGTTTGTACACGCTGTGACTTTCACATTGGACAGAAGATATTAGTTTGCACACACTACTTATCCAACAGAGGAAAAAGTAGATGCAGTAAATTTGAGCTTCTATACGCAGGTCCATATAGAATACGAGGCCTTCCTCATCTCAATGTAGTACATGTCGAAACTTTGAGAACCAGAAAAAGCAAGGGCAATCACCATATTTCCAATATTAAACCCTTTATTGAATGAACATACTTTATGATTTATCACACTGTAATGCCATTTCCAAATATTTATATGAACAGTTGCTGATGATGATTATATTTTTTCTTGGCAAGTGCCCCGCAAGGTAAGGTTAGCAGGTCACTTTTCTTGTCGTTATACATCAGACCGTGCACATTTTTCCAGATAAAGTTACATATTATGTGACCACTTAAACAATTGTATCTATGTGACTACTTACTGATGATGATTTTTTTTCTTGGCAAGAGCCTGGCAAGATAAGGTTAGCACGTTGCTTTTCTTCTCATTATATGTCAGATTGTGCACATTTTCCTTTTCCTATCAAAAGTAGAATTTTTGTCTGTATGCACTATGAAATCTTTAAGATGTAACAAACATCAGTTGACTTTAACATTTTTGCTATATGATATCTCAATATCTTCACTATTCTACATTTTTGCTACTACATTATGATACTGTGTGTACATTTTTTGCACTTGAAAATTGTCTATGTTTTGGCCTAATGCGTTTTCTGTCATGCTATGCTGTATGCTTAGTTATATCACTAGAAACAAGTTTTTATTTAAGGGGTATTTCATTTAAATGCAAGATAATCCTTATTCATCATTTTCAGAGAGCTAATAATCTGTAAAAGAAATGAATTAAACAAACCATAGTGGTTTACTATGAAATGGAAATTTTACCATCAGAAGGAAAAAATAAAATGCAATACCTTGCCATGAAGAGTAATGTATCAGAATTAACAAGCATTAACAAGAGTATGATATACACACTGTATAATAGCAGTCTTAACTAATTATTTTTCTTTCAGAATATGAGGCGATTGGTGCAGGCTGTCAGACAGAACTACACAAGTTAATTTTAATGATGAAATATGCTAGAAGTAAGAAACTCTAAAATATGTGAAGTAATGAATGATAATGAATAGTTGTATGAGGATATGGTAATATGAATAATGACGTTTTTCTTTACAGATGAATAAGGAAGTGTCTATTTTTGCAGATGATAATAAATGATGATGAATATTTGTATGAAGAATATGATAATATGAGTAGTGAAGTTTTTCTTTGCAGATGATGATAATGATGAAGTTCTGGTAATATGAATAATGAAGTTTTTCTTTGCAGATGATGATAATGGTGAAGTTTATATATTTTCTATTAATTAAGAGATACTATGTAGTTATTTAAGTATTTGTTGCAGTTCCTTTTGACAGTATGTCTTATGTCACATAGTATAATCACTGAATGTTTTGGGAAAGACAGCTAGAGTACATACATATTAAGTACATGTTTCATTACCTGTTAATTCGAAGTTTACTACTTTTCAGCATAATATACGTTTTTCTTTCAGGTCAATAATCCATTTTGTATTTTTTTCCAGGAGAAGCTTTTCATGATATTAATATGCTATAAGCACTTAGTTATTAAACCTGTTCTAGTATTTGCATTTTTTTTACCCAGTTGTGTCTATCATTTATGAATGTGATCACATATACTCTACTTGTTTCATAACCTTGCTGCAGCTGACTCATGACGAATGAGCAATAGCTCAAACCAATATTTTCATGCCCAAGCAATTGACTATCGAATACAATTGCTATGCATTGCTACCACAAAAAAATTGTTACCAGTCCCAACTATTGCCAGTATACAACTAAATAATGCTCCCAGTTTAAGGCATATTTCTAGCTCTAAATATAATGCAAATTTTTATGATGTTTTGATTCCATTATGTCTATGTATTATTGGACTACAGACCTTGAATACTAGTTCCAATGTCTTATATTTTAAATATGTCTTATGTCACTTACATGGCATAATATATAAACACTAGCAGCTTGATGCTACACCCAATAACTACTGTTTTGAATGATGACTTCTGAATAATGCATAATAAATGCCTTGTAACTGGCCAATGAAGGCCAATAATTACTGTAATGAGATGATTTGTGCATCAGTGCTATGCCAATAATTACTGTAATAAGACAAATCATGTATAAACACTATGCCAATAATTGCTGTAATGAGATGACTTATGAATAATGTTCTGTAATACTCCATACATACTACATAAATGTTTAGTAACTGGCCAATGATTACTGTAATGAGATGACTTATGTATAAATGCTATGCCAATAATTACTGTAATGAAATGACTTATGAATAATGTTCTGTAATACTCTATACATACTACATATATGTTTAGTAACTAGCCAATGAGTGCCAATAATTATTCAAAATGGCGACTATCATAAGACTCAATATACTTCACCCTCTGACCTAATCACCGCCAATTACTGTGATATCCGTATGTCCTGTCCATCCTCATGATCATGGAGCACTATATATGTCGTTTTTGTACTAATTCTACGTTGATGTAAGAGTGTGGATTCTACCAGAATGTGGTGTTGACATCAAGCTGTCCATCACTCTGACTGAAGGAGATGTCATTATGATCCTACTGTTTGATATACCTAATGTACTTCCAAAATGATAACATAGAATAATAATTTCAGTATCAACCTAAACCACCCCCTCTCTGCTTTGTGAGTATCATTGCGAAAGTAGATATATGACTGTGCACTACATCCATTCATTGTTAATCGACAAACACATACATCATCAAAGTATACCAGACAGCACTCTACATATTTCTAGCACCTTGAGCATAGTCCATAATTTGCGATATATCTCTATGCGGATGGGAGTCAGGCAGTCTTAGGATAAAATCAGAGACTGAAATGCCCCCCTCCCCCCGCGCTGCAGCACCATTACCGATTTAATCTGCAACTGAATAGAAGTAGACAGCTACATTCCGTGTCTCATGAATGACTGGAGCTAGCCAAGACTTCGCCCATCCAAGTACATAAGATTTCTGCAGATGCACCCATGTCGAGGAGGTTAGCAGCCCTTATCGGTGTATAGTAACAGATTTGAAAGTGTTGTGATATAATAGCAGATGGTTAAGAAGAACAAGAAACAGGTGATTTGTATGCATAATGGAGCTCCAGACAGATGGAGTTCGAAGCATTTTAAGTAAATCAACTATGCCATCAACTCTCAAAATATTGTTCTAGAGTCTAGGATCAGTACCTGGAAGGTATTGGTAAGAGAGAGCATAAACACACACTCTCCTAAGGCTACAACGTTCCGCAGTTAAAACAGGCTATAATATAAGATCGCTTGAGTTTCAGATCCTATCAGATGCTGAGTTAATATTCCTAAGTAAGAAAAATATTTCCAGCACATGACATACATCCTTCTTGCAGGTTTCTCTACGATAAACTATAGTGTCGAACCGTAAAACGAAAAAAACTACTTCATTAAAACATTGGCCCTGTGTGATACGAGCACAGTATAGTTTTCCAGAGATATATAGCGTTAACCGTTCACATCCGATCATGGTTCAGAAATTATACTATGCCTGCATCAGTACTATATAAAATAATCGTTAGTAACAGGAAATACTTCTTACAAGGAAACAGATAAAAACAACACACATGACACTTTAGGCGCTATTAAAGAAGAACCAGTTCTTGGAGCACCCTGCAGCCCGTGGTAAATTATTCGTTTCTGCTCTCGAAGTACCAACAGGCACTCGTCGGTAGGGGCGGAGACAACATTGAAGCTTTCAAATGTCTACTCATCGAGCTGAAATTGATATATGAGAGTCAGAATGTAAGGGATAAACACAGAAACAATGAGAGCAACTGCGTAAGAACAAGAATTGGATGACTGAGAAGGCGCGGGATTAGCCGAGCGGTCTCAGGCGCTGCAGTCATGGACTGTGCTGCTGGTCCCGTGGGAGGTTCGAGTCCTCCCTCGGGCTTGGGTGTGTGTGTTTGTTTTTTAGGTTAAGTAGAGTGTAAGCTTAGGGGCTGATGACCTTAACAGTTAAGTCCCATAAGATTTCACACACATTTAAATATTTAGCACTGAACGTCACGGCCCACAGGGAGGGACAGAGGAAAGAGCACCTCAACCAAAACGTAGAAATTACAGGTGTCAGAGCCGAACAGAGTATAATGTGCGGCACTACGATCGTAACTGGCGGTAGCGGGAACAGAACCAGGAAACTTCTGGAGGTTGCTGCGATCCAGACATGAATTAGCGGGTAGAAGAGGTGGTTGACATTCGTCCACACAGTCCCTCTCACAACACCCGTAACCGTAGTCCTCAGCAAAACTGACGTCGGGGGGGGGGGGGGGGGCTGAAAGATGTTCGCAACGTCTTCGCTGCCAAACTTGGACAAAACCATACACTAGTGGTTGGTTACGAAGACCTAAGGGAGGTATGAATGGAGGGGAAAGACGTAGTCACCCGTGATGACCTCCATCCGCTAATATCAGTAACGATAGCGGACGTAATGGTTAAAGGTATTGTGGACAGTGGTAGTAACATAACAGCCATTTCTGAACATTCTTTCTGGCGCTGTTCAGAGTAACGAAATTGGCCCATGCTTGCCATGACCAAGACGTGAATTAAGGGGGCAGTAGCTGGAATAGGGAAAGAGGTCAATCTTCAGGCCAGGATTGAGTTTGAGTGTGAAGGGCACCACCTGGAGACTAATTTTATAGTGGTACCAAACCTGGTACCACTATAAAATTAGTGGTACCAAACCTGGCCCCCCCATGAACCATGGACCTTGCCGTTGGTGGGGAGGCTTGCGTGCCTCAGCGATACAGATAGCCGTACCGTAGGTGCAACCACAACGGAGGGGTATCTGTTGAGAGGCCAGACAAACGTGTGGTTCCTGAAGAGGGGCAGCAGCCTTTTCAGTAGTTGCAGGGGCAACAGTCTGGATGATTGACTGATCTGGCCAATAACCAAAACAGCCTTGCTGTGCTGGTACTGCGAACGGCTGAAAGCAAGGGGAAACTACAGCCGTAATTTTTCCCGAGGGCATGCAGCTTTACTGTATGATTAAATGATGATGGCATCCTTCTGGATAAAATATTCCGGAGGTAAAATAGTCCCCCATCGGATCTCCGGGCGGGGACTACTCAAGAGGATGTCGTTATCAGGAGAAAGAAAAGTGACGTTCTACGGGTCGGAGCGTGGAATGTCAGATCCCTTAATCGGGCAGGTAGGTTAGAAAATTTAAAAAGGGAAATCGATAGATTAAAGTTAGATATAGTGGGAATTAGTGAAGTTCGGTGGCAGGAGGAAAATAGGAATGCGAGTAAGCTACTACAAACAACATAGTGAACGCATTATTGTGGCCAAGATAGATACGAAGCCCACACTTAATACAGTAGTACAAGTTTATATGCCAACTAGCTCTGCAGATGACGCAGAAATTGAAGAAATGTATGATCAAATAAAAGAAATTATTCAGATAGTGAAGGGTGACGAAAATTTAATAGTCATGGGTGACTGGAATTCGGTAGTAGGAAAAGGGAGAGAAGGAAACGTAGTAGGTGAACATGGATTGGGGGTAAGAAATGAAAGAGGAAGCCGCCTGGTAGAATTTTGCACAGAGCACAACTTAATCATAGGTAACACTTGGTTCAAGAATCATAAAAGAAGGCTGTATACATGGAAGAAACCTGGAAATACTGACAGGTTTCAGATAGATTATATAATGGTAAGACAGAGATTTAGGAACCAGTTTTAAATTGTAAGACATTTCCAGGGGCAGATGTGGACTCTGACCACAATCTGTTGGTTATGACCTATAGATTAAAACTGAAGAAACTGCAAAAAGGTGGGAATTTAAGGAGATGGGACCTGGATAAACTAAAAGAACCAGAGGTTGTATGGAGTTTCAAGGAGAGCATAAGGGAGAAATTGACAGGAATGGGGGAAATAAATACAATAGAAGAAGAATGGGTAGCTTTGAGGGATGAAGTAGTGAAGGCAGCAGAGGATCAAGTAGGCAAAAAGAAGAGGACTAGTAGAAATCCTTGGGTAACAGAAGCAATATTGAATTTAATTGATGAAAGGAGAAAATATAAAAATGCAGTAAATGATGCAGGCAAAAAGGAATACAAACGTCTCAAAAATGAGATCGACAGGAAGTGCAAAATGGCTAAACAGGGATGGCTAGAGGACAAATGTAAGGATGTAAAGCCTTATCTCACAAGGGGTAAGATAGATACTGCCTACAGAAAAATTAAAGAGATCTTTGGAGAAAGGAGGACCACTTGTATGAATAGTAAGAGCTCAGATGGAAACCCAGTTCTAACCAAAGAAGGGAAAGCAGAAAGGTGGAAGGAGTATATAGAGGGTCTGTACAAGGGCGATGTACTTGAGGACAATATTATGGAAATGGAGGAGGATGTAGATGAAGATGAAATGGGAGATACGATACTGCGTGAAGAGTTTGACAGAGCACTGAAAGACCTGAGTCGAAACAAGGCCCCTGGAGTAGACAACATTCCATTGGAACTACTGACGGCCTTGGGAGAGCCAGTTCTGACAAAACTCTACCATCTGGTGAGCAAGATGTATGCGACAGGCGAAATACCCTCAGACTTCAAGAAGAATATAATAATTCCAATCCCAAAGAAAGCAGGTGTTGACAGATGTGAAAATTAGCGAACTATCAGTTTAATAAGTCACAGCTGCAAAATACTAACGCGAATTCTTTACAGACGAATGGAAAAACTGGTAGATGCGGACCTCGGGGAGGATCAGTTTGGATTCCGTCGAAATGTTGGAACACGTGAGGCAATACTGACCATACGACTTATCTTAGAAGAAAGATTAAGAAAAGGCAAACTTACGTTTCTAGCATTTGTAGACTTAGAGAAAGCTTTTGACAATGTTGACTGGAATACTCTCTTTCAAATTCTGAAGGTGGCAGTGGTAAAATACAGAGAGCGAAAGGCTATTTACAATTTGTACAGAAACCAGATGGCAGTTATAAGAGTCGAGGGGCATGAAAGGGGAGCAGTGGTTGGGAAGGGAGTGAGACAGGGCTGTAGTCTATCCCCGATGTTATTCAATCTGCATATTGAGCAAGCAGTGAAGGAAACAAAAGAAAAATTCGGAGTAGGTATTAAAATCCATGGAGAAGAAATAAAAACTTTGAGGTTCGCCGATGACATCGTAATTCTGTCAGAGACAGCAAAGGACTTGGAAGAGCAGTTGAACGGAATGGATAGTGTCTTGAACATCAACAAAAGCAAAACGAGGATAATGGAATGTAGTCGAATTAAGTCGGGTGATCCTGAGGGAATTAGATTAGGAAGTGAGACACTTAAAGTAGTAAAGGAGTTTTGCTATTTGGGGAGCAAAATAACTGATGATGGACGAAGTAGAGAGGGTATAAAATGTAGACTGGCAATGGCAAGGAAAGCGTTTCTGAAGAAGAGAAGTTTGTTAACATCGAGTATAGATTTAAGTGTCAGGAAGTCATTTCTGAAAGTATTTGTATGGAGTGTAGCCATGTATGGAAGTGCATCATGGACGATAAATAGTTGGGACAAGAAGAGAATAGAAGCTTTCGAAATGTGGTGCTACAGAAGAATGCTGAAGATTAGATGGGTAGATCACATAACTAATGAGGAAGTATTGAATCGGATTGGGGAGAAGAGAAGTTTGTGGCACAACTTGACCAGAAGAAGGGATCGGTTGGTAGGACATGTTCTGAGGCATCAAGGGATCACCAATTTAGTATTGGAGGGCAGCGTGGAGGGTAAAAATCGTAGAGGGAGACCAAGAGATGACTACACTAAGCAGATTCAGAAGCATGTAGGTTGCAGTAGGTACTGGGAGATGAAGAGGCTTGCACGGGATGGAGTAGCATGGAGAGCTGCATCAAACCAGTTTCAGGACTGAAGACCACAACAACAACAACACCAAACCTGGCCATAGATCTAATTATTGGTATGAATTTTCGCAGGGAGTATCAGGCGGCACTCGTCCTGAGAAGAGGCGAGGTTCGTTTGAACAAGAGAAAGGAGGTCTGTATCCAGTTCGATTAGATCGCGATACAGGCAGAAAGTCTCAAACTTTGTTGCACCATGACGACCATACACTGTCTCATAATGCGGGAGACAGTGATAGCAACAACCGCGGACGAAAAGAAGACGAAGTCATTCGGGAGATTGAGGAGGAGACAGTTGATGCAAAGGTGGGCTCCGTTCATCACACAAAACCGACAGAATGTGAAGAATTGAGGACATGTTAATTGCAAATGCAGGTGTGTTATCACCGAAACCTGGGTCTATAAAGAACTTGTGCTACAAGTCCTAAGTAAGGGAGCACACAAAATTCTTTGTGCCGCTGTACCCTACACTGAATGTGTATTGCAAATGGATAAAAGCAGAGATTTCCCAATTGTTTGCAGACAGAGTTATTGAAACCACGATGTCGACATACAATAGCCCGATCCGTGTTGTCGAGAAGAAAGACGGGACGATTCGCCTAGTTCTTGAGTCTTGGCAGATAAATATGACAATCGAGATGGAAACAGACCAGAGAGGCTGGAAGAGCTGCTCCAGAATTTCCATGGTGTTACCGTGTCTTCATCCTTTGATCTACGAAGTAACGTTTGACCAATTCAATTACACTCTGAATGTCGAAAGTACACAGCGTTCCTCGCATTCGGTAGATGTTATCAATTCCGAAGACTGCCATTCGGCCTGAACATCTTCTCTGCGGCCTTCATTAGGGGAATGCACGACAACAAAATAGAAGCAATAGCAAAATGCCCACTTCCAACAACCAAACGACAACTGCACGGTTTTCTCAGTGTCATAAATTTCTATCAGCGTTTTGTCCATACAAATACGTTGAATAACCCTCGTCTAACCGAACAAGAAAACACCATGGGTATGGGACGAGAAGCGGAATAACAGTTTCTGGCACTGAAGATGGCTTTACTTCAGGCGCCGGTACTGTCACACCCGAACCTAGCAGAGAAGTTCTGCATGGGGAAGGACAGTGCGTATTCTGGGCTTGGAGTGATGATTTTTCAAAGATATACGGAAGGAGGCAACCTCGTATGGAAAACTATAGAGTTTGGTAGCCGAGTGCACACCAAAAGCTAAAAGAACTACTGGGTGACGGAGTTAGAGGCGCTTTCTGTGGTGTGAGGTTCCAGAAGTTTAGGTATTTCTTGTTTGGACGTAGAACCAAAGTCTACACAGACCACAAAGCTCTGGAATTCTGATCACAGCGAAACTGTCTCATGAACGCCTCACCTGGTGGTATCTCCTGCTTCAGAAGTATGATTTCGAGATTATCCACATAAAAGGTAGCACCAGTGTAATAGCTGATGCTCTGTCTCTGTCACCCATTGGCTTTGTGGAAGCCAACAATAATGAGCTAGAGGGAGACCACTTTTGCATTTCTTACATGTGGGAGTCGTATTCAAAGACAATGTCACTACAAGTATGCAACGTATCAGGGAAGAGTAGGACAAAGATTCAGGGCTCCTGAAACTTACGGAGAGAGGCTATGATCCAGCAGTTCTACCGTCTTAGGAAGCAAAAACTGTTTCACAGGGGAAGCATGGAGGATTCTCTACGGCGCCTGTGCCTACCGAAGCACCTTATAGAGAAAGTAGTCTGGCACACTCATTATAATTGCGTGCACATTGGAGCTCGGAAGTGTTACCTGAAGTTGCGGACCCTTGCGCTCTCCAACAGCATGGAGAGGAGAATCCGTCGCATTCTGTCGGTGTGCAAGTCTTACCAAAAGGCAAAACACACCACCACAAGCATGCAGGCACCCCTCTTCCCCATTATACCTCAGAAACTTTAACATCTAGCGGCGACGGAATTCATGGGCCCAGAGGGTACGGTTACATCCTCGTGTTCATGGAGCTTACCTCGAAATTCGTGAAGCTGGCACCTCTTAACCCATTAAGTGCCAGTGTCCTATTTTAAGGACAGAGCACATTTTTATTTATAAATACACAATAAATTATTAATTTGCAACTATTACTGTTCTGCATCATTTTTTGATGCTTTTTATAACAAATCTGTGCTTACAGGAAATTAAAAGCAATAACTCCTACCATTAATTTATTATTGATTACTAAGACACACTTTTCGTTATTACAGGTATTTACTTTATCGACAATTTAGCAATATTTTAAATATGTGGCAAAGATCTTTTTGTGATTATTTAGTCAACAATGTGTCTTTTAAACTACATGCATTGTTAGCTCAATTGGAGTTATATTCATTGCTTTCCATTGTTATAAAATTTTTTGTACTCGAAATAGGACACTGGGACTTGGTGTTATCATTTAAGTTATTTGTATTGCTGCACGTTCGAATATGAAACTCGGTTACTACTGATGTATTTTCTTTTTAGAACATGGTAATTATAGCATATTTAAGTAACGACCTTCTGTAGTTTGTGCTACTGTATTATTCTTTCATTTCACTTTATTTTATTACATTTCATTTCATTTTATATAGATTATAATGATCAAGAGTAGTCCTAAACGTGCTGGACTGCACTGGAAAACCCGAGAATCATTGTGCATACTTTGAGAATTTCTTCACTAGTAGAGATCTTCTGATTCATCTGAGAAATTTGGGTTTTGGAGCAACTGGGACTGTCAGAGTTAATTGAGTTGGTGACTGTCCAATACTGAGCAGCAACGAACTGAAAAAGACACTTCGAAACTATGACTACCAGTTCGACAGGAATGCGGAAGTCTTATTTGTTGGATGGCACGACAACAGATGCGCTACAATTGGTACAAACTTTTACAAAGTTGAACCTTTAGGAGCAGCTACACAGTACATTAGACAAGCAAGTAAGAAGACAAGTGCAACAACCTGCCGTTTTGAAGGCGTATAACGCGTCCATAGAAGGTGTTGACCACCATGACTGGTTAGTTGTAACATATGCGACGGTAATTAGAGGGAAAATGGTACTGGATCCTATTTACACATATGCTGGAAATGGCCCTCGTAAATGCCTGGCTCTTCTACAGACTAGTACATGGGAAAAATGCACTGGATTTACTGGATTTCAGATGTGCTGTTAGAGTTACATACCTGAAATTGGACACTGGAAGGCCGAATATTAGACTCCATCAAGTCAATTGAGAGTGATACCAGACATCAGGTTTGATGGAATTGGTCATATGATTGACAGAAGAAGCACGCAAAGAAGATGTGTAAGAGGTAAATGCAACAGGAAACCAAAAACATATTGTATTAAATGCCGTGTAACACTGCGTGTGAAGTGTTTTGTACCATTTCACAAGAAATAAATAGTTAAGGCTTGAATACAGTTTAGTATGCTATACAATACTGTTAGATCCCAGCGTCCTATTTTGAGAACAGCCATTATATCAGCATCTATAAATATTCTTTGGCTATTGTTGTACTTATTGTGGTTCATACACTATGTATATTATAATTAAGGAATAAAAAAGTCAATTTAAAAAAAATAATTTGGGACTTAATGGGTTAAGAGGGGGACAGCAAAGACAAGGTAGCGGGTTCTAAATAACGATTTCCTGCCGCAAGTAGGACACCCCGAGAAGATCCTCTCGAATAACGGTCTACAGTTTCAATTGTAGGGATGGATGGAGGTGTTGAAGAAACACAAAACTGAATCTGTGTTTACCTCCTCCCACCAACCAAGTTCGAATCCCGCAAACGCGTAATAGAGGAACTGGGTACACTGCAATAAGCAACATACGACTTGGAATGTTTACCTGGATGACTTTCAGGAGATACTCAGTGATGTGCCTCACGGCGTGACACAACTCGCACCCTTGACAGTGTTGAGGAATTGGCAGTCAAAGGACCTGATTATAACCATTGTTGATTACCCTGCAAGGACGCGGAAGCAACACGAGAGAGTGGTGGAGGGAGCACTCCGTACAGTTCATTAGGAAAATTCGGGCTGACGAGACTGCACGAGTGCTACAGTTCCACATTGGAGACAAAGTCTTGGCGAAATCTTTCCTGCTGTCTAATAAGGCGAATCGCTCACGAGAACGCCATGGAATTGGAATCAGTGAAGACGAAAGGTCGATCGGCCTTCATCACATTTGTCACGTGAAGCACTTCGTAATGAGTCAAACATCTGTTTAGTAGTAGAAGTTTCAGGTATTTTTTTATGTTTTGTAAATGTAATTGTGTAAACATTAGGTGTTATAAAGGGGTTATTTTTGGTTATATGGGTTGAGTAAAAACAAGGTTGAAAAGGCATTTGTGTCTGACTACTGCATTTTATATTTGTCATTTTTCGGCGTCACATCCTTCTTAAAACTATGTTTTTTTATTTTATTTTGCAACAGAATGTGTACTGCAATGCAGTGATTGGTTGAGGAAGATCAGGTCTCCTTGCTGGAAAACATGATTGGCATGGTAACCACTGCTGGGCCATGATAGGTTTATTCAAGAACATTTGGGGAAACGGCTGTTTTTTAGAAGGTTTTGAATAACGAGAGATGCGAAGACTTGTTTCTCTACAATCGCGGAGTACAGTCGCTAGAGCTCTTCCGTTTCTACAGAGACAACAGCTAGTTGTAAAGACGTCTGGACATCCGGGCGGAGCAGTTACGGCAAGTTCAGAAGCTTATCAATCGTTTTCATGGGCATCTTACTTATAGCTGCTTTGTACTCACAGTAGTCACTTCCAGTGTCCATTGCATGCTTAATAATATTTTGACAGAAGGGACTAATCAGTGAAACGATACAGCACAGTGTGCTTGCCTACACTGCCATCCTTCCACTCACAGTAGCCAGTCTCAACTACATGTAAATTCCAGTTAGATTCCCCAAGTCTATTGCCGACCAACATGTATTCATGTTAGTAACATGTTATATGGCTGAAGTTCCTGTTTATATGTTTGTAGTAGTAGTAGTAGTAGTTTTATTCATCCGTAGATCTCTTTTTACAAGGATATAGGACATGTCAAAGTATTTACAAGCTTAGATCAATTTACAATAAGCTAATTCGTATACACATATATTTACAGACTTCTAGTTAGAGACAATCATTAGATTTTACTCCTGGTATACAATAATTTATTTACAAATAACTCATTAAATAATGACACTGATATTAGTTGATAAATCTCTTTGTGTTACCATAGGTCCTTGTTATTAATTTTTCAGTGACACCCATTCTCATTCCCTACAATGTGATTTATTTTGTTGTGGGTTTGAAGGAATTAAATTAATTTTATATCAGGCTAGTCAACTCATTAGGTCATCCACACAGGGGCCACTATTATGTCAGATTTCGTTGCACTATTGATAAATCTGGCACCTGTTGAGTGTGGTGGTTACGACTTTTTAGTCCTTTGGCAGCTTTTATTAATAAATGTCCCTTCTAAATTCATGCACTCAAATTTCACATAACTCCAAGTCCTGTATCTCAACACCACCATGTGCTGGTGAAGGAGACAAGACACCAGGCACCGTAGCCCCTTGCTACTGAGGCATATACCATCAGTGGCGAGAACAGCGTGTTCGTGAGAGCTCTTAGGAGAGAAACACTTTGGGACAGAACCTCGCTCTGTACCTGAAACTTGAATAACTGAACATGTACGATCAATTAAAGCGTCTATCTATTAAATTGCCCCTTTTAAACATACAAGCAATAAAACCATGAAGTGACCAAGCTTAAAAATGCCACAGTAAACTGAGCAAGCTCATGAACTTCTCATGTTACATAATGTTATAAATCTCTGGCAAGAGGCACAAGTAAGTAGTTTCACAATCATTATACTGTTTGAAAGCTCTTTAATTGCTGATTATAAAATCCACTTAAAATTCATCATCATGAGGCAACTCATTCAAAAACATCTTTCAATAAATAAACACAAAACACCAGAATTCATCTATGCAAAGAAGTCATATTTCACAGGGTTGAAACACCCACATAGAAGGTTTTAAGTTAGTTACACACAGAATATGTACCACCAAAGACCAGTTAGCAATAATAATTTCTAAGATTAGTGATCACTGATTTCCTTATAGTAAATGTACCACCCACGTAGAGCTTTCTTAAAACTGCTTTGTTCCAATAACTACCGTATAACATCACTTAAAGCAAGTTACTCTAGTTCTTATAATTTACGAGTAGTGGGGGAAACCCTTTATTTCTACTGGCACTAGCTGTAACTTATTTAGATGGTAGTGTTTGGGGCAGTATAGACACTTATCACTCAGCAGGCGCTAGCCCAGTTAACTCAAATTAGCCTCTGCTAAAGGCGACAGTTTGCTGATAGGCTGGAAAGAAGGCCTGATTAAATATTGACTCACTAATCCATACTTAAGACACCAATTGGGAAAGGTGGTGAGCGCTGTCGTCGTGTGCTAGAAGCGCTACAACAACAGCACTCAAATGCAGCTTTCTACTCATGCAGTAATGGTTGAGTGCGGAAAATCCCTTCTATGCCCTAAAGCTACCTAAGGTAACCAAGCCTTCTTTTCCTCAGTCCTTCACACAGAAACATACAGCCACCTCAGTATACATTAATACAACACTGTCACTAGGCAAGTCAACAGCTTATGCTCTCAAAACCATTCAATTGATACAAGATCAAATAACAAATAATACAGTTGACTGTGCCTCTGAAAACTTCTTCGGTTTCTACACTATCCCAGCTCATGTCATCATACAGTACAATGAAGAGAGTTTCACACCAGGTCAACATAATCTTATATGGCACGTCCAGAGTCAACCACCAACTTCCGCGACATGGATGAACCAATCACTGAAAATTCTGTCCTTTCAGTGACTGACTGACTTAATTCACTATCGTTTGACTGCCTAGCCGGATAGTGTACTACTCTTACAGGTGAAGCCAATGTGTTTATCACCAAAATTCAACGACACCAAACTAAAAAATACAACTGACAGAAGTGGGTATTAAAATGACAATCACAACTCGCGGATTGCACCATAGTATTACACACACCGAAAACGAGTGCCTCAAACTAGCTCAATGCATTAATGTGGAAACACTCATGCAAGAGCAAATTTCAATTTAGCATCCCTGTCATCAACTGTGCAGGAGTTCACACTGCCAACATACAAAACTTTCCACCAAACATCACCATCAAACGTTTTGAGGCAAAAAACTAAGCACATCACCTATCAAGAAGGTACCCTTATGGTAGACCATATCACTCTGGTGTAATCAATGACGTGATAGAGAGGCTGCTGCAAATACCTCTATATAAAATAACCTCACATATTAAGTGCACCAGGCAACAACAAGCATCACCTGAATACTGGCGGCTAGTGCTTCCAATGAGCCCCATGCTGTTCAGCGCCTCAAACCAAAGATGCTAAAACAACGGTGGCTCGCCCAAACTCCTAATAACGAGCTATAAGTAACTACAGAACTTCACGTGTAATAATGGAACATCCGCAACAGAGCACACAAAATTCGGCAGCGAGTTATCAAAACTGCATTGGCTGGTCACAACTTTTAGTAATGAAACACTCACAGTACTCTGCAGGGAATTTTCAGAACTACTAAAAAATTGATGAACAGTCAGAGTCGAAGCAACAGGTCTCTGTGTGACACAGAAATCATAATCCATAACGCACGCACTACCACTGTACATCTACATTGGCCCTAGTCCTGCCCACCAGTCACAACTTCCCCCTCTGCAAGATGCCCAAGCATTCCCTCCCCTCCTTGGTATGTGGGCCATTGCCCATGGTCGCCAACACAGAGTGACCGTCCCACCCCTCCACCTGCTCCCAGTACAGTGTGCTAAGAGTCGATGTGGTGGAAGTTCAAATTACTGTGGCAGACTAGCAACTGGCACTACAAGTAAAAGGTAAAGAAAAGTATTGGAATGTTTTGCTGATATTACAAAAAGATTACAGGGCCTTAGTCACTTTACAACTAACGATTATAAATGCTTTCGATTGAGATGTTTTCAGGATGTTGAATTTATAGGAAGGAATTGCTTAATGAAGGAATTCAGTCACATGGCTTCCTGTGATACACAAATCCACCTGGCTAAACTTATTAGTGCAAATACTGTGATGTGCAGAAGAAGAAAGAAAAGTTCACATGAAGCTACAGGTCGTGGTTTTCCTATGTCTATAAGGTATGTATTAGTAGAGATGGACAAATACAGGATGTTCAGGTATGTCAGCCAGCATTATTGGCATTGCATGGCGTCACCAACAGATGTCTTATTACTCTTAAAAGGGCATTGGCTGCTGCAGGAAAAGTACATGAGGAGATCAGAGGAAAACGTAGCATTAGATCAAACAAACATAAAGGAGAAACCGTATCTACAGTGAATCAACATATGCAGTCACCGAGAGGTCGTAAATCACAATGTAGTATTCATGATAGCAGACGGTTATATTTATCAAAAGAGCTTAATATTCGAAAGTTACACCAGATAAAATACTGCAAAAACTATGTCACACGAACGGTATCTACTGATTGTTGTCACTAACTGCAACTTGATATTTGGGTGCCCTAGAACTGACACTTTTTCACTGTATGACAAATTTAGAGCTGACTGCTCTAAACTTCATTCATAGATAAACAACGAGAAAGATACAAACTTTGAATAAGCAGAAGCAACATCTGACAACTTAAAATGTAAGAGAAAACTGGACAAGTTTTATGAGATTAAATGTTTCGAATGGCTGAAATCCAGAAAATCTGTGATTAAGAAAGCAGCCTGTATTGATTGCCAAAAGAATCTTCCACTTCTTAATATTTCAACCAACGAAGCATACACTACTGGCCATTAAAATTGCTACACCAAGAAGAAATGCAGATGATAAACGGGTATTCATTGGACACATATATTATACTATAACTGACACGTGATTACATTTTCACGCAATTTGGGTACATAGATCCTGGGAAATCAGTACCCAGAACAACCACCTCTGGCCGTAATAACGGCCTTCATACGCCTGGGCATTGAGTCAAACAGAGCTTGGATGGCTTATACAGGTACAGCTGCCCATGCAGCTTCAACATGATACCACAGTTCATCAAGAGTAGTGACTGGCGTATTGTGATGAGCCAGTTGCTCGGCCACAATTGACAAGATGTTTTCAATTGGTGAGAGATCTGGAGAATGCGCTGGCCAGGGCAGCAGTCGAACATTTTCTGTATCCAGAAAGGCCAGTAGAGGACCTGCAACATGCTTGTGCATTATTCTGCTGAAATGTAGGGTTTTGCAGGGATCGAATGAAGGGTAGAGTCACGGGTGGTAACACATCTGAAATGTAACGTCCACTGCTCAAAGTGCCGTCATTGCGATCACGAGGTGACCGAGACGTATAACCAATAGTACCCCATACCATCACGCACGATGATACGCCAGTATGGCGATGACGACGCTTCCAATGTGCGCTCACCGCGATGTCAACAAACACGGTTGCGACCATCATGATGCTGTAAACAGAACCTGGATTCATGCGAAAAAATGACGTTTTGCCATTCGTGCACCCAGGTTCGTCGTAGACTTCAACATCGCAGGCGCTCCTGTCTGTAACTGAAGCCATGGTCTCCGAACTGATAGTCCATGTTGCTGCAAACGTCGTCGAACAGTTCGTGCCGATGGTTGTTGTCTTGCAAACGTCCCCATCTGTTGACTCAGGGATCGAGACGTGGCGGCACGATCCGTTACAGCCATGCGGATAAGATGCCTGTCATCTTGACTTCTAGTGATACGAGTGGGATCCAGCATGGCGTTCCGTATTACCCTCCTGAACCCACTGATTCCATATTCTGCTAACAGTCATTGAATCTCGAGCAACGCGAGCAGCAGTACGATAAACAGCAATGGCGATAGGCTACAATCCGACCTTTGTCAAAGTAGGAAACGTAATGGTACGCATTCCTCCTCCTTGCACGAGGCATAACAACAATGTTTCACCAGGCAACGCCGGTCAACTGCTGTTTGTGTATGAGAAATCGGTTGGAAGCTTTCCTCATGACAGCACGTTGTAGGTGTCGCCACCGACTCCAACCTTGTGTGAATGCTCTGAAAAGCTAATCATTTGCATATCAGAGCATCTTCTTCCTGTCTGTTAAGTTTCGCGTTTGTAGCACGTCATCTTCGTGGTGTAGCAATTTTAATGGCCAGTAGTGTATTATTGCAAGCAGCTGTCATTTTACTCATTCTGTATTCATATGCTTTCTTCTGGCAAATGTGTATGTTCTACATATGACGAAACACTGAAACACCTTCCAATAAAGCACACGATGAACTATGTTCAGTATTGTGGCACTGCTGTTCACGAATTTTGTCGGCTCTATGTATGGACTATGGCCACTCTATTGTCACAAAATGGCTGAACAGGAGCTACTGGAAGGTAGCGCAGCTCTACTGCTTTTATATCACACAAGGAATCAAATTAGAAAGAATAGAGAAATCAAGCTTTGTGGATGCATCCTTTTTTAAAGAAACGAAATGTTTCAGAAAATTTAACTTGTGAACTGACGCTGGATACATACCTGTCCCAGAAGTGCTCTACATGATTCTTTGGTCAAAGGACTGAAAGATTTCATTAAGTGAAGTTTTAAATAAGAATACGTTTTTCATTTTGTATTCATCAGGGCATATATCTGTTTACATGAGGGGTGACCAAACTTCCAGCTTACCTAGACAACACTGGAAGAAGAGAAGGAGCGATTTTTGGACTTTGCAATGAGTTCTGAGGGGAAAAGGGTCAGAGGCACATAGTTAACACATCTAAGTAAAAAATATTTATTAATTTGTTATTCTATATTCTAAAAAGTAAGATGCAATTGATTTGATATTTTATGTATGATATTTCATATCTTTCATGATTTTACACAAACGAAATTTCATGAAGTTTTTTTTACCAATTGTTTGATTGATGCTCTCTTCTTGGGCCACACTGAATTTACTCCGGAGTGCATGTGTCCCCTGAGCTACAGGTAGGACTGGTATAGGGTTGAAGAATTTGGATTTTTTGTATGCTTCAACAAGCATGATTTTAAGCTCATATGCAACAACTTATCAACTGTCTTTTTTTCAGACCACGATCTTAGTATACTTACATTAATTTCGATGTCCATTAGCTCTGATGATAGATGAATTTCATTTCATTGTTCTGTCGTTTGTACACCTTCCCATTGCTATACACAAAATACAACTAGAGCTCTTGTGGCTATACGTAGGTGCACAAACTTTTGAACAAAACTGTAACAGTAATATGGCAATTTTGGTGACAGAAGTAGCTAGCAAAGGTGAGAGTGATGAGAAAGAATTTACAGACACGGACAGAGATATAATCATACTGCATTGCAAAATATTCTCCCTCCTCGGCGGACAACACTCTATAGCCCTTGGAAATACGTTGGCAACAGCCTGCAATATCAGCAAAGTTGTCCAGCCATACCACAAAACTGCCATCTACACTAATGAGCCAAAACATTATGACCACTTGTTTAATAGCTTGTTTGTCCATTTTTGGAACGAAATAACCACTTATTCTGCATATCACGGACCTGGTAGTTTGTTGACAGGCCTCTGGTAGTATGTGGCATTAGATGCCCATGCACAGGTCATGTAATTCGCGTAAATAATGGGCCGCTGATTTGCATATGACGGCTGATAGCGACTCAGATGGGTTCAATAGGAATTATGTTAGGCGAATTTGGTCGCTGAGACATCAGCCTGAGTTCACTATAATGCTCCTCAAACCACTATTCTGGCTCCGAGACACAGACAATTATACTGTTGACAGACGACATTGCCAACAGGGGAGACATCAAGTATGAAAGGATTCAGGTGGTTCACAGCTGTCAGTGTGTCTTTAGTTACTAATATTGCTAACACTAGCCTACATCCGTGGTACACTACATGTTTCGAGTCGCCGTTCACCTCAGTTATGGCGACAACCATCGATCTATTGTAGCAAAAATGTGATTCACCCAAAGATCCGACACGTTTCCTTCGCTCAACGGTTCAATCCCGATGGTCCTGTGCCCACTGCAATGGTAACTGATGATGTCGTTGGGTCAGTATGTGAACACTTAGATGAGGCCTGCTGCGGAGCTCCATGTTCAGCAATGTGCGATGAAAGGTGTGCTTTGAAACACTTGTACCCGCACCAGCATTGTGCTCTTTCAGCAGAGATGTCATAGATCACCATCTACCTACTTTACAGAGCAGGAGAGTCCCCCAACCCTACGTTCTGTGAAGAGTCATGGATGTCCAACTATTTAGCGCCTAGTGGTAGTTTCACTATCCTTCTGTCTCTTTTTATGGATGCTCACAACCGTAGCACTTGAATATCTGACCAGCTTAGCCATGTTTGAGATACTCGTTCACAAGCTCTGCATAATAGTAATCTGCCCTTTTTCAAAGTCGCTTATTTCAAGAGATTTCCCCCTTTTGATCACATGTCTTCACTAAGGTGATGACCCCCTACATGTCTGCTCCACTTACATACTTTCGCTGCAGATTCACATATTTGCAGTGCCACCAGGAGACAGTCGACATTGAGCAAGGCAGTGGTCATAATGTTTTGGCTTATCGTTGTATTGCAACCACATTACAGCAAGTTGATGGCAATGCTATTGCTGCATGATATTGCCATAAAATATGGCCCATCTAAATGCACCTTTACAAAACACTTGTCTGACACATGCAAAAATACTGTTTGAAGCATGGGAGAGCATCACAGAGATGCTGAAAGAACTGAACTGGCAATGTCTTGAAAGAGTCAGACTATTCCATGGAAGCCTACTTAGTATCAAGAACCAACTTTAAGTGGCAAATCTAGAAATTTACTACATCTGCCATGTAGTCCTCCTATAGGGATCACGAAGAAAACGTTAGACTAATTATAGCCTACACAGAGGTGTAATCATTCTTGTTGTCCTACATGTGTGAATGAAACAGGGAAAAAGCCCTCATGACTGGTATAAGGGGAAGTACCATCTGTCATGCACCAGTGGTTTTCAGAGTATGGATGTAGACTGAAAATTTCTTTGTTGAGCAGCATTCGATTTTGTGCCCTTTTGGTTTCCAGGCATGTGCTTCACCGCTAAACATCTAGGCCTAACTCTGTATAAATAAAACCTTTATCAAAATAGCTTTCTGTGAATAAGTACTTTTCCACAACAGAAGGTAATTTTCCACACTCAGCTATGGAACCATTTGATGAAGCAACCATCTTACCACCTAGTAGGGAAGATTTTTGGCAGTTTAGTGGGATTACCTTTCCATAGGGCAGTTGCAGGTGAAATGCCAACCATATCAGCCTTTGTAGACACTGTTATGTATCAATATGATAAATAATTTGTACGCTGCAAAAATATTTTATTTCAAATTATTACAAATATACAGAGTTTGGGAACTTTATATGAGTATTTAAAACAATAAAATTATATAAAGGAGAACAAATTACATGTTGTTGTTGTCTTCAGTCCTGAGACTGGTTTGATGCAGCTCTCCATGCTACTCTATCCTGTGCAAGCTGCTTCATCTCCCAGTACCTACTGCAACCTACATCCTCCTGAATCTGCTTAGTGTATTCATCTCTCGGTCTCCCTCTACGATTTTTACCCTCCACGCTGCCCTCCAATGCTAAATTTGTGATCCCTTGATGCTTTAAAACATGTTCTACCAACCGATCCCTTCTTCTAGTCAAGTTGTGCCACAAACTTCTCTTCTCCCCAATCCTATTCAATACCTCCTCATTAGTTACGTGATCGATCCACCTTATCTTCAGTATTCTTCTGTAGCACCACATTTCGAAAGCTTCTATTCTCTTATTATAACAGGAGATTAAAGGCATATTTGAAAACGTCTGTTTGGCCAGTAAACTTTAAATTACAAGAAAATTAATGTTGAATGAGAATGAAATTTTCTTCTATGTCCCTTTTTAATGCACTCACTGCATATCTTTGTCTAGCATTCCAAGCAAGTAGCTGTGCAGCATTTAATGCGCTTGTCATTTGCTGCGCATTTATTTTTTTCTTGTAAGGGCAGTATTTGCATACTTTGCGTTTTTCCAGTCTGTTGATTTTTCCAGTGAAAACGAAGCTTTAGAAGCTCAGTCATCATCGTACTTGGTTCTGAAGTTCATCTTGTGCACATTGTGAGGGAGCTTTGTTAGCTTCTGCCTCTTCTTCATGAATTTTGTAACCAACAAAGACCCAAAATTTTCAAAAAGTCACATCTTGGTGAAGGTTCATTTTTGAGTAGATTGTGTATAACGTGTATAAATTTGCACGACTCAGACCCAAACTATGACAAAAAGTTGCAAGAGGCCACCTTTTGGTCGTTCAATTTGTTGAATTATTTGAACATTTAATATTGATTATGTACACTCCTAATTTTTTCGCATTATAAGAGTAAATCATTTGCAGTTTGTAATTTCCCAATATCATTGAACATTGGATTGTGCAAAGAAAAACGTAAAATAACAAATCTAGACTTATTCAGTATGTAGGAAAAAAAGAGCGAACTCCTTTGTAAAACTGTGTAAACTGTATCCAAGAGGATGATTTTCATTAGGAAGAAATTTCATTGGAATCTGAGGCTTACTGCCCCTCATCATTACTACTAATGTCAGTCTATGTCTTAGTATCTCCTTGGCTGCATTTAGCAAGGCAGACCAAGGCCTGGGTAAAAAATTTCCACTTCCACTCAACAGGCATGGCACCATCACTTCCTTTCCCAGTATACATGTACGCACTGTAAAAATGTGAGTTATGATTGCCTGTTACACATACTAATTTGACACAATATTTAGCCAGTTTTTTGTCATGTACATGATATGTTTTTACTTATCATCTGAATGCGATAAGTGTTTTAACACACTGGTAAGCATCGAGAGAATAATTCTTTTGACACTTTGCAATAAACATCTTGAATATATTTGAGACTCTGGCTGCAGGGTTGGTTTCTTCTCTTACTTTTAGATTACAGGAATCATCAAAATAGAGAGCTCTCGTGAGAATAAAGCACCTCAATTCAGTAATGTTAGTTATAAATATACATGATGAACATTAATAAAACAGACAAACTGCAGGGATGGATTTCTAACTGGAAATGGAGGAAAAAAGGTGTTGTGAACATATGTCCAAGAACGCATTGTTGCCAGGGGCAAGTCGAGATGGTATTAGTGTACAGGTAAGCAGATGGAAACAGTCGAACGGCGGTACAACTATAGCAAAACATCTATACACCCACAGACACCAACGACATCATGCAACATTTTAAGGCCTTTTTGGGCGTTTGTAGGATCATGGGGCCCTTTCAGACAGATGAAGGTCGCAGACTGTGCATGTACAATATTTGGAGGTTCAGGTTCTAAAGATATTGAAGTGGATCCAAGTACAAACTCCAGGCATTTGGCCTGCCTTCATGGTGTAAGCCAAAGTACTGCTGCATGACAACCGCTGCTATCCCTGTCATCTGCAATGAGTGCAAGTGTTATCAAGCATAGCATTTGCCTCTATGGGAAAGATTTTGTTGATGGGTTTTGCACCAGACCATCGCAGTTATGGGATTTCTGTCATCAGTCCTCTTTGTGGACAAAGCAATCTTTGCCATAACTGGCATCATCAGCCTGCACAATCGTCTGTAGGGTGCAGAAAATCTTCTGGGAATGGTTTAGGCGTCTTATCAGCATCAATGTTGGGCAGGGATTCTTGGCAACCAATTAATTGGCCTGGTTATTATTCCACAACTCCTTTGTGGAGGAACATATCTGGACTTCCTGTGGGATACTCTGACTGGGCTGCTTGAGAATGTGTGTTTTGGCAATACAGCAGGTTATGTGGTTTCTGCATGATGGAGCACCACCAATTTTGCCAAAGTCTCAACAACATCTTCATAGGTGTTAAGCAGGATGCGGATGCCCTGTAGCATGGTCTGCTAGATCACCAGATTTAAAAACCCCGAGGTGTCTGAAAAGTGTTGTGTATGCTGAACCAGTTCTTGATATTCAGACTCTTCAAAAGCATGCTCATGTTGCCTGTGATGCTATTTGAGGAGGGTGCAATGTGCAAAAGAGTGTGGTAATCTATTATGTGACATATGAACGATGCATTCCATCTCATGGAGGCCACTCTGAACATCTGTTCTGATATGGTTGCGTTGCAACACTGTAGAACACGCGCGCACACACACACACACACACACACACACACACACACACACACACACACACACACACACACACACACCATCTATTTTAGGACACATGTTCAGAGGACCTTTTTTCCTCCATTTCCAGTCAGGAATCCATACCTACGATTTGTTGGTTTTGTTAATATTCACCCTGAGGTTCTTCCTGTGGGGCTGGTACTGAATGAAGATCTCAGTGATTCTTGTGAGGACTTGAAGAACAAACATAATAAACATTAACCAAAAAGTGCACATATTTTGTTATTATTGGTATCTTTGTAATGATGATCTGTCTTCATATTTATTTTCTCTCTCGTGGTGTCAAGATTTCTGTTTGTATGTATTACAATTTCTTCACTCATCTCTGTAGTGAAAAATAAGGGCACACATCTCGAGGTGTAGGATGATCTCCTAAGGTGCACACTGGTCCTTCTAACATTGATATTTGAAGTTCTATATTTTTCTCGTGGGTAGTTGTAGTATTGCAGCCTAGAAGTCGAGAATTCCGAGCAAAAAAATTTATTTATCCAAAGCATTTTATTAGGGGGGAAGGGGTCTTCCCCAGCTCTGTATTGGAGCAACGTAGTCATAGTTTTGCATATATTCTTCTGAGACAGTATCATGCTTTGATGACGATATGCATATTTCATTATGGGCATATGACTCATCAGAATCTATCTCGCCATCCAATTCTCCAGTTGCACAAGTTCCATTGTACTTCTCATCCAGTAAAAACACATAAATGGAAATCTTTGACCATCCTGAAAATGAAGGGAAAAGATAGAATAATGGTGGATTCTCCCCAGAAAATTAGAATAAAACAATAAAGAGTCATAAAATATCTTTATGGATAATACCAAGTAATTTAAATAATACAAAATTAATATAATCTACATCTACATCTACATCCATACTCCACAAGACACCTGACGGTGTGTGGCGGAGGGTACCCTGAGTACCTCTATCGGTTCTCCCTTCTATTCCAGTCTCGTATTGTACGTGGAAAGAAGGATTGTCGGTATGCTTCTGTGTGGGCTCTAATCTCTCTTATTTTATCCTCATGGTCTCTTCGCGAGGTATATGTAGGAGGGAATATAATAAAACGTAAAATAACGTTTTAAACTTAAAATTCGTCATCTTAACCTGAACTTATTTATTATAAGACAAAACTAAAACTTCAGATGAAATAAAAATACGTTAGTAAAATTATCTGCCCCACAGGCCAATAAAGAAACTTTTTTTAGTGAGATTATCTGTCTTATAGACAGACAAAGAATCACAGTTTAGTGGGAACATATGCCTTGAGGGTAGATACTAAAACATACATTAGTGGGATTATCTCCCTGTGAGACTGACTACTTTGCAGGAAAATGATGCTTATCTGAAATAGAGAAGTCTAGAAGCTGACAGAAACCTACCATGAAGAGGAGAGGTTGACTAAAGTATATGGAGTCCTTATGTCCCTAGTTAAACATGCAGCGCTGTCAACGGTGAAAATTTGGACCATATGTCTCTCAAGTAAGTAATCCGATTTAAGGAAATATCGGTATTGTGAAATATAATTAATCTAATCGAGACTTCCAGAGAAAAATACTGTTTGTAAATTGTGAATATGAAAGCACACTTTTACAAAAAAGATTAGTACACACAGTAGTTTTGTTAACTTTTAACTTTTATTAACAGTAGAAATTATAGTATTATCATTATTTGGAAGATGTGTCACTAAGTATATATTGTTTTCTATTTCCCACATACATGGGCTGCAGCCTTCAGTGGATTCAAGTTACTTCTTCATCTGGTTCTAGAAATACTGTATTTTTTAAAATGAATCTCGCTGTTTCGTATTTTTGCTAAAACGTTTTTAACCTGAAGGCGTATTCGGTATTATTTTTTCTAAAATATGTATGGAATCCCACCTACATTGTTTTACGTATGAATTTATTTATGTTATACATATTTCGGATACTACAGCAAAATTTAAATGCCTATTGAAGCATATTAACGGTTGTTATCATTTTCCACTGATGTTTACGGTTGACAGGGAAAGTGTTCTGGAAAGAGCGAGAACGTCGAGCCTGCAGTTTCCTCCCACAATTGTTTGCTGTCACATAAACTGGGTTTTAAGGGTCCGTGAAATTGCCGTTTTGCACGTATTAACTCTGACTGTTTTGATGCCGTGTTTGTTTTTATTTTATTTTTTAGTTTGTGTGGAAATTTTTTTGCATTATTCTCTTTGATCGTGCGAGAGTAAACATTGTTTAAGAGACGTTGGAGGTTGTTGTTCAATTGTATTACTTGTCAAGGTACTGTAAAATGACAGTTTTTTCGTCAGCTTACAGATTAGTATCGAAAAACGCAATGCATTTTTATTTCTCTGCTTTTTAAATCTGTTTCCATACTATTAGTTATTGTTTATGATATACTGTGTTCACCCCAGCCGTTAAAGAATATATTAATTTTCCCATTTGATCTCACGAGGTGAAAAGGACCAAGCCGCCACAGAACGTAGTGTGAAGAAAATTCAACATTGACGCGTCTGGGATATTCGTGTAATATTTGTTTTTACCATTCACAGACTAAAAATATCACTTTTTGAAGAGGCCATAAATATTCTGTTGCCCTTTCTGTGCCTAGCAGTACATAAATACGAATATATTCACAAACCAATTTCAAAGAGGGTTCATTTTTGCGTGAAGAACAAATTGATCAATTATGAGCGTCTTCCTATTTTAGTGTTCGAAATTAAGTTTTTTTCGAATTGAAGTTTTTGTTTCAAACCCTAAGATTCCCAGAAAAAGGTTTGTATACAACTAAAAATTTGGTAATACCAACAGTAGATTTTAGTATTTGAAATAGCGTGTAAGAGTAGGTTAAGAAAACGGCAGATTTTGATTTAAAAGACGCGTTTCTTATGTAAACAAATAATTTGTCAGATATGCAAAAATTTGCTGTTCCACTATCTTTGTAATGTAGGTTGTGGTGGCAGAGGAGATCAAAAACGACCAGTAGAATTAGTGGTTATAAATTTTGAAAATATAACAAGTAATGTTGATGTGTTACTCACTCCTGAAGAGTATAATTGGCCCAATTGAATGTGCGGATTTAGTATTTTAGTATTGCTTTTGTTTAATATATGACAGATTTTTTTGTGCTCTGTTCTTCATTTCTTGAACATTGGAAACTATAAAACTAAACAAATAGTGATAATTTGTTGCTTCAAGCCGCCCTGCGAAGCATGCAGTTGGTAGGGAAATTCTTGCAAAAAGTGCATGTCTGTGTTCAAATTGTGACCTATTACACATACAATTTTGTTGTGAATGTGATTAATTTGTATTTATAAGTTGTGTTCAGTGTCACTATGCAAACATCACATTGACAACTACAGAACATTTTATATTAATTTTCTAAGTGGAGTAACATTTCGAAACCGAGGAAAGTGGCTCAGTGGTTAGCACTAGGCTTACATTTGGGATGATAATGGCTCCAAACCCAAGTCCGGGCGTGTTGATTTTGGTTTTCTGTGGTTTCTCTGAATCGCTTTAGCAAATGCTGGGATGGTTCCTTTGAAAGGACACAGCTGACTTCCTTCCCAATCCATCCCTAATCCAATAGGACTGATAACCTTGCTGTTTGGTTCCCTCCCCCAGATCAACCAAGCATCATTTCAAAGTGCTGTGGTTGGCTGATGTATTGGCCCCCTAAGCTTGTATTTTTCACAGTTAATCTATAATGAATCAATACATAAATACAATGGGTGGAAATATATGGAAAAGCTGCGAGAAGTGTTTGCTTGAACAGAAATCCAGATGCTAGCTCTCATGTAATGTCCTCAGTATGTTGCAAGTGTCAGTCATACTCGGAATATTGTCCTTTGCAGTTGTGCTTGCAGTACGTTGGAGCTCCATGCATTCGAATGTGGGCATATTGTTGGTGCTCATGTGGTAGAGTTTTCAGTAACCATGTTTGCCAAAGAGTTTGCTGTTTCACGAAGCACCATATTGAAGGGGAAAGCAGAAAAACCTCATCCTCTAAGTCATAATGCAGGTGGATGCATGTGTAGAGTGATAGTGATGACGGTCGTAGAAGAGGATTGTGACAAAAAATAAAAGGATGAAGCTGCAAAAGTAACTGCAGAACTGAAAGTCTTGTCAAAGATTCCTGTTGGCACCAAAACAACATGGCGGGAGTTCTATAAGCAGGGAATTGCTGGAAGAGCTGAAATTCAAAAACAGTGCCGAAGATAGGAAACCAGGACATGATGCAATGGAAGAAGTGCATTTAAGGGAAGGCTCTTGTTTCATACTGTTTTCAACTACCAGCTGAGTTTGTCCCAAGAGTGAAACATGGTAGTAGTTTGGTGATTATTTGCATAGTGATTTTGCTGTATTCCAAGGACTCTGTGGTACTCTGTGAGATCTCATTACTGCTGAGGATTATGTGGTCATTTTGGCTTATCAGGTCCTTCCCACAGTACAGTTTTTGTTTACTTTTGGCGATGCTGTGGTCCAGGACGACATGACTCCTGAACACACAACTTGCATCATTCAGGACTGGTTTTGTGAGCACGAGAATGAGTGGCTGCATCTCTCCTGGACACCACAATAACCAAACTCTGATATTATTGAGCCTTTGTGATCTGCTTTGGGGAGAAGGGTGTGTAATCACTATCGACTTCCTCATTGTTATCTGCATCAGCCATTATTTTCCAGGAAGAACAATAAAAGATTCCCTTGGAAACCATGCAGCACCTGTATTCATCGATTCAAGATGACTGGGAGCTATTATTTAAGCCAATGGTTTTCCTACACCATATTAGGCATCATAATGTGCTGTGTTGTTGGTGTTACCAAATTTTTGCTCACCCTCTGTATCTGTCCATCACAACTATTTGCTAACTTTGGCGCCCATGCTGTATGAGTCCACCCCCTGTAATAAGCATAAAAATATTTGTCAGTGCAGTAGCCTTTAGCTTTTCTGAATTAACCTTGCCTTTTTAATTATTTATACTACAGATCAGTCTCTTACCACAACAGTAATTTCATATCCACATTTATTGGTATTGTCAGTCTTACAACCAATTGTCAGCTTTCCACCTAACCCTGACCTTGGACTATGCTACTGATTGGTTTGTCACCACAACCAAGTCTTGATTTTTCAGTGCACCTTGTATGTTGCTGTGTTGTTACATAACTTCTTTAACACAGTGTCTCCTTTTTTTTAACCTTGTTGTTGATTCTTTTGTGTTCTGCTGTAATCAATGCACTACTGAAAGATGCATGTTCCACTTATTAGCCTTAAATACCATGGGGTTAGTCAGCCCCCACTCAAAAAAGAAAAACAAAGGGTGACTTTCAAGACATCAAACAATTGCTGTAATTTAACAGAATTCAGCAACATTTTTGTATGCAAAAATGTATGTAACTGTCAGATGAAGGATAATGGTAAGACAAGGAGCCATACATTACAGAAATATAACCATTGAGTAAAGTGTGACATAGTGAACCCCAGCTTTTGTTCTGGCATCTAATATGTTTGTGTCCGTATAACATGCAATTGCATGACCTAAATGCCAAGTGAGTCTATACATTTTAAATTTGGTACACTATTTTGAATTCCAGAAATGCAGTTATGTACTCTATATTTAAGGGAAATGAGCATGATGAAAGTACTTGTAAATGTACTACTTTTCGTCAGTGCAAGTGGATCTTAATTGTTTTGGACATTACTGTATGTATGAAGTGGCCTGTGTAACTTGAGTAAAGAAAGATGTGTACACTCAGAACAATAGTATGGGTCCAGTATCAAGTGTTGATAAAATACCATTCATTCTACGACATAATTCACTTCAAACCTTAGAAATGGTGTACAGAAGCATTTTGTACAGCAGATTCAGAATGTTAAATGATAACACCCACCCATTTCCTTTGCTATTGTAGAAGTGCTCTCTTAACAAAGTTTGTCCATGCATCCCCCTCCCCTTCCCTCCCTCCAGACAAAAAAAGCAAAATCCAGAAATTCCAGCAGTACGGTGCTGATGATGTCACGAAACCATCAAACGAAGAGTGTGGAGTGATCGGAAACCCAAATTCAAAGCTCTTGTGACATGCATTCGCCCATTTATAGAAGCTGTTGATTTCAAAGTACGTCTAATGTAACTATAAAATAACCTGCCCCCCAGTTAGGCTTCTCACTATTATAGTACTTGAAAACTACAGGTTTAAGTGGTCTCCCTTATTTTGTAAGTGATCTTGTCAAAAGGATAGAACAGCGGTGGGTAGAACTTCAGGGCACTCACTAGATCTTGGAATGCTAAATAATGAAATGTTCATTGAATGCTTTGCTTGTAAGAAACAAAATTATTCACATGGCATGAATTCTAAAAAAATTCTCATAACGACCACATCTTTTGCTAGAAAGAACTGTGACAAATATTATACAAGAAGCAGAATAAGGCCAATATTTTACAGATTATATGAATGGTGTCTGTTCTTTCTGACAAATTAGTCTGTGGAAATGTAAAAGTTTGAATGTTTTAGATATTTGAAAGAGAGGGAATGGAAGTTGGGCTTCTAGGAACTAGTGAAGTGAGATGGAAAGAAGGCAGAGATTTTTGGCTGGATAATTCTGTGAATAATATGAGGCATTTAGGCAAAGATTTATAAATTAAGCAGTGACAACGTTATGAACATAAGTAGATCGTACAGTATATTGACTAAAGGAATGTGTAATGAACAGTGTAGGAAAAGATTGATTGCTGCTTACTATAAATGTGACATATTAAGTTGCAGACAGGTATGATTAAGACACTTACACATTAGCTTTAGGCCACAACTGCCATCAGAAAAAGAAACATACACCATTCTTTCACACAAGCAAGCACATCTCACATACACAACTCCGGCAAGGTGCAGCGTCAATAGGCTGTGGGGCGGAAAACGGAATGAAAAAGGAGGGGAGTGGAGAAAGATGGGCAGGTGCATTGGCAGAGGTCGGCACACAAAAAGGGTGGGAGACACGTATAGGAAGGAGGTGATACGGCAGAGGGGGTGGAAACTGTTGGGTGGAATGTATGTTACGGTAGGTTGAGGGCGGATAATAAATTGAAAGAATAACTCCCATCTGCTTAGTTCAGAAAAACTGATGGTGGAGTGGAGGATCCAGATGGTTTAGGTGGGGAAGCAGGCGTTGAAATTAAGCTTGTTATGTTCAGCTGCAAGTTGTACCACAGGGTGGTCTCCTTTGTTCTTTGCCACTCTTTGGCAGTGGCTATTCATACTGATAGACAGCTGGTTTATAGATGTACCAATATAAAAAGCTGTGGAATGATTGCAGCAGAGCTGGTATACAACATGGCTGCTTTCACAGGTGGCCCTGTCCCCTCTGACGTGATGTGGTAGGATAAACACGCAACAGGACTGGAATAGGAAACGCTGGGTGGATGGATTGGGCAGACATTGCACGTGGCTGTTCCACAGGGATATAATCTTTGTGGCAATGGTTTGGGATTGGGAGTGGCATAGGGATGGATTAGGATGATGTGGCGGTTGTTTTAGCAATGGAACAGTTATTTAGGAAGCTCTTGTGTAGGATGTCCCACATTTCAGGGCATGATGATAAATAGTCAAGAGTCTTGGTGAAGGATGTATTTCAGTTGTTCCAGGATGGGGCGGTATTGGGTAAAGTCCCTACAACCTCCACTCAACACTTTCCTGTCTGTCCTATCACCTCCTCCCTATTCTCATCTCCCACCCTCTTTGTGTGCCACCCTCTGCCAATGCACCCACCCACCCATCCTCCCCTGCCCACGTCCTTTTTTTTCTGCACTCCTCTTTCGCTACCTTCCAGCCCCACAACCTCCCAATGCTGCACTTGTTAACAGTCTAGTTCCTGCACACTCCGCCAGACAGTACTCCTGTCTCCACTCACCCATACACTGCTATCCCCTCCAGATTGCTGCCTCTAATCTAAGTGACATTTGCATCCTTGTCCGAGTTGCTGGAGTTGGTGGTCATGTGCGCATGAAGTGTGTGCTTGCTTGTGTGAATGAGTGGTGCATGTTTCTTATTCTTTTTCTGGCAAACGCTGTGACTGAAAGCTACTATATGTCTTTTTTAATTTTGCTTGTCTGCGTCTTATGGTAAGTAGCAATCTATCCTTTACTTACATTGTTGATATTCAAACCTGTAATGTGGCAGTTTATAATGAAGAATACATTATAAGGAGATTCACAATTCCATTAATAACTTTGGAACAAATCCCATTTATCAGTGAGAAAGAAAATGTAAAGATCAAATATGAAGTCATTCGTAAATGTTGCGTTAACAGGAAGAGCAGACTAGCTAAGTGGCTGAAAGATGTGGAAAGAAATTGGGAGTTAACAATACAAAAACCTTAAACAGCATACAAGAAGATTAAATTTCATTTCAGAAGTGTAAAATGTATGAATATTAATGCATGAGGTATGAATGGGAATCTGTTAGGTGGGAGGGGGGGGGGGGGGGGGAGGTGAGTGCATGAGAGATTCAGGAATGGTGTCAGAGTTTGACAGAACACTGAATAGTCTAAGTTCAGAGAACTCACCTTAGTGAAGCTAAAAGTTCATGGATTTTAGTATTGAATCATTCTTGTCAGAATCTTCAAATCTAACATTTCAGCCTTCTTGGTGAGGTCCTTCAGGAACTGACTGTGTGCTGGTGTGTCTCGTCATGATTCATCAATGCAAAAGCAGAACTGCAAATTGTTTTTCTCTTTCTGTCTTTAGATATTGTTATGATGTAATCAGTATTCATTGTTTCTGTTTCTATTCCTGCAGAGTAATAGAACAGTATATGGCATTTAAAAATTAATTATGCTATTGTTCTCAGGAATAATAGATATACCTTTTGACAGAGTTGTTCACGTTAAACATTGGAAAGGGTTGTTTGCAAGAAACCATGGATAATTTTAGGTCTTGTCACTAATACACGGAAAGCATATCTAACCCTTCATTGAGCTCCAAATTCTGATGTTACGTAGAAGCCCTTTGTTTAACACAAGTGGAAGACAAGGCATAAAGAACCATATACAAGAATAAAAGAATTGTGTGATCCATCCCACTGCCCATCTCTGCCATTGAATAATGCTGAAAATTTTCTGTTTCTCACAGATAGTTTTGAGGTATTACAGGACTGGAAGAGAACTTTATTCATGTCACTGTGTTCTGTTACCACAAAAGACTTCCCGTCTAGTAGGGTGCAACAGTAGTACGAGGCTTGGTGTCAACATATCAGGAATTCAGAGAAGCAGTAAATCATCTTAAATCTGGAAATGTTTTTGGGCCAAATATAACTTGGGAAAGTAAATTCAAAGTGTTGGTCCCCCCCCCCCCTCCCCCCCTTAGGGTCTTGATTTCTCAAATTTTTCCTTTGAAGTTGGGATAACAGGGATGTACTTGGTGATACAAAAAATTCCACAGTTGGTACTCTACAGAACAAAGTGCAAATTTTACTGTATGTGATCATTAGGGGGCTACACTGGAGCTGTCTATTACAATTATACTTCTTGATAGAATTTGCTTACTTGCCACCATTTTTTCTGAGTTTTACTATGCTTTCCGAATGCTTTAAGGTACAAGTGGTATGATTTGCTGTGCAAGACAACTCCAAGAGAAATATAGAGAACAGCAGACCATCTTCCATGGTTTGGAGAAAGTATTTGACTCGGGCCTGAGACTTCCTGCATGGACAGAGCTGACTGGATAATTATAAATGAAAAGCACAAAATGGTGGATATTCTGCAGCATTAATTCAATTAACCAGTTTTCGGTTTTGTGAGCATTTTGGTGATGTAGTTCAGTTTTCTTTCTTGGTGGCGTGGTTGTGTACTTTTGAGCTCGTGAACTGAGACAGGGCTGCATGTGTGGATCAGATCTCTTGGCTCCTCACTTATCCATCATGCTGTGTGAAATATCAGTAGGCACACCAGGCATTCATCAGGTTTCATGTTGACAGACAACTTATCAGTTTTCCTAAGATCCAATCCTAAAACTACTTGTCATCGCAAAAAGTAACTAAATTACATTATGTAGATGTTTCCTCAACACCTGGTCTCACTCTAAAAGAGGTGCAGGATGTAGTAAACTGTTACAGAAAATCATATGACCAATCTGGGCTTCCAACTGGTTCCAAAAAGAAAGGTCTTGTACAACCTACCCCAGGGGTAATCCATCTAAATTACAACAGCTACAGCTCAGATACAGCACTGGAGCTGGTGAACTCCTTTCCATAGATAGCAATTGTGTTATCTAAGCATGTTACCTGTGAACAAGATGTTGAGAATTTGTACAGTTAATGGAGCATTTGAAAATCTGAAGTGTCGAGTAGTCTTTAGGAAGTAATACCTGACAGTGAATTTAAAACTTGATGTATATAAGATGGTTGTTATTTGAATGCTAATATACAACAAAGAAACTTGGATGTTCTATTACCAAGATATCAAAAAGCCTGTGTGTGTGTCAGTTAACAGAAGCTTTGACTTATTATAAAGATCAAGGGAGAGGACTGTCCCCAACACATAAGTTCAAGAACAAGCCTCCATCAGTATTGCTGGAGAAGTTGAGATGGCTGGGACACATTCACTTTGAGTGATTCCAGTCTGCCAGACCGTATCCATTACAAGGAACTGTGCTGTGGATCAAGACTCTGGGGAAGCTCTTTGAGGGTTTAAAAGCATCAGCTTAAAACATAAAATGATGTCCTGAGAAGGAAAGTTGCTGCTCACCATTTAACGGAGATTCTGAGCCGCAGATAGGCACAACACAAAGACTCACAATTATTGCTTTCGACCTTTAAGGTCTTCGCCAACAGTAGACATGCGAGCGCTCACTGCTCTCTCTCTCTCTCTCTCTCTCTCTCTCTCTCTCTCTCTCTCTCTCTCTTCTTCCCCCCCCCCCCCCCCCCCCCCACACACACACACGACTGCAGTCTCAAGCAATGGAAACGACACTGCTGCAGTTTTTGTGTGTGTTTTTTGTTGACGAAGATCTTAATGGCCGAAAGCTGTAATTGTGAGTCGTTTTGTTGTGCCTACTTGTGACTCAGCTTCTCCGCTATATGGTGGAATAGCAACTTTCCTTCTCATAATATTGTTACATTCCATCCTGGATTTTTCATTGATTGAAATGAAGACGTCCACTATCTACCCAGATACCTGAGAGGAAAGAAACTAATGTCCTTGAACAGAAAAGCCATGAAGAAAGAGGGCCCTGTATAGTGAGCTAAGCTGTACTGTGACCAAACCCCACCCCCCTCCCTCCTCCCTTACTTTCCACATTGTAGAATGTTTGTTGCCACAAGTTTCATACCAGAATTGGACCCTATAGTCCTATAAAATGTACACATAAGGCAAATGATGAGAAGAGTGAAAAAAAAAATTCTTGAAAATGAATAACACACTGTTGCTGATGAATATATTACTTAAGTAGTTTTGTCCACAATACGTTTTCTCTTCTTAATTACATTGTTCTTTGGTTTAGTTTAAAAACAGGTAAATAACACCAAGCCATCATTGAATAAAAACTTGTTTTAATTTTTTATCTTTCTTTTCCAGTTGTTTGCTGCTGTGTTCATATGCTGGTAATGAACTGAAGTGAACATGGTTGACTACAGTAAATGGAAAGACATTGAAATATCTGATGATGAGGATGATACACATCCTAATATTGATACACCATCATTATTCCGATGGAGGCATCAAGCACGAATAGAACGCATGGAAGAGCAGAAACGAGAAAAGGAAGAAATTGAAAAGAGCAGAACAGCAAATGAAAATAAATTAAAGGAAATAAAGGAGAAAATTAACAAAAGTGAAAAGAATGGGACAGAAAATTTGGATCAGCTAAAAGTGGCCCTTCTACAGCTCGAGAAAGAGGCTGAAGAAATAAAGAAACGTGAAGAGGAATTCAAGAAGAAAGAAAAGACAACTCCATGGAATGTTGATACTATTGGTAAACCCGGATTTGCCAAAACTGTAATAAACACAGCTCCAAAACCGAAACGAGAAGTTTTGTCTGAAGAGGAGCAAGGAAAACGTTTGAAAGAACATATTGCAAAGTATGAAAAGTTGATGAAGAATTTTGGAATGTTGCGACGGTATGATGATAGCAAGCGTTTTCTGCAGGAGCATCCAGAACTTGTAAGTGAGCATACAGCAAATTATTTGGTTATTTGGTGCATAAATTTGGAGATGGAGGAGAAACATGACCTGATGAAGCATGTGGCTCATCAGTGTATTTGTATCCAGTACATGTTAGAACTGGCACAAAAATTAGATGTTGATCCAAGAGCATGTGTTGGATCCTTCTTCAGCAAAATGGAAATTGCTGAAGAAGAATATAAAAAATCATTTGATGATGAACTACACTCATTCATAGAAAGGATTCAGGTGAGAGCAGCTGAAAAGTTGAAGGCTGCTCTGGCCGAAGCTGAAGAAGAGGAACGTAAAGCAAGACTTGGCCCGGGAGGACTTGATCCACTGGAAGTCCTAGAAACCCTCCCACCAGAACTGAAAAAGTGTTTTGAAGTTCAGGATATAAAACTGCTTCAAGAAACAATTTTGAAGATGCCTGAACAAGAAGCACAGTACCACATGAAACGCTGCATAGATTCTGGCTTGTGGGTTCCAGATGCCAAAAAGAAAGAATCTACAGAAAAAGAAACTACAGCTTCTGATGACCAATAAGTTGCTTGAGAAACAGTGTTGGCCTTAAAATATTTCATGTATTTTTATGTATGTATATAATATTACAGTACTTATGCAAATTTTGTAAGTTACATGTAAGTATCAGTCAATAATATTGAGAAACTACTTTTAGCTGCAGAAATGAAGACATTTGTTATTTTATGTAGACAGTTTTCAAAGATGAAATTAAAAATAAATTTTGTCTGTTTGTGATTCATATATCTTACTACAAAGGCAGACAATGTTTGACATATTTAAACCAGAAACTTAAAAGGTATGTGCACTACTACTGTGTGTCACACTCACTGTCAGTCTTAAAGTATTTCTTGCTGCTGACAAGAAGAAGACATCAGGTGCTGAATTGTTTCATTGCTTTCTCTGCCAAGATTGACACAGAGTTTACTTGCATTCAGAAAGCTATGCAGTGTTCATTACCGTTTTGGAGAATTTGCTTTGTGGACAATTGCCATATGTTAGAAAATAACCACTGTCAGTTATTTTGCATTACAAAGTTGCAACATTTTGTAATTTGTGTCTGTCTTTTATCTTAAGGAAATTAAAGATTATAATATAATTAAATTTACATTTTTTTTGACATTGTAGTACTATTTTGATGGGCACTACTTATGGCATAGCAACTGAATAACACCAAAGAAGTTTTGAGCTGTGCAACATGATATTCACACACACACACACACACACACACACACACACACACACACACACACACACACAACTAACTTTCTGCTTTTTGGTCATGGTGACAAGATGTGTATCCATGTTAAGTATGTTTCCTAAGTTGAATTAAGTGCTGTATCGAAAATTTTCTGGTGATTTCAACTAGTTGTAGAGATGGACATGGTAATGTTATCAATGATGATATTGATATGCAAATTTTCCATTTCTTCTGATGTAGTTCAGCTCCTAAGATTTGCAATGCAATATATGTTAGATATTTTCAGGAACTCAACAAGAAAATATTTAATTTTCATAATAGCTGTGTACCATGATGAAAGCAAAGGTAATAATAGTAGCTGCTATGTATTCTGCCCACGTTGAAGCTTTCCCCTCTTTGTTTGCCATATCAGCCCTTGATATTTATAAAGCCACTTCTATTTTCTCCAAAGATCTGTGCAGTCTTCCTACTGGTGGAACATTTCGTAACACATAAGCTGGACTTGACATGTAAACGTAAGGTGTGGTCTGGTAGAGGTCCGTCGACGAAGACACGTGAAGCAGTGATGAGGACCAGCTTGGTGAAATCCTAAAATTTTTGAACAGTCTCCATGCCAACAAGCTCTAGATGCGCTGATCATGAGGGATGTGAGAACCTGGGATACAGTGTGTATCATCAACTGATACACATGGACTGATACCTGCTCAAGCTGTCAAATCACCAGCGGAGTCAGAAAGAGGGATTATTAATACACATGTAATACGTGCAAGATGAATATGGGAACTGTGCACTTCAGATGTGAGATACAACACATGGAAAGCATTCTGAGGAGAAATGGGGTTACTCTGTCAGTTACGTAAGAAATGTCATGGTATCTAGCACTGTGAAGTGACACATTAGAAGACAAAATGTCAGTTGCAGCTGTTGTGGCCCACATCCCCAGGATGATGGTCCAGAATCGGCTGTATGTTGCACAAACACAGTGCAAAATTCTTTTTATAAACTGGCAAAGAAGATCAAAGTGTGTCCCAGATTGACAAAAGACATCCACTTACAACATAGGGAGTATACTGCATACGCTGTAAGGAAAAATCTATATTGAAATAAGTTGATGATCAATCAGCACCAGGATCACCGAACATGGACCACATTGCAGGTTAGGACAGATGGAGGAGTCGGCTGTGGCAGAGCATTCATTTTGTGAGTCAGAACATATGACAAAATTTGCCGACAGGGAAGTTCTTGCTGTGGAGAATAACTACCATACACTCATACTTGTTCAGGAAATCCACAAATGTGACAATATTTTCAACAAGAAAAGAAATCCTCAAGGTGAGCCACCCTGGATTCTCATCCTGCAGCAAACAATTGTTGCACGGTAGCAAGGGGACATTCACAGCGGTAATGACCATGTAAAAGCCTTCAGACATTGGTGCAATAGGTATATAAATTTATTTCTGTTAAATAATAAAATAAACAATATAATTATTAATCAAGGTATCTGGTATAATCTGCAGTCGCAAGTTCGATTCCCAACCTGCCACCAGCAATGGAGCATCAAGCTTTGACAAAACCAACCACTTGTGCTGGCAAAACATCAGAAATATTATTGAGCAAATGTCAGCTGAAGAACCCAAGACACAAGCCAACAGGCTGTTTGTGTGCTGTAACTTTTGCATAGCTTTCTTATGTGGGCATGACCACCAACCAGCTGTCCACTCAAATGAATGGTTCGCACCAAACTATGGCCAAGAGCAGATTTGGTGGTAGGAGACACTCCGCAGTGCAACATGCTTGACATCTGTGGTGTCTCACAATTTAAGCCATCTGGATGCTCCTCCTCCTCACCCACTCCTTACTCTACCCATCCTACCGTACCTGCTTCTATGAATTATGTAGGGTGAGGAGAGTCCTTACAACAACCTTAGTTCCTGCAATCCTCCAGATCTCAATCTGCAGTAGTGCCTGTCCCACATGTGCCTCTACCGTTGTCCCCATCCCTTCAAGTTCACCCCATCAAAATTTCTGTAGCTTTACTCTTTCTCTGTTTTGCCCCTCTCTTCTCTTCCATCCAAGTTCTCCACTGCATCACATGCTCCACATACCTCCCACTGCCTGCCCCAAAGCAAGTTCACCAGTGCCACATTCCTGTCCCATTACCTAGCTGTCTCTCCATCCATCCCCAAGTATTTTCTCTACTCATCTCATCCTCTTCACGTGACGCTGCCCTTCACCCCATTTAGGATGCAGTGCATGGACAGTGTAACCATGCAAATATATGCATGTATTTTTGTTGGTATTAGTTCCAAAGGAGGACAAGATCAGCAAGCTCAGCAATGTTTTGAATCTTGTTTACATGCATGCTGATAGCTAAATGCTAACATTCTGTGGTAAGCAGTTACCTGTACTCCTTCCACATACACTGACTGAAAGAAAAGACCGTTACAAATTATATTAGTCTATTTACATGTTCAACAATGTAGGAAAAGACAGATTGCTACTTAATGTAAAGAAAACACGTTAAGTTGCAGACAGGCAAAATTAGACACTTTCATAAGTCTTTTGGCCACAGCCTTCCTCGGCAAAAGACACACAAACACACCATTCATTCACACAAGCAAGCACATAACTGGCAACTCCAGAATCTTGCGCTGGAATGCAACTATCACGTGGAATGCAAGCAGCGACCTGGACGGGGTGGGGAAGGGGAAGGGATAGCGATAGCAATGTATGGGTGGGGAGCGAGTTGAATGCTGTCTGGTGGAGTGTACAGGGACTAGAATGCCAACAGGCACAGTGTCAGAAGCTTGTGGGGCAGGGAAGAATGAAAGATGGGCAGGTGCATTGGTAGAGGGTGGCAAATAAACAAAGTGGGAGGGAATGATAGGAGAGAGGAGGTAGTGGAGGATATGGGGATAGTATGTTACTGTAGGTTGAGGCCGGGATAATTAGGGAAGCGGAGAATGTGTAATAAGGATAACTCCCATCTATGCAGTTCAGGAAAGGATCCAGATGTCTTGGATTGCGGAGCAGCCATTGAAATTAAGTATGTAATATTTAGCCACATGTGCTATTGGATGGTCCACTTGGCTCTTGGCAGCACTTTGGCAGTGGCCGTTCATCCTGGTGTACAGCTGGTTGGTTGTACCTATATAAAAAGCTGTGCAATCAGTGGTGGCTGCTGTGTAATAGCACATGAACATCCTAACTTTCGACACCTTACAGATTTATTGGTTATTTTTTCATTGAGTTCTGTTGAATGTAACATGGATGCTGCAATCTGAAAGATAACAGTACTTAAATATACCGTGCTATTGCTCCTCTGGGCTCCGTGAAACTTGGCAACAGGATTGCAAGCACACCTTCAGTTTTGCATGTTTTAAGGAGCTTTCATACGTGTGCAACCTGTGTTAGGAATTGCCTTACAGACCAAATACATACAGATTTAATAAACAATATGCACGATTCACTCTGTGCACAGCTAGCCCTTGCCATTCAATGAAGTTTGCCAGTGCTACCAGCTGGCAAAGTTTTATGCCCGTTCGCTCAGCATAAATCCTCCTAGATGATAGCACGCTCCTCAGATATGTTAATTCTCTCACTACGTAGCAAAATTAGATCAGACGTCAGTATATGTTAAAGTTGTATTCACAGTAAACCTATTTTATGGGTTTCTGAATGAATTATACTTTATTAAGTTATGAATTTTATCATACAGTAATACATTTGGGGCTCTGAGAATCAGAAGGGCCTAAAGCACATCACTGTCAATTGTGAGTTTATAGCATTTATTCATGCTTCTGAAATATGTTGATCTTATGGCGAGCCAGCTTTATCTGTGCTGTAGGCACACATTGCATGTATGAACATTCATGAAAAGCTGTATCGCTGGTTTCTCTGATATTCACTGAAATGTGAGATTGACAGCAGTGTGCTTTGGGCCTTTATGGATCTCAGAGCCTCATTTGTATTAGAATACAAATTACCGTGTTGGTAGACATTAATGCTTGAGTTCAATAATTTTCACAAATGGCAGTTTGTGCTTGGAGTTCGTGGTTTACTGTGTGGGGGAAGCATGAACTATGTTGAATCTGTTTTAAATGCTAACAGAAACATAAAGCTGTGAGAACAGGTCATGAGTCATGCTTGGGTGGCTGTCAATAGAGCACTTACCTGTGAAAGGCAAAGATCCCGAGTTTGAGTCTCGGCCCAGAAGACAGCTTCAATCTGCCAGGAAGTTTCATATCAGTGCACACTCCGTTGCAGAGTGAAAATCTCATTCAGGGAACAGAAAAGTAAATTACCAGGAAAAGTTAGATGATAGGAACTAGGGCCTCTGAAACAGATCCTTTGATCGAGAGAGTGACAAAATCAAATAAGCACGACTACAAGTGAATGTTTAACAAGGAAGTGTACAGTTAGCACAAGATGTGGGTGCAGCGTAAGAATACCTAATTTTCAGCCTGGAGGTAAATTCGTGAACTACTACGTCTGTTAGTGGTCTTGTAAATTTGTCCAAAGAAATGGAAAAGCATGAAAACTCCCACTTACACAAAAAAGTGAAAAACAGAGCTGCGAAAGCTTACACATTATTTCTTAATCACTTACTTATGTACAAAACAAAATTCCATGAAACCAATTCTTTCTTTTATCAGATAAGTTGTGCATCTTACTATTATTGTTATTATTGGCAGTAGCAGTAGATGGGTAAACTTGTTGATGAGCATAACTGTTATGCAGCAGATGCTATTAATTTCATGCTCTCGAATTTGGATAGACTAAGATGTTTTAGAGTTTAGGTGGGCAGTGGAACACCACTTTAAGGTGGCTCTTGGGTAGGATGTCCCTCATTTCAGAGCATGATGATAGGTTATCAGAGCCCTGGTGAAAGATGTAGTTCAGTTATTCCAGTCCAGGGTGGTATTGGGTGACATCCCTACACCCTCCAATTTACAGTTCACACACACACACACACCACACACCACACACCACCCACCACCCACCACCCACCACCCTCTCCTTACATCCCCTCCCCATTCTTCTCTTCTCTCTCACTCTGTTTACCAATGCACCGACAATTTACAGTTTACACACACACACACACACACCCACACACCACCCACCACCCACCACCACCCTCTCCTTACATCCCCTCCCCATTCTTCTCTTCTCTCTCACTCTGTTTACCAATGCACCGATCCACGTTTCCTGCTCCACTCCTTTTTTCCCACCTCCCAGCCCCACAATGTCCTGTCACTGTCCTTCGGCATTCTAGTCCCTGCACGCTCCACCAAACAGCATTTGTCTCTCTCCCCACTAGTACACAGCTATTCCTTCCCCACACTTCCAAATTACTGCCTGCATCCCATGCGATAGTTGCATTCTGGCCCAAGGTGCTGGAGTCAGTGGTCATGTGTGCCTGAGGTGTGCTTCCTTGTGTGTATGAATGGTGTATGCTTCTCTTTTGCTGATGAAGACTGTAGCCAAAAGCTTTATGTAAGTGTCTTTTAATTGTGCCTGTCTGCCACTTGACGTGTCTTCTTTACGGTAAGTAACAATCTGTCTTTTCCTACGTTGTTGATATTCGTATCTGGAGTTTTCATTGTATTTACAAGTTCAGTTTTGCAGTTTATGTATTGTTATACATCATTTGGCACATGCCAGTGAGCTTCCTATTTTACCATAATTCATGTTTGCTCTCTGACAAGTCTGGTATTCTCTCACTAATATGTTGGAGATCCTATTTCCATTGTTATTAATTTCTGCCATGATTGATGTTATCCTTGAAGCAGAGGCTGTATCAGTACATGTAACTTGATTCATTTCTCCCTGATTTATGTAGAAAACTAAATGTTTGAACTGCCCTCTGACTTTGCTTAAATACTCTAAATATGTAGGATAAAAGCAATGTCCTGTTAAGAAGTATACCATGCCCTAGTTAGGTTTTGTATGGGCTAGTTTTAAAATTGACCCTCAGTTTTGGGAAATAATTAGTATAAGTCCTCAGTCCTTACTTGTTTTCCTCTACTCTCTTTGCCATGTATCATCTCACGAGTTTTTATTCTGGAGTATTTTATTGACATATGATTCAGTGATGCTCAGGATTTCGTCTAGGTTTCTAATATCCTCTAGCCCTACACCTGAGAGTCAACTCTGTAGGATGTTAGTAATGGTGTTGCGCCCAAGACGGAAGTGGTGTGCCCCTTGCTGACTGCAAAACATATTGTAGATTGTGATGTGGTGTGCTGTTAATGTGGAAGTGGTCCAAGTTTGAATGTGTCCACTTTGTGCATTATTTTTGCTGCTTTGGGTACTGTCAGGTTATAAGTGCGCTGTAGCCCTTTTTCTCATCTTTGCATATGTCTAAGTACTTGCTTGCTTTCTAAAAGACAACTTTTCTGTCATTTGACTGTACTTAGTCAGATGTTAAAAATATCATTTAGAAACTTCTGGATGACTGATCTGCAATAAAGAAAAATCCTAGTCATATACTATATGCAAAAGTATTAGATTCTCCCCAATTTATTGTTGCATTTATGGAGAGTTTTCTCCTTTGCATTAGTTAAGATATTTTATTTGCAATGAAAGTGAGTTTGTTAGCCACACCATGGCGTACCTGCTGCATCTTGATACTATTATTGGGTGGATAACTGCCCCCCCCCCCCCAACAGATCCTCTGCATATACTACATCTACATTCTCTTCTGAAAGCCACTGTATAGTGAACAGCACCCTATATTGTATACTATTGCTAGTCCTTCCCTTTCCTGTTTCACTCTTGTGCACAGTTAGGGCAGAATGATTATTTGTATGGGTTTGTACAAGTCCTAATCTCCCTTATTTTGTCTGCATTGACCCTATGCAAGGTGAACTTTGGAAGAAGTAGAATTGTTTTGTCAAACGTGCTGATGCTGTAAACTACATCAATAGTATTTTGCAAAAAGATTGTCTTCTTACCTGCAAGGATGCTGTTTGTATGATCGTTTCATTCCTTTATGTCAGGATGAGGACACAATTTGTTAGGGGTGTTACTGTTAAGGAAAGTACATCACTTGATTAATGGACATGCCTTGTCTGAAGCCAAACTAACATGGTCTGAGGCCATAAAACGTTGTGAGACTGCAGATGGAAGCCCATAAGGAATTTTGACACACAGGTGACATTCATATATTTTCCCTTTTTGGTTAGACAGATGAGTGAACATTTTCCAAAAGACTAGTGTTGCTAGATGTTGCAGGACTTCCAAATGGATACCATCAGGCTCAGGGGCTACTGTGTTTTGGACTTGCTCACTGCTAGTGCAGTCTTTTCTTGTACACACATACATATGTGCAGATTGTGGCATTAGCTTTGCATTTCTGTCCTGAGCTGTAGGTACACGCTTGGTCCGTCTGGAACTCATTGCTGGATGGAAGTATGCACAGCAGAATCTCCCCCCCCCCCTTCCAAATTTGTCTTCATACTTGAGTTATAAATAGACAACATCATGGATGTTTATGCACCCGGTCAGGAATTTGTATTGTAGCCTATTCTCTACAGCCTAATTAAGTGGCTATATACTTCTCCCAATTATTGTTTCTTGTATTACTTTACTTTTTCGTGTCTGCAAACCAAATTGTAGTCTTCCAGCCCAGTATTGGGCTATTTCCAGAGTTTCTTTCTTGTCCAGCCACAAATCATTGAGGTTGCATCTGTCAGGGCAGTTTGGACAGGCCAGGAGGCATTCCATGTGTTGCACAGTACACAATCGTACTTGGTGTCATCTACATTACCATATCACCACCTGATCATTTTTGTTTTCACCTGAGCCACCAGTGTTCTTATGGGGTCAGAGTCCTCCATGTTTTCCAGTTTGTTGTGAACCAGGCACTATCCGTGCTGGCAGATATTCATGTAGTGGTTCTTCAATGGCCATGCTTAAGAACCTCGTACAGGATGTCTGTTGCCCAGGCTCGCACTCAATGCCAAAGAGAGGATATTGGTTATCAATGATTTATCTGTGAATTCATGACATGTTCTTTGGGGGCTGGGACTCACACCGGCAGCTCTGTAAAGATTTGGTAGGGCAATGGGTTTTATACACTCTGTCACTATTCGACATGTCTCATTGAGGCTTATGTCGGCTTTCTTCACGTGGGATGATCTTGTCAATACCTGGCAGGTTTATTTGGCTGTAGAGAAGCATATTGCTTGTATGGTGGTTCTCAGGATAGTAGGGTTTGCTCTCCTTTTGCTATTTATGAGTTTTATATCTGGAGGCCACTGTCATATGGATCTTTTCACAGTGGTGTCTGTATGTCAGAGATCTGTCTAATGTCACATCCAGATAGATTGGTTTATCTGTTTATTCCAGTGTGCTTTTATTCCAGGAAAGACTCACTTTCACTTTATTTGCTGAGATTGTATTAAATTCAGTAGCTTTATAATAGTTGTAGTCTTCTTGTATCATAGTAATCTTTCTGGTCATTTTTCTTCTTTCACTTCCGGTAGTGTTTCTTGATATATAAAATGTCGAGTTGCACTAGGGCTGGAATCCATGTTAAACTGCAGCTCCCATTATAATGGGCTGTGTAAGTCAGTTCGAAAGTCAAAGGAAGGCAGTGGCCTGCTAGGTCCAGCAAGACTGTGCCTAATAGATCACTGTGGCATTCAAAACAAACTTCAGATTGGTGACTGCTTTACTTTTAATAGTTTCTAAAGGTGATCTTCCAGGTACTTTGCTGCAAAGGAAGGTTGATGACCATAAATGTGCTGAAGTCAAAATTCAGTGACAATAAAATTTCATTCACTGTTGCCCACAGCAACATTTAATGATGATTGCCAAATAGAAAGTGGAAGTGTCGTTCCCTCTTTTCCATTGTGTGCAAGCAAATCACTGCCCCTCCACACTGACCTATTTCTCCCCTCCCTCCCCTGCTTGCTTGAAAGATCTTGCTTGCAGTGATAGAGCCATCTGGTGATGCATGTTGTGTTCATGGATCAAAGAGAAAATGTTGCCACTCCTACATTTAGGTGTGTTTGAATGTACCATTGCACTTTTTGTAGATTTAGGAAACTTTCTCTTTTCACTGTGCTGTCCACTTCTTTTCACAGCAATGTCTCTAACAAGGTGTCATAAGACATAACCACCTCCACAATGTGATCTCTACAAAATTCTTTTAAAAAGTCATCTGCACACCTAGAGAATGATCCTCATGGCTAATAAAATTGGACGCAGGCAGCAAGTAACATGTAGAAAAAAATAAGATATGAACAAGTCCAGATATGCTTATGAATTCCTCTTCTTTGTAATAACTGCCATATTCATCCTACTTGTTGAGCAGAATTTTGTAGACAACTTAGTACATTTCAGTCTTCGATATCGTTGCCCCCTGCACTGATACATTGTCATGAAGAAATGTGAAAAACAACATACTAGCTATATGAAAAACAAAATGTTTTAAAGAAAGTATGAGTAATGTCTGTAACACTCAGATCAGCTTGTATATATTGAGTACAACACTTGCAATAAAATACTTGTATTGAATGCTTGGATGCCATTACACATTTATGTTGGATGGAAGTCTTAGAGAGCATTCGCAGATAGTAATAGAATTCATGAAATGTAGGTGTCAATCACAATCCTGTATGACAAAGTTTGCAGTGTTTACATTCTGTTATGTGGAATATATATGTTACAAGTTTCTTCTGTCAACGAGAAGCATTTTGTAAGTTTGAGGGTAGCATGTGATCCTGTCAGCCAAAATGCTTCATAAATCTATTGCATCTAACAAGCAATAACCCCTCACTGCTCTCTCTCCGCCTCCAAATACCATAACATATACCTTCCTTTATTTCCAAATTATTGGGGTTACTACTTCTAATGAATTGCCTTTCCTGTTAACTTACAGTCTCCATGTGTAGTTGATTTGCATTGCTAGAAGCCTTACTATAACATTAACTTAATTGTAAAAATTATCCACTAACAGTGCATATAATTTCACTTCCATCCTGTCAAGCAATTTGTAAACTTGATCATGTCCACTGAAGTCTCAGCCATTATCTCCACCATATATGTGAATCAACTTATGAGGTTGTGCAGTTCATGATGTTTGCCTTAAACATATTGTTTCACACCAGCCAACCTCTCAGCAAAACAGTTCTCATGTCTTTGCGTTCACAAAATGGATGACACAGTTTGTCTTTTTTGTTGTTGTAACCACTGGATGAATGTTATGAATAGGAACATTTGAAATTTGCATGCAATAAATTTTAAAAAAATTTCAATGCAAAACACATTTATAGTGTGTTTGTTTTGTTGGTAAGGCACTAAAAATCATTTGCATAAAAAAGGGTTCAAAAAGTACCAATGGAATTGCCTGTGATGAGACAATCTCTTGTTCTGCATTTGAAATTGGGACTGTTTATAACGCTACAGGTTGAACCAAAGCCACCGACTCAGTATAGATGCTGGCATCTTTGTGGATTGAGGATTTGTTAGTACAGAAATGTGTATTTAGTAGCTGTTTGTCTTTGTGTTGTGAAACTTCATTCACATTAGAACTGCTCTTTTGATTTTTTGAACAATGGAGGACTGAAATCATCTTCATCTGAAAGTTGTCGCCAAGAAACACACTTTTAATCAGGGTTGAGAAAAACCCATGGTTGCATTCGGGAGAACAATGGTTCAATCGCGCATTCGGCCATCCTGATTTAGGTTTTCCATGATTTCCCTAAATCACTCCAGGTAAATGCCGCGATGGTTCCTTTCAAAGGGCACGGCTGACTTCCTTCCCTAATCCGATGGGACCGATGACCTCGCTGTCTGGTCTCCTCCCCCCAAAAAAGAACAAAAAAACCCCACGGGGTTAGACTGGATTTTTTTGTGATGTTTTGTACTGACAGTTAACTAATTCAGTTTAAAATCCTACAATTAATTTATTCAAAACACTAACCCATTCTTAAAACTACTTTTAATGGAGAAAACAGATAAATTCTTCAAGTAGACAGCACAACTATTGCACAAGTTGACAAGCTATGGATCAATCTTTTAGAAACTTCTGGTATGGAACTGTGTAAGATCATAATAAAAAAGACCAACAAAGCACTAGAACCCTTTCACTATCTTATATCAAAGATTCAGAAGGAGAAGATTAACTGCTGAACAAGTAGAAAGTGCTGAAAACTGGTTCATGGAGATGCATCCAGGGTGGACATGTTACATCTTTACAGACTGCTGATTCTCATTTTTCTGCCACTATGTTTTCTGGTGCAGTTATAACACAGTTCCATCCAAACAAATGGTGGAAGATAATGGCACTGAAAATGAACTTACCAACAGGGTTTGTGGAAAGCCCCATTTTTGCCCTGCGAACATTGCATCCATTGCGAGAGTCTTCTGTATCTATGTGTTTGCTTGGTCAGAATTAAGAAATAATTTAAAGAAAAGATCTGAGAAATTAGTGAACATCTAGAAAGCTTCCAAAAATGACAAAATTTTTAGTCATTACAATTCTCCATAAAGTTTTCCCCTGGAACTGTAAATGTTATTTAACTGTTTCTCACATTTCAAGAAACATTAAAACCCTGTTATAATAAAATAAATTCCTGTGATGGTAAATAGTTGCTGTCAATAAATATGATGGCTCTTGTTAATTCGTGTAATGGTAACTTGACATACAAAATGTTATAAAATATTCATAATTAGATATATTTGGGGCTATTTACTTTTTCAAATGGGTATATTAAAAAAAAATAACCCTTACTTTTTTGGTCTAGTTAAATTACACTACCTTTTTGATTATAATGGAATTATGTAGAATTCTGTGGGAATAATTATATTATGTGGAAAGCAGAACATCTCACCTTTAGTAGTATGTGATATAGCATAAAGAAATATCAGAAAGTAAGCTAAACACAGGAAATAGTGACAATAGAAGCTGATAAGTGTTGTTGCAATAAATGAATGTATTGCTAAGTGACACCACAATGCTGTGCCAATTGCATGACACACAACACTTGGGTTATTACTGTAATAAGCATTAATATCTTATTTAGTCTTTGCTTCATTGTGTGATGTGAAGTGGGAAGTCTACAGTTTGCTTGTAGCCTTCCTCGGTAAGCCCTATTGAAAATTTATCTGTTATCATATATGCATGCGTTATTTCCATGTTCCAAGATCTATGTGGAAACCGTCATATGTTCACTTAATGTCTTTGAGCACAAACCAGTTTCTTACCTTTGTTAAGGCTTCCTGTTTGCTGCCAATATATCTATATTGCTTCTCAGTCTTTGTCTATTGTGTGTGTGTGTGTGTGTGTGTGTGTGTGTGCGTGTGTGTGTGTGTGTGCGTGTGCGCGCGCGCACGCTCGCGCGCAATTGCTTTCAAAACATTTTTTAAAAACTTACTGGGCATAATCAAACAATGGAAAATCCATGATGGAATGTCACAATAATATGAAAAGGATAGTTGCTACTCACCTTGTATTGGAGATGCTGAGTCGCAGATAGGCAAAACAAAAAACCTGATGACCAAAGTCTCTGGCTTCAGCTGCCAGTCAGTGTGGTCATTTGTGTGAGCTGTGTTCGCATGAGAGAGAGAGAGAGAGAGAGAGAGAGAGAGAGAGAGAGAGAGAGAGAGAGAGAGAGAGAGAGAGAGAGGGGGGGGGGGGGGAGTCCACTGGTGGACACAGTAGAAATTTATGCCTCACGCCTTGTCCCCATTGGCAGACACATGCTTCCAACATGTTTATATAGTTCAGTACCTTGGATTAATTTGTATTTCTTGTTTAAGTTGATGCCTGTATATAGGAAATCAGGTACATTAATGTGCTCATTGTTTCGAACAGTTCATTATTGTGTCTCTCTAAGGTCAAAATTAGGAACCCCTCTCATCTGCATCATTGGACTGTGGCATCTATTTGAATCATGTCGAAGTGGGCTTCCACTAAGTGACCGCTAATAACTTGACATATCATAAAAATAGTGAAAAATGAGGCATACTCATTAGCTAAAGAAAACTCAAGTATGAGGCAGAATCATCAGAGTAGGCACATAGCACAAGAAATAAGTCACCTCCAGAAGACATCATGCTTACACTGTTTCAAACCACCCTTGGCTCAATAATGGACTGAATTCACCAAGAAAAAGAATCCACAAGTATGCTGTATCTAGCTGAAGCCACTCATTGATGATTAGACCCCACAGGGCTACTAGATTGTAAGGATGATGACTGATGATTCACCCACTGTTCCAAATAGCCCCAGGAATGTGAGAGGTAATATCTGAGGATTTAACAGGTCACTCAAGATGTGACAGGTTGACCATATGTTTTTCAAACCAGGAACACACACTTCATACCTGTCAAGACTGCTGTTGTCATCTTGGGAGATGGGAGTGTCCACAGAATACACATCATGAAGATGTAGAAGAGAAGGCAACAGTGGGTCCCGAAGAATGTGGAAATAAAAATGATAGTTTATGTTTACAGTAACCTGAATGATTGTGCCCGAGTCATTGTACAAAAAATACCTCCAAAAGCATCTTCAACCTAAAGTACCCCCTCTACACACATTGGTCTGTCACTGCACTCAGTGCTTTGCATCATCTGTAAAAACACACAAAATTGCAATTGTTGGACCACACTGCAACTCTCCCCTAAGCTGCCGTCCAGTTTGTGTGATGCTCGACTCTTTACACTTATGCAGCTCCATGTGCCACTGTGAGCAGTGGCCACTTGTAAAGTTTCTGACTCCAAATGGCAATCACAATGTTATCTAAAAACTGGCTGAGACAGACCTGCATTCAAACAGAACAGCAATTCCTGTTAGGCCTGAAACATTGTAAATGATAAGGCGTGACATCTGTCTCTGATACCTGAGGTTAGCACCTTTTTATGACTTCTTCTTTCACTATTCCATATGGCTGTGAGTCATACTCTCTTCCTTGCAGAAATTTTGAACAATCTTCATTCATACACCAACAAAATGATAACTTTATTCTCAGTGTAGTCATGGATGCAGATAAACACAACAGATCATTTCTGTTGTTAGTCCATGGCAGCCCATCTTACTACCCTGACTCCACGCAACCAAATATCGTAAACAACACTTCACTGCCATGACTTGCATCAGTGGTAGGGGTTCACATAGCTACCGAATACCAGTCCTGCACCATGAACAGGGCTCCAACATAACCAGTGTGCTTTTTTAAAGGGTGACTACTATTCTGTCCAGAGAACTTGCTAGTGATTAAGTTTGTTTATACAGTAAAGGAAGGAAGAAAAAGACAATATGTACTGAGAAATATATTTTCCTGTTATCTATGAAAGTATCTACAGATTCCTTTCATAGCTTATACAGGTTAGCTTTGTGAGCAAAACCCTAACTCAGGCTGCATTTTACAAGGGTATTAAGTGAGTGCAGACTAATAACATAAGAATGCTGAGAACCGAGTGATGATTAATAAAGCAGATTGAATGATTAAGATGTGAGCAAGCAGTACATTGACTGGGTGTTGAAAGAAAGTACGTATATATAGTTTCTTTGTCAGTGTTCAGTTTTATAAGAAAAGTGGGGGTGATACATACGTCTTGCCCCCTAGTAGTGAAATGGTATAGAAACAACACTTTCTGCCATTATCAATAATATGATACTTGTATAGTTCACTGAAGCTGACTATTTTTAGTGGAGAAATGAAAATGGAAAACAGAAAATAGATAAAAGATCACTCAGCTGTTACAAGCAGCATCAAGCAAAGGCTGAATCAGAGTTCGTCAGACAGAAAAGTCCTTATGGCAGATTTTGTACTGTGTACTTCAATTTCACATAAAACCACTTTAAGAGTTCATTAAGCCATACTTTTTTTGCTAGTGCAGTGCAGAGTTGGTCTCAGTCAAGTATGGATTTTGACAATTTGTTGGAGAATATTCCATTTATCAGAATCTGATGATGTGGATAACCCTCACAACTGGTACTATCCTGTTAAAATCAGTCTAAACCATTCACAATTTTGTAAATTTTTCGTGCTATACCAAACTGGATCTTGCTGGCCTCCATTAAAAATAATAACAAAATTTTACAGTGATTAATTTATTTCACAAGTTTAATATTGGGAGAGAGAGTACTGAACTGAAATAGTTATAGCAATATTATTTTACAGCTGGTGGCCTGGTGAGCCAAAGCCTGTACTGACACGCAGATTATGGACTTAGCCCACTATCTGTGTCTCACTTGTGGTTAAGTGTCAGTTATGTATCACATATAGTATTTTGTATTAAATGAAGCTTCATATGACATTAAGCAATTACTTAAGAAGTACATGTGTTACAAACTGTAGCCCATTTTCAAGTTAAGAGTCATGATTAGGAATAAGGAATTATAAAAGAAAGGTCAGGAAAAAAACATATTTTATTTGATGAAAACAGTGAAAATCTAACAATCATATTTAGTAAAATGTTACAAAAACATTTCTGTATTGAACAAATTGATGCTCAGGCCAATGAACCTCTCCACGGTTCATCATAATTTTCAACTACTAAATTCTTATGGCGTTTCAGATGCACGACCACAGAATCATCCTTTGGAGCTGCTGACAGTAACTCAATCCGAGTTACAACCAGAAAATCTGGATTGGAAGAACTTGGTCCACGTATTATATCAATCTCATCACCAACATTTACCTGCAACAAAAAGTACAAATTGCTGGTATCGTTTATCATGTGTCGTTAACAGTGTGAAGAGAAGTGTATACATCTGCAAAATAATGGGGTTTACAGCAACATATGCACTATATTTTGGGAGCTCATACTGCTGATCACTGTGAACAAACAAAAAGGGTGTGAGTAAGTAGTCTATTCAAAATGACTGTCAAATGTTTGAATGTAAACATTATTAGATTACTGCTTGTTTAGGAGTTATATTAAAATCATAAATATTGTAAAATATGTTTACAAAATTCTGATATGTGATTTAACAAATTTTAGAAATTGTACAATATTTCTACGATGCAGCTGATGGTTACAGCCAAGATTCCTACATCTTCCTATGCTGACCCAATGACAGTGTCAATTACAATTGCAGTGGACATGGGATAACTGAAAGTGGACCTTTGATCCTTGAAAACGAATTGCCTGGTTATATGAAACATGTTTCTTATTACACCAATTCAGGGGTCATGTCTAGGTACTTTGTCATCCAGGCAAGCAGCTGCTCACAACATGTACCAAACCACAGATGAAGGCTTGTGGATGCAGCATTTTGCTTTGGGAACCTGTGGCAGTAATTGAAGACTCTAGAGAGCTGTGGACTATGAGAACATTGTTGCTCACCGTCGGCATCCCTTCATTCTTGATGTCCTCCCTGATAATGATGACATTTTGCAGCAAGAAAACTGTATATACCATAAGGCGACAATCGTGGTACAATGATTTGACGGTCATGACGGTGAACTCATGCTGATGTTTGAGCACCAAATTTAACTGATCTGAGAAGCTGTCAAGTGACAGCTCTGTGCTCACAAACCTTCGCCCAATAATTTACTGGAACTGTGTAACCTGTGCATAGAAAACTAGTGCCACATGCCTCCAGAAACCTACCAAGGACTTACCAAATCCATGGCATTCAAAACTGTCACTGCATTACATTCCAAATGTGGACCAACACCCTTTTCAGCAGGTAGTCATAATGTTTAGCTCATTAGTGTAGCAGACAATTGCCTTGCGTGATACTGTGCAAGTGTTTGAATTTGAAGGTGTCTGTTTGGGCCAGTTTGTGCAATGTATGTCCAAGTATTTGGCTGTTTTCTAAATGATAAGTTTTTTATCATTTAACTGTACTTACAATCAGATGTTGAAAATGTCATTTGGAAACTTTTGGATGTCTGGTCTCCAATAAAAAGAAGATTCTATTCATATACTATTTGCAAAGTTAGCATCTTCCCAATTTTTTGTTGTATTTATGGGGAGTATTCTCTTTTAGCACTGAATAATATATTTTATTGGGAGCAAAAGTGAGTTTGTTCACCACACACCAATGTTATGTATCCTACATCACACCTCTCTGCTGTTGCTTGATACTAGTATTGGCTGAATGATTCCTCCCCCCCCCCCCCCTTCCCCTCAACAGATCACCTTCATATGCTATACCTACATGCTTCAAAAGCTACTGCACAGTGCACGGCAGCCTACACTTTGACAATTGCTTGTCCTTTCCTTACCTGTTTCACTCTTCTAGGACGAGCAAGGGGAAAAATTGACTGTATGGCTTTGTACAAGCTTTAATATGGAAAAAATAAGGGAGTTATTTTGTGCGTATTGGCCTTATGGGAGATGAATTTTGGAGGAAGGAGAGTTGTTCTGTCAAATAAGCTGATGCTGTAAACTTCTTCAGTAGTATTTAGCAAAAAGATCGTCTTCCTACCTCCAAGGATGCCACTGGTATGACAGTTTCATTCCATTATGTCAGGAAGATGATCTAATTTTTCAAAGCTGCTACTGTAAACTAACGTGCATTTTTGATTTATGGACTTTCACTCTCTGAAGCCAAACCAACATGGCATTTAAGCAGTAATTTCTCCTGCACTCCATATGTGACTGACACAGAGGTAGAAAAACACCAACTGTGGGAGTGGGGCGATATGTTGTAACTGAGGTAAATTTCTCTTTTATTCCATGTCAGACATTTTCCCCAGCATATTCCTAACTTGTAGAATTCTTGGGTGTCTTGCTGTGCCACATAGTAATTACCCCACAATCTTTCAGAAACCACATTTGTTGCCATCTTCAGGTGGTCCCTGATGCCTGCTGCTCCGCACCTGCCATTGGATATAAGCCCTCCACCATTCCACTCCTATTGCTATTCACATGGCTGCTGTGGTGGTGGTAGTGGTTGTGGCCCCAGCTCCAAACTCTGATCTCTAGTGTCTGTGCTGCCACTGTTGGGTACAGGATTTGATGCCCAACTCAATTGCAGCACACTATTTGCTTTAATTAGACCATTTTGGACCCTGCTTTCAATGGCCTCTTTAAATACACAATCAGTACGGCCAGTTTTTATACTATGGGAGCTGACAGCTGATTTGGTGGTCTGGCACAATTTAATACAGCATCTAGGTTCATGGCACCTCTCTTCTACTGTGTGTGCAGTTTTCCCACTGTATGCTTTGCACCACTGGCAAGGGATTTGGTAGACTCCTGGTCTGTGAAAGCCTCGATCATCCTTCACTGAGTGTGGTAATGTCATGCTTTTGTCTAGGTACACACTTTCTAAACATATGCCTTATCTGGTTGATGCTGTATCCATATCTTTGGAACGTCATCTTGAAGTGCTTCAGCTCAGTTGGAAGACTGCCTGAGTCACAGGTGGATCATGCCCTATGAACAAGTGTGCATGAAAAGCCTTCATGCTGGGAGTCATGGCGTCTACTGGAGGCACCCTGATACAGACCAGTGTGTGTTGGTTTCCTGTACACACTGTGTCCCAGCTTGCCATGTGGTTAGAAATGGAAGGGTACCATCGTGTTCCACACCCACGGTAACCTGCATGTTGGGGTGCAGTGAATTCAGGTTATGGAGAAATTCATTTAAGGTGTCCCATCCATGTAGCCAGACAACAAACATGTCATACACGTGACAATAGAAACAACTTGGTTTTAGTTGGGATTGTTCTGGGACCTTCTCTTAGAAACCCTCCATGAACAAATTCACCACAACCAGTGACAGGGGCATCTCATGAGGATGCTGTCCATCTGTTCATAATAATTTCCATTGATCACGAAGTATATTGAAGTGAGCATAAAGTTTAAGAGTCTTGTCAGGCTGGTGTCAAATTTGTTTGCTTATCAGTTGCATGGAGTCCTTCAGAGGCACCCTGATGAAGAGCGACACTACATCAAAACTCATCAACAGGTCACTATCGTCGAGTGGAAGTTCTTTTAGATGATGTGCAAAATGAATGGAACAGCAGATGTGAAGTCAAATTTCCCCAGAGATGGGCTCAGAATGGCAGTCAGGTGTTTTGTCAAGCCGTATGTCACTGCTCCTATATTGCAAACTATAGGGTGCAATGGAGTACCCTCTTTATGGACCTTTGGCAGCACATGTAGTCGTGGCTGCACAGCAGCTAAAGGTTGAATTTTCTTAACAGTTTTTGCATCAAAGATACAGTGAAGAAGTTTGATGGGTTTTCTCTGGAGGCAACTTGCGGAATCACCTTCTATCTTCCTATCTGCTACGTCATTGGGAAGTCCATATATTTTTCTGGATGTATTCTGTGTGATAACAGCATTCCCTTTATCAGCAAGCAGGGCAACCAACACTGGCTCGTTATGTTACTAATGGATAGCTGCTCTTTCCGCATTTGGAATGTTGTTTTTCGGTAGTGCGGCACTAGTGAGTATATGACACATTTCATGGCATACTACTCTGGCCTCATTGGTCGGCAGAGCATCAGTGACCTGTTCCACACTTATTATGTCCACAATTGGTAGTGATGTAGAAGTTGAGTCCTTTTCCTAGCACCAACATTGTTGCATCGTTGACTGTTCTTCCTGTAAAGCTGATCACAGTTTCTTAAGTAATCCTGCACGGTTTTCTGTAATGCTGCGATGCGGTCATACTTTGAGGTAGGTTGATTCTAGAGTTTCTTCATTTGCTGTTTGCCTGTACCTAAGTGACGGAGTCAACCCACTTCTATGAAATAGGAGAGAAAGCTGAAACTATTGTGGATTGGACATCTAAAATTTTTTTCAGGTGGTATCCAGGCAGAAGCAAGCACCAAGCTGGCTTACGTTGTGATGAAAACTGCCACTGCAGTCCTTACATCGTGAGATATCATGGCGAAAGATGGTATCAAAATACCCTCTCAACAACTACGCAGGAACACGAGTGAGCAGAGCAGATGCTCCATATTCTGTAGCTTGTCCAGCATCTTACACTTCCTGCCCATAAAGGTATTTGATATGCGATCTGATGTTTCCCTGACATATTTCGAACTTGTAGAAATCTTGGTAGTCATGTCATGATTACTCCATGATTTTTTGGCAAACAGCCATCTTCAAGCAGTCCCCGATGACTGCTGCTCGCCTCCTGTCAGCACCCTATATATGCTGGCCATTACCCCTCCACCACTCTGATCCTGTTGCTATTTGTGTGGCTGCTGCACTTCCTATCATTATACAGCTGGTACATTTGTCACCCGGCCAGATGGGTGGGACAGTGTAAGTGAATTTCTCCATCATCTGAATAAGCTTCACCCCAATATACAATTTACTATTGAGGTGGTACAAGATAGCACCCTTCCATTTCTTGATGTACTAGTGGAACAAAAATCACATGGCAAGCCAGGACAGTGTGTGCAGAAAACCCCCACACACTGATCTGTATCTGTATGCCTCCAGTAGTCACTATGACTTCCAATGTGAAGACATTCCAATGAAATCAGTACAGCAGCATGCAGATAAGACATGCATCTGGGCAGTGTGTTCAGCCTGAAGAAACAGAACAGCACAATACACTACTGTGCATCCTGTTTTTTGGCAATACTTTCAGAAGAACTGGCAGGATCTTGGTATGACATAATATTAAATGTGAATTTTGTCTATCCCCTAAAACATCGACACTAGTAAGCTCAGTAAAGGACGGTGTAGGCTTTTCTAAATCAGGAGTTTACAAAATCACTTGTCAGAATGGCAAGCAATACAGTGGAGAAACTGTATGAATAGAGATTCTGTAAAGATGCATGCCATACTGAAACATGCCAGACAACTAGATCAGTCATGGCTGACTGTAGTATAAAAACTGGCCATACTGGACTACAAAGATACCAAAATACTTGGGCAATTTTCTTCCAACTGACACTGCATGATTTAGATGCCACATGAAATAAGAGCCCAAGATGGTCTAGTTAATAAAGCTAATGACCTGCAATGGAATCAGATGTTGTACTTTGCATGGAGCCTATAAAAAGAAAACTGTTCCTGTTCAGTGAGGTCTGAACCTGACAGTGATAGCATTGACACTAGAGACCAGAGTTTGAAGCTGGGTGTTGCTACGTCCACTGCTGCTGCCATCCACAGTGGTGGCCACACTGCTAGCAATAGGACTGAGCGGTGGAGGGGGTTAATGGCTAGCACATATGAGGAGCGTTTGAAAAGTCCATGCAAAGTCTGAGAGATGGTAACACCAGCATGTATTAAGGTCATGTTTGGTTAGTAGCATCTTTGGAAAGAATGCAAACCAAGTTTCAGCCATATTTTGTGTTTGGTATTCGTGTGAATCAAGTCGAGTGATTGTCAAAAAACGGACAAAAAAGAATTTTGTGTGGTGATTAAACATTACTTTATGAAAGGCAAAATGCCTCAGGAGACTAAAGAGAAGCTTGATAAACATTATGGTAATTCTGCATCTTTGATTAGAACAGTTTATAAGTGGTTTCAAATTTTCAGTGTGGCCATATGGGCACAAGTGATGCTGAACGTTCTGGATGCCCTGCGGAGGTTACGACTCCAGAAATCATTGATAAAATCTGCGATTTGGTGATGGACAACAGAAGAGTTTAAGTGCGTGAGATTGCTAGTGCTCTAGGCATCTCAAATGAATGGGTACATAATATTTTGCATAAACATTTGGATATGAGAAAGCTATCCACAAGATGGGTTCTGCGATTGCTCATGCTGACTAAAAACGGAATAATGTGAAGTGTTGCAAGGATGGTTTGCAGCTGTTCAGGAAGAACTTTAAGCATTGTTTCGTCACTGTGGATGAAACTTGAATACATTACTATACTCCTGAGACCAAACAACAATCTAAACAATGGGTTACCAAGGGAAAAACTGCACCAAAAAAGGCGAATACCATTCCTTCAGCCGGAAAGGTCATGGCGACTGTCTTTTGGGATTCACAAGGGATAATCCTCATCAACTATCAGGAAAAGGGTAAAACTATTACAGGTGCATATTATTTATCATTATTGGAACGTTTGAAAACCAAGCTGCAACAAAAACGCTGGCGATTGAACTGTAAAAAAAGTCTTTTCCATCACGACAATGTACCAGCACACACCTCAGCAGTAGTGGTCGCAAAATTAATTGAAATAGGATTCCAACTCATTTCACATCCCCCCCCCCCCCTTTCCCATTCTCCAGATTTGGCTCCCTCAGACTACTATTTGTTCCCCAATTTGAAGAAATGTCTGGCAGGACCAAGATTTTATTCAGACAAGGTGGTGATTGCAGCATTTAATAGCTATTTTGAGAACTTGGATAATTCCTATTATTCGGAAGGGATCAACAAATTAGAACAGTGTTGGATGAAGCGTGTAAGTCTAAAAGGAGACTGTTGAAAAACAAAAAAAGTTTACCCCAAACACGTGAGTAGTTTTTATTTTTACATGGACTTTTCAAACGCCCCTCGTATAGGACAATGAAAGGAGCAGAGCAGTAGTCATCAGGAACCATCTGATGATGGCAACAAGTCTGTTTGCCGAAATATCATGGAATAACTGTGACATGACCAGGCTGACATGACCTGGTCGGCCACTTGAGAATCTTACAAATCCCTATTGCAGTACTTGGAGACTGATTAGTGCATGTGCCTCCCTTGATACAGAATGCTCAAAGTGACAGACATAAATTTCTGTATTTCTGATCATTAAAATATTTTTCACGTTCCTACCCTGTGGTAGGAAAGTGAATAGTGTTGCAAATTTTCATGACATTAGAGAATAAGAAAACAACTGATAATGATTATAAAGTGAGCTCAAAAAGGAATCAAGTATTTAACAATTGTAGCCTACAAATATACATTACAGAGTAAGTCTTTATGGTGGTTTCACTAGCTTCCACAAGTAAACAAAAACATTCACAGCGCTACAGTTGCAGAAGTACCATAGGCTACTGTAAGTAAGTGTAGACTCATTTCATTTGTTTTTGAAATGTGTAGCTGGAGTCAGCCCAAACAAATGCTGCTTATCACATCTCTCTTGCGAGACCCAGTGTAGATGAAAAGTCTCAGTTTGTTTCCTGTTACAAACAAAATTTTTTGAAGCAGAATTTTACATGCTCATATGATAGAGCAGTCCGAGATTAGTCTAATGCGATTTTTTTTTTTTTTTGTATGTATTAACAAGGACAGTAAACCTTGGAAAAAAAAAACTAGTACTGTGCTGTCACACGGCTTTAGCAGATAGTGCAGGCCACAGCAGTGCTGTCACTGCTAGACTACTGGTCATTCCTCAGGTTTTACTGTCCCTGTTAATACATACTGATAAAATAAGTATCACATTAGACTAACCTGGGGCAAATCTATTGTACACGCACATAAAATTCCACTTCAAAAATAATTTTGTTTGTAAGGGAAAACAAACTGACACATGCCATCGATATTGGGAAGGAAAAACAAACAAAAATTCAAAACAGCATTTTCTATTGGGGAATAAACTTGTATAATAATATGGCCATGGAGATGAAAAAGATTACTCAAAGCAGTTTTTATAGAGGCAGCTAAAACATTCTTCATAAGTAATGCATACTACACAATTAAAGGAGTACTTACTGGACTCATGGGAGTAATTAATAATGAAATGTGAAAATTATAATATATTACAATATGTGATCACAGTGTAGGCCTAACACTTTTACAAGAAAAATCATGTATTCGTGGTATATAGAGTGTAACAGCAATGTCTTATCTCTTTCCTGAGCTCAACATCTTACTAATCACATGCAAATGCTGATTCAGTTTTTCAGGTAGCCTAAGGGGGAGGACATAAAGACGTCCATATTAATGAGCCTAAAGTCAACTTTCCATATAGACTGGGAAGTGCAAGTTGCACAACAGCATATTTGTGGTTGAGGCGTCACCAGCGGGTGTCCTTCGTGTGTACAGCAAGGCAGTGCAAAACTATGTTTTATATTATAAGTTATCTGGTGCAAATTTTGTTAAATTAAAGAACTTTGTACAATAGTGACCAAGCAAATGAGGCAGTGTGAATGTTAAGACACTGATCTCATATTCGTGATGATGGATTTTGCTGTGTCCAGCCATCCTGATTTAGGTTTTTCTAAATAATTTCCGGCAGATGCCAGGATGGTTCTTTCAGCAAGGCCACCACTGACCATTTGTCCTATCTTCACAACAAATATTTATGCTACATTACATTAATAGTTTTTCCATAGAATACAACAGTTGTGGGCAAGTGCTCTACCAACTGAGCTACCCAAACACGACTCTCAACCCATTCTCACAGCTTTATTTCCACCAGTACCTCACCTCCTACTTTCCAAACTTCACAGAAGCTCACCTGCAAATCTTACAGAATTAGCACTCCAAGAAGAAATGACACTGCGGAGACATGGCTTAGTCACAGACTGGAGCATGTCTCCAGAATGAAATTTTCACTCTGCAGGGGAGTGTGTGCTGATATGAAACTTCCTGCTAGATTAAAACTGTGTGTCATACCGAGACTCAAACTCAGGACCTTTCCCTTCCACGGGCAAGTGCTCTAAACTGAGCTACCCAGGCTCTCAGGATGGTTCATGAGTTGTGCTTGGGTAGCTCAGTTGGTAGAGCACTTGCCCGTGAAAAAGAGAGATCCCAAGTTCATGTCTCAATACAGCAACTTCATATCTAAAAATTCATCTGTTGAGGAGGAGGAGTTGTCATTCAGAAATTCTTTTAATTTGTTTTAAAATGCTGACTGGCTATTTGTCAGACATTTGATGCTGTTTGGTAAATGACCTAAGACTTTTGTGGCAACATAATTCACCCCTATCTGTGCCAAAGTCAGATTTAACCCAAAATTTGAAGATAATCCTTTCTTCTAATGTTGTTATGCACATTGCTGTTATTTTTGAATTGAATGGGTTATTAATAACAAATTTTATAAGTGAACAATACTATGTGATCAAAAGTATCTGGACACCATCAAAAACATGTTTTTCATATTAGGTGCATTGTGCTTCCACCTACAGCCAGATACTCCATATCAGCGACTTGGTAGTCATTAGGCATCATGCGAGAGCAGAATGGGGCACTCAGGAGAACTCATGTGCTTCAGACGTGGTCAAGTGATTGGGTGTCACTCGTGTAACACATCTGTATGCGAGATTTCCACACTCCTAAACATCCCTATGTCCACTGTTTCCAATGTGACAGTGAAATGGAAATGTGAAGGGACAGGTGCAGCACAAAAGTGTACAGGTCGAGCTCGTCTGTTGACTGACAAAGCCACCGACAGCTGAAGAGGGTCTTAAAGTGTAATATGCAGACATCTATCCAAACCATCACACAGGAATTACACACTGCATCAAAATCCACTACAAGTACTATGACAGGTGGGAGGTGAGAAAACTTAGATTTTATGGTTGAGCGGCTGTTCATAAGCCACACATCATGCTAGTAAGTGCCAAATGACACCTCACTTGGTGAAGGAGCATAAACATTGGAAGACTGAAGAGTGGAAAAATGTTGTACAGAGTGATGAATCACGGTGCACAATGTGGAGATCCAATAGCAGGGTGTGGGTATGGTGAGTGCCCAGTGAAAGTCATCTACCAGAGTGTCTAGTGCCAACAGTAAAATTCGGAGGCAGTGGTGTTATGATGTGGTCGTGTTTTTCGTGGAGGGGGCTTGCACCCCTTGTTTTGCATGGCATTGCAACAGCACATGCCTACATTGATGTTATAAGCACCTTCTTTCTTCCCACTGTTGAAGAGCAATTCAGGGATGGTGACTGCATCTTTCAACAGGATCGAGCACCTGTTCATAATGCACGGCCTCTGGTGGAATGGTTGCACGACAATAACATCCCTGTAACAGACTGGCCTGCACAGAGTCCTGACCTGAATCCTACTGAACACCTTTGGGATGTTTTGGAACACCAACTTCGAGCCAGGCCTCACCGACTGACATTGATACCTCTCCTCAGTGCAGCACTCCGTGAATAATGGGCTGCCATTCCCCAAGAAACTTTCCAGCACCTGATTCAATGTATGCCCCTGAGAGGGGAAGCTGTCATCGAGGCTAGCGGTGGGCCAACACCATATTGAATTCCACCATTACCAATAGAGGGCGCCACAAACTTATAAGTCATTTTCAGCCAGGTGTCCAGATACTTTTGAGCACATAGTGACGTATTGTGAAGGTACTGTGAATGTCCCCAGATTTTTAAATAAATGTCTGAAAAGTGATCTTGGGTGAACTTTAGTTATTATTCTGATTATGCGCTTTTGTGCAAAGAATATTTTTTCTCTTACTGATGAATTACCCCAAAATATTAAACCCCCCTGCCATAAGTAGTTGAACTCAAATGTTTCAGAAGCTCATCAATGTGTTTCTTCTAATTCAATTTCTCCTCCATGCACACACTCAGAAATTCGGAATAGTCTGCCTTAGCAGACTTCAGTTCAAATTCTATATTTATCAATGGTGTTATGTCATTTACTGTACAGAACTATATATAGTAGATTTTCTCAAAATTTAGTGAAACTACATTTCCAGAGAACCACTTAATAATTTTTTGAAAGGCATTTTTTACAATTTACTCACCTAATTCTTGTTTGTTGGGTGTGATTACTATACTTGTATCATCAGCAAAAGAACTAGCTTTGCATTCTCATGAGCACTGCGTGGCATATCATTAATATGTATTAAGAGTAGTAAGGGATCCAAGACAGAACCCTGTGGCACATTGTTCTTGATATCTCCCTAGTTAGAGGATTCTGCCTATTTTTGCAGACTATTTGTACTGTTAACTTCAACCTTCTGTAACCTTCCAGTTAAATATTAATTGAACCGTTTGTGCACTGTCCCACTCATTCCACAATACTTATGTTCATCTATAAGAATATCATGACTCTGACAGTCAAAAGCCTTTGAGAGATCATAAAAAATCTCAATGTGTGACATTCGGTTACTCAGAGAATTTAATATTTGATCAGTGAAAGCACAAACAGTATTTTCTCTTGAAAAGCCCTTCTGAAAACCAAACAACATTTTGTTAGCACTTTTTTTTTTAAGCTACTCTTGAATGTGTTACTTTTTCAAGAATTTGGATAAGATGTTGGAAGTGAGACTGGGCAGCAGTTGTTAGCAACAACTCTATCCCCCTTTTTAAACAATGGTTTACCAATAGCATATTTCAGTCTATCCAGAAAAATGCCCTGTTTCAGTATGCTACTACATTTGTGGCTTAGTATCCTACTTTGTAACAAGCTTTTAGTACTCTGTTGGAAACACCATCAATTCCATGCAAGCTTTTACTTTTGAGTGAATTTATTATTTTCCTAATTTCAGTAAGAGAGGTGGGCTGAATTTCAGTTTTGTCAAATTGTATAGGTATTGCCGCTTCCATACACAACCTTGTATTTTCTAATGAACACCTGGATCCTGTTTTCTCAACTACACTTAAAAAATATCTTATGCTTCTGGCTTTTCATTAAATTTGATAGAAATATTGTCTTCCGGTGCTTTCGGCTGTCCTGTTTCCCTTTTAACAATATTCCAAATTATTTTAATTTTATTATCAGAGGTGCTAATCTCAGACATAATGATAATGCACATACCTCAGGACTTTAATAACTTTTCTTAATATGCTGCAGTAGTTTTTATAATGTCTGATTTTTTTGTTCTGGATCATTATTCCTTCTAGCTACAAGATACATTTCCCTTTCCATTTACAAGATATTTTTGTCCCTTTGGCAAGCCACAGCTTTTTAGATGGTTTCTTATAATTACGTTTTCTTAGGGAAACTGTTTTCAATCACAAAGGTATCATGAAACGTATTCTACGTGTTTGTATATTTTGAGTTACTTATTTTCATTTTATTATGACAAGTCCTATATCAATGTTAGACAATCCTGGATAAATAAATCACATCAAGTCAAGAAAGAACTTATTTTGTGATTCTGTTGGTAATGCACACTGAATGTGAGATTACACCCTATCCTCTGATTTTCATCAACTTGTCTCTTCCCGGTGCAAAATACTTTATCCTGTGATCCTGTTTTTGTTAAAGCATGAAGATGGCTGAGTAAACCCTCAACATATAGTGCAGATCAGATAAATAATATTACTCTATTATGTAGTGTATTTTATGTCATTCAGTATGTAATATGTACAACATAAATATAAAATCCAATCTGCATGCTATTAAACAGTCAGAACAAATGAATTCGTACTAACCATTCCTGATTATTATTTGACATATCTGTCAATGGAAAATCTTAAGAGCTTCAAAGTAGTATCTTACCAAAGAAGTGGCAATACATATTTAAGACCTTTGTCTTGTACACAGGATTGTGCACCTACCCCACACTGCATGTGAAAAATTTAGGGGAAAAATGAACACAACACACGAAATTACAAAAATCTCTAGTATGGTTTGGGGGGGGGGGGGGGGAGGGGGAACAAAAAGCATGAACCTGAGTAGGAGTATGGGCAATACAATACATAAACTTATACAAATGGGCATTTGCTTTATTCTTCTAATGATAAATCTATCCACAAACCCCTCCGCAAAAAACACTAAATTAAACCATTGTTGCATCATATCATAGTGAATTCTGGTAAGATTATTTCCAGTAGGTCATGCTGAACTTACATGTACACTTTTCTTAAGTATCTTCTTCCCATTTACTCGTATTCGACTTTCATAAAAGGCTGTTTCTACCTTGCTGCAAATGAGAGAACATTATGCATTAAAACAATACGGCAGTTGACCAAAATCACACACCGGTATCAACAACTCACTGACTTTCGTGCCATTCCCATTCCAGCCTTTATAATCAGGTCAACACGCAGCGAAGTGACATTAAACTTCTTAGTGCTTATGCTTTTATCTGAAGGGTCTAAAACTTCTGATACACTGTCAATATCATCGTCTTCGTCTTCCTACGAACAATAAGACGTTATATATTACAGAATTTTAATCACGAATTAGTCAAATTTCACTCTGATGTAAATTATTTATGGAATAGCTTTGCCGTGTGCTTATACTCACTTCGGCACTCTCTCGTTTTTTCGTATACTTGAACCTGTGCGCCTGTATTTCGATTTGTGGCAATGTGCCTACTACATTAATTCGTCTCTGTCCATAGCCTACAGGGACTCTAATCCTAGCACATACAAATGACCGTGCTGATTTATAAAATAATCTGCTTATTCTCACACTAACCAAACCTGGTAACATCTTGTTGCATTGTTTGTAAACATTCACTTGCACTGGCAGTTCTGCAAAGTGTATAATCTACAAGCAGTTTTTTCCCCCCTGAGAGCACAGATATACACAGAACACATCTTTGTCGGCTGAACTTTGGAACACAAGTCAAAAGATCAGTTTTTTTCCCCTTACAGCATAGATATACACAGACCACACAGGCTCCAATCTTTGCCGTGCTGAACTATGGAAAACAAATCAAAAGGTTCGTTCCAGTTCACACACGCAACAAAAGTATCGCTACGGTTAGTAGCATACTGCAGCTGCAAGCATGAACTCCCTGTTTTTTAGTGGCGCAACCTGTGAGATGCAACTTTTGTCGCGACACAAAAAGTTCAGCTTGTTTGTACCACAGTCTAACATGAGAGTCGCGACATTCACTGCAGTAAAAGTTGTTACCGTTTTTACAGCTGGAGCGACCATAGCTTTCCAAGCGGCGAGAAAGGAGAACTTCAGATGTTTTATGAGCATATGTTTGTTTTGCATCTCTTCACGAAATATTTGAATTATTATTATTTTTTGCCTCCAAGAGGCTGCGTATTATCAGAAGGCATAGATTTTTCTAAGAATGATTCTAAAATAAGCGCAAATAGGGGAAAAAATCATGAATGCAATGGCAAGTTACAACGGATTCGTGAAGAAACATCTGTGACGTTGGATAGAACTGCAGCTTACCACTTTGATATCGACGGGATATAAACACATAGATTCACACCTAAGGAGCGCAGACATGTACCACTACATGCAAAAGGGATCGACCCCCATTTGTTGATCTGTAGGCCTACTGTGTTTTACTCATTGTCGCCTGTTGCAACAAGTATGACCTTCATCATATTATTCCAAGTAGGACAAGCAACTGCCAAACAGTGGGAAAAATACACTGTGAGCATAAACCCCAAGCCATGAAAGCCACTAACATTACCAGAAATGCTATCATATGTCAAATTTGCCATTAGAGACTTTTCATCCAATGAAATATGCGCTAGTTTAACAATATCGGTGAAACGCTGAGCCGTAACTTTTGCGTTAAAAGGTTGAACATATTATCACTTATCCCACATGTAATTTGTATGCCTGCCACATACCTCTGTAATGCACGCACTGATGGAAACATAAAACAGCAAACAGCTTATTTTTCGCTTTCAATCTTGCAGATGGCATGCTAATCTGGCTTAACAAGTCAGAGGCATCCTTTTTCACTTGATCCTTCTGATACACTTTCTGTTACCGTCTGTGCATAAAATGATAAGCACTTTCCTTGTTCCCTAACAGTTTTGCACGAAGTCTTGAGATCTGCGCTTTCTGATACTACTGAACTTAATTTTACCACTTCATCGTCAAAGCAGGTCTGTGTTGACGATGCAGGTGAATCTGGCACTGATATATGGAGAATGAACTGGCTGCGTCTGTGTCATATGAGTGTTTTACAGCTTTAGACGGTTTATCAAACCATGTGGCAGTGGCTTATTTCGAATGTCAAACAATGTGGTTTACTGCATTTCACGTGAATTTATTATTGTCTGCATTCATGAACTGATTTTGTTCGACATGTAGCGGAAAAAACTTAACATTATTATAAAGGTAAACAAGGTCTTTTTTCATAAGATGTTCTTGTCTGCTATTCACTATCCATTTTCTTACTCCTAAAACGGAAAATTAATCATCAATATATATGTAGCATGCAAGCAAATCCTCACGATACAGTTTAGTAACATGATGGTGTATACCTTTCAGGGTCCTTAGGAAAGACAAATCTGTTATCTTCTTGCTGTTGTTGCTGCCGCAATTTATTGCACTACGCTACGTTCCCATTTGTAAAAACCATTGTGCAAACCAAAATAAAAAAAACTACTATTCGCTTTCGTTTTCACGATCGCGCCGAGCAGTTTAACTTACTGGCCGCTTGATGCGCTGCTTGCGCTGTAGGCAACAAAATCGAGGCGACGTATCCAGAGTGTGATGTGGCAGCTGTTAAACTAAAAATTAATTATTCGAAATGCCTGTATAGTGAATATAATAAGATTCTAAAATCTAGGAAAAATGGCGTGTCTGCCGATGATATTTACATTCTAGCTGTTGGTTAGTTTGCCATTGCAAACAGCAGATTCGTCTCTGAGTATTATTTCTTTTATAAATGCGTTTCTTTCCCCTGATTAATCCCTGTACGAAATCTATTTTCGGATCCAATAGTTGGATTTTGTCTTCCTTGTATTTAACTCTTGTCAGAGCCTTAAGGCCATAACTTGCACTATAACATTCATACTGGCCCTTTTGGTTTCAGTTTACGCCATATTGAAGGCTGCGCAACTACGTAGAATTTATGGCGTCCTGTGTGAATGGTAGCTCACAATGCCATGCTGAAGCTGACGCGCTAGAAACGGGCCTTGGCCTTGGCCCGAGGTGTAGGAGTTTTGGCTTATTACAGCCTTTCCTCCTGTTCCTGATGATGTGATGATGATGTGGCCTCACTGTATGGTGTGTCCTCTCGTGGTCCGGTGTTGGTCCTGGCTACTAGCATGCATGCCTGCATGCTAGTAGTTTACTTTAGTGTTTGGGCTCTTCTTTGTCTCGCGTGTCTGTAGGTCTGCGGACAGCTTCCTCTCGCCATCGCGAACCTCCTTCCTCAGTCGTATGTCTGCATCCTCTAGGATGTATTCCCAATCACACGGCCTGAAGACCGAGTTCGCGTTGATGGTGTTGAGGTCTTTCTTCATAACGAACTCGAGCAGAATTGCCTATGCCTGCTACGTAGCTCGTACGGCCTGTGTGGGAGCGACGGCTTCCATTCCCCTTCCACCTGGGCGAAGAGGTACGGGTTCTTTTGGGCATTGTAGCACCCATCCCGTAACATGATGGCAATCTTCTTTAGCAAGTCTGGCATGTTTGTGCTGTCCGGGAAGGGCATGATGTCCGAGCGTAGTTTGCCAGCCTCTTCTTGTTTCCCCTGTTGTTTTACCTCCCCGCCGGGAGTTGGGGAAGGGGAGGACAGTGCCATGACCATGGATGTCTCTCCAGTTTCCTGTATTGGTACAGGTTCCGGGGCGACATCCATTTGAGTGGCCACGTCCTCCTCCGACGGAGGGTCCGTCTGTGTGATGGCGTCCATTCCCACCGGGAAAACCACAGGGGAGGTGGGCGTGGGAGTGGGCACCTTCTTGTTGTTCTTGCAGCTCCTCATGCAGCTGCTGGAGCTGACGATGGACAGCGAAGAGTTCTTCTTTAAGCACGGCCTGTTCAGCCACAACGGCGGCTTGGAGGCCGGCCATGGCGTCATCAGTGGCAGCTTCGTGTCGGCGTGGCTCGCACCCCTCGCCAGAGCGGGGGGGGGGGGGAGGTGCAGGGCGGCCGTCGTGGTGCTTGACACTGCCGCAGGGCATGGTGCGAGTTGGCAGTGTGTGGACCGCCACAGTTCGCGCAGCTGCTGGCCACCCCACGAGGCTTTGTGCAACTGCTGGTGTCGTGTGCCACCGCGCACTTCAAGCATGTGATGACATTCTTGCAATCGCGCGCAGTCTGCCCCAGCTGCTAGCTCTTATAGCACTGCACGATCTTGCTGTTCTGCTAAGTGCGCTTGCGCTTTGGCTGCCATCGGCAGTCGCTGTTGTTCCCTATGACATTGATGAGAATTTATAGTGGGGCTGCAATCTGCTTCCCTTTCCGTCCAGCCATGGCGTTGGGCTAGTGTCGTTGGTGTGCGCGAGCAACGGTAACGAAGTGAGTCGCAGTGAGTCGAGCAGCGAAGTGCGTGCGTGAGCGCGTCGAGGGCGTGTGTGTACATGCGTGACAGCAAGCCACAAGCTGTGGTGCGATATTAGATGTGTGTGTGAACCCGGCAAGATTCTCCCAGTTCCTTTGGTTTCTGACTGGCTGAAAGCTTTTTCAGTTGTGGCCAATGGACGGTTGCAATTAGTTACGACTAATGAGAGAAAATTCTTCTGACTGGCTCCAAAGTGTTTAATGACAGTGCTCCAAAGAGATCAATTCCCACATGCCCAGGCCTATATCCTGGACTCCGCTGCTTGACTTGCTGCAGCTGACTTCATTGCTTGTCTCTCTCGCCCGACGCCTTTGTAATCATGTCCAAACGTGGAAAGGCAGGAAGAGGCAAGATTGTTGCCATCATTGAGCTCCCACTAAAGGCAGTTGGGAGGGACAGTAGTGACAACAAGAAGAAAAAGTGGAAGATTGTGGCACAATTACTGTGCTGTTGTTGTGATCTTCAGTCCTGAGACTGGTTTGATGCAGCTCTCCATCCTACTCTATCCTGTGCAAGCTTCTTCATCTCCCAGTATGTACTGCAGTCTACATTGTTCTGAATCTGCTTAGTGTATTCATCTCTTGGTCTCCCTCTACAATTTTTACCCTCCTCGCTGCACTCCAATACTAAATTAGTGATCCCTTGATGCCTAAGAATATGCCCCACCAACCGATACCTTCTTCTAGTCAAGTTGTGCCACAAACTTCTCTTCTCCCCAATTCTATTCAATACCTCCTCATTAGTTATGTGATCTATCCATCTAATCTTCAGCATTCTTCTGTAGCACCACATTTCGAAAACTTCTATTCTCTTCTTGTCCAAACTATTTATTGTCCATGTTTCACTTCCATACATGGCTACACTCCATACAAATAGGCCCTACTTCCAGGAAAGACTTCCTGACACTTAAATCTATACTCAATGTTAACAAATTTCTCTTCTTCAGAAACACTTTCCTTGCCATTGCCAGTCTACATTTTATATCCTCTATACTTCGACCATCAACTGCTATTTTATTCCCCAAATAGCAAAACTCCTTTACTACTTTAAGTGTCTAATTTCCTAACCTAATTCCTTCAGCATCACCTGACTTAACTCGAATACATTCCATTATCCTCGTGTTGCGTTTGTTGATGTTCATTTTATCTCCTCCTTTTAAGATACTATCCATTCTGTTCAACTGCTCTTCCAAGTCCTTTGCTGTCTCTGACTGAATTACAATGTCATCGGCGAACCTTAAAGTTTATATTTCTTCTCCATGGATTTTAATGGTTCAAATGGCTCTGTGCACTATGGGACTTAACATCTGTGGTCATCAGTCCCCTAGAAATTAGAACTACTTAAACCTAACTAACCTAAGGACATCACACCCATCTATGCCCGAGGCAGAATTCGAACCTGCGACCGTAGCAGTCGCGCGATTCCAGACTGACCGCCTAGAACCGCTAGACCACCGCGGCCGGCATGGATTTTAATACCTACTCCGAATTTTTCTTTTGTTTCCTTTACTGCTTGCTCAATACATGGATTGAATAACATCGGAGAGAGGCTACAACCCTGTCTCACTCCCTTTCCAACCACTGCTTCCCTTTCATGTCCCTCGACTCTTATAACTGCCATCTGGTTTCTGTACAAATTGTAAATAGCCTTTCGCTCCCTGTATTTTACACCTGCCACCTTCAGAATTTGAAAGAGAGTATTCCAGTCAGCATTGTCAAAAGCTTTCTCTAAGTCTACAAATGCTAGAAACATAAGTTTGCCTTTTCTTAATCTAGCTTCTAAGATAAGTCGTAGGGTCAGTATTGCCTCATGTGTTCCCATATTTCTATGGAATCGAAACTAATCTTCCCCGAGGTTGGCTTCTACCAGCTTTCCCATTCGTCTGTAAAGAACTCGCATTAGTATTTTGCAGCCGTGACTTATTAAACTGATAGTTCGGTAATTTTTACATCTGTCAACGCCTGCTTTCTTTGGGATTGGAATTCTTATATTCTTCTTGAAGTCTGAGGGTATTTCGCCTGTTTCATACATCTTGCTCACCAGATGGTCAAGTTTTGTCAGGACTGACTCTCCCAAGCCTGTCAGTAGTTCTAAAGCAATGTTGTCTACTCCCGTGGCCTTGTTTCGATTTAGGTCTTTCAGTGCTCTATCAAACTCTTCACGCAGTATGATATTTCCCATTTCATCTTCATCTACATCCTCTTCCATTTCTATAACATTGTCCTCAAGTACATTTCCCTTGTATAGACCCTCTATATACTCCTTCCACCTTTCTGCTTTCCCCTCTTTGTTTAGAACTGGTTTTCCATGTGAACTCTTGATATTCATTCAAGTGGTTCTCTTTTCTCCAATGGTCTCTTTAATATTCCTGTAGGCAGTTTCTATCTTACATCTAGTGAGATAAGTCTCTACATCCTTACATTTGTCCTCTAGCCATCCCTGCTTAGCCATTTTGCACTTCCTGTCGATGTCATTTTTGAGACGTTTGTATTCCTTTTTGCCTGCTTCATTTACTGCATTTTTATGTTTTCTCCTTTCATCAATTAAATTCAATATTTCCTCTGTTACCCAAGGATTTCTACTAGTTCTCGTCTTTTTAACTAGTAGATCCTCTGCTACCTTCTCTACTTCATTCCTCAAAGCTACCCATTCTTCTTCCACTGTATTTCTTTCCTCCATTCCTGTCAATTGTTCCCTTATGCTCTCCCTGAAACTCTGTACAACCTCTGGTTTAGACAGTTTATCCAGGTCCCATCTCTTTAAATTGCCATCTTTTTGCAGTTTCTTCAGTTCTAATGTACAGTTCATAACCAATAGATTGTGGTCAGAGTCCACATCCGCCCCTGGAAATGTCTTACAATTTAAACCTGGTTCCTAAATCTCTGTCTTACCATTATATAATCTATCTGAAACCTGTCAGTATCTCCAGCCTTCTTCCATGTACAGAACCTTCTTTTGTGGCTCTTGAACCAAAGTATCAGAAGATGGGACACTGAACCAGGACCTGGGAGGGTGTGGCTGCATGTGTGAAGTACAGGAAACCGCATGATATGCGCAGCTGTGACAAACCAAGGGGTACCGCGGCCACATGTGTGAATTGTGACAGTGTGCACGCTGCAAATACGCGCAGCTGCAGTTACCTGAAGATATGGAAGTGGCCGAAAATGGTCACCACACATGAAAAGGTGGTCCTAGATGGCAAGGCGGATGCCCCGCCCCATTTCAAGTACTGGAAGCAGGCTGCACAGCCGTGAAGATGACTTTGGTGAGTTCCGCGAAACTTTGCAGAAAGCCATTGATGATGCCATTGCTGCACTTAAATCCACCATGGTGGAGGAGAGGGCAGAGCTGGATGAGATGTACCGACAAGTGACACAATTGAGGGTAGCCCTGGCCCTCGCGTCTCGCACAACATGTGTAGATGCACCAACCCCTACCAGTACAGGGGCAGATGCAGAAATGCAAAGACCATTTCCCTGGGCGATGCAGAAACTTAGGCTGCTGGGGAGGTGATCATGGAGTCAGGCACACACGGCGACTGCATGAAGATGGCACCCTTGGAAACACTCAACCCTTCAGCTTCTGCACTTACACAGACCACAGAGGAGATGCCCATGGAGGCTGATGGAGAAGAAGATGAGCTGTTTTTCGACTGCTTGCCCCTTCCCAACAAGAACTGCACGAGGGAGCTTCTCACCAAGATCGCAGACTCTCTGTAAAATGGTAGCTATCCCCATCATAGAAATCCATATCCTTTAACAGAAACTTATTTCCCGAAACTTATATCCCTCCTCTCCCACATAAACCCTATACATCCATTGGGGGTGTGAATCCCTAAACCAGAAGATTAAAGGGAGGGGTCTGGAGCTAATCAATTGCTACGAGATCTTCACCAATGCAGACTGGAGGTACATAACAGAGAAAGCTGTCCTGTAAATCAAACAGAACTTGCTGCCAGTGGACCACTCCCATCAGACCAAAATAGAGTTCTGACATCCAGGAAACAAGAAGAATAAGAATAAGAAGATGCCAGAGACATCTGGCAGATAATTTCTTTTGTTCCATATAACGCATAGGCCCATCCAGACCCAGAGGTATCAACAATTCGACTAGACAGGAACAGAGGAGGAACAGCTTCCAACAGCTTAAACACCTGTGACTTGGGCCAAGGCCAAGACCCATCATTTAGTGTCAGCCTCACTGTCAGTGGCCAAGGCTATTTGTGTCCAGTCTTGCATACTTCAGATCAAAGAGTAGACCTTGTATCTGACTAAGTGCTTCAGGTGTTTCGCTTTTTAAGTTTTTGTTACAAAGTCCAAGGTAAGCAATTGTCACATGATGGCACTTTTACTTTTTGTTCAAAGTAACTTGAATTTACCAATATTTTGAGTTTTATGAATGCAATTCATTCCAGAAGGGAAATACATTCGTTAGTGATTTAAATTACATGTCCAGTGTAGATGATTTTGCTTTAAATCAAAGGAGCAAGAGACTGAAGATTACTTTGAGAATGTGGTGCCTCAGTACAGTGATTCTGTATTTTTGGAACACTTCTTTGTGAAACGCCACATGGTAGAAGACCTTGCTGAGAGGGTCAAGAATTCTGTGTATTACAACCATCAGACTAGTGCCTATGAAAAACTAATACCCTTAAAGCAAATATTAATTTTCTATGGTGTGATAGATATCAGATAGCATCATTTAGATATGTGGGAGACAGATTTGGCATATCTATAACTACCCTGTTCAGTATCATTCAAAGAGTGACACATTTTGTTAACAGTTTAGTCATCGATGTGATAAAGTGGCCACCTACTGAAGAAAAAGTGGTGGTAGTCACATTTCTGTTGAAACGGATTTCCAGGAGCTGTTGGTGCCATTGATGGAACTCTCATAAAGACTAACAGACTTTGGGATGATCCCAAATCCTATTTAAATTGGACCTTGTTTTATTCCATGCAGTTTCAAGTAGTTGCAGACCACAATGGTTGCGTAGGGGATGTATTAGTTTTTACTAAATATGACGTGCTCCCATGTTTATTTACAGATCTGTTACAAGATGGTTATATTACATCTTGGCATTTCGAGGGGAGCCAGTATTTTTCTTAATTTATGGCCAACTATGAGCTTGAGAACGTAAGTGTCCTGCAATATATGTTAATGCCATAAAATCAAATATTTCAAAATGGCATAAAAGTCCGAAACCTCGGTTCTACTTAAATAAACAATAAAACAGTCAGATGGCAGTGTGTTCTTTTAAAAAAAAATATTGTATGTCTATTGCTCAGCAACATCAAAATATATTGTGTAGCTTCTCAGTTTCTGGGCATTCTAATTGGAGGAAAGTTAAATTGGTCTGTGCAATTCTACACCTTTAAATAAGACTCAGTGTGGGAAGCTATGCCCTGCACATGTAACTATGATGGTTGGTTGGTTTGGGGGAGGGGGCTAAACAGCAAGGTCATCATCAGTCCCATTTGTTTAGGGGAGGATGAGGAAGGAAGTCAGTTGTGCCCTCTCAAAGGAACCATCCTGGCATTTGTCTGAAGTGGTTTAGGGAAATCACAGAAAGCATAATTCAAGATGGCTGGAGGTGTGTTTGAACTGTTGTCTCCCAAAATGTGAGCCCAGTGTGCTAACCACTGCACCACTTCACTTGGTAATTACAATGCTTGATGATATGGTTGATATCAAAGTTGCTTTTTTTGGCTATTTTCCCTCTGTTATGTCACATGGCATAATTTTTTAGCCAATCAACCCTGTGCCAAAAAAATCTATATTGAACAAAAGAGAGGAGTTTCAATCATGAGTGGTATTTGTCCAAGACATTCTTGCAGGAACTCCAAATATTAACGAAACCTCAGAACTTGCTTCCTCTGACAATTTTTGTCTCTAATAACCATTGCTGTTTTACATCTAACAGTGCACACAATGATAACAACAGGTCAAAAAATGATTTACATGGGGAACTAAAACAACTAAGTCTTGTACAAAAAGGTGTTAAGGATACTGTCACACAAGTTTTCATTTCTCATCTACCACATATTAAAGTCCTCGTTTGTGTCCAGTCTACATTTAAACCTAAATTAAGAAAGTACCTTATGGACAAGTCATTCTACTGTCTTGATGAGTACATGCAGATTAATCAATAATTGTCTTTGTAAATTTATGTTATCATTTGTATTTATATTCTGTTGTTGTTGTGGTCTTAAGTCCAGAGAATGGTTTGATGCAGCTCTCCATGCTACTCTATCCTGCGCAAGCTGCTTCATCTCCCAGTACCTACTGAAACCTACATCCTTCTGAATCTGCTTAGTGCATTCATCTCTTGGTCTCCTAGTCAAGGTGTGCCACAAATTTCTCTTCTCCCCAATTCTATTCAATATCTCCTCGTGAGTTATGTGATCTACCCATCTAATCTTCAGCATTCTTCTGTAGCACCACATTTTGAAAGCTTCTATTCTCTTCTTGTCCAAACTATTTATTGTCCATGTTTTACTTCAATGCATGGCTACACTCCATACAAATACTCTCAGAAATGACTTCCCAAGACTTAAATCTATACTTGATGTTAACAAATTTCTCTTCTTCAGAAACACTTTCCGTGCCATTGCCAGTCTACATTTTATATCCTCTCTACTTCGACCATCATCAGTTATTTTGCTCCCCAAATAGCAAAACTCCTGTACTACTTTAAGTGTCTCATTACCCAATCTAATTCCCTCAGTATCACCCAACTTAATTTGACTACATTCCATTATCCTCATTTTGCTTTTGATGATGTTCATCTTATATCCTCCTTTCAGGACATTGTCCATTCCATTCAACTGCTCTTCCAGGTCCTTTGCTGTCTTTGACAGAATTACAATGTCATCGGTGAACCTCAAAGTTTTTATTTCTTCTCTGTGGATTTTAATCCCTACTCTAAATTTTTCTTTTGTTTCCTTTAGTGATTGCTCAATATAGAGATTGAATAACATTGGGGATAAGCGACAACCCTATCTCACTCCCTTCCCAACCATTGCTACCCTTTCATGTCCCTTGACCCTTATAACTACACCTGGTTTCTGTACAAATTGTAAATAGCCTTTCACTCCCTGTATTTTACTCCTGACACTTTCAGGCTTTATATTTATAATGTTAGACATAATTCAGCTACTTTGTTCAATATGGTCAACACGTGAATATCCTTTTTTCTGTACGTGAAGTAATTTGTCATTTATACTTGCTCTATATGTTATTAATTTTACTTCAGCTTTAAGCTTACTCACCAATTCACTATAGTTTTGTTATTGCACATTTGTTTATTCTATCCCTATAATGACACAAATCTGGCACAGTCCACATTCTTTGATCCATCATAATATTGATCAGTGGAATTCAATAAAATAAGAAAGAAAAAATAAATAAAAAGAAGAAAGTAAGTCAAAGTATAATTATTAGATCATCATTGCTTCTATCCCTTCCCCCCTCTCAATCTGATAATTAAATTTACTACACTATGTACAAATTTCACCATCTACAACTTCAGGCATAGTCTACTGAACAAACACCCGTAGCTGCTGTTGTTGAAATAGCTGCCACTTGTTCCTTAGAGCTGATGTACTGAACATTCAGATGTTCTTCATCATCCACCTCACATATTAAAATATATCTAATATCCACTTGCTTTGGTTGTCTATGTTCCTACTTCTGTTATAAATGTATCCTTAACTCATTATCTTCACAAAGTATTGGAGTTTTCACAAATATTTTAAATTCTTCAAGAAGATTCTTCAGGTACAGGGTATTTGTTGTAGCTGTCATCAAGTCAATATATTATGATTCTGTGGAAGATAGAGAAATATGCATATGTCTCTTCATAGCCAGATGAGGTGAACTATATGTCCTGTTGAAGATTTTCTGTCCTCACTTCCCCAGTCAAAATCAACATAGTGTAGAAGGGGATTTGAATGTCCCTTTTTGCAACACAGACCAATGTCAAGTGTTCCTTTAGCGTACTGAAGAATTCGTTTCAAACCTTTCCAGTAAAATTCTGTTGGTTTAATTTGATGTCTACCAAACTAGTTTTACATCTCATCTTGTAGCTGTTATCACATACATCAAACAACCTGTTAATTCTATCTTCATTGCATTTGACTTCCATTGGTGTTTAATAAGTTTTCAATGTAAAGACGTTGACTAAGAAATATTTTGCTATTGATCCTCAGTATATTTACTTGAAGGAATGTTATTCCAAGTTCTTCAATTTGAAATTAATTTCTTCTTAATATAAATGATCTTACTTTACATTTACCATCAGCTGGAATATCATCTACAAATACAGTAGCAAATAAGTATTATAATTATCATTGCTTTCAACATACAGGCATCTAGCAACTTCAGATTGCCAAAACTTGATTTCCTTCATAAAATTGTGAAGTGCTGTGTTCAAAGTTCTTGGTGGCTGCTTTAGTCCATATAAAGTTTTTCTGTGTTTGCTTAAAGTTTCTACCTTAATCACTACACCCTGAGGAACTTTTGCATCAGTTTCTTCAGTCAGTTCTTCATGCAGCAATGTATTTTGTACAGCCATTTGTTCCGTAAATAAACCATGTTCACTCATCACATTAAGAAAAGTTCTCATTGTTGTGGTTGAGCAACTGGAGCTCATGTCTCCTCCAGCCACATGCTTTTATCTCAGCATAATCTTTAATGACTAAATGTGCCTTATGCCTTTCAATATTCCCAGATGCATCTTTTTTACTTTGGACACCCACTTATTGTCAATGGCTCTTTTTATTTGCTGGAAGTGGTGCATAAGTCCAAGTTCCACTAGATGAGAGAGGATCCAATTTTTCCTTTATTGCTTTTGTCCATTCTTCTTCATCACGCCGGCCCGTCACATCTTTAGATTTCTGAGGTAAGTTATCCACAAATGCTTCTGCATTCAAGGCCAACGCTTTTTGCATTCAATGCCAACACTTCATAATCCTCCAAGTACCTAGGCTTTCTTGTTACACTATTGCTTTTCAGCAGAGGTTCTGTTTCCTTCACTTCTGAAGTCAGGGGCTGTCATTATCTTCAACAGTTTGTTCAGTTTCCTCAAAGTTTGTTTCATTCAGATGTCATTGAGCTTCTGCTATGTTCTGTGCTTTGTTGTCCATTTAAACAGAGTCCTTCAAGGTCCATTCATTATCACTTTCACATTCAGATAAAAACTTACCTTCTTTAAAAATTACATCTCTTCTAGATACAGTCTTGTGTCCTTTGGGACAACACAATCTGAAACAAGTGGAACAATATACACTCATAAAGTATTTTAATGACTCATGGCAGACTTAATTTTCAGTAGTTCCTCTGGAATGTAAAAATATGCAACACACCCATACACACACAGTTTCTTCAAATTTGGATTCCTTCCATACTGTAGCATGGCTGGAATTTCTCAGTCTGAAACAGAAATAGAACTATGATTAATGACAGATTTCTGAGCCGAATTGCCTTCCAAGTTTGCATCCAAGAACCACAAAATCTGCCTTTTCAATGATACTAGGATTTTATCACTCTGGCTCTCAGTTTTGCCGAGGTCTGCACCTTATGGTAAACTCGAATTGCACTCTGTTTCTTTCAAACAATTTCATGTGAAATGTATTCAGGACCATTGTCACACCAAAACCTGATGATTTTCATATTAAAAGGAGCAGTGGTCATTCAACAATACACTTTAAAATAATGAAACACTTTGATTTTGACTGAAGAGTGTAAACTGTTCAAGAGTGAGAGTAATCATCAGTGAAATTCACTATACATTTCTTTCCACAAAAAGAAATGGACATTATAGGACCAAACACGTCACTATGTATCAGTTCAAATGGTCTTTTGTCTCGAAATTGAGACTAAATAATTATGTGGTAATCATGTTGGTTTAACCTCTATGCAGGTCAAACATTTATTTACAGTTTCATAAAACTTCACTTTGTTCAGTCCCTTCTCTAGAGAATGAAGTTTTGTCATATTTTCAAGGTTCAAATGTCCTAGTTGTTTATGCCACAAGTCTCTGTCACTGTCTTACAGAGTGTTTCAAAAATGAACGGTATATTTGAAACGGCAATAAAAACTAAATGAGCAGTGATAGAAATACACCGTTTGTTGCAATATGCTTGGGACAACAGTACATTTTCAGGCGGACAAACTTTCAAAATTACAGTAGTTACAATTTTCAACAACAGATGGCGCTGCAAGTGATGTGAAAGATATAGAAGACAACGCAGTCTGTGGGTGTGCCATTCTGTACGTCGTCTTTCTGCTGTAAGCGTGTGCTGTTCACAATGTGCAAGTGTGCTGTGGACAACATGGTTTATTCCTTAGAACAGAGGATTTTTCTGGTGTTGGAATTCCACCGTCTAGAACACAGTGTTGTTGCAACAAGACGAAGTTTTCAACGGAGGTTTAATGTAACCAAAGGACCGAAAAGCGATACAATAAAGGATCTGTTTGAAAAATTTCAACGGACTGGGAACGTGACGGATGAACGTGCTGGAAAGGTAGGGCGACTGCGTAAGGCACCCACAGAGGGCTACGCGCAGCTAGTACAGCAGGTGATCCAACAGCGGCCTCGGGTTTCCGTTCGCTGTGTCCAAATGACGCCAACGTCCACGTATCGTCTCATGCGCCACAGTTTACACCTCTATCCATACAAAATTCAAACGCGGCAACCTCTCAGCGCCGCTACCATTGCTGCACGAGAGACATTCGCTAACGATATAGTGCACAGGATTGATGACGGCGATATGCATGTGGGCAGCATTTGGTTTACTGACAAAGCTTATTTTTACCTGAATGTCTTCGTCAATAAACAGAACTGGCGCATATGGGGAACCGAAAAGCCTCATGTTGCAGTCCCATTGTCCCTGCATCCTCAGAAAGTGCTGGTCTGGGCCGCCATTTCTTCCAAAGGAATCATTGGCCCATTTTTCAGATCCGAAACGATTACTGTATCACGCTATCTGGACATTCTTCATGAATTCGTGGCGGTACAAACTGCCTTAGACGACACTGCGAACACCTCATGGTTTATGCAAGATGGTGCCCGGCCACATCGCACGGCTGATGTCTTTAATTTCCTGAATGAATATTTCGATGATCGTGTGATTGCTTTGGGCTATCCGAAACATACAGGAGGCGACATGGATTGGCCTCCCTATTCGCCAGACATGAACCCCTGTGACTTCTTTCTGTGGGGACACTTGAAAGACCAGGTGTACCACCAGAATCCAGAAACAATTGAACAGCTGAAGCAGGACATCTCATCTGCATGTGAAGCCATTCCGCCAGACACGTTGTCAAAGGTTTCGGGCAATTTCATTCAGAGACTACGCCATATTATTGCTATGCATGGTGTATATGTGGAAAATATCGTACTATAGAGTTTCCCAGACTGCAGTGCCATCTGTTGTTGACAATTGTAACTACTGTAATTTCGAAAGTTTGTCTGCCTGAAAATGTACTGTTGTCCCAAGCATATTGCAACAAACGGTGTATTTCTATCGCTGCTCGTTTAGTTTGTATTGCCGTTTCAAATATACCGATCATTTTTGAAACACCCTGTAAACACAAGCACTACACATAAAACTCTTAGAAGGTATGATTGAAAGGGTACATGCCTGAATCTTTTCAATGAGCTGAAGCTATAACTTTATCACCTTTTCAAATTGAACTCACTGAATTTTTGGAAACAATGCAGTATCCAATCCAGCCTCTTCCAGTTTACACATTGACAATAAATTTTTTAGTTAACTGGACACTACAAGAACATCTTTTATTTGTATTTGAAATTTCTTTCCACAAAAAATACTTTCAGCATCAGCTTCTCCAACATTTCTGGCAAACAAAAATGTACCTGTTTTGGCAACCTTTATTGTTCAACAGTTCCAGCTCATGTAAAAATGTTTCAATCCTAAATTTCCAGTTGCTAAAGATCATGCCATCAAACAGTGGTACGCTGTATTTCTGCATCTTCTGAGCCATTACTGTAAAGTATGTATTGAATTAATTAATTTGTTTTTCTATCTTTATTTGTTGTCCTATAAAACCTAACACCTGTATTTGACAGGTGATGTATTTCATAGGGGCTATATGCAAAAGCTCCCCCCATGAACCATGGACCTTGCCATTGGTGGGGAGGCTTGCGTGCCTCAGCGATACAGATGGCCGTACCGTAGGTACAACCACAACGGAGGGGTATCTGTTGAGAGGCCAGACAAACGTGTGGTTCCTGAAGAGGGGCAGCAGCCTTTTCAGTAGTTGCAGGGGCAACAGTCTGGATGATTGACTGATCTGGCCTTGCAACATTAATCAAAACGGCCTTGCTGTGCTGGTACTGCGAACGGCTGAAAGCAAGGGGAAACTACAGCCGTAATTTTTCCCGAGGACATGCAGCTTTACTGTATGATTAAATGATGATGGCATCCTCTTGGGTAAACTATTCCGGAGGTAAATAATCCCCCATTCGGATCTCCGGGCGGGGACTACTCAGGAGGATGTCGTTATCAGGAGAAAGAAAACTGGCGTTCTACGGATCAGAGCGTGGAATGTCAGATCCCTTAATTGGGCAGGTAGGTTAGAAAATTTAAAAAGGGAAATGGATAGGTTAAAGTTAGATATAGTGGGAATTAGTGAAGTTCGGTGGCAGGAGGAACAAGACTTCTGGTCAGGTGACTACAGGGTTATAAACACAAAATCAAATAGGGGTAATGCAGGAGTATGTTTAATAATGAATAGGAAAATAGGAATTCGGGTAAGCTATTACAAACAGCATAGTGAACGCATTATTGTGGCCAAGATAGATACGAAGCCCACACCTACTACAGTAGTACAAGTTTATATGCCAACTAGCTCTGCAGATGACGAAGATATTGAAGAAATGTACGATGAAATAAAAGAAATTATTCAGATAGTGAAGGGAGACGAAAATTTAATAGTAATGGGTGTCTGGAATTCGAGTGTAGAAAAAGGGAGAGAAGGAAACGTAGTAGGTGAATATAGATTGGGGCTAAGAAATGAAAGAGGAAGCCGTCTGGTAGAATTTTGCACAGAGCACAACTTAATCATAGGTAACACTTGGTTTAAGAATCATGAAAGAAGGTTGTATACATGGAAGAACCCTGGAGATACTAAAAGGTATCAGATAGATTATATAATGGTAAGACAGAGATTTCGGAACCAGGTTTTAAGTTGTAAGACATTTCCAGGGGCAGATGTGGATTCTGACCACAATCTATTGGTTATGACCTGTAGATTAAAACTGAAGAAACTGCAAAAATGTGGGAAATTAAGGAGATGGGACCTGGATAAACTGAAAGAACCAAGGTTGTACAGAGTTTCAGGGAGAGCATAAGGGAACAATTGACAGGAATAGGGGAAAGAAATACAGTAGAAAAAGAATGGGTAGCTCTGAGGGATGAAGTAGTGAAGGCAGCAGAGGATAAAGTAGGTAAAAAGACGAGGGCTGCTAGAAATCCTTGGGTAACAGAAGAAATATTGAATTTAATTGATGAAAGGAGAAAATATAAAAATGCAGTAAATGAAGCAGGCAAAAAGGAATACAAACGTCTCAAAAATGAGATCGACAGGAAGTGCAAAATGGCTAAACAGGGATGGCTAGAGGACAAATGTAAGGATGTAGAAGCTTATCTCACTAGGGGTAAGATAGATACTGCCTACAGGAAAATTAAAGAGACCTTTGGAGAGAAGAGAACCACGTGTATGAATATCAAGAGCTCAGATGGCAACCCAGTTCTAAGCAAAGAAGGGAAGGCAGAAAGGTGGAAGGAGTATATAGAAGGTTTATACAAGGGTGATGTACTTGAGGACAATATTATGGAAATGGAAGAGGATGTAGATGAAGACGAAATGGGAGATACGATACTGCGTGAAGAGTTTGACAGAGCACTGAAAGACCTGAGTCGAAACAAGGCCCCCAGAGTAGACAACATTCCATTAGAACTACTGACGGCCTTAGGAGAGCCAGTCATGACAAAACTCTACCAGCTGGTGAGCAAGATGTATGAGACAGGCGAAATACCCTCAGACTTCAAGAAGAATATAATAATTCCAATCCCAAAGAAAGCAGGTCCTGACAGATGTGAAAATTACCGAACTATCAGTTTAATAAGTCACAGCTGCAAAATACTAACGCGAATTCTTTACAGAAGAATGGAAAAACTGGTAGATGTGGACCTCGGGGAGGATCAGTTTGGATTCCGTCAAAATGTTGGAACACGTGAGGCAATACTGACCTTACGACTTATCTTAGAAGAAAGATTAAGAAAAGGCAAACCTACGTTTCTAGCATTTGTAGACTTAGAGAAAGCTTTTGACAATGTTGACTGGAATACTCTTTTTCAAATTCTAAAGGTGGCAGGGGTAAAATATAGGGAGCGAAAGGCTATTTACAATTTGTACAGAAACCAGATGGCAGTCATAAGAGTCGAGGGGCATGAAAGGGAAGCAGTGGTTGGGAAAGGAGTGAGACAGGGTTGTAGCCTCTCCCCGATGTTATTCAATCTGTATATTGAGCAAGCAGTAAAGGAAACAAAAGAAAAATTTGGAGTAGGTATTAAAATTCATGGAGACGAAGTAAAAGCTTTGAGGTTCGCCGATGACATTGTAATTCTGTCAGAGACAGAAGAGCAGTTGAACGGAATGGACAGTGTCTTGAAAGGAGGATATAAGATGAACATCAACAAAAGCAAAACGAGGGTAATGGAATGTAGTCAAATTAAATCGGGTGATGCTGAGGGAATTAGATTAGGAAATGAGACACTTAAAGTACTAAAGGAGTTTTGCTATTTAGGAAGTAAAATAACTGATGATGGTCGAAGTAGAGAGGATATAAAATGTAGACTGGCAATGGCAAGGAAAGCGTTTCTGAAGAAGAGAAGTTTGTTAACATCGAATATAGATTTAAGTGTCAGGAAGTCATTTCTGAAAATATTTGTTTGGAGTGTAGCCATGTATGGAAGGAAATATGGACGATAACTAGTTTGGACAAGAAGAGAATAGAAGCTTTCGAAATGTGGTGCTACAGAAGAATACTGAAGATAAGATGGATAGATCATGTAACTAATGAGGAGGTATTGAATAGGATTGGGGAGAAGAGAAGTTTATGGCACAACTTGACTGGAAGAAGGGATCGGTTGGTAGGACATGTTTTGAGGCATCAAGGGATCACAAATTTAGCATTGGAGGGCAGTGTGGAGGGTAAAAATCGTAGAGGGAGACCGAGAGATGAGTACACTAAGCAGATTCAGAAGGATGTAGGTTGTAGTAGGTACTGGGAGATGAAGCAGCTTGCACAGGATAGAGTAGCATGGAGAGCTGCATCAAACCAGTCTCAGGACTGAAGACAACAACAACAACAACATATCCAAAAGGTTGTTCATGTGGCATGTGTGACCAGTAATGTAAAACTGTTTATGGAAAGTTTTTGAGTACCTATATTTTAGCATTTGTCCTCTGTAATTTACAACAATAGGATTCGCACAAATGGATACATACTATGATTACTGGACAAGAAGATTTCAATGTGGCTGCATGTAATGAGATGCCACAATGATTCTGTTCAAGAGACACTGTTTTTGTGGAACTATGTAACTGTAGTTTTTACAATGTTTATTGGCTAAACAACCAATTCATATTGGTCTTTATGTATAATTTTATGTACGTAAGCTATTTATTTATCTAGATTTTTGGAAGACAACCATTCATATGTATGATGCAAAATTTGTAATGGAGCAACAAAAATGATTTTTTATTTATTTATTTTTATTGTACTTTACATTAATTGTTTCGATGGCGAATAAAGGTGCTGCAATGCCCTTTATTTCAATTTGATGTGCCCATTGGCTGTGGATATCCACCTGTAGATGAAATGCTTGTTGTATGTTCAAATATATAACATGCATGCACATTACTGGTATTTGTGTTTGTGTGCTATTTGTAGATTTGTTATTATAATTCACTTCATTGATGTGAAGATTAATAGAGGGTTTAGACACATCCAAATTTAAAATGTGACACACCCATTAGTTATGGGCATGTTCTTATACATGAGGCAGGGCACTAACACCATTGAAATGTTCTTGGTGCTGTTGGCTATGTCAGCCTCCAGTTTTATTTTGACTTGCTGAGAAGCATATGTGGATTGTCATACTCTTTCTGTAAAATTTTTAAAGTATTATAATTTTGATGTTCTATTAAGATCAGGCACTTTCAGTGTTAGTATGTTAGGATTTAAATAATTAATTTCTATTGCAGTCGAACTGTTTGTTGTAACTCCAATTTAGTTTTCACTGTTCATTGACAGCCATATTCCGTCTTTTTGTAGTCACAGTAGGCCAGGCTTGAAAATGAACCAGTTAGTTCAAAACAAGTAACCAAACACATGTGCTGAAACTGTTGACAGATTCATTTATAAATTCTTCATGAAATAATAGTTTTATTTGACCAAAGTTAAAATGAGTTGAACTACTGAAAAGATAAATAGCTTTGTGTGAAATACTTTTCCAGATCACAATAACTTGAATAAAGTAGCAGATACAAATAGCCTAAACAGCAGTTTCAAGACAGGTGTTGACTTTGAAGTAAAAGGGAAAATAATGAAGAGTTCTATAATGCCCAAAAATATACAATTATCAGTCAGAACATTATGACCACCTACTTACTATCAATATAAGCCTGCTCACAAGATAGCAGCATCACCCAGAGGAATGACTGCTAGCCAGACACACACACACACACACACACACACACACACACACACACACACACACACACACAGAAACAGTATGTGTAGTTTCTGTGAGCATGCTGTCTGAGTGTAGTATGGGGAAAGTGCCCTGGTCTATCTGAATTTGACTGAGGGCAGATTGTGATGGCCCAGAGACTCAGCACAAGCATTTTGGAAACTGAATAACTTGTTGGATGTTTGAGTAGTGCTGTGGTGAGTGTTTTCAACATGTGGCGAAAGCAAGGTGAAACCACATCCAGGTATCATGGGGTTGTACGACCACTCCTCATTACAGATGCCGTACATTGTAGGTTGGGCAGATTAGTAAAACAGGACAGGCAGTGAACCATGGCAGAACTAACATCAGACTTCAACGCTGGGCAGAGTACAAGTGTGTCTGAATGCACAGTGCACCAAACACTTCTAATGATGGGCTTCTGCAGCTGATGATCTACACTTGTGCCTTTCTTACTGCCCTGATATCAGCAACTATGACTCAAATGGACACATGGCCATTGGCACTGGATGTTGGTACAGTGACAGAGCATTGTATGGTCTGATGAATCCCAATATTGTCTTTATGAAACCGGTGGGATGGCACGAATCTGTCGTCTTCCAGGCGAACAGCTCCTTGACACGTGTACTGTGGGACAGAGACAAGCTGGCAACACCTCCATTAGGCTCTGGGGAACATTCATGTGGGCATCCGTTGGTCCAGTGGAGTTCGTGTAAGGCACCATGATTGCCAAGTAGTATAGTATGCTGGTTGCTGACCATGTACACCCTTCATGTTAATCATGTTTCCCCGAGGATAGTGGCATTTTTTAACAAGATAATGTACCATGTTGTGAGGCTATAAGTGTGATGGAGTAGCTCTAGAAACACAATGGTGAGTTCCAATTGACATTCTCGCCCTCCAACTTGTCAGATCTGAACCTGATTGGACACATCTGGGATGTGATTGGACATGGTGTCAGGTCTCATTGCCCTGTCCCTGGAGTTTACAGGAATTGGGTGACTTGTGTGGGTAGATTTGATGCCAACTCCCTCCAGCGACCTACCAAGGCCTCATTGCTTCCATGCCACAATGTTTGACCGCTGTTACCTGTGCCAATTGAGACCTGTTAAAATATTTGTAGATGATATGAAGACAAATGTGTTATTTGTAAATGAGAAATAATTAGTGAAAGAGGAAGGCGAGTGCTACTATACAGATTTACTGAATACTTTGAGATGATGGGTTCATGGTCCTTATAAACTACCATCCATGGCGATGTGTCTGATGCACCTATACAAATCTCTATTTCAGGGAAGTAGACCTAAAGAAATTCTGCTGAAATTTAGATTTAGAGCTAACTGCATTAGAGTCAGTAGATGTAAAAATGTTTACTGTTTTTATATACCATCCTTCAAATGTAAATTTTGAAAACTTCACAAAGTTGAAACATTATTTATGTCATGTAACATGTCTTCAGTCAACAGTAGCATTGTTTGATGTTTTTAATGTATAAGAAGGTGAAATAAGTGTAAAAGAAAGAGTTTTCTTGAACTTGGTAAATGATATAGCAAATGGACTTCCAACAAGAGCTGATGTATGTCTGAACACCATAATCACACACATAGATATCTGGTATTAGAAAATAAATGAAAATGATCCAGTGCTAACAGATCAAAGTTCATGTATTATGGAGCTTCACTTGAAGACTATGAGAAAACTGCAGTTAAATACATAGTATTTGAGTCATCAAATGATGTCCAGTGGCTGCACAAAAGGCATTATTCAACATGGTGGCGTTGCTGTCAGGGTTGCTCCGCACCATAATCCATAGGTAGTGGTCACCTACTGCAGTGGTAGACCTTGGGCAGCCTGAGCGAGGCATGTCATCAACAGTTCCTTTCTCTCTGTATCTCCTCCATGTCTGACAACATCGCTTTGGTTTATTCGGAGATGCCTGGACACTTCCCTTGTTGAGAGCCCTTCCTGGCACAAAGTAACAATGTGGATGTGATCGAAATGCAGGGCTGACCATCAAGGCATGGTTGAACTACAGGCAACAAGAGCCATGTACCTCGTACCTCCTTCCTGGTGGAATGACTAGAACTGATCGGCTGTCAGACCCCCCCCCCCCCCCTTTTCCTTCTAATTGGTGCTGCTCCTGCATGGTTTTTTACATCTTTGGGAAAGTTTAGTGACATCTATGAACAGTCAAAGGGACTTTGTCTGTGATACAATATCCACAGTCAACATCTACCTTCAGGAGTTCTGGGAACCAGGGTGATGTGAAACTTTTTTTGATGTGTGTAGAAAATATTTTGAATGTCATCTCACCAGAGTGAATTTTTTAGGTGAATCAATTAGCAGAGGACATCTAATAAAAGTACTGATTAGTCATATGTGTTCCTTTGTAAGAGAGAAAATCATTGGCCAGGAATTCAAAAAGGTAAAAGCAATATTAAATTATTTAGAGCAGTTGGATATATTAAAAAGGGGAGGGTGAACATTCAAGCAGAGTGGAGGTAATTATAAGATGTGAACTGGTGGAAATAGTAGAGGAGAGTGAAAAGTCCCAAATACTACCAAATTAAATGGAAGAACAGCAATAAAGGTGCGAATAGAAATTATCATGGGAAAATACATTTTGGAGGACAGTCATTTTTCAGGAGATCACGGTTGTTCAGTAGGAACAGTTATTATAGAGATTATGGAAACCTACAAAATCTCATGCTAGGGACCATACTGAGGGACCAATAAGGTCACCCAAGAGGTTAAGAGATCCAAATCCTTTGGTTTAATTAATTTAGAAGAAGAGAGGTTGTTGGGAGTTGAGTTACTACAGGAAAGGATAGTTTCCAGGGAACCCTGTAATATCAAACCCCTTATTCTATGTATGACACAGCGTGTCAGGTAGTTGTGATGTTCACCTGTTTTACCTCTTCATTGATAGTGTGTATTGTTATACTGGCTGGAAAGTGGAGGTTGGAACTTCAACACTGACTACTGTTATAGATGTAGCCGAAATTGGTGCAATTGCATTTCACAGTTCTTTGCTTTCACTGTTCACAGCCCCCCAATACTACACAATTATACGGCCAGTTCACTGTTGGTAAATGTTGATAAGCCTCATTAATAGGTTGCAGGCAACATCAGCATACTGCTACAATAGTTTGTTGTTGAACATCTACAAGCAGTTAAAATCTAACCACACAGTTAAAAGTTCCTGTAGAATAATACATGTTACAACACATTTCAAATAAATTGTCATTAATTGTTCTAACACATGGCCTATTTGTGTTACATTTATTCCACTGTTAAGTGATGCATTGTTGTTAGTTTAACTAATACGTATTTCCCATATGAAAATCAGCTGTGGACTGACTGTCTTGGGACCAAAAATCAGTCGTTTATATATCCTCACAATAATAGGCACTGAAACTATACATTGTTCGATGTTACAGAAATTAACTGAATACATCGAAAAATTGCTCCTTTTTAACACATTGGACCCGATGGACGTACTAGATATGTTCACTGTGTTTTAACCATAAAATCCAACGGACATATGTCATACGTTCTTCACTTCTGACTTATTTGTTAGTGATTTAAACTGTGTTTTACATTTGTAAGTGGCAAGACTAATTGTTTAGCTTGTTGTAAGTGCATTGTTGATGGCTAGCACACTCGTTTCTCATGAATGGTACCAGTGTTACGTGAACTGTGCACGCGCTCGGAATATTGTGGAAAGTTGTTTTGTTCTATGTTGGCTGCTATGTTGTGCTATTGTGTGTATCCTTCAAGTGTGTAAAAACATAAATAGTGAATATGGCTATCAGACATTGATTGTAAAAACTTAGAGATTGAAGAACTCTTGTATAATGGCTCAGAACTTGACGATCTTTTGGACGACATTGGCGAATTTTTCAGAAGACAATGATGACTCACGTGAGCTGGAGGGTGAAATTTGTGCTGCTGGTAGAAACACCAGTAGTGAGTATGAAGAAGCTAATGCACAAATTTCTATTAGTCAGGCTTGTCATTCAGTTCAGTAGCCTACCCTTTATAATGAATGGTCTCATTGTGATACACTCCCTGAATTACCTCTGTTTGAAGAAACAACTGGAATTCAGGTTCTTGTCGATACATTATCAACAGAATTAGACTGTTTGTTGCAATTTTTTGAACATAGCATGTTTCTAAAAGTAAAGCCAGAGACAAACATACAGGGTGGTCCATTGATTGTGACCAGGCTAAATATCTCATTAAATAAGCATCAAACGGGGAAAAAAAAAAAAAAAAAAAAAAAAAAAAAAGAGCTGCAAAGAACGAAACTTGTCTAGCTTGAAGCGGGAAACCAGATGGCGCTATGGTTGGCCCACTAGATGGCGCTGGCGTAGCTCAAATGGATATCAGCCGCATTTTTTAAAAATAGGAACCCTCATTTTTTACTACACATTCATGTAGTACGTAAAGAAATATCAATGTTTTAGTTGGATCACATTTTTCGCTTTGTGATAGATGGCCCTGTAATAGTCACAAACATATGACTCACAATTTTAGACAAACGGTTGGTAAGAGGTAGGTTTTTTAAATTAAAATACAGAACATAGGTATGTTTGAACATTTTATTTCGGTTGTTCCAATGTGATACATGTACTTTTGTGAACTTATCATTTCTGAGAACACATGCTGTTATAGCATGATTACCTGTAAATACCACATTAATGCAATAATTGCTCAAAATGACTTCAATCAACCTCAATGCATTTGGCAATACGTGTAACGACATTCCTCTCAACAGCGAGTAGTTCACCTTCCGTAATGTTGGCACATGCGTTGACAATGCGCTGGCGTATGTTGTCAGGTGTTGTTGATGGATCACGATAGCAAAATCCTTCAACTTTCCCCACAGAAAGAAATCTGGGGACGTCAAATGCGGTGAATGTGTGGGCGTGGTGTGGTGCTTCGACGACCAATCCACCTGTCATGAAATATGCTATTCAATACCGCTTCAACCACATGCAAGCCATGTGCCACATAAATCATGTTGGAAGTGCATCGCCATTCTGTCATGCAGTGAAACATCTTGTAGTAACATCAGTAGAACATTATGTAGGAAATCAGCATACATTGCACCATTTAGATTGCCAATGATAAAATGGGGGCCATTATCCTTCCTCCCATAATGCCACACCATATGTTAACCCGCCAGGGTAGCTGATGTTCCACTTGTCACAGCCATCATGGATTTTCCGTTGCCAAATAGTGCATGTTATGGCGGTTTATGTTACTGCTGTTGGTGAATGACGCTTCGTCGCTAAAATAGAACGCGTGTAAAAAATCTGTCATTGTCCCATAATTTCTCTTGTGCCCAGTGGCAGAACTGTACATGACATTCAACGCTGTCACCATGCAATTCCTGGTGCATAGAAATATGATACGGTTGAATCGATGTTGATGTAGCATTCTCAATACCCACATTTTTGACATTCTCGATTCTCACACAGTTTGTCTGCTACTGATGTGTGGATTAGCCACGACTTGGGCATCATCATTTGTTGCAGGTCGTGGTTGACGTTTCACATGTGGCTAAACGTAACTGTCCGGTGAACGGGCCGGACACTTTGATGATGTCGTCCGGGATACCGAGCAGCATACATAGCACATGCCAATTGGGTATTTTGATCACAATAGCCGTACATCAACATGATTCGACCTTTTCTGCAATTGGTAAACAGTCCATTTTAACAAGGGTAATGTATCACGAAGCAAATACCATCCGCACTGATGGAATGTTATGTGATACCACGTAATTTTGTGACTATTGCAGCACCATCTATCACAAAGTGAAAAAGTGGTCCAACTAAAACATTCATATTTCTTTATGTACTACACGAATATGTAATAAAAAATGGGGGTTCCTATTTAAAAAAAACGCAGTTGATATCCGTTTGAGCTATGGCAGCGCCATCTAGTGGGGCCAACCATAGCCCCATCTGGTTTCCCCCTTCAAGCTAGACGAGTTTCGTTCTTTATAGTTTTTTTCATTTGATGCTTATTTCGTGAGATATTTGGCCCAGTCACAATCAATGGACCACCCTGTATATGCTACTGATACTATTTATGAACTTTGCAGTCACAACAGATTCAAACCAAATTCTTTACAGAAGAATTGGAGAACAGTGAGGATACATGAAGTAAATCAATTTTTTGCAATCGTTTTGCATGTGTGTGTTGTAAAGAAACCTAAACTTAGGGATTATTGGTCCGGAAACCCTGTGTTTGCCTCACCATTTGCTTCTCAGCTAATGTCATGCGACAGATCTGTTGCCATATTCAGGATGCTGCATGTGAACAATAATGGACTATGGCCACCTCAACAAGAACCAGGCCATGACCCTATGCGTAAAATAAGACCTGTTTGGGACTTTTTCACTGAAAGATCCAGGAAAGTCTTTTATCCATCACGAAACCCGACTGTGGATGAAGCAATATATGTCCTTTTTGAGGAAGAATTGGATTCTGTGTTTATATGAAAGACAAACCAGAGAAATATGGGATAAAACTATATGTTGTAAATGATGCTCCAACAGATTACATGTGCAATGCTGAAGTTTACACTGGAGGTGGAAATGTTGACAATTCTGTCAAATCTCTGCTGCTGACACTATATTCCTCTTACTCGGGAAAAGGACTACAATGTGTCTAAAACAGGTGTTGACAGAGGAGACCACCTGATGAGTTACTATCCCTTCTAGCAAATGACTGTAAAATGGTGGAAAAAGCTTTTCTTCCATATTTTAATGAGGGCAGTTGTGAATCACAATATCAAAATACCAAGAAAGTGTGCATTAACAGATTTTATCTATAAATTAGCAAAGCAAATTGGTTCAAAAAGGAGGAGCAGAAGTAAATAAATGTTCATTAAGAAAAATCTCAATATGTATAACACAAATAGCCTAATACATGACCATGAAACAAGATCTTGTCACCACATCCATCTAGATAGAAAGAACAAGGAAAAGACACAAAAAGTATATTTTATAATGGCATAAAACTGTATAACAAATTACCACAGGAAATTCGAAAATAAATGAGCCCCTCACTTTCAGACAAAAGCTTAAAACCTTCTTAGTAAGTAAAAGTTGTTATACTGTAAAAGAATATTTAACATAGATGTAGGTTATTAGCAACATATGACTTTATCACCAAAATATGATGTAATTATAAATGTATGTGTGATTAGTTATAAAAACTACACAAAATATGAGAAATCTGTTTCATGGTAAATGTAAATGTGTGCTCATGTATTATAAACTGACGACATACATACAATAAATATTGTGCCACAGATGAATTAATAAATAAAACATACATTCAGCATCTGGAGTTGCAAGTGCAAACAAACTCACAGCACATCATTATCCTGAGAAACTTCCACCAGCAGAAAAGAAAACAAACCCAGCTAGAAGGTGCAAGGTCTGTTGGGAACAAGGGAATGCTGCAGGGAAGATAGTGAGGAAAGAGGCCAGGTACTACTGTAGGCCATGTAACACAGGCCTTTGTGTTCCCGAGTGTTTTGAAAGATTTCAGACCCGAGTGAAGTTCTCTAATTTGTAAAAATGAGTAAAGAAATGCACAATTAAGCACTTTACCTATAAATGAAGCATTTAGTAGCTCCTGCTGACAAGTGATTTTAAATCGATAGCCTACCATTCCCTATGATTTTGAAAATTTTGTCCACTTTGAGGGAAAATAAAAATTCTGGAAAACAGTATCTTTGGAGTAGTAAGTCCCTCTACAATTCGTTTGTGCTAAACGTATACATATTCATCAAGAGGAAAGATAGAAAGTTAAGCTGATATACTGCCTAAAGAGGTATGTGCATCAGTAAATTTATTAAAAAATTGTAAATTGTAGCAAATATCCTCAGGATCTGGGTATTGAGTGGATTGCCAACCCTTTAGGCGGCAGTGTGTTAACAGTTCCTGCTAGCATTAAGATTGGGCCGAATTATTTGCTTAATTAATGACATTAACAGATATAGTTATACAAAGAATACCTTTGACTAACCTGGTAATTATTTTTGAATTAATTAAGGGCTGGCTTTGCTAATATGTTTTCAAATAGAGCCAAATAAATAATTTAAGAATCCTAGTAGGTCTTCTTCCAAATGCTTATAATTAATACAGAATTTATATTTGTTTTTAAATCAACAATAGAATCTAAGTCACGAAACAATTATTGATTTCACCCTATAACAAAAGATATTAACTAGGCGTGGTCAAAATAAGTTAGGAAGTTAGTTATGGATACGAAACTAAGCACACAATTAGGCCTAGTGCTATTTTCCCTAAGACAGAGGGCCAACCTTTCTCTTAGATTGTAGTCATGCATGTTGATGATAATTAGGCAAAAATGAAAATAAATTGAATTTAAGGAGGCAGATGGCAAAGTAAAGAGATCCCAGCTTGCTTTGTCACTTACCCCCTCACTGGATTGACCAGATAGATATTGCAAATGGCTAACTGGGCAATTCAATGACCACAAATGACTCCAGGAAGTGGGTGTAACAACCTACACACAAAAGAATATTAAATAAGAAATCTCTTTATCAAAAACCACAGTACATATGTTTTTCAAATTTCTGCTTATATGAACAGGCCATATGACAATCTCCATACAAAATATTTCCATATAGTTTACTGTACAATGGCACAAAATATCCACAAATTATGTTTTTAATAAAAGTAGGCATCTTCGGGTCATTCCACGTCAAATCAACAAATGAAACCATCGTTCTCAACCTTACCCTCTTGAATTTAAATGAAATTAAGTATGCCTATAGTACTCATAAATAGTACCAGAAATTAATTTTTTCACATTTTTCTGACAAAAAGTTACCGAGTAATGGACTTTCAAAAATTGAAAAAAAGTAATAAAATTTGACCCGTGGAACAATGTTGTTTTCTTTATAACTCGTGTTGTAGTTAAGCTAGAACAATAAAATTTACTTCATTGGAAAGCTCTTTTGAAGAGTTTTTATATGATACCAAACATCATTAGTTTAATATATAGATACATATTGTTTATAAAAACAACATTGTTGAATTTATCGAATTTTGAAAAATTGTATTTTTAAAATTCTCAAAACAATATATGTGAAAGATACACTTTACGTCTACATATTCTGAAAGTTTCAACTTGGGATGAGCATGGGATCACTATCAAAAGCAATTTTATGTTTACCACGATTCTCCAAAATCACAGTCAGATAGGTGAATTTCTATTATTTTGCTACACATGAAAATATTACAGTATTAGATTTTGTTACATGGTCCACAAATTGTACTTTTGAAATGAATAGCTGCTTATTAAACTTTAGTGCTAAATATTTATTAATAGCTGTAAAACGATGGGGGAAAAAAGGAAGCTATCTCTCATTTTAAAGATTATATATAAAATATGTAAATAAAATAGAAAGAAACTTCCACATGGGAAAAATATATTAAAAACAAAGATTCCAAGACTTACCAAGAGGGGAAAACGCCGGCAGACAGGCACAAGAACAAAACACACAAACACACACACAGAATTACTAGCTTTCGCAACCGATGGTTGCTTCTTCAGGAAGGAGAGGGAAAGACGAAAGGATGTGGGTTTTAAGGGAGAGGGTAAGGAGTCATTCCAATCCCGGGAGCGGAAAGACTTCCCTTAGGGGGAAAAAAAGGATAGGTGTACACTCGTGCACACACACACACGCACACATATCCATCCGCACATACGCAGACACAAGCAGACATATTTAGGCAAAGAGTAAGGGCAGAGATGTCAGTCGAGGCGGAAGTACAGAGGCAAAGAAGTTGTTGAAAGACAGGTGAGGTATGAGTGGCGGCAACTTGAAATTAGCGGAGGTTGAGGCCTGGCGGATATCGAGAAGAGAGGATATACTGAAGGGCGAGTTCCCATCTCCGGAGTTCGGATAGGTTGGTGTTGGTGGGAAGTATCCAGATAACTCGGACGGTGTAACACTGTGCCAAGATGTGCTGGCCGTGCACCAAGCTGACCGATCCATCATCATTCTTCCGGCTGACAAGGGTTCCACGACTGTGGTACTTGATCGTCGGGAGTATGTGGCTGAGGGACTGCGTCAGCTTTCAGACAACTCTACATACAAAATTTGCCAAGGTAATCCCATTCCTGATGTCCAGGCGGAGCTTCAAGGAATCCTCAGAACCTTAGGCCCCCTACAAAACCTTTCACCTGACTCCATCAAACTCCTGACCCCACCGACACCTCGCACTCCTACCTTCTACCTACTTCCTAAAATTCACAAACCCAAACATCCTGGCCATCCCATTGTAGCTGGTTACCAAGCCCCCACAGAACGTATCTCTGCCTACGTAGATCAACACCTTCAACCCATTACATGCAGTCTCCCATCCTTCATCAAAGACACCAACCACTTTCTCGAACGCCTGGAATCTGTACCCAATCTGTTACCCCCGGAAACCATCCTTGTAACCATTGATGCCACTTCCCTATACACGAATATCCCGCACGTCCAGGGCCTTGCTGCAATGGAGCACTTCCTTTCACGCCGATCACCTGCCACCCTACCCAAAACCTCTTTCCTCGTCACCTTAGCCAGCTTCATCCTGACCCACAACTTCTTCACTTTTGAAGGCCAGACATACCTACAATTAAAGGGAGCAGCCATGGGTACCAGGATGGCCCCCTCGTATGCCAACCTATTTATGGGTTGCTTAGAGGAAGCCTTCTTGGTTACCCAAGCCTGCCAACCCAAAGTTTGGTACAGATTTATTGATGACATCTTCATGATCTGGACTCACAGTGAAGAACAACTCCAGAATTTCCTCTCCAACCTCAACTCCTTTAGTTCCATCAGATTCACCTGGTCCTACTCCAAATCCCATGCCACTTTCCTAGACGTTGACCTCCATCTGTCCAATGGCCAGCTTCACACATCCGTCCACATCAAACCCACCAACAAGCAACAGTGCCTCCATTATAACAGCTGCCACCCATTCCATATCAAACGGTCCCTTCCCTACAGCCTAGGCCTTCGTGGCAAACGAATCTGCTCCAGTCCTGAATCCCTCGACCATTACACCAACAACCTGAAAACAGCTTTCGCATCCCGCAACTACCCTCCCGACCTGGTACAGAAGCAGATAACCAGAGCCACTTCCTCATCCCCTCAAACCCAGAACCTCTCACAGAAGAACCCCAAAAGTGCCCCACTTGTGACAGAATACTTCCCGGGACTGGATCAGACCTTGAATGTGGCTCTCCAGCAGGGATACGACTTCCTAAAATCCTGCCCCGAAATGAGATCCATCCTTCATGAAATCCTCCCCACTCCACCAAGAGTGTCTTTCCGCCGTCCACCTAACCCTCGTAACCTCTTGGTTCATCCCTATGAAATCCCCAAACCACCTTCCGTACCCTCTGGCTCCTACCCTTGCAACCGCCCCTGGTGTAAAACCTGTCCTATGCACCCTCCCACCACCACCTACTCCAGTCCTGTAACCCGGAAGGTGTACACGATCAAAGGGAGAGCCACGTGTGAAAGCACCCACGTGATTTACCAACTGACCTGCCTGCACTGTGACGCTTTCTATGTGGGAATGACCAGCAACAAACTGTCCATTCGCATGAATGGACACAGGCAGACAGTGTTTGTTGGTAATGAGGATCACCCTGTGGCTAAACATGCCTTGGTGCACGGCCAGCACATCTTGGCACAGTGTTACACCATCCGAGTTATCTGGATACTTCCCACCTACACCAACCTATCCGAACTCCGGAGACGGGAACTCGCCCTTCAGTATATCCTCTCTTCTTGATATCCGCCAGGCCTCAACCTCCGCTAATTTCAAGTTGCCGCCGCTCATACCTCACCTGTCTTTCAACAACTTCTTTGCCTCTGTACTTCCGCCTCGACTGACAACCCTGCCCTTTCTCTTTGCCTAAATATGTCTGCTTGTGTCTGTGTATGTGCGGATGGATATGTGTGCGTGTGTGTGTGTGCGCGAGTGTACACCTGTCCTTTTTTCCCCCTAAGGGAAGTCTTTCCGCTCCCGGGATTGGAATGACTCCTTACCCTCTCCCTTAAAACCCACATCCTTTCGTCTTTCCCTCTCCTTCCTGAAGAAGCAACCATCGGTTGCGAAAGCTAGTAATTCTGTGTGTGTGTTTGTGTGTTTTGTTCTTGTGCCTGCCTGCTGGCGTTTTCCCGCTTGGTAAGTCTTGGAATCTTTGTTTTTAATATATTATATATAAAATGATTGTTTGGTGTTACTATTTGCAATCTGTTCAGTATTTTATTTCTGGTTAATATTGTCAGCAATTTTCACCTATTGTTGAAAGTGACCCACACATTCTTTTGTTGTGAGGCAGCTGTAGTGAAATTATGTGATTAACTCTGAAATGTGTTTTGAATCTAGCTTGAAGGTACTTTTGTACAAATCTCACAAGAGTCTATAAGTTTGTATGCCTACAACCAGTTAATGTTTGCATACTATTAACATAATGAAATATTTTTTACAGGAAGTGAAAGAATAGAGAAGTAATATTGTGCAGTATAGAATATAGGAAGCTGGAGCATTCAACTTCAAAAACATTTTTTTAAATTAATTTGTTCACTTGAGAAATATAAAATGCCTAAAATTTCAGCTTTGTGCTGTAATCCATTTAATGAAGAGGGCCACAGAAACCACAAGAAAAACTTACGGCCTGTTTCACCTTTCTTAACTTTAAATCAAAAAGTTTGTGACAACTGCTGTAAAAAAATTGCACAAGTAGAAATTTGTGACACATCTAGCACAGAAAATTATGATGATCTACTCTATTCTGCCGTGAAACAAGAAAGTGAAAAGGTTTTATGTGATAGTGACGCACAAAAAATTGCAGCAAGTGAGGCCTTAGAAAGGTTGAATGCTTCTTTGCAGTCCGTTGGTGAATCGCCAATTAAGAAGAAATGACTAGAGTGAAGCAAAATATCCTAAGGAAAAACTAATTAAATTAACTTCAACAATTCAAACAAAGGTATTATTGCTTCCTTCCGAAAAAGAAGAAGAGGTAAATGATCATGCAGAATCTGAGATGATCAGTCAGCTAAAAGATAAATTTTGTTCATGTACAACTCGAAGTAAACAGATGGAAATTCTTACCATTTTACCTAAAAGCTGGAGTGTTAAGAAGCTTCAAGATGAATTTAATGTAACAAATTACATGGCTCGAAGAGTAAAAGATTTGGTGAAGGCCAATGGAATTTTGTCTTCACCAAACCCAAAACCTGGGAAGACTCTTTGATCAAACAACTGCTGATTTTGTTGGAAACTTTTATTGTTCTGATAAGATAAGCAGGGCAATGCCGGGGAAAAAAGATTTTGTGCTTGTGAGAGAGAATGGAGAAAAACTGCAAGTACAAAAATGGCTAGTTTAAGTCATTTGAAAGAAATGTATGCGAACTTTGAAGACAACCATCCAGAGCTCCACATTGGATTTTCGAAGTTTGCGGACCTATGTCACAAAAATTGTGTTTTAGCTTGAAGTAGTGGTACACATAGTGTGTCTGTGTGTACTACCCATCAAAACTTCAAACTGATGCTGACTGGACATAACGTTCCTCAACTGACAAAGGATGAAGATAATCCAATAAAAACTTACAAAGACTGCATTGCAAGAGTTGTATGTAATCCGTCATTACCTGCTTGTCATTTTGGTGAATGTAAATTCTGCCATGGCCCAGAAACATTTAAGACATATTTACATGATTTGTTGAATACTAATGATATTGATAATATAACTTATCAGCAATGGGTTTCTGTTGATCACACATCTCTAGAAACAACCATAAAATCATCTGACAACTTTATTGATTGTTTTTTTGATAAATTAAAATATATGACATTCATTTGTTGCTAGTCAAAATCGACCTTCCAATAAAGATACTGAGAAATGAACTTAAAGAAGGTGAGGTCTTAGCGATCTGTGACTTTTCTGAGAATTACTCCTCCGCATCTGTAGTTGCAGCACCAGCATTGGGTGAGGCAGAGAGGGGGCCTGGGTGAGGAGGCATGGAGGGAGTGGCTGGTTTACTGCCAGGGCCACCAGGTAGCTCCTCAGCTGAGGCTGTTGACTGGAGTGACCTCGCATGGCCTTGCTGAAAAGTACATGATGGGATGTGTGCAGTATTGCCGACTGTAGCAAAGAACTCGTCATTGTGGTGAGTTGTTAACATCTGATGATTTTATAAGCATCATTTTCTAGGCATAGGTGCATCTCTAATGGGTCAGTGGGGTGTGATAAAAGTTGCAACTGGAGACCTTCCAGTAGTTTCACTATTCATAGCAACCACAAAGCGGTGTCAGGCAAGAAGGAGGGATTGATCAATGCTCTGGTCTTTTGCCACAGCTGAGATTGTGTCAGCTCACTGAGCAGTACCTAGTGCACTAAGTGATTAATGGCTTCTTGTGGAGTTCTTGACAAGTGCTTGAGAATAATAGATTTTGCTTGTTCATAGCGGTCCCATCTTGGTGCCACAAGGATGAGATCAGACGTCAAAGCCATGTGCTCATGCAGAGCTGCAATCAAAGATACGAACCACACTTTATTGGATAGGGCTCTGTGGATGTTGAGGATGCTGTCCACAAGAGCAAACCATGTCTTTGGGCTATCCTTGTTATGTGAAGGAAGTTATGGTAGACATCCTGAAGAAACAGGCAGCAGCAGAGTGGTGAACACAGACGATGTTGCGGCAGCCTGCGGAATATCTGGACACTCAACTTTGCACTGTTCTTGACACTCATGCATATAACCCAACATGGCAGACATGGTTGCAGGGATGACCGGCTGGGTAGAAACAGCCATGGCCTCCAAGAGATTCGGTATGCATGACACAGTACTTTGTGGAGGTTTGTTGACTAGTTCTAGTGTACTGGGAATGCTCAATCTAGGAGTGCCAGATGATGCGGTGGCAAAAGTCACATTGATCATTAATAAATGGTCACCATTCATGCACTGTTACTGTTGCACTGAACTAAACACTTGTGGTTTATCATCGAATTCAATGAGGTTATGTGAATCTGCCAGCAATATGGTGCCATGGTGCAGAGCCAACAGCGTTGTTTGTAGGTTAGAATTAGAAAGGGTAACATATGGATTTTGTGACACAACAACATTATTGCATGCACAGAAACCCACCAACAGAGTGGAATAATGAGTAAATTGTCCTGGAAAATGTTCACAGGGCATAAGAGAATGTGCAGCAATGTCCATTGTCTGGCACTTTGTTGAGCTAGTGAAATTTGGTCACAGTTTTCTGTTTTCACATGATTCAAAGTACAGTGGTGGAAAATTGAAGCAGAAGACGTATGTGTAGGTATAGAACCGGTGGACGGAGTCAGTAGCTGTGTCATAACAGTCATTGCTATTGTAGGCCACATTGGTATTTCAATCACAGAAATTGTGCAAATCTCTGGATCCACAGAAAACATCTAACATAGGGTCACCAGAGTGGCGAGTGATAGTATTACAGTGAAATAATAGCATTTAACACCACTTTATTGTAATGATATACTGAAATCATTTCAGGTTACAAAACATAACAACAACACAGAACAAAGCTAGACATCAAATGAGTTCGAAGATCATCATAAAGAGAGATCACATGGATTGATGTATCTAGCTGCCACAGACCTTTTATTGTTCTGTTCAGACATTCCACGATATTTGCCATCTGGTGGGTGAACGTTGAGTAGTGATGTATTCCGTACCTGTGCATCATGGTTTCGAAATACCTTTGGAAAACTCTTCAATGTGATCAATATGGAGGTTGTCTGGGCATTGATTCATCCCTGTCTGCAACAAATGTCAAACACCTCTCTGACATCCCTCTCTGTTTTTGTTTGAATGGGTTATGCCCAAGCAAATGTATCAATGACCATGAAAAGTATTTGAATCTATTATTTGTATGTGAATGTTCCCACATATCTACAAGATCAGCCTACTATAAGTTAATCAGACCTTTAATCATAACATGTTTTGCATGCCAGTTTGTGCAGTTCTCAGACTACTGTCTCCATACTTATGTCATTATATATATCTTTCTAAGCTCGGAGATTATTGAAACAACATCATTCAAAGAGCAGTATTATCAACAGCAACTGATAGCTAGACATCAAATGAGTTCAAAGATCATCATAAAGAGAGATCACATGGATTGAAGTATCTAGCTGCCACAGACCAGTCGCAGTTGATATATTAGCTCATTGGCATCGTCATAGTATATATACTGTGGGGGTCGATAGGTGATTCTTTTATGATGGATGTTGATACCATCACCAGTGCTATGTCAATGATCTAATACAGATTTTATAATACTTCTTTATTCCACACTGCTCTGGTTTCCCACTTTTGTATGTACACCAGTCAACTGCACTATTTCACTATGCATCTTTCCAGCTTTAGGTGAATAATTTACAGTTTTGTGAGGTTTAGGAAAATGATGTTCATTAGACTTGTTGTTCTTTGACATTCCCTATTATCTATCTGTGTTGCTTTTTTTTAAAAAAAATATAGGCTGTGTGGTTTTTCATCGCTGACACCAAATGTCTTGTCTGTCCTAGCACTGCTGTGATACTTAATAAAGACAGCAATGCTGTTGTCATTGTGTAATTTTGCTGGGAGTTCATCAGGAGATCCAGTAACTGGTATAAAGGTTTCTGTCAGTATTTGCTGTTCAATCCAAATGTCCTAACCTTAGTAGTTGAAACATTTCCTGAACAGCCTTCCTTGCAGCAATGGCCTCATACGTAGTTGCTCTTAATATACAATAAACAGATTCCTTTGCAGGGTGAACCTCATATACATTCCATCCAATTCTACACTCCTGGAAATGGAAAAAAGAACACACCATACTTGCTCCGGACACTGCGAGAGGGCTGTACAAGCAATGATCACACGCACGGCACAGCGGACACACCAGGAACCGCGGTGTTGGCCGTAGAATGGCGCTAGCTGCGCAGCATTTGTGCATCGCTGCCGTCAGTGTCAGCCAGTTTGCCGTGGCATACGGAGCTCCATCGCAGTCTTTAACACTGGTAGCATGCCGCGACGGCGTGGACGTGAACCGTATGTGCAGTTGACGGACTTTGAGCGAGGGCGTATAGTGGGCATGCGGGAGGCCGGGTGGACGTACCGCCGAATTGCTCAACACGTGGGGCGTGAGGTCTCCTCAGTACATCGATGTTGTCGCCAGTGGTCGGCGGAAGGTGCACGTGCCCGTCGACCTGGGACCAGACCGCAGTGACGCACGGATACACGCCATGACCGTAGGATCCTACGCAGTGCCGTAGGGGACTGCACCGCCACTTCTCAGCAAATTAGGGACACTGTTGCTCCTGGGGTATCGTCAAGGACCATTCGCAACCATCTCCATGAAGCTGGGCTACGGTCCCGCACACCGTTAGGCCGACTTTCGCTCACGCCCCAACATTGTGCAGCCCGCCTCCAGTGGTGTCGCGACAGGTGTGTATGGAGGGACGAATGAAGACATGTCGTCTTCAGCGATGAGAGTCGCTTCTGCCTTGGTGTCAATGATGGTCGTATGCGTGTTTGGCGCCGTGCAGGTGAGCGCCACAATCAGGACTGCATACGACCGAGGCACACAGGGCCAACACCCGGCATCATGGTGTGGGGAGCGATCTCCTACACTGGCCGTACACCTCTGGTGATCGTCGAGGGGACACTGAATAGTGCACGGTACATCCAAACTGTCATCGAACCCATCGTTCTACCATTCCTAGACCGGCAAGGGAATTTGCTGTTCCAACAGGACAATGCACGTCCGCATGTATCCCGTGCCACCCAACGTGCTCTAGAAGGTGTAAGTCAACTACCCTGGCCAGCAAGATCTCCCCCATTGAGCATGTTTGGGACTGGATGAAGCGTCGTCTCACGTGGTCTGCACGTCCAGCACGAACGCTGGTCCAACTGAGGCACCAGGTGGAAATGGCATGGCAAGCCGTTCCACAGGACTACATCCAGAATCTCTACGATCGTCGCCATGGGAGAATAGCAGCATGCATTGCTGCAAAAGGTGGATATACACTGTACTAGTGCCGACATTGTGCATGCTCTGTTGCCTGTGTCTATGTGCCTGTGGTTCTGTCAGTGTGATCATGTGATGTATCTGATCCCAGGAATGTGTCAATAAAGTTTCCCCTTCCTGGGACAATGAATTCACGGTGTTCTTATTTCAGTTTCCAGGAGTGTATTAATCTTTACAGTTAAGTCATCTACTTTCTTTCCAATTTCATCAACCTTTACAGCTAAGTCATCTCCTTTCTTTCTTAGAATGATCTGGGTATACTTCTCTAGATCCTTAACTCTACATTTGACAGGCTGAAATTTTTCATCAACCTTTACAGCTAACTTATCTACTTTACTTCTCAGACTGATCTGAGTATACACCTCTATGTCCTTAACTCTACATTCAGTAAGCTGAAATTTTGCATCCATGCACAGATGAATTCGATGTCTATGTATACCAATCCTCTCGGGTGTAGTGTTTGGAATGCATGCAAACTTGTCCATTGCGTGACATACTCACCTCTTTCTTGCTGTGTATATAGAAACTCCTCAAAGTTATGTCATTCAATTTTCTTGTTTGATCAATAATTAGAAATCCATACTGTGTGTGATTCCAGCAATCTTCACATATTTACAGAATGAGATTTTCACTCTGCAGTGGAGTGTGCGCTGATACGAAACATTCTGGCAGATTAAAACTGTGTGCCGGACTGAGACTAGAACTTGGGACCTTTTCCTTTTGCAGGCAAGTGCTCTACAACTGAGCTACCCAGGCACAACTCACGCCCCGTCCTCACAGCTTTACTTCTGCCAGTACCACGTCTCCTAGCTTCCAAACTTTACAGAAGCCCTCCTGTCAACCTATGTTCGGTAGGGTTCATGTCGTTATCCTGAAGGAAGTCACTCACAAGATGTGCACGATGGGGCACAAATTGTCTTCCATGAAGACCAATGCCTCACCAATATGCTGCTGATATGGTTGCACTATCCATCGGAGGATGGCATTTACGTATCGTACAGTCCTTATGGCGGCTTCCATGACCATGACCGGCGTATGTCAGCCCCACATAATGCCACGCCAAAACAGCTGCAATCGCTGGACAGTGTGTCTAAGTTGTTCAGCCTGAATGGATTGCCTCCAAACATGTCTATGACGATTATCTGGTTGAAGGCATATGCGACACTCATCGTGAAGAGAACATTCCAATCTTCTTATATCTTTACAAATTCACTGAATGACATGTCTGTTCCTACATGCGCTTGGTAAATGTGATTTAAATTTGAACTGTCCTGTTTGAATGCAATAATGAGGTCTGCATTATCCACACCAACTGTTCAGGACTCTGGAATATGTCTGACTTGCATAAAATACATCAGCACCATCTGATGACCAAATCAAAAATATCTTCAAATTTGATCCTGGTTTTCCATTACAACATCAGCAAATGTGAACATGGTGTTTGGCTTCACTTTTTCTGATGGGAGGGATTTCACTACTTTGACTAAAAGTCATGTATGTTATACCACTGCACCCTGGACTATGTGATTATGTTGAAACAGCTTTTTTGAAAATACACATACATGCCCAAAGTGGACTTCATCTGGTTGTGTTAGCAATTCCATGAGAACATTTGTCTTGCCACAGCTTGATGAAGCTACAATTATTGCCCTCTTATTGCAGAGGGGCTAAGTGGAGACACATCTGCATGAAGTCAGAATAGAAGTGGGGTTTCTGTGAAGTGTCTCTGGTGATAGTAAAACATTGTCAAAGTTCAGTTATTTATTACCCTTGTTTACAATCATCTTGTTCCATACTGGCTTTGTAACTGATGCCTCATTCAGCTGCATGTTGGATTCCCACTGATGGCTGCTGAGTCAACTTCTTATCTGCAGGCTCAGGTGAACAGTGAGTGACCATGCACTGCAGCACACTGGCAGTGTAGCTATGGTTCATCATGGTGGTCTTGTGCTAACTGCTGGAGTGTGCTTGATACCACCCCAAATTCTATGTTGACCCTCGATGACCCTCTAGGATGTGATGCTGGCAGTCAATCTCCTTCCTGCCAGTCAGGTAGGTTTCATCACCCAGAGGCATCTAAATGTTGAACAGGAATGTGGACCACATGAGGCCCTACTGCTGATTTCTGCACTGAAGTTTGGGGTTGTCAGCATTCTGCAACGTGGTGTTGTCAGAAGACAGTCAGATTCTCCATCATCAATGGTAGGTGGTGAACAGTATGAAGCTCATCAGGGGGAGACCATCATCTCAGGTACATCCTTGGCTTGTTCATAGACTGTTCTTCAGTATCTAGGACATAGATATGCTACAGTATCATAATAATGGAATTGAGTGCTATTACTGTGAATGCCATTGATCCCAATGATCAATTCTTTGAGAGCTGGACAGCTTGTATATTTCAAGGGAGTTAATGTGAGGTTAAGATGTGATGCTTGGTTTGTAATGACTGCATGTGTCCTTATTCTGCTATATTCACTTAACATGTTCTTAAACGCTATGTAGGTTCTCTGATACTGGTTCTTATGAAATAGGTACAGTTTCTTCTGACATCTCTTACGAGCTAACTAATATGTGTATCATGTTTCTGTTGGTTGTCTGTCCCATGCTATTTTCTGCTGAGCTCATTCTCTCCCTCTTGTCAAGGTGTTGTAGCATGCTGAGGCCTTACACACTTGTGACATACCACTTATTTCCTGGTTCTGTCCCTGTCTTCAGTGTGACTACAATTTGCTTGTAGCAAGTTGGAAGAGTTTCAATAAAGATTTCTAGTTTTCTACCCCTTACTGTTCTGTGCCATAACACTATTATCAGGAATGAGTACCCCATTCTTCTTCTTTGTCATCTTGTTCAGGTATTCTTCCATGCTATCACAGGACCAGTCACTTACAACAATGTCCTGATGTTTCACCAATCCTGCCATGATACTGACTACATCAGATTTTGATATGCAACGGGCTTTTAAAGAAAAAAAGTAATAATAATCATATGTGTAGCCACTATAGCACAGTCACTTTACCACCTGAGCTACAATGGATACATTTCAATCAGTCAGAATTTGTCCATTCACACCTCTTCATAGCTAGATATAGAAAAACCTGGAAGTTTCATCTGTCATTCAGTTTGATGTGGACTGAAGAAAAAGGAGAAGAAGATGTTGACTGTAATGACAAACAAATTTACCATTTTCTTGCTAAGCACCCATTATTCTGTTTTACTTATTTTCGTTCCACAGCACAACATAAGGATGGAGTGACTGAGGCAACTTGCTGCTGTTGTGACACTCTAGAAATTGTACTGAAGATCTTGCCAGTGATTATTCAGTAAATAATTCCATCTGAGCAAGTTTATAATAGGGGGCATGAACAAAGTAAAACAGTGTTTGCAGTAATATATGTTTTTTATTGGGTGCTCTACATAAAAAAATCAAATAGTTATACCTTTATCTTCACACCTGTGCAGAATTTAGCACATGAAGCTATCTTATAAGCACATAATTCAGCGTGTATTTCTCTCAGAGTGATGAGTTCCTTTATCTTCTCCTCCTGCCACCATATTAATGCAAAGTTCTAAATTGTCTGCATGCACATTATACATATGGAGTTAGACCACTAGTTCACAATGTCTTTGCATACAGTTTGAAAACAAGGCTGCCCATGGTTCACTCTTTCCCACTCAACTGATAGCACCATCCATAGGCTGAACAAGTTTATAATGGTGGAGTGATGCAAATAAATGGATCAACCTCCAGAGCTCACTGTGAGTGCTGTACCATCAAAAATTGATGTTGGGGATAGTGTCAGACCAGTGCAGTAAATGTCCAGGACTGAACGAGATGGACAATACTCAGTGGTCATCCAATTGGTGTTGGGTTCTGTATGACACAGTTCATCTAACTCCAACTCTGTAAACCACAGTTTAACACTGCTCAGTGCAGTTTCATCTTTAACACAGCACACCAGTCACTGTTCGCTGATGCTTCTACACCAGTATTTAAGTGCTTTGAACTACTAGCTGTTAAATTATAAGCTGAAGTGAAAAGATGTAGAGCACTGGGAGGAACTGGCAGCTTCTCATCCACCACATCAGCACTCTGTCCTTGTAGTAACACCAGAATTTTCTGGGACAGTGTGTATGTCGGAGACCAGTACTGAGCTGCACAATGTGGTGTAGGACCCCCAGCACAATTCTTCTTAGAGTTGTGGACTGGTTGGGTGTTTGCATTACACAAATTGATGAGCAGGATGGATAATAGCAGCTTTTTTTTTTCCTGCCCCAACAGTTGGCCAGGTGCACTACAGGATCCCGTGGTGCTGCTGCCGCTGCCAGTCTCAAAAGTCTGGAGGTCGCTGCTGGTCCCAGCTAGCTGGTGGTAGCTGCTGCTGGCCTGGATATGCTGGAGGTTGCTGAACAAAGAAGAAGAAACAATAAGCATCCAGAGACAAAGGCATGAAGTTGAACAAAGACATGTAATGTGTTAATAACTTGAATACACAATATTAAAGGTCCACAATAATCCTTATTTAATATTTCAACATAGGAATCACACAGCCAATTGGTTGCAAATAGCTGTTTGCAACACTGACCTAGGTTTCAACACTTCTATGGATGTTTCCATCAGAATGAAATTTTAAGAAACTCTAGAAAATATTACATAAAAGTTAAGTTTGACAGAACCATTAACCAAGATGAGAATTGTCATGACATACAAAGGTTACTTACACAAAGTTTCATTGCAAGAAGGCAATGGTCAAAATTTTGAGCAGATATGCTCAAGTCAAAAATTAAAATTAAACATGTTCCAGCCTTTGGCACATATGCCTTGCTAGGAACATCTGGCTGATTGGCCCAGTGGATTACATTACTGCCACAAAAACAATACAAGTTGTGCTGTCTATTGGCCAGCAACAGCAACATGTGTCCATTTCAAACATTATAACAGAATTAATTGAATTAAACAATAGTTAATTATAAAAACAAAATACAGAGGAAGTGAGTTTAATAAATTTTTGAAAATACATAGTAGTCAAGCTAATGAAGTATAACTATTAGGCTATGCAGAAATTTCCATTATGTAAAGCACAGAATATTCTAGAATATTTATACAAAAAATAGCTGCATGGAGGTAACTTTAGTAATACATATCTATGAGATTAAAAGAAAACGATGCTTCAGAACTAGAGGCAGGAAAACATAGTAAAAAATAAAGGTATCAGCATTCTCCGAGTAGTGAATTAAAGTTATTAAAAAAAATTTGTTATGTAACTGTCACTGTTCACTGGGGATGAAGCCATCATTCTTAGAAATATGCTTGAAAATCTCCAGCTCTTTGGGAACATTGAGCCTATGACCTTTCTTTTCCCTATGTAAAATGAAAATTTCTTCAACACTTTTCAGTTTGTAACTGGAAATTAACAGATTATTAACAACAATGGAATTATATATATTAGTGCCTTTTCTCCCCAATAAATTTCCTTGCACATGACACTAAAAGATCTTCAAGTTTGACCTATACAATAAACATGACATGTATCACAAGTGATTTTATAAACCCTTGAATTGTGTATAGGAGCAACTGTGGACTTGAGATTGTGAATAAGATATTTTTCACAAGTTTTTGTTAGCGGAAAAGGTAACTTTGCATCCATATTTTTTAACCAGAAGATCACAAATTCTATAAGAAATAGGGCCTAAAAATGGAATTGAAAAAAACATTTTTTAATACTTCTTACTGTCAAAAACATCACTGATGCCTAAATTGTTCACTTTGGCATCAGTTTTAACCTTGAAGATCTTTTCAAAGCTGACTATCGTTATTTTCTAATTCAGAAGTGAAGCTGATTCTTTTGTGAAGAATATTAAAAATTTCAAACAAATGTTCAGTTCGTTCCTGGGAACCACAGTATATGATAAAAATATCATCTACATTCCAAGAATATGACAAAATGCCCAAATCAACAGCAGCAAAATTATTGAGGATTTTTTCCTCCAGCAAATTAATGAAAATATTGGCCAAGTGCCTCAACGATACAGAGAGCCATACCGTAGATGCAACCACAATGGAGGGGTATTTGTTGAGAGGCCAGTCAAACATGTGGTTCCTGAAGAAGGGCAGGAGCCTTTTCAGTAGTTGCAGCAGCAACAGTCAAGATGATTGACTGATCTGGCCTGGTAACATTAACCAAAACCTGCTTACTGTGCTAGTACTGTGAACGGCCGAAAGCAAGGGGAAACTACAGCCATAATTTTTTCCTGAGGGCATGCAGCTTTACTGTATGATTAAATGATGATGGTGTCCTTTTGGGTAAAATATTCCGGAGGTAAAATAGTCCCCCATTCGGATCTCCGGGCGGGGACTACTCAGGAGAACGTCATTATCAGGAGAAAAACACTGGCATTCTACGGATCGGAGTGTGGAATGTCAGATCCCTTAATTGGGCAGGTAGGTTAGAAAATTTAAAAAGGGAAATGGATAGGTTAAAGTTAGATATAGTGGGAATTAGTGAAGTTCGGTGGCAGGAGGAACAAGACTTTTGGTCAGGTGATTACAGGGTTATAAACACAAAATCAAAAAGGGGTAATGCAGGAGTAGGTTTAATAATGAATAAAAAATAGGAGTGCGGGTAAGCTACTACAAACAGCATAGTGAACGTATTATAGTGGCCAAGATAGACACGAAGCCCCTGCCTACTACAGTAGTACAAGTTTATATGCCAACTAGCTCTGCATATGACGAAGAAATTGAAGAAATTTATAATGAGATACAAGAAATTATTCAGGTAGTGAAGGGAGATGAAAATTTAATAGTCACGGGTGACTGGAATTCGAGAGTAGGAAAAGGGAGAGAAGGAAACATAATAGATGAATATGGATTGGGGGTAAGAAATGAAAGAGGAAGCCGACTGGTAGAATTTAGCACAGAGCACAACTTAATCATAGGTAACACTTGGTTCAAGAATCATAAAAGAAGGCTGCATACATGGAAGAAGCCTGGAGATACTAAAAGATTTCAGATAGATTATATAATGGTAAGACAGAGATTTAAGAACCAGGTTTTAAATTGTAAGATATTTCCAGGGGCTGATGTGGACTCTGACCACAATCTATTGGTTATGATCTGTAGATTAAAACTGAAGAAACTGCAAAAAGGTGGGAATTTAAGGAGATGGGACCTGGATATAATGGCTAAACCAGAGGTTGCACAGAGTTGCAGGGATGGCATAAGGGAACAATTGACAGGAGTGGGGGAAAGAAATAAACTGGAAGAAGAATGGGTAGCACTGAGGGATGAAGTAGTGAAGGCAGCAGAGGATCAAGTAGGTAAAAACATGAGCACTAGTAGAAATCCTTGGGTAACAGAAGAAATATTGAATTTAATTGATGAAAGGAGAAAATATAAAAATGCAGTAAATGAAGCAGGCAAAAAGGAATACAAATGTCTCAAAATAAGATCGAGAGGAAGTGCAAAATGGCTAAGCAGGCATGGCTAGAGGACAAATGTAAGGATGTAGAGGCTTATCTCACTAGGGGTAAGATAGATACTGCCTACAGGAAAATTAAAGAGACCTTTGGAGAAAAGAGAGCCACTTGTATGAATATCAAGAGCTCAAATGGAAAGCCAGTTCTAAGCAAAGAAGGGAAAGTAGAAAGGTGGAAGGAGTATATAGAAGGTCTATACAAGGGCGATGTACTTGAGGACAATATTATGGAAATGGAAGAGGATGTAGGTGAAGATGAAGTGGGAGATACGATACTGCATGAAGAATGTGAAAGAGCACTGAAAGACCTGAATCGAAACAAGGCCCCGGGATTAGACAACATTCCATTAGAACTACTGATGGCCTTGGGAGAGCCAGTCCTGACAAAACTCTACCATCTGCTGAGCAAGCTGTATGAGAGAGGCAAAATACCCTCAGACTTCAAGAAAAATATAATAATTCCAAAGAAAGCAGGTGGTGAGAGATGTGAAAATTACCGCACTATCAGTTTAGTCAGTCACAGCTGCAAAATACTAACGCAAATTCTTTACAGATGAATGGAAAAACTGGTAGAAGCTGACCTCGGGGAAGATCAGTTTGCATTCCGTAGAAATGTTGGAACACCTGAGGCAATACTGACCTTACGACTTATCGTAGAAGAAAGATTAAGGAAAGGCAAACCTACATTTCTAGCATTTGTAGACTTAGAGAAAGCTTTTGACAATGTTGACTGGAATACTCTCTTCCAAATTCTAAAGGTGGCAGGGGTAAAATATAGGGAGCGAAAGGCTATTTACAATTTGTACAGAAACCAGATGGCAGTTATAAGAGTCGAGGGACATGGAAGAGAAGCAGTGGTTGGGAAGGGAGTGAGACAAGGTTGTAGCCTCTCCATGATGTTATTCAATCTGTATATTGAGCAAGCAGTAAAGAAAACAAAAGAAAAATTTGGAATAGGTATTAAAATCCAGGGAGAAAAAATAAAAAACTTTGAGGTTCGCCGATGACAGAGACAGCAAAGGACTTGGAAGAACATTTGTATGGATTGGACAGTGTCTGGAAAGGAGGATGTAAGATGAACATCAACAAAAGCAAAATGAGGATAATGGAATGTAGTCGAATTAAGTCGGGTGATGCTGAGGGCATTAAATTAGGCAATGAGACACTTAAAGTAGTAAAGGCGTTTTGCTATTTGGGGAGCAAAATAACTGATGATGGTCAAAGTAGAGAGGATATAAAATGTAGGCTGGCAATGGCAAGGAAAGCATTTCTGAAGAAGAGAAATTTGTTAACATCGAGTATTGATTTAAGTGTCAGGAAGTCGTTTCTGAAAGAAGAATGTTGAAGATTAGGTGGGTAGATCACATAATTAATGTGGAGGTATTGAATGGGATTGGGGAGAAGAGAAGTTTGTGGCACAACTTGAATAGAAGAAGGGATCGGTTGGTAGGACATGTCCTGAGGCATCAAGGGATCACCAATTTAGTATTGGAGGGCAGCGCGGAGGGTAAAAATCGTAGAGGGAGACCAAGAGATGAATACACTAAGCAGATTCAGAAGGATGTAGGTTGCAGTAGGTATTGGGAGATGAAGAAGCTTGCACAGGATAGAGTAGCATGGAGAGCTGCATCAAACCAGTCTCAGGACTGAAGACCACAACAACAACAACATTGGCCAAGTACAGGGTATTTCAAAAAGGACTTTACAACTTAAGAAATTCATATAAATTTGTTGAAAGAAGGTATAGAGCTGGGTTTAGTGTTATTTTATAGGGAAACACATGTTTTTTCACCTTAAAGTAAAGATGTTGTATGTGGCTTCCATTGGTTATCCAGCAAACATCCCATTGGAAGTCAATTTCTCCCAAACTCCCTGTAGCATTGCAGGTATAACCTGCTCAGTGGTGGCGTAAATTCTTGTTCTAAGTCCAGGTAGAGAAGCCAGCATAGGAGGTACAAACACGATATTCTCGATGCATGCCGGTTTGATTTCATAGGACTGTTGACAAAACATTGTCTCACTCACTCAATGATGTTGTCAGATGTGCTTGGAAAACCTGATGATTTCCCATGTATTATTGAGCACCCTGTTTTTACAGAACATTTATGCCACTCATAAATCATAGGTGTACTAGGAGGATCTTTAGCGTACTTGGTATGGAAATTATTTTGAACTGTTATCGGTAAATTTGATTCTTCAACCAAAACACACAGCTAGCATGCTCGGGTCCAGTGAAGGCAACCATCTTCAAACACAACTGCCAAGAGCACTCCTTATGGTGTGATTCGCCACTAGCAAACTATGCGAGACAAAACTTGAGTATTCCCCTACAAATTGATGCTACAGTCACCTCTGTAGGTACTATGAATTAATTTATTTGAATATTCATAGTTGTAAGGGTGTTTTGAAACACCCTGTATGAAGTGTGAACAGTACATATCATGGGTTAGCAAGATTTCTTCATAAAAAAATAAAAAAAAAATCCTTTCTATCTTGAAATAATTATTCTATCATCAATATCAAAATCTAGTCAGTAAAATCAAAGATTTGCAATGTGATCAAGAAACTAAATTCTTTTCACTAGATATTGCAAACCTGTATACTAAGTTACCTGTTCAAACAACTATTGACATCTTATGTTTATGGATGGGGTCTGCCTTTAGCAAAACACAATTTTGTTTTTTAACCCAAACATATTTCACTGCAGTTGTAGCATCTTTAGTGGGCTTTTATTTTATGGCTGTTAAAGATAAAGAATGTTCTTTACTGTCTGCATACATGTAAATATTAGTTTTTAAAATTTTAATTACAGATATTTGAAGAAACACTTAAAATCATGAATTCATAAAACCACACCAGGAAAACCACACCATATGGTAAAAAGGTATGAATTCATACATTTATGTGTTTCTTCAATTATCTGTAATTACAATTTTAAAAACTAATATTTACATGATACAAACAGTAAAGAACATTCTTTATCTTTAACAGCCATAAAATAAAAGCCCACTAAAGAGGCTGCAATTGCAGTGAAACATGTTTGAGTTAAAAAGAAAACTTTGTTTTGCTAAAGTTGGACCCTATCCAAAAACATATGTATTGTTAAAACAAGTACAGAAAAAAGAGCTTCAACCACAAGATAATATTGGCATCACTATGTACATTTAAAAAAGATGTTTCTTGTGAGCAAGTCACTGACCTAACTCGTTTGCTAAAAATAGTAATAAAATACAACTGTTTTGTTTTCAGTGGAAAACTACCATTAGCCTGATGGCCTGACAATGAGTACTCCACTGGCAGCCATCTTGGCATATATTTTCATTAGTTCACTGGAAGAAAAAGTCTGATGTTGTTCCTAGCAAGGCATACATGCCAGAGGTTGGAACATGTTTGATTTTAATTTTTGACTTGGGTATACCCGTTCGAAACTTTGCCTATTGCCTTCTCTCAATGTTACTTTAGGTAATTAGCTGTGACAATTGTGATCTTGTTTAATATTTTTGTCAAATTTAATTTTCTATGTATTATTTTAAAGGGTTTCTTAAAAATTCATTCTGATGAAGACATCATTAGAGGTGTTGAAACCTAGGTAAATTTACCTAACAGTTATCTGCAACTTGTTGGGTGCGTGATTCCTTTGTTGAAATTGATATATGGTTCCTGAGAGACAGCCATGTTTAGAACTCCTTTATTTAATAGTTTGTTATGAACTGGATTTTGGCTTCTTATGGCATCATCAGATAACTTAATACTAATCGGATAACCCACACAACTTCAGCAAGAATTCATAGCCACAAAAAGATTGCTGTACAAAGGTATTTGACATTTTATGACTATATAAATACAAAACACAAGAATAATGTAATATCTAAAGAGAAACTGAACAAGCAAATCTTATATTACAGTATCTTGAAATATTATTGTTATATAAATGTATAAGCAAAAAATTCTGTACAAGTGAGTAACGGAACACATATTGCTGTTTTATTTGTCGCAACACTATACATCCAGATATTAGCAATAGGATGGATAGGGTGTGTGTGTGCTGTGTGCGGGGGTGAGTCAGACTGCAGCGCATTCACGTCACTCAAGGCAGAGGTCCAATGTGGAGGCTGGCCACCTGGCCTCGCCCGTTCTTCCTGTGAGTGGGCAGGTGGCTGCTCCTTCAGCAGGGCTGAAGCAGGCACATGGGGGCAAAGGCTTGCTAGCTATTGGGAGCTCCAACATTAGGCAGGTGATGGAGCCCCTTAGTGAAATAGCGTACAGGGCTGGAAAGAAGTCCAACATGCACTCGGTTTGTCTGCCGGGGGGCCTCATCCAAGATGTGAAGATGTGGAGGCAGCCTTGTCTGCAGCTATCGAGCATACGGGGTGCAGTTGTCTGCAAGTAGTTGCTCACATCAGCACCAATGATGCCTGTCACTTGGGTTCTGAGGCAATCCTCAGTTCGTTCAGGCAGCTGGCGGATTTGGTGAAGACAGCTGGCCTCGCATGCGGGTTGCAAGCAGAGCTCTCTATTTGCAGCGTTGTTCCCAGAGTGGATTGGGGTACTTAAGGTTTAGAGCTGAGTGGAGGGCCTCAACGAGAGGCTTCGTCGACTCTGTGATGGTCTTGGTTGCAGATTTATAGACTTGTGCTATTGGGTGGGGAATTGTAGGATGCCCCTAGACAGGTCAGGGGTGCACTACACAAAGGAAGTGGCTATTCAGGTAGCAGATTACTTGTGGCGTGCACATAGGTTTTTTTTAGGCTAGGCAGTAGTGCGAGGTGTCCTGATGAACACTCACCAGTGAACGTGCAGGCAGGGAAATCAGGACGTGCTCAGTGTAAAGACACTTCAGCTGTCAAGATATTAGCAGTAAATTTTCAGAGTTTTCGGAATAAACTTCCTGAATTTACTGCCTTCCAGGAAGCGTGTGGCACGCAAATTATTCTTGGGACTGAGACCTGGCTGAACCCTGAGATAGGAAGTTCTAAAATATTTAGTGAGGGTTGGAACGTATATTGGAAAGACAGATTATACACTATAGTCGGTGGTGTCTTCATTGCAGTTGACAAAAGTATTGTGTCTACTGAGGTTGAAGTAGAGTGTGATTGTGAAGTTATCTGGACACGTTTAACAGGGTTTTATTACCGGCCACCACGATCCACGATGACAGTTCTAGAATCATTCAAAGGGAGTCTTCACACTGTATCACAGAAGTACCCGGATCATACTATATTAGTCAGAGGTGACTTCAACCTACCTAGTATAGACTGGGACGTCTATGGATTCATTACAGGTTGTACAGACAAGCCGTCGTGTGAACTGCTTTTGAACACATTGTCTGAAAACTGTCTTAAGCAGCTAAATCAACAGCTAACACATAATGGAAATATTTTGGATCTGGTAGCCACGAACAGACCAGACCTCATTGACGGTGTCAGTGTTGAAACAGGGATTAGTGATCATGATATTGTCATTACGACTATGGTTACAAAAGTTAAAAAGTCGGTCAAGAAGACTGGGAGAGTATTCTTACTAGAAAGAGCAGATAAGCAGTTGTTAGCATCCCACTTAGTAAATGAATCGACTTCATTTACTTCTGGTATGATGACATGGAAGAATTATGGGCAAATTTTAAACACATTGTAAATCATGCATTGGAGAAGTATGTGCACAAAAGAGGGTTACGGATCTAAAATACCCACCGTGGTTTAACAGCGCAATTCGGAGAATGCTCAGGAAGCAAAGACAGTTGCACTCGCGGTAGAAGAAAGATTTGGAGAAAGAGGACAGGTGAAAGTTAGTAGAGATTTGTGCTGCTGTAAAAAGAGTGATGCGTGAAGCATACAACATCTACCACCATCATACCTTAGCAAAAGATCTTGCTGAAAACCCAAGGAAATTGTGGTCTTATGTAAAACCAGTAAGTGAGTCGAAGGTTTCCATCCAGTCAATCACTGATCAGGTAGATCACATAACTAATGAGGAAGTATTGAATAGGATTGGGGAGAAGAGGAGTTTGTGGCACAACTTGACCAGAAGAAGGGATTGGTTGGTAGGACATGTTCTGAGGCATCAAGGGATCACCAATTTAGTATTGGAGGGCAGCATGAAGGGTAAAAATCATAGAGGGAGACCAAGAGATGAATACACTAAGCAGATTCAGAAGGATGTAGGTTGCAGTAGATACTGGGAGATGAAGAAGCTTGCACAGGATATAGTAGCATGGAGAGCTGCATCAAACCAGTCTCAGGATTGAAGACCACAACAACAACAACAACAACATCATTTGAGGCTGACTGCAGTACAGTTTTACTGCCACCAACTTATATTTCGCGGAAAGACCACAAAGGTAAGATATGAGAGATAAGTGCTTGTACAGAGGCATATAGGCAGTCATTTTTCCCTCGTTGTGTTTGGGAGTGGAACAAGGAGAGAAAATGCTAGTTGTGGTACGAAGTACCCTCTGCCACGCACCGTATGATGGATTGCGGAGTATGTATGCAGATATAGATGTAGAACACTACTATGTCATGTGGACAAACTGGTGAATGTGATGAACAGACCAAGGAAATGGAGGGGGTAGGGGGGGAAGGAGTATGGAATTTGTAATAACAAGCATTTCATCTAATGGTGAGACAAATAATAACTGGATGTTGCTATGTTATAAAGGTGAGTAATGGAATGGTGTTTGGTCATTGAGGACTTGAGGACCACATGAAGGTTCTTTTTTTGGTGTTTATTAATGGCTTTAACTTCAAGTAATGTTATTCTTCTGCCTTTAGTACCTTTATGGAGAACATGACATTTCACATTATATGAATGACATTCATTTCAAACATGTTCAGCAAAGGTGGGATCTTTCTTTTCCAGTTTCCAACTCCTTTAATGCTTACTCAGTCTAGTTATAGTAATTATAACCCTACCTGATTGATATACATATAATCTGCCACACAGTTTGCAGGAAATTCTATGAACTGCACTTTGTTCTAAATATGGAATATTATCTTTATTGTTGAACAGAAAATGGGCAATGTGGTGCTGGTGCATTAAGGTGGAGTATATCCCCTAGATTTCAGTTTCCTGGCAAGAAACTGTGAAGTTCTATCCACATGTAGGAAGGGGCCCATTTGTGCTGCCTGTGGTGGATAAAAGAATGCTGTCATCCTCTGTCTCTTCTTTTTGCTGAGTATGTTGTCAATTAGGGGTAGTAGATAGTAGGCAGTGCATTATGGACTGGAGGGTGCAGGTTTGAGTGTTGTAGGATGCTGGGAACTGGGTGATTTTACTGTGTCTGTAGAAGTTACTTTCCTGTATATCTTAAGAAAGTGCTGTTGCTTACTGATGTCAATGATGAGATATAAAAGGTTGACAGAGTCTCCTTCCAACACCAACATCCTTGTAAACTTGATTTACTGTGGTGTGAATTGAAACGTTGAAAACATTTAATTAAGTATCTGGTGGTACCTGTCCACAAGTGAAGTACATCATCCACACACCTAGTCCAATACTGTATTTTAGAACTTAGAGACTCCTTATCTAAAAATGTTTGCTCAGAATTATCCATAAACACTTCAGCTAATAAGGGGCTCAGTGGGGAACCCATTGCTAGCTCATCTGACTAACAGTATGGAGCCTGTTGAAACTGGAAACAATTTTACTTTAAGTTTGTTTCAGTTGCCATTCTTATATCTTCCATGTCCACTGAATTTGTTCAGTTGTTATGTAGCAATGCTTTTAAAATTTCCATTGCCTCTGCATGTTGGAAATAGTCTGCTAACAATCTTTATAAAGCTATGAATTATTGCTGAAGTTATATACACTATCTGTTTAGTATTAAGTTACCTGACAATGGCCTAAGGAGCCGAAAGCAAGTCCATATGTCTATGTGCCTCCAAGCACCAATGGAATATTCCATAAATATTATCAACATGTAATGTATACTTACTTCTCCACTTCTTCTGTGAGGTTGAGGCAGATGACGATCTTAGTGGCTGTTGGTGCTTCATGGTTCTTCCACTGACTGACTGTGAGTGGGGCCAGTGAGCTGCCACACTCACCTAATATCCCTGACGTCATGATTACATGACTGGATGTAGCATTCCTATTGGCTCCTGCCAATTTGCAAGTGGGGTTGGAGGAATGCTGTATTCCTATTGGTTCCTGGTGGAACAAAACCTGTTTCAATTGTCCTCAGTCGAGCCCCATACACCAAATTGAGCAGCTGTGGTTCATTCAGCCTGAAGTAAGGGAATAGGAGGGATTCATGGCTATCATCACTGAAAAGGATGCTTACAGGTAATACTGTTATTAATCTGATCTCTCATCTTGTTAATTGAACACATTATCACAGTACATCCTCAGGAGGACTCTACATACTGAGATACTGCAGTAAAATAGTACAAAACTGAGCCAAAGCATCCAGCAAAAGACATAATATATCACAATACCTCTATTTTTTTTTACATCAGCACAAGAGCACTCCATAGTGAGATCCTTTCTGTTCAACAGATCAACAAAGTTTCAGGGATGGGAGCCAATTGGAACGCTGCTGTCACCTTGTAGTGGCACATGGAGCCAGAGCCTTAGTAGGAGCCTGACACCCATATCATGAAGATGTGTGTGTTTGGCACTCTGTCTGGTGCCCATCAGTGCCTGGGTAACAGACACTCATGAAAATGACCATAAATGGTGGCTTACATATCACAATTCATTCCATACCTTTGTGCTTACAGTTATTACATCATGGAAAGTGGGGGCATGGGGTTGCAGGTATGAGCTTTACCCAAGTTGGGGAGGGGAGGAGCCCTGTCTTCCACAAATTGATTAAATAAAGAATATGCAAAGTGAATTGAACAATATATTATTATGTCCTCTACAGTGTAGTTGACATTGATTTGAATTTCGTGTCATGAGATCCTTCCTCTCCAGCAGCTCAGCACAGACTGAGTGTTTTTCCTGCCAATTCACAAGTGGTGGAGGATAAGGGAAGGGAGAAAGAGAAGGGAGGAAATGGGGGAGTGAGGGGGAGGGCTGGGGGATTTTACAGAACGGAGAAAAGTGGCTCAGAACTGAACTGGGGAAAGAGTAACAAAAAAAGGTCTCTTCCCCAGAGGGGTGGGGGAGAAGGAAGGGGAGGGGTGCGAGAGGTTTCTCAGAAGGATGTATCATCCCAATGAGTCATAAATCAACTCAATGGGGTCATAAATTACTTAACAGAAAAATAGATTACCATCATAAGTCAATGAGCTGTCACAATTTAATTAATTAGTATATCAATTTGATATTAAAAGAGGCCCTGTACCCCTCTTTTCCCACACCTTTATGTAAACAGAGTCTCAAAGAAGAGCTCCATTCACCAGTCAGTCTGAAGCACATTGACAAACAATGTGTCTTATTACTTAGTTAACATCTTACTACATATTTACTTTTGTGGCTTGGTGGACTATTCACCTGTCTACCTATAAGTCTAGACGTGCAGTTCAGCAAAGTCCTTCAAGGCATGCTCACCTGTAGCAAACCCCATGACCTGTTTTACACATAAGGAGTTAAGGAAATAAGGTTGATGGTACTGGAATTGCTGTCATAGATGCAAGATTACCTCAGTATGTTTTTGCCCATCCATACAAATAACTTCCCTCCATATCTTTCAGATTATCTGAAATTTTCTCCACAAAAATGGCAAAGCCATCAAGCAAATGCTAGAGATTCATCTGTATTTTTTTTCTGTGACAATGAAGTACATTGTTTCATGGTAATCTTTTTCAGATAGGATGCTATCTTAGAGCAGTTGTATTGCTGCTTACATTTTCTCCTATTGTTTGGTAAGGATGAGATAACAGTGTTTCATTTTATGGACATCATACATGAATGATGCATTGTATGTACAGTATTTTGAGGTGCTACTACATCACATACTTAACTGTAACTCTAACTCTGAATAAATAGCACAGTTCATAATATAAATACCATCTTCCCCATTCTTTATTTGTAGTTATGAAAGCTTTATTGTTGTAGAAGTTTTATTTTTATAGAAGTTTTATTGTTGTAGAAAAATTTACAGGTCAGCCTCTAGCATTAGCTTGATGACCTCGCCATTTTCTTGGAGCAAAGCAAACAACATAATCTGACAATGTTCTTTAAAGGTTGTAATAAATATTACACTCATAAAAATAATTAAGGAAGGTGTTGTATTAAAGCGCCGGCAGACAGGCACATGAACAAAACACACAAACACATACACAGAATTACGAGCTTTCGCAACTGGCAGTTGCTTCGTCAGGAAGGAAGGAAGGAGAGGGAAAAATGAAAGGATGTGGGTTTTAAGGGAGAGGGTAAGGAGTCATTCCAATCCCGGGAGCGGAAAGACTTCCCTTAGGGGAAAAAAAGGACAGATGTACACTCGCACACACACACACACACATATCCATCCGCACCATGTGGAAGTTTCTTTCTGTTTTATTTATAAGGAAGGTGTTGGTATGATTAGGTAAGGAAAGACCGATAAATAAGAGATATAGTTAGCATAAATTAGTAAATGTTCATTATGACTGAAATATAATTTTATAAATAAGCATATTTGTTATTATAATTCTGCTGGTCTTACAAATAAGAATTTACTTGTAGAAGTTTTCTTTCACTTATAGAAGTTTCCTTTCTTCTGGCTGCCTTTTGCAGCAATATTTTGCCAGTTTACCAATTATATAGCTCCAAACTGGGAGCCCAACTACAAATTAGAGTGCTACAAGTCATTCATATTGTGTAATGCTTGATTAATGAAATTTCACTTCCAAAATGATCTTGATCTCTCATAAGAGAAGCAAATTATTAATTTTTATATTCTATTAGAAAGTTGTTTTAGCTCTTATATAAATTGCAACAACAGTAGGAAAAATGTTTAATTTATTTTGTAGACTTTAGTTTAAAAATAAGATATATCCTAAAAAATGTTACAATAAAGTACGCAGAAATTTGCAAAGATATGTACAAAATTGTATACAAAGACAGGAGATGAAACACATTCTGCTGGTCTGTAGATGGCCAAGTGGACATGGTCACTGATGTCAGAATGCGGATGGTGCAAGACTATATCCCAAGTGGCGCAAAGAGCTCAGCTGTGGAAATCTCATCATCTGTATCTTGTTTGCATGGATCCAGCTCTGTGTCACTGAAAACTGGTTGCTCTCGAGCAGCACGGGCCCTCTTTTCACTGTAAGATACAAATAAAAATTACATTAGTTGTGTTGATTATGGAGAACACATTACAGAAGCACATGTTATTGCTGTTACTATTGTTCCATTTAGTTGAAGACTATTTTCGGTTGACCCAAAAGTGGTTGCTACTTTAAACCCCTCTTTTTTCTGTCCACTAACTTTTAGGGTTCTCTTTCAGTTATGTCAGTTGATGTTAGGTGGATTAGCACCACAGATGATTATCTCATAAGTCATCATTAAAGTGGGTAAAGAAACCTCTTATACTTTAATGGATATTTAGCTCTGTCCATTTTTTTGCTTTATTCATTCAGTTTGAACAGTATTCCAATGGAAGTGTATTGTTATTTGCTTGTGTATTGTAAGTGCCTAATACAGAAAAATATTAATTGTGGTGTAATGTTTCTGTTTTTGTGGGTTGTTGGAAAATATAGAGCCAAAGAGGGTCGAACACAGCTCCAAAACAAATATTCTCTCTTGAAATGAAAGTGTTACTGTCTTATTCCAAATCATGAGTATCTTTCTGATTGTTTTACGCACTGAATTTTGTGCCACTACTCACGTCTAACATCAAGTTTTGACAGTTAACGTTTTCATCAAACAAGCATCAGCCTAGCACAGAGGGTGGGAAAAAATATGAAAATACAAAATATTACCATGTATAATGTAGTGACAAAAAACCGCTGTCAGTCAAAACAGCTTCCAACAGGTTATGTATGGCTTTGAAGTTACTCTTATACCATTATTCCTGAAAAATAGTGAAAACTCTGGTTATGATGAGGGAGATGGACAGCAATCATGCACCCTTCGCTCCAAAGCAGACCACAAAGTTTCAATAATGTAGTGACGTGGTGACAGTGGAAGCCAGGGGAGATGCGACAATTCATCTTTGTGATCATAGAATCAGTCCTGGATGATGTGCACTGTGTGAACAGGGGATCTGTCATCTTGGAATATAGCATCACCACTGGGAAACAAATAGTATACCTATCAAATGATGTTTTTCCAGTGATCCATAGTCCAGGTTTTAGGGATTTGGTAGCAGGCTTTTCCTGTTACAGGTATTAGTGTCACTGATGAGTGGTTTTGGAATTCCAGCTCACCCCACAATTTCATGCTTGTGAAAATCCAATCATATTGTTTTGCTGCAGATGGGGTTAGCATGTGCAACATTCAGTTTTGTAGTGACTTCTGCAAGTGTCGTCCTATTATTTTTCGCCATAATTCTCTTCAGTGACTATCATGATCACTCAGCACACACTTTTGTTTACTGTGTGACTTAGTGTATAATGCTTTCCTGCTTTCCCTATATGCTATATAAATCTTCAAGATGGTGCATCATGAAACACCAAGCACTTTGGTTACCTCGGTTCTGGAAGCACTCACCATATGAGCACCAACAGTTTGCCCAAGTTCAATTTCACTCAACTCCGCCATAATGTACTCACAACTACATGAGCACTTTCCTGATCATGACTGACACTTGCAACATACTGAGGGCATTTGCACAGATGCCATATTTGATCAAATACAGCAGTGCCACCTGCAGCCTTGGCTAGCATCTAGATTTATATTGAAGCATGCATTTCTCGCAGCATTTCTGTTATTTGTCCAACCCCCGTATGACATTGTGCTGAACAAGTTTTAGCACAATGAGTGGGAGTTAGGTATCTGACTGAAGCATCAAAGTATACATATTTTCTCTTGAAATGTGTTTAAACCGATCCATTGTAGATCAGAAGAAATAAAAAATCAACAGTTACAACAGTACGAGAAAAAATGATCTTAAATAAAACAAATCACATAAAATACTGCACAAGATGTGGCCACACCATTAGAAGTAATGCATGAGTGAAATCAGTAAATGAAATGAATACTCAAAATTCTTAAGTGTTTACGTTGACAAGAATCTGAACTGGAACTCAAATTTTTAAAATCTGTGATTCTCAGGTTACAGGTAATATCAGATTTTGGAGATAAAAATGTCATAATAGTTAACCTACATTTAACATGTTCATTAAATTAGGTTTTGTGTCATCATATATTGGGGTAACTCTTCACTGATTATGAAAATTTTTGTTGCACAGAAGTGTGTAAAACAGCAATATGTGGCATCCACTCTAAAACCATAAACAGTTGGGCACAGTGACAAAAACTAACAGTACCTTTGTGCTCTTATGAAGTTTGCTATCAACAACCAATCACAGTTTGAAAACAACAATAACATTCATAAATGTAATAGTAGATGCAGAAATGACTTTGCTTAGCCTTAGTGTGACACAGAAAGGAGTGAAGAATTTAGATATTCAACTGTATTCAACCATTAAAATAAAAGATAATCCACTCAATGATTTAAGAAATTTAGTAGCTAATAAAATTAACTTCAAATGCCAACTGAAATTGTATCTGCTTGACAATTCCTGTTCCACAGAAGAAGGTGTAATAATGTGGTGTGTGTGTGTGTGTGTGTGTGTGTGTGTGTGTGTTAAAGAGAGAGTGAGGGATAGATGTCAGAACATAGATACGCTTAAATCAGTGTACATTAAAAAAAACTGAAGACAGTCATGTTTATCGTCAGTATGTTGTCATATCTTTCACTGAGAAATTGTTTCCACATTATAACAAGATATAGCAATTATATTCCTTGGCATGTGCAATTCACTATGTAACACTTTTGCTTGGCAGAGGATAATTAATATTGCCACTAGGTCTTTCATCACCTGCCTAATTATATAAAGAGCCAGGCTGACAGCAAATCTGAATTTTAAAGAAAATTGAAACATCAGGGCAGCTCATTCTATTCTACACAAGAATTTTTGTTTAAAATCTTTAATATTATACAACACAAAAAATTACACACTTACTTCAATTACTAAACATAATATGTTTTGCTGTTAAATTAGTTTGTAACAAGTCATCCTACAACCACATCTCAATAAAAATTAATGTAAAAATCTATTGACTGGCTAATTGAACATCATTATAATACATTACACAAATGTCTCACTAAATTTAAAGTATCTTAATGTACAAATCAAAAAATTTACAAGATTCTATCTTATGTATTAAGTCTCTCATTGAATTAAATATATTGTTGTACCTTTTAATGTACAGAAATGAATATCCTAATTATAAGTCTAAAATTAATAAAGAGGGATTTGCAGAAAAGTCTGTTAAAAGCTGTATTAAAATTTTGTACTGCCACATGTCTATTGAACAATGGAAAATCCAGGCTGGAATGTAACAGTATTATGAAAAGGATAGTTCACACTCATCATGTAGTGGAGATACTGTGGCACATACAGGAACAGCAAACAGACTGTTAGAAAGTGAGCTTTTGGCCAACACAACATACACACAAGCAATCACACAAATGCAACTTACACACACATGACCACAGTCTCTGGCTGCTGAGGTCAGACTGCCTTCAGCAGTACATAATGCAAGTGGCAACTGGATGGTGAGAATAAGGAGGAAGCTGGAACAGGGAGGGGGGGCAATAGCAGGGTAGAGGTAGGGGATGGTACAGTGCTGCTTGTGAGAGCATACAGGGGCAATGTGGAGAGATGGTAGGGCAGCTAGGTGTAGTTGGTAGATTAGATGGCAGGCTGGAGGGAGGGAGGGAGTAGTGGAAAAGGAGAGAAGTAAAACGGCTGAGGGCACATTGGTGGAAAAGAGGCTGTATAGTACTGGAATGGGAACAGGGAAAGGGTTAAATGGTTAAGGACAATGACTAACAAAGGTTGAGGCCAGGAGGGTTATGGGAATGTAGGATATATTGCAGGGAGAATTAGACCTGCGCGATTCATAAAAGCTTGTTGATGGGGAGGATCAGATGGCACAGGCTGTGGTGACGCAGGCACTGAAATGAAGAATGTCATGTTGGGTGGCATGCTCAGCATTGAAGTGCTCCAATTGTTTCTTGGCCATAGTTTGTCGGTGGCCATTCATGCAGACAGACAGCTTATTGGTTGTCATGCCCATGTGGAATGCAGCAAAGTGATTGCATCTTAGCTATCAGATCACATGACTGGTTTCAGAGGTAGCCCTGCCTTTGATTGGTTAGGTGGTGCTTATGACTGGACTGGAGCAGGTGGTGGTGGGAGGAGCTATGGGACTGGTCTTGCATCCAGGTTTATTACAGGGATATCAGCCATGAGGCAAAGGTTATGGAGCAGAGGTTGTGTAGGGTTGGGCAAGGTTGTTGTGTAGGTCCAGTGGGCAAGATGTTGTGTAGGTTCAGTGGGTGGCAGAACACCACTGTGGAGGTGTGGGAAGGATAGTCATGGCAGGAGAGTTTAGCAGATGGTGAGAAGGTATGCCAAGGAGGTTTGGTCCTGATTGATATGGTTTTGCAGGACTGTGATTGTGAGGGTAAAGGATTGGTGGAATCTGCATAGATGGAGGTCACTGTAGAAGGAAGGTTGGCAGCCGGAGATGGTTAATTTGATGGTAAGGCAATTTGGAGGGATTCCATGATCCAAGAAACAGTGCAGGAACAGTTTGTTGGACTGGGTTCTGGCTAGGTGATGAGGAAACTTTTCTGTATTGACACAACCACCGAGGATGTTCCATTGTGGCTGGTTACTGTGCCTGCACAGAGAAAATCTCTGCTCTTGTTGACCAACACCTTCAACTTATTACCCACAACCTATCCTCCTATATAAAAGACACGAGTTATTTCCTCCACCGACTCTCCACAGTTCAAACCTCCAATCAGAAGGATGGACATGCAAAGGTTCCACAGTTCCCTGTTCAAGGCACATGGTGTCCTGCTCGCCACTACTGATGCCGCCTCCCTTTACTCTAACACTACTAATGCCCATAGCCTTACTGCTATTGAACACTACCTTTCCTAATTTCCAACTGATTCCAAAGCAATAACCTCCTTCATAACTGCTATGACCAATTATATCCTCACCCACAATTACTTCTCCTTTGAAGGCATTACATACAAACAAATCTGGTGTATGACTGTGGGCACCTGTGTGGTGCCATGCTATGCCAACCTATTCATGGGACATCTAGAGGTATTATTCCTAAACACCCAGAACCCCAAACCTGTCACCTGGTTCAGATTCATTCATGACATCTTTGTGATCTGAATCAGCCAGCCAGTGTGGCCGAGCTGTCCTAAGAGCTACAGTCTGGAACTGTGTGACCACTACGGGTGGAGGTTTGAATCCTGCCTTGGGCATGGATGTGTGTGATGTCCTTAGGTTAGTTAGGTTTAAGTAGTTCTAAGTTCTAGGGGACTGATGACGTCAGCAGTTAAGTCCCAAAGTGCTCAGAGCTATTTGAACCATTTGATCTGGATCAACAAGAGGTTATCCACATTCCTCCAGAATTTCAATACCTTCTCCCCCATCACTTCACCTGGTCCTATTCACTCCAACAAGCCACCTTTTTCAATGTTGACCTTCATCTCAAAGATGGGTACATCAGTACCCATGCCACTACAGACCCTACCAGCACCAGCAATAGCTCCACTTTGTCAGCTCCACCGATTTCATATCAAGAAGTCCCTTCCATTCATCCTAGCTGCCCATAAACATTGCATCTTTAGCGATGAGTGGCCCCTCTAGAATATACAGTGGGTCTCAACGAGGCCTTCACAGACTGTAATTATCCTCACAGCCTTGTAGAAAAATGGTTCTCCCATGCCTTAATGTCTTATCTCTCCATTCACCACCACCTCTCAAAGTCCCACCATTTGGCCACAGAGGAGCATTCTCCTTGTGATGGAATAACTGCCTCACATTCTCCACCAGGATTTCGACTACCTCTTGTAGTGCTCTGAAATGAGGAATGTTCTACCCGTTGTCCTTCCCACCCCGTCTACAGCAGTATTCTGCTGCCCACTGAACCTACACAACAACCCACCCATCCCTACACATCCCTGCTCCATAACCCTTGTCTCAGAGCTGATATCCCTGTAATAGACCTAGATGCAAGACCTGTCCCATAACTCCTCCCATCACCAACTGCTCCAGTCCAGTCACAAGCATCAAACCCATCAAAGGCAGGGCTATGTGTGAAACCCATCATGTGATCTACACTACTGGCCATTAAAATTGCTACACCACGAAGATGATGTGCTACAGACATGAAATTTAACCGACAGGAAGAAGATGCTGTGATATGCAAATGATTAGCATTTCAGAGCATTCACAAAAGGTTGGCGCCGGTGGCGACACCTACAACGTGCTGACATGAGAAAAGTTTCCAACCAATTTCTCATACACAAACAGCAGTTGACCAGCGTTGCCTGGTGAAACGTTGTTGTAATGCCTCGTCGAAGGAGGAGAAATGCATATCATCATGTTTCTGACTTTGATAAAGGCTGTATAGTAGCCTATCGCAATAGCAGAATATGGAATCAGTGGGTTCAAGAGAGTAATATGGAACGCCATGCTGGATCCCAAGGGCCTCATGTCACTAACAGTCGAGATGACAGGCATCTTATCCACATGGCTGTAACGGATCATGCAGCCACGCCTCGATTTCTGAGTCAACAGATGGGGACGTTTGCAAGACAACAACTATCTACACAAACAGTTTGATGACGTTTGCAGTAGCATAGACTATTAGCTCAGAGACCATGGCTAAGGTTACTCTTGATGCTGCATCACAGACAGGAGTGCCTGTGATGGTGTACTCAAAAACGAAACTGGGTGCACAAATAGCAAAACATGCCATTGGTTACATGACTTGGTTACCTCTTGTTTGCATTGACAGCAATTTGAAAGTGGACGTTACATTTCAGATGTGTTATGACCCGTGGCTCTGCCCTTCATTCAATCCCTGCAAAATCCTACATTTCACCAGGATAATGTTGCAGGTCCTGTACAGGCCTTTCTGGATACAGAAAATGTTCGACTGCTGACTTTGGCACAGAAAGGGGTAAATTATGCTGCCACAAAAGTCTTTGGTCACCTACCAAACAGCATCAAAAGCCTGACAGATAGTCAACCAACATTTAAAAACAAATTAAAAGAATTTCTAGATGACAACTCCTTCTACTCATTGGCTGAATTTTTAGATATAAATTAAGGGAGGGGAAAAAAACTAACTTAAACTTTAGTGTCATGCAATATTTTTTGTAATGTAATATCGTGTACAGACATCTTTCATTAACCTGACACGTTCCACATCATCACGACGTGTCATATTCATGATCTATGGAACAAGTATTAATCTAATCTAATCTGCCCTGGCCAGCACATACTCCAGATCTCTCACCAATTGAAAACGTCTGGTCAATGGTGGCCGAGCAACTGGCTCGTAACAACACGGCAGTCACTACTCTTGAAGAACTGTGGTACAATGTTGAAGCTGCATGGGCAGCTGTACCAGTACATGCCATCCAAGCTCTGTTTGACTCAATAGCCAGGCTTATCAAGGCCATTATTACGGCCAGAGGTGGTTGTTCTGGGTACTGATTTCTCAGGACCTATGCACCCAAATTGATTGAAAATGTAATCACATGTCAGTTCTAGTATAATATATTTGTCCAATGAATACCTGTTTATCATCTGCATTTCTTCTTGGTGTAGCAATTTTAATGGCCAGTAGTGTAAAAGCTAAACTGCAATCTTTGTGCTGCATACTGCTTGGACATGACAACCAACAAGCTGTCTGTCTGCATTAACAGCTACCTACAAACTGTGGTGAAGAAACATTTGGACCACCCCATTGCTGAGCATGCCACCCATCATGGCATTCTTCATTTTAATGACTGCCTCACCACAGCCTGTGTCACATGGATCCTTCACACCAACACAAGCTTTTCTGAATTGCGCAGGTGGGAATTCTCTCTGCAATATATCCTACATTCCCACAACCCTCCTGGCCTCATCATTTGTCCTTTTCCATCTACTGTCAGATCCACAACAAAGTACACACCACAATTTTAAATGTAACATCTGCAGTGACATCTCTGGTAGTGGTATTGAACCTGTAGTCAGTGGGCTTTTGCACAGTGTATACATAAACAATGTTTGTTTTAAATGTAACACCTGCAGCAACATCTCTGGTAGTGGGCTTGAATCTGTAATCAGCGGGGTTTTGCACAGTGTATACATAAACAATGTGAGAATGGAATGTTGTGTTTTGTCTGTTGCATTTTAAAATGAGTGCAAAATATCTGAATCATCATGAGGCAGTGTTTCTTGCAAATCATCTTGTTGGAGCTGGTTTCCTATTTAATGCATGGTGTATGAAGCATGAGAGGTTGCTTCAATGGACTGTCAAATACCCAGTAAAAGTACATGCTTGGGGATGTGTCTCTAAACACAGTTTTGTCTATTTGTACTTATTTACAGCTAATTTAGGTGCTGAAAAAATGTTCAATGTATATCAAGAATGCCTTCTGAGGTCTGTTAAGAAGCTATTTTGTTTGAATGAGGCAACCTGGGTGGTTCAAGAGGATAATGAGCCAAGACATTGCATCCGTTTCAGTACATCATGGAAACAAGACAATGCGGTGTCCACAATGGACTGGCCTGCATTGTCTCTGGATGCAAATGTGATCAAAAATGTTTGATATTATATTAAGATGAAGGATAAAGGAAAGCCAATATACACCTGGAATTATCTGTCATATAAAATCAGGACGATATGGAGATAATTACCCAGAGAATATGCAGAAAATGTCGTGAAAAGAATGCCAAAAAGGTTCTAAGCTATAATCAATAATAGGGCAATAAACATGTATTTTTAATAGTGTCTCTTATTTCATGTAGATAACAGCACACACTTTCTTGTGGAATGGAGTGTAGCCCTTCCCTGTATCCAGTCAAAAACTACACAGCCCTCCATCCCACTAACACATCCTCAGTCTCTTTACTTCTCTCCTTTTCTGCTACACCCCTCCTCTCCCCTCCCTCCGTCTAATCTCCTTACTGCACCTAGCTGCCCTACCGTCTCTCCACCTCATCCCTATATGCTCCTACAAGCAGCAATTTAATGTCCCCCACACCTACCATGCTATTCCTCCCTCTCTCTGCCCTAGCCTCCTCCTTACCCCCACCAGCCGATTGCCTCTCCCTTCGTGCACTACTGCACGCAGTCTGGCCTCAGCAGCCAGAGACCTTGGTCATGTATGTGTGAGTTACATTTGCATGATTACATGTGTGTTTGTTGTCTATTTTTGATGACGGCCTTGTTGATCAAAGGCTCACTTTGTGACAGTAATTTTGTTGTACCTCTCTGTGACTCAGCATCTCTGCTATATGGTGAGTAGCAACTATCCTTCTCATGATATTGTTATAACTCTATTGAGACTGACTTTAATGTTCATGTAATCAAAAAAAATAATTAATTTTGCCAGTTGTATAATGAACTGAAATCCACTTAAATATGTGAGAAACAAAAGTTTACCTGGGATAGTCTTGAGGAATTCTAGTAACGAGTTCTGAAAAGTTAGAAAAATGTACCATATCTTTGTTCTCTTACTTAGCACAGATTTTTAGTTAATTTGAAGTGGGTTATTTGTTCAGAATACTGTTGAATTAATAAAACCTCAGTCTTTGTTTTAAAAGAGTCAGTTCCTATAAAGTTTAACAGAATTTCGTTTCTCTGGCTGCGTTTTCCCATTTTTGCCTGATCCAGAGAGGAAGATCACCCTTGGAAACAAAACAGACTATGTCTGATTTTCATTTTTTAAATTACATTTGATGTTCAGTACATCATGTACCTGTGAGCACCTGCCCAAACATGGATAATTGGTGGATTGAATGAATGTAGATGTAATTGCAAAAGAAAGCTTATGGGTGAATTTTGGTGGACTTTTTTGGTATAGCTTTGTGGCAGAGCCTCATAAACAGCAGTTGAGTTCAACTTCCATAGCTGGCTTGAGGCGCCTCTCGGGCCAGTCCAGCATTCTCTGTGTGGGTTTCCGTAAAGGGCGCCCTCATGAATGGTTCTTTCAGAGCCATGCGACAGGGATGCATTTGTTCAAACTTTTAGACATTGAACTGATGGAAAATTTTGTGAAAGAGTAAACAGATGCGGCCTCTCCTGTTTTCTGATTGGAGGAGATATCTGGTACCACTAAAGAATTCGTGTTGTTAATTGATGTGCTGCATCTGTGCATATTTAGTTGGTGATTTTGGACGGGAGTTTGTTCAGATTTTTCGAATAAGGACCTTTATGTAAATTTTAAAGTCATTTGTTAGAAGCATTATGGAGTCCTCACAGGTGATAATCTCACTATCATTTAGTTAAATTCAGATGGGATTGAATTTATCTTCTATCCGGTCGTGTCTCACTTCATTTATCGTGATTCTAATTGAGTTTCAGCTCTGACTACTCAGCTTTTGCTTGAAAATCGTGGGGGTTATTCTGTGAATGAGTCTTTGTGTGTGTGAAGATATGCACGTCAGTGTTGCACCATGACCCAGCCTATTCCTTGCTGAATAACGATGGTTAATGCAATTTAGGATTGTGGAATCATAGAGCTAGAATTTTTGTATGTGTTCCGTGTTTAACTAGGTTCAGGGGTATGCTCCACTTTGTAAATAAATGTGCTCTAATCAACAATTTAGTTCATTAAACTTTTCTCCGGTGTTTTCCAGCACGCAATCCTTCCTCCTGTGATCATTAACCTCTTGCACCTGACCGAGCGAGGTGGCGCACTGGTTAGCACATTGGACTCGCATTCGGGAGGACGACGGTTCAATCCCGCGTCCGGCCATCCTGATTTAGGTTTTCCGTGATTTCCCTAAATCACTCCAGGCAAATGCTGGGATGGTTCCTTTGAAAGGGCATGGCCGACTTCCTTCCCCATCCTTCCCTAATCCGATGAGACCGATGACCTTGCTGTTTGGTCTCTTCCCCCAAACAACCAACCAACCATCTTGCACCTGTAACAGAAAGTTACTAGAAACATTTAATAAAGTTCAGTCCCCGAGCAGTCGGCTCTAAGTGGGCTAGTTAGATTTCTTCCCCTCTGAGTATTTTATTTGGGACTGAATGCAGGGCAAAACTTGAGTTTACGTTTCTGGGGCTTCAGATGACTTGACACTCAGGGGGAAATTTTAAGCAGTATTTTCTCCAGTAGGAAGATCGCGGCTACTAAAAGTCTCTGCTACAGGGTGTAACATCGTCCCAGCAAAGAATCAGCTACTAATATTTAGACTCAAAGGAATTACAGACATTGGCTGCAAACGGGCATTGATTGAAATCAATCCAGACACAGTGGTTAATGCAGCTGTACGGACTACCATAGCACACCTCACCATGAGATGCAGATTCTCAACTTACCCACACACTGCTAATGTAGTGCCCCTTGCCCATTTCCATCATTAATTGTAGAATTTCGCCAATTCCGTTAAGAGTCCAAGCCTGGTGTGCATCTGCTCTGAAGAGATTTAGCTGCTTGAAGTTTCGGATGAGGTTATCTCGAAAACTATACATCGGGTAAAAATAATGGGTAAGACAAGTTCGTAAGCTCAAAGGGTGACATCAAATGATACTACACGTGATTTCCAGTCCCCGTCCCCAGTAACATTTTGGTCAAAAAAATACAGTCCTATCAAGAAACCGTTTAAAATTCCACACGAGACCATTAACGACCATTTGTCAATGGGTCTGTGCCAGTGTGGATTGACAGGGACCAATAATGACAATCATGACGATTTAAGTTGCCATTGTTTTTGAATGTGACTTCATCGGTGAACATAACATTGACAGAAATGCACGCGTGTTTGCATATTTTTCGTCGTTAATGCATGTGTCAGTGTGATATGATACACATGATAATTTTGTGGCTTCAAAATCCTCAAAACAGTTGATTTCGGTATTCCAGTTTGTCTCTAAATCGCATGGCTACTGATAGGCACAAGAGAGAACGGTAAGGGTATGAGCGACATTTTCATTGTATTCGCGATGACGAGTTGGACATTGCATGTATCCATTTCGAGCTCGTTGAGTGCAATTTCGAATAATGTTTTCGCTTGGATGTCGTCTATTTGGGAAACGATCCGCATACAGTTGCGCAACTGCAGCATAATTGTTATGGCATTAACCTAAAATCAGAATTGCATCAACAGTCTCTGCTTTATACTGATCCATAGTTCGCAGTTTGGCTATGGTAGCGCCACAGTCGGGTGAATAATGCAATTGTGAAGAGTTCCCTAATGAGATTTTAATACCATTCCGTCTCCCTCCATCAAAAACTGTGGCAGGTGGGATACATTTTGTAAAAAACTGGCTTAGTTTGAGGTAATGAAAGAATTGGTGCACATTTTGTATCGATTGGATGCATCCTTCTCAAATCATTCTAAATGAATGGGAGTTCTTCCCCAAATTTAATTTTTCTCGATTTCAGCTCCATCTGTCAATGGTTTAAAAAATGTTTCAGACAAAACTTGATTACTATTTTGTGGAGAATGCGAATCTGCAATAAAAAATGGGTGTTCGATTTAAGATCAAAAAGTTGCTCCCTGCCCCACCCCAAGGGGCAGGGGCTGGGGGTCACGTGTAGTATCATTTCATGTCCCCCTTTGAGCTTACAAACTTGTCTTACCCACTATTTTTACCTGATGTATAGTTTTTGAGATAATCTCATCCTAAACTTCAGATGGACCACCCTGTATATGTACACTACTGGCCATTAAAATTGCTACACCAAGAAGAAATACAGATGATAAATAGGTATTCATTGGACAAATATATTATACTAGAACTGACATGTGATTACATTTTCACGCAATTTGGGTGCATAGGTCCTGAGAAATCAGTACCCAGAACCACCACCTCTGGCCGTAATAATGGCCTTGATATGCCTGGACATTGAGTCAAACAGAGCATGGATTGCATGTACATGTACAGCTGCCCATGCAGCTTCAACACGATACCACAGTTCATCGAGAGTAGTGACTGCCGTGTTGTTACGAGCCAGTTGTTCGGCCACCATTGACCAGACGTTTTCAATTGGTGAAAGATCTGGAGAATGTGCTGGCCAGGGCAGTAGTTGAACATTTTCTGTGTCCAGAAAGGCTTGTACACGACCTGCAACATGCGGTCATGCATTATCCTGCTGAAATGTAGGGTTTCGCAGAGATCGAATGAAGGGTAGAGCCATGAGTCGTAACACATCTGAAATGTAATGCCCACTGTTCAAAGTGCTGTCAGTGCGAACAAGAGGTGACTGAGACGTGTAACCAATGGCTCCCCATACCATCACGCCTGGTGATAAGCCAGAATGGTGATGACGAATACATGCTTTCAATGTGCGTTCACCACGATGTCGCCAAACACGGATGCGACCATCATGATGCTGTAAACAGAACCTGGATTCATCCAAAAAAATGAGGTTTTGCCATTCGTGTACCCAGGTTCGTCGTTGAGTATACCATCGCAGGCGCTCCTCTCTGTGATGCAGCGTCAAGGGTAACCACACCCATGATCTCTGAGCTGATAGTCCATGGTACTGCAAACATCGTCGAACTGTTCGTGCAGATGGTTGTTGTCTAGCAAACGTCCCCATCCGTTGACTCAGGGATCGAGCTGTGGCTGCACGATTCGTTTCAGCCATTCGGAAAAGACGCCTGTCATCTCGACTGCTAGTGATACGAGGCCATTGGGATCCAACATGGCGTTCCATATTAGCCTCCCGAACCCACTGAGTCCATATTCTGCTAACAGTGATTTGATCTCGACCAACCTGTGTATGAGAAATGGGTTGGAACCTTTCCTCATGTTAGCACGTTGTAGGTGTCACCACCGGCGCCAACCTTGTGTAAAGGCTCTGAAACGCTCATCATTTGCATATCACAGCATCTTCTTCCTGTCGGTTAAATTTCGCGTCTGTAGCACGTCATCTTCGTGGTGTAGCAATGTTAATGGCCAGTAGTGTATATATATTGGATAGTCAATAAACAGCAAGCGTCTGTTAGTGGAAACATTGTGGAACATTGGTACTCATACAACTTAACACAAGCCGACACATTGCAGCACCTGACGTTCAAAGACAACATTGCCATTAGTCACATGGTCTGGTTGGTATATGCATATGTGATGCATTTAGCATCCACATGTGGCATGAGAGGCTATGAGTCTGCATAACTAGAACAGAGTAATTTGTAATGATGAACCTTGTATTCAAGTGTATTTTACTGATATTCGTACAAGGAAAGAAATATTATACTACATTTTGTGGGGTATAGGCCTCTAGCGATGATGTAAAGCCTGGCAAATACTTAAGTAGCCAAATTTCAACATTTAGAGCTTTGACACATTTGTTTTTGACTGAAGTCTCTGACTTGAGATGGGTCTGGTATCTTGCAGTATTACTAACTTGTGAAATGCATTGGGGATGAAGGGCAAAGCACTGTACACCATTTCTCACACCTAAGAGTTTCCAATTCGTTGAAAAATCCTCGAGAATGGTATAGAGAACTTAATTGGTTTCAGAATTCAGATAGTAATGGCTCTATAAAATTCAGATGTAACAATGTGGTTTGCAGTAAGTACTGGGAGATGAAGAAGCTTGCAGAGGATAGAGTAACATGGAAAGCTGCATCAAACCAGTCTCAGGACTGAAGACCACAACAACAACAACAACAATGTGGTAGCCTGGGGAAGGCATGTTACTTCATTCTCATGTTCATTGAAACAGTATTGGTCATTTACAGTGTTTTGAGAAGGTGTACTATCGATTAGGAGCATATATTTAATTTTGAGAAAAAAAACTGCATTATTCAATAAGTAATGCCAACTGAAGGAGTGGGGTGGTTAAGACAGTGAACTCGCATGTGATTGGATCGCAATTGGAATTCCCAAATTATGTTTTGTCCAGCTGCAAAATACAGCTGAGGCATATAATAAGATGCCAACAACTACCTAGGTTAAGTACCTATGGCTCTCGTCAGCGCTTCAAGTGTGGGAACCCTTTCTCCTGCAACTGATTAAATGAAGTATATGTGTCAATATATTACTGACTTTGATTTGAATATCGTGATGTGAGATGCAGCACAGGGTGAGTCTTTAACATTTTTGCTGGGATGTGTGGGGAGGGAGGGGACAGGAGTAGGAGGGTGGGACGTCCCTTGCTGGTGGCACTGTGCACTACCTCAGTCAAGATGAGTGCACACATGAAAATTTTCCAGTTAGACGCCACCTCCAAACTGCGGCATTCTAATTATGTAATTAGAGCATTTAGCATCTGGATGTGAGCTTTCCCCAATAAATAAAAGTGAGATCCAGCCCCTGTGAATTGAATTTTATAAATAAATTGTATATCCTATGCTATATAAATGACATTGCTGTCAGCATATCCTTCCTCTCCAGCACAGACGGCAGCTAAGAGCCCATGGCAAAATCCATTCTCAGTCAGGCATTTGCCTTGGAAGGAGTTCTCGTGTGGATCAGTATTCCGCTGGGGTTTTGCCGGGTAAACACTGCTTTTTTGTGGCTCGTTCCTACGGCGACCAATGGCCCATGCAGGCCAGGCAGTGGGTTGGTACAGGAGGAGAAGCAGAGAGAGAGAGAGAGAGAGAGAGAGAGAGAGAGAGAGAGAGACAGCATGTGTTTCGACAGGAATTTCTCGGATGCTTTTGTTCAGTGATTAGTGTGACTTCCGGTCTGTCAGTCGTTGTGCACTCGTTGACATCTCTTGGACACCGGCACGTCGCGTGTCCACTGACGGAATGCGTCGCTTTGTGAGATGCCGAGTGATGTGCATGTGCTGTGTGAGAAAGAACTGGGTACAGGTGGCTGACCGAGCGAGGTGGCGCAGTGGTATCACACTGGACTCGTGTTCGGTTTTCCGCGATTTCCCTAAATCGCTCCAGGCAAATACTGGGATGGGTTCTTTGAAAGGACACGGCCGAATTCCTTCCCTAATCCGATGAGACCGATGACCTCGCTGTTTGCTCTCTTCCCCCAAATGACGGTGTGTGCTTCACGATCGAAAGATTTTGAACGGTGTAATTACGGATGATGGGTGTTTCGTGATGATATTCTTGCTTTATCGCAATGAAAAAGCATCGAAATCGTTTAAATATTCAATTGTTTAAATATTCTATCCCGTAAATTGTTTAAATGAAAAATATTCTACATATTGTCTAAATTGTTTAAGCAACATTTCATACACTGCAATCGAGTTCCCAACAGATTTTTTACATAAATAAAGAAACTTTATTGTTTAAATTGTTTAGGGAATATTCCATACACTGCAATTGATTTCCCTCCAAATGGCCTATCAACTGAGTCCTTTTCCCGCCTATTTCCGGGGGGGGGGGGGGGGAGGGCTGGAGGTTTCCCAGAGGGGGAGGGGTTAATCAATTGATCAGTTTAATTATTTAGTCAATGAAACTGACAGAGTGAGGGGGGGGGGGGCTATTCGTATAATTCAGGCCTGAAAAGTGTACCTGAACCAGTGTGGGGGAGGGGTAGGGTGAAGGGGAGGGGTGGAGTGATATGGGAAACCATTTAATCAAACAATAGGTTATAGACTTGTCAATCAAAGGAAAGGATTATCCCCAAGGATAAAAATATATTAAGGACCTGTCAATGAAAGGAGAACGATGGTTTTGCCCCTGAATGTATGCTTCTCCGTTATGTAGGTATCCACAATGTGGGGAGACACTGTCTACGCCATGCTACTAACGGTCTTCTACAACTATGAAGGTGTTATTTTGTCTCATGTCCTGGTGCAAAGATCAACTCTGATGTGTATTGTGCTACCCCCAGGAAACGCAAGAAACGATTTCAGTGTGTTCATTGCCCCAAAAATGCAAATGAACCTCTCCGTCTTCATGACAACGCAAGGCCTCACGCAAGGCTAATAAGACTTCATTGGACTGTTCTTCTTCATCCACCCTACAGCCCAGATCTCGCAGTTTCCGACTGCCATCTGTTGGGCCCAATGAAGGATGCACTTCGTGTGAGGTTGCAGCAAGACATTGGGTCCACCATCGACCAGTAGAGCGGTACAATGCGGGCGTACAGTTCCTCCCAGTAGGTGGCATAAGACCGTCGCATTAAACGGAGGTTATGTTGAAAAACAGGATTTTGTAGCCAAGAGAGCGGGAAACAGTGTCGTTTATTGGAATCCTGAATAAAACCAACCTGCCCTAAGAGAAAAAGTGTTGCATTACGTATTGAACGCCTCTTGTAGAAACAGGTTTCTCTCTCTTCATTCCTTGTTGAATCGGCATTATAAAGAATCACGTTTCGCACACAACACTTAGAAAAAAGCCAAATGTTGTTCACTATTACATTGTTTTCTTATAACATCCACGTAAGCAGGCCACGATGGTCAGTTAGAACAGTCAGGGACCAGTATTAAGTGAAGCATTTAGAGATTTTATTCATTCCCCTATGTGCCACTCACATACGGACTGTGAAGGCAAGATTAGACCGAAAACAGTACGCACACGGACACTGAAGCAGTCCTGCTTCGCGTGCTCCCTTCTCCAATAGAGAACCCTTTGCCATGCACTTCACACTGTTCTGCAGAGTGTAAGAGTGGATGTAGATTAAATAATACTGCAGAAATCAGACTCTGACAAGATCAAAACGCAATTTACACCGTCAGCAGTTATTAGATATTTTGCGAAAATTGACATATGTCCTCCGAAAGGATCTGAAATAACTTATTCTAAAACAAATTTTTTATTGTGCGTCTATATCACTTTACTTTTTTTTGAATTTTTTTAAAAAATATGAAAAGCAATGTAATGTAATAGAAATATGGGATATATAGAGGGTATTTCCAAAAGATTCATCCAACTTCACAAGATAACATCCTTTACTTGGATGAAGATGTAAAATTAGGGTACATTTTAACATAAGCACAGACTTCAGAGTTGTTATTTTCAAGAAAACTGCCGGATTTTACAAGCGTATGTGTTTTACATAGATATTCATAGAATGGATGGTTCAAATGGATCTGAGCACTATGGGACTTAACATCTGAGGTCTTCAGTCCCCTAGACTTAGAACTACTTAAACCTAACTAACCTAAGCACATCACACACATCCACGTCCGCGGCAGGATTCGAACCTGCGACCATAGCAACAGCGCGATTCCGGACTGAAGCGCCGGGCACCGCTCGGCCACCTCGGTCGGCAGATATTCATAGAACACTGGTTTACGTTTTACAATTTCCTATACGATTAAAGTTTCCATTTACCTTTCACAAATGCTCCACGTGCCCTCCTTCGGCTGCACTACAAACATCCAGACGATAGTGACTCATTTGATACTTCATGCGAGCATGTTCTGAGCTCCTGCATTCACTGTTGTTGCTTTTGTTGCTTGGGAGCATGATGGAGTGCATGCATTGCCATACGTTATGATCACACACCCTATCAAGAACCATGTCCGGTCTTTTTTTATGTCCAGGAGACCATCACGATTCGCGGTGGCTTCAGCGTTAACTATTGTCTTTCAATAAAAGGGTGATTTCTGTTCGTCTCAGTGCGTATTTCTTTCAGTTACTTTAAATACTTCACTGTACTGTACAGTACTATGCTGTACTGCGCTATACTGTAGCAATTCCTTCTATGTATGGTCCAAGAATCATTGAGATATGTTACATGGCAGTGACACTTCGAAATACTTTCGCTCTTGAGTTTTACATGCCAGTGTATTTTCAAAACTCTACATGTCGTTATCACCATCGTGTAGGGCTTGTAGCAACTGAATTATGTTGTAGTTTGGAACATACAACCCGGTCATCAGAGGACTTCCATCTCATGTGTGATGAAATGTGACCAACCTGCTTCGACACATTCCTCTATACGAACGAAGATTTATGCGATCTACTCCATTCCCCTGTCACATCCTGGGTATAAAATCGGGACTTCAGTTTCATAACTAAGGTGATTCTAAGTCGGCAACAGGTGTTTGTGGTGTATTGCAGTCTCCGTGTATACATCTGCTTGACAGATGTCCTGTTTACAGAGTTAGTGGCGGTATGATGTGTAATTTCACATGTCAAACGCCGCTGCTATGCATTTATCTGTTTCATTGTAAGAGGTATTCCTCATTACTAACGATCATTTCCTATAGGAGTGATACAAGCATAGTATAATTTCTGAACCGTGATTGGATGTGGACAGTGGACACTATACATCCCTAGAAAGCTATATGTTGTATGTATCACACAGAATCAATGTTAAGGAAGTAGTTTTTTTTTTATTTTACAGTTTGTCACCATAGATTATCATAGAGGAACCTGAAAGAAGGATGTCTGTCATGCGCAGAAAATATATTTCTTACACTGGAATATTAACAGCATTGCATTCCACATGACTAAAAGGTCGAACGATCTAACATTATAGAGTGTTTTAAGTGCAGAACCATATAGCCTTATGAGTGCATGTGTTTATGTTCTCTCCTACCATTACCAATCACAGACACTAGAACAAATCTTTAGAATTGATAGTGTACTTGATTTATGCTAAATGCTTCGAACTCCGTCTGTCTGAAGCTCCATTTTGCATAAAGGCAACCCGTTTCTCGTTCTTCTTAACCGTCTGCTATTAACAACGCTTTCATATCTACCACTATACACCGATAAGGGGTGCTAACCTCCTCGCCATGCACAAATCTGAAGAAATCTTGTGTATTTGGATAGGTGCGGAACAGCAATTATGGGCTCGGCACACCACATTCGCTCACGAGACGAGGCATGTAGCAGACTACTTCTGGTCAGTTGCAGATGAAATCGGTGACAGTGTTGCAGGGTGGGTTGGTCAAAGACAGTGCAAGGAGATCTTTCAATCTCTAACTTTATCTTAAGAACGCGAGAATGCCCTGTGACATCCATCTACATAGAGCAAGATCGTAAATTACGCACTATGCTCGAAGTGCTAGAAATATGTAGATCGCTGTCTGGTATACGTTGATGTATATGTTCGACAATTAACAATGAATGGACGTACTGCACAGTCATCTGTCTACATTCACAATGGTACTCGCAAAGTAGAGGAGAGGTGGTTTAGCGATGATACAGAATCTGGGAGGCATGATGCCGCATCATTGGTCAGTGCTGAAATTATGGTAAAATTGCTAAAATTGTTCGCACTTCGACTGTGATGCTTATAATTACAGTGCACTGACAGTGTCTCTTCCACCCCATCTGTCCACTGGTTCGCTGTTGGTTACAGCATAATAATTGTCTGACATCGCTTGTTAGAGAGGGAGAAAGAGTCTTGGTGTAGGGGCAACACCTACTGGGGATGGCTAGCATCGAAACAGTGATCACATACATGACTGCAATATGAGGAATCAATCGAAATTAATACAGAGCCATCAGCTATCCAGTCACTGTGACAGATGAGTTTAAATGTTGAGGCCATCAGTGACCTTTGAACAGCAGTTTGAAACGCTCCACAATGCCACAAAACTCTCCCAGTCCCAGTTTCCTTACTGGTGATATATATATATATATATATATATATATATATATATATATATATATATATATATATATATATATATATATATATGTGTGTGTGTGTGCGTGTTGCGGGAGCAGCAGCAACAATATTATTTACACCATGAAACGTCTAGTTTTCTGTGAGAGGCAATGGATCGAAATCTGTTAATGTCAGTTTAGAACCTGACTCAGACCTCGAAGTCGATGCGGAAAAAACAAAATGTATGGCGGTGTAGAAAGTGTGTTACAGCAGAAAAAAACAATGTTTTAAACAACACAGGGTCACAGGGAGCCTTTCTTGCTACTGATAGTCTGTGGGGTTTGGTCCTCCTCCTCTTACAGCACAGGTGTTGACACTTTACACTGGTCTGTGCAGTGGATCGATACCTGTGTATTTAATAGGATTACCACATAGTCTCGTTGCTGGCATGCATATGGTATTTGTTTTCGATGTATCGGGAGAGAGAGATGCGGTATATATCTTATCGAGTTCTCTATTGGATGAAGTTTTTACAGTTCGTTATTTTTCTCTGTTGGATGATACAGAATAACGATGATAGAATGTTGGGGTAATAGACGTCAAGGGACCCTGAGGGATGAAGATCTGGTTCAGATTGCAGTACCTGTCTGATGTTGGATCTTCCTGATTTACCTGATAAGGAACACTACCGTTACTGTTTGTACTTTGTTTTATACTACCTCACTTTGCAGAAGTAGGTTTCGATTGGTGCTGACTTTACATTCATACACGAATGGTGGAGCTATCACAACATGTTCCCATTTCCACCGAATGGTCAAAACACGCCTCTTAGCTGAATTACTTTCTAAAAAATGGTTCAAATGGCTCTGAGCACTATGGGACTTAACTTTGAGGTCATCAGTCCCCTAGAACTTAGAATACTTAAACCTAACTAACCTAAGGACAACACACACATCCATGCCCGAGGCAGGATTCGAACCTGCGACCGCAGCGGTCGCCCGGTTCCAGACTGTAGCGCCTAGAATCGCTCGGCTACCCTGGCCGCTACTTTCTAAATTCGGTCATTTTAATATGAACTTACACAGTAGGCGATGTGTAACCGCACTTTCGGTCTGTTAATACACATTCCAGCGATCACCGTCTCTATTCAATGTCGCGGTATTTGCATTGGGCTAGAGTGTGTCTGTGTGGCGGCTGATGACTTGCGACCATTGGCTGTGGTTGATGATTGCCCAAACTCACAGGAAATATCTAGTGCTCCAAGGAGCATATAAGGTGTATGTGCTTATGCTATCTATCTTCGTGGTACATGTACGAGTGTCTGGCTATATGCTGAACGCAGAAGTGGCGATTCTGTATGGCGCAGCATATGAATTGTGTGTCAACTACATCGAAAAAGTATGTAGTGATATAGCCAGGCTGGAGGTCGACTTCACGCTAAAATATTTAAACTTTCCTTGACAGTAGCAGAGTAGTGTAATTGAGGAAGTGTCTTTCTGTATTTAATGATCTGTAGACCACTTTTGCGGGGTTTAGCTGTCAGTGCAATGTGGCGATCTGTACAAAATAGTTTTGCCACTGAAAGTCTCGTCTGCAGAAAAAGGCAGCAGCAGCAGCAGTTTTGTTGGTAAATTCAGTAAGAGCCAATAAGAATGCTTCATTAATTCACAAGACATTCTTCATTCTGGGACATAGGAGCCTCTACAGACTGATTCGAACAAGATGGGGGCAAGGTATCTATGGAATGTTCTGAGAGTGACATGATGTATTCTTTGTTCAAGTGTTCAAAGAGAAGTTGAAGCAGGCTATCTATTTCTTGAGTAATGCATGCTGTCTCTCATCCGCCATTGTGACACTGGGACATCTCCAGCCCAGCAGGTGTAGGACACCGAAAATTCCAGCCATTCTTCTCTTCTGTCCGACAGTGCTTCGAATTCTGTTTGCATAATTGTTCCGATTCTCCCGTCTGTGCTTAGACAGTGCTCTCTTTCCAAACAACACTAATGCTTTTACGAATAACGGTGTTTTCACAAGCAAGCACAGACATGATATAGACATTTAGTGGTGAGAACATGAGTTAACATTTACCGTTTCTGAGATGTGTGTTGAAAGCAGGACGTTATAATTTCTGGGAAGGTTAACACATGATGGATGGGGTGCCTCGTTAGGACCATCAGGGTGAATGCATTTGGTGTTATTCTTGGTTATTTTCGCAAACAGGTTCTGTTAGGACAAGGATTTCCATGCAGACAAGGTGAGACATCATGAAAGCTCCTACAACAACAAAAGCGATCGTTAACTATTTCTGCGGAAGGGTTGATATGTAATGGATGAGCTGTTTCGTTAGGATTGCTAGGAAGAATGCATCCTGTGCTATTCTGGGATATTTTCGTAAACAGTTTTTCTGAAAGCATTGCAAAAGAGTTCTGTTGTGTGTCCAGAGAGAGACTTGGCTGTTATTTACAGAGACTGAGATATCAGTATAGCACTGACAACCTTTTGGCTGCACCTGCAAGGGTGAGTCGCTAGGCAAACACCTCGCTCAGCAATTATGCCAGCACTCGACTCACAGGTACAAGGGCAATAAGTCAGCCACTGTGGCTAGGTAAACACATGCCCACCCAGAGGCGTCTTGCATGTGGAAGAGGCTCGACCGACATGTGCACGCTGCCCCACCCCAAACACATCAGTGTACTGCTTTATTTCAGTAATTTACGATCATTTTGCAGGTCTGTAGGCTATTTGTTGTGACCCCAAGCACAAAAGGGCGAGTGTTTTGTATCAGTGTAATAAATAAACTATGTAAAATCCATCCCTAAATAAAGTGTTCCAACATTCCACTGAAAATGAATAAAGTACACTCCTTCCTCTCTAGCAGCTGGACACAGACTGAGTCCTTTTCCTACCATTTTTTCCCCTGACCTCCATCCTGGAGTATGTCATGCAAGTGACAACAGTGCCCTCTGATGGCGGTACTGTGTACTATTTCAGTTGGACTTCGGACCTCATGGTGAACACGCTGGATGTAATTATTGCCTATGACAACTCAAATTGTTTAAATAAACAATATATGGAAAATAAAGACTTACAACCACTGTATCCAGCAGGACAGCACAGAGCGATCATTTTCCTGCCACTTCCAAGGAAGAGGTGATGGTTGAATGATGTAGGTTAGTGGAAGTAGACCTATTTTCCTGCAATTTTCTTGGGGAGGGATGAGGAAGGAGGGGGAAGGATAGGTTTGTGGAGGTAGCCCAATTGATCTATTTTCCCTCCACAATTTGAACTTCTGACCATGACGTCATTGCAACATTGCCACATCTGTCGCCACCATCTTTGATATGCCATCTCGAGTAAATTTGGCAACAATGGAGAATGGAGTAACGCCCGCCCTGCCCTAGTACTGTGGGGTTCCCAAACACTCGAGTAATACTGAAGAGTGGGTCGCACTAGTGTTCTATATGGCGTCTCCTTTACGTATGAACCACACATTTCCTAAAATTCTTCCTGTACATTGGAGTCAACTATTTGCCATTCGTGCTACTGTAATTGTGTACTAGTCCATTTCATATCTCTCTGCAAAGACGTTACGACTAGGTATTTAATAGAGGTGACTGTGTCAAGCTGTAGACTAGTAACTCTGTTTTTGAACAACACTGATTTTGTCATAACGATCTATACCATTCCAGCAGACGGCAATTGCTGCCTAATTTTAATATTTTGGCTATATATTTTTAAACAGAGAAAAGTAGCTGCAGCCCCTCATCTTCTTCCACAGCCACTGCCATGCCACCAAATGAATCACCGACATACAACTGGCGCCAATGTAAACTTGTTTCAGTGCATGAGTTGAAAATTACCCCAAGTTTTTACAGTGGGACGTTTGGGAAAGATACGTTTTTATATTGGCTAGCACACGGATGTGACTGTTGGGAGAAAGATGGTGGGTGCGTCATTTATTTCAGGAATATCCGCTATTTCGGTAGCAAAGGAACAGTGGGTGATGGAGCATTGCGTGTTTACTTCCGTTACCTTTTTTCTATACGGTTTTAATCGCACAACTTCAAGTCACAATATGATTTTGCTTTCAGAGCAACACGAAACATCCTTAAGGTCAAAAAGTTAGGACTTACACGACAATATCGCCTTTGAAGGAGACGCAATCATGAGCAGCTCGAGATGATCCGCGTGTTAGCTTGTAAACTGTCTGTGGATGAGTAGTGAATCTGTGAGAAAAATGTTAGTTTGGATTTAAATTCCGTCCGCATAAAATACTGGTGGTTCAGCAGATGAAAGATGATGACTGTGAACAACGATAAGACTTTGGGGTGTGTGTGTATACAAATGATTTCTGAAGATCACTCAAGCGCAATCGTGTTTATGAGCAACAGGGCACATTTAAATTCGAAAGGTTCTGTTAACAAACAGAACCATCATTTCTGGGACCCTGAACGGTGTTGCGTAGTTTGTGAAATACCTCTCTCTCCAGACATGTAGCTATGTAACGTCCTGTAGTTGCCGTCAGAATAATAACCGGGGTTTACTTTTCTGAGGATGACGGTGTAGCCCTGACAGTGAACTCTGAACACAAGTTCTTTCTGCCAGAATTAGGGAGACCACGTATGAAACCAAAGAGTGTATCTTTTCAAGAGGATGTAAAATCGCACAACTGCAAATGAATCCGTGGAAGTTGTCAGGAACGTGCAAGTTCTTTGGGCGCCTTAAGTCTCGTTTCGGTGTCGTGCTATGGCTAACGTGATCGCTAGACTTGTCCGCTTGCGACTTTTTACTGAGGAAGTGTTCGAAAAATCGTGTCAGTGTTAACAAACTCAATAGATTCGTGTAGTTGAGAGCTGCCTGGGTTAAGCTTTGAAAGGTGCCTGACTTATGCATATTTTGTGGCAGAGTTGAAAATTATATTCAGGGGAACTGGGTCGTATAATTTTTTGTAACAGAGCATGTAAATCAAGCAGAAAATGTTAACCTTTGATTTAGCACAAAGATATCTTTTTCCTTTGAAATCCGTCGCTTCTTAACCGTGTATTTTAATTCACTTAGAAGAAGTAGTCTAGGAAATTCTACGCAGTTTTTGGAAACAACTTATATTTCCAGACAGATATTCATTCTGCACATTGTGATTAAAAGAAATACTTATGAAGGCAGGAATGCAAGTCTCAACTGAAAGAAATGAAATGATTGTATGGCGTTTATTGCCTAGTGCAAGTCTTTCTATTTGATGCCACTTTGGCGACTTGTGCGTCGCTCAAGATGAAATGAAATGATTAAGACAACACAAAAATGGCTCTGAGCACTATGGGACTTAACTTCTAAGGTCATCAGTCCCCCTAGAACTTAGAACTACTTAAATCTAACTAACCTAAGGACATCACACACATCCATGCCCGAGGCAGGATTGAAACCTGGGACCGTAGCGGTCGCACGGTTCCAAACTGCAGCGCCTAGAACCGCTCGGCCACCCCGGCCGGCCATACGACAACACAAAGAACCAGTTTCTGAGCAAAGAAAATTTTCCTCTTGCCCGTCCGGAGTTCGTGGTCTAGTGGCTAGCGTTGCTGCCTCTGGATCACAGAGCAGAGCGGTGTAGCCTCTCGGTTCAAGGCACCGTGTCACGGTTCGCGCTGCTGCCCCCCTCGGAGGTTCGAGTCCTCGCTCGGGCATGGGTGTGTGTGTGTGTGTTGTCCTTAGCGTTAGTTGGTTTAAGTTTGATCCCATAAGAACGTACCCCGAATTTTTCTGGATCAGGAGGTCGCTGGTTCGATTCTCAGCCGGGTTCGGGACTGGGGACTGGGTGTTTGTGTTGTCCTCATCATTTTATCATCATCATTCGTGTCAGTGGCTAGATTGGACCGTGTTAAATATTGGACTGTGAAAAAATGAGAATTTATATGGGAGCGGATGACGGCACGGTTGAGCGCCCCACAAACCAAACATCATCATCCACTCTTGCCGGGGACAGGGTGTTTGTGTTGTCCTCATCATTTTATCATCATCATTCGTGTCAGTGGCTAGATTGGACCGTGTTAAAAATTGGACTGTGAAAAAATTGAGACTGTGTATGGGCGCTGATGACGGCACGGTTGAGCGCCCACAAACCAAACATCATCATCCAATCTGGCCGGGGACAGGGTGTTTGTGTTGTCCTCATCACTTTATCATCATCATTCGTTTCAGTGGCTAGATTGGACAGTGTTAAAAATTGGACTGTAAAAAAATTGAGTCTTTGTATGGGCGCTGATGACGGCACAGTTGAGTGCCCCACAAACCAAACATCATCATCCACTCTGGCCGGGAATAGAAATCCAGATCTCACGAACTAGAGGCCATGGCACTAACTACTAGTCCTCGAGCTGCGGTCTCTTTTTTATTGTAGAAGAAGCATGTTAAGAGAAAGAGAGCGTCGTGTAGTTATCCACTGGAGTACGCACTGGAAGGCGGGCAGCGTCGCGAGTGCTCCCCTCTTGCGCGCGGGTCGGCAAAGGTCGCTCTCACAAGAGGACTCCTCCGCCTCCGCCGCCGCCTCCGCAGCCAGCAGGCCGGCCACCGCGCATTCCGCCTCCAGCTGGTCCGCTGACATCCCCACCAGTTGCGGGTTCACCATCAGGTTGTTCTCCGGCGTCCCGAAGCGACCCATCACCTGATCCACAACAAGGACATTTGCACTTACTGCAAGTCTTATACCTACGATTTGCTCACAAAGACATCCGAACGTTTACTCTCTATAGCATGAGCCGTGACTCTAAATATTTCTTTATTGCAGTTAACAAACCAAAACAGCAGTCACTTTTACTAATTTCTGGCTGTGTAATCTATAGAATAATACATCTGGAAAAATGTCGTACCTGTCTGTTTCAACACGTCTCTCCAAAGCTACTAAATGAATTTTCAGGGGTTTTTCGTGGGTAACTGGGGCATAGATTGCGGCACCGTGTAGGCTTTTTTTTTTTTATTCAAAATCGGACTACGGAAACAATATCCATGCGCATTATGAAAATGTTTGTATCTATGTACGTATTTCCATATTTCGTTGAAACAACTCGACTGATTTCAACCAAACTTGGCATACATATCGCTTACTGTGTGGAAAGAATCGCTGTAGGGGAAAGAACCACCTTCCTATCAAAAGGGGTGGGGTGTAGGGGTGAAAAAGTAGTGTAGGCCACGACGCGCGAATCCCCAGTTGTTATCAGTCCAGTGCTTGTGAACTAGTTACAGTGTTTATATTTACAACGTTTGTCATTTTAATGATGCGCTTCTTTATGAAATATCAATCGTTATGATCGGCCAAAGCGTTCAGATTTTAGCATTCAGGTTTTTGTTACAAAACTTATTAATTTCACTTTAACAGTAAATCCTAAACTATTATAAATATGATCAATATACAAGTTTTATTAGGATCACTATGAAAATTTATGAAGGATGGTAGATAAAAATTACTGTGGCTCGATTCCGTGCACTACTACAGAATTAAATAGTTTCCATAAATGTTTCCCTTTATGACCGATCTTAAAAATGGTTCAAAGGGTTCTGAGCACTAAGGGACTCAACTGCTGTGGTCATTAGTCCCCTAGAACTTAGAACTACTTAAACCTAACTAACCTAAGGACATCACACACATCCATGCCCGAGGCAGGATTCGAACCTGCGACCGTAGCAGTCGCACGATTCCAGACTGCGCGCCTAGAACCGCGAGACCACCGCGGCCGGCTGGGCCGATCTTAGTTCCCCCATGTTTAACACTAATCTCCTTGGCCACAAAAGCCTTCTACTGGGTTTCCCTGTGTCGTAGGTTCTCGTCTGTGTGACTCGCACACTACAGCGCTTAGGCCTCAATAGACAATAGACGCCTGTGAGTTTCACCAAAATGGTTCAAATGGCTCTGGCACTATGGGACTTAACTTCTGAGGTCATCAGTCCCCTAGAACTTAAAACAACTTAAACCTAACTAACATAAGGACATCACACACATCCGTGCCCGAGGCAGGATTCGAATCTGCGACCGTAGCGGTCCCACTGTTCCAGCCTGTAGCGCCTAGAACCGCTCGGCCACCGCGGATGGCGCTGAGTATCCCCATCTGGTGATGAATCTGCGCCCTTTGTGGCAAGCGGTCCTGGACGACAGGGTTTATAGGCTGACTCTTTCGACCATATATTTAAATGAGAGCGCAATGCTCGGTAACTCACATGCTGTCAGTAATGAGTACTGAGGACATTATATACACTGGGCAGCTACCAGCATGATTCATTTGGAATGAAACAGATCAAGATAAAAAGGCTGCACAGACGAAAAACCGTCTTGAACGCGACCTAACAAAACGTAAATTTTTGTTTTCTGCCTTTGTGGCAGTAGAGAACTAGTAGCACACAGTACCATGTCAGCTGAAAAATTTACTGCTGTTAACGATCCCGAGACTCTAAACAATAAGTCTGAACACAGTAATCGTGTGCATAATGTTTCAGGCCAATGTGATTTCGCCTTAAGGAGTACGTGGAAAGAGTGAGAACAATTTAAGTGCGTGGAGTACTAAGTCGTTGCCCTACAGTGGCGTTCAGGATTCCACTTATTAAATTAGAACAACACTTCAAAATTCTGTTAGACACTCCATCAAAACCACATGATCTCTTGTTTTTCAGTATATTTATAATTCCATTAATTTCAGTGGGGGATGTTGGTGCTAATTCATTGGACACCACCTCGGTTCCTACATGTACTTGGTAGATATGTTTTAATTTCATATTGCCCTGTGTGAAAGAGATAATAAGGCCACATTATTCCTTACCAACTGCTTTGGAATCTTGACTATGCCTGGCTTAAATAAAAGATATCGGCTTTTATACAATGGCCAATTTTTTTTTTTTTTTTTTTTTTTTTTTTTTTTTTTTTTTTGCGTATCTCATCTTGGTTTTTCACAACAGCATCATCAAATGTGAATATACTATTTGGCTTTACTTTCTCAGATGGTGGACTATCGCAGTTTTTGCTGAATGTCTGGTAGGTTACTCCGTCAACGTTGTACAAAATCTCTTGTAACAGATGAAATAGTGTTTTTGAAAATATGGGCACATGATCCAAGCGCATCCTGTCAGGACGTGTTAATAGCGATTGGAAAAGATTAGTCTTCCTGAAGTCCGATTGTCAAACAATCGAAGCACGTATGTTAGCGGGAAGTAGGTAACGATTCTTCTTCTTCTTCTTCTTCTTCTTCTTCTTCTCCTGGTTTCCAATATTATTGGAGGACCAGCCGGTTACTATGAGACCCTCGTGACGAGGGTGCTTTGTACACTTCATCGTGGTGTCAACTATGCGCCTAAGTTAGCATACAGGAGACTCTCTACACTTTTTTGTTTATTTTTTTATAAATTCTTGCACGCAGTAGTGTATATGAAGACATTTAAGTAAGATTTTAGTACTGTGCCTACATCTGGCACAGCTGGCTCACACATTTTTACTTGTTAGGTGCACAAAATAATTTGTAAGGCTGAGCGACGCTTTGTTCTGATGCATGAAGAATTTTGCGCACCATCTCCAACAGTTTGTTCCACATTCGCTCATAGAATCTATATACATATGATTGCCAGCTTTGTCGGGAGTATAGAGCGCGGTGGATTGCATAACTCGAATATATTAGATTTAAAAAAAAGTCCTCCTGTAGATGAGTGCACATTCTCTTGTTCGATAATTTAACTGTGCATAGGAAGTCCCCTGCTATCGCTGTCTGATAATCCGGTACCAGTGAGCGAGAGTGATCGAGGGAACCGAAGCAATAGTAACAGGAGAACATGGGCTCGGTGATAGCCATGAGAGAGGAGAAACATTAAATGAGATCTACAATAAATTTCAGTTAATAACAGCCGACGTCATTTAGTATCACGAGAGGGGGAGATAGACTAGGAAAAGGCCTAGAGACATGTGAATATCATTTGGGTTACATCACGGTGTGACAGAGATTCCGAAATCAGACAATAGATTGTAAGGTATACACAGAAGCAGATATAGATTCAGATCACAATTTAGTATTGATGAAGAGCAAGCTGAAATTTAAGTTGATTCCCTGGAAGAATCTACGTGTAAAGAAGTGGGGTTCTGAACTACTGAATAATGATTATGTGAGTTTGAAGTTCTCCAAGCCGCTAGAAACTATGACAATGAATGCCTCAGTAGGCGATTGAGGTGAATAGGAATGGGAATCTCTAAAAAGGCAGTCACAGAAGTTGGGCAGACAAGTATATGTACGAAGGAGATAACTGCAAAGAAACCTTGGATAACATGGATAACAGAAGAAATACTTCAACTGATCGTTGAAAGAAGAAAGTACAAAAATGCTCAGGAAAAGGAAGGTATACAGCAACATTATTCACTTAGGAATGAAATAAATCAGAAGTGCAGGAAAACTAAATCGACATTGGAATGAAAGCAAGACTTAAGAAAAATCACGACAAGTTCATAGGATTTGTCGACCTACAACAAGCGTTCGATAATGTAAAATGGTACAAGATGTTTGAGGTGGTGGGTTTGGGGAAGGAGACCAGACAACGAGGTCATCGGTCTCATCGGATTAGGGAAGGACGGGGAAGGAAGACGGCCGTGCCCTTTGAAAGGAACCATCCCGGCATTTGCCTGGAGCGATTTAGGGAAATCACGGAAAACCTAAATCAGGATGGCCGGACGTGGGATTGAACCGTCGTCCTCCCGAATGCGAGTCCAGTGTCTAACCACTGCGCCACCTCGCCGGTACAAGATGTTTGAAATACTTAAGCGAATAGGAGTAAGTATGGAGAACGACCGGAAGTATGCAGTATGCATACGAACTAAGACGTAAAAATAAGAATGGAAGAACAAGAATGTAGTGTTAGGATTAAAAAAAACTGTAAAACAGGATTGTAATCTTTAATCCTTACTGTACAGTCTATACATCGAAGAAGCAATGACGAAAATAAAAGTTGAAGAGTGTGATTAAAATTCAGGGTGAAGGGGCATCAATGATAAGATTCGCTAATGAGATTGCTATCCTCACTGAAAGTGAAGCATTACAGCTCCTGTTGAATGAAATACGCAGTCTAATCAGTATAGAATATGTATTGAGAGTAAATCGAAGAAAGACGAAAATAGTGAGGATCAGAAAAAATGAGATTAGCGATAAACATAACATCAAAATTGGTGGTCAGCAAGCAGACAAAGTTAAGGAATTATGTAACCTTGGAAGCAAACCAACAGACAGACGAATCAAGGAGGACATAAAATGCACACTAGCACAGGCAAAGGGGTCACTTCTGTCCAAAGGAAGTTTGTAGTATCAAACTCCGGCCTCAATTTGAGGGAGACATTTCTGAGAATGTGCGATGGAGCACGGCGTTGCTTGGAAGATAATCGTATACTGTGGGGAAATCGAAAAAGAAGAGAATCGAAGCTTTTGTGATGTGCTACAGAAGGAAGGATAAGGTATGAAATGAGGAGATTCTCCGCAGAATGGGCGAGGAAAAAGTATATGGAAAACATTTATAATAAATATGGCCAGGATTATATGTTAAGCCATCAGGATATAACTTTGATAGTACTTGAGGGAACTGTACAGAGTAAAAACTGTAGGCAGAGACAGAGGTTACAATGTATCCTAGAAACAAATGATGGTGATGGGTGCAAATGCTATTCTGTGGTGAAGAAACTGGAGGACCGGATAAAACCAGTCAGATTACTGATGACCGAAAAAGTAACACAGTACAATAGAATCTTTATTACGTATTTCAGTATGTCTTACACACGATCGGCTTCACGATTGAAAGTTTCACATTCGTTTACATTTCAAGACCCCCTTTGAATGTAATTTATTCGATTAACTTTGGAATGTGTGCGTGTATGTGAAACACCACACAACTGCCCTTAAGTGGTATTCCTTACAAAATTATACACTGCATATTTGATAGCAGGAAAAATAAATTAGCCCTGTGACATTCATACCAAGGCTGAGAATCTTGACATATGAATAATCTCATTCAAAAAATTTTCTAACAAGTTATCCATCTGACCAAAATAATTGTATGAAATTCAATTAACGGCTCTCTCTCCCTTAAGAATCATATACAAATACAAATGATGAATGGTACTCATAACTTGAAAGAAAAGTAGTAGGTTTTAAGAATTTCATTTATTTGGACAAAACACAAAAATGCAGAATGAATATGCCCTTCATAATCAATATTGAATGTGAATTATAGTGTTAAAATTGACATGCAAGTATAACGGTCTACTGAATGATGACTAGAGCTGAGAAATCGTCGACATCGAGATTCCCTACACTGGCAGTATTGGACATTTGTGCTACATCGTCGTGGCTGCATCTGCTGGTGTGATGGCTTGGCTTTTGTGCTGCATAATGGGTTCACTGAGGAGCAGAAAGATGTCTGTCTGCTTCTGGTGCCCAGGAGAGAGAGCAGACCACACCCTGGTATTCCTCTGTTTGGGTGGCAGCATCCTGTCATAAACTCATACATCCACAATGAGAGACCAGCATCCCAGGCACACTCTGTTCATTGAGAAGAATGTGTGCCTCATCCTTTACCAGAGATGGGCAAAACTGATCATTTCAGAGATCAGATCATAACTGCTCACTCAATGGAAGGAACTAGCTGTTTGTCATGACTCACCATTCGCCAGTCACTCACAAAAATAAATAAAAGGTTTGCCATTTTACTTTAGGCCATTATGCGTATATTTTTATCTGATTTAATCCTGTTTTGAAAGCTCACAGAAAGAGAAGTAATAAATGTCTGTTATGTCCTTAGTAGTTTTGAGAGATAAATTGTCTGCAATTCATTTGATGTAATAATTAAAAATATGCAAAAAATCCTAAATACTTTTTTATCAAATGGGAAAATTTTAAAAGTAAGAATAATTCTTGTTATGGTTTTATACTATTACTGGAGACGAAATACAATGTTGGAAATACAGCATAATCGTAAGTAAATTTAAGTATTTACACTCTTCATTTATAATTAATATGATTATAGATGTACCCCAAAAGGAAAAAAATAATCAGTATTATGATTTATAAATACAATTTTGTCTATTTTACTTGAAGTGACTCAGTTTCTTTTCACTATGAATATTTTCCCTACTTTTGAAAAGATACGCTCACAGGGAACTGACATAGTCGGGATGCATAATATTTTCAGAAGTAATTGTTATAGTGTTGAGTACAGGAATTTTATGGCTTGCCACCAGTTTAAGGAATCGCTGTTTCTATGAAAGTAGGCCTCAGATAAATATTTGTCTAGTTCGGGAATCGCTGCACATAACTTCCTTGGAGCTGATGACATGCTCCAGACAGCTGTTAATATGTTATCCACAACTGCAAAGAGATATAATCTGTTTATATCTTCAAGAAGAACAGCAAATATTTCTTTCAAGGGCCAGAAGCCAATTCCCAGCAAAATAGTAAGAAATGGTCAGGAAACAAAAAGCGTAAATTCGTTCAGTATCTTAGGAAATATTATTTGATTCATCACAGAAACGGACATACAAAAGAAAGTAGAAATTTTTAATTACATTAACAGAAAAATATATAGAACCTTCAGAACTGAAGCAAGAAAAGAGATTCTACATAAGTTCTAAAAGGCGATTTCAGAACCATTTGGAAATGAAATGTGGACTTTAGGAAGAAGGAGAAAAAGTTGGAAAGATCAATAACTTCAACCAAGATGGTGTAACAGGTAAATGTCCAATACATGCAGACAAAAACAGAAGACATCTCATATTAAAAATATTATGATTTTTTAAAGTAACTGTGACGTAATAAGTTTTGAACTATATTTAAAACCCTGTTCTGATCTAAGAGGTGTCCTGAAAGCATTAAACTGATCAGTTTAAATAAATAAACAAAAATTTAAAAACAATGTATACATGCACTATCATATATGTAAAAATAATTATCTGAATACATACTACTGTTATGATACAGAACATCATCCAGTAAAGTCGAACTTGGATGGAAAGGCACTGAGTCAACAATGCGAGCTGCAAGCTGAATCTGTCAGTGAGCCAAGAGCACAGAAAGCAGAGCGACTGCAGAGTTGCTGCATGCGACTGGTCGGCAGTCAGAATTGACCGAAATGTGAGACTGTCTGGCGATCGGGATCGCCCAGCGTGCGGGATAGGCTGGCAATCAAGATCGCCAGGTGCGCTGTGGGGAGCGGTCGTTTTGTGATGCGCTCCGTTCAAACAGTGGCTTATAACAGCTGCTTGCGTAAATCACATTGTCATCAACAACATATGCTGAGTATAATACTACGTCAAAGTATAAGAAGTAACAACTCACTTAAAAATATGTAAACATATATTGGGCTTCTGAAATTTGAGATTTTCTTATCAAATCAAATGCTGAAATACAGCACCTATTGGATCATAAACACATTGCTAAGGTGTGAAATTTTGCGGATGGCCGGCCGCTGTGACCGAGCGGTTCTAGGCGCTGCAGTCTGGAGCCGCGCGACCGCTACGGTCGCAGGTTCGAATTCTGCCTCGCACATGGATGTGTGTGATGTCCTTAGGTTAGTTAGTTTTAAGTAGTTCTAAGTTCTAGGGGACTGATGACCTCAGAAGTTTAAAGGTGCTTAGAGCCATTTGAACCATTTTTTTGTGTGGATGCTTTCACTGCACTGAAGTTGGTGAAGCATGGTTGACTGTTGCTTTAGCCCAGACTGATTCAGCTCTTCTTCCGTTGACAACCAGTAGGGAGAATTTTCCATCCCGTGACCATACCGCATAAAGGACATTTATGGTAAGCCAGTCTTACGCTTCTACGAGAACTAATACACCCGGTAAATTTTTATTGACAAACCTACGTGTGTAATGTCTCGACGTATATGTCAACTGTCAGAAGATGATTCTGTGTCTATTTTTCTCAGGAGTAACGGTAGGATATTTTTCTTAGGAGTAGCAGAATTGATATGAAATTATTTTTATTGGTGATATGACTGTGTATAGTATGTAATATCTGTAGCGTAAGCCAAGTACCCGCAAGGCTACATCGAGAACCTCTTGTTTGAAGAATATAACAGACCTTTAAATAAATACACACTGATTTTGTTCCCTGGGTCTTCACTCAGAGCGTTCTTAATCAGGTACACAGCACTGTGCCGCTTGACCGCTGATAAGACTCCGATTATGAAGTATCTCAGTGACCCCTGGTGACTAGTGCCCGAGAGGTCAATCATATCATTCGATCGGCCCTGCAGGATCGCACAGCCGCATCATGTACCTTGAGTCCGGAGACAGGCTTGTTTGCAGCAAGACTTCTACCCACACAGAATTTATTTATTTCTATAATTTTTTGAGCAATTACCCAGACTGTAGACTAGATTGGTACAGATATCATGTCGCAAAGCACATATAATATAATATAATATTGAGCTCCATCGTTCTGGCCCAGACGGTGCAATCCTCACCGACCGACCGCCGTGTCATCCTCAGACAATGGAGTCATTCGAATATGGTATGGAGGGGCGTGCGGTTATCAAACTACTATCCGGGCCGTTGACGGCTTTGCATACCTTGGAGCCGCTCCTTCTCACTCAAGTGCCTCCTCAACTGGCATCACGAGGCTGATTGGACCCCGTTCTAGTGCTCCCAGAAAGCAAAAATCCCTGGCAGTACTAGGAATCGAACGCATGTTCTCAGTGTGGCAATAAGCCCCACTCGCCACTCAACTACAAAGGCGGCCAAGTAAAACACATATTTGTTCATGATTCACTTCACAGTTACAATGTCATAAATTTGTTATCTTATTTGCGTTTTTTATGAAGACTATGAAACTTATATTAAATGAGAAGTTGGAAGTGCCCTACATTAATAATGAGAAAATAAAATAAAGAAACCAGGAAAGCTACACGTGAGAGTACACTGCTTGAAAATTGCTAAGAAACAGTTCAAAAATGGTTCTAATGGCTCTGAGCCCTAAGGGACTTAACATATGAGTCATCAGTCCCCTAGAACATAGAACTACTTAAACCTAACAAACCTAAGGACATCACAAACATCCATGCCCGAGGTAGGATTCGAACCTGCGACCTTAGAAGTCGCGCGATTCCGTACTGAAGCGACTAGAACCGCTCGGTCACAACGGCCGGCAAGAAAGAGTTGACACTTGGTAAGAAACAACTGACAATTACTATGTAACAACCGACAACTAGTGTAAACACCCGACCAACGATATTAAAAGGAAACATAGATGGCAGCCTGTTCACGAACGCTCTGTATGAATTCGACACCTCGTGCAGTACGGTGCGTGACGAAGTTTGTTGTGAAACTGATAAGTGTGGCATTCCGTGAAGGTGGGAATGCTATGCGAAAACATGCCGGTGGTCGTAGGCGGACCAACACACTGCAAGAGGATCGATATGTAACCCAAATGGCAAAAAGCAACAGACATCTCAGACCTAGGCAGATCGTTGCGGATGTTGCAGTCACTACCGGTACACGTGATTCTACCAGAACCATTTAGCGGAGATTAAATTAGGCTGATTTGTATGCTCGGAAGCCTGTTGAATGCATCCCACTTCTAACACGCCAGGATCGGTAAATAGTTCGTTGGTGTAGGGAGAAGCATGTGGTTGGGTCTGCAACAGTGGGCCAGAGATAAGAACTTCGAGGAATCCCGCTTCACTGTGGCAAGTGATTATGGCCACCAGTTAGTGTGGGGACAGAAAGGGGAACTCTATACGCACCATAGAATGTTCATGAACGTCACTGGTATGACCTAAACGTTATGGTATGGGCAGGCATTATGCAAAACGGCCCAACACCGCTGCATATATTTCCGTGAGGTACTGCTACAGATCAGCGGTATTGCAGGGAGATTATTGTGGATCATGTCCGTCAGTTTAGGGGTGCGGTAGGACCAGAATTTCTGTTTATGGACGATAATGTCCGTGCACAAAGGAATGCTGAGTTGTCGGACACATCTACATCTACATGACTACTCTGCAATTCACATTTAAGTGCTTGGCAGAGGGTTCATCGAACCACAATCATACTATCTCTCTACTATTCCACTCCCGAACAGCGAGCGGGAAAAACGAACACCTAAACCTTTGTGTTCGAGCTCTGATTTCTCTTATTTTGTTTTGATGATCATTCCTACCTATGTAGGTTGGGCTCAACAAAATATTTTCGCATTCGGAAGAGAAAGTTGGTGACTGAAATTTCGTAAAAAGGTCTCGCCGCGACGAAAAACGTCTTTCCTGTAATGACTTCCATCCCAAATCGTGTATCATATCTGCCACACTCTCTCCCCTATTACGTGATGATACAAAACGAGCTGCCCTTTTTTTGCACCCTTTCGATGTCCTCCGTCAATCCCACCTGGTAAGGATCCCACACCGCGCAGCAATATTCTAACAGAGGACGAACGAGTGTAGTGTAAGCTGTCTCTTTAGTGGACTTGTTGCATCTTCTAAGTGTCCTGCCAATGAAACGCAACCTTTGGCTCGCCTTCCCCACAATATTATCTATGTGGTCTTTCCAACTGAAGTTGTTCGTAATTTTAACACCCAGGTACTTAGTTGAATTGACAGCCTTGAGAATTGTACTCTTTATCGAGTAATCGAATTCCAACGGATTTCTTTTGGATCTCATGTGGGTCATCTCACACTTTTCGTTATTTAGCGTCAACTTCCACCTGGCACACCATACAGCAATCTTTTCTAAATCGCTTTGCAACTGATACTGGTCTTTGGATGACCTTACTAGACGGTAAATTACAGCATCATCTGTGAACAATCTAAGACAACTGCTCAGATTGTCACCCAGGTCATTTATATAGATCAGGAACAGCAGAGGTCCCAGGACGTTTCCCTGGGGAACACCTGATATCACTTCAGTTTTACTCGATGATTTGCCGTCTATTACTACGAACTGCGACCTTCCTGACAGGAAATCACTCATCCAGTCGCACAACTGAGACGATACCCCATAGGTCCACTGCTTGATTAGAAGTCGCTTGTGAGGAACGGTGTCAAAAGCCTTCCGGAAATCTAGAAATACGGAATCAACCTGAGATCCCTTGTCGATAGCGGCCATTACTTAGTGCGAATAAAGAGCTAGCTGCGTTGCACAAGAGCGATGTTTTCTGAAGCCATGCTGATTACGTGTCAATAGATCGTTCCCTTCGAGGTGATTCATAATGTTTGAATACAGTATATGCTCCAAAACCCTACTGCAAACCGACATCAATGATATAGGTCTATAGTTAAATGGATTACTCCTACTACCCTTCTTAAACACTGGTGCGACCTGCGCAATTTTCCGATCTGTAAGTACAGATCTATCGGTGAACGAGCGGTTGTATATGAGTGCTAAGTAGGGAGCTATAGTATCAGCGTAATCTGAAAGGAACCTAATCGGTATACAATCTGGACCTGAAGACTTGCCCGTATCAAGCGATTTGAGTTGCTTCGCAACCCCTACGGTTTCTACTTCTAAGAAACTCATGCTAGCAGCTGTTCGTGTTTCAAATTCTGGAATATTCCATTCGTCTTCCTTGGTGAAGGAATTTCGGAAAACTGCGTTCAATAACTCCGCTTTAGCGGCACAGTCGTCGATAACAGTACCATCGGCACTGCGCAGCGAAGGTATTGACTGCGTCTTGCCGCTTGTGTACTTTACATACGACCAGAATTTCTTCGGATTTTCTACCAAGTTTCGAGACAACGTTTCGTTGTGGAACCTATTAAAGGCATCTCGCATTGAAGTGCGTGCCAAATTTCGCGCGTCTGTAAATTTTAGCCAATCTTCGGGATTTCGCGTTCTTCTGAACTTCGCATGCTTTTTCCGTTGCCTCTGCAACAGCGTTCGGACTTTTTTTGTGTACCACGGGGGATCCGTTCCTTCTCTTACCAATTTATGAGGTATGAATCTCTCAATTGCTGTTGCTACTATATCTTTGAATTTGAGCCACATCTCGTCTACATTTGCATAGTCAGTTCGGAAGGAATGGAAATTGTCTTTTAGGAAGCTTCTAGTGACACTTTATCCGCTTTTTTAAATAAAATTATTTTGCGTTTGTTTCTGATGGATTTGGAAGAAATGGTATTGAGCCTAGCTACAACGACCTTGTGATCACTAATCCCTGTATCAGTCATGATGCTCTCTATCAGCTCTGGATTGTTTGTGGCTAAGAGGTCAAGTGTGTTTTCGCAACCATTTACAATTCGCGTGGGTTCGTGGACTAACTGATCGAAATAATTTTCGGAGAAAGCATTTAGGACAATCTCGGAATATGTTTTCTGCCTACCACCTGTTTTGAACAAGTATTTTTGCCAACATACCGAGGGTAGGTTGAAGTCCCCACCAACAATAACCGTATGAGTGGGGTATTTATTTGTTACGAGACTCAAACTTTCTCTGAACTGTTCCGCAACTGTATCATCGGAGTCTGGGGGTCGGTAGAAGGAGCCAATTATTAACTTAATTCGGCTGTTAAGTATAACCTCCACCCATACCAATTCGCACGGAGTATCTACTTCGACTTCACTACAAGATAAACCACTACTGACAGACACAAACACTCCACCACCAATTCTGCCTAATCTATCTTTCCTGAACACCGTCTGAGACTTCGTAAAAATTTCTGCAGAACTTATTTCAGGCTTTAGCCAGCTTTCTGTGCCTATAACGATATCAGCTTCTGTGCTTTCTATTAGCGCTTGAAGCTCAGGGACTATTCCAGCGCAACTACAACAATTTACAACTATAATTCCGACTGTTCCTTGATCCAAGCACGTCCTGTATTTGCCATGCACCCTTTGACATTGCAGCCGAACCCGTACTTTCCCGAGGCCTTCTAACCTAAAAAACCGCCCAGTCCACGCCACACAGCCTCCGCTACCCGTGTAGCCGCCAGCTGAGTGTAGTGAACTACTGACCTATTCAGTGGAACCCGAAACCCCACCACCCTATGGCGCAAGTCAAGGAATCTGCAGCCAACACGTTCGCAAAACCGTCTGAGCCTCTGATTCAGACCCTCCACCCGGCTCTACACCAAAGGTCCGCAGTCGGTTCTGTCGACGATGCTTCAGATGGTGAGCTCTGCCTTCATCTCGTAAGCAAGACCGGCAGCCTTCACCAAATCAGATAGCCGCTGGAATCCAGAGAGAATTTCCTCAGATCCAAAGCGACACACGTCATTAGTGTCGACATGTGCCACCACGTGCTTGGATCAAGGAACAGTCGGAATTTTAGTTGTAAATTGTTGTAGTTGCGCTGGAAAAGTCCCTGAGCTTCAAGCGCTAATAGAAAGAACAGAAGCTGATATCGTTATAGGTACAGAAAGCTGGCTGAAGCCTGAAATAAGTTCTGCAGAAATTTTTACGAAGTCTCAGACGGTGTTCAGGAAAGATAGATTAGGCAGAATTGGTGGTGGAGTGTTTGTGTCTGTCAGCAGTGGTTTATCTTGTAATGAAGTCGAAGTAGATACTCCGTGCGAATTGGTGTGGGTGGAGGTTATACTTAACAGCCGAATTAAGTTAATAATTGGCTCCTTCTACCGACCCCCAGACTCCGATGATACAGTTGCGGAACAGTTCAGAGAAAGTTTGAGTCTCGTAACAAATAAATACCCCACTCATACGGTTATAGTTGGTGGGGACTTCAACCTACCCTCGGTATGTTGGCAAAAATACTTATTCAAAACCGGTGGTAGGCAGAAAACGTCTTCCGAGATTGTCCTAAATGCATTCTCCGAAAAGTATTTCGAGCAGTTAGTCCACGAACCCACGCGAATTGTAAATGGTTGCGAAAACACACTTGACCTCTTGGCCACAAACAATCCAGAGCTGATAGAGAGCATCATGACTGATACAGGAATTAGTGATCACAAGGTCATTGTAGCTAGGCTCAATACCATTTCTTCCAAATCCATCAGAAACAAACGCAAAATAATTTTATTTAAAAAAGCGGATAAAGTGCCACTAGAAGCCTTCCTAAAAGACAATTTCCATTCTTTCCGAACTGACTATGCGAATGTAGACGAGATGTGGCTCAAATTCAAAGATATGGTAGCAACAGCAATTGAGATATTCATACCTCATAAATTGGTAAGAGATGGAACGGATCCCCCGTGGTACACAAAAAAAGTCCGAACGCTGTTGCAGAGGCAACGGAAAAAGCATGCGAAGTTCAGAAGAACGCGAAATCCTGAAGATGGGCTAAAATTTACAGACGCGCGAAATTTGGCACGTACTTCGATGCGAGATGCCTTTAATAGGTTCCACAACGAAACATTGTCTGGAAATTTGGTAGAAAATCCGAAGAAATTCTGGTCGTATGTAAAGTACACAAGCGGCAAGACGCAGTCAATACCTTCGCTGCGCAGTGCCGATGGTACTGTTATCGACGACTGTGCCGCTAAAGCGGAGTTATTGAACGCAGTTTTCCGAAATTCCTTCACCAGGGAAGACGAATGGAATATTCCAGAATTTGAAACACGAACAGCTGCTAGCATGAGTTTCTTAGAAGTAGAAACCGTAGGGGTTGCGAAGCAACTCAAATCGCTTGATACGGGCAAGTCTTCAGGTCCAGATTGTATACCGATTAGGTTCCTTTCAGATTACGCTGATACTATAGCTCCCTACTTAGCACTCATATACAACCGCTCGCTCACCGATAGATCTGTACCTACAGATTGGAAAATTGCGCAGGTCGCACCAGTGTTCAAGAAGGGTAGTAGGAGTAATCCATTTAACTACAGACCTATATCATTGACGTCGGTTTGCAGTAGGGTTTTGGAGCATATACTGTATTCAAACATTATGAATCACCTCGAAGGGAACGATCTATTGACACGTAATCAGCATGGCTTCAGAAAACATCGCTCTTGTGCAACGCAGCTAGCTCTTTATTCGCACGAAGTAATGGCCGCTATCGACAGGGGATCTCAGGTTGATTCCGTGTTTCTAGATTTCCGGAAGGCTTTTGACACCGTTCCTCACAGGCGACTTCTAATCAAGCTGCGGAGCTATGGGGTATCGTCTCAGTTGTGCGACTGGATTCGTGATTTCCTGTCGGGAAGGTCGCAGTTCGTAGTGATAGACGGCAAATCATCGAGTAAAGCTGAAGTGATATCAGGTGTTCCCCAGGGAAGCGTCCTGGGACCTCTACTGTTCCTGATCTATATAAATGACCTGGGTGACAATCTGAGCAGTTCTCTTAGACTGTTCGCAGATGATGCTGTAATTTACCGTCTAGTAAGGTCATCCGAAGACCAGTATCAGCTGCAAAGCGATTTAGAAAAGATTGCTGTATGGTGTGTCAGGTGGAAGTTGACGCTAAATAACGAAAAGTGTGAGATGATCCACATGAGTTCCAAAAGAAATCCGTTGGAATTCGATTACTCGATAAATGGTACAATTCTCAAGGCTGTCAATTCAACTAAGTACCTGGGTGTTAAAATTACGAACAACTTCAGTTGGAAGGACCACATACATAATATTGTCTGGAAGGCGAGCCAAAGGTTGCGTTTCATTGGCAGGACGCTTAGAAGATGCAACAAGTCCACTAAAGAGACAGCTTACACTACACTCGTTCGTCCTCTGTTAGAATATTGCTGCGCGGTGTGGGATCCTTACCAGGTGGGATTGACGGAGGACATCGAAAGGGTGCAAAAAAAGGGCAGCTCGTTTTGTATCATCACGTAATAGGGGAGAGAGTGTGGCAGATATGATACACGATTTGGGATGGAAGTCATTACAGGAAAGACGTTTTTCGTCGCGGCGAGACCTTTTTACGAAATTTCAGTCACCAACTTTCTCTTCCGAATGCGAAAATATTTTGTTGAGCCCAACCTACATAAGTAGGAATGATCATCAAAATAAAATAAGAGAAATCAGAGCTCGAACAGAAAGGTTTAGGTGTTCGTTTTTCCCGCTCGCTGTTCGGGAGTGGAATAGTAGAGAGATAGTATGATTGTGGTTCGATGAACCCTCTGCCAAGCACTTAAATGTGAATTGCAGAGTAGTCATGTAGATGTAGATGTGCCACCACCTGCAGCTGGCTGCACCCTGTGCTCTTCATGGCATCCGGAAGGACCCTTTCCACATCAGGAATGACTCCTCTCAGAATGCACACGGAGTGCACACTGGATTTCTTTCCCTCCTTAGCCGCCGTATCCCTAAGGGACCCCATTACGCGCCTAACATTGGAGCTCCCAACTACCAGTAAGCCCACCCTCTGCGATTGCCCAGACCTTGAAGGCTGAGAATGATCCTCTGAAACAGGGCAGGCAGCTGCATCTGGCTCAGCCAGAGACAGTGCCTGAAACCGGTTTGTCAGATGCACCGGGGAGGCTTTCTGATCAGCCTCCGGGGACGCCTTTCGCTGCCTGCCACGCCTTGGAACGACCTCCCAATCAACCACAGGCGAGGGCTCAGCCCCACTGCGGGCAGCAACCGGGGCAATCACAGCGGCAGACCGATCTGGGGACAGACGGGACGAGGTTGACATCCCCGTGATACCCAAGTCCGGCTCCCCACAGTGGTGCCCATTGGCAACAGCCTCAAGCTGCGCGACCGAAGTCAGCGCCGATTGCAACTGTGAGCGAAGGGATGCCAAGTCAGCCCTCATCCGAACACAGCAATCGCAGTCCCTGTCCATTCTAATCGATGTTGAACAACAGTTACTGAAACACGAGTCCGTGCCTAGATAACGCAAGCGAAACACGCAAATAATGTATCAACTAACCTGTACAAATGCCTAACGACCGCGCTACAATCTGCTGAATTTACGATTACAGTAACTAAAACTCGAAATTGCACCTCCTGTACGAAACTCACACGCAATTTAAGTAAGAATCTACAAAGTAAACACTAAAGCGCGATGCCACAACTGTCAAATACTATAATACGCCCGAAATATGAATTAAACAATGCAAGTACCGAAAAACACGCAAAGAAATTAATTAAACTATCTAACAAATAAGTAAGCTAGGGTTATACGACTTGCTGCTGCAGCTGCTTATCCAACGGCGGCAGGGAGCACACACTGGAAAGTAAAGATATTGAGCCTATGAAATGGCCTCCGTACTCCCTGAAATGAAATGGCCATCGTTCTCCCCGGACCTAAATCCTATATAGCATGGTTGGGATGCTATTGGCAGACGTGTTCCTCATCGAACGCCTCCTCCCTGAACCGTGCAAGAACTGAAAACCCGTCTTGAGACAGGAGTGGTACAATATCTCCCAAGGACTCCTCAACAATTTGGTAGCCAGCACGTATAACAGGTGCAAAATGTACATTAGTGCCAGAGAGGATATATCCTTTACTGAGAGCCAGATATCGACGTTGATGTTTGGAGTATGACCTGTGTCAAACATGAGCATGCCTGTTATCCTGTTTTCTCTCGTGGTGACAACTGTGCCATTTTTAGTTGTCAATTTACTACTCTACGTCCATTTTGTGTGCATTATGTTTCATGTCGTCCACCGGCGCCTGTATTTATTCGTGTCCAACATTGTCTCTGTTCCTTAGCAATTGTCTGTGTAAATAGAACTGGAACTTCAAGTCAGTGGTAGCGATGGCGAACAGAAGACAAAATTTTTGGAAGGTTCTAGGAATGTGCGGAGCATCACTAAAGGAAAGGAAGTACTGAGGCGAATTTTTGGGTAGTTCTTATCTATTCTTGTCTAAAAGCAGACGTTAACCCAACTGAAAGAAGCGTTCATGCGCCTATAACATGGTACTGCAGCCTTACGAAAGTGTGAAGGAAATGTTCAGGAACAGTGAATCGAAATCTTTGGAAGAAAGATAATTCTGTTCTTGGAAACATCTTAAGTATTCGAGAAAGAAAATGGAACAATTCTGGGCCGGCCGGAGTGGCCGTGCGGTTCTAGGCGCTACAGTCTGGAACCGTGAGACCGCTACGCTCGCAGGTTCGAATCCTGCCTCGGGCATGGATGTGTGTGATGTCCTTAGGTTAGTTAGGTTTAAGTAGTTCTAAGTTCTAGGGGACTGATGACCTCAGAAGTTGAGTCCCATAGTGCTCAGAGCCATTTGAACAATTCTGGTGCCTTCACCCTATGTCTCTCGCTGTAACTATTAGATAACGTCAATTGGGCGGGTTCCAATACTGGTATACAGTATCTGTACATTTTAATTATTTCATATATCAGTACACAAATGGAATAGGATTGACAGATGTTAATATTTGGTATAAAGTTGTAAGTAGGTGCAGCTGGCTGTTAACAGCGCGTAGCGTTGCGCAGTTGGAGGTGAGCCGCCAACAGTGGTGGATGTGGGGAGAGAGATGGCGGAGTTTTGAAATTTGTAAGACTGGATGTCATGAACTGTATATACATTATGACTTTTGAATACTATTGAGGTAAATATATTGTTTGTTCTCTATCAAAATCTTTCATTTGCTAACTATGCCTATCAGTAGTTAGTGCCTTCCATAGTTTGAATCTTTTATTTAACTGGCAGTCGTGGCGCTCGCTGTTTTGCAGTAGTTCGAGTAACGAAGATTTTTGTGAGGTAAGTGATTTGTGAAAGGTATAGGCTAATGTTAGTCAGGGCCATTCTTTTGTAGGGATTATTGAAAAGTCAGATTGCGTTGCGCTAAAAAAATATTGTGTCAGTTTAAGCACAGTCATGTATAATTTTTCTAAGGGGACGTTTCATATGGCAAGGGACTGGATAACAGCATTGCTGGTTCTAAGGACAATTAAAAAAAAAGCTTTGTGAGTGCACAAGTGGTGGTTTATGGACTTGCTATATTCTCTGCAAGAGTCTTCAATGGTGATTGTGCACCTGTACAGTCGCAACAGATGGTTGCTGGCCATCTCTACAAGGACTCCAGTGGGTCTACACCTTTGATGACAAACCAATACCATTATTTCTACAAGGACTGCAGTGGGTCTGCACCTCTGGTGGCCCACCAATACCGTAATCTCTAACAAGACTACAGTGGTATGTTCTGTGATGACCTACCTACCTACTTAGACTGACTCTGCGGTGGGTTTGCTCTGTTGTGGCCCATTACGTGTCATCATGTCAAAAGTGAGTACTGTCTTTCCGTTGGAAGGACAAAACTACTTCTTCAAGACTGCATGGAAATCCACTACTTCCGTGCGCATTGTCTTTTACTGCTCAGACTTTGGAAAACAAATGGCAGTTTTACTGTGATGAATGATCAGGACTGTCTTTATGAACTGTGAGAAAAGTTTAGCTTTTGACCAACACTGTATTAATAAGTGTGTGCATTTGATATCTTTCTTAATGTAATTATGAAAAAAATTTTCAAAACTGTATTGGCCAGTGCCCAAAACAATTTGTAAATTTTTTTGTGGGGAGCATGGGGCTATGTAAGTAGGTTGTTTAGGTTTTTTATATTGGTAACGCCACGTAGCGCTCTGTACTACCAAAGCCATTAACTACTAATAGGCATGTGGGTAGCAAAGGAAAGATTTTGTTGCAAACCAAATGATGTATTTTTATACCTTAATAATGTGACATCCAGTTAAGACACAAACATAAATCGTCATTGACATCTAGTACAAGGGTATATAATCATGAATAACATTCAGTCTCCAAGTAGAACATGTAAAGATCATTAGCCTACGCTCACACTTCAAACATCTATCCTCCTTCAATGCTAACTTCTCACATCGAACACCCATCACTGCTGGCCGTTCACCTCCAACTGCCCAACAGTACTTTCATCGTTGCTGGCGACTAACTTCCAACTGCCCAACACTATTGTCGATTAACTTCCAACAATGAGTCCAACCAGCCACAGAGTCTGTTACAAAGAAAGCGCAGTCAGAGATCCAATGCAAAGCGCTACACAGCGCTGCCAACACAGAAGCAGCCCACTTGCAGTGCGAATTAAAGTAAATCTTGTAGGACATTCATAGTTAGGAAATCGGAGTGACAGAAACTTGACATCTCCTGTATAACGCTGGTGAGTAAAATTCCTGGAACAGATCAACTCACAGGACGGTGGAGGAATAGAAAAACGAAGAAGAGAAAGGATTTCTTGATAGGGAGGACGCGAGATTTATTTTGGGTAGTCATCAACAGATGCAAAAACAACTTAGGGCGTGCCCCAAAGGAAGTGTGTTGGGAACCTTTCTGTTCATGTTGTATATTAATGAACTAGCAGGCAATCAGAATTTTGTATCTTGCGTTATTATCCCTAATGAAATGTTGTCTGAAAAAAAGCTGCATAAACATATAGTGAGTGCCCAGTAAAATTTCAAAGTGATGTGAAACTGGTAACTTGCTGTAAATGTTCTTAAATGTAAAACTGAACACTTCACAAAACGCGACTACCTAGTATTCCGTGGGGCCTAGGGATACAAAATGAAATATCGCATAGGCTTCGTCTTAGTTAAAGCAGGCGACAGATTTGGGTTCATTCGTAGACTTTCAGTGTTCATGAGTAGGATGCAAAGAGATTACAAAGTAAAATGCTTATAAAATACTCGCACGACTCATTCTAGGACATTGCTCAAATGAGCAGGACTCTTACCAACAACACTTAAAATACTGAAGATATACAAACAGAGGCAGCAAGAACGCTTATTAGTTTGTTTGACACATGGCGCAGAATCACGGAGATGATAAAAAATCTGAACTGGTGAACACACGCCAACTATCGCGCGAATGCCAACTTTCAAGAGACAGCATTAAACGAAAAACCCAGGAACATACTACAACCGCCCACTTGTCGCGTCTGTGGGAGCCAATAACGCAAGATTACAGTAATGACAACGCGCACAGCGGCATTTGAGCAATCACTATGCCTGCTGCCCATACGCGAATGGGGCGGGAAAGGAACTCATTATGTGGTACAGCGAGCAGTGCCCCCCGCCATGCACTTCACAGTGGTTTGCAGAGTACTGACATACGCGTAGGTGCTGTGTGGCAATCGAATCAAAACACTTGTGCGAAGTAAGAGAGTGCAGTGGCCTTGATGCGTAGTAAGGCTGTATGGAAGTTCGGTGCCTAGAGATTTAACGAAATGAAACACCACAGAAAGTGTATTCTCTGTGGACCAAGATTGTGTTGATGGATGGATAACAAACTAATCCAGCTGAGGATATCGGAAAGCTGGAGGAGGGTGGTACTAAATCAAAGGAAATTGAAGTAACTTGTTAAAAGCAGTGCGTATAGTGCAACACTAGTTACCAGTGGGTAATAATGATGATGGTGTTTAAGTGTATCGTGTGAATGAAATGATCGTGCTGCAAATTTCTTCGTTTGCGAAGCTCCAGCAGATGTTAGTGGTGTAGTTTTCAGATACGAGAGGCACCACTCTCCTGGACCGAGCGAGGTGGCGCAGTGGTTAGACACTGGACTCGCATTCGGGAGGACGACGGTTCAATCCCATGTCCGGCCATCCGGATTTAGGTTTTCCGTGAATTCCCTAAATCGCAGCAGGCAAATACCGGGATGGTTCCTTTGAAAGGGCACGGCCGACTTCCTTCCTCGTTCTTCACTAATCACATGACACCGATGACCTAGCTGTCTGGTCTCCTTCCCCCAATCAACCAACCAACCAACCAACCTCCTGGCCACATGCTCGGCTAGTACCAGGCTCACAGAAGCAGCCACCTGTAGCGTCTCCACTGACCTGCGACATGTAGAAGAGCTTCTCGGACTCGGGCAGTGTCTCCCAGGCGCTGGCGACGGTGGCCTTGAGCTTGCTCTTGGATGTGCCAGGGTACATCCAGTGGTAGAGCGTCCGCGTCCGCTTGCTGAACAGCGCCCGGGCGGCGCGCTCCACCTCCTTATGCACAGCTGGTCCCTGACAACAACGTACTATTTACCTCCACTACCAGTACAGATCGCTGCTTAGTAAGTAAGTCAAGATGAAGTTTGTTCTTCTGCTTAATGTAATGTATTTAACAGACGTATCAGGGAAGTGAGGGCCATTCGGTCATTAAATATATGCACCATCAGACTGGAACTATCTGGACACTCTTGTGTAATGCGAAATTGACCACTAGATGTCATCAGAGGCGAGTGTAGTGTTATCAGCAGAGAAGCAGTAGCAACCGACAGGGTCGATCAGGAGAGCTCTGAGACATAAAAAGTGGAGAAGTCATTGGATGTCCAGCAGCGTCATTTAAACCCTTCTACTGCAGCCCACGTCGACTGCCGGTGATGTGACTGTGAAGTGGAAACGCGAAAGAGCAACCACAGCTACATCAAGACCAGACAGATCTCATGTACTTACAAGCGGTGACTGTCGAGCATTGCGGACGGTGATTACAAAAAATTACATGAAATCGGCAGAATAAATCACTACTGAGTTCTAAAGTGCTAACAGCCTTGCACCTGGCACAGTTTTATGCGTAAGAGATGCAATGGTGCCTGGGATACAATGGTCAATAGCTTTTTGTAAGGAACATATTTCTATAACCAGTGCTAAGCGAAACATGGGGTCTACATCTAAATCTACATCCATACTCCGCAAGCCACCTGACGGTGTGTGGCGGAGGGTACCTTGAGTACCTCTATCGGTTCTCCCTTCTATTCCAGTCTCGTATTGTTCGTGGAAAGAAGGATTGTCGGTATGCTTCTGTGTGGGCTCTAATTTCTCTGATTTTATCATCAGGGTCTTTTCGCGAGATATACGTAGGAGGGAGCAATATACTGCTTGACTCTTCGGTGACGGTATGTTCTCGAAACTTTAACAAAAGCCCGTACCGAGCTACTGAGCGTCTCTCCTGCAGAGTCTTCCACTGGAGTTTATCTATCATCTCCGTAACGCTTTCGCAATTACTAAATGATCCTGTAACGAAGCGCGCTGATCTCCGTTGGATCTTCTCTATCTCTTCTATCAACCCTACCTGTTGCGGATCCCACACTGCTGAGCAGTATTCAAGCATTGGGCGAACAAGCGTACTGTAACCTACTTCCTTTGTTGTCGGATTGCATTTCCTTAGGATTCTTCCAATGAATCTCAGTCTGGCATCTGCTTTACCGACGATCAACTTTATATGATCATTCCATTTTAAATCACTCCTAATGCGTACTCCCAGATAATTTATGGAATTAACTGCTTCCAGTTGCTGACCTGCTATTTTGTAGCTAAATGATAAGGGATCTATCTTTCTATGTATTCGCAGCACATTACACTTGTCTACATTGAAATTCAATTGCCATTCCCTGCACCATGCGTCAATTCGCTGCAGATCCTCCTGCATTTCAGTACATTTTTCCAATGTTACAAATTCTCGATATACTACAGCATCATCCGCAAAAAGCCTCAGTGAACTTCCAATGTCATCCACAAGGTCATTTATGTATATTGTGAATAGCAACGGGCCTACGACACTCCCCTGCGGCACACCTGAAATCACTCTTGCTTCGGAAGACTTCACTCCATTGAGAATGACATGGTGCGTTCTGTTATCTAGAAACTCTTCAATCCAATCACACAATTAGTCTGATATTCCATATGCTCTTACTTTGTTCATTAAACGACTGTGGGGAACTGTATCGAAAGCCTTGCGGAAGTCAAGAAACACGGCATCTACATGTGAACCCGTGTCTATGGCCCTCTTAGTCTCGTGGACGAATAGCGCGAGCTGAGTTTCACACGACAGTCTTTTTCGAAACCCATGCTGATTCCTACAGAGTAGATTTCTAGTCTCCAGAAACGTCATTATATTCGAACATAATACGTGTTCCAAAATTCTACAACTGATCGACGTTAGGGATATAGGTCTATAGTTCTGCACATCTGTTCGACGTCCCTTCTTGAAAACGGGGATGACCTGTGCCCTTTTCCAATCCTTTGGAACGCTACGCTCTTCTAGAGACCTACGGTACACCGCTGTAAGAGGGAGGGCGTGGGGAGGGGGGGGGGGGGGAGGGGGCAAGTTCCTTCGCGTACTCTGTGTAAAATCGAACTGGTATCCCATCAGGTCCAGCGGCCTTTCCTCTTTTGAGCGATTTTAATTGTTTCTCTATCCCTCTGTTGTCTATTTCGATATCTACCATTTTGTCACCTGTGTGACAATCTAGAGAAGGAACTACAGTGCAGTCTTCCTCTGTGAAACAGCTTTGGAAAAAGACATTTAGTATTTCGGCCTTTAGTCTGTAATCCTCTGTTTCAGTACCATTTTGGTCACAGAGTGTCTGGACATTTTGTTTTGATCCACCTACCGCTTTGACATAGGACCAAAATTTCTTAGGATTTTCTGCCAAGTCAGTACATAGAACTTTACTTTCGAATTCATTGAAAGCCTCTCGCATAGCCCTCCTCACACTACATCTCGCTTCGCGTAATTTTTGTTTGTCTGCAAGGCTTTGGCTATGTTTATGTTTGCTGTGAAGTTCCCTTTGCTTCCGCAGCAGTTTTCTAACTCGGTTGTTGCACCACGGTGGCTCTTTCCCATCTCTTACGATCTTGCTTGGCATATACTCATCTAACGCATATTGTACCATGGTTTTGAACTTTGTCCACTGATCCTCAACACCATCTGCACTTGAGACAAAACTTTTGTGTTGAGCCGTCAGGTACTCTGTAATCTGCTTTTTGTCACTTTTGCTAAACAGAAAAATCTTCCTACCTTTTTTAATATTTCTATTTACGGCTGAAATCATCGATGCAGTAACCGCTTTATGAACGCTGATTCCCTGTTCTGCGTTAACTGTTTCAAATAATTCGGGTCTGTTTGTCACCAGAAGGTCTGATTTGTTATCGCCACTAGTCGGTTCTCTGTTTAACTGCTCAAGGTAATTTTCAGATAAAGCACTTAAAAAAATTTCACTGGATTCTTTTGTCCCTGCCACCCTTTATGAACGTTTGAGTCTCCCAGTCTATATCCGGCAAATTAAAATCTCCACCCAGAACTATAACATGGTGGGAAAATCTACTCGAAATATTTTCCAAATTATCCTTCAGGTGCTCAGCCACAACAGCTGCTGAGCCAGGGGGCCTATAGAGACATCCAATTACCATGTCTGAGCCTGCTTTCACCGTGACCTTCACCCAAATTATTTCACATTTCGGATCTCCGTCAATTTCCTTCGATACTATTGCACTTCTTATCGCTATAAACAAGCCTCCCCCTTCTCTGTCCAGCCTGTCTCTGTGGTATACATTCCAATCTGAGTTTAGGATTTCATTACTGTTTACGTCTGGTTTCAGCCAACTTTCTGTCCGTAGTACTATATGAGCATTGTGACCGTTTATTAATGAGAGCAGTTCTGGGACCTTTCTATAGATGCTCCTGCAGTTTACTATTAGCACATTAATATTGTTATTCCCTGTTGCATTTTGCCTATTCCTACCTTGCCGCATCTCAGGAGGCGTCTTGACGGGCCTAGGGAGGGAATTCTCTAACCTAAAAAACCCACATGTGCACTCCACACGTACTCCGCTACCCTTGTAGCCGCTTCCTGCGTGTAGTGCACGCCTGACCTATTCAGGGGGACCCTACATGTCTCTACCCGATAGCGGAGGTAAAACGCGACGCCGCTGGACACTGGGTGACTAGAAACAAGTGATTTGAAGTGATGAAGACGAATGCTTCGCCAATATGCTGCCGATATGGTTGCACTATCGATCGGAGGATGGCATTCACGTATAGTAGAGCCGTTACGGTGCCTTCCATAACCACCAGCGGACTATATCGGTCCAACATAAGGCCAACACAAAACAGCAGGGAACGTCCACCTTGCTGCACTCACTGGACAGTGTGTCTAAGGCGTTCAACCTGACCGAGTTGCCTCCAAAAACGTCTCTGACGATTGTCTGGTTGAAGGCATATGCGACAGTCATCGGCGAAGAGAAAGTGATGCAAATCCTGAGTGGTCCGTTTGGCATGTTGTTGGGCCCATCTGTACGGCGCTGCATGGTGTCGTGGCTGCAAAGATGGACCTCGCCAAGGACGTCGGGAGTGAAGTTTCGCATCATGCCGCCATTGCGCACAGTTTGTGTCGTGACACGATGTCCTGTGTCTGCACGAAAAGCATTATTCAACATGGTGGCGTTATTTTCAGGGTTCCTCTGAGCAATAATCCGTAGGTAGCGGTCATCCACTGCTGTAGTAGCCCTTGGGCGGCCTGAGCGAGGCATGTCATCGACAGTTGCTGTCTCTCTGTATCTCCTCCGTGTCCGAACAACATCGCTTTGGTTCACTCCGAGACGCCTGGGCACTTCCCTTGTTCAGAGACCTTCCTGGCACAAAGTGACAATGCGGACGCGATCGGACCACGATATTGACCGTCTAGGTAAGGTTGAATTACAAACAACACGAGCTATGTACCTTCTTCCTGGTGGAATGACTGGAACTAATCGGCTGTCGGACCCCCTCCGTCTAATAGGCGCTGCTCATGCATGGTTGTTTACATTTTTGGACGGTTTTAGTGACATCTCTGAGCAGTCAAAGGTCAAAGGCACTGTGTCTGTGGTACAATATCCACAGTCCACGTCTATCTTCAGGAGTTCTGCCAACTGGAGTGATGCAGAACTTTTTTTTGACGTGTGTATAACGAATCTCATTCCTGTTACATCATTTTCTGTTGCTATTGAAAATACCCTCTATTCATATGACTAGAAAACTTTTTCTTTTTCCCATTTCACTCCAATGATTCCCCACTATACTTAGATTGAGTCTTAGCGCTTCCCTTTCCAGATTTTCTAGCTTTCCTCACACATTCAAACTTCTGACATTCCACGCCTCGACTAGTAGAACGTTCTCCTTTCGCTGGTTATTCGATTTTTTTTTCTCATGGGCACCTCGTCTTTGGCAGTCCCCTCTCAGAGATGCGAATGGTGTATTACTCCTAAATCTTTTGTTTGGAGAGATCATAGTGACACTTTAAATCACAGGCCACATGGCGTGTTGATATGTGTTATGTGTCTTTAATGCAATGGTTTGCACTGCTTCTGCATCCTAATGTTATTGATCATTGCTGATTATTCCACCTTTTAGGGGCAGTTTCCCATCCAAAGGACAAGATAATGCCCTGAAGCTCTCTCCGCTCTACTGCCCGCTTTGACAAGACCGTTCCTAGAATGTGGGTGTTTATTAAGAAAATATTCATTCATTGAGATCAGTGTGGGACAATCTTCAATGCAGAAGTTGGCGGATGCTCTCTCGAGGTGTTTTTGGGCGCGAACCATATGACGAAACTAATGTCAGTTCTAAAACTGGAGTGTGATAAAGTCTTAGCACTGTGACAGGAATGCGCCAGCACCTGGAGAAAGCTGGAGATCTATCTGCGGCATGCAGACAGGTGCAACAGAGCTTAATTGTCACTCCTGGTACGGCATTTGTGTAAATAAAGGTACAATGATTCCTATCCTATCGTGCCTGTGATGGCAACAGCACACCAGGACTGGTAATTTTCTGAGGGAAATTGTTTGCACATGCAAGATATGTCTGTGAACTGTTACATCAGAGGGGTGTTGGGGGAAGGGTTAGGAGAACTGTGCTACCGCCATTTTAAACTTAGCACAGTGGTCTGTGCCGTCAGGGGAAAACTCAGTCACCATCTATAATTTTTACAAGCGTCCATTAGAATTCGCTATTTAGAACACGCAGTCTGGCAACAGTGCAGGCTGCGCTCCTATGCTCAGGTCTACCGTCATGGATTATGTCATCACAGGGCTGAGGGAAACCCGGGAAACCTGACAAGTATGCGGGATGCATCCCCAGATCAGCCACTTTGAATCGCCATTTAAATTGCCGATGTTTCAGGCTGCACCCATATCCCCAGTTCAGTCATCTTGGAACACATATTGGATTATTTGAATTTCCCACCGATGGAACAATTTTTCATCTTGGATTTTGTGAATGTCTCTCCACGAGTACGTCAATGGAAACCTGCCAGTGATACAGACTGCACTCGGAATGGTACAGCTACAGTACTACCAACCCACTATTTTCCTGATCGATTTAAGAGACACAATGGTAAAGTAATGTTTGAATGGCCAGTTGAGGATTTAAACTTGGTTCCTTGTGATTCTGATCTAGAGCGCTAACCACTGTACGAACTTCTTTTGTGGCTCTGTCTTTTGTTAGCTTATTGTCAGATTTAACATGTACGTAGATAAGCATTGTGTTAACAACCTTTTAGTGCAGGATTCCATTGTTTCAGGAGCCTTAGCAAATATTTTTGTAAACCACACTGAACAGATCATTTTCACAAAAATAGTAGCAAAAGAATACAACATATTATATTGGTTCAGGTATATGGATTACATCCTTTGCTTAATAGATGAATCACAAACAAAAACTGAAAAACTACATACTGACATCAACAAGATACATAAAAATATAAAATTCACAATTGAAAGAGAACATAACAACAAATTAACTTTCTGGATATAACAATCAAAAAAGAAAATAATAAGCATATGTTTGAAATTTACCGTAAACCAGCAACGGACATTATTATTCCCCAACCCTCAAACCACCCACAAGCACAAAAGCAAGCAGCACTTCGACACATGCTCCATAGACTCAACACAGTACCATTCACCAAACAAAGCTACCAAAAACAACGGGACATAATAATGGAGATAGCACAAAATAATGGTTGCAACAGTAACACAGTCACATAGCTAAACAACAAAATTAAAAGTAAAGTAAAAACAGAAAGCTCCAAACGACAGACAACAACACAACAGAACCAAACACAAATACGCAGCCCCATAACAACTACACAGGATAATCAGAAAAAGATGAAAGAAAACACAAGATGGTACACAATGACATACAAACACAAACTCACCCACAAAATCAACAACATTTTGAAAAGACAGCGAATAAACATAGAATACACTACAGACAGTTCTATACAAAAATACACCCCAAAACTGACAATAAACAGAGACATATACCAGAAAGCAGGTATATACCAGGTATAGTGTAACACTTGTGAAGGCACATACATAGGGCAAACAGGATACAAGGAACACATGAGAGCCTGGAAATATGGGACAAATCACTCCACATTTGAGAACACCTAAGAGAAAATGACCACAAACCAACCAATAGAGGAGATGACATGAAAATAATTAGAATCAAAAATAAAAAACACCTTCGGACCATGCAAGAAAATTACCACTTACATAAAACCAAAGTAGAGAGGAAAATCCTGTTGAATGACCAAGTATACATGCCAAGCAATTCATTATTTACACTAATAGATAAAATAATAGAATAATGTTCGCAAGAGTATTAATATAATAATAGTGTCCAATGTAATTATAACAGAACCCAACATCTTTACACTTACTCATCCATGATCCCTCCACAGAATATTGAATCGAAAAGTCAAAACAGCTGTCACCAAAGTTTTCAGCCACTCGCTAACAGCTAGTACACCCGTTCCCTCCTCCCCAAAAAAACGGCTCTATCCCCCTCTCTCTCTCACTCAAACACACACACACGGTATAAAAATCGTAAATAGAAGTTAGTAACGATCATATACTTCGTTAGGTTGGCAACAAATAGGTAAACGTACCAAAGAAGATTAAACACGTAATGGAGTCGCAATATTTACGCTGTGAAAAGAAGTGTACGACGAAATAGTTGTATCGAGTGACAAAAGAACAATAGTCCAACACAAAAAAGAGTGAGAAACATGGTAAATAGTGTGCGGTTGGCGAGAACACAAAGGTGTTATTATATGGCAGTGATGAAAGTGGTAGTGCGACCTCCGGACCAGATGTGAGGAAACACAGATCAGAACATCGTAAGTAATTACTTTTTTTTACAAAAAATCTCGAAGTGAACTGTTTGATAATCTATAACTAACAAAACTGTATCGTTATAGATCCCACTGATGATGCCTTAGAACAGGAGAAGGCGAAACGCGTATGGGATAAATAAAGTAACTAGCAGCAGGAAAAGGCAGTTTGATTTGCAAAACAAGTATTTCCATTGATCTCTTCATTGTTGGTAGAGACAACCGCTATCGATAAACATCCTCAACGGTATATATCGATAGCGGTTGTTCAACAGCTGAAAATAACAAATTCTACTGGAACCTTACGAATGTGTCCTGTCTTTCAAAATCACAGTGTTCAAGAATAGGAACGTTTGCATGCTACACTATTGTTCACGTTCAGTGAGACATGAAACGTCACACACTTCTCTCGTGATTAGCAGATTACTGTGGGTTTTTCCGCACTGCTGATCCGAGTACATTTCGTCACCACGCGTTCTCTAGTCATAGCAGTATAGCCAACTGTCAGCTTGATCTGTCAGTACGATGCTGCGCTGACCGCTATACCAATGGAACGCCCTTCTCAGTGTTCAAAGGATGGTAATGACCTGCAATTGCACATCCGATGGACTTGCTGTGTTGCAGTGTCCATCTAAAACTTTCAGTAATGTTAGCTACACGTAATAGCCATGATGGTGACGCGTCATACATGATCTACGAAAATGACTTTCCTGAGCTGAAAATACTGAAAATAAGCTCAAGTAAGGATGAAATTTTAATAAATACATCGCTAGGTCTGGAAATACTGGAGTATCTGCTACAGGTAACATTCGATCAGTACGTTCATGGTGTTGCACTTTCCACTTCAGTCATCACAGCTATAGCGCAGTAATTAAACAAGGTATAAAAATAGACATTTTCAAGTTCTTAATATCAGTCAGAGGTTTCTTTTCAGGCACTCGTCATACCAGACAAGCCGAGAACGTGGCGCAGATATTCAGAATGCTCCAACAAAGTGGCAGGGCTCACCATTTTGACGGGCAGCGCCGCAGGCGTGGCTTGCGTTGCCTTCTGGAACTGCAGCTGCTGGCGCTGGTGGTGTTGGTGGTGCCGGTGGCGCTGTGATGACAGGTCGCCACCCTCTATGGCATCCAGTGCCTCCTCCACGTCGCCAAAGTGCAGACGATCGTCTCGCCGCCGCTGCTGCTGCAGCCATCCGTTACCAGTCAGTTTCTGAGAGATCTACCTCTACATCTACATACACACTCCGCAAGCCACCGAACGGTGCTTGACGGATGGTAGTCTCAACCACTACCAGTCATACACAATATTGCAGTGCCTTTGTTGCTCAGAAGTACAACGCAAAGATCCTTCGGAGATGCACGCATGTCCAAAGCTACACGGACTGCGGCGATTACAGGCGTGACGAAATACACTCGTGCTCATAAATTAAGGATAGCGCTGATACATGGTGAAACAACAATCTGGTGGCCAGTTTGCGGGTATAAATCACCTCTGGGTATGACCATGCGGTGTATCTGACATGCAGTCGTCGCACGGTTGCGCTGGCAGCAGTCTACATACGCAGAGGTGTGTTGGTGCATGTCGGAGTACGGTGCAGCGAGTAAGTGTGCAGAAGTGTGTTGAAAATGGCTCAAAGAACACATATTGATGACGTTATGAGGGGTAGAATAGTAGGGCGACTGGAGGCTGGTCAAACACATCAGGTCGTAGCACGGGCCCTCCGTGTGCAACAAAGTGAGAGCTCAAGATTATGGCAACGATTCCAGCAGACAGGAAACGTATCCAGACGCTACAGTATGGAACGTTCACAAAACCACAAAAAGGCCGATATCTCACCATCGGTGCCCGCAGACGGTCACGGAGTACTGCAGGTAGCCTTGTCGGGATCTTACCTCAGCCACTGAAAGAGTTGTCTCCAGACACAGTCCACAGACGACTGAATAGACATAGATTATTCGCCCGGAGAGCTGCAAGATACATTCCACTGACCCCTGGACACAGGAGAGCCCCTAAAGCCTGGTGTCAAGAACACAATACATGGTCATTGGAACAGTGGTCCCAGGTTATGTTCACGGACGAGTCCAGGTACAATCTGAACAGTGATTCTAGCCGGGTTTACATCTGGCGTGAACCAGGAACCAGATACCAACCCCTTAATGTCCTTGAAAGGGACCTGTATGGAGGTCGAGGTTTGATGGTGTGGGGTGGGATTATGATTGGCGCACGTACACCCCTGCATGTCTTTGACAGAGGAACTGTAACAGGCCAGGTGTATCGGGACGTCATTTTGCACCAGTATGTCCGCATTTTCAGGGGTGCATTGGGTCCCACCTTCCTCCTGATGGCCCGCAGCTCGTGGTCGTGCGGTAGCGTTCTCGCTTCCCACGCTCGGGTTCCCGGGTTCGATTCCCGGCGGGGTCCGGGATTTTCTCTGCCTCGTGATTGGCTGGGTGTTGTGTGATGTCCTTAGGTTAGTTAGGTTTAAGTAGTTCTAAGCTCTAGGGGACTGATGACCATAGATGTTAAGTCCCATAGTGCTCAGAGCCATTTGCACCAGTTTTGAATCTCCTGATGGATGATTACGCACGGCCCCACCGAGCTGCCGTCGTGGAGGAGTACCTTGAAACAGAAGATATCAGGCGAATGGAGTGATCTGCCTGTTCTCCAGACCTAAACCCCATCGGGCACGTTTGGGATGCTCTCGCTCGACGTATCGCTGCACGCCTTTAAAGCCATACGACACTGCAGGACCTCCGACAGACACTGGTGCAAGAATGGGGGATTATACCCCAGCAGCTGCTCGACCACGTGACCCAGAGTATGCCAACCCGTTGTGCGGCCTGTGTACGTGGGCATCGCGATCATATCCCATATTGATGTCGGGGTAGATGCGCAGGAAACAGTGGCGTTTTGTAGCACATGTGTTTCGGGACGGTTTTCTCAGCTTATCACCAATGCTGTGAACTTACAGATCTGTGTCGTGTGTTCACTATGTGCCTATGCTATTAGCGCCACTTTTGTGTAGTGCCACGTTGTGTGGCACCACATTCTGCAATTATCCTTAATTTATGAGCATGAGTGTAGATTATATGTATTCTCAGTTGCAAATATGGACAATCTTCAGCTGTATAATGGAATGACGACGATTCTATTAAACAGCTGATGTTTGACCGTATTCGCAATTGTGAATACGTTTCATGTACTACTTGCCATTGCCTTTCCTGTTCCACTCCAGATAAAGCGAGGAAAAAACGACAGTCTACATGCCTGTGTGTGAAACCTTCTTTCTCTTTTCTTGGTGGTCCTTACGTAAAATGTACGTCAGCGCAGAAGTATCTTCCATATTCAGCTTCAAATGCTTGTTCTCTAAATTTCCTTAGTAATGATCGCCGAAAAAAAAGTCGTTTCTTCTCCAGGGATTCCCATTTGACTTACACGAAGCATCTCCGTAATACTTGCATGTTGATCGAACCTATAGGAGCAAACCTGGCAGCCCGCCTCTAACTGCTTTGACATCTTCCTTTAATCTGACCTGGTACGGACCTCAAACTTTCGAGCATTACTCAACACAGGTCATACTACTCGGTCTCCTTTACAGATTAACCACACTTTCCTAAAATTCTCCCAATAAACTCAGTTCCATCATTCGCTTTCCCTATTACTCTCGTTATTTTCTCGTTCCATTTCATATTGCTTCGCTATATTATGCCTAGATTTTTAGTCGACTTGGCTGTGTGAAGCAGTACACTACTACATCTACATCTACATCCGTACTCCGCAAGCCACCTGACGGTGTGTGGCGGAGGGTACCCTGAGTACCTCTATCGGTTTTCCCTTCTATTCCAGTCTCGTATTGTACGTGGAAAGAAGGATTGTCGGTATGCTTCTGTGTGGGCTCTAATCTCTCTGATTTTATCCTGAGAGATTAGAGCCCACACAGAAGCATACCGACAATCCTTCTTTCCACGTACAATACGAGACTGGAATAGAAGGGAAAGCCGTATTCGAAAATTACAGCATTTCTTTTCCTACTGATCTGCCTTAACTGCATTTGCACCAAGCTGTCATCCATGACACCAACTAGAAAATTTGTCTAAGTCATCTTGCATCCTCCTACAGCCACTCAACGACGACGCCTTCCCAAGCAGCACAGCATCACTAGAAAACAGCCACAGATGCTGTTCACTTTGTCCGTCAGATCATTTGTGCGTATAGAGAATAAAAGCGGTTCCATCACACTTCCCTGGGTACTCCTGACGATAATCTTGTCTCTGATGAACACTCGCCGTCGAGAACAGCGAACTGGGTTCTATTACCTAAGAAGTCTTCCAGCCACTCACATATCTGGCAACCTATTTCGTATACTTGTACCTTCGTTGACAGTCTACGGTGGGGCACCATGACCAAACTATTCCCGGAAATCTGCTAATATGGAAGCTGTCTGTTGGCCTTCATAGGTGGTTAAAAATGGCTCTAAACACTATGGACTTAACATCTGAGGTCATCAGTCCCCTAGACTTAAGAAATACTTAGGCCTAAACCTAACTAACCTAAGGACATCACACACATCAATGCCCAAGGCAGGATTCGAACCTGCGTCGTAGCAGCAGCGCGGTTCCGGACTGAAGAGCCTAGAACCGCTCGGTCACAGCGGCCGACCATCGATGGTTCGCAGGATATCAAATGGCAAAAGGGCATGCTGAGTTTCGCAACAACGATGTTTTCTGAACCCGTTCTGATTTGCATACAGAAGTGATTCTTGAAATTTTCCCGGCGTGAAGAGGGCTCTATGAAGTTTCAGGATTGCAGGTAGATTACGACTACCTGTTGCCAAGATATTTTGGCTGACAACCGTTCAGCCTACTTCAAGTGAGAGTGTTTAGCATTAGAGATTGATAGTCCGCATCGTTAACATTATATCAAAAGCTGGCGCGCAATGGCAGCAGCTACAGGAGCGATCTCTGTCGAGTTACGCGCCCTCTTCGAATGTTGCTCCATCTGTTGCATGTAGGCGTATGCGTAATGGAGACAGCACAAGCGCGCTCTCTGGCGGAATGCGCACTCGCGTAGTTAAAATCCAGATGTGAAAATTGATAGAACTAACTGTCGCTAGACGTGTCATTAGCGACAAAATATTTTCTTTCTGAAACAATTTAACAAATCACCGTGTCACACGCCTTATCCAACTGAAACCTACCATCACAATTAAGAAGTTCTTCCGCCAAACGTACTGCTACCGACTCCTTAGTAACTGAAACCCAGAAGGATCTCACAGAGGCCAGGATTTCCGTGGCAGAATAATCCATGAGATGTCCTGCGGAGATATAATGCTCAGCTACGGCTGACGTACTGGGCTGTGAAAGGCGAGAGTGGCGATCATGTTCAGCGCATCTTTCACGCACCGTGCGCGGTGTCTGGCCAATGCAGGCTTTTCCACATTGACAAAGTTGCAGCCCTCCGCAATCCCAGATCGTCCTTCTCCGAACCGGGAAGAGCCCAAGTTTGTGGAAGATTACTTTGTCATAATGTTCCCTTAACGTTCTGTCTAATTTGGACGAAATATTGCCGACGTGTGGGAGGACCGCCATGGACTGGTGCCACTCCTTCTCCTCTTCGTCTTGTTGGTTGTTCTTTCTTAAAGCAGTGCTTATCTCATGAGGAGAGTATCCATTATCTCTGAACACGGATTATAGGTATTCTAGCTTCTTTACAAGGTGTCTCCATTAGACACAACATGTGCCTGGCGCACCAACGTTCGAAGGACGTCCATAGTTCGTGATGGTTTTTGGCAGCCTGACTCCTGTAAATACAGGTCTGTATTTGTAGGTTTACGGTAAACGGAATGCGTTCTATATGCGGTCTTCTTTACAGCTGAACCACTCTTTCTTAAAATTCTCCCAATAAACCGAAGACGACCATTTGCCTTCCCTACAATAGTTTTCACCTGCTCGTTCCACCTCATATCACTTTGCAATGTTACACCCTGACCTGACTGTGTCAATCTGGACATTAGTAAAGCAGTATACTGTATATGGTGTTTGATTATGGGGCTAAGTATTTCTCTCCTTTTCCTCATAGCAAAAGGCAGCTGTCAAACCTATTGTCACGAAATTTCACGAAACACGGCCGCATTGACAACAGTAGAGAGTTTAGTGGTAGCAGCAGGTGTACGCACCACTGACGGCGGCGTAGGCTGCGAGGGGATTCCGTCGAGAGCCTCCTGAATGGCCTCTCCCGCCAGCACCAGGTCTGCATCCGACAGCAGCAGTGATGCCTCCTGGTCCCGGCCACATCCTCCTCCAATGCCACCTGTGGACGTAATGGTCTAACGTTCCCACACTGCTGCACCGACCTTATTACAAGATTTCTGTCCATTACACCTCAGTCATTAACTAAGGTACGTGTGGGACACCACATGTAATTAGTTCCCAGGCATCATCCAACAGGGAACTAATTACATTTGGGCTCCCACAAGGTTCCATTTTGGGGTGCTTACTTTTTTTTGTGTATATCAATGACCTTTCATCAGTAACATTACCAGATGCCAAGTTCGTTTTGTTTGCCGATGATGCAAACATTGCAATAAATAGCAAATCAAGTATAGTCTTAGAAAGATCAGCTAATAAAATATTTGTGGACATTAATCACTGGTTCCTAGCCAATTCTTTGTCACTAAACTTTGAAAAAACACACTACATGCAGTTTAGAACTTGTAAGGGGTGTCCCACGAGTATATGCCTAACATACGATGGCAAACAGATAGAAGAAGTGGACAGTGTTAAATTCTTGGGATTACAGCTTGATAATAAATTCAACTGGGAGGAGCACATCACAGAACTGCTGAAGCGTCTTAACAAATCTCTATTTGCAATGCGAATTGTGTCAGACACAGGGGATATAAAAATGAAAAAGCTGGCATACTATGCTTACTTTCAATCCATAATGCCATATGGGATAATTTTTTGGGATAATTCATCAAGCCAAGCTAAAGTTTTCTGGGCACAAAAACGTGCAGTAAGAGTTATATGTGGTGTGAACTCAAGAACATCCTGCAGAAGCCTGTTTAGGTAACTAGGGATACTAACTACTGCTTCCCAATATATTTATTCGTTAATGAAATTTCTCATTAAAAATATATCACTTTTTCAAACCAATACCTCAATTCATCGGATCAATGCTAGAAATAAGAATAATCTTCACAAGGATTTAAAATCACTTACTCTTGTACAAGAAGGTGTGCATTATTCAGGAACACACATTTTCCATAACTTGCTAGCAGCCATAAAAAGCTTAACAACCAATGAAATTCATTTTAAGAGAAACCTAAAGGATTTATTGGTGGCCAACTCCTTCTATTCCATTGATGAATTTCTCAGCACAATTTCAGTGCAGTAATGTGTTCATTGTAAATATGTATGTATGTATGTATGTGTGTGTGTGTGTGTGTGTGTGTGTGTGTGTGTGTGTGTATGTGTGTGTGTGTGTGTGTTTGTAAGTACAATCTAACTTCTGCACCTTTTCAGTGCAGTAATGTGTTCATTGTAAATAAGTATTATAGTAGTTGTATTACACGTTTATTACGTTATAAATAAATAAAAAACTTTTTTATTTTAAATTCAGTACATTGGTATTTGTAACCAAGCGAGGTGGCGCAGTGGTTAGCACACTGGACTCGCATTCGGGAGGACGACGGTTCAATCCCGTCTCCGGCCATCCAACCCCCCCATGAACCATGGACCTTGCCGTTGGTGGGGAGGCTTGCGTGCCTCAGCGATACAGATGGCCGTACCGTAGGTGCAACCACAACGGAGGGGTATCTGTTGAGAGGCCAGACAAACGTGTGGTTCCTGAAGAGGGGCAGCAGCCTTTTCAGTAGCTGCAGGGGCAACAGTCTGGATGATTGATTGATCTGGCCTTGTAACATTAACCAAAATGGCCTTGCTGTGCTGGTACTGCGAACGGCTGAAAGCAAGGGGAAACTACAGCCGTAATTTTTCCCGAGGGCATGCAGCTTTACTGTATGATTAAATGATGATGGCATCCTCTTGGGTAAAATATTCCGGAGGTAAAATAGTCCCCCATTCGGATCTCCGGGCGGGGACTACTCAGGAGGATGTCGTTATCAGTAGAAAGAAAACTGGCGTTCTATGGATCGGAGCGTGGAATGTCAGATCCCTTAATCGGGCAGGTAGGTTAGAAAATTTAAAAAGGGAAATGGATAGGTTAAAGTTAGATATGGTGGGAATTAGTGAAGTTCGGTGGCAGGAGGAACAAGACTTCTGGTCAGGTGACTACAGGGTTATAAACACAAAATCAAATAGGGGTAATGCAGGAGTAGGTTTAATAATGAATAGGAAAATAGGAATGCGGGTAAGCTACTACAAACAGCATAGTGAACGCATTATTGTGGCCAAGATAGATACGAAGCCCACACCTACTAAGTACAAGTTTATATGCCAACTAGCTCTGCAGATGATGAAGAAATTGAAGTAAAGTACGATGAAATAAAAGAAATTGTTCAGATAGTGAAGGGAGACGAAAATTTAATAGTAATGGGTGACTGGAATTCGAGTGTAGGAAAAGGGAGAGAAGGAAACATAGTAGGTGAATATGGATTGGGGCTAAGAAATGAAAGAGGAAGCCGCCTAGTAGAATTTTGCACGGAGCACAACTTAATCATAGCTAACACTTGGTTTCAGAATCATGAAAGAAGGTTGTATACGTGGAAGAACCCTGGAGATACTAAAAGGTATCAAATAGATTATATAATGGTAAGACAGAGATTTAGGAACCAGGTTTTAAGTTGTAAGACATTTCCAGGGGCAGATGTGAACTCGGACCACAATCTATTGGTTATGACCTGTAGATTAAAACTGAAGAAACTGCAAAAATGTGGGAAACTATGGAGATGGGACCTGGATAAACTGAAAGAACCAGAGGTTGTACAGAGTTTCAGGGAGAGCATAAGGGGACAATTGACAGGAATAGGGGAAAGAAATACAGTAGAAGAAGAATGGGTAGCTCTGAGGGATGAAGTAGTGAAGGCAGCAGAGGATAAAGTAGGTAAAAAGACGAGGGCTGCTAGAAATCCTTGGGTAACAGAAGAAATATTGAATTTAATTGATGAAAGGAGAAAATATAAAAATGCAGTAAATGAAGCAGGCAGAAAGGAATACAAACGTCTCAAAAATGAGATCGACAGGAAGTGCAAAATGGCTAAACAGGGATGGCTAGAGGACAAATGTAAGGATGTAGAAGCTTATCTCACTAGGGGTAAGATAGATACTGCCTACAGGAAAATTAAAGAGACCTTTGGAGAAAAGAGAGCCACGTGTATGAATATCAAGAGCTCAGATGGCAACCCAGTTCTAAGCAAAGAAGGGAAGGCAGAAAGGTGGAAGGAGTATATAGAAGGTTTATACAAGGGTGATGTACTTGAGGACAATATTATGGAAATGGAAGAGGATGTAGATGAAGACGAAATGGGAGATACGATACTGCGTGAAGAGTTTGACAGAGCACTGAAAGACCTGAGTCGAAACAAGGCCCCCGGAGTAGACCACATTCCATTAGAACTACTGACGGCCTTGGGAGAGCCAGTCATGACAAAACTCTACCAGCTGGTGAGCAAGATGTATGAGACAGGCGAAATACCCTCAGACTTCAAGAAGAATATAATAATTCCAATCCCAAAGAAAGCAGGTGCTGACAGATGTGAAAATTACCGAACTATCAGTTTAATAAGTCACAGCTGCAAAATACTAACGCGAATTCTTTACAGACGAATGGAAAAACTGGTAGATGCGGACCTCGGGGAGGATCAGTTTGGATTCCGTCGAAATGTTGGAACACGTGAGGCAATACTGACCTTACGACTTATCTTAGAAGAAAGATTAAGAAAAGGCAAACCTACGTCTCTAGCATTTGTAGACTTAGAGAAAGCTTTTGACAATGTTGACTGGAATACTCTTTTTCAAATTCTAAAGGTGGCAGGGGTAAAATACAGGGAGCGAAAGGCTATTTACAATTTGTACAGAAACCAGAGGGCAGTCATAAAAGTCGAGGGGCATGAAAGGGAAGCAGTGGTTGGGAAAGGAGTGAGACAGGGTTGTAGCCTCTCCCCGATGTTATTCAATCTGTATATTGAGCAAGCAGTAAAGGAAACAAAAGAAAAATTTGGAGTAGGTATTAAAATTCATGGAGACGAAGTAAAAACTTTGAGGTTCGCCGATGACATTGTAATTCTGTCAGAGACTGCAAAGGACTTGGAAGAGCAGTTGAACGGAGTGGACAGTCTTGAAAGGAGGATATAAGATGAACATCATCAAAAGCAAAACGAGGATAATGGAATGTAGTCAAATTAAATCGGGTGATGCTGAGGGAATTAGATTAGGAAATGAGACACTTCAGGTAGTAAAGGAGTTTTGCTATTTAGGAAGTAAAATAACTGATGATGGTCGAAGTAGAGAGGATATAAAATGTAGACTGGCAATGGCAAGGAAAGCGTTTCTGAAGAAGAGAAATTTGTTAACATCGAATATAGATTTATGTATCAGGAAGTCGTTTCTGAAAGTATTTGTTTGGAGTGTAGCCATGTATGGAAGTGAAACATGGACGATTACTAGTTTGAACAAGAAGAGAATAGAAGCTTTCGAAATGTGGTGCTACAGAAGGATACTGAAGATAAGGTGGATAGATGACGTAACTAATGAGGAGGTATTGAATAGGATTGGGGAGAAGAGAAGTTTGTGGCACAACTTGACTAGAAGAAGGGATCGGTTGGTAGGACATGTTTTGAGGCATCAAGGGATCACAAATTTAGCGTTGGAGGGCAGCGTGGAGGGTAAAAATCGTAGAGGGAGACCGAGAGATGAGTACACTAAGCAGATTCAAAAGGATGTAGGTTGCAGTAGGTACTGGGAGATGAAGCAGCTTGCACAGGATAGAGTAGTATGGAGAGCTGCATCAAACCAGTCTCAGGACTAAAGACAACAACAACAACAGTATTTGTAAAATGACTCTTTCTTAAAGTGTTCCTTAAAAAATGACGATCATTCCACTTGGGACCTGTGGAATGGTATATTAGCTTATCTGCTTTAGTTGTAAATGTTTGTCATGTATTGTTGTTTTTCTGACATGTTCTACATCCTGGAGGACCTCCTCACTACGGATCATTCGGAATGAAAGTAAATCTAATCTAATCCATTCTAATCTGTAGCCATCCCTGAACAGTGATTGCACCTACCAATTGCGACCTGATGCCCCTTTCCCATCCTACTTCTGGATGCGGAACTATAACATACGATGTAATTAATTAAGATCTTGGGTCATTTCATATACATGGGATAGACAAAAATATGGAAAAATCACAACCACTACACATTACCATGCCTAATACAGCATAGTAAAACCTTTGGCATTCGGAACAGATTCCAGTCGTCTTAGAATGGATAATCCTGTATGGCTTTCAAGGAAATAACATATCATACTTCCTGCGAAATAATGGTAAGTTCAGGTAACGGTGTTGAAGGTAGATAGCTATCACGTACCCTTCTCTCCAGTGTAGACTACAAACGGTCAAAAATACTGAGATCTGGTAATTTTAGTGGCCTGGGGGGATGTCAGTGTTCATCTTCGTGCTCGAAAATTAGTGCTCGACGATGAGAACTGTGTGAATTGGAGCTCTGTCGTCTTGGAAAACAGAATCGCTATTGGCGGGCAAACATTGTACCATGGAATGGATCTGATCAGTGAAAGTGGTCACATAAACTTTGACAGTAATGCGACCTTACAGAGTGATCATGGGACCCATGGAGTATCATGATATGTCTGCCAAATCATCGCCGAACACCCGCCGTGTTTCACTCTTGGAACTTAAACACTGCCGGAAGTTGGAAATAGTGTGAAATAAGACTGACTAAACGACATTCTCCCATTGCTCCATGGCACCACTTTTTCCTGTTATGAGAATTTGTATCAGTGATGAATGGTTTTGGAGCTCCAGCTCGCCCTGCAATTGTCAGCTTATGGAGCTCCCTTAGAGCTGTTTTTGTTACTGACGGGGTTCGCGAGTGCGACATTCAGTTCTGCAGTTACTTTTGCAGTTGTCGTCCCCTTATTTTTCGCCACAATCCTCATCAATGGCAGAACTGTTCGGCGATGATTTGGCAGACATATCATGATACTCCATGGGTCCCATGATCACTCTGTAAGCACGCGTTTCTCGTGGTGTTTCCATATTTTTGTCCAACCCCTATACAGTCTAATGGCCAATCTATTGGCTGACTACATACCGGTGTGAAAACATCTCCTCTTTTATTACTGAAGTTCATTATCGGTATCATTAACCGCAGAAAATACTTAAAAGATAGCTGGAGTAAATTGAAACAAGTTGCTATGACAAGAGAGTTTATATTTTCAAATGAAATGTTTATCCAAAATTCAGACGTATGTATCTGCAGCAAAATATTCATTTGAGTCAACAGTTGTAGTTTAAGTCAGTAAAAGAAAGTTTTACAATGAACTCAGTGTGCACCAAATTAACATTCAGTACTTCCATCATAAAATCCAATTAGCAAATGTGCTGATAAAATATCTAAGCTCCAACTCCTGCAGACAAGTAGCTGCATGCCATTTAAACCAAAGTTAAACCCGGACCCTATTCCTACACATCTACCAGAATGCATTGTCTGCCTCTACTGCCTACCAAGTTAGTCCCCCTTGTTCTATCCTCTCCAACTACGTCATTGATTACTAACGGCAGTTGTTACTGTTCCCCTTCATTAATGAAGTGAATCATTACACAAGGACGAAAAGAGAGTTTGCAGTTCAAATGACCAATTTAAATAAACAATTTATCATTGGATGCCCGCAAACACGCTCATTAATTCCTTATTCACAGAATTTCAAAGTTAAAAGGTTGTAGCTTGTTGGAAGTTAATATTTATTTCAGTAACAATCTTTTAAGTTCGCAAAATACGAAGATAAGCTATCTTAGAAAACAAATGCTAATGAAACAAGCGCATAATTAGAAACTGAATAGCCTCTGTGCCTCATATTTGTTGATATCCTCGTGCCGCAGCTGCGATTCGAACATTCAATCAGTTTCATAATTTGTAGGGAACACTTTACACACAAAATGTACGTGACCATAGAGCGGGTGTCAGATATTTTTCACTTCCTTGATCAATGACCCATTCGTTCTGTGTGACGTCAGGCCCTGGTCCAGTTTTTCTGCTGTTATTGCAAAATGGCCCGATTTTTCTACTGTTTTGTCTACAATGGCGCAATATTTTTGCTGTTGAGTGAGCATGATCCTTTCTTGCAGATGAGAAGCGCTAAATCACGATATTTATTATTTTTTTGAACTGAACTGTTAATTTTGAAGCGTGGCAGCTCGTTTGATGGCATGAGTTGTGCTATAGTGGAATCTTCGTTCCGATGCCACATCCTGTACCCCACAGAACAACACACAATGTTAATAAAATTTTGACACTTTCTTACGAGAATGAGGACACCCCTACTAGCAGTAATCAAATAATGATCACTAGTATTTCACTGAAAGACAATGAGTGGGAATCGAATGCTGAGAGTAAATAAAGATTTGCAGAGAAAAGTTACACCAAGCAAGAAAGCTGAAGAAGGAGCATGGACATAGAGGTGTCTAGTGACTGAAGACTCTTTTTACATCGTGGGATTATGTAAACAGAGTTGAAATTTCTTTTGTTTTTTTTCTTAAGTTCAAATGTATGTGAAATCTTATGGGACTTAACTTCTAAGGTCATCAGTCCTTAAGCTTACACACTACTTAACCTAAATTATCCTAAGGACGAACAGATACACACCCATGCCCGAGGGAGGACTCGAACCTCCGCCGGGAACAGCCGCACAGTCCATGTCTGCTGCGCCTGAGACCGCTCGGCTAATCACGCGCGGCTTGTTTTCTCAAATAACGAACGTTTTCACTTTAACTATTAGAGAATCACATTTAAATTTTTCCGTGTTTGCACAGCGTATCAATTAACGTATTTCATCATACTCTTTTCATAATACACCTCTTGATAAAAAAGTGAAGAGTTCAGAACAGTGTTCGAGTATTGAATTATGTTTTCTGCTCTGATGAAGCATAGTTTCATCAAAGTGGATATGTAAGCAGCCAGAAAGGCAAATATTGAAATTTAGAAAACCCTGACATTTTCCATGAGACCCCACTGCGGTCACAGAAGATTGGTATTTAGTGTGCGGTTTTCCCCAAAAGAAATGTTGGTTCAGGTTCTTTCTCAAAAACGATACCAGCTGAACGCTACAAGGACATCATCATACAATCTGCAGCATTGTTAGAAGCTGGTGATCGACACTGCTAAACGCAACAAAATGCTGCAACAGCGCACATCGGGAATAGCACCACGATAACGCTGCTCGGGTTCTTTGGGGACCACATCATGTCACGTGACCTGTGGTCGCCTAGATCCCCAGATTTATCTCGTTCCGACTTTTTTCTTTGGGGACATCTAAAAGATGTCTATAAGAAGACCCCTCACACAGTCGACCAACTGAAGCACAACATCGAAGACGAAATACCCCGCATAACTGTAGTGGCCATTCAAAAAGCAGTGAGTACATCAATAAAGATTTGAATTTCTTGAATTTAGGGTTGTGTAACTTGTGGTTCACCCTATAGCTGTCACAGAGAACTCCAACTCGAATAATTTACATACCCGCCAAAGTTGTCTACGTCTACGTCTACGAAGTTATATTGACATTCGACGATATCTTCTGGGTACTTCACATTTTTTGTCAGGCAGCTTATGTCAAATAACAAAAGAAACAGCATAAGACCTTATTATCTGAAGAATAATTATCGATATATTGAAAGACCTTTGGCAAAATGTGTCAAGCGTACCCACTATGCCACTAAAAAAATTACCTTTAAAAGGTAATTGGTATAAGAGGAAATTTTTCTGAAATTTATAAATGGCATGTAGAGGAATGTCCCCTTAAAAGTTGGTTGGTTGATTTGGGGATGGGGACCAAACAGCAAGGTCACCGGTCCCATAGACTTAGGGACGGGTGGGGAAGGAGGTCAGCCATACCTTTCAAAGGAACCATCCCGGCCCTTGCCAGAAGCGATTTAGGAAATCACGGAAAATCTAAATCAGGATGTCCGATTGTGGGTTTGAATCGTCGTCCTCCCGAATGCGAGCCCAGCACGCTAACCATTTCATCACTTTGCTCGGTCCCTTAAAAGTGTGGTTACAGCTGCACTCTACCCAAACTGTTTGGTTGTTTCGGTGCGCTACAAATATGTCGTAGTAAATGGTAGCTCTGGTAGCGAAAGAAACATAAACGACAATGTAAGAGAGAAGCTGGCAGCCGACTACTTCTCTTTGTTTCTTGTATGTTTTGCACTTAATTAGAACTGCACACCATTCAGTGTTAGTGTACATCCTCACATAATATAAGTTGCATTGGATAAGTTATAAAAATTAGTTGATAACGTAACTTCTGCACTTTTATGTAACCAAAGCAAGAAGTTTTGATGCGAGCACAATTTACATGGACAAACCATTAAAAATATATAATTACTGCTATTTTTTACTCAACAGAGAGTGGCCGAGCGGTTCTAGGCGCTACAGTCTGGAACCGCGCGACCGCTACGGTCGCAGGTTCGAATCCTGCCTCGGGCATGGATGTGCGTGATGTCCTTAGGTTAGTTCGGTTTAAGTAGTTCTAAGGTCTAGGGAACTGATGACCTCAGAAGTTACGTTCCATAGTGCTCAGAGCCATTTGAACCATTTACTCAATAGAACGTTCTTCATCATGATCAAATGCAAGAGTTTCCTGTTATTATAAGGTAAATGCGAAGTTGTTTATGAATAATAGAAACAAGTTTTACGTAAGTTCGACGAAGTACTTAAACGATGTTCAATATACAGGGTGAGTCAGGAGGAAAGATACAGGCTTTAAGGGGTGAAAATATAAGTGATCCCGAACAAAAGAACTTCATATGGACATGTAATATCACTTTTGAACGATTTCTGAAATCACTCGAAAGCCGCACCCTCCAGTGAAAACATGTCGGAGTACAAATTTAAACTACATTTAGTTTGCTACAGAAAAAGGACCTGTTCATGTTTCTCTAGGACTTACAGTTTGCGCAAAGACAGCTCGAGGATTCTGAAAATCTGACGCGAAGCGCATGCGCTTTAGCTTAGGTACTCTTTGTTGCCCAATTTGAAGTAGTCTCCCGACATGATGGAACACAAGTGTCCTGTATCAAACTGTTCGTCTCAGCTTCCTCTACGCTACCGTCGTACGTTGTGGACAATAACGATGTTTGAATAACACCGTTAATAAATAACAAAGTATTATTACATACGTTCTATCTCGGAAACCATTCGCAATAGGGCACTTGTCTATATGAAGTTTTCTTTGTTCAGAATCACTTATGTTATCACCCCTCAGAGCCTGTACCTTTCGTCCTGACTCATCCTGTATTTTTGTTTCGAGGTTTCTTTATTTGAGGAAATTGAGTTTTCCAGCATTGTATGACAAATTTGTATTTTTTTCTTTATTTTTGCCGCAACATCCCTCTGTTTCACGTCGCAAATCAACAATTTTGGAATAAAAGCTGAATTAAACATTGACAGTTTCGGTTTTACTGTAAATACTATTTATTCTTAAGTAACAGACAGGTGTGTAACTATGTAGAACAAAAAAAGGCTCCGTATATTACCTGGCCCTTTATATACCTTCGCTCTGTTTCCAGATGATTCACCATTTTCGGTTTTTAGAGGACTTTAGAGACACTGATAGCAGATATAAACAAATCGATCGTTATGAGGTAATGCCTGAAAGTTATGCAACACACCCAACGTACAAGTAACGCGGGTACGATCTTAACTTATCATAGCTAATAGGATAACTACCGTAGTCTATGCTTACTTACGGCAGTCTACTGTAGCCTACGGTAGTCTTACAGTTGTAAGTGTGGCAATTCGTGCGTGGCCCTGTGTGAGATGAAGAAAGGGCGGCGCCAGAGGAGTGGAAAGAGTGAGAGGTACGCACGTGCTGCGCTGGCGTCGGCGTCGTGTGTGACGGCGTCGGCGTTGGCGTCGGCGTCGGCGCGGGCCGAGGCCGCCAGCTGGGCGGCGATCCCCGGCGGCAGCTGCCCGCCGAGACCGTCCGCGGCCGGAACCAGCTGCCCGTCGTCGCCCACCGCCAGCGTCAGCACCACCTCGCCCTGCTACACCACATTCGTACCGACACCGTACGTTCCTGCTCTCACAAGGGGACCGCGCCTACTCGTCATCACGGATTTCTTCCGAATTTATGCTACTGCAGTGCTCTGTCAGAAGTGGAAGTGACAGAAGTGGGGGAGATCCAGATGGCCAAACGTTTAGAAAAAATAGCGTTTCTGGTGCGGTCAGGAGAGGTATAGGCCATTTATGTTAAAGTAGCTCCCATGCAACGGTTGGCGCAGCTGAAAGTTTACAGAACATGGAAACTTTTTCTTCGTTTTCTATTTTCAGTTTTTACGTTACTTACACAGAAATAAACCGAAATAAGCCCAATACATTCTATTTACGGGGTCCAATCTCATTAATGTGAACACCGCCTATGTTCGCCTTCAACGTGCAATAATCATTTACAGACGGCAACTGGCAACTCTAGCAGTGTCTGATCGTAAATGTCGGCTGTGGAAATGTGTATGGGCGAAAAGCTGTACTACTGTTGAGCCACTCGATCCCAGATCAGTTAAGGGGCTAGGAAACAGTGTCTCCCCTACGACCGTTAGAAAACGTTGCTACGTTTGGTCCCACAGCAGAAAGTGCCTGGTTCATGCACCCATGAGGACTGCTGTTCATCGGCCACTAAGGCTGGAATTTGCACGCCAGACGTCTTTTGAGTGGCGGCAGGTCACCTTTTCAGATGAATCATTTTTTATGCTGCATCGAACCGAAGCTCATTGGCGTGTAAGGCGTGGAAACGTATGAAAGCAAATACCCTGCAACAGTCATCGGATGGGTCCAGATCGGAGAGCATTTCCTGAGTGATCTCGTTATTCTGGTAGGCACAATGGATCAACACAAGTATGCATCTATCCATGGAAACAAGTTCACTCCCACATGTAGTTTGTTTTTCCTCAGCACGATGCCATCTACCAGTCAGACAATGCAACACGTCACACAGCTCGCAGTGGTTCGAAAAGCACAAGTCTGCATCTATCCATGGGACCATGTCCACGCTTACATGCACTTTGTTTTTCCTCAGCACGATGCCATCTACCAGCCGGACAATGCAACGCGTCACACAGCTTCCAGTGGTTCGAAAAGCACAAGTATGCATCTATCCACGGGACCATGTCCACTCCTACATGCACTTTGTTTTTCCTCAGCACGATGCCATCTACCAGCCAGACAATGCAAGGTATCACACAGCTCGCAGTGGTTCGAAAAGCACAAGCATGCATCTATCCATGGGACCATATCCACTCCTACATGCACTTTGTTTTTCCTCAGCATGATGCCATATACCAGCTGGACAATGCAATGCGTCACACAGCTTGCAGTGGTTCGAAAAGCACAAGCATGCATCTATCCATGGGACCATATCCACTCCTATATGCACTTTGTTTATACTCAGCACGATGCCATCTACCAGCCGGACAATGCAACGCGTCACATAGCTCGCAGTGGTTCGAAAAGTAGCAGGATGGGTTTACCGTACTCGCCTCACCACTAAACTCCCCAGACTTGAACCCATTCTAGAATCTGTCGGACCACCTCGATCTAGCTGTTCGCGCCATGGATCCTCAATCGAGAAACCTAACGCAGCTGACCATGCCACTGAAGTCGGCATGACTCCACATTGCTGTCGATACCTTCCAGAACCGCACTGAAAGATGTGACTGAACAATTACTGTGACTGGTCAGTATGTTAATACTTCCATAAAAGGCATGAAAAGCTTAAGTGTCGTCATTACTTCACCAAAATATGGTAAAATTATACAATATTAAACAAAATTGCTTTCACTGATGTGATGAAACCGTGCATCCAAGACAGCAAATTTATTCAGTTAATTGGCTCGTCAGGAGGACAAACAAGTCGACAAGTAAAGGATGAGATATTTCAAGATGATCCAAAAGCTTCGAAACCCCTCTTATATCGTCGAGAGGGAAACAGCAATCACATCCCGATAAGACCGCAACAAAATACGTCACATTGCCAATTTTGCTGCAACCATGCCTTAAGCGTGGCTTTGTCATTGTAAGAATGCGACGTTTACAACTTGTGCAAGGTGCAAAGAAAACTACAGTTTTGTCTTTACTTTTCGATGAATATCACCCCAGGAGTGTATATCAATTGTAAAATAATAAAAATATCTAGTTTTACATACTAATTTCTCCTGCAATCGTTACAACTCTTTCCTGGAAATTTATTTGCAATCTGAAATTTTCATTGATCTTTCCTTTTCATACCTTTAGCGTAAATATTACTAAATACAATATATTCAGCATTATTTCTGTTTATTTTCAGTGTAACTAACTTGCAAAATGAAAATAAAAAAGTTTCCGGGTAGGGACCCGACACCGAGATCCGCGTATTACCCTTGTGTACTCTTTCTGCAGCGCCAACAGGCGTGTGGAAACTTCCCTGTCATACAAGGTTCATGTCTAGCCCAATATGCGTCAAAAATGTTACTTTTTCTAAACGCTTGGCCATCTGGAGCTCTTTCATTTCTGGCCAAGCACTGCATAAGTATGCACGGTCACCTCATCAAGTGGCCCCTAGGCCAACAATATTATGGCTCACTGTTTGCGGATGTGCAATGCTACTGAATGTGTGTGGGTTATGTTATGACATCGTTCACTATTACTGAGCAGATCAGAAACTTTTGAAACATTTTACGTTATCTAAAAAATATTGTGCCATCTGGAGGCAGCATTGACAATTTCCTTGCATGTCGATTACATGCTTCGTTGAAATACATCTTCTGTGCTGCTTTGTGTCCGCTATAAAGTTTGCCTATTAAAACGACTTCAAAACAAGAAGAAGGATCATTCATATTAGACAGCATCGAAATACGATAGGCGTCGTTGACGTCAAATGAAAGTTTGGGCCCAGCCATATGGTGTGCTCAGATAGCCTAAAGCTAAGGCACCGCTCGCGATAAGCGGGAAATCCGAGTTCGCGTCTCGGTTCGGCACAAATTTTCATTGTCGTCATTCCATTATACAGACGATGGTTCATATTGGCAACTGCAAATACATTTCGTGCGTCAAAATGTATGAATCACTGCTGAAACTGCGGGATGTTACGGCAGATGAATAAAAAAAATTAGAAAATTACGAATTATCTTTATCAGTTGTTTCTCATTATATACATAAAGGGCACTGCCCTGCAAGTACGACAAAAGATAAAAAAAAAAGTTAATTCACAAGGAACAAACTTCAGCTAGTAAGTAAAACGAATAAGGGACTGAAAGAAAGACGCTGACTTGGCGAAACTGCATCGCTCATTCTACTTTTTGTTTTTTGAGTATGGGGGCACGTATTTACAGTTCGATAACGTATCAGAGGTTGGAACATCAAGAGTAAAAAATTTCAAGAGTGAATTTTTGACGTTCATTACGCCGATTTTTCATTCATCTATTTTTTTCTTCTACTTACAACAAAGTAGAAGAACTACTAAAGCAGCAACGTTTTGATCCTATAACTTTTTTAACCACACTAAATATTACACAACTTTATTGACCACTTAGGAGAGTTTTACGCAACTCTTCATCGTATTGCAAGCATGTCTACGTTTTACGTGCATTGATGAACAAATAAATCGTAGCTGTTTAAAAGAGTCACCAGAATACACTACCTTACGTCACATGTAACTAGCAATGAGACAGACAAATCACTAAACCACCAAATAACTAGCCACTGATTCGAATCTAATGTGTCACGTGCTTACAAGGACGAAAAGAAAATTTCTCATCCTGAAACAAAGACGGATCTCATATCAACAAAATTTCGTTTTTGTTATATTTTTGCATGTTGTGGAATAAAGTAAGTTATGTGGAGTAGTTTAGATAGTAGTATAAATTAGGCTGTGTGTCACTTGTTCAAATGAATCAACTGCAATACCATGCTGTCATAAAAGTCTTTTCTTTGGCGCCCATCTATGGGGGTGTAGGGTCAGAAAATCATATAGCGCATGTATCTTCTATTCCTTTTCTGCAGTTGTCGCAGTATGAAGTGAAACATCATGAAGCCCCCATTCAGGAAGCTGTTTGTGGAGTTATTGATTAACTACACTACTTAGCTTGGGAATATTTACGTAAGCGCGGCATCTGCAGTCAATAAAAGTAAAACAATTGCGTGTGTCAGCTGCACGGATTTAATTAATGTACATTTATCTGTTTTTTGTTCTACAAAATATATTTACATTAGACAACAGCTAAATTAACTGTAGTTGGACTTTATTAAACTAATTAGTAACGTACTCTGAAGTGTTTGAAGAAAACTATCAGCACTTTATACCACAGGCTGAGATTAAAAAAAAAATCAATATTTTTATAACCGATTACCCAGGGGGGAGAGTTCTACTAGGCGGATTCAGACAAAAACGTGAAGTCGAGAGCCGTCAACAGTGTACGACAAAACCAGAACAGCAAACAGAGAAAATAACCAATAACAAGATCAGAGTCTTGAGTTACCTTCCAGCAGGTACTGAACTACATCACGTTTGGAGCAGCGGTCAGGATCCCAACATAATACTATTCCTAATTCTCCTCTCTCCTGACGTCCGGCAAAATTATATGTGAGTATCTCTTCTTCATAGCTAACACTTGGTTCAAGAATCATAAGAGAAGGTTGTATACATGGAAGAATCCTGGAAATACTAGAAGGTATCAAATAGATTATATAATGGTAAGACAGAGATTTAGGAACCAGATTTTGTAAGACATTTCCAGGGGCAGATGTAGACTCTGACCACAATATATTGGTTATGAACTGTAGATTAAAACTGAAGAAACTGCAAAAAGGTGGGAATTAAAGGAGACGGGACCTGGATAAACTGACTAAACCAAAGGTTGTACAGAGTTTCAGCGAGAGCATAAGGGAACAATTGACGGGAACGGGGGAAAGAAATACAGTAGAAGAAGAATGGGTAGCTCTGAGGGATGAAGTTGTGAAGGCAGCACAGGATCAAGTAGGTAAAAAGACGAGAGCTAGTAGAAATCCTTGGGGAACAGAAGAAATATTGAATTTAATTGATGAAAGGAGAAAATATAAAAAGGCAGTAAATGAAGCAGACAAAAAGGAATACAAATGTCTCAAAATAAGATCGACAGGAAGTGCAAAATGGCTAAGCAGGCATGGTTAGAGGACAAATGTAAGGATGTAGAGGCTTATCTCACTAGGGGGTAAGACAGATACTGCCTACAGGAAAATTAAAGAGACCTTTGGAGAAAAGAGAGCCACTTGTATGAATATCAAGAGCTCAGATGGAAACCCAGTTCTAAGCAAAGAAGGGAAAGCAGAAAGGTGGAAGGAGTATATAGAGGGTCTATACAAGGGCGATGTGCTTGAGGACAATATTATGAAAATGGAAGAGGATGTAGATGAAGATGAATGGGATATACGATACTGCGTGAAGAGTTTGACAGAGCACTGAAAGACCTGAGTCGAAAGAAGGCCCCTGGAGTAGACAACATTCCATTTGAACTACTAACGGCCTTGGGAGAGCCAGTCCTGACAAAACTCTACCATCTGGTGAGCACGATGTATGAGACAGACGAAATTCGCTCAGACTTCAAGAAGAATATAATAATTCCAATCCCAAAGAAATCGGGTGTTGACAGATGTGAAAATTACCGAACAATCAGTTTAATAAGTCACAGCTGCAAAATACTAACGCGAATTCTTTACTGACGATTGGGAAATCTAGTAGAAGCCGACCTCGGGGAAGATCAGTTTGGATTCCACAGAAATGTTGGAACACGTGAGGCAATACTGACCCTACGACTTATCTTATAAAATAGATTAAGGAAAGGCAAACCTACATTTCTAGCATTTGTAGACATAGAGGAAGCTTTTGACAATGCTGACTGGAATACTTTCTTTCAAATTATAAAGGTGGCAGGGGTAAAATACAGGGAGCGAAAGGCTATTTACAATTTGTACAGAAACCAGAGGGCACTTATAAAAGTTGAGGGGCATGAAAGGGAAGCAGTGGATGGGAAGGGAATGAGACAGGGTTGTAGCCTCTCCCCGATGTTATTCAATCTGTATATTGAGTAAGCAGTAAAGGAAACAAAAGAAAAATTCGGAGTAGGTATTAAAATCCATGGTGAAGAAATAAAAACGTTGAGGTTCGCCGATGACATTGTAATTCTGTCAGAGACAGCAAAGGACTTGGAAGAGCAGTTGAACGGAATGGACAGCGTCTTGAAAGGAGGATATAAGATGAACATCAACAAAAGCAAAACGAGTATAATGGAATGTAGTCGAATTAAGTCGGGTGATGCTGAGGGAATTGGATTAGAAAATGAGACACTTAAAGTAGTAAAGGAGTTTTGGTATTTGGGGAGCAAAATAACTGATGATGTTTGAAGCAGAGAGGATATAAAATGTAGACTGGCAATTGCAAGGAAAGCGTTTCTGAAGAAGAGAAATTTGTTAACATCGATTATAGATTTAAGTGTCAGGAAGTCGTTTCTGAAAGTATTTGTATGGGGTGTAGCCATGTATGGAAGTGAAACGTGGACGATAAATAGCTTAGACAAGAAGAGAATAGAAGCTTTCGAAATGTGGTGCTACAGAAGAATGCTGAAGATTAGATGGGTAGGTCACATAACTAATGAGGAGGTACTGAATAGAATTGGGGAGAAGAGAAGTTTGTGGCACAACTTGACAAGATGGAGGTACCGGTTGGTAGGACACATTCTGAGGCATCAAGGGATCACAATGTAAGGTAGTAGATTTTGCACCTTACGAGATGTTAAATCAGTACTACGACACTGAATAATAATTGATAGTTGGCCCACCGGTAGGAGAGAATGGAGACAGAAAAGGAAGTTGTGTGTGTTATGTCAGACTAACGAGATGGGCTCAGAGGCTGGAACACGGCCGGAACCCCTAAGGAAGGTGTTTATGCCACGTCAAACTAACGGGATAGCCGCGGCCGGGCCCCTTTGTCGGTTGGCACTTCAGACAACCAAAGACGTTGGGAGAGGCTGGGCCATCATAACAAGAAGCGAGAAGGAGCTATATACGAAAGAGAGAAAGACGATTTCGCGCCCAGTGGAAAATTTGCGAAAGACTGTGACGGGATTGGCGCAGAGCGCGTAGAGATACATGTTAAAAGTTTGGCGGCAACAGTAACCGCGGGAGAATTCTGTGTCGTGGTTGGGTACAAACGCTCACGGATACATGGAAGTCTGTGTCTTGATTGGCTACCAACGCACACCGATCCATGCGGCGAAGAACGGCCATGTTTGCAAAAACTCTGAAGGAGGACTCTGGGGTCGGCTGTGGAGGAGAGGAGTCGCGGTGTCTGGCTGCCCTGCTTGGAGAGCGTGGAGAGAATCTACCGGTATTGAGTCCAGTGGTTACTCTCCAAGTCTGAATAGTTTAGAGCATACGACTACACATACGTAGCGTTATCCGTTCCTCTGAGGAGAGAAACAGATTTGTACTAACTTGTGGTGTTCATATGCAATCTGAAGTGTACCTTTGCTCCCACGCACTTGAGTCGACCAACTACTCTTGGCATATGTGCAAGTAGCTTGAGTATTGACTAGTGACAGACTCCGCAATTGAACACTTGCGTACAGGAGTTTACGGGCGCAAACCACGTCGACATTGGAGATTAAAGCCAAGCCCGCTCACGGGAAAGACGGCATCACGACGTTGGCTGGGCCGGCCGTCGTAATCATCACGGAGAATTACGGTGATATCAGCAATCATCAGCCAAAGTAGGGCACTGTAATTCTAAATGAGTTCGTATTCCGCTAGCTCTTTGACTGGCGCTCTCTGAGTCTGTGTCCGTTCAGGCAGAACTTCAATAGAGTCACTTGCGGGTTCAGTGTTGACTTAAGTAGTTAGGAAAAGAGGTTGCATTGTGCCAATGATAGGCTAGTTAGGTTAGCGAGTGTATCGGATTGTCATGTTAGGCTAGAAATATTGCTCATCCTGTTCTGAATAAATCTTTATTTGGTATCATATGCTAATCATCGCATTACTGATTTCGTAGCTAGCAATCACCATATTTTTGTTTAATAATTAGAGTGTAATGATAATTTCGATGCAAATGATACTGGGGGCATAACCGCTAGTTTAAACAGAGCCAACTTAAGTCAGATAGCGACTCAAGGTCTTCTAAGACTACCAATAGAAATTTTTAAATATATCGATAATTTTACAATAATCCCCTGTATGTTGCAACAAATTTAGCATTGGAGGGCAGCGTGGAGGGTAAAAATCGTAGAGGGAGACCAAGAGGTGAATACACTAAGCAGAGTCAGAAGGATGTAGGTTACAGTAAGTACTGGGAGATGAAGAAGCTTGCACAGGATAGAGTGGCATGGAGAGCTGCATCAAAACAGTCTCAGGACTGAAGACAACAACAACAACAATAACACCAACATGTCTTCACATCTGAGCGGTCAATTAAGATTCCTAGACTTTCCCAGCGGATTATTTGTTAGCATCTACCGCTGCCCTAGACTAACGTTCCCATTTCCTGTACTAAGAGAAACATACACTTGTCGAAAGACACTGCTTCTAAAAGCTATATGGAATAACGCTTAGTTTGCTGGTACTTTTGCCGCTACGTTGTTAATTCCTGAAGGGCCCCTTCGGTCACAGGTCTGTGCTTCCTATGTATATTATAGATCCCAAGCAAGTGGAGACCCTCCCACGTATAGAATGGCACACTTTAGTGCGTCGGGAGTCATTGTCTAGCAAGATGCTATATTTCCTGTTTTGTGTCCATGTATCGGCATACTACAACAGTATATACACTGACGGAAATGAAAAGCCTGACACCATGAACACTTTAACGGAACGCCACCAAAAGCTACTCTGTTAGTACTCTAATATTCAGATAGTTAAGAGAGATCTGAACTTTTGGAAAGGAATGAAAGAATAAGCCGCCTCGTAAAATTTTCCACAAAGCAAATTTAACCATAGATAACAAGTGGTTTGGGAATCATGAAAGAAGGTTTTGTACCTGGAAGAGACCTGGAGACACCGGAAGGTTTCACATTGATTGTATAACGGTAAGACAGTGATTTCGGACACAGATTTTGAATTGCAAGACATTTCTAGGGGCAGTTGTGGACTCCGACCACAATTCATTGATTACGAACTGTAAATTACAACTAAAAAAATTGCAAAAAGTAGGAAATTAAGGAGATGGGATCTGTATAAGTTGAAATAATCACTAGTTGTTTCAAGTTTCAGAGGGTGCATGGGCAATAACTGACTAGAACAGGGGAAAGGAATACAATGGAAGAAGAATGGGTAGCTTTAAGAGATGAAATAGTGAAGAGAGCACAGTATCAAATAAGTAAAATGGCAGAGCCTAAGATAAATCCTGGATTAACAAAGGAGTTATCGAATTTAATTGCTGAGAGGAGAAAAATAAAAATGCAGCAAAAGAAGCAAGCGAAAGGGAATTCAAACGTCTAAAAAATGAGACTTAACAGGAAGCGCAATACGGCTAACCAGAAATGGCTAGAGGACAAATGTAAGAATATAGAAGCATGTATCACTAAGAGAAAGGCAGATACCGCCTCCAGGACAATTAATGAGGTCTTTAGAAGAAAGGAATCCAGCTGTTGTAGCCTATCCTCGATGTTTTCCAATCTGTAAATTGAGAACATTGAGCAAACAGTAAAGGAAACCGAAGAAAAATTTGGAGTAGGAGTTAATGTTCTGGGAGAAGAAATAAAAACTTTGTGGTTTGCCGATGACATTGTAATCCTACAAAAGACAGCAAAACGGCTAGGACAGTGTTTCGAAAGGTCGGTATATGATGAACATCAACAAAAGCAGAATAAGGATAATATCTGATGATGGCAGAAGCAAGTAGCATATAAAATATAGATTGGCAACGTCATGAAAGTGTTTTCGAAGAAAAGAAATTTGTTAACACCGAAGATAGATTTAAGTGTTAGTAGTCTTTTTTGAAAGTATTTGTATTGAGTATAACCATGTACACAAGTGAAACAAGGACAATAAACAGTTTAGTCAAGAACAGAATCCATCCTGATTTAGGTTTTTCCGTGATTTCCCTAGATCACTTCAGGCAAATGCCGGGATGGTTCCTTTGAAGGGGCACCGCCGATTTCCTTGCCCATCCTTCCCTAAACCGAGCTTGTGTTCCGTCTCTAATGACCTCGTTGCCGATGCGACATTAAACACTAATCTCCTACTCCAAGAAGAAAATAGAAGTTTTTGAAATGTGGTACTACAGATGAATACTGAAGATTGAAGGGTTAGACCACATATCTAATCAAGAGGTACTGAATAGAAATAGAGAGAAAAGAAATTTGTTACACAGCCAGACTAGAAGAAGCGATCGCTTGATAGGACACATTCTGAGACGTCAAGGGATCACCTGTTTAGTGGATGAGGGAAGAGGGGCAGGGGGGGGGGGGGGGGAATCGTATAGGCAGGCCAAGAGACGAGTATGGTAATGAGACCCAGAAGCATGTAAGTTGCAGTAGTTATTCAGAAATGAAGAGGATAGACGATAGAGTAGAATAGAAACCTACATCAAACCAGTCTTCGGACTGAAGACAACAATGACAATAGTTATTACCATGTCAGTGGGATATGTTGATTAAAATTTCTTTATGTGAGTAGAGGGACAACCTTCGCGTCACGACACGCTGCATTGTTGCCAAATTTATTCAAGCTAGCGGCGCTGACATCATCCAAGATGGCGGCATGTAGACTTGGCAACAGCGCAAAACGTCATCCAAGATGGCGGATTTGGCGGGAAAATAGGCCAATTGTGCTATGTCCACTAACCTAACACTACAAAAAAATGGCGGGAAGTTCGAATTTTGGCGGGAAAATAGGCCAATTGGGCTAAGTCCACTAACCTAAGCCTCCAGAAGAAAAAATTGCGGGATGTTTGAATTCCATCAGGATAATGCATGCAAAACCGTACTTTCTTTATTATTATTGATTATCAATTATTAACCTTCACTATCATTTATTATTATTTAAATAGACCAAATGGGCTACTTCCACTAACCTAAGCCTCCAGAAAAAATGGTGGGAAGTTTGAATTCCAACAGGATAATGCATGCAAAACCTTACTTTTCTTTATTATTATTCATTACCATTTATTAACATTCATTATCATTTATTACTATTTATTAATATTTGTTATTATTTATTATCGTTTATTATTATCGACCTGCCTCCACTAGAAAATTCCCTCCAAATTCAAATCCCAACACGATAATGGATGCAAAACCTTACTTTTGTTTATTATTCATTATCATTTATTAACATTCATTATCATTTAATATAATTTATTATTAGGATTATTATTTATTATTATAGACCTACCACCACTAGAAAATTGCGCCAAATACAAATTCCAACACGATAATGTCTCTAAAACTGTACTTCTATTTATTATAATTTATTATTTATTCAAGATGTCCGATTTTCTCGGCGAGAAAGCCATTTGCCTTACATCCATAAGAAAAATCTATCCCAAGTTCAAATCCCAACACCATAATCGATCACACGTACGAACTTTCGCCGTCACTTATCTTTTTTCACTGTTAACCTATCAGAAACACGTCAAATAATAAGGTACACTGAAGACTTCATTTCAAGCAGTGCGGTCATCACTTGTTCTCTAACCCAATCAGCAGGCATCTTTGATATCGCAGTGCAGTCGCCACAACGTCTGCGCTCCAACTGAATTAGTTCAAATCCTCGCCACCCCCTGGCCAGCGCGTGGAGTCACTGCTGACGCCTGTCACGTGAGGTGGCCGGCCGCTCGCGCTGGACTGCTGGTATGCTGGGGTCGAGCCCAGCGATCGCTCCCACATCGTAAACATGTTTTCGCTGGACAGGCTGCAACTTGCCGAGTTTGACGTCACAGCGGTCTTTTTTTCTTGTCCACTCACCACGTCTATTTGTCGCCCCCGCACGTTTCCTGCCAAAATTGTTTGCCTCAGAGTTCAATCACACAACGGTCGACCGTTCCCTGCCACACTTTCGGCGCCAAAGACGTTTTCCTGGGCACGTTCAAACCTGTCGATGCTGACCGCTCACCGTCATTGTGCGGGCGAGAACGCAAAGGCAAAGTTTGCTCGACAGTGGAATCTGCCATAACTGTATAACAGCACGTTTGGTCGGCACTAGAACACTCGCTAACTGACTCTCTCTCGCGCGCGCGTAATCGCTGCAACGATTACGTCACACACCCTCCATACACGTGTCGGACATAGTCTTCTGGAAATATGCTAACTCCCACATTGCTAATCTAACCTATCAACTACTTAAGTACTTAATTCCATTCCATTTCAGTTGTAATCATATTAAATAATTCAATTTAAAATTTCATTTGTGTATGCAAAGGTGTTCAACTACCCAATTTCAACAACTTTTTGAGGACCAGGCAGTCACCTGTTCGTAGAAACCAGCGCCGTGTTTGAATTATGGCAATAAAGAAAGGTCACTTCTGCTTTCTCTACCAACCCAACAAAATTGTTGGAAAGAAAGGGCACTTGTGCTAACCTCAGCCACCTGACCGCCACTTCCTCCTAGGAACCAGCATCAAGTATGAAATCTGCCATTAAACAAAGCTCACTGGCGCTTCCGCCACCAACCTAAGAAAATTGTTGCAAAACCAAGCTCATCACCGCTTTACTAAGCTAACAGCACTCAACCTCTACGTACACATTTCGGGTAAAAGGACCACCCTGCACGAGACCCATGGATAGAGGAACCAATTTACTTTATTTAGGAATGGAGTATATGTATCACACCGACATGTTCCACACCATACAGGCCTGCAAAACACTCCTACATAACTTATTTATAATGCTCTAGACACAGGCTTGCTTATTGTGAACAGTTAAAAAGAACGCATAGCAGAACCTACAGACATGCGAACCGGTCGTAAATAGTGCGGCTCGGGGAAGTAAGGAAGGACTGCACTCTATTTATTTCAAGTCGTTTTATTTAGTCGTGGAGTATATTTGTCACCAAACTGATCCGACTGTGGTCATCTGACACAGGCCACAAACACATAAACAACTCCTAATTTCACCACACAATAGGAAACAGCTCTTAAATGATGCAGTACACAACATCAGCAGACGAGCTCTGTACTCTTAAACTCTCCAAATAAAGCGCAGCACAGTGCATAGACATGCTCGCAAAATAGTGCAACAGATGCGCCCAAACACCCACAGTTGCCAAACCGACCAAAAGACTCTGTTCGGCTTCCCCTCAAACATGACCTCAACACAGTCGCATTCGCGCCTAACACCGGAGAAATTGATATCGCCTATGCGCCTTAGATTACACTCCAAGGCAGGCCGCGCGCGTGCGTTCGGCGGGGGTGGGGATTCCAGAGCCTCCAGAAAGTTCAGCTTCACAGCGCTCGTGACAGCCGACCAGAAAGGGTATTCTCCTCTGACATATGTCAAAGCTGCATTGTTCTTCTCATGCATACCGCCGGAGTCTCAGGTCTGGACCTGCCTTCACGTCTATTGTCAGAATAGCCCATAGCCCGTTGACACACATGATTAACGCGGCCGGAAAAAACATTTACTACTCACATGCAACCGAGATGGTGACGGAAAACCAATCACTCTGATCTGTGCTGAAGGCGGGTGTAATCATTGAGAACACACTATTTATTTATTCGAATAACTTATTTAACCATACAGGATATCTATCACACTATCACAAAACACCCACTCAGTTGTGCCCTGAGCCATGTTGCACAGTCCACAGTACGTAATGTCACTACACTCTATAGCAAACTGCTACTAAATAATTCTTGACACAGATGTGTATATACGCTCAGTACTCGTAAACTATCCTAATAACGCATAGCAGAGCCTGCAGATCGGTTCACAAAATAATCATATAGGTAAGAGAAGGGGTTCACTACGCTTTCAAATACCTAGTTTCAACTACTTTTCAAGGCCATCCAACGGTTCAGTTCCACACCCGAAATACAGGCTCATAGATGGTTGTATATGGGAAATATCTTACGATTTTCGCTAGCTTAGCAAATAAGAGAGGTCTAAATTCTCGTGTAAAGTATTTACTATCTTCGCATATTCATTTACACACAGAAAACAACTTTTTCTTTATTTTTCTTAGGTGTAGTTTTAATAATGTCCAATTTAATTTTTAACTTATAACTTAAATCCACATCTGAATCATCTGTTTCTTTCTCCAACCAGTAATTTGACAAATACAGAGAAGATGTATTCTCGAATTCTAATCCGTATCTCATTTTCTTCCTCTAAAATACTTGTTTTATGGCTTTAACTATTAGCTCTGTTCCTTCCTGCAGCTCTTCTAGGCGAGAGCATTCGGGGATTTTAATTTTTCCTCGTATTTCCTCCATGACGCTACAGTTAAAGCGATCCACTTCTTTCTGTGTGTGTGTCAGCAACTCTTCTGCTCCACATTCTTGTGGGATTTCTGTGTAGAACATTAAGTTTACAACTTTTGCAAACGAGTGTTAATTAAATATAGTTATTCGGTCAGTTTTATACTCGGCAAATGGCTGTTCTGTTGCTAGGTGGACAATATATAGTTCACCACACTTAGATATAATATAGCCATCCTTTTTAAGCCGATCCAAATAGGAACAGAGCTTATTAAACACATTTTCGCCTATCCCTTGATATAGTAAACGTTCTCGACTCCACTGATTTCAGCCAGTACTCCAACACGTCACCTGTTTCCATGGCTGTTTACTGTAAATGCCAATATTTTGGGGTGTATTCCCCCTTCGTAGAGAGATTTTTCCATACACTGTGTTTACCTGGCCCGCACATCCACAATAGCCTCCTCCTTTTCCATTTACAGCTTATATCCTTCCTTTATGGCACTGTCTTTTCTTAAGCTCGATGTCATCCATTTCCAGTTTCATTATTAGTGCACAGAAAACATTAACTGCACTTAAGAGAGTAATTTCTTTAATGGGGAATGGTTTAAGCCTGTGTGATACATTTACTCTTTTTCTTAAGACTTGGGGTATAACCTTCCCCAATTCGGCGATAACTATATCGTACAGTATTGTGGAGAACACGGTTGTCGATTGAGAAAAAATAAGTTTCTCCTGCTTTAAAATAACACTTCTGCATAATACGTACTAATATTGTTTTTATTGGAGTCTGTGTTAAGAACCTCTACATAGTTTACAGGTACATAATTAAAACTGTTTGCAGACAGGGCGTAACTTATAAGCTTTTCTCGGTCCTGAGAGTCAGGCAGACTTTCGTGCACACCAGTCAATTTTCAAGTGTTCTTATTATCCCAGTAGACAAATTGCAGAACGTTGTTAAACACCACACAGCAACTGTTCTGTAAACTATTAGTTAGCCGGCACCACATAGATGCAATTGGCGCAGAGTGAAGTGGTTCAAATGGTTAAAAAGGCTCTGAGCACTATGGGACTTAACATCTTAGGCATCAGTCCCCTAGAACTTAGAACTACTTAAACCTAACAAACCTAAGGACATCACACACATCCATGCCCGAGGCAGGATTCGAACCTGCGACCATAGCAGTCCCGCGGTTCCGGACTTGAGTGCCTAGAACCGCACGGCCACCGCAGCCGGCAGTAAAGTGGAGCATATGGTAATACCACTTGTTAGTGTCTAATACACGTAAACAGCTAGGCACTGCGTCGAACACACGATCCATTCTGTAGTTGTATATAGTAGCCTCACCTGTCCCTAACCTGCATGCTACAGTAAAAATTCCGACTTCGCGTTAGTCACACCCTACACATCGTTCATCTAATCCCATTCCCAGATCTTTGCGCATCTGATATCTGCAATTTAAGTGAGCATTCTAGTGCCGACCAAACGTGCTGTTATACAGTCATGGCCGGTTCCACTGTCGAGCAAACTTTGCCGCAAAAAGTGTAGCACTATGTTCTCGCTCGCACAAGGATGGTGAGCGGTAGGCATCGACAGGTTTGAACGTGCCCAGGAAAACAACTTTGGCGCCAAAAGTGTGGCAGGGAACGGCCGACCGTTGTGTTCTTCAGCTCTGGGGCAAACAATTTTGGCGGGAAACGTGCGGAGGCGACGAATACACGTGGTGAGCGGACAAGAAAAAATGACCGCTGTGACGTCAAACTCGGCAAGTTGCAGCCTGTCCAGTGAAAACATGTTTACGATGTGGGAGCGATCGCTGGGCTCGCCCCTAGCTTACCAGCAGTCCAGTGCGAGCGGCCGGCCGCCTCACGTGACAGGTGTCGGCAGTGTCTCCACGCGCTGGCCAGGTGGTGGCGAGGATTTGAACTAATTCAGTTGGAGCGCGTACGTCGTGGCGACTGCACTACGATATCAAAGATGCCTGCTGGTTGGGTTGGAGAACAAGTGATAACCGTACTGCTTGAAATAAAGTCTTCAGTCCGTTCCCCCCTGCAAAATCAAAAGACGTGACTTACATTACTATAAGTGTACTTTATTATTTGATGCATTTCTGATAGGTTACCAGTGAAAAAAGATAAGTGACGGCAAAAGTACGTACGTGTGATCGATTATTGTGTTGGGATTTGAACCTGACATAGATTTTTGCTATGGATGTAAGACAAATGGCAATCTCACCGAGAAAATCGGACATCTTGAATGAATAATAAATTATAATAATAAACAGAAGTACAGTTTTCGAGACATTATCATGTTGAAATATGAATTTGGCGCAATTTTCTAGTGTTGGTAGACCTATAATAATAAATAATAAACATAGTAATGAATGTTAATAAATAATAATGAACAATAAACAAAAGTTAGGTTTCGCAGCCATTATCGTGTTAGAATTTGAATTTGGAAGGAATTTTCTAGTGGAGGCAGGTCATAAAAATAAATGATAATAAATAATAACAAATATTAATAAATAATAATAAATGATATAAATGTTAATAAATGATAATGAATACTAATAAAGTTAAATAAGGTTTTGCATGCATTATCCTGTTGGAATTCAAACTTCCCGCCATTTTTTCTGGAGGCTTAGGTTAGTGGATGTAGCCCAGTTGGTCTATTTAAATAATAATAAATAACGTTGTTGTTGTTGTGGTCTTCAGTTCTGAGACTGGTTTGATGCAGCTCTCCATACTACTCTATCCTGTGCAAGTTCCTTCATCTCCCAGTACCTACTGCAACCTACATCATTCTGAATCTGCTTAGTGTAGTCATCTCTTGGTCTCCCTCTATGATTTTTACCCTCCACACTGCCCTCCAATAATAAATTGGAGACCCCTTGATGCCTCAGATCATGTCCTACCAACCGATCCCTTCTTCTATTCAAGTTGTGCCACAAACATCTCTTCTCCCCAATCCTATTCAATACCTCCACATTGGTTATCTGATCTACCCACCTAATCTTCAACATTCTTCTGTAGCACCACATTTCGAAAGCTTCTATTCTCTTCTTGTCTAAGCTATTTGTCGTCCACGTTTCATTTCCATACATGGCTACACTCCATACAAATACTTTCAGAAACGGCTTCCTGACACTTAAATCTATAATCTATGTTAACAAATTTCTCTTCTTCAGAAAAGCTTTCCTTGCAATTGCCAGTCTACATTTTATATCCTCTCTACTTCAACCATCATCAGTTATTTTGCTCTCCAAATACCAGAACTCCTTTACTACCTTAAGTGTCTCATTTCCTAATCTAATTCCCTCAGCATCACCCGACTTAATTCGACTACATTCCATTATACTCGTTTTGCTTTTGTTGATGTTCATCTTATATCCTCCTTTCAAGACGCTGTCCCTTCCGTTCAACTGCTCTTCCAAGTCCTTTGCTGTCTCTGACAGAATTACAATTTCATCGGCGAACCTCAACGTTTTTATTTCTTCTCCATGGATTTTAATACCTACTCCGAATTTTTCTTTTGTTTCCTTTACTGCTTGCTCAATATACAGATTGAATAACATCGGGGAGAGGCTACAACCCTGTCTCACTCCCTTCCCAACCACTGATTCCCTTTCATGCCCCTCAACTTTTATAAGTGCCCTCTGGTTTCAGTGCAAATTATAAATAGCCTTTCGCTCCCTGTATTTTACCCCTGCCATCTTTATAATTTGAAAGAAAGTATTCCAGTCAACATTGTCAAAAGCTTCCTCTATCTCTACAAATGCTAGAAATGTAGGTTTGCCTTTCCTTAATCTATTTTATAAGATAAGTCGTAGGGTCAGTATTGCCTCACGTGTTCCAACATTTCTGTGGAATCCAAACTGATCTTCCCCGAGGTCGGCTTCTACCAGTTTTTCCATTCGTCAGTAAAGAATTCGCGTTAGTATTTTGCAGCTGTGACTTATTAAACTGATAGTTCGGTAATTTTCACATCTCTCAACACCCGATTTCTGTGGGATTGGGATTATTATATTCTTCTTGAAGTCTGAGCGAATTTCGCATGTCTCATACATCGTGCTCACCAGATGGTAGAGTTTTGTCAGGACTGGCTCTCCCAAGGCTGTTAGTAGTTCCAATGGAATGTTGTCTACTCCAGCGGCCTTGTTTCGACTCAGGTCTTTCAGTCCTCTGTCAAACTCTTCACACAGTATCGTATCTCCCATTTATCTTAATCTACATCCTCTTCCATTTTCATAATATTGTCCTCAAGCACATCGCCCTTTTATAGACCCTCTATATACTCGTTCCACCTTTCTACTTTCCCTTCTTTGCTTAGAACTGGGTTTCCATCTGAGCTCTTGATGTTCATGTAAGTGGTTCTCTTATCTCCAAAGGTCTCTTTAATTTTCCTGTAGGCAGTATGTATCTTACCCTTAGTGAGATAAGCCTCTACATTCTTACATTTGTCCTGTAGCCATCCCTGCTTAACCATTTTGCACTTCCTGTCGATCTCATTTTTTAGACGTTTGTATTCCTTTTTGCTTGCTTCATTTACTGCATTTTTATATTTTCTCCTTTCATCAATTAAATTCAATATATCTTCTGTTCCCCAAGGATTTCTACTAGCCCTCGTGTTTTCACCTACTTGATCCTGTGCTGCCTTCACTACTTAATCCTTCAGAACTACCCATTCTTCTTCTATTGTATTTCTTTCCCCCATTCCTATCAATAACCCTGTAGTCACCTGACCAGAAGTCTTGTTTCTCCTGCCACCAAACTTCACTAATTCCCACTATATCTAAATTTAACCTATCCATTTCCCTTTTTAAATTTTCTAACCTACCTGCCCTATTAAGGGATCTGACATTCCACGCTCCGATCTGTAGAACGCCAGTTTTCTTTCTCCTGATAACGACTTCCTCCTGAGTAGTCCCTGCCCGGAGATCCGAATGGGGGACTATTTTACCTCTGGAACATTTTACCCAAGAGGACGCCATCATAATTTAACCATACAGTAAAGCTGCATGCCCTCGGGAAAAATTATGGCCATAGTTTCCCCTTGCTTTCAGCCGTTCGCAGTACCAGCACAGCAAGGCCATTTTGGTTAGTGTTACAAGGCGAGATCAGTCAATCATCCAGACTGTTGCCCTTGCAACTACTGAAAAGGTTGTTGCACCTCTTCAGGAACCACATGTTTGTCTGGCCTCTCAACAAATAGCCCTCCGTTGTGGTTGCACCTACGGTACGGCTATCTGTATCGCTGAGGCACGCAAGTCTCTCCACCAATGTTAAAGTCCGTGGTTCATGGGGGGGGGGGGGAATAAATGATAGTGAATGTTAATAAATGATAATAAATAATAATAAAGATAAGTATGGTTTTGCATGCATTATCCTGTTGGAATTCAAACTTCCCGCCATTTTTTCTTCTGGAGGCTTAGATTAGTGGACTTAGGCGAATTGGCTAATTTTCCAGCCAAAATTCGTACTTCCTGCCATTTTTCTGTAGTGTTAGGCTAGTGGACATAGCGCACTTGGCCTATTTTCCCGCCATAAGCCGCCATCTTGGATGACATCTGCGCTGTTGCCAAGTCTACATGCCGCCATATTGGATAACGTCATCGCCGCATCTTGAATAAATTTGGGAACAATGCAGCGTGTCATGACGTGGAGGTTGTCCCTCTACTTATGTGAGCTAATTTTCGGTATTTCGAGAACAGAAGAAACTCATTCTTACCAGCTGAAGAATCGTCTGAGTTCTGAAACTATTCAAGTGGAGTTTGTACCACAGCATGCCCAGAGGACGCTTATGAAACGTATCGCCAAGTTTTGGACTTTGTGAAAGGTAGGACTATTGGCATTAATGGTAACGAAGCCTCATACAGGTAGACAGCGCAGTGCAATGTCTGCAGAAAAGGTGATGACCGGAAAGGCTCTAGACAATAGCGTGGCAGGATGCGAAGGCACGGGTACTCCCAGAGTGACTACACCACGAGAACGTCGTAGGAATGTTCCACTGGTTATGACGGACAGATGAATGACAACAGCTAAAATCCGGGCAGAGGTTACAGACAATGTGTGTCCATGAACTGCTGGGACAGATTCTCGGTAACTAAATCTGAAATCTCGAGTTGCCACGTGTCTGCTGTCGCGAACACCGTGCCAAAGAGAACAGATTTTGCGTGGTGTAGAGCCAGAGTTAACTGGGATATTGAGTTTCATTCTGTGGTGTTCAATGATGATTCTCGCTTCTGTTTGTAGTGGTGAGAGCCAGCCCAAAGTGCCCCCAGATCACCTTGTGAAAGGCCACAGGAAGCAGAGACTCTAGAGACTTATACCTCTCCAACTCCTGGAATCAGAATGTGGGGAGCTGTTGGATATGACAGCATGACTCATGAGGTAATTATTGAACAGAGGCTGAATACTCATCAGTGTGTGGCAACAATAGTAAACTCCTCATAACATGTAAGCTTTCACGGCCGGCGTCTTCATTAATTAAAACTTCCGGGCTGAATTGCTGTGGTCCATGTATAAAACACGACAACAACAACCATCGGCTGGAAGAGCTTTTCTTCCTTTTATTAATAGCGTCAAGGACCGTATTGGGAAAGTTTTGGCCTAGTTTCAAGTGGGGACAATCTTTCGACCTACCAAGAAAATTAGTGAAAGTTTAAGATCGTTGAAAGACTCACGACACCCGATAGCTACCCCAGGTGTATATAAAATTCCGTGTAGCTGTGACATGGCTTATACTGGAACAACTACAAGGAGTGTTAATACTCGCCTAACGGAACACAAAAGGAACTGTAGATTGGGACAAATTGACAAATCAGCTGTAGCGGAACACGTTTTCAAAGACGGTGATCACGAAATAAAATTTAGTGAGACAAACGTGATAGCCAGGACCTCACATTATTATACCCACATGCATAGAGAAGCTATAGAGATCTACAAGCACGAAAATAATTTTAATAAAGAAGGAGAAAGATTAAAACTATACAAGATATGGCGGTCGACTTTTTACCAACGAAGTGACAATCGATTACCTGTAATCGAGAGAGATGGCACTAGCCAGAGATAGGTTTAAAGTCAAAAGCATGTGATGAGTGGAGGCGCCATCTAAGCGCTCTACACAAGCGGGACCTCCAGCGCCTAGCGGCCAGTCGCCGACTCACCTCGGAAGATGTTGCCCGCAGTAGGCAACGAAACGTCAGGAAGGAGAAGAAGTTTTATACATGGACCACGGCAATTCAGCTCGGAAGTTTTAATTAAGGAATGGTAAACTCCGTTGTCGTACGCCACATAATTAGGGCGCCAAATTATATATTGCAGCAGGATACTGCAAGACCCACAACTCAGCTCATGCCAAAAATGTACGCATCCTTGACTAGCCCATCCAGTTGATGGTACAGTCCGTGATATTAACAACGTGTAGTTCTCTGTTTTAATATCTGAGAAGTACTTTCTCTTGGCTGCAATCAATGTCGTAGGAAAAATCTGAATGTAGCCGTTTGAAGGTGGGCACAGGAATGTGAAAGTTATGGCCTGAACAAAGGAAGGATTTTCACAAAGTCGTAACTGTTGGCTCTTCATTTCAGTAATACAAATAAGGAGCTTGAATACAAGGATCTTGAACGCTTCAGTTAGATACCGAACCGTCTCTTTCCAAGTTTACTATGTCATTAAAAAGGGTTTGGTGCGTTAAGTGTTATGCTGATTTAGAGAATACTATAACGAAATATATTTTTAGGAGGAAATAATATTTGTCATTGAGCGCGAGTGACGTGTGCTGCTTCCAAGTTTAGAAGATATACACTGGTGTGCAAAACTTAGGAATGAAAATAATTTTCGCGTAATGGTCACTACCAAACTTCGACCATATATATAGAAAGAACTGCTAGAGTGTATTACAAAAGATAAGTAAAAGAAATACGCAATAAGACGAAATAAAATGACAGTTTTATTAAAAGACATTAATTACACTTATGTCATCGCGATTCATGATGCTCCCCTGGACATTGCAAAAGGCGGTACATGCTTCTTAATGGGGTGTGTGATTACAACGGACGCAGTGCTATCCCATGGTGGCCACCAGGTTGGTAAGAAATTCTTTCGGGCAGGACGTTCCATTCTTCCAGCAGCGCGGCTGACGACCGTTGCGTGTGGACGTGCTGCAGTACGCCTCCACAACGCATCCCACAAGTGCCTTGTCGGATTTGAGTCGGGAGAACGGGCAGGGCAGTCCTTCGTCAAATATCCTTGCTTTCCGTGAACTGCTCGACCAGCGCAGTTCATTGCAGTCGCTCATTGTCATTCAAATGTGAAGTCAGAGACGAATTTACTTCTGAAAAGACGCACCGTCTCACAATAACGTTGACTGTCAGCGTACCGTGTTTCTAAGATTTGGAGGTCGGTAGACACAAGCAATCTTATGTGTCTCCACATCATGACACCTGGACCACCAAAACGATCATGTTCAACAGTGCTGGAAGTGCCCTCACATGGCGGGAGAAGGTTAAACGTCATGCATCCAGAAACATGATCATTTTGGTGGACCAGGTTTTATGGTGTTGGGGAGGCATAATGTTGCAAGTACGTACTAACCTTAAAATCTTTGAACCACGCTAGTGGAGGAATGAAACACCCTACCACGAGAACTCTTTTCTGACCTTGTGGCCAGCCTGACAGCAAGTTGCAGAGCATGCTGTGATCACACATCCTATTAAGAACCAGGTCATGCTTTTTTTAATGTTCAAGGGGTCATTATAAATCACGTTAACTTAAGTGTAATTATTGTCTTTAAATAAAAGCGTATTTTCTGTTCGTCTCAGTGCGTATTTATTTCTGTTTCCCTCTGAGCAACACTGTAGCATTTCTTTCTATGTATGGTCTGTGTTTCATCGAGATATATTTCTTGGCAGCGATACATAATGTGAAAATTACTTACGTCCATAGGGTTTGCATACTAGTGTATAGTCGATACGAAAAATGTAATGTAAGCTACAATTACCATTTAAACATAGGAAACAGGTTACGATTTTAAACAAATGAAGGAAATAAGTACCTCGTCTTCTTCCAGCAAGACGTAGTTTTGGGCACTTTGTATTTCTTCGAAGGTGGGGTTCGTATTTTCTGCTTTGATACCAGCAATAACGGGATCGCATTGGTCGATCATGTTCTCCCTCGCACTGTTTACACAGGTGATGCTGCTCTTCTGTTCTCCGCTGTCCTGCATAAAGTCGCACATCTGCCCTAGGGTTACTGATTTACCCCAAGGCTGGCTCTTCTGTTCTCCGCTGTCCTGCATAACGTCGCACTTCTGCCCTAGGGTTACTGATTTACCCCAAGGCTGATCTTCTTGTGTATCGTCAGCAACCATGTTGCTGCAGTCGTCAGTAGCTCCTAGGCAGTTTTCCTGTACGAAATCCGGACTACAGCAGTCGTATAGCTGTCCAACATTCATGGTACTCTTCCTTTCTTCTGATATTAGCTCTGTGTTGAAGTCGTCTCGCTCTTGACTTTGCTCTGGATCGTCGTGACGCATTTGTGAAAAAAGTGTCGGACAAACGCTGTCGTCTTGCGGAAAATCGTCACTGTTATACGTGCGCTCCGCAGCAGAATCTTCAACGCTGTTTTCCCCCTCCGATCCGAGGTCTGTAAGGACAGTGTCTCGATTGTTTTCAGGCTCTATACTTCCGGTAACATAAGCGGTGGAGAACTGCAAATCATTGTTGTACCTTAGATCTGTCAAGTCAGCTTCCGGAACCTTCAGAAACTCTTCGCAGCTGTTGAACTTTACACTAGTAAATTCCAATAAGCTGTCGCGATCTGTTTCCTGACTGTCCTCTTCAACGTCTGCTTCTCGACTGAGCTCGTTTTCGCATCCGTTTGAGTTTCCGACATCGAAATGTACAGTACAGTGTTGCAGCGAGAGCCTGTCACCGTTGTAGCCCTCCCTGGACCCTTTCATGTCCACCTCGCATTCGTGAACGAACTGCTGAAAAGCGTCGTCGTAGAGCCCGCCGCCATCCCATTCGCTGGCGAGTCTGTCTGCGTCGGATGCGCCCAGCAGCAACCCGGCGCAGCCCGCTGGAACGTGGCCACTGCCACGCTTGCCGCCGTGCCGCCCCTTCAATGAGTGCGCTGGATGGATGTCCACCTTGTAGTGGCTCAGACACTTTGCGCTGGCGGCCGTAGCGATCGGTAGCCGGTACACGCCCCGCCGCCGCTGCCGGCGTACCTGGAAACAGCGAGACACGCAACTCTTAGGATACGGCAAAAAATGGTTCAAATGGCTCTGAGCACTATGGGACTTAACATCTGTGGTCATCAGTCCCCTAGAACTTAGAACTACTTAAACCTAACTAACCTAAGGACACCACACACATCCGTGCCCGAGGCAGGATTCGAACCTGCGACCGTAGCGGTCACGCGGTTCCAGACTGAAATGCCTAGAACCGCACGGCCACACCGGCCAGCTAGGATAGTGGAAACTGCGACACTCGTCAGATGGTCTTGTCAGGGCCGAGCACGTTTTCTAACGTTAACGGTTCCTGGTGTTCAGTTACAGGCGAAAAGTGGGGGAGGGGGCAATAGAGAGGAGCTATGTACAGCCTGGAGATGATGGGTCGGTCACTCCGTATTCCTTCTAAATGAGTTGTGATCAGGGCCCATTGTGCTTGCTTAAGGGCTGATGACTTTTGCATTACGGCGGGTGCTTTTGCGGTACCTATTCGCAATAAACTGCTGAAAATCCTGGCAGAAAGCGGCATTTTTCTGAGGAATGTTCATAGTGGGAGAAGGAAATGGCTTGTGAAAATACCTGTATTCTCCTACGGAGACATACTGCGTGACTGATCTGAATGTTGAAACAGCTGAAAGTTGGCTGTATTATCCTTATGCACGAGAAAAAAACTTTAATCATACTTTCATCACGCTTCTATTACTTACTCAAACTTCAGCAGTCTAAATACCTGCTGAAGGAAAGATAACGTCTCAGTATCAATATTCCTGAAGCAGGAAACTTTTTGCGAATCAGGAACAACGATCGGTCTGACAATTTAACGATGACTTCCAGTGAGAGGCACTTATATATGTGGTTGAGCCGTGGTAAAATTTGCTGTTTTGAAGAGAGCGCCGCAGCGCGCAGTGTGAAGCAGTCGACCTCCGTTTCTGGCGGTGGCGCCGCGGTGGCAATCGCATTTTTGGTGTCTCCCTCTGGTGGGAAAGGGGAGATGTTGCCTGTTCACGTGCATTTAAGGGGCGCTATGAGCTGACTAGGCGAGGAGTCTGGTCAATTGGTCAGGTCAGTGTGGTGCAGTCAGTGTCTGTCTGTCGTCCGAAGTGCTAGTATGTGATAGGCCGCAAGTCTGCTTTGTTTGTTCGGGCAATGGTCATTGGCGGTTGGATCGATCGGTTGGTCGGTCGCGCACTGGGACACAAGATGACTTGTCCGTCTTGAGCGTCGGCGCATGAGAAGTCGCCACGTCAGTCCAGTGGGCCGCGCCGTATAGTGAGGGGTAGTGACTTCACGGCCGACACGAGAGCAACAGGAGCCATCCCACGACATCCGTCTGGCCGGTCCGAGCTCTGTCATGTTTGTCGGATTCGGTGTTTACGAATTTATTGCTTGAAGTGTAACGGCCGAATTCCTTAAATATATTTTTATCTTGCCTATCATCTTGAGAGGCGATATATGTGTAATGTAGAGCATGTTTGTATATTTTATGTAAGATGCATTTAATAGTTTTTTTATTTAAATGGTCATTTTAGTATGTAAAGTTGCCACTCTTCCACCTTAAGAGTTTTTCTTTTTAAAATCAAGTTGCACCTTCGGTGGCAAGTTAATTTTTTTAATGTTAGCGTTTTGTACCATTTCCATCCCTCCTACGGGGTGCATAGTTTATGTGCTTGTGTGAATTGTTAAAATTTTTAGTTTAAAGTAATCTGGTGTGTTGCAGATTTGCACCAGTGTAGTCTTTCAGAGGTTGTTGTGAGCGGTCGTGACTACGGCCGTGTCAAAAGGGAGCGGCAAAGTTCTCAACCCGAAAGCCCATACTGTCAATATTTGTTCTTTCTGCCTCTGAATAAATTGTAACTTGATATTTGAAGGGTGCTTTCTGATTATAATTTTAAATCTGGTTAAAAAAAAGGGCTTTTAGGAATAAACTTTCCATTTTTTGAAAGAAATTTAATTTGTTTTCATCAGTTACCCACTGGCAACTACTTCCACCGAGCGAGGTAGCGCAGTGGTTAGACACTGGACTCGCATTCGGGAGGACGACGGTTCAAAAAATGGTTCAAATGGCTCTGAGCACTATGGGACTCAACTGCTGTGGTCATCAATCCCCTAGAACTTAAAACTACTTAAACCTAACTAACCTAAGGATATCACACACATCCATGCCCGAGGCAGGATTCGAACCTGCGACCGTAGCAGTCGCACGGTTCCGGACTGCGCGCCTAGAACCGCGAGACCACCGCGGCCGGCAACGGCGGTTCAATCCCGCGCCCGGCCATCCTGGTTTAGGTTTTCCGTGATTTCCCTAAATCGCTCCAGGCAAATGCCGGGATGGTTCCTCTGAAAGGGCACGGCCGACTTCCTTCCCCATCCTTCCCTAATCCGATGAGACCGATGACCTCGCTGTCTGGTCTCCTTCCCCAAAACAACCCAACCCCCAACCCAACTACTTCCACTTGCGCAGTGTGATTAAATGTGTTAATGTTCTTGATGAATCGCTAGTAAATAAAGTAAATTCTTAAGAAAAGGTTTTGAAAGTGAACTCACGGTTCAGTGGTGTGTAACGAAACTTTGCGTATCACTTCGAGCTGTGCCTCAAGCTGTTGGTAATTAATTCTTCATTTCCCTTATGCACGTTCCGCGAAAGGTTTCTGTACGTTCCCAATATCTGCGTTATTCCTTAAAATATAATCCACATTTTGGACGTATTATAATATCAGATTTTAATTAGTTAGTTTTCCTAACGTTAGCGTATATAACAACCAAACAGTATTTTGACACGTGTTCTGGCTCACATGAACTTTCTTGTTTCCGCTATTCGTTCTTCATATTCTCTTATACTATTCTCGATGCGTTTTTCACTCCTCTTTTGTAATTATGATCGTGGTAAGAGTTCGTTTTTGTTCCTCAATGTTGATTTATTGGAAATTGTGGTTATTGATTTGCTACACTCTCTGCATAACTTTTGTAATCCTCGGAATACCTTATACACGGTCAAGATTTCGCCTTTTTGTACGAGACTGAGCTACTTGTATGTACCTCCCACACACCAGGTACATTAATGTTCATTATTTCTCGCTGTTTGAGTCTACGAGATGCAGGACTGACGCAAGGAGGGATTCCGTTCGCAAATTCATTTAAGGGCCATAAGAAGGACTAGAGGTATCAGCAACTAAGCATCAATTTACGAATGTGTCATTCAACTAGTAATAAGAAACCAAACCAAGCAAGCATAAGTAAAACCACGAAAGTTGCATTAGTGCCAAATTCTCGTAATATGGTTTGTTAATTATTAGTAACCAAGTAAAAACACGAAACTTCCATTTAATTATCAATCAGAAACCAACCAAGTTGACAAGTGAAACAGTAATATAGTTATGGGGCCTCCAGCCCACTTTTTTACATTTACATGACATGGTCAGTGTCCTAGCCATCAGGTCGCAAGCCGCGCCCACTTATCATTGATGTCACAACCGTTGTCAGCGACATCATAATCATATCACAAGCTACGTCCCTTTCCTATGACATCATCCTGGCGGCGGGAAATAAAAAAAAAGTAATCAATATGTATCCATCATGTACAATCCGAACAACTTGTAGTGTTAAAATAATATAACTTACCTTCATCTGAATTGAGTAAAACTATGCCAATTAAAAAAAATCGCCAATGCTACGGTACTCCCACTTCGAAGAACTACAAAAGCTTCACATGAATACGGTAAAATGATGCCATTTAAAAAAAATATACGAGATTTATTTGAATTGCCAAGTTAACAGAAAGATATGTGGACGGGTATCCGTGTTTATTTTATTTTAGTTCTGTGGAAACCTCTTGCTAGAGGTCACAACGCAATGAAATCTTTCAGCAGCTACATTCTTGGGTTGGTCTCGTGAACTGCTTGGACAGTGAATATCTCGGTGGACCGGTTGGCGGCGATAACTTTCTAACAAAATTGCCTGCTTTGAATATACAGGGTGATCAAAAAGTCAGTATAAATTTGAAAACTGAATAAATCACGGGATAATGTAGATAGAGAGCTACAAATTGACACACATGCTTGGAATGACAGGGGTTTTATTAGAACCAAAAAAATACAAAAGTTAAAAATTTGTAAGACAGATGGTGCTTCATCTGATCAGAATACCAATGATCAGCATTACAAAGTAAGACAAAGCAAAGGTGATGTTCTTTACAGGAAATGCTCAATATGTCCACCATCATTCCTCAACAATAGCTATAGTAGAGGAATAATGTTGTGAACACCACTGTAAAGCATGTCCGGAGTTATGGTGAGGCATTGGCGTCGGATGTTGTCTTTAAGCATCCCTAGAGATGTCGGTCGATCACAATACACATGTGACTTCAGGTAACCCCAAAGCCAATAATCGCACGGACTGAGGCCTGGGACCTGGGAGGCCAAGCATGACGAAAGTGGTGGCTGAGCACACGATCATCACCAAAGGACGCTCATCTGTAAGACATTTTGTGAACTTTGTTTTTTGTTCTAATGCAACCCCATGTCATTCCAAGCATGTGTGTCAATTTTTACCTCTCTATCTACATTATTCCGTGGTTTATTAAGTTTTCAAATTTATACTGACTTTATGATCACCCAGTACATTTTTCGTGGATCTATTTTCTTGGTCTTATTACATACAGTAGACAAGAGGCTGTCATCTTTCACGTCAACAAGTCTCACATTAATTGTTCTATGTTTTGTGTGACTATTCTGATTGACTAGATCCTGTACCATATCAATCCATTTGAAAAAACCCTGACCACTGAAATGTTCAAAGGTGTCTTCTTTTATTGAAAGACTTCAACTGAAGCTTTCAAGGTGGGAAATGGTGACTAGAGATTAACCTCATGTTTTTAAATTAGCTTTCTGAAATAAGCATTGTAAAATACTTTGCTATGTCTGTTTGTAAATAATTGGAATTCTATCAATTCTTCTGCATATTTTTCCGTTTGCAACTACAACCTCAATATCACTTACAGTATTAAGAAGAGCGACCAATACATATCTAGGAATACTTACCAATTATTGTTAATAAATATTGAATTGTATTTGGAATATGCAATCAGCTCAACCAAATCGGCCTGTTGGGCGTCATAAATTCCGTACATGATAACCACTCTTTTCGGATAAACTTTGTGTTCTGAGCGATGTAGTTCTTAGTTGGTACGGCTTGCATGTTGGTTACAATGATGTTTTTACATTTCTTTCGTTGTTCAACAAGATCCAGTCCACTCACGGGCATAAAATTACGTTTTTGTCATTATTCAAAGAGGTCTATTCTGCATCAACAGATAATTTTACTACAAAAAGCTTTACATTTCTTTTATCGTTCAACAACAACGTCCTTGCTGTTTATTGGCGCCAAGAACAAGGAAAAAAATACATTCTTTCATTGTTCAGCAACAAGATCCGTTCAGTTCATTGGCATCAAGTTGGAAATCTTGAAAGTGACAATCATCCCGCCAACGTTCCAATAACATCACATCTAAATTCGCGGTTTCTGGTTCTTATTTGTCTACACACATTTTTATTCAGTATGCAAGAAGTGAGGGGGCAGCCCTTGTCCTCAATATTTTGCACGTCATATTTGGGCATCAAGTCCTTAATTCATTCCAGTTTCTTCAAACTCTTCACGAATACGTCTCTAAGGGCACACGGCCTGAGCCAGTACTGTGATGGTAGTGATTTTTCATCAACTATTTTGCTGAAGTGTTAGACAACTCACAGCAGCAGTTTATCCATTTTAGAATAAATCTCCAGAAGCAACTACATTACTACAAACACCACCCACCATATGAAATGCAAGTTCCTTCGGAATAAATCTATCGTCTGTGCTGTGGCATCCTTGGCAGTTAAATAGGACGACATACATGTTATTGTAATCAAAGAAAACAGAAATGAGCAGTGTCTTGTTAGTATAAAAGTAAACTCTTTCCTAAATATGAAAGAACGTTCGCCTCCTACATGTGAACGCGACTGCGAACTCGCTAGCAATTTAATTGCAGCCTCAAGATGCAGAAACTGCGAGAATTCTTCATATGTACACCACTAATTCTCGGATATATGTATGTATGTATGTACGTACGCCTTGTTATCCGAGTGATTGAAAGCAACATTTCTATAACAGAATTGTGAATAACCAGACAATATTTCATCGTATTTTTTGGGAACGATGTTCTTGTTAGCGTTTCAATTTCATCTCAGTAACAGTCGATTTCAGTGTCTCTCCATCTTGACGAAGACAATCGATAAAATTTACGGTGCACTATTGCAACTCTGTGTGACTCATGAGCGGATATCGAATTAGTCATCTCTCTCCATAATACAGAACAACGATTGGAAATTGTTAGCTTGTGCAGCATTCTTTGTGCTATTCTGAACTTGCAGCTGAGGGGCAAGAAATAGTTTGGATGACCATTTCCATTGCTTTCTAGACATAAACGAAAAGCTTTATGAATTTATTAACAAACTTACTCAACAATATCATAAATATGCACCTCTACAGACCGTAAAATTAAGAAGGAACCCTGCGCGTTGAGCAACTGATGAGCTAAAATAGCGCATGAACCTCAGAGACAGTGCACATAGGGCATAAAAACTACGCCCCACACATGAACATCATATTAGTTCTGAGTATAAGCGAAGGGAGTCAAGCAGTGGGAAACAGGCACAGACCAGCTGTCCTATGGAAAAACAAGTGTAATCTGGGTACAGGCAAAATAATGCTGCAACTGATTTAATTGCCCCAGCCGAGGAACTGAACCTGTACTTCATATCACCTACAAAAACTGAACCGCAAACGAAACAGATGCTTACTGACTACTTCATGGGGATAAACGCAGTCTTGTAAACTGACATACAGCCAGGGGAGCGGTGTGCTGACCACATGCTCCTCTGTATCCGCATCCAGTAACGCTAGCGGGCTGAGGATGACACGGCGGTCAGTAGGTACCGTTGGGCCTTCATGGCCTGTTCGGGAGATGTGGAGATAAACGACGGCAGCCACGAAAATTTCTGTCTGCAGCACGTTATTTGTAATACCGCCAAAAAAAGTCATTATGCGTATCATATCACAGTGGCATGACAGTCCAAAAGATGGAGCTTATTATCGACCCACTACTGTCAACAATAACAGATTTCGTCAACATTTCCTTAACTTCGATTGTTTTTGCTGAGACCTGGAAACAGGAACTAGTTAAACAACTACCTGAAAAGGACGTTACCACCACATCTTCAGATTGCCGACCTATTGGCATTCTTCCGGCACTGTTGAAGGGAATATACAGTCCACAACCAGCTAACCATTTAACCACAAAGAACCTATAGGTTTCGGTTTCTGTAAACATTGCAGCGCGACATCTGCCTTGATAAAGCTAACAGATGACTTGAAACTTGCCACAGACAGACACGAGGTGACTAGACAAAAGGCGGCTATCAAGTGTTAGGCTTAAGCATTTTACTTGTCAAACTTAGAAGCTTAAATTTGTAACCAAGTGGAGTGCAGTGGTTTCTCATACCTGACATATGCATCATGTTTAGCACCATAAAGTCGCAATGGAGACAGGCAGTGTTAGGCGTCCCCCAGGGTTCACTATTAGGTCCTATACTCTTTTCACTGTATGTCAACGATGTGCCAGCAGTTTTGTACTCCTGTAAATACCATATGTATGCTGATGACCTTCAATTGTATCTAAGTGCAAAACCAATAAACTTGAGGGCCCCTATCGAGGATTTCAATACCGACATGTGTGCACTATCAAAATGGGCGCAGAATATAAGGTCAAACCTCAGACCATTCAAAACCCCACCCATCCTGGCTGGTGATTCAGTGCTCAGTAGCCTGAGATGTCAGGAATCCTTTCCATTTTTAATCCTAAATGGGACAAATATTTTGGGGTAATAAGAGATGAAGAGCTAAATTTGGCTGAACACACAACTGCACTGTGCATGAAAGGATTAGCATTTCTCCATGCATTTCAAAAATATCAAAAGCTCTTCACATTTGACCTGAAAAAGAAACTCTCTCAAACGCTTACACTTAGTTATTGATTAAATGGCTCTGAGCACTATGGGACTTAACATCTGAGGTCATCGGTCCCCTAGAACTTAGAATTACTTTAACCTAACTAACCTAAGGACATCACACACATCGATGCCCGAGGCAGGACTCGAACCTGTGAGAGCTTGGGTCCATGGCTTCGTTGAGTCTGCTCCACACTCGAAACCCTATCACCAGTTTTTACCAACTGTAATCGAGACTCATCTCACAAGGCCACAGTTTTCCAGTCGTGTGCGGTCCAACGGATATCGTCACGTACCCATGAGAGGCGCTGCAGGCGATGTCGTGCTGTTAGCAGAGGCACTCGCGTCGGTCGTCTGCTGCCAAAGGCTATTACCGACAAATTTCGCAACACTGTCCTAATGGATATGCTCGTCGAACGTCTCACATCGATTGCTGCGGTTATTTCGTCCAGTATTGCTTGTCTGATAACAATGACAACTCTACGCAAACGCCGCTGCTCTCGGTCGTTATATGAAGGTCGTCAGCCACAGCATTATCCGAGGTGACAGGTAATGCCTCAAATCTGGTATTCTTGGCACACTCTCGACACTGGATTTCGGAATATTGAATTTCCTATTTCCGAAACGGAATGATCCATGCGTCTGACTCCAACAACCTTTCCGCATTCAATGTCTGTTAATTTCCGCCGCGCCGACATATTCACGTCGGAAACTATTGCACATGAATGGCCTGAGTACAAACGACAGCTCCGCAAATACATTGTACTTTTATACGAGTACCTTGTATACGCATACTACCGTCACCTGTATATGCGCATATTGCTACCCCATGACTTTTGTGACCTTAGCGTACCTCTCTTCGACCGTTACGCTCTTCTCAGAACAACAGGGCAGAGCAGAATCCTTTCTGTCCCACTCCAACACTCAGTCTTATTCAGTAGCAGGAACTCGACTCTGGGATATCAGAGAATTTAGTAGGATATACAACTTCAAAAGACACTTAATGGCGTGCCTACTGAAGCAACAGTGATGCCTACTTTTGTTCCTGTACGCCCTCGTTACAGCATTACATCCTTCTTTCTAACCAGATCTTCCTCATTTCTAAGTGCTCTTAGCTGGTGCCGTCTACCTATTTTTCCCTTCCTCAGAATTGACTCTATCAGATAATATCACTTTTGTACACCTATAAATTCTTCTTGAATCTGCCGCCATTATTATTATTATTATTATTATTATTATTATCAGTGGGAGCAGCAGCATCAGGAGTATTATTAACGTTATTAGTTCTTAGTGTATACTGTTTAGTCAATTGTCACTGCATACATTCGAATCATTTGTAGTTCTGTTAACACTTATTACTACAGTACTGGTGAACGAAAAAAATAACGCCTTGACACAGGTGACTGAGACATTCTTACTTGCGCAGGATACTGTGAGAGGGCAGTTAATGCGGTGTTCAAACGCGCAACGCTGCGGACAAACCAGAAACCACATTATCAGCCGTGGAATGTTGCAAGCTTTTCGCAGTTGGTAACCTCCAGAGCCAGTAGCAGGCCAGTTCGTCATGGTGTATGGAGCTCCGTCTGTCTCTGCGACATGGTTATCGTGGCGCGACAGCATGGACATGAACCGTTTGTGCAACTGCGGGAGGCAGGTCATTCCAAAAGACATTTCTCTCCTCTACGATCGTCTTCATGGTACAACTACAGCCCGAATTGCTGCAAAAGGTGGGTATACAGGGTTCTAGGGCTGACATTTTGGACGCCCTGTCTACTGTACTCAGATGCGCATGGCTCTGTCATTGTGATTGTTTGTTGTATACGTCCTCAAGAGTGTGTCAGTAAGATTTCCTTCTGGTGTTCCGACGAATTCATTGTGTTACTTTTGATTTTCCAGTAGTATATTTGCGTTATTAAAATTGTTATTTATTAGGTGAAAAAATACCGTACGTTTAATTCCTGGTCCGATGTCAGAGAGGGCCTGAAGGCCTCAGTGTGATCAGGATCAATGAATAAGTAAATAAAATCGACTGAATTGTTCTCTTCAAAATATTTAGATGAGTTCAGATATACCTTCAACTCTCTTATGTCTATTGCATCGAATATGCTATAATCATCGATAATCGAATTTCTGCATGACTGAAATGCTAAAATTATGTATCTTGCTGTCTGGTGCACCATAATGAATTTAACATGCCACCTCCATAAACAGATTTGAGGTTCAACACAAGGAGTTAAAGCCCAATGACAGAACGCTAGAGTCGGGAGCAGATCACTCTTTAAGATACTCCATAATGATATTCGCCGCTTCTCAGATACTAATATTTCTGACATTTCATATCACATTTTTTTCGAGCACAGTTTTCGACTTGGTGCCTGCTCTCTTTGATATAATACATTTAATGTTTTGTCTGTTGCGAATCATGGGCGAGCGTTTAAAATAATTTGCCTGTAATACTTTGTGAAACCAAGTACCATACTGAGCGGAATACGGGAACAGACGCGGCTATCATCACCAATAACAAATTCATTTGGTTCATTTCTCGTTCCTTAATCAGCGTTCGGCAATGCTATTGCGTCATTTGGCGTAGAAGAGGAGTATCGTTTCATTAAAACTGCAGTTCGTGGACTGCATGTATGCAAAATCAGAAGGAGCACTATAATTTTGTCTACGCTACCTTTAGAGCATATAAATGACTTCATATTACATTTTTCATGAATACGGATAATTGTAAATAATATTTTCAATGTTTTTCAAAATTATTGCTCTGAAATATAGTAGGCTGATATAGGCACGTGTACAGCAATAGAACTATAAATAGCAGCGGTAGCTCAAATGTGTAACAACAATAATTGTAATATTAACGGTTTATGTTTATTAAGTTATGATGTGTATCCTATTTCAGTACTGAATGTAGAATTGTGAATGTTGCAATTAGTGTTTTATTTTAGTGGGGTTGTGCTTCTTATTATATTTAACGGTGATAGTTTGTCTTAAGTGGAATGGAACAGTGAAAACTTAATTAATTGCTATTTATGAAGAGTTTGGGTTGCCAAATGTTCTTTAATAGTAACTGCCAGTGGGTCATAATTAATTGCAGTGTCTTCTGAGCCAGACAAGAGGCCAAGTGCACACACCACACACCATTACAGAGCCTCCACCTGCTTGAACAGTCCCTTGTTGACCTGCAGCGTCCATGGATTCATGATCTTGTCTCCATACCTGTACAAATCTATCCGCACCTTCGATCCATTTGAAACGAGACTCGTCCCACCAGGAAACACATTTCCAGTCATCAACAGTACAATGTCAGTGTTGACGGGCCCAGCCGAGGCATAAAGCTTTGTGTCATGCAGTCAACAAGGGTACACGAGTGGACCTTCGTCTCCGAGAGCCCGTATCGATTATGTTCCTTTGAATGGTTCGCACGCTGCCACTCGTTGATGGCCGAGCACTGAAATCTGCAGCAATCTGCGGAAGGGTTGCACTCCTGTCACATTGAACAATTCTCTTCAATTGTCGTTGCTCCCTTTCTTGCAAGATCTAGTTCCGGCCACAGCGACGTTGGAGATTTGATGTTTTACCGGATTCCTGATATTCACGGTACACTCGTGTAATGGTCGTACGGGAAAGTTCCCACTTCATCGCTGTCTCGGAGATGCTGTGTCCATCGCTCGCGCAATTCCACGTTCAAACTCACTTAAATCTTGACAACCGTTCAGTTATCAGCAGTATCCGATCTAGAGACTGCGCCAGACACTTGTTGTCTATCTCTGTATTTGAATACGCGTACCTATACCAGTGTCTTTGACGCTTGAGTGTATATATAGCCAACATCACTCAACAGGATTACAGAGCTATTTGTAGCAAACCCACACGAAAAGTCCACTTGTCACTTTTCCGAACAAATTTTAACATGATTGACAAATTCTGGTGACGTCACCACAAGTCAATTCGTCTTGAATATTGTGATGTGCTGATCGAAATACACATTAATTCAAAGCTGGTGGAACTCAATCAGCGAATACAGAAGCTTGAAGATGATAATCGTACAATAGTAGCATTTATATTAGACCATCAGCTACCTAAAAAGTGATGTAAATCGTGTGATCAGTGCACTGTTTCTAGTTTAGTTATTGGTTCCAGATTTCCTTAAATATTCTGGCATTTCTCAGTGGACCAATGAACAACACCCTTCACATTGGCCTTTTTTATTTTCTCCACTAAAGAAATGCTATCATCTTGGATCAGCATTCTTAAAAACTGTTTTCTGTAAATCAGTTTTAATGTTTGCAGTACGCCCTGGTCCATCGGCTGTAGAAGTGGTGTAACATTCGGCGGCAAAAACTTCGCCACAATTTCTCCATCACATAATTCCTCATTGCTGGGGTGAGATGGCTCACTGTCAATCAAAAGGATTGCAGGGTGAGACAAATGATTTTCCTTAGAAAACCGTCGAACAGAGGGAACAAACTGGCCGTGAAACCATTCTTTGACCGGCTTACCATCCATCCAAGCTTTTTTCTGGTTACGATAATATACGGGCACGCACTTCATGTTGTAGTTTTTAGAAACTCTGGGCCTAGCAGATTTGAAGATCAGCATTAAAGGCAGCTTGTGATTACCAGCAGCGTTACTGCACGGTAATAAACTCCCGCGATCTCTGCACATTTTAAAACCAGGAGCGTGGTCTTCTGCTTTGGATGCCAGGCTTTTTGTTGCCAATGCCCTAAAATTAAGGCCAGTCCCGTCAGCGTTATAAATTTTTTAGGGAGTATTCTTTCCTCTCTTATCATTTTTCCAAACTCACCCAAGTATTCCTTCCCTGCATCACGGTCAGAAGAAAGCGTCTCTCCAGTAATTGTTAGCTGACGGGTTCCATGACGTTTGTGAATCTGTCCAACCAACCCGTACTCGCACTAAAGGACTCAACAAAATTCATTAACTTGTTCAGGTAAACAGCCTTCTCCTGAACTAGTGCTCCACTCAAAGGAGTGCCCCTCTCTCTTTCCTGTGTAAACCAAAGGAAAATAGCTTCATCCACTTGATCGTACTGGGACTGTTCCAAAGTCTGTCGAATTTAGAGTGTTTTTCCCGAAGACGTTGCACACGACTGTTCAAGCTTCACTCGGTTCTCCTTCCAATCACAAATGGTTGCTTTAGCAAACACTCAGTTCCGTTGCCAGATGAGATACCTTCTCACTATTGTCTATCCGCTTCAAAGTATTCAGTTTTCCTTTGAGAGTTAACGTTGTATGTTTCCGTTTACTCGTGATGAAAATACGTACTCCACTACATCTGAGCGAATACAGTCCAAATTTTACACGTGCCAGCGATCGATAACTGGCATAACGAAGCGCTTTGCGAGTGCACTGATCTCAGACACTACAAAGGTCTCAGCAATGCACAACAACAAGGGCAGGGAGTGAGAGTGAGCCATTGTTCCACACTTGTTCCCATTTGTTACCATGATGTACCTACTTATCTGCTTGGTATACTTCATTCTAGAAACTCGTCACAGTAATTCCGGCTAATCCGAACAAATCGGTAATCCGAACAAGGCTCGATCCCAATTAGTTCGGATTAAAGGGACTCTACTGTATTTTCAGTACTTACAGAATGTTTGTTGTTGTTTTATGGCTGATGAATGACCCCACTTTAAGGGCGGCCCTGGACGATGTCCCAAGCCCTAGCACATTTTTGGCAAATGAGGGTCGGCGGGCTGTCATTACTATGTCACAGTGATGTTGATGATGACCATCAACTTTTACGTAAGTATCTCTTTTACTTGTGGGTGTGACTACAATTGTCTTTTGATACTTATAGATTGTTGTAATGTTGTTTCACAGAAATGCTCAATCCATTTGAGATGAGCTCCCCAGTATCGCCACTGCCTGTAATAGCCCCCTAAGACAACCTTCAGTTCCAAATAATACCAATGATGAGCTCTTGAGTAAGTATCTCTCTCTCTCTCTCTCTCTCTCTCTCTCTCTCTCTCTGTGTGTGTGTGTGTGTGTGTGTGTGTGTGTGTGTGCGTGCGTGCGTGTGTGTGTAAATTTTTACAGATATTTTTAGAATTGCTTCACTGTGTAAGTGCCTAGATCTTTTTTCCAATACTTATAGACGGTTGTTCTGTGATGTTTCAGAATTGCTCGATGACTCGGGGCTGCCATCCCTCTCACAGGCACTGCCAGTGCCTGCATCATCACTCTCATGAGCAGCAGTGCCAGCAGCTGGATTGTGTGAGTGGTCCCACGTGTGTCAATGTCCAGACTATGATCGATAGTGGCAGCCACACCTCCACCAGTGGCGGCCCGACCGTCGTGAGTAGATGCACCTGCACTGACAGCTGGGCATAGGGAAAGGTCTCTCTGCTGATAGTATCAAAAGACTATCGGCCAGCAGCAATCCCTCCACCCGTTCTGACAGTGAGGATGACGATGTTCTGGTATATTGAACAGAACTATTATTTTCAGCGATCTCAGGTGCACTTTGATACAGGATCCTGCTTACTTGCGTCAGTGACATGGTAAGGTAACAAGACGTGATTTTTTTTAGTGAATGGGCGTTTGCCTGTACTGGAAAGGGAGCTTTCATTGATCTTAAAGGATCCGCAGTATCCTGCCATTAAGTGCGTCTCTACGATATACTGCAAGTTCATCCTCTCTCACTTAAGGAGGATGTGACGAAGAATGCAGTATATAAATGAGGTAACAGTTGCGAGATAATGACGGGGATCTCAATCGCTAAATGCTTTGAAGATTGTACCCTGAAGCCTATACAGACCCAGCTCTCTGATTTCCAGCAAAGAGATTCAGGTAAAATTTTCCATAGAATTCTGTATTTGGACGTTCATGTACATATGTATGATCCAATATGTGGAGGATCCTCACGTATACGTCTTCAAAGGCCGTTGTTAATGTCCAAAATAAAGACCAGTACTGCTTGATGTGTTCACTTCTGCCTTGCGAAGGCGGGGTGGCCGAGCGGTTCTAGACGCTACAGTCTGGAACCGCGCGACCGCTACGGTCGCAGGTGAATCCTGCCTCGGGCATGGGTGTGTGTGATGTCCTTAGGTTAGTTAGGTTTAATTAGTTCTAAGTTCTAGGGGACTGATGGCCTCAGAAGTTAATTCCTATAGTGCTCAGAGCCATTTGAACCATTTTTTCAAAAATTAAACTGTATCCTGAGCATCCAGAAAAATGCCGTATCAATGTTATGGATGTTATAAACACGATGGTATTAAATTACCCATGAGCCCTCAGGATATTGATCAATTTGAAAGGCAGATTCACCTTACGCTATTCACGCTTTCGTATATGCCCTGAGCAAATTCAAGTCAAATGTTGATGTTATTACACACATGTTCATTGGAACCGTTTAATTTCCTAAAGTCGATTCTAAGCGAATGAAACATGCAGTTTTATTGTTAGTCTCTGAAGGTGAAAGACAGCTGCTGGATCCAAAGTATGTCCCGCCTTCTCTTCTCCCAAAAGAGTAAAAACAGTCATAGCCTTAGGAGCATGGGCTCGTTATAACGAGAGCTTAACAAAGCATCAAGTAAATTGCTCTACCAAGGACCCAGTAAGTGCTGTAACGTCTACCGAGGAGAATAAAATCTTAAAGTTTAAGAATTTTCTCCACAAGAAACGAGTCTCTACGCCGAATAAACCGACCTTGAATGTCTTCTCGCACCTGAGGCAGGCCTCACACACCAATGTCACAGAATGACACGTACGTTTATCAAGTTGTATGCTCGTTTTGATTTTAACACCAGGGATGAACTTGCGTATTGGTTACTCTCTGAGCCTGAAAACTTGACCTTGCACGGAAAGTTGATGGAATTCGTGACGACATCATTTTTATGACTAAAACGTAGGAGGTTAAATTACTATACGAAAACGCAGTTGACTGCTATATTTGTGAGCAGCTGTTAGATAAAGAAGCAGGAACATCACATGGACATTATTGTCACCTAACCAACAAATTCAGCGGTGCTACACACAGTGTATGCAACTTGAATTATCAGCTCCCAGGACACATACCCGTTTTCATCCACAATTTTACGGGTATGGTGCTCGCTTCCATGTCGAGCCCTTGGCTTTCACAGAATGAGCAAAGATCAGATTAGTGACCTACCTAACACCACTTAGATATACAGTTGTCTTCGAAGAGAATCACCAAGAAAGTTACACTGAGGTTCTTCGATTCACTGACAGTCATGCAGGCACCACTACAGAAACTTTCTGAAACTATACATCAGGAGAACTTACATCTCACTCGAGCCGCATTTCCTGATGATGCTAAGTTTTAGCTTGTAACAAAGAACGAGGTTTTCCCATACGAATATCTGGATTCGTGGGACAGACTCGACAAAAGCACACTGGCTGATATAACCGCATTCTCCAGCAAACTTCCAGGCACTGGTATATCGGATGCGGCGTATGGACATGTCGTAAGGGTATTGCATGAGTTCGGTGTCCCTAGTTTCGTGAAGTACACGAAATTTTATGTGGATATGGATGTGCGCTTACTTGCAGATCTTTTTGGACGATTTTGGAGAGAATGCATGGACACAGACGAACTGAATCCTGTCTACTACTACACCACACCGAGGCCACCCCATGGATTTCGTGGGAAGCTATGTTGAAAAGGACATGTGTCAACATTGAACTCTTAACCGATGCTGACATGTTGTTGTTTTGCAAATGAGGGTTTCCTGGTGGACTTTGTCAATGAGTCCACAGGCACGCCAAGGCAAAAACTTGCGGATGTGTGAAGAGTTCAGTGCATCTAGTGATTTAAGCTACATCATGTACATGGATGTAACCACTTTATACATACAAGCCACACGACAACCTTTCCCTGTTCAAGGGTTTCAGAGGCTGTCTAATAAGGAATGCACCAGACTTGGAAAAAACATCGAACGTGTGTGGGCAGATTCCAAAACAGGGTACATTTTAGAGGTAGATTTGACGTGCCCTATAAGCTTGTATGAGGAGCACACTGATTTACCACTGTGTCCAGAGCACTGAGTTTTGGAAAACGGTTCCCACGCCAAGATGATGACAACACTGGATGGAAAAACAAGATACATACTACATTATCGTAATGTCTCAAGATGGGGATGCATCCGTGTTCATTTCTTCAACCACCATCTCTGGTTGAAGGTATGCATTGATTTTACCACTAAAAAGATGTCGGTGAATGACGCAGTCAGCCAAAAATATTTTTTAAATATTTCATTGTAGTGCCATAGCCGATTTCGGGCTACATGCGCATCTTCAGATGTAATATTTTCGTTACACACATTTTTTGATCAGCATCTATGTGACGAAAATGTTAGCCATCTGAAGATGTGCATCGTAGCCCGGCATGGCACAAAACAAAACATTTAAAAATATTTATGGCTGGTTGCGTCATTTGCCGACCCTCATTAACGGCTGTAGAGTTCACAAGACCCAACATGAATGAAATAACACCAAAAAGAGGGCTGTTGCGACACTTACATTTGATTTTACAAACTTAAGAACAATGCAGTTTTCGCAAAAACTATACAAAATGTCAGAGAACATCATGAAATTCACTTATTTACTCGTCGAATGGGGCTTCTTGACATACCAGATTATATCGCTACGCCAAATTTTAAATGGGCAACAATCTTCAACAAAGATTTCGTTGCTCTGGAGATGTATAAGGTATCGGTAGAGTTCACGAATGCTGTTTATGTCAGTATGCGTATAATGGACCCATCCAAACTCCACATTTATCAGTTCCATTACTTTCTTTCGAAAACTCACAACGCAAATTCAAAGTTACTTCATCTATTGGGTGAAGGGTTGTGATCCATGTCAAGTAATGAGGTGTCACCCTGACGCAATCGAAACGTCTAGTTATCGTCCAATATCTTTATTGCATAACACCTGCCAGCAATAAGATTATCGGTCTCATGAAAGACAAGAGGAATGGGTCACCAGTTGTGGAGTTTGTAAGTCTCCGCTGAAAAATGTGTGCGTGCCGTACGGATACAAGTGCAGCTCTTTGATGGGTTAAGGTCGTGTGCGGCATCATCAATGGCCCTCACAGTTGAAGACTACTTCAAGTGCCTGCATAGTGGCGTTGTCGGTGCTCCCCTCGCTGCTCTGCACATAGTATGGCAGTTCAGTATTCAATCGCGAGACATGAGGTGCACACTGTCTCTAACTGACAATTAGTCGGTCTTGGAATGACGACAAGGGAGTCATTTGTGTTGCCAGGATCAAACCGCAGCTGTTCACACACTATTTACTTGTGTGACAGAGTGTGTGAGTGCATGTTATGTGCGTGAGTTATCAATTGTTACACATCATTTGTGCAAGATAAACAGTTTTCTGCGCACCATATATGTGAATGCACATCATGTACTTAAGTTCAACGGTTTTCTACACATCATGTGTGTATTATCTGTACAGTAGGTTAAGTTTAACTGCTGTTGGCCATACCAAAAGAGATCGCATTTAGTTTAGTGTTATGTCTCTCAGGGGAAAGCTGTAAACAAATATTGCATTTCAAAATGTAGCTACAAAAATGTACAAGTCGGCCAGCTATGCCACGAGTATTCCAAGATGTTGAAACAATAAAAGTCCATCAACTATTTTTAAGCTGTGAAAGTTATTTCAAAACGTAACCTGCGAGACATATTTTTTGTATACGTATTCCTGTAAATTGTTATGTTGCTTTTGTAAATATTGTGTACAGTTTTTGTACCTTGATTTCCACGAACTATGTAAAATTGAAAGGCATAGCGCTTATCTATACTGAAAATTATGTGATGTATTCCAGTATTTTTGTTGGAAAGTATAGTATCTGAAATTATTTATGTCATATTGCTTTGTTTTTTGCGTTCAGAACAAACATATTGTCTGAAACAAATGAAGGATTCCAATATGTGAGACATTTTTCGTAAGATAAAAAACATAATCTGACATCTGTTTTAATGAACAAATAAATCTGTTTGTTAAACACATGTCATCCGTTTTCTTTCATTCTACCTTGTCATATTTATTTAATAGCGACTTACAATGTGCAGTTTCATCTGCATTGCACGTGTCCTTTCTATAAGAATGAATGCATTTACACCTTAATTTAAGCATAAAATGTTCAAATTTTTTTACAATGTCGAGAGACATCTGTATCGCACATGTCCTTTCTCTAAGGACAGATAAATTAAAGCTATTGAAATATGAACACCTATAGCTAAACGTCAGACAGACAGAGTAGTGAACTTAGCTATAGTTGTGTTGAGCAAGTCACAGGTGAGATGCAGGCTGCTTCAGTGCTCTGCGGTACTAGCAGCTCAGTACCCAGTTTGGTGGCCTGGATGGGCTGTGCTTCCATGGCCGGCGCAATGCATACTCACCATGGGTGTCACGAATGCTCAGGAGGGAGAGGGAGGGGGGGAGGCAGAGAGTCCTGCCCCCACCGATGTTTGTTTAAATAACGACGCATTCAAACTTAAAGAATGGGCAGTGACCATATACCTCTGAATTAATAGTAGCTTAGAGTAGGATTGAGCTAGTACCTCAAGTCTGGGCCAGAATTCCACACTGTTATAAAAATAGATCAACAGGTTTTAGCAAGATTTTGATGTCATATAATCAAGGCCAGTAATCCATGACAATCTATCATTTTAAATTTTTCGCCAGTTTATACTTAGAACAACAGGAACAACATCACCCTCCCCCCCCCCCCCCCCCTTTAGGCGCGCAGTCAGGAACCGCGCGACTACTACAGTCGCAGGTTCGAATCCTGCCTCGGGCATGGCTGTGTGTGATGTTCTTAGGTTAGTTAGGTTTAAGTAGTTCTAAGTTCTAGGGGACTGATGACAAGAGTAGTTAAGTCCCATAGTGCTCAGAGCCATTTGAACCATTTGAACCCCCCCCCCCCCCCAACCTCTCCATTCACAGGAAACAAACTATTGCAATGGGCTATTTTTTGAACTTCCCACCAAAATTTAAATTCCTGCCGTTTCATATATAGGGCAATTGGCCTTCGTCAGACAGAGAAGGTAGTGGAAATATAACATGACTCACTGGTGACAAACTGCACCAGAAATGACCCTACTGTACTATTAGTATATAAAGTATGTAAGGGGTGCGTGTGTGTGCGGAAAACAGAGCAGTCGGTGTGACAGTTCCAGAAACAGAGCGATTTGATGTCCACAAGGGAATAGTCATTGGTTTTCAGGCCTAGCGTGAAATCATTTCTGAAATGGCTAAGTTTGTACACTCTTTACATACCGCCATTGTCAAAGTATGCAGTGGATGGCAAAATGGCGATATCCAAAACCAGCACCGAGGCAACTGTGGTGCGCCATGGGCCACCACGGGCCATAGATGACAGGGGTGAACGAAGGCTGCGGAGAGGTGTACAGGCGAATAGATGTGGAACTACTAAGCAACTAATCACCCACATGAATCAAGGCGCTACCAACAGTGTCTTTTCAACGACCATTCAGCGAATGTTGTTGTGTATGGGCCTCTGCAGCAGACATCTGGTTCATGCACCCATGCTGACCACTGCTCATTGGCGACGAAGGCTGGAATTTGCACGCCAGTACCGCAACTAGACGTCCACTGAGTGGCGACAGGTGGTCTTTTCAGATGAGTGACATTTTATGCTCTATCAGACAGATCACGATTACAGCGTGAAACGTTTGAAAGCAAACAGCCTACGGCAATCCCTGGAGGGGTTCAGGCTGGAGGGTATTCCCTGGATGTTCTCATTATTCTTGAAGTACAATGGGTCAATATAAGTATGCATTTATCCTTGAGGATCATGTGCACTTCTATATGCAGTTAGTTTCTCCTCGGCCAATGGCACCTACCAGCAGGATAATGCAGTGCGTCACACAGCTCATAGCAAACGTGAGTGGTTGGAAGTGCACCAGGACGAGTTTAACGTACTTCCATGGCTACCACACTCTCCAGATTTAAACCCAATCGAGAATCAGTGGGGCCACAACGGTCAGCTGTTTCGACCCATGGGCTCTCAACTGAGAAACCTAGTGCACCTGGCCGCGTCACTGGAGACGACTTCACATTCCTCTCAGTCCCTTCCACAACCTCACTTACTCTCTTTACGCACATCTAACGGCAGTCCACTTTTCAAAAAGTGGTTCTACTGGCTTTTAACCGATAGTCACATTGATGTGGCTGGACAGTATACAGGGTGTTACAAAATGGTACGGCCAAACTTCCAGGAAACATTCCTCACACACAAATAAAGAAAAGATGTTACGTGGACATGTGTCCGGAAACGCTTAATTCCCATGTTAGAGCTGATTTTAGTTTCGTCAGTATGTACTGTACTTCCTCGATTCACCGCCAGTTGGCCCAATTGAAGGAAGGTAATGTTGACTTCGGTGCTTGTGTTGACATGCGACTCATTGCTCTACAGTACTAGCATCAAGCACATCAGTACGTAGCATCAACAGGTTAGTGTTCTTCCACCTACGGTCAATGGAGCACGTTATCATGATTTCATACGGGATACTCTATCTGTGCTGCTAAAACATGTGCCTTAACAATTACGACACAACATGTGATTCATGCACGATGGAGCCCCTGCACATTTCAGTCGAAGTGTTCGTACGCTTTTCAACAACAGATTAAGTGACCGATGGATTGGTAGAGGCGGACCAATTCCATGGCCTCCACGTTCTCCTGACCTCATCCTTCTTGACTTTCATTTATGGGGACATTTGAAAGCTCTTGTCTACGCAACCCCGATACCAATTGTAGAGACTCTTCGTGCTCGTATTGTGGACGGCTGTGATACAATACGCCATTCTCCAGGGCTGCATCAGCGCATCAGGGATTCCATGCGTCGGAGGGTGGATACATGTATCCTCGCTAACGGAGGACATTTTGAACATTTCCTGTAACAAAGTGTTTGAAGTCACGCTGGTACGTTCTGTTGCTGTGTGTTTCCATTCCATGATTAATGTGATTTGAAGAGAAGTAATAAAATGAGCTCTAACGTGGAAAGTAAGCGTTTCCGGACACATGTCCACATAACATATTTTCTTTCTTTGTGTGTGAGGAATGTTTCCTGAAAGTTTGGCCGTACCTTTTTGTAACACCCTGTATATCTGGGCGCATTTTGTTGTCGAGCATAAGAAGGTGATTAAAGTTTCAATAGGAAAGGATTTGGAGAGTGTGTAGGTGTAGTGTTGGGGAATGTGTTGATATAAGTGCTGTTGAGTACCAGGTTCAGAGAGCAAGAGGGGAGGATGGTTATTGTCAAGTTTATGGGTAATGGGATGTTCAGATGTGTTCAGTATGGGAGAGATGGTAAAAGAAGTGCCGTGGTTATAATTGCAGTAATGGCTATTTCGACAGACCTCAAGCATCTTCATTTGTGACACTAAGAAATGCTCATTGTTCTTCATATATTCTTATATGTCCATCCAATAATGCATTACAGAATAACCTTTAATACGAGTCCTTTCTCTTTCCTATAGTCAGTGGATTTTAGACTGGGTCAGATCGGTGAAACTATCCCAAAAATTTGTTGTAGTAGAAAGAGTGCATTTATTATACTTGGTATAAACTGGGCGCTCACCCCACGTGCATGCGTCGAACTAAACCTTTTTTGAATGAGAATTTATGCACCAACCAACTGATATTTAATAAATGAAAAGGAAACGGAAATGTCATAGATTCAGAACGACAATACAAAGCGTATAATTTCTTTATCATTTTCTGACTTACATCCTTCCACATTATCTTTCATGCAATTGTGTTACATTCTTTTTCTCTTGTATAAGTGGATTTAAATGATAAATCATTTGTCATATTAACTATGTTATATTAGAGAAATGCACAACTCGCCATGCAAAACAACATTACAATACTGGCGTTAGTGGTCAAACTGACTATCGTTTCACACACACAGGGATCATAGAATAACGGGTAAAATAATGAACTGCCAATAGTTCCTTTTAGTGGGACACGGGTAAGCGCAGCAATCACTCTGGGAGAAGAGAAAAACGCAAGTTGTACAGAACTACTAAGAGCATTTTATAACCCCACTGTTACACAGAGAAAACGAGGCCAACGACGTAAGACCTAGCGGAAAAATTTCCGGTGAAGGCATTGGATGAAGACTAATGAGAGGTATTGGAGAGTGCAACAACATACACGTGTAGCTGGCAGCCATTATGCCTTCAAATTTTACTCTGAGATTAAATTCTCTTTTCCGATTGAAAGCTACTTCCAGATTACGCTCTCCTAGATGAAATACAACAGAAATTGCATAAAAGTATGATACTTGACTGTTCGAGAAAGTGTAGTACAGTCACGCGAGCTGCCATTACATGGCGCAGCTGCACACGAGGTTATACTACATACGAAGCATAACTACGCTCACAAGCCAACCAATCCTCACACAGGAATGTAATGAAAGACGGTGAAATTATATTAACAATAATACTTCTAAAGGCTTATACTTATATGTTAAAAACAACTGTAATGCATAAGATGCAACCTAACATCATGCTCCAGAGAAACTAGCATCCCACCAGTGTAGGCCCACTGCACGACTTCACGACTAAAGCTCGCCACCCTCTCTACGTCAGTATAAAAACTCCAAATAAGGGGGTTGCCTTAAGAATTAGCGAAATTCTGGAAACTATTTTAATGCCTCAAGTAGGCCTCTGTTATGAATAATTTGAGTTTGGCCAGATTTATGAGCGGAGCTTCATACAGGATGAAAAACAAACCTCCAAAATTTCGGACTTTTTCCGTGCTTTTTTCAAATTCCTCTGGAAAAAAGAGTTTTCATCGAAAAAGCCAAGGTTACCAAAAACGTTGAGCATTAAATTATGCTTCCATTGAGTACCAAAAGTTGTTTATTCGCTAAAATTTTCCTATAGAAAAACTACGTCACAAACGATAATTTTTTACTTTCGAAAAACATTTGTTTCGTCCCTCTAAAATATTCACCATATGAGACATGGCCAATTTAACGCAAAATTATCGAATTGTTTTTCAAAAGTCAAAGAAAAATATAGCTGATAAGTAAATATTGCTATTATTCAGTTATATGTAAATCACATGGTTACCGACCAATACAAGTTTTTTACTTTCAGCTCAATAGTTTCTTCCAATGTTCACTTTTGTTCGTTTACTCATCAGAACACTTGTTCCTGCATCTTGTTGCTCCACCATTGATATGCTTTTGCCAGGGCGCGTATTTTTGATGCTCCTAGCGGTTATCAGCTGACCAATGTTTAGTTAAGTTAGTCAGTGGAAACAGTGCAATATCTGAATGTTTTTTCTCCAATGAAAGTGTTATGGACAGGGTGGATGTCGTCATAGTGAAGGAGAAAGGAATACGAAAGTTAAAGAGAGTAATAAGATAAGAAAGGATGATAAACATATTGGTTTGGTGAAATGTTCCACTGTTGTTGCTCATGAAACTGCAAAAAATCTTATTAGAATGATCGGTACGCCAGAGCGCGTGCATCGGAAAATGAGCGTCACATTTATCGATCGTCGCTTGAAAAATCAGAGTGTGAAACAAACTGTTGGTTTTGTAGTGAAACCGTATCACAGGATTACGCGAAAAAAGAGGTGAAGAAACCTATTATCTTCTATAATTCCGAAGTATGGAGATTACATCAAGTGTTGGCAACGCAGAAAGCTCACGACTCTGTTTGCAGCATATTATGATGTGACAAGAGACAGGATCACTAAATTACCTGAGCGGCTGCGGAGAGTCAAGAAAAGAACGGCACCAACTGTCACGTTTAATGGCAATGGATAAAGTCAGTCACCGTGATAAAAATTTTGTTTCTGTCGAATGAACAAAATAAACAGTACCTCGTTACTTTACTGACTGTACAGCTTGAGGGTGAGGACTTTAATATTAGGCTATTCGCTGAGGATTCCGATACTCCGTAGCTACCGCTGTTAACGTTGCTCAGCACTCTTGTGTTGTCGTCGTTGAGGACACCGCCGACCTTCTGACCTCATTAGCGCCATTATTCCCCAACATTTTCCTCCTGAAGTCGGGCAGAGGCAGACAAGGCGACTTAGACTACAGTCTCCTAAATTTAAAATTGTCTCAAGTATAGAAAGACAAAATTCTGTTTCTACATGTCTTCAGTGGCAGCGATACGACTTCGTTTCTTTTGGCCAATGGAGAGCAGCCTCCTGAAGGCACTGGACACAAAAACAACGTACAGAAAGCAGCAGACATAACTAGAAATTTCAGTGCTATTGCTTATGACACTGCTGAATAGAAGTTCCTAGCAGCCCTGTACTGCCACTGAATATGCTTCGCTAGCAAATCTTTGAAAAACGTATGTCAAAGACATTCAGTCTCGCCTCTTTGCCTAAGTGTACTACTGCACTATGCCAAAGTCGATTCTGCACCTGTGTTCCAAATGACATCCTATTATTGACACGGATGACTGTGACGTGGGTAATGATATTTTGGAAGAAGGAAGAAGAGAACCCACCGAGTTTACGTGATATGAATACAGACCACCATCCTCCAAGTGTGTAAAGAAGTAATACTGTAGAATTAAGAGGAACAGGTTGCACATAGCTAAACATTAAAACAAAAATCTTTTACTCTAAGTGAGGGCTGCACAGACCATGACCCGTGGGTCGCTTACGGCCGACTCTCCACTGATGTTCAAAAATGTCTCTGAGCACTATGGGACTTAACATCTGAGGTCATTAGTCCCCTAGAACTTAGAACTACTTAAACCTAACTAACCTAAGGACATCACACACATCCATGCTCGAGGCAGGATTCGAACCTGCGACCGTAGCCACACCGGGCGGCTTCCACTGACGTGGTGATTCTCTCCTCACTGTTCATTCCTGTAATTTTTTTCACTGAACTTTCCTTCCTCCTAAACAGACGAGGATGGGTGCTTCTAGAACTTAGTTCTATTGAGAATGTAATTGTTATAAATATATTTGTTAAGTGAAAAGAATATTTGTGAAACAACCTTTTCTTTTGCGGCCCTTACACATTCACAGTGAGGGGTTTGCGGTTCGTGGTGCTAACAAATCTGTACGCCGCTGGTTTAAGCGAAGATACTTTGTTTTACTATATTACTTTAACGAAATTTTATATAATCACATGTAACTTAGTTTATTATTAACTGAATTAAGTTTCCTTAAACACAGTAAAACAATAATAAATCTGACATATTTCTTTTTTCTAAGAGTCTTGTAATTTTTTTATATTTTACATAATATTCTTCTTCCAATTTCATAGTTTTAAAACTATTAGCCTATATCTCAGTAATTTGTAGGTTAGGAATTCATTGAACGGAAAGTAGAAAGTTGATGCCGGTCGAGATTTTTGTGGTTTTCTTTTCATGACCGCTAAAGCTACACTAAGAAATCGAGGCAAACTTAGATTACTCGTATTAGAGACATGCTTGAATGATGAAAGCAGTTTCCAGAATTCCACTAATTTCTGGAAGGCAAAACCCTAATGCTGTTGGCCTATTCCGTTAGGAACAGCGCCTCACTTTTTTTTACCAGAAGAGGAGGTAGCATCAGCTCGACGAGCCGATCAGGAGGCCTAGGATAACTGCACACCTGTACTGTTCGTTGCATGCTTTCTTTCCGGACATGCTTTCTTACCGGGCAGGCAGAAAGAACTGAGAAAGCCCATGATTTGCTACAGATTAGTTTTACCAAGCATCGTTGGAGCTCAAACTAAGAGAAAAGGCAAGAATTTGAAGGTTGATACCGTTACTTTAGGGCAAAAGAAACTTCTCTGGCCTGTATCAGATATTCAAAATATACACAACCACCCTTTCAATTTAATTGGACAAAGAAGGAAGGGAATTTAAAAATGGCTGCATGGAAGACATTGCTAGTTTCAAATGGAGAATGAAATAAAACTACACATATACTTGCGGTGATCTCCTAAGCATCAGCATATGTTTTAAATCAGCAAAAAAAAAAAAAAAAAAGACAGAAGAAGACAACAAGATCGCCCTATAATTAGACATGAAACACACACAACATTATAAAGGGGGGGGGGTGGGAGGTGAGCCACGCACCCCTTACAAAGGATGGGGAATTTTACATGTTGATAGAGGATGCGTGTAGGGGAACATAAGCGGATCCAGGTTTGGCAGAATATAGGGCTTTCTAGGATCTGTAGGGTTTGACAGAAATTTGGAGGATTGGAAATTCATGCTAAATTTGCACAGCAGAGGATGGGCCGGGTAAAGGATTTATAGATGTGGAGGGTTGTGAAAGGTGCAATCATCATGTTTGGCCAGTTAGTAGTTATTAGTTTTAGTCTATTGTTGAACGGTTAGTAGGTGGTATTTCCAAGTTAACTGGTGGTCAAGCATTAGTCCACATTATTTTTGTGTGTTACTTATTTAGATAAAGTAGCCGCAAATATTGAGCTAATAGCTGGGGGAGCAAAAGCTGTGGGTAGTTCGCCCTATAGTTATTGTCTGCATTTTAAAAGCGTTTATTTTAAGTCAGCACTAATTGTATTGCACCAGGAGATGAACCGAGATGTGTCTGGATGAGCCGTTGAGATTTTTGAAGCGTAAAGTTGAGAGCAAGGAAGGCAGTGTCAGTAGCAAAATAATACACTTGTACAGGAGGGGCGTTGGCATATTGGCTGTGTATAGGACATACAAGAGTGGAGACAGAGAGAGAGGCGTCAAATCCTCGGAGCATACCTGTAGTGGAAACGCAGATTAGGCAGTTAGCCAGCCTTTGCGGTCATAGTTCAAATGGCTCTGAGCACTATGGGACTTAACATCTGAGGTCATCAACTACTTAAACCTAAGTAACCTAAGGACATCACCCATATCCATGCCCGAGGCAGGATTCGAACCTGCGACCGTAGTGGTCGCGCGGTTCCAGACTGAAGCGCCTACAACCGCTTGGCCACACCGGCCGGCTTGTGATCATAAGAAGATGTTATTTTCAGCGTGGTAACAAATTCTGAGGAAAAAAGCTGTAGGGAAAATAGACGCCACTGATGGCGCCAGAGACAAAGTTCAATTTGGAACCAACACACTATGCGACGAGCAGTTATCACGTGATTTCTTTCCCATGGCCCCCTATTGGCTACCGACAATGAGTGTATAGTGAGCATGTTGTCATCCTCCACAGGAATAGGCAACCTTTGCTGAAATGACGATCCTACTCGGCAATCAAGCCACAGTGAAGTGTCCTTTAATATTACAGGAGAATATTAAAAAGAAAAATTTTTAAATATTAAATACGAAGCTAGGCGATCTTCAGAAGCGGTGGATTCCGAAAACGCGGACCACGTCAAATACAACAGCGGGGTTTTTCACAAGGTTTGACTCAGACGCACGCCAACTCATATTAACAAATGTACGAGTATGTAAGGCATCAAATAAAATTTGTGACTGGATTGAGAATTGGTAGAGCGGACACAACATTTGCCTTGGATAGAAAGTCATTGACAGGTGCAGGACTAACTACATGCGTGGCCCACGGAAGTTTGTTAATCCCTTACTGTTCATGTTGTCTGTTAATGACTTGACACTCATATTAATAGTAACATCGGACTGTTTGCAGATTATGCAGTGACCTATGCCGTGACCAAGGAGGAATGGTCCACATTCAGGGATGTGAGAGAACGCTGATCTGAAGCAAAAAACTTCATATCGACATATGCCCTATTCCGAATGGTTTCGGAGGTAGAATACATTCAATATACATTAGTTATTGGGTTAGTGATGCGCACGTACGTGTCTTACTCGCCAAACCTCTTTGACGTTTTATTCTAGCCCAACCTACTGCGTTCCTTTCAACCTCTTTGTTCGGGACTGTCAAACTAGCCCGTTGAGCACGGAGTTAACTATGGTGTGTTGTGAGTGAAGTAGTACGAAGGACTGAGGGTATATCAGAGGAAAGCCCTGGCTAAAATGTCACGCATCTACACTCATGAAGAATAAGCAGATATGGTGTATGTTCGCGGCTCCTGCGATGGAAGAGCTCATGCTGCTGTCGAAGAATACCGTCAGCGCTCTCTCACACTGCGATATCCTGATAGTAAAGTGTTTACCAGAGTTTTCAGTACATTGCTTGAAATAGATATTCTTCCAAATTATCATTTTTCTTCTGAAAGCGTAGTTCAACAACTTCTCTAGGAACAGCACCTCATTGCTGAAACTATGCATCGTGCATTAGACGTGTTCTATCACGGGAACAATTCGGAATAGGTCATATGCCCATACGAAATTTCTTACTTCAAATGGCCGTTCCTTTCACACCCATAAATACTGACTATTCTTCCTGGGACACTGTGTACAAAGAAATTCCAGTTCCGAAAATTGTGCAGTTATCTAATCAAATCCTGATAACAATTCAAAGTGATGTAATGATTGGCAATGTACTTTAAATGTTGACAAATGTAAAATTGAACGCCTCATTACAAAAGTATAGTACCCTGTGACCACAGTATCAATGAGTGACAGTCAGAAGCAGTTAACTGTACCAATTACATCAATGTAAAACTGTAATGGAAGTATGAAATAAAAAGATCGAATGGGTTTAATCATAGATAAAGCAGGGGGCAGACTTCTGTGGGAAACTGTAATGGAAGTATGAAATAAAAAGATCGAATGGGTTTAATCATAGATAAAGCAGGGGGCAGACTTCTCTGGGAAAATGCAGTCGGTCTGCAAAGGAAATCGATTACAAAACGCTCTTCCTAGCGATCCCACCAAACAGGAGTATCAGAGGTATTGAATATATACAAAGAAGTTTAGCAAGAATGGTCACAGGTTTGGCCGGTCCACAGGAGAGAGTCATGGAAGTGCTGAACCATGAAGTGGCAACCGCAAGAAGATAGACGTCAGATATCCCCCGAAAGCCTACTTGTGAAATTCCAGTAATCAGTATTAAGTACATTCTAGCTGAGGGTACACTTTAACACTCTTCAGAAAATTTGAAAAGTCTCACAAGGAAGTTCTACATCACATAAGCGTAAAGTGTGGCAGTACAGTTGATCATGTTAAATTACAAGATATCTATAGCGAAAATGGAACAAACACAATTTTTCCTCAAGAAATATGGAATCTAGTTCAACCAAATAATTATCTGAAAGCATGTGATGCTTTTCTAGATTTTAAGAGACTCAATTGAATGGTGATGTCAATGTAACTCTATTCAATTTTATTGACAATTATACTATTTTTGTCGTAAATATGTCTAGGAGAATGGTATGTTAGTCACGCAGAAAACTACAATGAAATTAGTTGCAACTTTTCATGATAAAATTGCGAATGACATAGTTGCGTACATAATGATGCGTGCTAACAGAAATCTCACATATGATTACCAGTGGAGGATTTTAAGCGAAAATTTTTAAGCTTGTTAGTTTTTTATTCTGTATAAATGGGTACTCTACTGAAGAAGCTCAATAATTCAAGCAATTCCAATTTGTTTAAAAAGACTGGTGAGATAGAAGTAAATGAATTGTATTACATTATGGGTTGTGAATATTTGAAAACTAGAAATGGAGAAAAAATTGTACGGAACTGTATAATAAACTTAGAATTATTTTACCAAACAGATATCACAAATTTATTACCAGTTAGGATTTTCACTTTTCTGAAGAAGGTAAAATTAAACTAAGTTATAAAAGAATGAAGAAACTTAAAAACAGTGATAATCAGTGTTATGATCTTGCATGCATTCAGTTGATTTATTGAGTATTTCGTAAGAAATATGGTCTAGAATTTATATCCTTTATACTTCGAAAGTAGTTGAAAGTATAATTTCAGTTACCTTATTTAATTTATATTCTTCATTCTTCGAAAGTAATTGAAAGTATAATTTCAGCTACCTTATTAAATTTATATGTCAGTTTGCGCTCATGAACTGTAATGAATGTGTAAAGTGAGTTATTTGTATATAAAAATGTCGTTTTACGTGTGTGTAATTGTCTTCTGTGCTTACCTAAAGACTCGGGCTTTTTGATTTTTTACTGTTATTTATATATAAAATGCCCCTGATCGTAAAATTGCGGCCATGTCCCCAAATATAATCTACTTGAAATCTTTCTTTCTTCAAAGTACATACAACTTACAGCCATCTGCTATTGGTTTGGTTCTAGGCAAGATAAAGTTCTTACTAAGAGGCACTGAAGTTCGGTTACTCCTGGAATACAATTTAACAATGAAACATTTCTTAAATTCTCCTTCGATACCTCCAAACACCTAAATATGTTTAGTTTAGTTCTTGAGAAGCTGCCTTTCCCATATTTAGAGTTGTGATCAATTTCTACAACCTTTTTGTCTCATAGCACAGTCATTAGTCACAATAAGCACAAACCGAAATAATCACAAACACTGTTAGTCAGTAATTCAGTTTGTGAAGCTATGTTTCACAATGAGTATTCTTTAAGCACAGTAGGAAACCAAGATACTACTCTGCTGTATTGCTAATTTACAAATATCGAAGCACGTGTTTTCACTCACACTTTACCTGTTTTTGACATTTGGTACAACACTGAGAAGTCAAAATTGTTAATTTTTGAGCGCTGTTTGACACTCGTTGGACCGTTACAATCCATGAATTTTCTAATGTCGTAAGTCGGCAGCAGATGGTATTCCCAACAGAAGTCTAAGTAATTTTACACAGTACTAAATCTAGTCACGTCAGAATAATACTACCCGAGTCTTCAATCATCTCTAAAAGACTACTAAAATGAGATATTCAGTTTTCACCGAAAACTATCAGAAACAGTCGCAAAACTCACGCATTTTTTTGCAATCGGCTGACATGTATAAATACTTTGGGAAAGGATTCTTTATTGTGCAAATGGAGTGTAGAAGCACACTAAAAACGTAAATGACGTCTTCTTTCGGATGTGTCGGTAATTTCCAACAACGCTTGCAAGCGATATATATCGAAGCCTCGACTGTCGCGGAGTCGGTATCGATTTTGTTTACAGCGATGACACACAATCTGTGGCAGAGATTCTCGCTTCAAGCGACTTTTCCAATACGACATTAAAGTAATGTCTTGTATCATGTTAATATCAACATAAAATAATAAAATATCAGTGCAAGGTAATTGCGTCAATTCAAAAGTTTCTTTGCGGATTGTACACACATTTTCACGTATTAAAGAGTAGACACGGCTTTTCCAATGTTGGAGAAACTTTTAATTGATTCAATAAATTATAATTTAGTCAGGACAGTCGCTAATTGTGTTCACTTCAATATTAGAGGTACGCGGCTTCATGCTCAGTCTAATATTTCTACTTTTCCATCACTACACAATAAGTCACTTCGTCCATATTAGCCGAATATTTCGAAAACTAGACGTAACACGACAACCCAAGCACGTTACAAAAATAGCTAAACTTTTATATAGGCGCGAAAATATATTGTGGAAGCAGGAATCTGGAATCTAGAAACGGATTTACAGAAACGATTTTGGAGCTTTAAAGTGACCAACCAGAAACGGTATTGTGAAACCGATTTACGGAATAAAATTTTGGTAGCCTCTTGTAGACATAGTGTCAGATGGGGTAGTCCCTAATATTGTCCATACAGTAATAAATGTTACGATTAGTCATAGCATCGCAGTAATTAAAGAGTGAACAGGCATTCAAAGATATGAGATATGAGCATTTGTGAGGTTTAAGTGAACCCAAAGCATCAGATTCCTACTCGTGATTAATAATAGGACAACCATGGAATACCAAAATAAATTTGTATCTGAATGGCCTCTATCTGAAATTTAAATTTCCTATTTTGCTATTTCTTTAAAGGATTCAGTCACACTCCTGTTTCAAAATGCTACTAAAGTTTCTATTTATTTACATCGTACTAGCTTTATATTGGATTTTCACTGGGATTATGCTGGGTGATTCGTTCTAGTCAACATTGATTATTGGATTTCTGTTCATGTTTAATCCTCGTGATAGTCTTCTCACTGAGTACCGATAAATTATCTGTGAGTTTTTTTCCACTTTTCCTCTAACAATTACTGAGTGTAATTATCGTTTTAATCAGTTAACCACTAATTATTGTTATTTAATATGAAACTTTTATGTTTCTCTGACTCATTATATTAACCACAGTAATGGTGATTTAACACCACTACATCTCATTAACTCAGCTGAAGAAATACTGCAATCTGTCATTTGGTTTCCATATTTCTTCAAGCGGCTGTGCGGCTCAATTTTGGGAAGGTATCACTTCTCTATCTCGAATCAAAACATTAGACAGAAACTGTATAGGTATTAGTAACTTCTGTTATGTACTTTCTTGTGATTCATGGAAATTAGCATATACAGGAAAACCATACAAATAAAATCACTCAAGCACAGTGTTGACAATTTGTGGTAACATCTCTCAAAAAGTAGGCGCTAAATTTGACGACTTACTTTGGTTTGTGTAGCGTCCATTAACAGGATCTGCCGTCAATCCAAACAATGCTCCATCGTCACACAACACTGAAAAATAATGTTTGATGCCGGAATTCATGAGATGTAGAACATTTCCTAGTGTTGGAACGGAGGAGCGACTTCTCTTCACTCAACACAGAGATACTATATTTGGCGCACACAAAGACTACTCGGAATAAAACAGAGCAGTTAGACTCTTTGTATTCGTCGTTCTGTAATCTTTGTAGTGAAATTAAACTGTTCAAATTTCTCCTGTACATAAAGGCATTTTGAGCTAGCAGAAGTTAATAAATCAGTATCGAAAAAACGATGCTGTGCTACCTCATTGACTTTTGAGTGATATTGCTTTACGTGCGTGCTTCGTTAACAACAATAAATTTAACCAATGAGTTTTGTTTCACTTGAAGAAAAGAACACAGTTTGTACCGTTTCTCATCGGATACTTCTGTACATTTTCCTGGTTTTTGATTACGCAGACTTATCTAACTACTCGTCAATTCAGAACACCATGTGTCAACAAAAGCTACCGGTATGGCGTTTAATCTGCAGCATTGAGTTGAACGTTTATACGAGACGAATGTCAATTACCGGATATCTGTTTATGTTTAGCCTTTGTTAAAGCTTTGCCACTGAATACCAATAAAATACCGGTGCAGTTTGTTTCCAAAAACTTCCTGTAACAACGAGTTATGCGTGATTGTTGGTTTAATAAATTTCATACAAATAGGGTGTGCGTACATAATTGACGCTTTTGCATTCCGTAGTCACTTGTGACACGGTAATCATTCAAATGACGATGCCATAATCCTACTTTCGACCACTAGAACTAATACATTTAGAACACCATTCAGAACTTGCCACAGATATCAAGCACATTACCGTCTAACATATTCAGAAAGGATCTACATGTTGCCCCAGCGATCAATAGAACTAATGGGTCTCTTTAAAACCATGAAACATAGCTCGGGGTAATGTATAAGTTCCTGCGTCGATTGAACTCAGGTTATCAAAGCTGTTCACATGGTATTCACTTGGGCACTTGTTTTCGTCGGAGCCACTCAGTAACACGAACCCTGTGTGGCAGAAGTCACTAACTGTTGGTCGTTCTAAGGACGTCAGACATGTTGCTAATAACGTGTGCTGTAGGGCTTTTCTCGATAATATCACCCTTTGCGGGGCATAATGGGCAGCTGTTTCTTGTTAAGCGAAGTGACATGACGTACATCTAATATTCCATTCAATAGGTACTCGCTGGAGTTCAGTTTCGGTATTCGATCAGAACAATCCGGTAAGTTCACCTGGTTTTCTTCAAACTTGAAGCAATGGTCTCCTTCGTTACAGTTAGGAGTGGTTGTTGCAATTTGGGGTGAGTTGTGTGTTAAAAAAGGGCGAATAAGTTAGAATGTCGCAATTTTTGGGAAAATTTTTAAAGCTGCTGAACAAGATAGAATGAGGCAGCCAGAACCCCACTTTTCAGCCAGTCGTTAAAATATACACGAACATATCCGTGTTTTTTGAGCTCTAAAAGCAGACTTTTCCACGGGTAAAATTATTATTGGTGAGAACTCAAGGTCCACTACAACTGGCCGGTGAGATTCCTACGCTAGCAGAACCCGCTAAGTTTCGTAAAGTCAGAACACATTTGCTGCGGGGATGTCACTGCGAACGCACTTCATCTTAGGCAACCGTTAAAGGTATGCACAGAGGGAAGTGTTGAAAAAAAATAAATGGCTCTGAGCACTATGCGACTTAACTTCTGAGGTCATCAGTCGCCTAGAACTTAGAACTAATTAAACCTAACTAACCTAAGGACATCACACACATCCATGCCCGAGGCAGGATTCGAACCTGCGACCGGAGCGGTCGCTCGGCTCCAGACTGTAGCGCCTAGAACCGCACGGCCACTCCGGTCGGCAGAGGGAAATGTCTCTGACTTAGGGCAGAGTACCGGGCCGAGTTAGAATTTCCAACTACTAGTGCAGCCGTCTTTCAGAGTCGCATTGTTTAACAGTCGTAAGTATAAGCTTTCGGCAAGGGAGACGTGAAGCAAATTAATTTGCATCAGGGTGTTACTGCACTGATTTAACATTCGCAGCCAGCTAGTCGCACCCATCATGTACTTTGGCGAAAGTAGTGGTGTTTATTCTTGCTTTTCTGGAGAACTATCTCCAGATCACTAGCCACTGCGGCAGCCATTGGCCGTATCCGCAGTACAGATTCGTATAATGTCTTCATAAGGCCGCCCACCTGTGCCGAGGCTATAGTTTGTATTCCCTTGTCAAATTATGAAATGTTTATATGTTTGATTCACTGGGTAAATCATTTTGTTTGATATCTTAAGACAATATATCCAATTGCCACGGTGACCGCTAGTTTTGTAGTTTGGTGAGTCTCTTTCTTAATATATCCGTGTGAGGTATGGTATTCCTATTTTCACCTTAATTGGGCAACTCGTAGTATTTTTCCATTAATAAAATATTGTCCATTGCTTGACCTTGTTTCTTTGAAATGTGCATTGTGTTATGAGTGGCTTCTCTTCCCTGTGGATTACCGGGAATCGGACTTACAGCACTTTGTGGGTATGCTAAACAGCTCAACAGCCACCTCACAGTTGCTTTATATAATGGAAGTGAATGAAAGTAATATAAGAACAGCTACATTTGTTTTCTCGTGGCTAATGTAGGAGGTAGAGATGAATACATCAATTTTTATGTGAGACACTGGCAAGTTGAGGATAACTTTGTTAAATTAGTATTGCCTGTAATAATAATTGCAAGTAATTTGAAATTATCTATGTGCACACCATGAAGACGGATTGCAATAAATATCAAGCTGACATGAAGGGTACTACGTGCTTGGACAAAGCAAATGATTATTACCATTTCAGTGTACCCACACAAAGTAGTTCACGATGATACCAGTGTTCTGCAAGAACGTGGAGAATAAAGTAATAAACTTCAGCTACGACTACTGGTGCCTCAAGTCACACAGCGAGGCGAAGGCTGATTTGAACGTCATTAACGTTAATGACGTTCAAATCAGCCTTCGCCTCGCTGTGTGACTTGAGGCACCAGTAGTCGTAGCTGAAGTTTATTTCTTTATTCTCCACGTAACTTACACGTAGCTGTCATATAGATCTCTCAGAATCAGTTTTTATGCATTATCCTCCTGAAGGTGTTTAGTGTCATAAATGACCTCTCTTCTCGATTTGCAACTGAGCATGCTGTGAGAGATAAACACGACTCGCAAATGTAATGCGAATAATGTTTATTCAACTTAACACATGAGTCGCTGTAATGACTCTCTGTGCTAAAACTAGTGGAGGCAATAGCGAGTTTAAATGAAACCTGTTTATGAGCGAGCCATCGTTGCTTTACCCATGAACAGGACAGTGTCCTTCATTTGAATTACGTTTACATGTCATTGATACTATGGTGACTCATTTACAATCTTCTATAGGCAAAGATAGGCCGTGGTTGGCAATAGACACGTAAGGAATTAAAAAAATTGTCAATTAAAAAAGTAAAATGGGTAACTGTAAGCGATCAAATGCCTCACCGTCACAAACCGCTTTCATTAGCTTCTTCTCGATGATAACAAACTATGATCCGACAACTCCAGGTTAGATGTGCTGTAACTTTTTATGACTACCATATGTTCTCAGCTTAAAGTACATATGTAAGAGGCCAGAAATTGATTTAATATTACCCATGCCGGCACGAGTTATTTAAATCACATTTCCTTAGACACGCTACACAGCATGCAATTATGATTTCACTGCCCACAATCATAAAGTGAAGTTAGTCTTCTCTGCAGGCGGCAGATACGCTTTAACATTCTATAGGATGGCTTGCATCTTGAGATATTCAGAACCTTTGAAATGCTGCTGTTCCTTCTGAATAAGAAATCGACCATTGAAACCTTATTCTATTAGGCAAACATGAAGTACTGTGCACTGAATTCTTTTTTCCTTAATGATGAAATACCCCAAAAATGATCCCAAACGAAAGTAGAGAATTAAAATAGGCATAGCAAGCTAATTTACTTATATGTTTATAGCCAAAATTTCCAGTAACCGTAAAAGCATAATCACCTGGACTCAAAACGTTTCAGTAGATCATCAATATGTTTCTTCCAACGCAATCTTTCATCAGTGCACATACCCAAAAATTTGGAATATTCTGCCTTAGCTATATTTCTCTGAAAAACATTGTTTACAATTTCCTCAAATAATTCTTGTTTGCTGGGTGTGATTACTATACTTTTATCATCAGCAAACAGAACTAGCTTTGAATTTTCGTGAATAAAGAGTGGCAAGTCATTAATGTAGAGTAAGAAAAATAAGAGACCCAAGACTGAACCTTCTGGGACCCCATCCTTGATCCCTGTTGATTATTGTGCGTTATGTGAAGTATTTATTCCAACCTTTTGTACTCTTCCAGTTAAATATGAATTACATCATTCGTGCACTGTCCCACTCACACCACAATACTTAAGTTCATACAGAAGTATTCCATGATTTACACAGTCAAAAGCGTTTGAGAGATTACAAAAAATCTCATTTGATGATGTCCGTTTATCCAGAGTATTTAATACTTGATCAGTGAAGGCATATATAGCATTTTCTGTAGAAAACTTTGTGAAACCAAAATGGCATATTGTTGGTATTTTATTTTTACAAATATGTGAAGCGACTCTTAAATACATTACTTTTACACGAATTTAGGACAAATCTGTCAGAAATGAGATTGGGTGGTAGTTCGTGGCATCAGACCTGCCCCCTTTATATGCAATAGTTTAACAATAGCTTATTTCAGTCTATCAGGAAAAATGCCCTGTTTCAGTGAGCTATTACATATGTGGCAGAGAATCCTACTTATGTGTTGGGAAGAAGCTTTTAGTGCTTTGTTGGAGATGACATCAATTTCCTGTGGGCTTTTACTTCTGAGCGAGTTTATTATTTTCCTAACTTCAGAAGTGGACAGAATTTCAGTTTCATCAAACTGCATAGGTATTGCTTCTTCCATATATAGCTTTGCCTTTTCTAATGAACATCTGGATCCTATTTTCTCCAAAACATTTAAAAATTATTATTAAAATTGTTTTCAACCTCTGACGTTTTTTACGTAAACTTCTGATTCAGATTGATGGCCAAACAGTCTTCCTGCGCTCTTGGTTGCCTTGTTTCCCTTTCAATAATATTCCAGATCGTTTTAATTTTACTGTCAAAGATGCTAATTTCAGACGTAATACACATATTTCTGAACTTTTTAATAATTTCCTTAACATAGTACAGTAATGTGTATAATATTTGACTGTTTCTGAGTCATTACTCTTTGTTGCTATTAGATATATTCCCAGTTTCCGGTTAAAAAATATTTTTATCTCTTTAGCAATCCATGATTTTTTACATGATTTCTTACAATTATATCTCACTGTTTTCTTAGAGAAACTGTTTTCAGAAATACTCACAAATGTATCATGAAACAGGTTATTTTAAAATTACCATCAGTTTCCCAGTACACCTCATCCCAGTCTAACTGCTGCAAGCTTTCCCTAAAATTTGCAGTTTTAAAATCGTAAATATAGCTCACCACTTTGGAGGACTGTTTTGCTTTAATATATGTTATCCTTCTTCAATCACTGTTAACCATGACCAGCCCCATTCCTCCACCCATAAGCAAGGATGCCCCAAAAATCTATGTAATTTCCATTTCTCTATCTTCATACATCTAAATCACTTGCTCACATTCGAGTTCTCCGTCATGCCAACACCAACACCTTCGTCTTCAGTTCCCTTCAATTACGTCTCAACTGTTTCATCCCCAAGCAAAACCACTGGACTCTAAATGAAATTCCACGAAATGCGAGCAACAATCATACAGTGTAGCACATGTAGTTTCCATTTCTCTAATTTCCACCTCACCGTCCACAACTATCCCATACTTCTTGCAAATACAGTAGAAAATAGAGGTCTCTCAGCTCCAATCAATAAACCAGTCTGGTTACCACACATACTAAAAACCCAACAAAAAAACTTACAGTAAACAGAAACTACAGATATCCCTAATGCAGGATTCACACATCCTACACAATTTCTTATATCATAACCTTTGCTGAGATAGCCCATCCATATTGATTAAATTGTACAGTACTTCAAGTCCTCAAACTCCTTGCACTTCTCCATTACCCACATCTGTCTTTTATTTCCCACACCAGCTAGCCAAATTATTTCTTCTCCTCAAATTCTTTGAACATTTCTAGAATTCTGTATATTATACAAACTCTAAGAATAAAATTCTATTTTTTCTTTAACTATTTCCAGCCCTGTACTGCCAATGTTCCCTTATGAACGTATTCTCCCCTTGTTCCCACTTACCACGTTCCATATCTGTCTCAAGCCAACTTAACAAGCTACCTCTACCCGACTTAAATCTTTGTGTTGACATCTGTCTGTATTACTAACCATAGTTCCATCTCACCTAATAAGCTTTATCGATCAGGGTTTCAGTATGCTACCCTGATTCCTAATACCACGTCTCAACACTCTGTCTGTCCGATCCAGAGTCCTGCCTCTTGTTCACACTTCTCTCAGTTATCAGTCACTTTCTCTCGCTCCCTGTCGGCCAATACAGCTATCTTTCTGTGCGGTTCACCATCCCGCCCTTCCTTACTTTCATCAATCTTAACTGGAGTTCCCCATCGTTCATATCATATACTGCCTGCTCGTCAGAAGCAGTACTGAATTCTAAATTATAACATCACTCACATAAAAGTCAAGAATGTAATGTACAAACATTTGTGAATTATAGTAATATTTGACTGCATTTTAAGCTTGTGTTAACAGTATTTCATAAAAATTTGCACTTTAATTATCTTTTGTTGTACTTAAAGCTCGTCATTTTATTCGATGTAATTGTAAATATCTATTTTATATTTTATGTTGTACCTAAGCCAAAGAGCAACAATATGAAATTATTAATAAATGAAAACAAATCTCTAAGATAGTTTGGATGTATGTTTTTATTATCCGATAAAACTAAGTGCTATCGCAGATAAATTGTACATGAACCTCGACAGTAGGAGGGAAAGGAGATTCGTGTTTGACGTTCTGTCTACGTTGAGGTCTTTAGTAACAGAACAAGAAACAAGGAGAGCAACATACCACATCTGTTAAACGTCATTACTTTTCGTCCAGCAACAATAATAAAGGGCTTAGAAGTGCATGATATTTAAGGCGTATGAGAAACGTCCAAGTAGAACATAAAACTACAAAGCTATGACCAAGGTAATGCGCTTTGCTGTAAAACAAAATATTGGAATTCTTTAAAATCACTGTAAATTGTTTTGTAAGTGTACGACTCCGTGTCAAACACTGAATTTATTGCTCTCATGGCATTTACTATTAGTCAAATTAGACTTGGGTATAAAGAAGAGGAGAAACATGTTTGAAGTTCTGGATGAAACATTGTCAGCTTCTACTTCTTAGGACGTAATTTTTGGTCTAATTTTTTTATAGGCAGGGGTTTAAAAACCCACATAAAGCTTTTATAGTATGTAAGATTGATAACGAGGAGATGCGCTATTGAATAGCTAACAGGTCACGCTTCGGTCACATTTATGAAGTATTTTATACAGTAGATTCCTTGGCAATGATCTCCGTATCAATCCGCAGGATAACAGCAGAAGCTCCAGCACGTGAGTTCGAAGACTATTTCCTGCATCTTGGTACACCGTAAGCAGAAGTCCCATTTCTTGCACCGCCCATTGGTCCGGCAGCCGATCGACTCGTGCTACTCGAGGTAGAACAACCGTTTGTGGACTCCGAGTACTCTGTAAAAGAAAACACAAGCAATCTGCACAGACTCCCAGGTAGTAACAGGTTTCTACATTTCTACTTAAACCAGTAGTCATGTCAGTAAATTAACAAGCTATTGCCATCACAGAATAAACACAAAAGTTTCATGCCACTGCACATTGTAATTGGGCAGGATAGTCATTTGGCGCACCTGAGCTGTATCCTTGTCCCAGTATGTACTCTGCAAACTAAATGACATATGATACATTTTACGGTACTAAATGTTATTCCGTTCCATTCTCGGATGAAGTGAATCAAGCATGGCTACTAGCATGTCTCTGTCCCACGATATTATGAGTCTAATTTTATCATCATGTCCTATTCGAGGCTGAAGAGTGTTAGCAGGGTGAAAAATTTGAGTAATTAGATACTGAAAAAGGTTGCGAGACGTATGTGAGGGATGTGGTATGTTTTCCGACTCTTCCCGGAAACTGTTCTCTCGAAATTTCAATAGTAAATCCCTCCGTGATGCACAATGCCACTTTTGTTACGTCTGCCAATGGAGTTTGTTGAGCCACTCTTTAACATTCTCATGCTAACTAGACGATTCCGTGACGAAACCCCCCGCTCTTCGTTGGATCTTCTCTCTCTCTTCTATCACTACTTCCTGGTACGGATCGCAGATAGATGAACAATACTAAAAACTTTGTCGAACAAGCACCTTTAAAGCCATTACCTTCGTGAATGAGTTCCATTTCCTTAAGGTTTTTCCTATGAATGTAGGAATGTCATCTGCTTTTTCCATTTCACTTAAGGTCGTTCTGTATTTTACGATAGATCCTGTTTCCAGTGATTTGTCGTCAATAGTGTAGCTGTACAGTTGTGAATTTCTTCTCCTACGTATACGCAATATGTTGCATTTATTTACGTTCAAGGTCAACTGCCAGAGCCTGCACCATTCATCAGTTCTCTTGAGGTCATTCTGCAAATCGTTACTATCTTCTTTCGCTGCTACTTTGTTATAGACAGCCGCATCACCTGCAAACAGCCTTAAAGAGCATCCGACGATTTCTAATAGATCATTTATGCGAGTATTATCGTAAACAGTAACGGTTCTGTCACGTTTCCTTGGGGTACTACGGATATTGCCTTTACATCTGTCGATTTTGTCCCGTTAAGAGCGGCATATTGAGCTCTGTCGACAACGAAGCCTCGAATCTAGTCGCAAATCTGTTCCGATACTCGTAAGCTCATATTTTTTTCGCTAAGCGGCAGTGCAAGACGGTGTCAAACGCCTTTTGAAGTCAAGGAACACGACATATCGCTGTAGATCTCATGTAGGAACAGAGCGACCAGAGTTTCGCAGGATCTCTGTTTGCGGAATCCATGTTGATTTTTACAGAGGAAATGTCATTTTCCAAAACTTCATAATTCCTGAGCACAGAACGTGATCTATAATTCCACAATCTATTGACCTCAAAGATATAGGTCTATAATTGTGTGTATCTGTCCTACGGCCCTTCTTAAAAACAGTAATGATAGAGCTTTCTTCCAGTCACTCGGCATTCTTCATTGCTCAAGCGATCTACGATAAATTGCTGATAGAACGTGAGCAAGTTCTTTTGCAGAATCTTTGTAGAATCTTATGGTATCTCATCTGGTCTTGACGGCTTTACACTACTAAGCGATTGGAGTTGTTTTTCTATTCCGCGATCGATTATCTTAATATTATTCGTACTACGATTGAAAGGAGTGAGAGTGTTAGGAACTTCCACCATAAAACAAGTACGGAAGACCGAATTCAGTATTTTGGCATTCTCTCTGTTATCTTCTGTTTCGGTGCCAGTATGGTCACCGAGTGAATGAATAGACGATTTTGACTCATTTACTGATTTTAAATACGACCAAAACATATGACTTCGTAGGCTTTGCCGGCGTAATAAGTCTTGAAAGTCTCTTCGGGTTTTCTGCTGGATCCTAAAATCAAGTCGATTCGATATTTGGGTGATCAAACAGTTGAATCGCAAAACTATCGAATAGAGTTCACTTTAGGATCCGGCAGCAAATGCGAAGAGACTTTCAACTACCAAAACCTCTTAGAGCTTTTACTCCGATCGGTTGCCAAAGTTTTGCTTTCAGAGTCATTGAACGCTTCACTCATTGCTATGCTTACACGCATTGGCGCTTTGTTCAGCTTGAGCTAGGTTTTTAATTCTCTTGAGTCTGAAACGAAGCTCTCTTTGACTAGGTAGCAGATTTCTGACACGACTATCAAACCGTGATGGGTCTTTTCCATCAGTTAAGACCTTACCCAGAATACACTTTTTTAGCATACTGCACGATGCCTTTGATTTTTTTCCATTTGTTGTCCACATCTTCGCACTCATAATCGAATACTTGATGCTGACTGTTCAGATACTCTGAAATTTGTATCCTGTCACTTTTTCTAAGCAAAAACATCTTCCTGCCTTCCTTAACTTTCTTTGAAAGACCGGTTGACATAAATGCTGTCACAGCCATATGATCACTGATACCTTCCACTACGTTGCCTGATTCTATTAAGTTAAGGTCTGTTTGTTGCCAGAAGGTCTAAGATGTTACCCACACAAGGTGGTTCTCTCACTATCTGCTCAAAGTAATTTTCGGACAAGACCTCCAGAACAATGTCACACAAATTCCTGTCTCTGGGATCAGTTTTGATAGCATGGCACTCCCAGTCTACACTTGGCAGGTTGAAGTCACACCCTCTACCGACGGCATAATCAGGAAAATTATTAACGATATTCTGCAAGTTCTGTCTGAAGCGCTCTACTACTGGAGTTCCTGACCCGGGCGATCTATAAAAGCATCCGATTACCATTTTTGACCGATCTTTGATACTTCACCCAGATTAATTCACAATCGCAACCCGTGATAACCTCGCAAGATTTTATTGAATTCTTTACTGCAATAAACACGCCGCCGCCCTTGGATACTAACCTATCCTTACAATAAATATTCCAATGTGAACTTAGGAAATCCAGGGAGTAGTGTGTAACTGGTTACGCATACAGTCCAGGAATTCTTTGCAGGCGGAATTTAGAAGCTTGCCTAGCGCTGGCATAAGTGCAAAGAGCGTGAAGTGGATTACGTTGAGCCGCGCCGGATTAGCTGAGTGGTCTTAGACGCTGCAGTCACGGACTGTGCGGCTGGTCCCGGCGGAGGGGTTGGGTTGGGTTGTTTGGGGAAGGAGACCAGACAGCGAGGTCATCGGTCTCATCGGATTATGGAAGGTTGGAGAAGGAAGTCGGCCGTGCCCTTTCAAAGGAACCATCCCGGCATTTGCCTGGAGCGATTTAGGGAACCCGGCGGAGGTTCGAGTCCTCCCTCGGGCATGGCTGTGTGTGTTTGTCCTTAGGGTAATTTAGGTTAAGTAGTGTGTAAGCTTAGGGACTGATGACCTTAGCAGTTAATTCCCATAAGATTTCACACACAATTGAACATTTGATTACGCTGAAAAATAAACGAGTGTTGTATTCCATTCTCATGCTAGATGTTTTTAAAAAATCCGGTTTTTTGTTGAATGACATTCACAGATGCCTATGACATCTGCACACAGAGCCAGTAACTGAAATGACATGTGTTCTGTTGAGAAGTCATGATACTATGTCAAGGAAATATTGGCAGTTGGGTCCAAATTCCGCCGATGGATATAAGTCGACAAAGGAGACTGTAGTCATTATGAAGTTTTGATTTCAGTTCCCGTGCTTGCAGAAAATAATAATGAATTAAGGATGGGTCCATCTGTTTGCAGATACACAAAATTAATGTTTTGCTTAGATATGAAAAAATGTTCCACTACAGTTATGGCATCCTTTTATTTTACATTGTGTGTGTTCTGTGTCTGTCAACCTAAATCAGCCACGCTGTAGTATTTGGCTAGACATGAGCTGTGATGGTTCGTTTTTATGTGCCAAATGCGTTTCTGTGTAGTTGGATTGACGTTTTCTCCTCCTCATTTGTGAATACTGCGTTTTTGTATGTTGCTGCGGCTTGGACATACGTTTCTGATCAGAAACGTTTCGTTCTGTCAGTTTATCCAGATTCTCTCTTAATTTGTGGATTTCTCCTTCATTCAGTCTCAATGCATATTTCATGGCCAATAGATTATGTACGTGATCCGCGTCTCCCGTTGGAAAGGTTTCGCAGTTTAAAATCTGATTTCGAAATTTTTTCTTACCATTATACACTGTCTAGTCACTTTAATGTGACCAAAAGCCTGAATAACCATATTTTGGAGAGTGGACCGCTTTGAGGTGCGCAGGAAGAGAGTCAGTGAAGTTCTAGAAGACACCGACAGCGATGTGGAGTAATGCCAACTCCAGTGCCGTGGCCATTGTCTGGGCTGAGGATCAATGATGCGAACAGACCAACAGAGGTGGTCCTACGGTTCTCGACTGGGTTTCAATCCAGGGAGTCTGGTGGCCAAGGGAGTACAATAAACTCAATATAGTGCTCTTCGAACCACGTACGTCCACTGGAAGCTGTGTGACACGTTCCATTGTCCTGCTGGTAGATGTCATCGTGCCGAGGTAAAACTAACTGCGTGTGGGGGTGGCCATAGTCTCCAAGGATTGATGTTGATTCACTGTACCACCCAGAATGACGAGATCATCCAGAAAATTCCAGTAAAACGTTTCCAGACTGTAACGCCCCCTCCTCTGGTCTGGACGCTTCTGACGGTCGTTGCAGTGTGCTTGCCTCAGACGTTTCACGCCGATGGAGAATAAAACGTGGTTCATCTGAAAAGGTCATCTGTCGCCACTCATTGGGCTTCCAGCTGCGGTATTAGCTTCCAAATTCCGGGTTCCGTCGCCGATGAACAGCAGTCAGCATGGGTATATGAACCTTGACGCCTGCTGTGGAGGCATATACGCAGCAATGTTGGCTGAACAGTCCTTGAGGAGACGCTGTTGATAGCCCCTTGGTTCAACTGGCTAGTCAGTTGCTCAACAGTTGCTCGTCTATTCGCCTGTACGCATCTTCACAGCAGTGTTTCACTTGTGCCACCTGTGGCCCGTAGTGTACTACAGTTGCCTCAGCGCTGGTCTTGGATAGGGCCATTTTGCCACACACAATATACTTTAACCATGGCAGCACGCAAACCGTTTAAGAATTTATCAGTTTCGGCAATGCTTCCACCCTTGTCCCGGAAGTCAATGATCATGCCCTTTTGGACGTATCATAAATCGCTCAGCTTCCGCCTTATGGCAACGACTGTACCGTTTCCCGTGTATCCCCACACGATTTACACTCATGTTCATAAAAAAGCAGAACACCTTGCACGACTAGATACAACACGTTCATATTCACAGGACATCTACATTAGTACGTTCTGCGGAAATGGTTAGCATTGCAGTCACAGGTTCCGCCATGGGCCTTGATAACGTGTTCCATGTGTGATGGCATCGACGCGTATAAGGCGAGAATGGCATCTTCTGATATAGCCATTCATGCTGCATTCACCTGGTTCCAAAGTTCATCTGTGGTGGTTGGCATTGGGTCACAGTACTGCAGCCACCTTTTCACCATATCCCACACGTTCTTGATTGGCGACAAGTCTGGTGTTCTGGCGAGCCGGGGCAAAAGGCTGACATCCTGTGACACCAAGAAGACGCGTGTTCATGCAGCAACATGTGGTCATGCATTGTCTTTCCGAAAAATGGCGCCTGGGATGTTGTGCAGAAAGGATACAGCCACGAGGTGTAGCCGCGCGGTCTGAGGCGCCCTGCCACAGTCCACGAGGCTCCCCCCAATGGAGATTGGAGTCATCCCTCGGGCATGGGCGTGTGTGTTTTCCTTAGCGTAAGTTGCTTAAGTTAGGTTAAATAGCATGTGTAAGCGTAGGGACCGATGACCTCAGTTGTTTGGTCCCATAGGATCTTACCACAAATTTCCAAAATTTCCAAAGGATACAGCTATTGGTTGAAGGTCGTCATTCACGTAGGTCACACTGGTCACAGTTTCTGGACATGCACCCAATAGCATTCCACACCATAAGGTCTGCTCAAGTCACACTGATCCATTACCCTCCGTTTATAGCGACTACGAGAGCCGCAGGCACATTTTACCGGTAGTTGGTGTTGCGAAGCGATGTCGATGTTGACTTTGAACCTGCTGGCCGACATGGTTCAAATGCCAATCAATTCTGCAGTACATGCTAATGAACATGTCCTGTGAATATGAACGTCCTGTCTCCACTCGTTCAAAGTCTTCTGTTTCTTCTGAACATGAGAGTATATTCCCTCACTGCTAGTGGTGTCACCTGACGTCTGTGAATGGTTATGTATGCTGACGTCGAACATACGTGGTGGTCATCTTAGTGCTGATGGACCGTGTGTAATCTACCTGAAACTTTTTGGTGACGCCAAGTGCCGGCCTCATACATAACATTCTTTTGTAATTACTGAAGCAAGTGGCAGCTGTGATTAAATTATGCCCTGTACAAAATTCTGCTTGGCAGTTTATCTCTCATCTCTCTCACCCCTCACTTACAGCTTCCCACCTCCTCGACCTACCCCACCAGTCTACGTTTCCTTTTATTTTTCGTTTTCCTACAATCGATTTCCAGTTCCCAGATCATAATGAAATTTTCGAACATTTTTTTTCAGACGATAGTTAACAGCATATACACTGACGGAAAGATATCGCAACATCAAAAAATAATTAATGGAGAGTAATGAAATTTCGGGAATACATTTGTCTATGTAACACATTTAAGTGATTAACGTTATGAGATGCTGGTACATTAATAACCAGTGTAACTGCCAGAATGTTGAATGCAAGCATGCAGATGTCCAGGTGTCGAATGTCAGTTTTTGGGATGGAGTTTCACGCTTGTTGCACTTAGTCGGTCAATACAGGGTAATACTGTATGTGGATGATGCTGCAGTTGTCCAATGATGTCCCATATGTGTCGACTGGGATATAGATTTGGTGATGGAGCAGGCAATATGTCGACACACTGTAGAGCATGTTGGATTACAACAGCGGCATGTGGGCGAGTGTTATCCTTTTGGTAAACACTTCTGGAATGGTGCTCATGAATGGCAGCCGGCCGGTGTGGCCGTGCGGTTCTAGGCGCTTCAGTCTGGAACCGCGTGACCGCTACGGTCGCAGGTTCGAATCCTGCGTCGGGCATGGATGTGTGTGATGTCCTTAGATTAGTTAGGTTTAAGTGGTTCTAAGTCCTAGGGGACTGATGACCTCAGAAGTTAAGTCCCATAGTGCTCAGAGCCATTTGAACAATGAATGGCAGCACAACAGGTTGCTTCATCAGACTGGCGTATAAATTTGCAGTCAGGATGCATGGGATAACCACAAGAATGCTCTTGCTGTCATACTAAATCGCAACCTGAACCATAACTCTAAGTGTAGGTCCGATGTGTGTAGCAGGTAGACAAGTTGGTTGTCGGTCCTCAACTGGCCCCTTCATACCCAATTGGCACAGAGGTGGAACCAGCTCACACCGGAAAGTACAACGGACCTCCACCCTGCTCTCCAACGAGCTTTAAGGCCTCGTTAGCCAATTTGTGATAATTTTTTAGTTGTGCCTGTCTGCGACTTAGTATGTGCACTATACAGACATGTTATAAACACATAGTATTAAACTTTCTGCGAGAAAAAGCATGTTCAGCTGTACTGACAAAATGTGCAGTTTTGTTTTCCTTTTCACAGTCATTTTTAACCGGAAACATGAAAGTTGTGTTTACGGCTAACTTTGAATCCTACCTGTCTGTAGATTAAAAGCATTGTCATTAAAGCTACTATCCTCACAGATTCAACAGCTGGACAGGTCTCTCTCACACCCCTTGTACTAACCATACCCGACCAATTTACCCTTCATTTTGACTCCTATTCCCAGTCAAGTTTCCGTTTCCAATAAAAATAAATAACGTCAGAGAGAGGGGGAGGAGGAGATGTACAGAGAAGGGAGGAGTTAACGCATCTAAAAAAGGAGGAGGAGGATATGGACAGAGAGATGATGCAGGAGCAGATGGATAGAGAGGATGTGGGATAAGTAATGTAAGGGAATGGGGGAAGGGGATTGGAAGAGATGGCGGAGGGACGAGGAGATGGACAACACGAGTGGGTAGGAGGAGAGGGATAGAGAGAGAGAGAGGGGGGGGGGGAGATACATACACTAATGGCCATTAAAACTTCTACACCACGAAGATGACGTGCTGTTGTTGTTGTGGTCCTCAGTCCTGAGACTGGTTTGATGCAGCTCTCCATGCTACTCTATCCTGTGCAAGCTTCTTCATCTCCCAGTACCTACTGCAGCCTACATCCTTCTGAATCTGCTTAGTGTATTCATCTCTTGGTCTCCCTCTACGATTTTACCCTCCACGCTGCCCTCCAATACTAAATTTGTGATCCCTCGATGTCTCAGAACATGTCCTACCAGCCGATCCCTTCTTCTAGTCAAGTTGTTCCACAAGCTCCTCTTCTCCCCAATTCTGTTCAATACCTCCTCATTAGTCATGTGATCTACCCACCTAATCTTCAGCATTCTTCTGTAGCAGCACATTTAGAAAGCTTCTATTCTCTTCTTATCTGAACTATTTATCGTCCACGTTTCACTTCCATACATGGCTACACTCCATACAAATTCTTTCAGAAACGACTTCCTGACATTTAAATCAATACTCGATGTTAACAAATTTTTCTTCTTCAGAAACGCTTTCCTAGCCATTGCCAGTCTACATTTTATATCCTCTCTACTTCGACCATCATCAGTTATTTTGCTCCCCAAATAGCAAAACTCCTTTACTACTTTAAGTGTCTCATTTACTACTCTAATTCGCTCAGAATCTCCCGAGTTACAGACGAGAAATTTAACGGACAGGACGAAGATGCTGTGATATGCAAATTATTAGCTTTTCAGAGTTTTTACACAAGGTTGGTGCCGGTGGCGATACCTACAATGTGCTGCAATGAGGAAAGTTGCCAACTGATTTCTCATACACAAACAGCAGTTCACCGGCGTTGCGTGGTGAAACGTTGTTGTGATGACTGATATAAGGAGGAGGAGAAATGCGTACCATCACGTTTCCGACTTTTATGAAGGTCGGATTGTAGCCTATCGCGATTGCGGTTCATCGAATCGCGACATTGCTGCTCACGTTTGGTGGAGATCTAATGACGGTTAGCAGAATATGGAATCGGTGGTTTCAGTAGGGTAATACGTAACGCCGTGCTGGATCCCAACGGCCTGGTATCACTAGCAGTCGAGGTGACAGGCATCTTATCCGCATGGCTGTAACGGACCGTGCAGCCATGTCTCGATCCCTGAGTCAACAGATGGGGACGTTTTCGAGACAACAACCATCTGCACGAACGGTTCGACGACGTTTGCAGCAGCATGGACTATCAACTCGGAGACCACGGCTGCGGTTACCCTTGACGCTGCATCACAGACAGGAGCGCCTGCGATGTTGTACTCAACGACGAAGCTGGGTGCACGAATGGCAAAATGTAATTTTTTGGGATGAATCCAGGTTGTGTTTACAGCATCATGATGGTCGCATCCGTGTTTGGTGGCATCGCGGTGAACGCACATTGGAAGAGTGTATTCGTCATCGCCATACTGGCGTATCACCCGGCATGATGGTGTGGGGTGCAATTGGTTACGTGTCTCGGTCACCACTTGTTCGCGTTCACGGCATTGTGAACAGTGGACGTTACATTTCAGATGTGTTACAACCCGTGGCTTTACCCTTCATTCGATCCCTGCGAAACCGTATATTTCAGCAGGATAATGCACGACCGCATGTTGCAGGTCCTCTGTACGGGCCTGTCTGGATACAGAAAATGTTCGACTGCAGCCCTGACCATCACATTCTCCAGATCTCTCACCAGTTGAAAATGTCTGGTTTGTGGTGGCCGAGCAACTGGCTCTTCACAATACGCCAGTCACTACTCTTGATGAACTGTGGTATCGTGTTGAATCTGCAAGGGCAGCTGTACCTGTACTCGCCATCCAAGCTCTGTTTGATCAATGCCCAGACGTATCAAGGCCGTTATTACGGTGAGAGGTGGTTGTTATGGGTACTGATTTTTATGGCTCTATGCACCCAAATTACGTGAAAATGTAATCACATGTCAGTTGTAGTATAATATATTTGTGCAATGCATACCCGTTTATCATCTGCAATTTTAATGGCCAGTAGTGTATTTAGTAGCTGCGAAGCATTGTCGGGTTTGCTGGTTACTTACTGAGTTTGGGCAAGTGGGTCGCAGAATGAAGTGGCAGTGACAGCGGGGTGAGGAGAGCGATCGGCAGCAGCAGCAGCAGCAGCAGCGGTACTCACACGCCTGGAGCGAGAATCTCGGTGAGGGCGATGAATCCCGGGGGGCAGTGGCGGGGGTCCAGGACCGCGACGTGCAGCAGCGCAGACAGGCACAGCGCCCACAGGGGCTCGAGCAGGCGCCTGTCGCACAAGTGCGCCACCCGCAGCTGCAACAGGACACGCATGCGCACTCAGCAGGCAGCATATTACGCCTTTCTGCTTACAGCTGCCTTTCTGTTATGGAAAGGAAGACTGTATCGGAACGAAGGAAGGAAGGAACACGCCCCGACTGACGCGGTTTCGCGTGTTGCGTAGGAACGGGGTTCGTGGCAGAGATAAGGAAAAGCCGTTGCACCTTACAATAACAACAAAATAAATGAGATGGGGTTTAGTCACAGAAAGAAAAAAGAAGAAAATGTATTTTAATGTCTAAACATGAATACAAAATTCAACCTAGAAAATTGGCATTACACCTAGAAATCAGGCTGTCGACAGGAGTGCACCCAGAGAGTGTGATAGGACAGTTATTACTCTCTGCCTACATAAATGATTTGGCGGACAGGGAGAGCAGCAATCCGCGGTTGTTTGCTGATGATGCTCTGGTGTACAGGAAGGTGTCCAAGGTGAGTGACTGTAGGCCGGCCTGGATGGCCAAGAGGTTCTAGGCGCTACAGTCTGGAACCGCGCGACCGCTACGGTCCCAGGTTCGAATCCTGCCTCGGGCGTGGATATGTGTGATGTCCTTCGGTTAGTTAGGTTTAAGTAGTTCTAAGTTCTAGGGGACTGTTGACCTCAGAAGTTAAGTCCCATAGTGATCATAGCTATTTTTTGAGTGACTGTAGGAGGAGACAACAGGAGCTAGACAAAGTTTCTAATTGGCGTGTGACTGGCAGCTAGTCTAAATGTAGAAAAAATGTAAGCCATTGCGGATGAGTAGAAAAAACAAATCCTTAATGTTCGGATACAGCATTAGTAGTGTCCTGCTCGACGCAGTCATGTCGTTTAAATATCTGGGCGTAACGTTGAAAAGCGATATGAAATTGAAACGTCCCCTTGGAAAAATTATACAAGACTGTGCTTAAACTGAGACACAACAATTTTTAGCGCAACGCAATCTAACTTTCAAAAATCCCTACACGCAGGTTTCTCGCTATTGAAATGGCTCTGAGCACTATGCGACTCAACTTCTGAGGTCATCAGTCGCCTAGAACTTAGAACTAATTAAACCTAACTAATCTAAGGACATCACACACATCCATGCTCGAGGCAGGATTCGAACCTGCGACCGTAGCAGCAGCGAGGTTCCGGACTGAGCGGCTAGAACCGCGAGACCACCGCGGCCGGCTGCATCGTACTTCTGAACAACACAGGCGCTGCAATATCGTACTTATCAGCCGACACCGTGTATGCAACTTTCCATTAAAATGTCTCCCCTGTACAGGAATATACATAATAAATGTACGACTGCAGGTTGTAGACACGTGGTTGCAAATCAAGGCACTAGTCGACGGAGACTAGATCGTGGAGACTTTAGCAAGCAGGAGATGGTATTGGCCGAAGACACGGAATGGCGCTGTTTAGTTTAACTAAATAAGCTACATTTCTTTCGGAAGAATATCGAAAGGTTTTGATTTTAGTGTGTCCTTTGACATACGTGCCCATTAACAATGCTTCTGTCCTTTTTTTCCTTTCATCCGTGGAAGCTACAAGGATGCACTAGATAGAGGAGCTTTGACTGTTGTTGCTATATGTTTTCCAATTTAGCGTTAGCCTGATCGTGGACTCTTACTGATGCAGTTAGACCGACTGCTTGCAGGCCTCTGTGTCTTGGGAGTGGTAACGATTTTAACCATGTGTAAGTTTGTGGGCTTCCAATGCCTCAGTCACTTTCTACAACATTCATCCGGGCTGCAGCTAGCGTCAGTGGCGAATCTATAAGTCCAGTACAATTCGAACTTAAATTACAATCAGTAAATAACGTCAGCTTCCTTTCTTTCTACTCCCGACGTCCAAATACCTGTGTACAATGAATTTTATTACCGTTCCTGTTAAGGAATTGTAAAGCATGAGTGAATGCACTGTGTTAAAGTTGAGTTGGCCAGAAGCGTAGAAACTCGTATGAAGACCACTTGCTGCAGCCGCTGCGTGCTCTACCTGTACGAGCGTCGTCACGGCGGCGAAGGCGATGGTGAGGTCCGGGTGGAGCCAGAAGGCGGCGCCGCTCGCCAGGCCGGCCAGGAGCGCATGAGCAGACCGGTCCTCGCCCCGCAGCCGGCACAAACCACAGCGCACCGCCTGCGGCCACGACAGTTATTTTTTATTTGTGTTGGCTTTTTGCTCGATACGATACAGCCAGCACGACTACTTTTCAAGGTTATGTAATGTAAAGTACTTGCGGTAAAAGTGAGAAGAAAATTTTAATGACAAATGGGACAAGTATCGACGATAAAAACAAATTTTTATTCATTATCTGAAATAAGAAAGTTAAGATATAATATCGCTGAAGAGGATAAAGTACTCTTAATTAAAATTTAAAATTTTCGGTCTTCTATTGTCTTCTATCGTCTGTTCTGTGTTCTCGTATCAGCGGCACGTTAAGTAGTGCTTGCCTGAATAACTCATGATAAAATATGTCTCAAGCAGGTCGAAAAATTGTGTGTGAGTTATTTAAAACCAATTTTCAAACATTAACTAGCGGCGAAAGAGAAGAAAGTACCGCTAAAATGTCCGATCGGCTTTCATTAGAACTTCACATGGCATAAAAAACATTATTGACAGAAAGATAAAACTACAACCTCCAGAGAAAAGGAAAACTCTGGAAAGGTAATGGCCGGAGTGGCCGTGCGGTACTAGGCGCTGCAGTCTGGAACCCAGCGACCGCTCCGGTCGCAGGTTCGAATCCTGCCTCGGGCATGGATGTGTGTGGTGTCCTTAGGTTAGTTAGGTTTAAGTAGTTCTAAGTTCTAGGCGACTGATTACCTCAGATGTTAAGTCCCATAGTGCTCAGAGCCATTCGAACCATTTGAGAAGGTAATCTTGTTTGGACGCCGGTTTTAATATTGGCTACGTGGAGTGTGAAAATTCAATACGGAATGTTACATACAACTATAAAGACGTTTGCAAAATATACATACATTTCCTTATAATATTAATTTTGCCAGTAAGGAAAGCCGTTTCTTTCTTTCTACATACTTTCTTAAAAAGTACAGTACTACAGTTAGTGAGGAAAGTAAAATCTTGAGTGTCAGGTCACGCATTTAAAATATCAGTAAATTGCAGTTGTTTCAAAGAAAATGAGTTTTTTGCATGCTGCACATCGAAATTTTAATTTTTATTTATGCACCGAGACACGTTTCGCCTTTTTTACAAGGCGTCTTCAGTGGGTGTCCTGAAATATTACATGATTTGTCCTTTTCACACAGGTTATGGTTTAACATCTAGGTTATCGATTTAGAAACAGTTCCTTAACGTTTTTTTATGAAATGGAAAGGTACTTACACGTAACTTCTAATTCACTGCATCTAAGCAAACTGCTTTTTCTCATCTGGCAACCAGGTGGACATCTTACAGTTCACTTTCAATTTACTGTTTACGTTACACATAATTGTAACTGCCATCTTTTTAATACATTGATTCATTTGTTTTTCTAAGTGTTACAGACATTCTCAGTTTTCTGCATTCAACTGTTTTGTGAATGTGTGTGTGTGTGTGTGTGTGTGTGTGTGTGTGTTGGAGAGGGAGACAGATTTCTTATTTTTTTATAGAATAAAAATTATTTATTTTATTCTTATTACTATTTCCTATTCATTTATTTAATCTTAAAAATAATAGTAATTATTATCATTATTATATTTTCCTGTGTATACTTATGAGAGGAATCACATGTGTGATCTTTTGTTGAGATTTCTGTCTATTATATGATCAATGAGTGCAACCAGTGAGTTGTTAGTCATATTTACTTGGGCATTTAGTAGTTGTTTCTTTTCAGCCTTTGTTTTGTATATATGATAATTTTCCTGTAGTGTTAGGAGATGTCTTTCATTATTTATTCTAATTATTTTCATATAATTTTCTCTTGTAGTAGGTTTGTGGTTATTTTCTCTCAAATGTTCTGCAAAAGTTGAGTGGCTCGTTCCATATTCCCAGTCAGTATTTGATAAGTTTGTGGTGAGGTACTGTGGAACCAAACTGCTGAGGTCATTGGTCCCCAGGCTTGCACACTACTTAAGCTAACTTTAAACTAACTTACGCTAAGGACAACACACACACACCCATGCCCGAGGGAGGACTCGAACTTCCGACGGGGGGAGCTGCTCGAGCCGTGACAAGGCGCCCCTGACCGCTTTGGCTACTCCGTGTGGCGTCTGATGCGTCAGCCATTAATGTCTGCTTATTGCAGGTAGCTTGCTATCAGACAATTTCGAAACTGTTCCGACTCATTAGTGATATTATATTTGTTACACAGGAATTCCCATTTCTGCAATTTTTTCCCACGGTTTCCCGTATTTTGGAGCACATTTCTTCTCGATATTCACTGCATATGCTTGAGCATGTGCGACTCGTTTTTAAAGGTCTTGAGGTGGAGCCGCCCCAAAAGATATATCAAAATATATTTTCCTATAATCGTTTACAGAAACTGAATTATGAAGAGTGTTGAATAACGTTTTCCATATGGATTTCGACAATGACAGGCAACGTTGTTGGAACGGAATTATATCGATTGATGATTTTCAAACAGGTAATAGCTACTCTCCAGACTGCGCCTTTAAATCGTTTAGCTTCATGTGGGTCGACTACAAACGATAAAAATTACTTGTGAACGTTCGGAATTCATCATATTGTCCGCTATAATTTGGCGAAAACCGCAGCTCGATATATTGATTCGTTCTGGGTGTATCTGAGGCGGCTTGTCTTAGCTGCCTCACCCTGTGTGTGTAGCTATTCTCGCGGAAAAATCTCACGGCCTTTCCCCGTTACCACCAACGGAATCAATTTACCTTAACGCTTTCTTCTTTCTTGTTAAATATATTATCATGTTTGTGAATTTCTGGGGCTTCCCTGAACAACGGTTGTGATAGCTCTTCTCAAAAGCGAGTCAGTCCGGAACCGTACGACTGCTACGGTCGCAGGTTCGAATCCTGCCTCGGGCATGGATGTGTGTGATGTCCTTAGGTTAGTTAGGTTTAATTAATTCTAAGTTCTAGGCGACTGATGACCTCAGAAGTTGAGTCGCATAGTGCTCAGAGCCATTTCAATAGCGAGAACCTGCGTGTAGGCGAATTTTACCCTTGTGAACAAAAGTTAACGACGAAAGTAGCGTTCGTATGATGGGTCACTGCCAAGTAATATAGCTCCATGAAACTTGAACCGTACTTATAAAAGACTTACTGCAGTATAGTACGAAAGTAACCGAAAGAATACGCAATCTACATGTACATCTACAACTACATGATTGCTCTGTAATTCACATTTAAGTGCTTGGCAGAGGATTCATCGAACCACAATCATACTATCTCTCTACCATACCACTCCCGAACAGCGCGCGGGAAAAACGAACACCTAAACCTTTCTGTTCGAGCTCTGATTTATCTTATTTTATTTTGATGATCATTCCTACCTATGTAGGTTGGGCTCAACAAAATATTTTCGCATTCGGAAGAGAAAGTTGGTGACTGAAATTTCGTAAATAGATCTCACCGCGACGAAAAACGTCTTTGCTTTAATGACTTCCATCCCAACTCGCGTACCATATCTGCCACACTCTCTCCCCTATTACGTGATAATACAAAACGAGCTGCCCTTTTTTGCACCCTTTCGGTGTCCTCCGTCAATCCAACCTGGTAAGGATCCCACAACGCGCAGCAATATTCTAACAGAGGATGAACGAGTATAGTGGACTTATTGCATCTTCTAAGTGTCCTGCCAATGAAACGCTGCCTTTGGCTCGCATTCCCCACAATATTATCTATGTGGTCTTTCCAACTGAAGTTGTTCGTAATTTTAACACCAAGGTACTTAGTTGAATTGACAGCCTTGAGAATTGTACTGTTTATCGAGTAATCGAATTCCAACGGATTTCTTTTGGAACTCATGTGAATCACACCTCAAGCTTTTCGTTATTTAGCGTCAACTGCCACCTGCCACACCATACAGCAATCTTTTCTAAATCCCTTTCAACTGGTACTGGTCTTCGGATGACCTTACTAGACGGTAAATTACAGCATCATCTGCGAACAACCTAAGAGAACTGCTCAGATTGTCACCCAGATCATTTATATAGATGAGGAACAGCAGAGGTCCCAGAACGCTTTCCTGAGGAACACCTGATATCACTTCAATTTTATTCGATGATTTGCCGTCTATTCCTGCGAACTGCGACCTTCCTGACAGGAAATCACGAATTCAGTCGCACAACTGAGACGATACCCCATAGGCCCGCAGCTTGATTAGAAGTCGCTTGTGAGGAACGGTGTCAAAAGCTTTCCGGAAATCTAGAAATAAGGAATCAACCTGAGATCCCCTGTCGATAGCGGCCATTACTTGGCGCGAATAAAGAGCTAGCTGCGTTGCAAAAGAACGATGCTTTTTGAAACCATGCTGATTACTTATCAATAGATCGTTCCCTTCGAGGTGATTCATAATGTTCGAATACAGTATATGCTCCAAAACCCTACTGCAAACCGACGTCAATAATATAGGTCTGTAGTTCGATGGATTACTCCTACTACCCTTCTTAAAAACTGGTGCGACTTGCGCAATTTTCCAATCTGTAGGTACGGATCTATCGGTGAGCGAGCGGTTGTATATGATTGCTAAGTAGGGAGCTATTGTATCAGCGTAATCTGAAAGGAACCTAATCGGTATACAATCTGGACCTGAAGAAAGTAACCGAAAGAATACGCAATGAGACGAACAGAAATGATACTTTCATTCAAAGATGATAATTACATTGAAGGGATTGAGGAAGGTCCTCTGAACATCAGAAAAGGCGGTACATGGTTGTTAGTACGGTGTCCGGTCGCCTATGACTACAGACAACAATGCATGCTGTGCAGAGTGGTCCTCTGGTGGCCACAGGGTTGGGTCTCGTGGCAGGACGTCCCATCCTTCCACCATCGCGCTTGACGACTACTGGGCGGTCGTTGGCGCGACTGGGCGTGTTGCGGTGCTTATCCCCAAAGCATGACACACGTGGTCGATGGATTTAAGTCGGGGAGACAAGCAGCCCCGTCCATTCGCCGAATATCCTCTCCATCCAAGAGCTCTTCCATCCGCGCTGTTCGATGCGGCCGCAAATTGTCGTGCATAAAAATGAAGTCATGGCCGCATGTACCGACGAGAAGACGCACGTGGTGAAGGAGTATAGCGTCACAATATCGCCGAACGGTGAGTCACCCTGTTCAAAGATCTGAAGTCAATATGCCCGTTCTGTAACAATTCTTTCTATGTGTGCTCCAAGTTCCATCTAGCTTTGTCACTTGGCAGCGAATCTTCACGCGGAAGTAACTTTAGTTCTCAAGCTTTGAACAAGAGTGTATTGTGTGATCGGTCCCACACCGCTAGTGCTCCGTCACGGCCCATTTCTCCACTTGCCACAATCTGCAACGCCGTTCAATGGTCGTAGTATTGATGGGCTGTCCAGTCTTTCCAATATATTTTCCACATGTACATGACATGCTCCATATTCTCGACACTGTGAGTGGATCCCTTTCCTTCTTTTGCGATCTGAGGCACTCGATAATCGTTTACGACCGATTCTGTCCATCACTCTGGGACGGCGCGGCCGAAAGGCCGTTCCCGACATTTCTTCTTCCGACATACCACTCTTCGCGTGCTAGGCTTCGTGACGCATATTCAATTACTGGAGTACTCTCTGCTCCTCGATACGACTTCCGGGTGTTGCATCTGGCGCCCGAGACTCTATAGCCTATGTATCCACTTTGTGCCCTAAGGGCGTATTAATAATTGCTCTTTCCTGGTTCTGGTGATGATATGACAATTTGTGCAATTATCTGTCTGTGTGTGTCGGTTTTCGATAGACTCTGCGATTCAGATTTAGTTTTATGTTTTATTCGTGAGGGTTTTTTTTTATCGTACCATGTAAGGGTCGGCATTTAGCCTTCTCTCTGATGCCGCCACCCTCCCTCCATTTTAAATCTGTCGCACTTTCTTTGCATTTGTTTGTCTTGGTGGTCGTCATTTCCCTACATGTGCTCATCTCACCTTGTCTCTCTGGGGTGGACATGGGTTGCAGAGTGGCTGGCTCATCCTCTTTAATAATTGTCATCAGCCAGCCCAGACCACCTGCTCTATGGTTTAAATACCTTCTTCTACTTTTCCTTGTTGGGTATGTCTTTCCCATTCTCTGTACATTCCATTCGTTTTCTTTTTAGGTGTGGTTACTCATTCCTTTTCCCCCTTTTACTTTCTCAAACGTACTTTGGGTGTTTTTGTACCTTGAGTCTTGCTTGCGCCAGGAAAAAGGGACTGACGTCCCTGTAGTTTGGTCCCTTTATAACCCAAGCCAGCCGACCACGGTGGCCGCGCGGTTCTAGGCGCTGCTGTCCGGAACCGCGCGACTGCTACGATCGCAGGTTCGAATCCTGCCTCGGGCATGGATGTGTGTGATGTCCTTAGGTTATTTATATTTAACTAGTTCTAAGTTCTAGGGGACTGATGACCTCAGATGTTAAGTCCCATAGTGGTCAGAGCCATTTTTTGAACCCAAGCCAACCAACCAGAGGTTGTAGAGAGTTTGAGACAGAGTATTAGGGAACGAAAGACGAGAACGGGGGAAAGAAATACAGTAGAAGAAGAGTGGGTAGCTTTGAGAGATGAAATACTGAAGACAACAGAGGAACAAGTACGTGAAAAGACTAGGGCTGGTAGAGATCCCTGGGTTATAGATACTGAATTTAATTGATTAAAGGAGAAAATATAAAAATGTACTAAATGGAGAAATCAATAAGGAATACAAACGTCTCAACAATGAGATGACATCGACAGGAAGTGCAAAGTCGCTAAGCAGAGATGGCTAGAAGACAAATGGATGTAGAGGCATCTATCACTAGGGGTACGATAGATACTGCCTTCAGGAAAATTAAATAGACCTTTGGAGAGAAGAGAACCGCTTGCATGAATATCAAGAGCTCAGATGGAAAACCAGTTCTAATCAAAGAAGGGAAGGCATAAAGGTGGAAGGAGTATATAGGTGTACTTGAGGGCAATATTATAGAAGAGTAGACAACATTCCATTAGAACTACTGATAGCCTTTGGATAGCCAGCCCTGACAAAACTCGACCTCTGGTGAGCAAGATATATGAGAGAGGCGAAATACCCTCAGACTTCAAGAAGTATATAATAATTTCAACCTCAAAGAAAGCAGGTTTTAACAGGTGTGAAAATTACCGAACTATCAGTTTAATAAGTAACGGCTGCGAAATACTAACACGAATTCTATACAGACGAATGGAAAAACTAGTAGAAGCCGACCTCGGGGAAGATCAGTTTGGATTCCGTAGAAAAGTTGGAACACGTGAGGCAATATTGACCCTACAACTTATCTTGGAAAATAAATTAAGGAATGGCAAAACTAAATATTTTGTAGCTTTAGAGAAAACTTTCGACAATGTTGACTGGAGTACTCTCTTTCAAATTCTGAAGGTGGCAGGGGTAAAATACATGAAGGTAAAGTCCGGAACCGCGCTGCTGCTACGGTTGCAGGTTCGAATCCTGCCTTGGGCATGGATGTGTGTGATGTCCTTAGGTTAGTTAGGTTTAAGTAGTTCTAAGTCTAGGAGACTGATGACCTCGGGGATGTTAAGTCCCATAATGCTTAGCGTCATTTGAACAATTTTTTGAACAGGGAGGGAAAGGCTATTTACAATTTTTACAAAACCAGATGGCAGTTATAAGAGTCGAGGAGCCTGAAAGGTATGCAATGGTTGGGAAGGGAGTGAGACAGGGTTGTAGCCTATCCACGGTGTTATTCAATCTGTACATTGAGCAAGCAGTACAGGAAACAAAAGCAAAATTTGGAGTAGAATTAAAATCCATGGAGAAGAAATATAAACTTTGAAATTTTCCAGTGACATTGTAATCCCGTCAGAAACAGCAAAGGACCTGGAAGAGCAGTTGAACGAAACAAAAGTAGCCACTTGAGAGGCGGCAGAAATGGTTTCCCGGGTATTGAATGTCAAAGGACGTCAACTTCTGCTCAGTGGTATTTAGTATCGTGATCTGTATTTAGGACATTGGGCGGTTTGCAATATCCATGGCATACAGAAATGTGTGCCCGGGGTTCCAGGTGGTAACCAGCGGCGCCTGGCCGGCAGACATGTCCGACCCTTGTGGTGTGTAGATGTGTGCACTTGGCACTCTGTGACCTGGCCAGCATACACACAAGTGTGTAGTCCAAAACGCGATTAATATATCACACTTCATTCCATTCCTCGGTGCTTACAATTATTACGTCATGGAAAGTGGTGGTGAAGACGTGAGCTCTCCCCAAGTGGTGGAGCTCTGTCTCTTGGAAACTGATTAAATAAGGAATAAGCAAACTGAATTGAACAATTGTTATATCCACAGATTAACACCCATGTGCGAACAAAAATTTTTGTTAGGTGGAGCAATGCCACCGCTTAATTTTACAAAAAGATAAACTTTCTTCGAAAACAAAATGCTTCTTATCCTACCAAAATTTTATAAGAAGCCAAATAATGTGCCACCTTATTACATTTAAATATTAGCACCTGAACTGAATGTGCGTTCCATTGTTGGGTTTTCTCTCGGCGCTTTCCGGCGGATGCCGAGGAAGCAGACGGGCGCAGAGTCCGGGGTCGTTGGCCGGCGTAGCGAAGACGTGGCACCTTGACGTTCTGGCTGCGTCGACGTATCGTCTGGGGAGGCAGTCCGCGGCGGGTCTAGCGACGCCTGTGTCCATTTCGTCCGGCTATTTAACACGGCGGATCCAGTCTCCCTCCACTGATTCCGGAGTGATGATTGGCGACCGTTGGCGATTCCTGACTTGTTGATGGTGATATCATAGTGTGACCATCCGCGCCGGAAAAATTCTCGTGCGCGTGCGTAGTTCGCGGCTGATTGAATGTTTGGCGGGAACGCCTCTAGCGCCGGCTGGGGGAACGTATCAGGACTAAGTTGCAGGCGCCGCTTAACTCTGCCACGGTAGCCGACCGTTGCGTTTGTGTAGTTGTGCGGGCCACGGCAACAATATATCGTTATGACAAGTGACATGAATTGAATTTCGTATCAGGCGATCCTTCATCACCAGCAGCTCATCACAGACTCTTTTTCTTGCCAATTTCAAGGTGGGTAAGAGAAGGGGGAAAGTAGTGGAGAGGAATGGAAGGCTGGGGGATTTCCCAGAGGGGGAAGAGGTAGTTAATCGATCAATTTAATTAATTAATTGAGTAATTAGATATAAAAAGTGTGTTCATATTGGTGAGGGGAAGGGGGGGAGGCGTAGTGTTGCGGATTTCCCAGAATGATGGGGGAGGGGGAGGGGTGGGGCTGGGGGTTTCTCAGAAGCAGCGCTTGTCCCAAGGCGGCCATAAATCAACCACCAGGGTGTCATAAACCACTTAGCAAAACAATAGCTTAAGGGGAGGGGTGCTTTAATTGATAAATTTAATTAATTAGAACAATAATTTGAGATCAAAAGTGTGGGGCACCCGCTTTATCCCGCTACTTCCAGACTGCTCGACTTGAATCCCATCGAACATCTACGAGGTGCATTCAAGTTCTAAGGCCTCCGATTTTTTTTCTCCGGACTGGAAAGAGATAGAAACATGCGTATTGTTTTAAAATGAGGCCGCATTCATTGTCAATACGTCCCAGAGATGGCAGCACTATACGGCAGATGGAATTTTACCGCCAGCGGCGAGAATGAGAACTGTTTTAAATACTTAAAATGGCGACGTTTTCCTTACTTGAACAGCGTGCAATCATTCGTTTTCTGAATTTGCGTAGTGTGAAACCAACTGAAATTCATCGACAGTTGAAGGAGACATGTGGTGATGGAGTTATGGATGTGTCGAAAATGCGTTCGTGGGTGCGACAGTTTAATGAAGGCAGAACATCGTGTGACAACAAACCGAAACAACCTCGGGCTTGCACAAGCCGGTCTGACGACATGATCGAGAAAGTGGAGAGAATTGTTTTGGGGGATCGCCGAATGACTGTTGAACAGATCGCCTCCAGAGTTGGCATTTCTGTGGGTTCTGTGCACACAATCCTGCATGACGACCTGAAAATGCGGAAAGTGTCATCCAGATGGGTGCCACGAATGCTGACAGACGACCACATGGCTGTCCGTGTGGCATGTTGCCAAGCAATGTTGACGCGCAACGACAGCATGAATGGGACTTTCTTTTCGTCGGTTGTGACAATGGATGAGACGTGGATGCCATTTTTCAATCCAGAAACAAAGCGCCAGTCAGCTCAATGGAAGCACACAAATTCACCGCCACCAAAAAAATTTCGGGTAACCGCCAGTGCTTAAAAAAATGGTGTCCATGTTCTGGGACAGCGAGGGCGTAATCCTTACCCATTGCGTTCCAAAGGGCACTACGGTAACAGGTGCATCCTACGAAAATGTTTTGAAGAACAAATTCCTTCCTGCACTGCAACAAAAACGTCCGGGAAGGGCTGCGCGTGTGCTGCTTCACCAAGACAACGCACCCGCACATCGAGCTAACGTTACGCAACAGTTTCTTCGTGATAACAACTTTGAAGTGATTCCTCATGCTCCCTACTCACCTGATCTGGCTCCTAGTGACTTTTGGCTTTTTCCAACAATGAAAGACACTCTCTGTGGCCGCACATTCAACAGCCGTGCTGCTATTGCCTCAGCGATTTTCCAGTGGTCAAAACAGACTCCTAAAGAAGCCTTCTCCGCTGCCATGGAATCATGGCGTCAGCGTTGTGAAAAATGTGTCCGTCTGCAGGGCGATTACGTCGAGAAGTAACGCCAGTTTTATCGATTTCGGGTGAGCTGTTAATTAGAAAAAAAAAAATCGGAGGCCTTAGAACTTGAATGCACCTCGTATAGGACGTATTCGAGAGGTCAGTTTTTGCACAACATACTGTACTGGCAGCATTTTCGCGATTACGGACGGGTATAGAGGCAGCATGGCTCAATATATCTGCAGAGGACTTACAATGACGTTGAGTCCTTGCCATGTGGAGTTGTTACATTATGCGGAATAAAGTAGGTCTGACACGATATTAGGAGGTATTACATGACTTTTACGTACTCAGTATATGTGAGCCTTTGACGATGACAGCTACTCGTCCTGGTGAAACATCAGAAAAATGATAGAACAAACGCCGAAGATCCCGGGACCAATTGCAACAAGTAATACATCAGTAAGTGGCCACAAAAGCCTCAACAATTCTGTTGCGTTATATGCGTTTACCAGTGGGGGTTTCTATGCCAGTAAGAGTGCGTGGTGTGGTGGAGTCTGGCGTACCTGGTAGAGAGCGACGTAGGCGGCGAGGAAGAGCCCCAGCGAGTTGTCGCCGCACAGGGCGCTCACCAGCAGGGCCGCCAGCCCGCGCCCGGGGCCTGCAGGCCGCCTCCACTGCGCCAGCAGGTGGCGAGCCGCCTGCAGCGCCACGCCCGCCGCCAGGTACTTCGCCGCCAGCTGCGACACATGCCAACTGCCCTCAGCCTGCGTCTCACACGGGAATGCCAAATATTTTCACATGTGATTTACAGGGTTGCGAAGAATGCCATAAGAAGCATTTGAAAAGTACTTACGTGTCTGAGGTAAACCTTCTTTGTTTTTCGATATAGTCTCCTTTTAGACGTATACACTTTGTCCAACGCTGTTCTAATTTGTCGATCCCTTCCGAATAATAGGAATTGTCCAAGTCTGCGAAATAGCTATTAGTTGGCGCAATCGCCTCCTCGTTTAAATAAAATTTTTGTCCCGCCAGCCATTTCTTCAAATTGGGGAACAAATAGTGGTCCGAGGAGCCACATCTGGAGAACAAGCGGGATGTGAAACGAGTTGGAATCCTATTTCCATTAATTTTGCGACCACAACTGCTGAGGTGTGTGCTGGTGCACTGTCGTGATAGAAAAGGACTTTTTCTTGCAGCCCAATCGCCGGCATTTTTCTTGCAGCTCGGTTTTCAGAAGTTCCAATAACGATGAATAATATGCACCTGTAATAGTTTTACCATTTTCCAGATAGTTCATGAGGATTATCCCTTGCGAATCCCAAAAGACAGTCGCCATAACCTTTTCAGCTGAAGGACTGGTCTTCGCCTATTTTTGATGCAGATTCTCCTTTGGTAAACCATTGTTTAGATTGTTGTTTGGTCTCAGGAGCATAGTAATGTATCCATGTTTCATCCACAATGACGAAAGGACGCTTAAAGTCCTGCAGATTCTTCCTAAATAGCTGCAAACCATCCTTGCAACACTTCACACGATTCTGTTTTTCGTCAAGCGTGAACAACAGCGGAATCCATCTCGTTGATACCTTTCTCATGTCTAAATGTTTATACAAAATATTATGTACCCGTTCATTCGAGATGGCCACAGCACTAGCAATATCACTTTCCTTAATTCTTCTGTCATCCATTATCATATCATGGATTTTATCAATGAGTCATAACCTCCATAGGGCGTCCAGAACGTTCAGCATCACTTGTACCCATATGGCCACTCCAAAAATTTTGAAACCACTCATAAACTGTTCTAGCCGGAGGTGCAGAGTCCCCGTAATGTTTATCAAGCTTCTCTTTAGTCTCCTGAGGCGTTTTGCCTTTCGTAAAGTAATGTTCAATCACCACACGAAATTCTTCTTCGTCCATTTTTTGACAATCACCCGACTTCTTGATTCACACGAATTCCGAACACAAAGAAATAGACCAATATGGCTGAAACTTGGTGTGCGTTCTTTCCAAAGATACTACTAATGAAACATGATCTCGATACGTGCCGGTGGTGCCATCTCTGGAACTTTGCACGGACTTTTCAAACGCCCCTCGTACTAGCGAAACTGAGCAACTACAGCTGGTCCACGGACCTGGTAGACCGACGAGCAAGTCGGAGTCTGCGTTGGTGCTCTCCCTCTTATATTATCCGGTAACATCGTAGAAGAAAACGAGCATGTGGAGGCAGCGATCGTTTGATCGGATCACAATTGATCGGCGGCTGCGCTTTACTGGCAAATGAGTCGGAGTTTCCACTGCATTACACCTTCCAGTTACGTTCAGTACTATCATAGAAGGCGATAAGAAGCTGGATGAGGCGATCATTGGTAAAAGACAGAGGACAGACATTGAGATGCTGTGTTTCAGTAAACTTCATGTATCAAACTAAAATCCACTGAAAAATCTGAAATTATAAGGACAACATTGTGGCCAGTACTTGATGGAGAGAGGTGTGCTCGACTCCATGCCCCTCTGTACCGCATCCAAGGGCACCACTGGCGGAGGATGACACGGCGATCGGTCGGTAGCGACAGGCAAGCGAGCGCCTCTGTACGGGGATGACGTTACTTACCTTTAGGACCAGCAATATTTAGTCCTGTCGACAGACACATACACTACCTGTCTGAATGTATCCGAACTCCCCTATTTAATGAGGAATAGACCTCTGCATGTCACTGGAGGCGGGGAGTACTGCGCTTCCAGCAGAGAAGCAATAACAGCGGAATGGAGCGGTTAGAAGAGATCAGTGACTCCCAACGTGGACTATCATTGGATGTCAACATGAATAACAGATCCATCAGAGACATTTAAATTCTTGCATAGATGCTCAGCCAGATTGTTGGTGATTTGGTTGTGAAGGGGAAACTCGAAGGAAAAACCATAGCTAAACCAAGAACAAGCTCATCTCATTTAATGACACTCAGGGACAGTTCAGCATTGTGGAGGACGGCTGTAAATATTCCATGATATTAGCGGAAGGAACCACTTGTGAGTTCCAAAGTGCTACAGCAGTCCAGCTAGGACAGTGACTGTACATAGGGAGTTAAAAAGAATCGCATACAGTGGACGAGCAGCTGCTCACATTTCTGTAGTCAATGCTAAGCAAAACTGAGGGGTGTAAAGAGATGCACCACTGGGCGGAAAATGACTGCAAACGAGTGATTTGGAGTGACGAATTACGCTACATTCTCTGGCAGACCCATGGAAGGTTCTAAGTGAGGCAAACGTCAGAAGAAAGTTAACTGCCATCACGTGTAAAGCGAACAGTGAAGTACGGAGGAGGTGGTACTACGGTAAGGTGGTGTTTTTCGTGGTTAGTGCACTGCCTTCATAGGGTGCTTATAAAACGCTAAAAGTGGTAATATATGAATATATTTTACAGCACTGTGTACTGCGTTACAGTAGAGAAATACACTCCTGGAAATGGAAAAAAGAACACATTGACACCGGTGTGTCAGACCCACCATACTTGCTCCGGACATTGCGAGAGGGCTGTACAAGCAATGATCACATGCACGGCACAGCGGACACACCAGGAACCGCGGTGATGGCCGTCGAATGGCGCTAGCTGCGCAGCATTTGTGCACCGCCGCCGTCAGTGTCAGCCAGTTTGCCGTGGCATACGGAGCTCCATCGCAGTCTTTAACACTGGTAGCATGCCGCGACAGCGTGGACGTGAACCGTACGTGCAGTTGACGGACTTTGAGCGAGGGCGTATAGTGGGCATGCGGGAGGCCGGGTGAACGTACCGCCGAATTGCTCAACACGTGGGGCGTGAGGTCTCCACAGTACTTCGATGTTGTCGCCAGTGGTCGGCGGAAGGTGCACGTGCCCGTCGACCTGGGACCGGACTGCAGCGACGCACGGATGCACGCCAAGACCGTAGGATCCTACGCAGTGCCCTAGGGGACCGCACCGCCACTTCCCAGCAAATTAGGGACACTGTTGCTCCTGGGGTATCGGCGAGGACCATTCGCAACCGTCTCCATGAAGCTGGGCTACGGTCCCGCACACCCTTAGGCCGTCTTCCGCTCACGCCCCAACATCGTGCAGCCCGCCTCCAGTGGTGTCGCGACAGGCGTGATTGGAGGGACGAATGGAAACGTGTCGTCTTCAGCGATGAGAGTCGCTTCTGCCTTGGTGCCAATGATGGTCGTATGCGTGTTTGGCGCCGTGCAGGTGAGCGCCACAACCAGGACTGCATACGACCGAGGCACACAGGGCCAACACCCGGCATCATGGTGTGGGGAGCGATCTCCTACACTGGCCGTACACCTCTGGTGATCGTCGAGGGGACACTGAATAGTGCACGGTACATCCAAACCGTCATCGAACCCATCGTTCTACCATTCCTACACCGGCAAGGGAACTTGCTGTTCCAACAGGACAATGCACGTCCGCATGTATCCCGTGCCACCCAAAGTGCTGTAGAAGGTGTAAGTCAACTACCTTGGCCAGCAAGATCTCCGGATCTGTCCCCCATTGAGAAAGTTTGGGACTGGATGAAGCGTCGTCTCACGCGGTCTGCACGTCCAGCACGAACGCTGGTCCAACTGAGGCGCCAGGTGGAAATGGCATGGCAAGCCGTTCCACAGGACTACATCCAGCATCTCTACGATCGTCTCCATGGGAGAATAGCAGCCTGCATTGCTGCGAAAGGTGGATATACACTGTACTAGTGCCGACATTGTTCATGCTCTGTTGCCTGTGTCTATGTGCCTGTGGTTCTGTCAGTGTGATCATGCGATGTATCTGACCCCAGGAATGTGTCAATAAAGTTTCCCCTTCCTGGGACAATTAATTCACGGTGTTCTTATTTCAATTTCCAGGAGTGTATTTCGAAGGCGATGATTGTAACAGCGTGACAATGCATGCTGTCATAAAGTAGCATCTGTGTGATAATGGTTTGTGGACAACAACACTCATGAAATGCTTTGCGCTACCCAAAGCCCCGAAATGAACCAAATCGAACACCTTGCGGATGAGTGAGAATGTCGACTTCGCTCCAGCGTCCAACATCACCAGATTCTCTGGTTTTCGTTGTTTAGGAAGAATGGGCTGCCATTCCTCGATAGACACTCACACACCTCATTGAAACTGTCCCCAGCAGTGTTTAAGCCGTCTTAAAAGCGAAGAGTGGAAACACCCCGTAGTAACGTCCACAAATGGGTGTCTGGATACTTTTTATCAGGTGTTGTATAAACGTACACGACACTATCCTACCTTTCCGAACTATTAGTTTTTATTCTGGGGGAGGAGAAAGATATATACTGGGAAAGACTAGAAAGGAAGGCTAGGTCGCTCAAGCCTGACTACGAGAGGAACGCAGCTGCTGTGAAGATGAAAGAATATAAATATCAATTTTTTCACGAGTCAGACAGAGGAGAAGTAAGATCATTGAAAGCTATAGAGATTCGTGTATTATTTTTACATAGAAGCTTCAACTGAGAATAATATTTCGTCTCGTACGCCATATGCTCATATTTTCAATGCACTTTTACTATGTAATTTCCTCTTAGTTTTATGTTAGATAGGAAAAAGTCAGCTGTGTATTTCTCCACAGAGGAGTGAATGAGGCACTGTGGAATTAAAGTATGTGTAGATCAGGAGTATTTGGATATATGCCAAAGTTCATTTAATTTATGCTGCTCCGACAATATTTACAGCACGGAATAGATATTAATTTGTGAATGAGTTTTTTTACTAATTAAGAATTGCCTCTGTCTGATACAGTGCCAAATTATGACATCAAACACAAAAAGAGCAGCAGAACGCACGAAGAGGTACCATTCCGAAAATAACTAACTGATGGCTGACACCTGGGAAAAAAATCACGTATGGATTTGCATGCTTTTTGTGTATGGCACACGATAGAAGCGCCTTATAACGTGAAACGCCCCTTCTAAGCAGCGGAGAATTGTGCTACAAAAGAGCTGTACGGACTGCACTCCCACGAAGTAGGCGAGAATTTCTAAAAATGTAGGAGACACAGTGAGAACGCAGGGACGTACCGTGAGGCCGTGGTTCCAGCAGGTTCCCTGGTGCGAGCAGCCCTTATTGCTCTCGATGTCGCCTGAGCGCCGAGACGGCCTGAAGAACCTGCGGCAAGGACACATACACACAATCGCTGGAGCATCGACAACCGAGAATGAACTGCTCCTATATATATATACCAGTAAATTCTAGTAGATTTACTGTCGTGTTAGCTCCAGACGCTAAACTGTAACCTTCTTGATCATTCTGACGTTAAATCTTGACAAAGCTAGTAACCAGATATAAGTCGCTCTTCTTCATCTACTTCCACTTCACTACCATATCATTGCATACGCATGTGTAGAGGACAATTAATTAACATTCATATCGAGTTAAAACTTTGTATACTTCAAACTGAAGCGAATGCAGTGATGTGTTTCCTTCAGTTTAGAAATCGAGTTGAACTCACGATGGCTTAAGTCAGGGGTAGGTGGTATAGCACTTAGCAGCCGCATCAGTCAAACAACTTCCACTGTACATGCTTGAGCATTGTCCTGCAAAATGACGGTCAGGTCCTGCATAAAGTGTCATCACTTCTGTCTCTAAGCTGGTCTTAGATTGTGTGCCAAAAATGAGCAGCATAGAGACAGGAGTGATAACACTTTCTTCAGGACCTGACTATCATTTTGCAGGTCAATGCTCAAGCACGTTCAGTGGAAGCTGTTACTGATTGGTGTGACTGATGGGGCTGTTAAGTGCTGTACCACCTACTGCACTCCCCTGATTTAAGCCCTCGTGAGTTCAACTCGATTTCTAAACTGAAGGAAACAAATCACGGCATTCGCTTCAGAACTGCTACAAATTTGTCGTGCAGTAGAGTGCGCCGCTCGAACTGTCAATACAACTGGCAGTGCTAACAGCATCCTACGACTTCCACATCGCTGACAACGGGTTATACACAATGCTGGTGACTACTCTGAAGGTTAATAAAACTTTGAAACACGTAGCTATTTTGTACGAGCTGTAAATAAATAGTTGCCACTATTAAAGTTCCAACCCTCGTATGAACTATATGTTTCATGGGTATATTGTGAAACATGTACTGTACGTACTTTTATCAGCAGTATGTCTAACCTTAAAGGTTATACATACTGCTGACGAAGTGGACACAGTTGCAATCAGCAGCATGTCCGATTGTTGTACATAAAGATTAGATATACCGCTCATAAAAATACGTACATTACATGTTTCACTGTACAACGATGAATAATTTGGGTTAAAAATAAACTAAAAATTACTTACGTGGTGAAAAAATAGAAGTAGTCAACATTAAAAAAAAGAATAAAAATGACATTAGCCTCTATGGCGCATTTCAGCCTTCGTCACACACACCATCTGTACAGAGAATAAAACACATTACCACAGTAGAAGAACACATCATTAGCCAAACAGATAGGTGCAACACTCCTAAATAATTTTATCGGAATGTTACAAAATGGATTTCTCATGAAACGAGACCTGTGCTTACTGCATCGGGCTGGCCCGCACTGACTGCTCCCGCCATGCAGCCTCAGTACTCAGTCGCTCCTGTAGTAGTAGCTGTTCTTCGTGTTTGAATGACCCTGTTAACACGTATAGATAAAACGAATATTGCAATAGGCCAACCTGGGACCGTTCTGTCGAATGGGGGCGTAAAATTCCGCTGTAAAAATGATTTTGTTAGTAACAGCGAACAAACCGACGCTTCTGTCGATATTGAGCGTCGCATGGAAGACGCGATGAGTGGTATTTGTCCGGGCTGCGAATGAAATAACAAAATTGCAAATGCCTGCCAATACACGAGAGAAAATGCACTTGATGCCTTTTAGCAGAGACATCCTTCGTATGCGGTGTCGCAGAAATGTCGCGACAAACTTTGAGAGGTTGAGGGCGGTGTCTTGAGGAACAAAAAATTGAGGATAGCAAGCCATGTCCAGGAACGTCGTCTGACGACGCTACAGAGCGTCTCGAAATGTTGTTCGTTATTTAGTGATCGCGACTGACTGCCACGGTCGACAGTGGAACACGTGGAGCTAGGTGCTGCGTAGGAAAGCCTTGTCTGCTGTGAGTGCGATGCTCAGTTGCCTTTTTAGACGACGGTTCCGGGCACAGCATCTGCAGTTTAATTTTCTCGTGTGTACTGGAAAGTGTTGGCGATTTTAAATGCTTCCAGGAGAAAATTAAATTGTGAATGGAAACCAGTGTCTGAAACGATCATCCACAGAGGCAGCAGTGTATCACATCCACATGAGACAAGGTGTCTGCATGCAGCAGCTAGTTTCATCTTCTCCACTGACGATCGTGGCAATCCGTCGCGATCACTGAGTAACAAACAGCATTGCGAAACGTTCCGCCATTGATCCATCGGCGCAAAAAATCACGCATGCAGTCGAAGGGGCTGCCTAATGGCACGCTATACGGTCATTGAATGACGTTTATGGACACGGGTTCCTTCCCTCGCTCTACTCCTCAAGACACCTTTCACAGCCTCTGGAAGTTTGTCGCCACATTTATGGGAAAGCTACAGCCACTTAAAAACGGGCTAAGATCGGAATTTCAATAGCGTATCTTGTTAAATAAATGTCCATTAGTCGTGGTCAAGCGGTTAGCGTCGCTGCCTCTAGATCACGGGGACCCAGGTGTTTTTCCCGGCTGATTCGGAAATTTCCTTCGCGGGGGGCTGATTATTTGTGTTGGCCTAATCATTTCATCTCATCTTCACCAAAAAGACTTGCACTAGGTGGCCACATAACCGCAGACTGGGGCTCCTGGCCCATAATGCCACATCATCATTTCTTTCGTAAGCACATACCGTATTTACACGAATCTAGTGCGCATTTTTTTTACCATACGAAGTACTCAAAATTGGAGTGCGCATAAGATTCTATGGCGCATTAGATTCCAGTACAGAATCGTTCTCCGGTATTTCTTACCGTATGTGATCTGAAGTAGCGAAACATTTATTGAACTCAAGCAAGAAAATATAGGTATAGTATCTGTGAATTAAAAAAGGAAGACGTAAATTGTGTAAGAGGTTATCGAGTTAAAAGAGCTGGTGTATGTATCTAGTTCTGAATTCCGTTCGTAGGCGCCAGAACCAAATCCATTACTGCCACGAGAAGCACGAGAGTTGTAGGCTCAAATAGAACGTGACTTTTTTTGTTTTCTTGTTTTTTATTTGCTCTTTGAAATATAGGTACTGTCCTGCACATTACAACGCATTGTTGTGCTTCTCAATCTCGTTTCATTAGCGTTGGCTTTCTACAGTACTTCGCATTGTGCTTCCTTTAGTAGTCACGAAATGGAAAACAAGCAGAGAAGAATATTGTATGAAGCTGCTTTCAAGCGCAAAATAATTATTTTTGCTGAAAAATATAGTAAGAGAAGGGCAAAAGGGAGTTCAATGTAGCTGAGATTAACGTTCGCTTATGGAAGAAACAGAAATTGGGATTATTTGCAACTACTGCTAATAGAAATAAATTCACTAGACCTCGCAAAGAAGACATTCTGACGTTGAAGTAAATGTTTTGATATTCGTCCGAGAAAGAAGGAAGAATGGGCAGCCTATGACCAGTGACGCCATAATAAAAAAAGCAAAAGAGGTGGCTGCAAGACTTTAAGTCTAGCCACGGATGGGTTGATCGATTTATGAAACAAACAGGCTTATCTCTACGACGTCGTACAACAATATGCCAAAAGCTTCCACAGGATTTTGAGACGAAACTTCAAGAATTTCAGCAGTATGTTATCACACTTTGGAAAGAGAAGAATTTTTCGATGGGCCAAATAAGCAACGCTGACGAGAGCCCAGTAATTACACGATTGGCGAGAAGGTTACAAAAGAAGATACCATCAATACATTTGAGTGGGAAAAACAGCGCGTAACAGTGATGCTGGCAATCACAGCTGAAGGTAGCAAACTTCCCCATTATTTAATCTTCAAGCGAAAAACGAGCCCCAAGACTCCAAAACATGAAAAGGTATTTCCTGATGACGTCATTGTTCGTAATCAAGAAAAGGAGTGGATGACTGAAAGTTTGATGCTTGGGTGTCTCCTGAACGTGTGGGAACGCCGTCCTGGTGGGCTTTGCAAGCACCATCAATTATATGTCTTGATGCATTTCGGAGTCATGTCAATGACGACGTAGAAAAGAAGGTCCAGCCCTGTATTGAAAAAAAAATGTGTGTGAAATCTTATGGGACTTAACTGCTAAGGTCATCAGTCGCTAAGCTTACACACTACTTAACCTAAATTATCCTAAGGACAAACACACACACCCATACCCGAGGGAGGACTCGAACCTCCGCCTGGACCAGCTGCACAGTCCATGATGGCAGACACCCTATCTAGTGACCTTGTTATTATTTGTGGAGGAATGACTTCTGTATTACAACCACTGGACGTTAGTATAAATAAACCTTCCATAGGTTACGTTCAGGAACAGTACAAAAAAATGGTTTTGCGAACCAAATCGTTAACTGCATCCGACAGGAAAAATGAAGCGTGCTGCACAATGCATTATTACGCACTGTGTTTCAGCTCCATGGAAACGCATCGAAGCACCAATGAACGTAAAATCATTCAAGAAATGCTGTATTTCAAATAATCTGGATGGCAGTGAAGATGATGTGCTCTAGAACGGCGCCAAGGATGGCAGGGAAGGAGGAAATTAATCGATCTCTGATGTAGACTCTTCCGAGGATTCCAGTAATGCTGACATTAGTGAATAATTATGAGTAACGAGTGTAATATACAGTTTGTTTCTTTGTATATCATGTAGGTAATCAAGTTAGGCTTCTGTTTCAATAATGAAAATATCACTTATTACCGTAAAAAGTAACTTAAAATACATTCACTATTGTTAGAAGTAAAGTTAACATTGTAAAATAAATTTCAACAATACAAAAATATCCTACCAGTGATATCCCAAAATTTCTATTTTTATTAATTTAATTTTTGAAATTAGGGCGCGCATTAAAATCGATGGGGCATTAGATTTGTGTAAATGTGGTAATACAGTCGAGGTTATTTAAAAAAAAATTCAATGATACTGTGAACCAACAACAAACACGAGGGTTGTCCAGAAAGTAAGTTTCGATCAGTCGCGAAATGGAAACCACGGAGAAAACCAGAAACGTTTTATTTGCAACAGTTAGGTGCATCTTCCACCTGCTTGTCTGCTTAGTCGCCGCTCCAGCTTCCAGTGTTGTCGTAGTGTTGTACCAACTTTCCAATATCCTCGTCATGGAAAGCAGCCGACTGTGCTTTCGGCCAGTTATCTGCACTGGTCTGCAGCTTGATGTCTGTGGAAAAATTTTGTCTCCATAGTCAGCGGTTTTTGTGAACAGAAATGAGACTCAGGGGGAGCCAATTACGGGCTGTATTGTGGGTGATCAAACACTTCTCATCGGAAACGTCGCAGGAGCGTCTTCATTGCCCCTGCAGTGTGCGGGCGAGTTTTGGCACGAAGAAGGAACTGCTCGACAGTTGTGTTATGTGGGTTGCATGACACAGGCGAAATCTCTAACCAGGCACTCATACTTGGCGGTAGACGCTATTCCCTACGCATCTTTACGTGCTCAGTGTTCACTCAAAACTGATTAGAGCGACGTGACACGATCGAAGGGCATACTAGAGACTCTGCCCAACACATCTGTGCAAAGCTTTACCGGATTTTCCCAGTGGCTTCCATTTCACTACCGATCGGAACTTACTTTCTGGACAACCCTCGTACAACTGGCACGTGTAAGGAGCTACTGTAGCTGAGCAGCAATGATCACTTTAACAGACCTCTGTGTTTTAGTATCAGAGCACTATACCAAAGACGATATACAAGCTTTGTCACAAAAAATTAATATCCGTAACATCGGGTGCAACTGGCAGAGCCGGGCAGGTGGGTGCTGACCAGAAGATGGCCGTGTCCTTGGGGTGGTCGCCGCGCCGCAGAGTCCACATGAGGGCGCCGCTGGCAGCCGTGAAGAGCAGCGTGAGGCTGGCCCGGGAGCGCACGGCCGGGCAGGGCGCGGACAGCCGCCGGAACAGCCACTCCAGCAGCTGCGGACCACCACATAAGCTCACAACCCAGCCGCGCTACACTACACATTAACCAACAAATAAACCAGCTTCTGTTCTTGTGTAACGTGGGGAGTGGTGAGGCGAGCGCAACCGTCACGAACTGATGTTTTCATAGTCCTACATAAATTAGTTGCAACTTGACCTCTAAGGTTACACGCATGGACGTTGATGTGACGAGCATCGTCTGCAAGCGGCCACCACAGCGATACACTGTCTGCGGCGATAGAAAAGCCTCATTCTCCTACTAATCGCATACTAAAAGTCTCAAATTCTCTTACGATACACACCTTTACAGTGTCCCAAAGCATGTTAAAAATCTGTTCTACAATTTAATTACGGCCAGTTATGTTAATTTTTTGGAATGGGTGAAATGTCAAATTTTCTTGATTGGCGACTCCATACAGTGCTGTGTGCACAATGACCATATATGTGAAATTAGAGAGAAGGTCAGCGTTGGCCGTAATATTGATGGTTTATTGACAGCAAAATCGATTTTCAATCACATAGTGATCATCTTCAGTGCTGTAATGTACAAATTAAACTCATTAAACTCATAGGCACTGGTGTCAAGTTATTATCAGTAATCAAAGCTTATGAAACGATCACAATAGCTTTTGTGAACTTGACACCAATGCTATGAGTTTAATTTGTACACCACAGCACTGAAGCTGATCACTATGTGACTGAAAATCGATTTTGCTGTCAATAAAAATCAATATTACGGCCAACGCTGACCTTCTCTCTAATGTCAAATTTTCTGCTGGGAAACAGCTTCGACTATATTACGTCACACATCGAAAACTTTAGAGTTGGATGAAAAATTATTTTCGCTGATTACCAAAATACTTTACTCGGCAACAGGTCTTTCCAAAATTCCAGGTCACATTGCGTTTGCTACATACAGGCACCGGAAGGCGGGTGCTATTTTCTTATTATTGCAATTCTGGTCAGTAGTGAACTCACAACTATTCTATTTCCTACAAAAAGAAAATGCACATAGGGTATAAATCTCCATAGAGCGTTTGAACACGTCTAAAATCAGTTCTGAATATTAAATGAGTTCAGAATTACCTATATCTTCCCGTACAGGAAAGCTTGCACTGATTTCCGCTGTGGGAATATGCGGCAACATGTTGGGAGCCAGCAACGTCAGGATACCGCCAGTATATTGATGGCGGAAGCAGTCCAACACGCTAGCTCTCAAATGCCAGCTACTTTAAATCAGACTTTACGTAACACTACGAATCTCCACAGGCTCGTCACATGGCAGGAAGTATGATGAACTCCTGCCCTAGGCATCGGGCAAAGAAAGAGCCACTTAATGATTAAAAGTCAAGCAGTCTGATTACAGATTTAGAACACTTTGATACCGGACAACCCATGGTATATTACTTTTTTTCTGTCAGTTTCGTTCTGAGTCCCTTTAAATGTCATTTACCATCCAACTCATTAAAAATTCTGAGAAAAATGCCACAATATTACACTACTGGCCATTAAAATTGCCACACCAAGAAGAAATGCAGATGATAAACGGGTATTCATTGGACAATTTTATTATACTAGAACTGACATGTGATTACATTTTCACGCAATTTGGGTGCATAGATCCTGAGAAATCAGTACCCAGGACCACCTTGGCCGAAATAACGGCCTTGATACGCCTGGGCATTGAGTCAAACAGAGCTTGGATGGCGTGTACAGGTACAGCTGCCCATGCAGCTTCAACACGATACCACAGTTCATCAAGAGTAGTGACTGGCGTATTGTGACGAGCGAGTTGCTCGGCCACCATTGACCAGACGTTTTCAATTGGTGAGAGATCTGCTGAATATGCTGGCCAGGGCACTGGTCGAACATTTTCTGTATCCAGAAAGGCCCGTACAGGACCTGCAACATGCGGTCGTGCATTATCCTGCTGAATTGTAGCGTTTCACAGGGATCGAGTGAAGGGTGGACCCACGGGTCGCAACACATCTGAAATGTAACGTCCGCTGTTCAAAGCGCCGTCAATGCGAACAAGAGGTGACCGAGATGTGTAACCAGTGGCACCCCATACCATCACGCCGGGTGATAGGCCAGTATGGCGATGACGAATACACGCTTCCAATGTGCGTTCATCGCGATGTCGCCAAACACGGATGCGACCATCATGATACTGTAAACAGAACCTGGATTCATCCGATAAAATGTCGTTTTGCCATTCGTGCACCAAGGTTCGTCGTTGAGTACACCATCTCAGGCACTTCTGTCTGTGATGCAGCGTCAAGTGTAACCGCAACCATTGTCTCCGAGCTGATAATCCATGCTGCTGCAAACGTCGTCGAACTGTTCGTGCAGATCGTTGTTGTCTTGCAAACGTCCCAATCTGTTGACTCAGTTATCGAGACGTGGCTGCACGATCCGTTACAGCCATGCGGATAAGATGCCTGTCATCTTGACTGCTAGTGATACGAGGCCGTTGGGACCCAACACGGCGTTCCGTATTACCCTCCTGAAACCACCGATTCGATATTCTGCTAACAGATATTGGATCTCGACTAACGCGAGCAGCAATGTCGCGATACGATAAAACCACAATCGCGATAGGCTACAATCCTACCTTTATCAAAGTCGGAAACGTGATGGTACGCATTTCTCCTCCTTATACGAGGCATCACAACAACGTTTCACCAGGCAACGCCGGTCAACTGCTGTTTGTGTATGAGAAATCGGTTGGAAACTTTCCTTATGTCAGCACGTTGTAGGTGTCACCACCGGCTCCAACCTTGTGTGAATGCTCTGAAATGCTAATCATTTGCATATCACAGCATCTTCTCCCTGTCGGTTACATTTCGCGTCTGTAGCACGTCATTTTCGTGGTGTAGCAATTTTAATGGCCAGTAGTGTACTTTACTCGGCAACGGAGTTTTCCAAATTTCCATGACACATTGGGTTTGCTAGCTACAGGCATCGGAAGACGTCAGCTTTTTCTTATTTTTGCAATTTTGTTAATAGTTAACTAACAACTATCTATTTCCTACAAAAAGGAAAGGCACATAGGCTATACAGCTCCATAGAGCTTTTGAACATGTCTAAAATCTGTTCTGAATATTGAATGAGGTCAGAATTACGTTGTTTTCTTGAAATAGCCTAAATCTTCGCGTCTAAGAAAGCTTGCACTAATTTCCGCTGTGGGAGTTTGTGGCAACACGTTGGGAGCAAGCAACGTCAGGATACCAGTAGCATATTGATGGCGGAATCAGTCCAACACGTTAGCTGTCAAATGCCAGCTACTTTAAATCAGACTTTACGTAATAAGACGAATCTCCACAGGCTCGTCACATGGCAGGAAGTTTGATGTACTCCTGCCCTAGGCCCCAGGCAAAGAAGGAGACACCTAATGATTAAAAGTCAAGCAGTTTGATTACGGATTTAGAACGCTTCGATAGCGGACAACCCACTGGTGTATTACTTTTTTTGTCACTTTCGTCCTGAGTCCCTTTAATTGTCAGTTGCCATCCAACTCATTAAAAAATTCTGAGAAAAATGCCCCTATGTTTTAATGATTCCTAAAGCATTAAAGAAACGAACCTTGCTGGCGCTCTCAGTTATTGCGAGGTAGGAAGGAGACGAGGTATTGGCGGAACTAAAGCTGTGAGGACGGACCCTGAATCGTGCTTGCGGACCTCAGTCGGTCAGTCGGTTCTCAGCCGTGTTACGAAGTGGACGTGAGCGGGGCTATGTGCGGCTCTCCGCAAGCGGGCCGTTGTTTACTTACGCGGGTACTGGCTGGTTGGCTCTGAGCACTATGGGACTCAACTGCTGTGGCCATTAGTCCCATAGAACTTACAACTACTTAAACCTAACTGACCTAAGGACATCACACACATCCATGCCCGAGGCAGGATTCGAACCTGCGACCGTAGCTGCCGCACGGCTCCGGACTGCGCGCCTAGAACCGCGAGACCACCGCGGCCGGCGCGGGTACTGGCATTGCAGTGTAAACAGATAACCTCGAACGACGATGGCGCTTTCTTGTAGAAAGGCCACTATTAAATTAACATTCCTTGCCCAGTATACAAGACCTAAGGCATACGAAGTAGAGCCTTTCCTGTATGAAATAGCTAATACACGTCGGTCCAGAGGAACGTCTCGATATACATCTTTCGATCGTATCCAGCACAGTTTACCTGAAATTTGTCGATGAAGCAACGTGCTAACGACTTATTCGCCGTTGGATATCGTTTCCACTACTCGATACAGCAACATGCAGAATTGGCGTTTAGAACATACGGATCTTCGAGCTGCCGTTCGAAGTGACGACCACACATGTCGTGAACGCTCTGCGGCCTCACAGCGAAGTACTAAGTCACGTGGAAGAAAAGTGGCATACGTTCGAGACATATCCTGTTCTGAATGGAGTGCATCAGGAGCGAATCGACTGCGTATACACATCCCATCATACGTGACGATCAACTGCGGGATTGCTCAGGGTGCGGGCAGGAAGGGCATGTTGCTCTGAATGCTTACAGAGACGCCTGTTCCAGACACCATGTGAGGCAGCGAGGAACATGGCGGACGCGGACGTTGTTCCCTTCCAGTTACCGACCCCCATGGGACTGGTCTCAGTGCCCACGACGACGCAGCCTCCATCGAAACCGTCGCCGTGCTGGACAGCAGAGACCACGGTTGTACCCCAGCCATGTGCAGAAGGAGAGCACCAGCAGATCGATTCGAGCTCGGACCTGGCGATGCGTGAGGTGCCTTCTGTTTATCACGATCCGCAGGACGCAGACACGCTTTCCCACAAGCATAAGTCGCTCAAGTGACGAAAGAAGTGGAGGCTGTCTGCAGGAAATGCTTCGCGAGATGGTGGCACATAGCAAGAGGATGAGGAAAATCCGTCTGCGGCATGCGCTGTGCACCCCCACTTCAACGGCTCCTGATTCGCTGGTGGCAACGTCAGCCCAAGGACAAAGTCACAGTGACGATGCTCAACTCACTGAGGAGCCCCCTGGCGATATTACGGCTAAGATACCAAATGAACGTCATGCGTCGCATAACGTACCACACCTCCAGCTTGGTGACTGGGCATCCGAGATGGAGACTGGAAAGAATGATGTCAGACTCGAGCGACAACCTGATGCCCGCGGCCGACGGATCGTCGGACGGACATCCTGGCTGTGCTGATCAGTAATATGCACGGTGGGGCTGACAGGGTCGGTCGGTCAGGCGACGTGGCGCATACTGGCTTAAATGACTGCAGGATACGTCATCGCAATATCCAATCGCCCAGGTGTATCGAATACGTACAGTGTCAAAGGCATTAGTCCCGCGATCAAAAGCCAGCTGTTGAAGGACATTATATCGTGTTTCTTCAAGAGGTACGGCCTATTCTTTGCCTGGATGTTTATGGATGTGCGTCTTACGTCAACCCAACTTCTGACGGCGGTAGTGGTTCGGCCACATTACTACGCAATGGCATCGAACCAACGGATATTCAGTATTTGCCATCAGCGAGAGGCATTGCGCTCACGATTGGCACAGTCCGCCTTATGAATCTGTATGCTGCGTCTGGTACTGAGAAGCGTCGAGAGCGAACACTATTACTCCACTGAGGTAGCGTCATTGTTTCAAGGCCCTGCAAAGCACTTCATGGTGGGCAGGGACTTAAACAGCGTCTTACACCCTGAGGATCAGATCCCTCACCATGTCCCACGTCCAGCCCTTCAAGCTATGGTCCGGAATCTCGCTTTGCATGATACACGGACACTCACCCATGGTGACCGACGCAGATAAACACACTTCACCAACCACTCGGCCATCAGGATGGACAGGATTTACGTCTCTCGAGGTCTTTGGGCAGCGACTCTTGGTGCCGAGCTGTAGCCCACTGCATTCACCGACCATAAGGCCTTCATCTGCTCTGTGACTCTGCCATGACAACAGAACTGTAGTAGATGACCTTGGACACTTAAAGTCAGCATTCTCCGGTAAGAGGCTTGCCGTGTATCCGTCGCTACTACCTGGCACAAATGTGAGCGACGGTGTCATACCTATGATCCCATGACACAATGGAGGACATACTGCACTAAACCAGCTCTTCGCCGCACGCTCATGGCGTACGGATGAGACAGTGCGCTTTGGCTCTGATCGACCTCTGAGTTTTACTACAGGGCTTTGCGAGAATTAGCGTCGCAACAACCTGCGCCAGAGCGCCAAATGGCCGTCCACCAGACACAGGCACGGCTTCTGCAGATCACGGCTGACAGATTGGATGGCAGGCGGGTTCGAGCGAGAGTGCAAGATTCCATCCCAGAAGAACTTGCTTCTCTGTATAATGCCAGTTTTGTTTCTCCTGATAACTACCTCCAGTGTAGTTCCTGGCTGGAGATCGAAATGGAGGAGACTGTTTTATCTCCGGAATATTTTACCCAGCAGGACTCCATCATCATTTAACCACACAGTAAAGCTGCATTCCCTCGGGAAAAATTACAGCTTTAGTTTCTCCTTGCTTTCGGCCTTTTGCTGTACCAGCCCAGCAAGGCCAGTTTGGATGATGTTAAAAGGCCAGATCAGTCAATCATCCAGACTGTTGCCCCTACATCTACTGAAAAGGCTGCAGCCCTCTTCAAGAACCACACGTTTGTCTGGCCTCTCAACAGATACTCCTCTTTTGTGGTTGCACCTATGGTACAGCTATCTGTATCGCTGAAGCACACAAGCCTCTCCACCAACAGCGAGGTCCATGGTTCATGTACAGACATCAAATAATCCGTATTGAGTGAGAGCAAAAATGGGAATGAGGGGAGAGGAGTAGAGAGGCGTGGCTGAGTGGAGAGGGGAAATTGAGGAGAGGAAGTGAACCATGTCACGATTGAACTTCGAATATGACATTCATAATAGCATCAATTCTAATATGATGCTGGAAGAAAGTGCTGACAGATGCAGATTCAACGTTTATAGCGACCCCCTACTTAAACAGTCTCGATTCCTACATTTTCTACCTGTACTCCAATGTATGGCTGCTTACCATTGTTTGTTTACAGTAAATGCTACTATCCCACTGTGTTTAAGACAATACATAAATCTTGCTTGCTCATATTTTGCAATAGGCGTTATTATCCCAAGAGAGAAACTGCAGATCACTGTTAAACACCACACAGCAGCTGTTCCAAGTTACTCACTAACTAATACTACATGGAAGTGGCTGGCGCAGAGTGCAGTTGTGAATGCTGTTTGTTGGTCTTTCCACAGGGTCAAACACAAGATCCATGCTGTTCCCAGTTATAAGATTCTCACCACATCTAGATGCACAGATTTTGTTCTGTGTATGCCTTAATTCAGTTAATGGTCTCGATCTGAGATTTTTCGAGCAGCACTCCAACATTTGGGTATTTGCGGTTACTACAGCTGGGAAGAACACCACTTTCGCAGAGAGTTAAGAATAAGGAGGGGTGCAAACAAATAGCTATACGAGTACATCTCTAGACACCTGTCTATCTTGCTGGCAAAGATATAAGAGGCGAATTTTTAAAGTAAGTACCGTTTTGAAATTCCACTGCTGCAGCACTGCTGTAGGCATTTAGGGCATGCATGACGCCGAACGCACACTGTTGGCAAGCCACAGACGCCAATACACAGTCGTTCGGCGTGTTTACGATTGTTTATTCGTATTTGAAATGACTCCTCTGACTGAGAACCCCACCGACTATGAAATACGAGTGATGACGGAAATGAGTGACAGCTTTTAAAGAGTACCATACAAACGTGCAAGGTGAGGAATTAAGTGTGCAACCTTCGGTTGTTACTGACGATTCGGTGCACCAATTTGATGAAAACGTGAGAGAGAACATTTGCTTTACTATTTAGACGTTAGTGGGATTAGTTTTCGTAAGTGCCAAGAATTACACTTTATGAGTAGTAGAGCTACAGGGCTGCAACCCCACTATGCATTGTTGCCAGTTGTATCCAATATGGCAGCGATGACGTCATACAAGATGGCAGCATGTCGACTTGGCAACTGTGCATGATATCACCCAAGATGGCGGCTATGTCGTCATTCAATACGGCTGATTTTGGCGGGAAGTTTGAATTTTGGCAGGAAGATAATTCAATAGGGCTACCTCCACTAACCGAACCACTCCTCCCCTCCAATCCCCCCGAAAATGGCGGGAAGTTCAAATTCTATCAGTATAATGCAACACACCTTTACTAACCTAAGAAAAATGGTGGAAAGATAGGTCAATTGGGCTACTAAACTACTAAACTAAGTTATCCGACCGACACCTCTTCCTATGGGTTGGCGAGAAGTCTGAATTTTGGAGGGGAGATAGGTCAATTCAGCTATCTCTACTAACCTAAGAAAATGGCACGAAAGAAAGGGTACTTGGGCTACCTCCACTAACCTAAGTTACCCGATCTAGGAAATGGCGGGGAGAGGACTCGGCCTGTGCTAGACATAAGTCTTTATTATTTTCCATGCACCAGTCTTTATTTAAATAATATGAGGCACTATCGCCGTCCAGTGTGTTCGCCACGAGGTCCAGAGCGCAACTGACCTAGTACACAGTACTACCACCAGAGGGCACTGTCATCCATTCCATGATATAATCCAAGATGGCGGCCATGACGTCAGCTGATGACACAAGTACCACTATCCAAGGTGGCGAATTTTGGCGGAAAACAGTGTGTTCACCATGAGGTCTGAACCTAGTACACAGTGGTGCCACCAGAGATTGCTGTCGTCCATTCCGTGACATAATCCAAGACGGTTGGGGGAAAATGGTGGGGAAGAGTGTGATCACCACGAGGCATGGCCCTAGTACACACTACTGTCACCAGAGGTCGTTGTCATCCATTCTGTGACATAACACAAGATGACTGGCTGGAGGGGGAAATGACTTTGCCTTCGCTGGGCTGCTGGAGACGGGAAGGAGTGTACTTTATTTATTTTGGAACAATTTATTTAGGGATGGATTTGAGATAGTATATTTATCACACTGATACAAAACACAAAATCTGACATGTGTGGGGTCACACAAACAACTCCTAAATCACCGAAATAATTTCAGTGCAGATATGCAAACTCCTCCTAAATAATGCACTAGACTGATGTGCAGACACCAAATCAACTCGTATACTGTGCAAATAACACATCGCACGGCCTACAGACCCACTCGCAAAATAATGAAACAGACGTGCAAACAACATGCAGACACTGCCAGCCGCCCCCTGTCCATTGGACGTCAAAGGAGGCTATTGCACACGCTCCCAGAAGTCGGGATGAACTGGCACCTCCCGCGAAGTGATGCTCAGGTGCCCACTTGGGTCCCACAAGCTGAGGTGGCGACATCCCTTTCACACTTGCTACCTGAGAAATGCCTCTCGAACTACATGTTTACTAGGCACCATCGCTGATGTGACAGGACAGGAGCAAAGACCTATTTGCAGAGCACGTCAATGCCAGATGCAAGCCAGTGTGACCCATCAATCTTACTCCGCCGCTGACAGCATGTGAAAGTTCTTTGAATGATATACTGACATCACATGTCTACCTAAATAAGCGCGAAGTCTTCCTATGGAACGCGAGCGTGTTTTTACCATTGCTGCATAGCTGCAGTGCGGGTCCAGTGGGAGAAGCGGTCGCCATTGTTTTCTGCAGACGAGACTTTCAAAGTTAAAATTATTTTGCACAGGTCGCTAAATTCCTCTGACAGTTAAACCAGCAAAAGTTTTCTACAGATCATCAAATACATGCTACGCTCGCAAGAATACTGGAAGCCCGGAACATATTTACCAGCGTAACTACAATTAAATATTACGATTGCTGCTATAGTCAACGCCGATCGATGTACAGGTAATGTCTCCTCTTGACAGCAGTGGTTGTGGAACAAATCTCAGTATCTATAAAGCACATAATTTTCCATGTAAGAAATCTCTCTCATACCCTCGTGGTTATTGATTTGCTGGATCTATATGTCCTTCACGCTGGGACATGCCACATATTAAGCCACAGTAACTTTGCAATGCAATATACAGGGTGGTCCATTGATAGTGAGCAGGCCAAATATCTCACAAAATAAGCATCAAACAAAAAAATACAAAGAACGAAAATCGTCTAGCTTGAAGGGGGAAACCAGATGACGCTATGGTTGGCCCGCTAGAAGGTCAAACGGATACCAACTGCGTTTTTTAAAATAGGAACCCCCATTTTTTATTATATATTCATGTAGTACGTAAAGAAATATGAATATTTTAGTTGGACCACTTTATTCGCAGTGTAATAGTCACAAACGTATGTGGTATCACGTAACATTCCGCCAGTGTGGACGGTATTTGCTTCGTGATACATTACCCCTGTTAAAATGGACCGTTTACCAATTGTGGAAGAGATCGGTATCGTGTTGTTGTATGGCTATTGCGATCAACATACGCAACGGGTGTGTGCTATGTATGCTGTTCGGTATCCTGATGACATCATCCAAGTGTCCGGACCGTTCGCCGGATAGTTGCGTTATTTAAGGAAACACGAAGTGTTCAGCCACATGTGACACGTCAACCACGACCTGCAACAAATGATGATGCCCAAGTAGTTGTTTTAGCTGCTGTTGCGGCTAATCCGCAATCAGTAGCAGACAAATTGAGCGAGAATCGGGAATCTCAAAAACGTCGGTGTTGAGAATGCTACATCAAAATCGATTGCACCCGTACCATATTTCTATGCACCATAAATTGCATGGCGACGACTTTGAACGTCGTGTACAGTTCTGCTACTGGGCACAAGAGAAATTACGAGACAATGACAGATTATTTGCACGCGTTCTATTTAGCGACGAAGCGTCGTTCACAAACAGCGGTAACGTAAACCGGCATAATATGGCACTATTGGGCAACGGAAAATCCACGATGGCTGCGACAAGAGGAACATCAGCGACCTTGGCGGGTTAATGTAGGAAGGGTAATTGGCCCCCATTTTATCGATGGCAATCTAAATGGTGCAATGTATCCTGATTTCCGATGTAATGTTCTACCGATGTTACTACAAGATGTTTTACTGCATGACCGAATGGTGATGTACGTCCAACATGATGGATGTCCGGCACATAGCTCGCGTGCGGTTGAATCACTACTGAATAGCATATTTAATAACAGGTGGATTGGTCATCGAAGCACCATACCATGGCCCGCACGTTCACCTGATCTGATGTCCCCGGATTTCTTTCTGTTCGGAAAGTTGAAGGATATTGGATATCGTGATCCACTGACAACGCCCGACAACATGCGTCCGTGAATTGTCAATGCATCTGCGAACATTACGAAAGGCGAACTACTCGCTGTTGAGAGGAATGTCGTTATACGTATTGCTAAATGCATTGAGGTTCACAGACACCATTTTGAGCATTTATTGCATTAATGTGGTATTTAGAGGTAATCACTCTCTAACAGCATGCGTTCTCAGAAATGATAAATTCACAAAGGGTCATGTATCACATTGGAACAACTGAAATAAAATGTTCAAACGTATCTACGTTCTGTATTTTAATTTAAAAACGGTACCTGCTACCAACTGTTTGCCGAAAATTGTGAGCCATATGTTTGTGACTATTACAGCGCCCCTTTATCACAAAGCTAAAAAAGTGGTCCAACTAAAACATTTGTATTTATTTATGTGTTGTTGTTGTTGTGGTCTTTAGTCCTCAGACTGGTTTGATGCAGCTCCCCATGCTACTCTATCCTGTGCAGGCTGCTTCACCTCCCAGGACCTACTGCAACTTACATCCTTCTGAATCTGTTTAGTGTATTCATCTTTTGGTCTCCCTCTACCAGTTTCACCCTCCACGCTGCCCTCCAATACTAAATTGGTGATCCCTTGATGCCTCAGAACATGTCCTACCAACCGATCCCTTCTTCTAGTCAAGTTGTGCCACAAACTCCACTTCTCCCCAATTCTATTCAATATCCCCTTATTAGTTATGTGATCTACCCATCTCATCTTCAGCATTCTTATGTAGCTCCACATTTCGAAAGCTTTTATTCTCTTCTTTTCCAAATAATTTATCGTCCATGTTTCACTTCCATACATGGCCACACTCCATACGAATACTTTCAGAAACGACTTCCTGACACCATCTACATTCTATGGTAACAAATTTCCCTTCTTCAGAAACGCTTTCCTTGTCATCGGCGAACCTCAAAGATTTTATTTCTTCTACATGGATTTTAATACCTACTCCGAATTTTTCTTTTGTTTCTATCACTGCTTGCTCAATATACAGATTGAATAACATGGAGGAGAGGCTACAACCCTGTCTCACTCCCTTCCCAACCACGGCTTCCCTTTCATGTCCCTCGACCCTTATAACTGCCATCTGGTTTCTGTACAAATTGTAAATAGCCTTTCGCTCCCTGTATTTTACCCCTGCCACCTTCAGAATGTGAAAGAGACTATTCCAGTCAACATTGTCAAAAGCGTTATCTAAGTCTACAAAGGCTAGAAACGTAGGTTTGCCTTTCCTTAATCTAGCTTCTAAGATAAGCCGTAGGGTCAATATTCCCTCACGTGTTCCAATATTTCTAGGGAATCCAAACTGATCTTCCCCAAGGTCGGCTTCTACTAGTTTTTCCATTTGTCTGTAAAGAATTCGCGTTAGTATTTTGCAGCTGTGACTTATTAAACTGATAGTTCAGTAATTTTCACATCTGTCAACACCTGCTTTCTTTGGAATTGGAATTATTATGTTCTTCTTGAAGTCTGAGGGTATTTCGCCTGTTTCATACATCTTGCTCACCAGATGGTAGAGTTTTGTCAGGACTGGCTCTCCCAAGGCCGTCAGTAGTTCTAATGGAATGCTGTCTACTCCGGGGGCCTTGTTTCGACTCAGGTCTTTCAGTGCTCTGTCAGACTCTTCATGCAGTATCGTATTTCCCATTTCATCTTCATCTACATCCTCTTCCATTTCCATAATATTGTCCTCAAGCACATCGCCCTTGTATAGACCCTCTATATACTCCTTCCACCTTTCTGCTTTCCCTTCTTTGCTTAGAACTGGGTTTCCATCTGAGCCTTTGATATTCATACAATTGGTTCTCTTTTCTCCAAAGGTCTCTTTAATTTTCCTGTAGGCAATATCTATCTTACCCCTAATGAGATGAGCCTCTATATCCTTACATTTGTCCTCTAGCCATCCCTGCTTGGCCAGTTTGCACTTCCTGTCGATCTCATTTTTGAGAAGTTTGTATTCCTTTTTGCCTACTTCATTTATTGCATATTTATATTTTCTTCTTTCATCAATTAAATTCAATATTTCTTCTGTTACCCAAGGATTTCTTCTAGCCCTCGTCTTTTTACCTACTTGATCCTCTGCTGCCTTCACTACTTCATCCCTCAGAGCTACCCATTCTTCTTCTACTGTATTTCTTTCCCCCATTCCTGTAAATTGTTCCCGTATGCTCTCCCTGAAACTCTGTACAACCTCTGGTTTAGTCTTTACGTACTACGCGATTATGTAATAAAAATGGGGATTCCTATTGAAAAAAAACGCAGTTGATATCCGTTTGACCTATGGCAGCGCCATCTAGTTTGCCAACCATAGCGCCATCTGGTTAGCCCCTTGAAGCTAGAGAAGTTTCGTTCTTTGTAGTTTTTTTCTTTTGACGCTTATATCGTGAGATATTTGGCCTGGTCACGATCGATAGATTACCCTGTATACATATTTTGCACAAACAGTACAGTTATCTTTTATGTTTGCACAGCACCGGAAAAACTATGGGATGTCTACACTCACACCTGCTGTATGTCTCGAATCTCCTCCTAGGAAATTATCTGACAATGTCTTACAATCAACGTTTCTGGCAGGTGCTGCATCTTGCCAAGATTCTCTCAAACAAGTGTTTGGAGGACAGGCGTAAGGCACTATGTGTGATAATGAAAGCCGCACCCACAGATGTAATGCTTGGGAAGACATCAACGACGTGGGTTTGTGCACTGGAATCATCATCACTATCCCCGCCTGGGATCAACCGAGTGGTCTAAGGCGCTGCAGTCATACACTTTGCAGCTGGTCCTGGCGGAGGTTCGAATCCTCCCTCAGGCGTGTGTGTGTGTGTGTGTGTGTTTGTCCTTAGGATGATTTGGGTTAAGTAGCATGTAAGCTTAGGGACTGATGCCCATAGCAGTTTAGTCCCATAAGATTTTCACACACATTTGAACTGTAAGTAGGCTGTTTATGTTTTTTTTATTGGTAACGCCAACGCCACGTAGCGCTCTGTAAGAAAATCACTGGCTGTGCTGTGTGCAGTCTGTGGCTGGTTTGCATTGTTGTCTGCCATTGTAGTGTTGGGCAGCGGCAGCTGGATGCTAACAGCACGTAACCTTGCGCAGTTGGAGGTGAGCCGCCAGCAGTGGTGGACGTGGGGAGAGAGATGGCGGAGTTTTGAAATTTGTAAGACTGGATGTTGTGAACTATCATATATATTATGACTATTAAGGTAAATACACTGTTTGTTCTCTATTAAAATCTTTCATTTGCTAACTGTACCTATCAGTAGTTAGTGCCTTCCATAGTTAGAATCTTTTATTTAGCTGGCAGTAGTGGTGCTCGCAGTATTGCAGTAGTTCGAGTAACCAAGATTTTTGTGAGGTAAGTGATATGTGAAACGTATAGGTTAATGTTAGTCAGGGCCATTCTCTTGTAGGGATTATTGAAAGTCAGATTGCGTTGCGCTAAAAATATTGTGTGTCAGTTTAAGCACAGTCATTTATAAATTGTTCCAAGGGGACGTTTCATATGTCGACCCTTAGCCGAGGATACCTCACTGGAATCTTCTGATTTTTTCCTTGTAGTTTGTGTAATTTGTGTAGCTTTTGTTTATTGCTAGCGCGTAATCATAGAGAGAATTTCCTTTGTAGTTGCAGTCTTTCATTGTTGTACAGTAAAATAGTTGTGGAATGCATGTAGTTTTGCACGAAGTATTTCGCAGCTGCGCTTGCAATTAACTAGATATTATTTTCAGTGCTATGTTAATGTGTTCTCTTATTTTTGTTCTTCAAATTGTGTTTTTCTGTGTTGTCGTGTGAAAAATTGTGACAATAATGGCGTGTGAAAAACGTAACACTAGGCTCCAAAGTAAACTGAGAAATGACAGTGAAGACGAAAGCAGTGTGTTAGCGTCACCATGTAATGAATTCACTAACGTTCAAAGTAGTAATTTGGTAATAGCGCATAGGGAAATGGAGCGGGCTGCAAATAATGGTGTAGGCAGTGAAACAATTAGTGAACAGGGAAGCATTATCGATCGATCGGTCGGCAACAGCTCGCCTCAGGATTCCGAAATGACAGGACACAATCTGGCAAATACTGTAGATTAAGATTTTGCGTCCTCACCGTTTTCTCAAATAAATCAAGACACATTTTCGGCTTTTCAAAATGCGAATATTGCCGGTTCAAATGCACTGCCGAAAAGCACTGAGGAACATGTTTCAGACACCAGTGCACTGTTATTACAGTTAATGCAACAAATGGGACAAAAGCTTCAAAAGTTAGACACAATGGAACAAAATCTTCAAAAGTTGGACACAATGGAACAACACCAGAGACAAACACAGCAACAGTTAGGCACAATGGAACAACACCAGAGACAAACACAGCAAAAGCTTCAAAAGTTAGACACAATGGAACAAAATCTTCGGAAGTTAGACACCACACTTGAACAAACACGTGAAGATTAACTACTGAGTTACATAACATTGAATCGAAATGTCAAAAAATCTGTAATGACGTAAAAACACAAATTTGAGCATTTTCAACCTATTGTTTCGCGGCATGAAAATGCATTACAGAATCACGAATCAGCCATAAGAGAATTGCAAACTATTGTTCATGAAAATCATGAGATCTTGCAAGCTAAAACTGACTCAGTTGCATCTACCGATTCGGTTTTGCAACTTGCAAAAACTCAGGAAAACTTAAAGGATACAGTAGGTACTCTGAAAATTGGTTAAGAAAGACACATGGAGGAAATCAGCTCATTATCAGAGAAAGTAGTTGAACTTTCGGATCAGCTAAATAATTTATCTACGAAGGTAGATGATAATCTGAATGACGCAAAACCGGTAGTCTTTAATGACACAGAAGAGTTCGAACAAATTAGGAAATTCAAACAAAATCAGAATCAAATTAATACGCAACACCAAAGAGAAATCCGGGAAGTACAAGATCACCTGACACAGGTAATACAAGAATTACGTATTTCAGAGGACATTCGCGCTCCATTACGGGAAGAGGGACATAGAAATACGGAACAGCCACAAAATAATAACACAAGGCACTTCTAAAATAATGAAAGAAATTGGCAAGGTACACCGAATTTTGAGATGAAACCGCCGAAACGATGTAACAATGACCGACATGCGACTCGCCGACATGATGATTTTGACTATAAGCAGTTCATTACTACACGTAAATTCAAAACATTTAAGAATTCTGGCAACGACATTCATCCACAAGCGTGGCTCCATCAATTCTCTCATTGGTTTCCTCCTAACTGGTCATTAGAGCACAGATTAGAATTTATGTGTGGCTACTTAGAGAATGAACCAGCTGTAAGAATGCGATCGTTCATTCACGATTGTCACAGTGAAGGAGAATTTTATGATGCCTTCCTCTCAGCATATTGGTTTCAAGCTACACAAGACCGAGTAAAACATAGCATCATTATGATGAAACATTTCGAACAATCTGAATTTTCAAGTCTTCTGAAATATTTTGAAGACATGTTACACAAGAATCAGTATCTTTCAAACCCATACAGCCCCTCAGAACTCATCCGCATTTGCTTAATCAAATTACCTGAACATTTACGACAGATTATTTTAGCAGGACGATGCAAAGACGACATTGAAACTTTTCAGGGACTGTTACAAGTTCTGGAAATTGACACTGACAATCGCGGAACGCGAAAACAGGAACACAACCATTAAAGGTCACATCCGTCGCAATTCCGCGACGAAAGAAACAATAACTGGACACGACTAGGCTATTCTTACAACGCAAATCGTGAACAAAACAGACACCACCCATATGACAACCACTGGAAGAGTAATAATAGTTACAGAGAAAGATCGCATTTCCGTAGTAATGAATGTGACAGAGATAACCATAGAAACAGACAATATGGAAACAAACACAATTATTATCAAGGGAGACAGAATAACTTCAGACGCAACGGTCCAGCGCGCAGTTACAATTCAGGGAGAAATTCTCCACCACATGACCGACAAACAAGAAACTATGTAAACTACCGACAAAACGACAGACCTGAATTCCATCAGAACTGGTGAGCTTCAAACAGGGCAGGGCCTTCTCGTCAAGGTGAATTTGTGGAAGTTAGGTCTCCTAATCCCAATAACGGCGCGCGCCAACAAAGAGACAGACAATGACTCGCACCACAGACAGCCACGTGCGCCGGCTGGCTCAGAGAAAAGTAACATAGACGCTAACCTTGAGAAAAAATCCAGTATTCTTTACCGACGTATACCGCATTGCGTTCAAGTTGAAACTCCGAGTACTATGAAGAGTAAAAGATTGCACCATATTTCACATGTAAAACCGTTTATTGAAATATAATCTGCTTTTTAACTTTGTCTTTGCCATAAAACATTTCACTTCACATTTCTAGTATGCTTTGTCACACTGAGAAACTGTTAACATGCAACAATGTTTTGAAGTTAACTATCCAATCTAGAACCTAGGAAACATTTTTAAACAGAAATTACGAATGCATTGTTATAGTGAACAGACGACACATTGTTGTTATTTGTACATTCTTGCTTGTTAGTTGCACGATTACGTAACGACTATAAGGCTTACATACTTAGAACATATACTGTTAATGAGATTTTAATGCAACATTTTGGTTTAGTTGAAAAGACATTCTTTATTTGAAGTACTTTCTGTGAGATTAAAGATGACTTAGCATTTGGTTTCTTTGATAGCTACACTATTATATCACGACGCTACTAATGTGTGACACAATTTACATTGTGCTTTTGCGGTGTATCTGTTTTATATCTGCACAGTTTTTCTGAATTCTTCTGGAAAGGAAAACATGTTTTAGTAGTAACTTTGTGGTATAGGTACAATGAGACTGCCTTTTCTGTAGTACAACAATACGTTACAGTACAGTACTTACTTCATCACAGCAATAAGCGTAGTAACTACGATATCTATACGCAAAGCATTTCACTTTTTTTTTTATCATGACTTCTGCAGAACATAGCTTTCGGAGGACGATAACTGCGACACTTCCACAGAGATTATCTTACAACAAGACGCACATTTTAGCGCTACAGTACACGTATTTGAGTGATTAATTTTGTACTTAAAACATTTATTTTTAAAGATATTTGAAGTACAATGATACAAATGTTTTCCGTGATACATTTCATTCCATTGCTGTAATCTGTAACACCTGAGGATATAATTACATTAATCCTCCAGGGGGGGGGGGGGGGGGTACACGCTTACTTTGTGTACCATGTGTATGGCAAGCACAAGGAGCCCTAGCTAATATGGTATTTGCTTATACAACTTTACACATTGGTACCATATTTCTCTAACACAGAATTACACAGCTATCTGATTATTTGACAGAGAAACAAACATCTTTTTACTATGTCAGTGACACATGTTTAAGCAATTACGCAGGTGGATAACTTCACACTTATGAAATTGTATTTTGTCTGTACTGTGTGAACCCTTCATATTTTTCGGAACCATTGTGATACTATGAGAACTTTGAATGACGTATTTGGTATGGAATCATGATTTTTAAAGTACGTTTGAGGTAGATGACACCTTTGACATGAGCAGAGAATTTTTTTTAGGTTTTGAAATTATTGCAGAAAGCTATGACGTTTTTGAGATATGACTGAGGTGTTATAATGTTATTATTACGACGACGATGTGAATTATGCTGCTGAGGTATGTTTAAGCTGATGCTATATGAGTTATTTGATTATGCTACATATCTGTTATGATGAAATATTGAAGAAGTGTCGACGAATAAGGTAAGGACTAATGAGTAGTGCTTAGGGACTCTGGTTTGTGAAAAAGGTTGTTGGAAATCAAGAATCGTACTTTAAGAGTTATGAAATGTATGTAAATGTGTGAATGTATTACAATGCCGACGAAAATTTTTTTGGACACTGTTGTATCAAAAAGATTTTATTTTCTACACATTTGTAACGCAAATTCTCAACCTGTGAAAATATTTTTATATGAGACTGCCACTGTAGCGGAAACTGGTGTCGTAAATATTTCGGTAAGAAAGTTAAGTGACCACCTGCACGTAATGAGTCGTGGGCACCCAGCTGGGTGACAGCCACCTGGAAACAAGCAATTAGTGTGTGCCTTTCAGAGGCACAGGTAAAAAAGGGTCTCATTATCCTCGCTATTGACATTTCTTTGTAGAAAGCGTCGCAAATACGACACGCTCAAACTTGAAAACATATGATGATACTATGGAGCTCTTAATTTATGATATTTACTAAAATGCCTAATGAAACGATGAGAAATATTACACGGCTATTGTCTTGCTAGTTGAGAGAAATGCCATATGGATTGCTTTATATATTTATTTAATCATTTTGTTTAATATCTAGTTTCTTGTTGCAACGCAGCATTGTTTAAATTAAAATGTAATACATGTACTAATATAACTACTTTCTGTCTACAGACCCAGTAAAGAATCATTTTATGATGTACTTCCTTAGAAAAGAGAGCACAAATAGATATTTCCCTTCACAGGACTTACAAAAATAATTTTTTTTTATGATTTGGTAACTTATCTTCTAGCGTATGTTCTAGTGATGGCAACACTCTAGTGTTAAGATGTGACATAGGTATTACACATTTTTACTGTAATATTTTTTCTGTTTCAGCTTTGTCATGTTTAGACATAAATTATTACATTTATTGCTGCTCGCTATGCTTACTTGCATTTTTTGTCATTGCTGTTTGTATTAATTGTTTTGTGCCGCTGCTTTGCCTCGTCCCTTAGTTTAGCATCTGAGCTCAGTAGATTTAAGTTAGCTTAAGAGGGGGTAGACTATATAAGAAACTAACAATGATGATTTGGAAGAAATGCATTGAGAAGCTATAAGAAAATGGTTTGGCTATAAGAAATGGTCTGGCCAAAAAAGTAGTGTACAGTGGAGAAAAACTATTTTTGAAAGAGGATGTGAGCAAAATACAGAAAGCATGCTTGGATAGGATATTTTTGGTGGAAACAAATGTTGAGATATGACGAAAGATCTACAGAATGAAGTTTTGGGTTATACTGCAGTCCCAAACGTTACACTGAAAACAAACCCTGTCCTTTCCTTTTGTGTTATCCCACTAGGTGTTTGTGTACCCTTGTGTATTTATGTTCTTCCTGTCTTTATATGTTCATCTGATAAGACTTATGTTGTAGAATTTTCTAATATTCAGCTACATTCACTATGATGAGGAATACTGTTATCCTCAAATATAATTTGAATTAATAATATGTCATTTTCTTTGTAAATATGTTTAGAAATTATTTATTCTGTTCTGTTTTAATGCTCATGTGTGAAGTTGATGTTTCAAAACTTATTCTGATCTTTTATGTATGTACTTATGTCGTAATTTTTGTAACACTGATGTATTTGCTATTTCGATTCTTTTGTAAATCCTATATTACTGCAAATGTTATCTGTATTGTTATGTTCTTTAAAGATGTATTTTTTACCTTTGTCATTGCATTCTTATGTTATAAAATTGTAATTGACACCAGTTCATCAAATTAAGTAACTTGTAAATTACATTTCACTGCACACGTTTCTGTTGGTCATAGTATATGGACAATATGTGAGAAGTAGGGACTGATAGTGTTTGCACGTGTGTTAATAATTCAGTAAGGGACTGGATAACAGCATTGCTGATTGTAAGGACATCTCAAAAACAATTTTTGTGAGTGCACAAGTGGTGGTTATGGACTTGCTATATTATCCGCAAGACTCTTCAATGGTGATTGTGCACCTGCACAGTCAAACAGATGGCTGCTGGCCATCTCTACAAGGACTACAGTGGGTCTGCACCTTTGATGACCCACCAATACCATTATTTCTACAAGGTCTACAGTGGGTCTGCACCTCTGGTGGCCCACCAATACCTTAATCTCTATCAGGACTACAGTGGGTCTGCTCTGTGATGACCTACCTACCGATAGTCTTCAACATCGACTGACTCTGCTGTGGCCCATTACCTGTCTGCATGTCAAGAGTCAGCACTGCCTTTCTGTTGGAAGGAAAACACTTCCTCAAGACTGCATGGAAATCCACTACTTCCGTGTGCATTTTCTTTTACTGCTCAGACTTTGAGAAAAACACTGCAATTTTACTTTGATGAATGATCAGGACTGTCTTTATGGACTGTGAGAAAATTTTAGCTTTTGACCAACATTGTATCGATAAGTGTGTGCATTTCATTTCTTTGTTATTGTAATTATGAAAAATTTTATCAAATCATTATTGGCCACTGCCCAAAACAATTTGTAAAATTTTTTTGTGGGGAGCATGGGGGCTATGTAAGTAGGCTGTTTAGGTTTTTTTATTGGTAACGCCAACGCCACGTAGCGCTCTGTAAGAAAATCACTGGCTGTGCTGTGTGCAGTCTGTGGCTGGTTTGCATTGTTGTCTGCCATTGTAGTGTTGGGCAGCGGCAGCTGGATGCTAACAGCGCGTAGCGTTGCGCAGTTGGAGGTGAGCCACCAGCAGTGGTGGACGTGGGGAGAGAGATGGCGGAGTTTTGAAATTTGTAAGACTGGATGTCATGAACTATCATATATATTATGACTATTAAGGTAAATACACTGTTTGTTCTCTATTAAAATCTTTCATTTGCTAACAATACCTATCAGTAGTTAGTGCCTTCCGTAGTTAGAATCTTTTATTTAGCTGGCAGTAGTGGTGCTCGCTGTATTGCAGTAGTTCTAGTAACCAAGATTTTTGTGAGGTAAGTGATATGTGAAACGTATAGGTTAATGTTAGTCAGGGTAATTGTTTCGTAGGGATTTTTGGAAGTCAGATTGCGTTGGGCTAAAAATATTGTGTGTCAGTTTAAGCACAGTCTTGTATAATTTTTCTAAGGCGACGTTTCAGAACAACACATCATCACTATCGACACAACAGAGAAAATGTGAATTCGTTCTTCCTTGAGGTCCTAACGTGGCACCCCATCCATCACATGTTACCCTTCCTGCTTTCATCATACACAAACATTCTCACCGCTATGTAGAGACTCCTATATACCAGCACAAAGGATGTCTTGTGAATGAATGGGGGATTATGATTGGCTCTTATCGAATTTACCCGCCGAATTACTGATGCCGTCCATGTGGAAGCACCAGGCGAGACTATCAGTGGGAAAAAGCTATTTAAAACTGATTGCCATTTTGCACCAACTACCAAACCTCGAAAAGTGTCATACATATTGTCAAATACGGAAAGACTCTTACTCAATTACACTGCTCTCCCGCTGAGGACAGGTGCTTGAACATTAGAGCGTGAAACCCATCTCCAACCCAGCAATATATCACTGCATACTGTGTCGATGTAGTAAACATACAATTCGTATCCTGTGCCATGCAAAATCAGGCCTATTACAAGATTCGTACATATACCACGGAGACAGACCTGTATGTACCCCTCACAGCACTAGATATTTCCCTGCGAGGTCAGCAGTCATCCAGTACCCCCCCCCCCCCCCCAGCACAAACACGTTACTGTTTCTGGTCGGGACCTGCTTGCTTGCTTGCTTTTCTACACCTATCTCCAGACTCTGGGATCACAAGCATAAATATATTTTCACATGATTTGCACACAGCAGTATCCCACAGGTCCCTAGCGTAACATAATTCCAAAGATATAGACTGGAAAATATTTCTCTACAAACCCCAAACTTTAGCAAGGTGGAGCGTGCTCTACACCACTGAGTAACTAGAAACTTATCCCGTCTGCTAAGACCTTTCTGTGAGTTGTCGAACCAAACAGAGGAAATAGATATTTCCACGCATTAATACCAATGTCCATGATGCAAGAGATTACAAATAACCTTGTAATTTACAAAGTCAAATAAGGTGTTTCTCATATCTAGGGAACTGGCTAACACATCTTCCACCTGTTAGATGCACACACCACAATCGCTATTCTCTCAACTAAATAAAGATGGAGAATATGAAGCAACTGTCAAAAAATGGTTCAAATGTCTCTGAGCGCTATGGGACTTAACATCTATGGCCATCAGTCCACTAGAACTTAGAACTACTTAAACCTAACTAACCTAAGGACATCACACAACTTCCAGCCATCACGAGACAGACAAAATCCCTGACCCCGCCGGGAGTCGAACCTGGGAACCCGGCCGTGGGAAGCAAGAACGCTACCGCACGACCACGAGATGCGGGCTAAGCAATTGTCAGTATGACAATTTAATTGGGAGGGAATAATGGCCCATCGCAAAAACATGTCCATATTGACTCGTTTCAAATTGCCACTTGATCACGAAAGTTGTCCAACACATACTAAGTATTAGTTCGCTATTTGACTGTCTCCATTCAGACGGCCTCTGCCGTTCACTGGAAACATGAATCATTCCCACCACAGGCCATGTATAGATGGAATCATCCTACGAAATCAGTCACATATATATTTGATTGCTATACTTACAATTACATGTTACGATTGCAGTTTCAGTTGAACGACATTCGACAATGAGCGAAATATCGGAAATACACCCTGTTGATGGTTGTGGCTCTGGAAATAGAAATATCTGTACCATTCTTATGACTTGACATACTCTTCCCTCTGCTATCACAGTATCCCACGTCAAATCCATACCTTCCTCTTTGCACATGTCTGACCACAACACATAGTTTATAAGCCTGATGCTCAACGCAGACCTATCATGCATCCTTTACTACTACTAAGTATAATACTTCTCCAATAATTGATTGCCCACAATACAAAATAATACTGAGACAAGATCAGCGATGTCTCATACGTTTTTCTTACGAGTGGTACCACTCTGTCTTAGAAAGGGGCTCAAAGGGCTCTGAGCGCTATGGGACTTACCTTCTGAGGTCATCAGTCCCCTAGAACTTAGAACTACTTAAACCTAACTAACCTCACATACATCCATGTCCGAGGCAGGATTCGAACCTGCGACCATAGCGGTAGCGCGGTTCCAGACTGAAGCGCCTAGAACTGCTCAGCCACACTGGCCGGCTGTCTTAGAAAGATAAGCGTAATCAGCCAGATGTTAAAAAACCGGATCACAACGAGTAATGTATGTTACTGTCACAAGCGGTCTTGGTTCTACAGGTGCACACTAGTATCCATGTTAAAAACTATACTTGCTTTATAAATCTAGGTAAAACATTACCTCTGAATGAGGTGGTTTTTGTATGAAGACAAATACCAAGACCGTGATTGCTGCAGTGTATACTATTAGACCAGCAGTGTGACTACACATAGCCCACAATGCAACCTCGTGATAAAATAGCTGAATTTTGAAAGTGACTCTCCTAAAGAATATGGTATGTAACCATTATTTACAACTCCCTTCACATTGCTAGATATTTCTCCAGTATGTGTAAGGTATTCTGTCTCGATACCATGCCAGAGCTTCTGCGATATATCCACTAAGTTATAGGTGATGATTGACTGTGAAGGATCACAAAGAGTAGTAGATGGTGTGCTCATTGAGGTCATAAGAAATGTACACTAGCTATTCAGCTGTCTAGTGTTACGCTATCCGCTAGAAATAATGTCTATGATTTGGAATCAAGTCCTCCCATTCAACCACATACCTGCGTTGGGTCACAGCCACAAGTGAATCATACATCTGGCACTCGCATATCTCGAAACGAGTCACCTTTCTCGAACCTGTGTGCTACAGTAAAAATCCGACGTGGTTTTAGTCAGCCCTTATGCATCTTGCGACTGTCCCCATTTCTGCAGCTTTGCACATGTGATCGCTCCAATTTAAGTCGGAACTGAGCAGAAGTCGGAGAAAACCATATCCACCACCTTCTGCAAACCGTCGAGAAACAGAGCGACCTGAGTTAGTGCAACAGGGCCATGGTTTCACCAGTCGGTGGAAAAGGGCGATTTGTGGTGCGCCCCCAAACTACATACATATACTACAGTCCGAAGCAGATCTATCAGCCCAACATGCTACCATCCAACAGAGAAAAAATTACGAACTGTAAAAGCTCTACTAACTTCATCCGATATGGAACTCACCTAGGCCCCATTGCTGGCGCGATGATGCATGGCTGTGGTGTGGGTCCATTGCGGAGAGAGAGATGTTGCAATGCTTCCCAGAACAGCACAGGGTACATTCTTTCTAGCAATCCTAACGAGGCACCCTGTCCATCACTGTATTTCCCTGTTAAATTACTGCTACTGTTGATGTGGAACGATCCTATTAAATATACTGCTTTTGATCCACTGCAGAGGGCAGTTTAAAGTTTCAACACCTGTACTGTAGGAGGATGATCGCATCCCATGGACTACACTGTAAATCGCAAGAGATGCTCCCTGTGGTCATGTCTTGTTGTTTGAGACATTACTTTTTTCTGCTGTAGCACGCTTTGTACATTGCCATAAATTTTGTTTTTCCGCCATAACTTCGAGACCAGTGTCAGGTTCTAAACTGACATTAAGACGTTCTGATCCACGGCCTCTTGCAGAAAACTAGACATCACACAGTGTAAATCATACTGTTACTGCCGCTATCATAACATCCCATACACACTGGACGATTTTAAATAAAAGACAGTTACAACATAAGGAAAGTGGATGAGTTTGGTCGCTTTGTGGAGTTTTTTCAAATTATAGTCTGAATGTGATCCACGAGCTCTACATTTAAACTCATCTGTCAAAGTGACCGAATAGCAGATCATTCTACATTCTGTTTAGACTGATTGATCATATTGCAGGCACGTACACAATCACTGTTTCGGTGCTAGCCACCCCAGAAAGTATTGTCCCCCCACCAAAACTGTTTCTCCAACTCAAACAAGCGATGTCAGTCAGTCATTATGTGGTAACCAACAGCATGCCAGTGGACAGATGGGATGGAAAAGACACCATCGATGTACTCTAATAATAAGCATTACTTGTGATAGCGTGAACAATTTTAGCAATTTTATAGTAATTTCAGCACTGACCAGTGATGTGACAGTATGTTTCCAAATTTCAGTATCATAGCTACATCACCCCTTCTCCACTTTGCGAGTATCATTGCGAATGTGGATAGATGACTGTGCAGTACATCCAGTCATTTTTAATTCTCGAACACATACACCACCGAAGTATATCAGACAGCACTCTACATATTTCTATCTCGAGCCTAGTGCTTAATTTACGATCTATCTCTCTGCATATGGGAGCCAAATGGTTCAAATGGCTCTGAGCACTATGGGATTCAACTGCTGTGGTCATCAGTCCCCTAGAACTTAGAACTACTTAAACCTAACTAACCTAAGGACATCACACACATCCATGCCCGAGGCAGGATTCGAACCTGCGACTGTAGCGGTCCCATGGTTCCGAACTGCGCGCCTAGAACCGCAAGACCACCGCGGTCGGCTATGGGAGCCACAGAGCATTCTCACTATCTTATGGAAAAATTAGAGAGTGAAAGACCCTCCTCACATTCTCATTGACTAACCCGCCCTGCACCACCATTACTGATTTAATCTGAAACCGACCAGAAGTACATTGCTTCATTCCACATCTCCTGAATGAATGGAGCTTGCCGAATCCTCACCCTTCCAAGTCCACAAGATTTCTCGAGTTGCACCCATATCAAGGTGGTTAGCACTCCTTATCGATGTACAGGAATAGATTTGAAAGTGTCGTGATGTAATAGCAGATGGTTAAGAAGAAGAGGAAACGGATGATTTTTATGCATTATGGAGGTCCAGACAGATAGAGTTCAAAGCATTTTTATGTAAATCAACCAAGCTAACAATTTTAAAGTATTATTCTGGAGTTTAGGATCAGTACCTGGAAGGTATTGGTAATAGAGAACATAAGCACAAGCACTCCTAAGGCTACAAAGTTCTGAACTTAAAATGGGCTATGATGTTAGATCGCTTACGTTTCCGAACTATCAGTTGTATGGAATGTAGCGCTGTTAATATTCCAATGTAAGAAATATATTTCAAGCACATGGCATACACCCTTCTTCCTGGTTTCTCTGTGATAAACTATGTTATCGAGCCGTAAAACGAAAAAAACTACTTCCGTAAAACATTCGCCCTGCGTGATAGAAGCACAATATAGCTTTCGGAGATGTATTGCGTCCACTTTTCACATTTGATCACGGTTCAGAAATTATGATATGCATGCATCAGCCCTATATAAAATGATCATTAGTAACGAGTCTACCTCTTACAAGGAAACAGATAAACGCATAGCAGCAGCATCCGACATGTGAAAATTACAAGCCATTCCGCCACTACCTCTGTAAACACCACATCTGTCGGACTAATGCATGCATGAGGATTTGCAGCGCCTCACAAGCACTTAGTTATGAAGCTGAAGTCTCGATTTTACACCCAAGATGCGACAGGGGGTGGAGTACATCGCAAAATCAAAGTTCGTTTAGAGGAATGTATCACGTTTAAACACATGAGATGGAAGTCCTCTGGTGACCAACAGGTTTAACATTAACGATCGCAAGTAGACAGTGCTTTAAATGACATACAGAACACATGGCTGTGTATGAGTCAAATGCTGGCTCTGTTACGTGGCTGACGCATCCTGATACAACAGTGGAAAAACTGACATGCAACATCTTCTCCCTCTCTAGAATGCATCATTGGTCTACCATTAACTCATACCTCGTTACAGCTCCATCTCAATCGATCACACTCTGTTATCCTTTAACGCAAGTGCAAGTAGGTTTAGAGGCGGATGGTTCTATGTCTTCCAAAAGAGTGTCAAATACAGTAGTCAACTTGCGTGTATCACTGGTATCTCAATAGACATACAGTATAATACTACCTCAACAGAGAAAAAATTGACTGCTTCCCTGATTCCCTTCGTTTCCATGTCGACGTTTCCTCAGATTCCTCTTGCTACCGCATACCCGCCTCCATGTACAAATTGTTTTGTGTGAGCCAGAAGATAAGCAAGTACCTCCTCAATTTCCCTGCGTTTCGGTGTATATTCGGTCAATTCATACCTATTCATTGTCATTTTTTGCAGTTCTATCGATTTAGTTATGTCAGTTCTATCCATGTTATCATGACATAACCTATAGTTCTAAAACTGCTTGTAAGTGCAACACAGCTCCCAACACCTAGCCCAAATGCATTGATTGGGAGGTGTATTATAGCACTGTACTCGATTGTGTCCAGTCATCTCCACATTTGGAGAACGTTTGCTCTGTTTTGTGTATGTCTGTGTATATGCTTGTGTTGCAGACGGCTCCCAGGACCAGCAGTACACCTGAGTTGGCATTCAAGTGTTGATCCACCGCGCATTATATTCGGCCATTTTCCGGGGGAGGGGAGGGGAAGGGGGTTAGGTTAGTGTACGTAGCCCAATTGACCTATCTTCCTGCCAAAATTCAAACTTCCCACCAAAATCAGCCATCTTGAATGACATCAACTTAGGTGACATCATGTGCTGTTGTCAATTCTACACTCCGCCATGTTGACGACATCATCGCCGCCATCTTGGATCCGTCTGGCAACAATGCAGAGTGGGGTGGCACCCCTGTAACTCAACTGCTTTTATGCATTTGTTACAGAATGTTTAAATTGCCGAAAGTTATGCTCACACTAGGTACTTTTGCTGACTGAGTTGAACAAAAGAAAACGTTTAGCCAGTTCTCCGACTTTCTTAAAGAGGTGCACTGAGGAGAGCGACGATTTTTTAAGCCGAATTGTCACAGGCGATGAAACATTGGTGGTTTACGTTATACCCTGGGATGGCGGCATTCAGCATCACACAATAAAGTGCAGTTCAAGCAAACATTTTCAGTCCGGAAAATAATGTGTTACTTTTATGGGGCAGGAATGCGATGTTCCTTATGGATTTTTTGCCTCTTGGTGATCAACATAAAGACTGCGACTTGTTGTGAGACCTTAATAAAACTGCGTCTCTTAATCCAAAACAGAAGACATGTCATGCTGAGTAAGGGGATCGTTTTACTCCATGACAAAGCCCGCCCACGCGCGGCCAACCGAAATTAAGACGTGAACAACTTAATCAAATTGCGTACAGCTTCGATCTAGCACCCAGTGACTGCGATGTGTTCCAGCATTTGAGGAGGCATCTGGCTGGTCAGCGCCACGAAGATGATGAAGAAGTTAAAACGACCGAATTGCAGTGGTTGTCCAGTCACATAGCAGATTTATACAAGGATGGTATCAAAAATATATGTGCTAAGTGACGAAACGTTGGTGGGAATTATGTACAAAAGTAAAGTACAGGCTTTCACGAAAAATGAAACTGCTAAGAAAAGTATACTTGTTTTATTTTTAATTCAAAACAGTACTCACATAAAAACATGTCCCTTGTACCTAAAGGTGTCAGTGAGTCAAGCAGACTTATAAGCTCACTTTTCATCCCTTTATGGCAATTATCTAAGCCATATACTCCAATCTTCATTCACTGATTTCTAAATCCCCATTTCCAGTTTTCCTTTGTTTCCACATACATAATACTTTAAAACTTTAACCAAGTCCCAGCGATACTGATAGCCGTACCGTGGGAACAACCACAATGGAGGGGTGTCTGTTGAGGGTCTAGACAAACGTGTGGTTCCTGAAGAGGGGCAGCAGCCTTTTCAGTAGTTGCAGAGGCAACAGCGTGGATTGACTGATCTGGTCTTGTAACATTAACCAAAACGGCCTTGCAGTGCGAATGGCTGAAAGCAAAGGGAAACTACAGCCGTAATTTATCCCCAGGGCATGCAGTTTTACTGTATGCTTACATGATTATGGCGTCCTCTTGGGTAAAATATTCCGGAGGTAAAATAGTCCCCCATTCGGATCTCCAGGTGGGGACTACTCAGGAGGACGTCGCTATCAGGAGAAAAAAAATGGCATTCTACGGATCGGAGCGTGAAACGTCAGATCCCGTAATCGGGCAGGCACGTTAGAAAATTTAAAAGGGAAATGGATGGGTAAAAGTTTGATATAGTGAGATTTAGTGAAGCTCGGTGGCAGGAGGAACAAGACTTCTGATCCAGTGAATACAGGGTTATAAACACAAAATCAATAGCGGTAATGCAAGTGTAGGTTTAATAATGAATAAGAAAATAGGAGCGCGGATGAGTTAGTGTGAACAGCATAGTGAACGCATTATTGTAGCCAAGATAGACATAAAGCTCACGCCTAGCACAGTAGCAGAAACTTTATATGCCAACTAGCTCAGCAGATGATGAAGAGATTAAATAAGTGTATGGAGCGACTAAAGAAATTATTCAGATAGTGAAGGGAGACGAAAAGTTTATTGTCATGGGGGACTGGAATTCTATTGTAGGAAAAGGAGGAGAAGGATTGTGCGTAAGGAATGAAAGAGGAAGCCGCCTGGTAGAACTTCGCAATAAGCATAACTTAATCATAGCTAAAACTTAATTTAAGAATCATGAAAGAAGGTTGTATACGTGGAAGAGACCTGGAGACACTGGAAGGTTTTAGATAGATTATGTTATGGTAGGACAGAGATTTAGGAACCAGGTATTAAATTGTAAGACATTTCCAGAGGCAGATGTGGACACTGACCACAGTTTATTGGTTACGAACTGTAGGTTAAAACTGAAGAATCTGCCAAGAGGTAGGAATTTAAGGATATGGGACCTGGATTAACTGAAAGAACCAGAGGTTGTAGAGAATTTCAGAGAGAGCATTATGGGACAAATGACAAAAACAGGGGAAAGAAATACAGTAAAAGTAGAATGGGTAGCTTTGACAAATGACGTAGTGAAGGCAGCAGAGGATCAGATAAGTAAAAAAGACGAGGGCTAGTAGAAATTCTTGGGTAACAGAAGAGATATTGAATTTAACTGATGAAAGGAGAAAATATAAAAGGGATACAAGCGTCTCAAGAATGAGATATACAGGATGTGCAAGCTGGCTAAGCAAGAATGGCTGGAGGACAAATGTAAGGATGTCGCGGAATGTATCACTAGGGGTAAAACAGATTGCCGCCTACAGGAAAATTAAACAGTCATTTGGAGAAAAGAGAACCAGCTGCAAGAATATTAAGAGTTTAGATGGAAAACGAGTTCTAAGCAAAGAAGAGAAAGCAGAAAGTTGGAAGGAGTACATGGAAGTTCTATACAAGGGTGATTTCTTGAGGGCAATATTATGAAAATGGATTAGGACGTAGATGAAGATATATGGGAGATATGATGCTGCGAGAACAATCTGACAGAGCACTGAAAGTCGTAAGTCGAAACAAGGCCCCCGGAGTAGACAACATTCCATTTGAACTACTGACACGGTTGGGAGAGTCAGCCATGACAAAGCTCTACCATCTAGTTAGCAAGATGTATGAGACAGGCGAAATACCCTAGCTTCAAGAAGAATATAATAATTCCAATCCCAAAGAAAGCAGGTCTTGAGAGGTATCAAGATTACCGTACTATCAGTTTAATAAGTCACGGTTGCAGAACAGTAACACGAATTCTTTACAGACGAATGGAAAAATGGTAGAATCCGACCTCGGGGAAGAATAGTTTGGATTCCTTAGAAATGCTGGAAAATACGAGGCAATACTGAGCCTACGACTTACCTTAGAAGATATATTAAGGAAAAGCAAGTTATGAGCACTTGTTCATTAGAAGAGTTGTGTTTCAAAATAGCGAATATGAACAGTTGCTCATAGATCTTAAGTTACACGTTTTAGGGCACATGTTTACTGGACTTTTTTTCTTGTTTTAGTCCATACTACCACTTCCTAAAATATGGAACACAAAGAGCTTGCAGTAGAAGAGATTTGGTTCACAGCATCGAAGATCAAGAATTGCTCATAGCTCTTAAGGTATGCGTTTTAGACCCCATGGTTACTTGACCCTTTGTTTCGATTGATTATTCCTGTCATAACCTTGAATATTGATAATCACTTCTGAAACACCCTGTTTACTTCCATTGTAGGTGGCATGGACGTGTATATGCGGGTGCCAGCTGCGTGCTGAGCAGCACGAACTATCGCTGCTAATCGACTTCTGAAAAAAATCCACAGAAAAGGACCGAATGTGAAACTCACTATTAATAGCGGAACTGTGACTGTGAGACCGCGTAGTCAATCTGCTCAGATTTATTTGTATTTCTGGCTGCTTTGCGTGTGAAGTTGTTGTATGAAGTGAGAACTGAGAGTTGTAGGTTCGTTAGTTAAGTAAATGTGGACTTGATGGCAGGTTTAAATGTGTGCTTAAGGAAATGAAGAAGACTTGCTTTCGAATTTTGATCAATTTCTAATGACAGAAGCACCAACATTACCATCCAATATGTATTATGAGATAACTGCAGGACAGCAGGCTACTAGAGTTTACGCAGACTTTGGAACATACGTATAGGCGTCGTTTTTATCAGCGCTGCTTTTCCGAAGTCTAAACAGTATGTACATTTAAAGAGAAAAGGGATGGTGAGCGGACGCCGAACTGAGGTAGGTGGATTTTTGCAATTGAACAGTGCACAGTACGAAGAACGAACTAAAATTTAACTCAACCCTCCGCACCCAGTATATACAGAGAGTCCCAGGACGTTGCGACGAACTTCGAGAGGTTGTAGAGGATGTCTTGCGGAACAAATCGAGGATAGAAACCCATGTCCAGAGACGTCCTCCAACGACGCTACGTAGCGTCGAAGCTATAGGGGCTGTCGCCTACCACTAGGCAACCACTTCGGCAGCAAACGTGACTTCCACGCACACGGACACAGGCGGCATGTCTCACAATGTTGTTGGTTATTCTGTGACCACGACTGACTGCCATGATCGCCAGTTGAGACGGTGGAGCTAGCTGCAGCGTAAGAAGCCCTGTCTCATACGAATGTGATGCTCCATTGCCTTGGTGGATGACAGTTTCGGACACGGCACTGGTTTTCATCTGCAGTTTACTCTTCTCCTGCACACAGAAAAACATTTAAGATTTTAGATGGTTCCAGGACAAAAATAAACTGTGGATGAAAATCCGTGTCTGAAAGGGTCATCCGCCAAGGCAACAGAGCATCGCATTCATAGGAGACGAGGCCTTTCTACGCAGCAGCTAGTTCCATCTTCTCCACTGGCGATCGTGGCATTCAGTCGCTAAGACTAACAAATAACATTGGAAGACGTTCCGCCTACGGTCCATCGGCGTCAAAGAGGTGGTTTAACGGAAGACCCTGGGGACAGTCCCTTCGACGCTCTGTAGCGTGGTTGGATGACGTTTCCGGCATTGGTTCCTATCCTCGATTTGTTCCTCAACGTACTCTTTACAAACCCTCGTAGTTTGTTGCAACTTTTCTGCTACACCCTGCATATAATCACAGTGGTGTATATCTTATGGTGATGAATCAAAATGTTCATATCACTAGATTATAATGGTCAAAAGCAGTGTCTTAATTGTTATAATTATGAGTAGTCCACTTAAGATACAAAACCATTCACGTCAAACGCACACTATTTCACTTACCCACGTGTAGTAGTAAAATGCTGTAATTGGTTTTCGTCTGTCATCTTCAATGTATACCGACAAGCCAGCGAGGAAAGCTGGCCAAAATAATGCGGTTGACCCGTGATAGCCGCCAAGTAAATATCTGAAACAAGAAAATAAGTTTTTAACATCACAAACTGGTAATTAAGCAGTAGAAGACAGTTTTGGCGTATGGTAGATATGCAACCTCCAGAAGCGTCAACGCAAGTAGGAGCTGTAAAGGAGCGCTAGCCATAAAGTTTTAACTATCAAATCGAACAAATAATGTGACAAACTAACTGTTTTATTTCAACGTACAATGATGGTACACACTGAAATACTTGCGCCACAGAACCTTGGCACGTCGCTGTAGAAGCACAATGGCTTTGTCAATCGATTAGGAGAAATATCGTCGGGTACTTAGTTTACTGCAGCGGCAGAAATTCTGCAGCTTTGTTAGGCCGAAGGTGATGACTTCTTTGTCTGTCTGTATTTGCCTAGCACAGGTACAACATTTGCGCTACTGCTGAAAACTAATTACCTGACGATATTCCTCTTTATCAATGGACAGCGGCGTTATGTTCTGGCTTTTCTAGTGACTTGTTTCGGTACTGTGCATCGAGGACTGCAGACCCGAGGACGAACGAAAGAATTGAAAGTTCCTGGCAGATTAAAACTGTGTGCCGAACCGAGACTCGAACTCGGGACCTTTGCCTTTCGGGGGTCAGTGCTCCACAAACTGAGCTACTGAAGCACGATTCACGCTCCGTCCTCACAGTTTTACTTTTGCCAGTACCTCGTCTCCTACCTTCCAAACTTTACAGCTCTCCTGCGAACCATGCAGAACTAGCACTCCTGAAAGAAAGGATATGGCGGAGACATGGCTTAGCCACAACCTGGGGGATGTTTCCAAAATGAGATTTTCACTCTGCAGTGGAGTGAACGCTGATATGAAACTTCCTGGCAGAAGTAAAGTTGTGAGGACGGGGCGTGAGTCTTGCTTGGGTAGCTCAGTTGGTAGAGTACTTGCCCGCGGAAGGCAAAGATCCCGAGTTCGAGTCTCGGTCCGGCACACAGTTTTAATCTGCCAGGAAGTTTCATATCAGCGCACACTCCGTTGCAGAGTGAAAATCTAATTCTGGAAACGAAATAATTAATTATATCGCTTAATTGTTTAGATGTGGTAATTAAAACTTTCCGGTTATCCCACTCATGTACCTCAACGAGTCAGAATCTTTCAGGATCATTAATCTTAAGACATTTACTAGCGAGGCGCTAGGAGCCAACAGAGCTTACCATTGTGTACCATCGCATATGAATCAATTAAATGTTATTTACACTACTAGTAGTATATCGGTTGCCTGGCGGAGGGCATGGCGACGAAAGGCGGGTACAGGTGTCGCATTCATACCACGGTTCGTCTCCTTGGCATGCCCACTCTAGCAAGTGGCAACACACAGTCCACAAAAAAAGAGACGCACCACGAAAGAATTATCCGGATGGGACGGAAATCCGTAGAATGTACTCTTACAGACAAAAAAATGATTAGACTTTCACAAAAATTGGACGGTTCATTCAAGAGAAAGAGCTTCAGAAGTTGAGCAAGGTAATTTCGGATTGGTCCACCTATGGCCATTATCCAAGCAGTTACGTATTCGGCTTGACATTGCCTATTGAAATTGTTGGATGTCCCCCTGAGAGATATCGTGCCAGATTCGGTCCAACTGGCAATTTTTTTTTATTTATGTCAATAGTCTTCTGACTCGTTTGATGCAGCCCACTACAAATTCCTATACTCTGCCAACCTTTTCATCTCAGAGTACCATTTGCAACATACATTCTCAGTTATTTGCTGATTGTATTCAAATCTCTGTCATCCTCTACAGTTTTTCTACAGCTCTCTCCTGTACCATAGAAGTAATTCCAGATGTCATATTATCCTGTCCGTTCTTGTTGTAAGTGTTTTCCATGCAAATGTTCCTTTCTTCGTCTATTCTCTGGAGAATCTCCTCACTCCTTCCCTTACCAGTCCACCTAATTTTCAACATTCTTCTGCAGCACCACATCTCAAATGCTTCGCTCTTCTGTGCGTTTTCCCACCGACCGAGTACCATCACTGTACAATGCTTTGCTTCCAAGCGCTAGACTGTTTTTCATGTCCTCCTTGCGCTGTTGTCACGCGTTATTCTGCTATCTACGTATATTGTGATCACCAGTTCCGATGTTAAGTTCTTTGCTGTTCTCATTTCAGCTACTCTTCACTGGTTTCATCTTTCTTCGATTTACTCTCAGTCCATATTCTATGCTCATTACACAGTGCTTTCCCTTCAACACATCCTGTAATTCTTCTTCATTTCCACTGAGCATAGAAATGCCATCAGCTCATCTAATCACTGACGTCCTTTCACCACGAATTTTAAACCTATTCTGTAATCTTTATTTTATTTATTTATTTATTTATTTATTTATGCATTTATTTTACCTGGCAAGATTAGGGCCTTCAGGCCCTCTCTTACACCTAACCAGGCATACTCAGGTTGAACGAGTTACAGTTTCTACTTAACATTAAGGACATATAGCCTATTATGCAGTATTGATGTTAAAGAAAAAAATAGATATTATAACAGTAGTACAATGATAATTATAACAATAAAAATAATTATAACAATCGGTAATAATAATAATAATAATAATAATAGTAATAATAATGATAATAATAATAGTAATAATAGTAATAATAATAATAGTAATAATAATAATAATAATAATGACTATGTATATGAAAGTAAACATACTTTTCTTTTCTGAATGTCAGTCCCATTGTTAGTTGGGAATTTTCTCGTTATGTTCTTGCAGCTTGTGAGTTATTCTCATCGAGCAGAGACATAAGACGATAGAATGGGGTGAAAGAGATATATAAGAGGTAGATAGGTTAGAGGAAGAGAAATAGAACGGTAAAATTCGAAGCTGTGATGGAGAGGAGAAAGAAAGAGATGGGAGGGGCACAAGAATGGTGGTTATACCGTCCCTAATATGTAAGCTTTGAGTTCCCTCTTGAATGTTGAGTAGTTCTGGATAAGACGCAGATCACAGGGGAGCGCGTTCCATAGTCGTATGGCTGAGATGGAGAATGACACGGAGAAAGATTTTGTGTTATGTAAAGGTACAGCCAAGATGATAGACGTATCCGATCTGGTGTTGCGATTGTGGAATGATGATAGGTGTTTAATGTGAGAAGATAAGTATTGGGGGCACCAGTGGCTAAGAAATCGATGAAGTAAGCACATCGTGTGGAGATCGCGTGCCGTATGTGGGCGTATCCAACCTAGCTGGGAGTATGAAGGACTGATATGATCATACAACCGAATATTGCACACGTATCTAACGCAAGCATTCATCACTAGCTCGAGGCATCTAGAATTTTCACTATTTGTGCCGTGTTGAACTACATCGCAGTAGTAAAGATTAGGCAAGACTAGTGTTTGGACTAATTTTTGTTTAACATGGGTTGGAAATATTTTTCTAAACTTTTGAATTGCATGTAGGGAGGAGAGCGATTTCCGGCAAGCTGTGACTGTTTGTTCTTCCCAGTTTAGGTGTTCATCCAAGATTATTCCAAGGTCTTTTACTGTTTTTTGGTATGGTAGTTGGGTACCATTGAGGAGTATTTTAGGGACTGTTTCGCGAAAGTACCGGCTGATTAACTTTGGATGAGATATAAGTATGACCTGGGATTTCTTGGGGTTTAGTTTCAGACCTAGGTTCTGTGCCCATCGAGAAACAGATCTGCGTTCATACTCGCTACTGCGCCAGCAATGTTTTTGGGGCTTGCACTTATGTACAGTTGGATGTCGTCGGCATAAAGATGGTAGTTGCAGGAGTGAATCACTGAAGAAATATCATTAATGTACAGTGAGAAGAGTAGTGGACCAAGGACGGAGCCTTGGGGAACTCCAGAGCGCACGCTTTTCCATGATGACTTTTCCGACCCACAAATGACTTGTTGACTTCTGTTTTTGAGGTAGCTGTCGAACCATTGTATTGCGCTGTTTGAGAAATTCAGCTGTTTCATTTTAATTAGTAATATATCGAAGTCAACTGTGTCAAAAGCCTTGCTAAAGTCAAGCAGTGTTAGGATAGTAGCTTCACGTCTGTCCATAGCATGTTTAATGTCATCAGTTACTTTGATTAATGCGGTTGCTGTACTATGGTGCTTTCGAAAGCCTGACTGATATTCGTCATGGATGTTATGAGTTTTGAGGTAATCCGTCAGTTGTTCATGGACGATGTGCTCTAGGGCTTTAGAAATTGCAGGTAGTATGCTGATCGGCCTGTAGTCACCTGGCGACTTAGGGTTCTCAGTCTTGGGTATAGGCTTAATTAAACTTTGCTTCCACTCAGTAGGATATGTACTACTGACAAGAGACAGGTTGAAGATGTCTGTGATAACTGGAATAATAGTGTCTACGACGTTCTTAATCATGCCAATGCTCACTCCATCATTTCCTACTGCCTCGGAAGAGATTCTCATAATTGCCTTGTGTACTGTGCCGGTAGTGACATGTTTTAGGAAAAACTTGTCTCTCGAGAGATTGATATCTTGGGGCTGGTAATTTGTCGCTGCGTGGCAGTTTGCAGCTGTTGAGAAGAAATCGTTTAATTCTTCTGCAGACGCTTGATAAACAGCGTCAGATCTTCGCTTCCCTATACCGAAACTGCGCAGCTTTTTCCACAGTGCAGCAGGTTTTGATATGCCGCATACGACAGAGCGGGCATGTCTGATTTTGGCATTCCTCACGCTTTGCTTGGTTCTGTTTCGGAGTTTCCTATAAGCTTCGTACGCCTCGGGAGTTGGGTTACGCTTGAAGGCCCTATGTGCAGCATCACGTTTATTCATTCACTGACGTAATGCAGTGGTGAGCCACGGAGCGGGAGATCTCTTTACCTTAACAGTGCGTTGAGGAGCATGTTTATCATACAGTGCAATAATTTTGCGACATAATTGCCGAATTTTTTCGTCTAAAGTCGGTTCCTCGTTTATATCATGCCAAGGGATGTCTGAGCAATCCTTTTGAAGAGCGTCATGGTTAAAAATTTTTAAGTTTCTGTAGGTTACCAGGTGAGATTTTTCTTTGGTAGTATGCATTGAGTAATTGAAAAATATCACGTCATGAGCAGAGAGTCCCGGAGCGGATGTCTGATTGGCGCGGATTATTTTATCTGGTCGCTTTGTTGCTATTATATCTATGATTGTGTGGCTGTGTGGCGTGTGATGAGTTGGGTCCAGTAGTGTTAAACTCATATCATTGGAGTGGAACAGTCGCCTTAGTTTTTCGGCAGAGGGAGATTTTAACTGTAAGTCGGTCACGAGTGAGGACAGGGCAGACTGAAAGGAGGACACGGCACCGACGTTTGGAGGTTTATAGATTACTCCAATTAGCAGTTTCTGATTTGATGTATTTATTTCGAAAAACAAGAACTCTGCTTCTCCTTCGCCCTTTGCATCCGATGTGCATAGCACAGTAGGTGTCAGATCAGAGCGAACATAGGCACCCACACCACCCCCGCGTCGTGTTTCACGATCTGCCCTTAGGAGAGAGTAACCAGCGATTCGGATAGCGTCGGAAGAAATGTTTGGTTTCAACCAAGTTTCAGAGACGAGGATAATGTGGAACAGCGATTGGCAGAACAGGTCACAGAACTCGTCGAAGTGAGCCGTTAGAGACTGCGCGTTCGCGTGGGCCACAAAGAGCCCGCCGCCTGATCCGGTCCGTCCCATTGTGGCCGCCTGTAGGACCGAGCGCGCTCCGTTTACGTGCTGGCCGGAAGAGGGACAAAAGCTGGATTTCGCGGGGGAAGACATATTTACAGGTGTGTCCAAGGTCGTGACTGACTCAAGCGTCTGTGGACTAAAGATGAAAAACACGCTGGAAGTATCGAAGAAGGGAGTCAAAAGAAAGATGGAAAGTGGCAGTAGTAGTTACGAAAAAGATAGTAGTAGTAATAGTGGTAGTGGCGAAGATGGAAATAACAGATATAGAAAGGCGGTTGTAAGGAGATTCCTGTTAATGGAGGATGTTAATTCCCATTTGACTGACAATATGAATATACATGAGCACTTATGATAGACAAATAATGAAACAATATTTTTGTGAAACAATTGACTGATTTTAAATAGAGTACTTACGGTACTTATAGAAATAACGGAGCAGTATTTAAGCTAAAAAAATGAAAAGAAAGAATAAAAAATTAACTTATATTAGACAGATTACAATATGAGACTTTGTGTCTCGCGAGATTTCGCTCAGTCTTTCAGCTCGAACATGTTTGTCACCGTTTTCCTCCCTCCTTCCGTCTTGATTACGATCCTGCCATCCTGGGTCCATACATTTTGAAGGCCAAACTGTGTGATCGCAGCGTTCAAAACTTTTAGTCTTCATTGCTTCTTCGATTTATGGTTTGAACAGCAAGGGCGAGAAACTACAACCCTGTCTTATACCCTTTTTAATCCGAACACATCGCTCTTGGTCTTACAGAATTATTGTTAGCTCTTGGTCCTTGCACATATTTTATATTACCCGTCTTTCCCCATAGCTTATACCTATTCTTCCCAGAATTTCGAACATCTTGCACAGTTTGACATTGTCGAACACTTTTTCCAGGACGACAAATACCGTGATCGTGTCGATTTTTCTTCAGTTTCGCTTCCATTATAAAGCGGAATCTCACAATTGCCTCTATGCGTTCAATGTATTCTTTCCACCTATCCGCTCCCATCTAGAGGCATTTAACAGTGGAATTCCCATTTCAATCTTAACGTTATCATCCTTGCTTTTAATTTCAAAGAATATTGTTTGGACTCTTCTGAATGCTGAGTCAGTCCTGCCGACAATCATTTCTTTCTCGATTTCTTCACAGTTTTCTTGCAACCATTCAGTCTTAGCTTCGTTGCACTTCCCATTTATTTCATTCTTAACAGACTTCTATTTCTGTATTCCTGAATTTTCCTAATCGTGTTTACCTCCTTCTTTCGTCGATTGACTGAAGCGTGTCTTCTGTTCCCATGGTTTCATCATAGTTAACTTCCATCTACCCATGTATTTCCTTCCGGCTTCTGTGATTGCCCTTTTTAGAGATGTCCATTTCTCTTCAACTGAGTTGCCAACAGAACCATTCATTATCACAGTATCTATATCCTCAGGTAAATTCACGCGTACCTCTTCAATGCTTAATAATTTCGTATCCCACTTCTGCACACATTGATTCTGCATGGTTAGTGTCTTAAACCTCAGCCTACTCTTCATCATTACTAAATTGTGATCTAAGCTTATATCTGCCCCTGGATACGCCTTACAATCCAATATCTGATTTCGGAATCTCGGCCTGACCATGATGTAGTCTAATTGAAATCTTCTCGCATCTCCTGGCCTTTCCCACGTATCCCTCTTCCTCATGTGATTCTTGAACAAAGTATTCGCAATAAGTGACCGAAAATTATTGCAGGACTGAGTCTCGTTCCTATCTCATTCTAACTACCAATCCCACGCCTTCCCGTAACCCTTTCTTCTACTTGTTCCCCTACAACTGCATTCCAATCATATATTATTGTTGGATTTTCATCTCCCTTTGCGTACTGAATTACCCAGTCAATATCCTCATACGCTTTTTCTCCATCTTCATCTTTTGCTTGCGACGTCGGCTTGCATACCTGAACTAATGTTGCCGGTGTTGATTTGCTGTCGATTCTGATGAGAACAAGCTTATTACTGAACCATCAATAGTAAGTCACTGTCTGCACTACATTCCTACCCGCAACGATCATGCTCCCGCTATACCATTTTCTCTGTTGATATTACCCTATACTCATCTGACCAGAAACCCTTCTCTTCTTTCCATTTCACTTCACGAAATCACACTATATCTAGATGTAGCCCTAACTTTTCCATCATTTTTTATTTCGTTATCAAGGTCAACTTCTGACATTCCACGTCCCGCATCGTAGAAAATGATCCTTGCGTTGACTATGTCAATATATTTCTCCTAGTCCCAGAGATACGAACGGGTGACTAGTGCGGAATCTTTCGCCAGTGGAGAGACGGACAGATAAACATGACACTTTTGAGTTACAGGTCACATGTCCTGCGGATGCACATTATGTGTCTTTAACGCAGTGATTTCCATCGCCTTCTCCATAGGGCATTATCTTGCTAAAGTGTAAGCCCAGGTTGGCTTGCCATGAAGAGCGACAAAACGTGGCGTAGAATATCGTCGACGTACCGCCTTCCTGTAAGGGTACCGCGTACTACAACAAAAGGGCTTCTGCTATAAAATGAAATGGCACACCATTGCATCACTCCTAGTTGTCGGACTGTACGGCGGAAGGCAGTCAGATCGGTATCCCATCGCTGTCTGGGGTGTCTACAGACACGCCTTCGGCCTGGAATCTCAATGAATGGAGAAGAACCGTCTTCAGTGATGAGTCTCGGTTCGAACTCAGCCCCGATGACCATCAAAGATTTTTCTGGACACGCCCCAGACAACTGTGGGATACCATGTCGCATGTCGGCCGGCATACGGCCCGACAACTAGGAGTGATGATCTGGAGTGCCATTTGTTTTCATAGCAGGATCCCTTTGGTTGCCATCCGCAGTAAGCCTACAGCACCCCATGACGAAAAGCACCGCTTTTATTTGGACCTTCTCGATCTCTTCTGTCAGTCCTATTTGGTAAGGATTCCATATTGGTGAACTAAAAAACTGGTAAACAAAAGTCTTATAAGTCACTTATTTTGTGGATTACATTTCCTTAAGATTCTTCCTACGAATCTCAGTCGGGCTTTCGCTCTCCCTATGCTCATAAATTAAGGATAATGCTGATACATGGCCGGCGGTTTGCGGGTTTGTGGGTTTAAATCAATTTGGGGTATGACTATACGACTGTGGTCGTCGTACGGTGGCGCTGGGAGCAGTCCACATACGCAGAGGTGTGTTGGTGCATGTCAGAGTACGGTGCAGCAAGTAAGTGTGCAGACGTTTTCATACATGCTAATGGTGACTGTGTGTTGAAAATGGCTCAAAGAGCACATATTGATGACGTTCTGAGGGGTAGAATACTAGGGCGACTGGAGGCTGGTCGAAGACGGCAGGTCATAGAACGGGCCCTCCGTGTGCCACAAGGTGTGGTCTCAAGATCATGGCAACGATTCTAGTAGACAGGAAACACGTCCAGGCGCTACAGTACGGGACGTCCACAAAGTACAACACCACAAGAAGACCGATATCTCACCATCAGTCCCCGCAGATGGCCACAGAGTACTGCAGGTAGTCTTACCGCAGCCAGTGGAACAGTTGTCTCTAGACACACAGTCTACAGACGACCAAACAGACATGGTTTATTCGCCCGGGGACCTGCAAGGAGCATTCCACTGACCCCTGGTCACAGAAGAGCCCGTAAAGCCTGGTGCCAAGAACACAGTACATGGTCATTGGAGCAGTGGTCCCACGTTATGTTCATGGACGGGTCCAGGCATAGTCCGAACAGATGATTTAGCTAAACACAAGGAATACTGTAAAATACTAAAAAAAGTAATTCAGACATCTAAACAAATACACTACGAGAAGAAGATAGCAATGTCAGGGAACAAAATAAAAACAATATGGGATATAGTGAAAGAGGAGACTGGTAGAACCAGAAAAGAAAAGGAGCAAATAGCACTAAGGGTAGATGACACATTAGTAACCGATGGGCATAGTGTGGCAAATCTATTTAACAAGAACTTTATGTCCGTTACTGTTAGAATGGTATTGTCAGGATCAGTAAATAATGCCCTTGAATATCTGAATCTAGCCTCTACAAATAGCTTCAGGTACATGAATATGTGACTCACATCACCAAAATAAAATCCTTAAAAACAAAGCATTCTAGTGGTTACGATGAAATATCAACAAAGTTAATTAAGGCATGTTCTTGTGAGTTTAGTACAATTCTAAGTTACTTGTGTAACCAGTCACTTATAACTGGGACATTTCCTGACTGGCTGAAATATGCAGATGTTAAGCCTCTATTCAAGAAAGGGGATAAAGAGATGCCATCAAACTACAGACCGATTTCACTTTTGCCAGCATTCTCAAAAATTTTAGAAAAAGTAACCTACAGGCAGCTTCTCAACCATCTGACCACAATTAACATATGATCAAGAACACAGTTTGGATTTCTGAAGGATTCTGATATAGAAAAGGCTATTTACACCTACAGTGAAAATGTACTTAATTCATTAAACAACAAGTTACAAGCAGCAGGTATTTTCTGTGATTTGTCAAAGACATTCGATTGTGTAAACCACAACATCCTTTTAAATAAATTAGAATTCTATGGTGTCACGGGCAGTGCTGCAAAATGGTTCAAGTCATACCTCGCTAACAGGAAACAAAGGGTGTCAGTGCAAGAGACTAGTGAATTAAGTCATCAGTAATCATCAGAATGGGAAGAAATTACATGTGGTGTCCCACAAGGATTTATCTTAGGGCCATTGCTTTTTCTTGTGTACATTAATGATCTCTCATCAGTTACACTGCCAGAAGCAGAGTTCGTTTTGTTTGCAGATGACACAAGTATTGCAATAAATAGTATGTCGAGTGTAGTTCTAGAAAGATCTGCTAATGATATTTTCATGGATATTAATAAATGGTTTAAAGCCAACACACTGACATTAAACTTCGAAAAGACTCACTATATGCAACTCAGAACCTGTAAGAGGTTTCCACCCAGCATATGCATAAAGTACGAAGAAGAGCAGAGAGAAGAGGTTGACAGTCTTAAATTCCTGGGATTACAACTTGATAATAAATTCAGTTGGGAGGAGCACGCCACAGAACTGCAGAAACTCCTTAACAAATTTGTATTTGCAATTCGAGTGTTAGCAGACATAGGCGACATAAAAGTGAGAAAGCTTGCATACTTTGCCTACTTTCATTCCATAATGTCATATGGTATAATATTTTGGGGTAACTCTTCAAGCCAAACAAAAGTTTTCAGAGTCCAAAAGCGTGTAATACGTATTATTTGTGGAGTAAGCTCACGAACGTCTTGTAGAAACCTCTTCAAAGAACTGGGTATACTAACTACTGCCTCTCAGTATATTTACTCCTTAATGAAATTTGTCCTAAATAATATATCTCTTTTTCCAACAAACAGCTCGGTTCATACATACAATACCAGGCAGGAACAAAAATGATCTGCACAAGGACTTAAAAGCACTTACTTTAGTTCAAAAAGGGGTCCACTACTCAGTAACACTCAACTTCAATAAAATTTTTTGTTACAAATAGAGATCAGTTTAAAAGGAGCCTGAAAGACTTACTAGTGGCCAACTCCTTCTACTCCATTGACGAATTTTTTAATAGAAACAAATGATGTGTTGTATATATTTATACTATTAGTATTGTTATTTCAGCTTAAAAAAATAAAATAAAAAAGGTGACATGTTCCACATCCACGAAGATCTCCTCAACACGGATCTATGGAACGAAAAACTAATCTAATCTAATCTACTCTAATCTAATCTAGGTGATTCTGGCCGGCTTTTCATCTGGCATGAACCAGGGACCAGATACCAACCCCTTAATGTTCTTGAAAGAGACCTGTATGGAGGTCGTTGTTTAATGGTGTGGGGTGGGATTATGATTGGTGCACGTACACCCAAGCATGTCTTTGACGGAGGAACTGAACAGTTCAGGTTTTTCGGGACGTCGTTTTGCACCAGTATGTCCGCCTTTTCAGGGGTGCTGTGGGTCCCACCTCACTCCTGATGGATGATAACGCTCGGTTCCACAGAGCTGTCGTCGTGGATGGGTACCTTGAAACAGAAGATATCAGGCGAATGGAGTGGCCTGCCTGTCCTCCAGACCTAAACCCCATCGAGCACGCCTGGAATGCTCTCGGTCGACGTATCGCTGCACGTATTCAAACCCCTAGGACACTTTTGGAGCTCCGACAGGCACTGGTGCAAGAATGGGAGGCTATACCCCAGCAGATGCTCGACGATCTGATCCAGAGTATGCCAACCCGTTGTGCGGCCTGTGTACGTGTCGCGTTGTGATCATATCCAATATTGATGTCGGGGTATATGCGCAGGAAACAGTGGCACTTTGTAGCACATGTGGATCGGGCGGTTTTCTCAACTTATCACCAATACCGTGGACTTACAGACCTGTGTCGTGTGTGTTCCCTATGTGCCTATGCTATTATCGCCAGTTTTGTGTAGTGGCACGTTGTGTGGCACCACATTATGCAGTCATTCTTAATTTATGAGCATGAGTGTATATTGTTTAGGTCGTTCTGGATAGTTACTTCAGGATATTTAACGATAGATACTGTTTTCAGCAATTTGTTATCAATAGTCTAGTTATAGATTAGTGGATTTCTTTTACTGCGTATGCGCAATACGTTACATTAATTTACATCCAGGGTCAACATCCAGAGATTTGCACCATTTATCAGTCTTCTGTAGGTTATTTTGCAAATCGATACTCTCTTATAGCGTTGCTACTCTATTATACACATCCATATCATGTGTGAACAGTCTTAAGGTGTTTCCGACGCTTGCCACTAGATACATAGTAAACAGTAATGGTCCCACTACACTTCCTTGAGGTGCTCCGGAAATAAGCTTTACATGTTCCACACAGAACGACATGTTGAGATCTATCTGGAATAAAGTCCTGAATCCGCACGCAAATCGGGTCCGATTTTCGGTGAGCAGGTACTTCTTTCCGTAGACGATGGCTTTGGACGGCAACAAATGCCCTCCTAATGTCACGGTACAAGGCTTCAAACTGAGCGCCGTGGTTTACAGCTCTTTTGGACTTCATAGAGGAACAGAGCAAGTTGTATTTCGCAACGTCTCTGTTTGTGGAATCCCTTTTGATTTTTATAGAGGAGACTTTCGTTCTCCAAAAAGTCATCATTTTTAGTATAAAATAATTCTATATATCAGATTGATGTCAACGATATAGGCCTATAATGTAAACTGTCCTACGACTCTTCTTGAAAACGGGAATGATCTGCGTCCTTTTCCAGCTGTTAGGTACCTTTCTTTGTTCCAGCGTATTAGGGTAAACCGCTGCTAAAAGGGGAGCAATTTCTTTCGCATAATCTTTGTAGAACCTTACGGGTGTCACACTTGGACCTGACGCCTTTCCACTACTAATCAACTGTAGTTCTTCTCTACCCCTTGAACGGTTATCTCAATATCTGCCAATCCGAGGTTCATACGATTACTGAAAGCAAGGACCGAGTAACTGTTTTCCGCAAAGAAACAATCTCGGAAGACCGAATTCATCAATTCGGCCTTCTCTCTGTTATCCTCTTCTTAGGCTCCTTTATGGTCACAGAGTGACTGAATAGACAATTTTGACCCGTTTACGAATTTGACGTAAGACCAAAGCTTTTTTTGGGTCTTCAGTCTTCTGACTGGTTTGATGCGGCCCGCCACGAATACCTTTCCTGTGACAAATTCTTTATCTCGGAGTGGCACTTGCAACTTACGTCCTTAGTTATTTGCTGGAAGTATTCCAGTCTTTGTCTTCCTCCACAGTTTTCACCATTCATAGCGTCCTCTAGTACCACAGAAGTTATTCCCTGATGTCTTAATAAATGTCCTTCCATCCTGTTCCTTCTTCTTGTCAGTGTTTTCCACGTATTCCTTTCCTCTCCGATTCTGCACAGAACCTCCTCATTCCTTACCTTACCATTTCACCTGATTTTCTACATTCGTTTGTAGCACCGCATCTCAAATGCTACGATTCTCTTCTCTTCCGATTTTCCCACAGTCAGTGTTTCACTACCCTACAGTACAGTGCTCAAAACGTACATTCTCAAATATTTCTTCCTCACATTAAAGCCTATAAGTGATACTAGCAGATTTCTTTTGGTCAGGGATGCCTTTTTTGCCACTGCTAGTTTACTTCTGATGTTCTCCTTTCTCCATCCGTCACTGGTTATTAGGCTGCCTAGGTAGAAGAATTATTAACTTCATCTACTCATGACCATGAATTGTGATGTTAAGTTTCTCGCTTTTTCTATTTCAGCTGCTTTTCGTTATTTTCGTCTTTCTTCGATTTACTATCTGTCCATATTCTGTATCCATTAGGCTGATCATTACATTCAGCAGCCCATGTAATTCTTCTCCACTTTCACTGAGGATAACAGTGTCAGCAGCTAATCGTTTCAATGATAGCCTTTCACCTTGAATTTTAATTCTACTTCTGAATCTTTCTTTTATTTCCATCATTGCTTCTTCGAAGTATAGATTGAGCAGTAGGGGCGAAAGACTACATCCCTGTCGCACGCCCTTTTTCACCCGAGCACCTAATTTTTGGTTGTCCACTCTTATTCCCTCTTGGCTCTTGTACATTATGTATATTAACCGTCTATCCATATTACTTAAACCTACTTTTCTCAGAATTCCGAACATCATGCACCATTTGACACTGTCGAACGCTTTTTCCAGGTCGACAAATCCTGTGAAAGTGTTTTGATTTTTCTTTAGTCTTGCTTCCATTATCAACCATAACGTCAGAATTGCCACTCTCGTGCCTTCACCTTCCTAAAAACAAACCGATCGTCATCTAGCACATCCTCAATTTTCTTTTCCATTTTGCTGTATATTATTCTTGTCAGCTGTTTGGATGCATGAGCTGTTAAGCTGATTGTGCGATGATTCTCGCACCAGTCGTTTTGTTGCCACCTCCTCCCATGATTTTAGAAATTCTGCTGAAATGTTATCTATCCCTTCTGACTTACTTGAACTTAATTCCTCCAAAGCTCTTTTGAGTTCTGACTCTAATATTGGTTTCCCTATCTCTTCTAAATCTACTCCTGGCTCTGCTTCTATCACATCAGACAAATCTTCCCCCCCCCCCCCTCCCCCATAGAGGCTTTCAATGTATTCTTTCCACTTACCTGCTCTCTTCTCTGCATTTAATAGTGGAATTCTCGCTGCACTCTTAATGTTACCAGTCTTGCTTTTAATGTCGCCGAAGATCGTTTTGACTTGACTCTATGCTGAATCTGTCCAGCCGATAATCGTTTCTTTTTCAGTTTCTTCACATTTTTCATTCACCTACTTTGTCTTAGCTTCCCTGCACTTTCTATTTATTTCCTTCCTCAGCGATTGGTGTTTCTGTTTCCTGAGTTTCTCTGAACATTTTTGTACTTTCTCCTTTCATCGGTAAACTGAAGTATTTCTTCCGTTCGCCACTGTTGTTTCGCAGCTACATTTTTTGTACTTACATCTTTCTTTCCAACTTCTGTGATGGCCCTTTTTAGAGATGTCCATTCCTCTTCAACTGTACTGCCTATTCGGCTTTTCTTCATTGTAGTATAGCCTTAGAGAACTTCAAGAGTAACTCGTCATTCCCTAGTACTTCTGTATCCCACTTCCTTGCGTATTGATTCTTCCTGACTAATGTCTCAAACGTCAGCGTACTATTCATCACCACTATATTATGATCTGAGTCTGTATGTGCTCCTGGGTACGCCTTACAAACCAGTATCTGATTTCGGAATCACTGTCTGACCATGATGTAATCTAACAGAAATCTTATTGTATCATTCGGCATTTTCCAAGTGTACCTCCTCCTCTTGTGATACTAAAATTTATTACAGAACTCAGTTAAACTTTCTCTGCTCTCATTCCTCGCCTCAAGCACATATTCTCCTGTGAAATTTTCTTCTGCTCCTTCCCCTACAACTGCATTCCAGTTCCCCACAACTATTAGATTTTTGTCTCCCTTTACGTACTGTATTACCCTTTCAACATCCTCATATACTCTCTCTCTTCATCTTCAGCTTGCGACGCCTGCATGTGTACTTAAACTATCGTTGTCGGTGTTAGTTTGCTGTATATTCTGGTAAGAACAATCCTATCATTAACTTGTTCACAGTAACAGACTCTCTGGCCTCCCTTCCTATTCATAAAGAATCCTACTCCCGTTATATCACTTTCTACTGCTGTTGATATTATCCTATACTTTTCTGGCGAGAAATGCTTGTCCTCTTTCCATTTCGCATCACTGACCCCTACTATATTTTTATTGAGCGTTTGCATTTCTCTTTTCAGATTTTCTAGTTTCCCTACCACGTTCAATCTTCTGACATTCCACGCCCCGACTCTCGTAGAACGCTATCCTTCCGTTGATTATTCAATCTTTCTCTCATAGTCACCTCTCCTTTGTCAGTGCCCTCCCGGAAATCAGAATGGGGCACTACTCCGGAATCTTTTGCCAATGGAGAGATCATCATGACACTTTTTCAGTTACAGGCCACATGTCTTTTGGATACAGGTTATGTGTCTTTAATGCAATGGTTTCATTGCCTTCTTCATCCTCTTGCTATTGATCATTACTGATTCTTCCGCCATTACGGGCAGTTTCCGACCTCTAGGACAAGAGAGTGCCCTAAACCTCTATACACTCCTCTGCCCTCTTTCACAAGGCCGTTGGCAGAACGAGGGAGACTTCTTATGCCAGAAGTCTTCGGCCGCCAATGCTGATTATTAATCAAAAACTAAACAATGGAGGGTTTCGAACCCAGGGCCGAGGATGTTTTCGTTACTAACCAAAGATGCTAATCCTAGACCACAGGTGAACCTGTTCTGCATTTAACAGTTGAATTTCCATTCCACTCTTAATGTTACTACTCTTGTTCTCATTTTTACCGACGGTTGTTTTGACTTTCCTACATGCTGAGTCAGCCCTTCTCACAGTCATTTCCTTTTTGATTTCTGCATATATTTCATGCAGTCATTTCGTATTATCTTCCCTGCAACTTCTATTTTTTTTATTCCTGAGCGAATTGTATTTCTCTATTGCTGAAGTTCCGTGAACATCTTTGTACTTCCTTCTTTATTGATGAACTGAAGTATTTCTCCTGTTACCCACGGTTTCTTTGGAGTCACCTTTCTTGCACCGTTGTTTTTCTTTGCAACTTTCCTTTTTAGAGATGCCCATACCGCGTCAACTGTACTGCCTACTCCGCTACTCTTTATTGCTCTATCTATAGCCTTTGAGACTTTCAAGCGTATCTCTTCCGAATCCCACTTCTTTGCGTATTGATAATCCCTGACTAGTCTCTTAAACTTCAGCTTATTCTTATCAGTTCTACGTTGTGATCTGTGTCTACACCTGCTCCTGGATACGCCTTACAATCTAGTATCTGACTTCGGATTATCTGTCTGGCTATGGTGTAATATAAATGAAATCATCCCGTATCTCTCGGCTTTTTCCACGTATTCCTCCGCCTCTTTTGATTCTACAACAGTATTTTCGCCATTACTAGCTGAAATTTATTTAAGAACTCACTTAGTGTGTCCCCTCGCTCATTCGTAGTGCCAACCCCCTATTCTTCCGCAAACCTATCTTCAACTCCTTCCCCTATACTGCATTTCAGCCCCAATGAATATTAGGTTCATTTCTCTTTAAGTACTGAGTCACCCATTCAGTACCCTCATATACTTTCTCTACATCTTCATCGTCTGGTTGCTACTTCGGAATGTATACCTGAACTAATGTTGTAGCTGTTGGTTTGCTGTCGATTCCGATGATGAACTATTCGTAGTAAGATACTCTCTACCCTAAGTTCCCATTCCTAACGTATCCTACTCCCATTACACCATTTTCTGCTGTTATTCATATCACCCTATACTCATCTGACCTGAAGTCCTTATCGCCTTTCCATTTCGCTTCACTTACCTACATCATATCTAGATTTACACTTAGCATTTCCCTTTTTACATTTTCTTTCTTACCAACCACCATCAAGTTTCAGACATTCCACGCCAGACTCGTAGAATATTATCCTTTCGTTTGTTAGTCAATGTTTTTCTCATGGTTACCTGCCCTGTGCAGTCATCTCCCGGAGAATAAGAGGCTAATCCGGAATCTTTTGCCAATGGAGAGAGCATCGGGACACATTTTCAATTACAGGCCACATGTCTTGTGGGTAAACATTATGTGTCTTTAATGCAGTGGTTTCCATTATGTAGTTGATCATTGCCTTTAGGGGCAGTTTCCACATCAAGGACAGCAGAGTACACTAAATCTCTGTCCGCTCCTCCTCCCTCTTTGACAAGGACGTTGGTAGAATGAGGTGGAGTTGCTCTACCGTAAATCTTCGGCCACCAACGCTGATTAGTATTCAAAATTTAACTGGTGGTGAGGTTCGATCCCGGGACCGAGGATGAGTTGATCACTAATCAAAGATGCTACCCCCAGCTCAAGAGTGCATAAGGAAGATCTGCTAGTTTTTTTTGACTTAGATCGGTTGACAGAATTTCACTTTCGAAGTCATTGAACGCTTCTCTCATTGACCTCCTTACACTCCTTTTCGCTTCGTTCAGCTTGTGGTTGCCTGCAAAGTTTTGACTACTCTCGAATTTGTGATGAATCTTGATTTGTTTACATAGCAGTTTTCTAACACGCCTAATCATGCCGTGTCTTTCCCATCCCTTAAGCGCTTACTCATAACATTCTTGTCTAAGACATATTGAAAAATACTTCTGAATTTTTTCTGTTTGTGCTCCACATCTCCATCCTCAGCGCGGAATATGTGTTGTTGAATATTCGATACTTGCAGTTTTTATCCTGTCACTTTTGTTAAGCAAAAGTTTTTTTTTACCTTTCTTAAAATTACCCATAGTCATACATGGCATCACAACCTTATCACCACTGGTACCTTTCTCTACGTTAATTGATTCGGTAAGTTCAGGTCTGTTTATACAGTTATGCTCATAAATTAAGGATAACTGCAGAATGTGGTGCCACACAACGTGTCACTACACAAAACCGGCGCTAATATCATAGACACATAGGGGACACACACGACACAGATCTGTAAGTCCACGGTATTGATGGAGAAAACTGTCCGGAAACACATGTGCTACAAAACGCCACTGTTTCCTGCTCATGTACGCCGACATCAATGTGGGATATGATCACCATGCACACGTACACGTACACAGGCCGCACAACGGGTTGGAATGCTCTAGATCAGGTGGTCGAACAGCTGCTGGCGTATAGCCTACCATTCTTACACCACTGCCTGTCGGAGCTCCTGTAGTGTCCTAGGGGTCCTTGGTTCACGCCAGATGAAAACCCGGCGAGAATCACTGTTCGGACTATACCTGGACTCGTCCGTGAACATAACATGGGACCACTGTTCCAGTGACCATGTGCTGTGTTCTTCACACCAGGCTTTAAGGGCTCTCCTGCGACCAGGGGTGAGTGGAATGCACCTTGCAGGTCTCCGGGCAAATAAACCATGTTTGTTCAATCGTCTGTAGACTGTGTGTCTGGAGACAACTGTTCCAGTGGCTGCGGCACGGTCCCGAGCAAGGCTACCTTCAGTACTCAGTGGCCGTCTGCGGCCACTGATGGTGAGATATCGGTCTTCTTGTGATGTTGTACACTGTGGACGTCCCGTACTGTAGCGTCTGGACACGTTTCCTGTCTGCTGGAATCGTTGCCATAATCTTGAGATCACACTTTGTGGCACACGGAGGGCCCGTGCTAGGATCTGCTGTGTTTGACCAGCCTCCAATCACCCTAGTATTCCACTCCTCATAATGTCATCAATATGTTTTCTTTGAGCCATTTTCAATACACTGTCACCATTAGCACTTCTGAAAACGTCTGCATACTTACTTTCTGCACCGTATTGCCCGCATCTCGTGGTCGTGCGATAGCGTTCTCGCTTCCCACGCCCGGGTTCCCGGGTTCGATTCCCGGCGGGGTCAGGGATTTTCTCTGCTTCGTGATGGCTGGGTGTTGTGTGATGTCTTTAGGTTAGTTAGGTTTAAGTAGTTCTAAGTTCTAGGGGACTGATGACCTAAGATGTTAAGTCCCATAGTGCTCAGAGCCATTTGAACCATTTTTTTGTACCGTACTCTGAAATGCACCAACACGCACCTCTACGCATGTGGACTGCTGCCAGCGCCACCGTGCGACGACCGCAGGTCAAATGCACGGCTTGGTCATACCCCGAGGTGATTTAAACCCTCAAACCGCGCACCAGAGCTTTGTTTCATCTTGTATCAGCAGCATCCTTAATTTATGAGCATGGGTGTAGTTAAGAGGTCTATGACGTTGATTTTTCGAGTTTGTTATCTAATTACCTACTTCAAGTAATTTTTTGAAAAGGCATTCAGTTTGTCACGAATCCCTGTCTCAGGCACCAGTTTTGGCAGCATGACTCTCCCTATACTTACTTGGCAAGTTGAAATCATCCCTATTACAACTGTATGATCCGAAAAATTGTCTCTGAAGCGCTCTACCACTACTGCCCCTGATTCAGGCGGTCTATAAAAACATCTATTATTTTTGAACGGTCTTTGATGCTTAACTTTACCCAGATAAATTCACTCTCGGAATCCGTGATAATCTCGCTAGACATTATCGAATTCCTTACTGCAATAGATATGGCGCCACTGTCCGATAGGTTGGTTGTTATTCACTTACGGTTTCAACGAAATTTCTGTTTCTAACACTATTTCTGCATTATAACTTTCAGAATGCGACGCTAATTCTGGTACCTTTCCTTGGATGCTCTTGTAGTTTACTAATATAATATTAACCTTTTTATATTCGATCTGAAAGGACAAGCATTCTCTAAGAACACTGGCTGACTTTTTTTCGATTTTGGCAGGCAATTCGTCTATGACGCCGAGGTGGGCGGGTTTCCTGTACCCTAACAAACCCCAAGTGCACGCCACATGTATTCTGCTACCCTAGTAACCCATAGTGCACATGTGACCTGTTGAGGGGATCCCTACAATTCTCCACCCGATAGTGGAGATCGAGAAATTCACAGAATCCTCTGACTCTGGTTTAGACCTTGCAGTCTGCTCCAAACCAGAGGACCGAGGGCCGCAATTCATTATGGGTATGACGCTGCAAATAGTGAGCTTAGCGTGCCACCTACGTGTGATGCAGGTTATCTTCACCAAATCACTGAAAGGAACTAAGAACCTAAGTGGCAGGAGTCACTCTCGTCAACGTGTGCCACTATTTGTAGCCGGTTGCAGACAGTGCACTCGACATCCGGCAGCAGGGCCTCCACATCTCGGACGATACCCGCGGCAAACACACTGAGTGCGCACATGCATTCTGCCCACCCTTTAAAAACTGCATTCCATTTCTTTATGAATAACTCACGCACTTCTTCAGAATCTTGCTGAGACAATACATCAGGATGATGAGCTCATCAACAGAGCTACGTGATGATTAAGAGTGTCAGATTTTTAGGAAGAAGGGGGTCTTTCCTCACGATTACGCATATTCGATGGAGAGACTCGACTAAACCCCGTTGCCCAACCACAGCCGCATTCTGCAGAACCTCGCAGGCACTCTGTTAATTGTGTGGGTCATGGTCACGCGTGAATCTTTGGCAGGAGTTCAACATCCTTAATTTAGAAGAATGTGATAGATTGTACATGGACACTAATTTACATCTGCTAGCAGACATTTGTGAGAATTTCTGGAGTAAATGCAAGGACACACACACTACACTGGGGCTCTCGTGATGCGCAGTGTTAAAAAGAACACATGTCATCACTTAACTGTTGGCTGATGTTGACATAAAGCTCTTTCTCAAAAGCGAGGTCACAGGGGAATTTTCCAGCGCATTACCTGGTACACAAGGGCGAAAAACCTGTGACTAAACGACGAGGAGTACAGGCCATATAACGATTTGAGTTACATGCTTTAGTTAGACGTAAATAACCTCTATAGGTACGCCATGCAGCATTTGGAGGGTTCCGATGGCTCTCCAAAATCGTAATCGTAAGTCTGGAAATAAAGATCGAACATGTGGCTGCGTTTCCTAGTGAAGGATATGTCTTTGTGGCAGATCTGGCACATCCTGGCTGTGTGCATGATGTGCACAGCTACTTGCCACTGTGTCTAGAGTGCCTAGTCCCATGCGTCTGTTTTGCCTCCAAGCTGATGACAATTCAGGGGAATAAGCAAAGATACATTCTGCACTACAGGTACCTCCAGCAATGTTCCAGTTTGGTGATGAAACTTATTGTAATCACCTGAAACATCTTCAATTACCATCCCTGCCTCACGAAGTGCACTGATGTACATACCGGAAGGAGGGCACTTGTAACGTGTGAGTTCGAAATGGATTTTTATAAATTAATGAATAATTCAGTTTCCGGTAAAACAACTGAAATAGTCAGAAACCTCCACTAAATTCATTTAGTTAATCGCCGGAATGGGCGTTAAGGCGCAAGAGATTACATCACCAGGCCAAATTTTAAGTGGACCACGATCTTCAATGAAGGTCTAGTTCCTGTGGAGATGGCTAACGTTATAGTGCAGTTCATTTAACATGTATATATCGGTATGTATATTTTGTACCACTCCAAACTCTACCTGTATCGATTCCACTAACAGTTTCTAAAGCCAAACTTTGCTGGATATTGGACTGGTGAAAGAATAGGCGAATGGGTGCCAGATTGTGGAGTTTGTATGGTTGAAATCTAAAATATTTGATGCAGGTGGCACCCAAAGGCAGGCTAAGGATATGCATCGTGTGGGAAGATTAGGAGAAGTGCTTGCTCGAGGGTATTGGCGGTGCGGAGTATATGGTACGTCAAGTAGTTTTTCAATCGCGAGTCCACGAGGTACATACTGCACTGCACCAGAAAGTCGGCCTGTCGCGCCATTGTAATAAACGGTTCAGCTGTGAGGATGATATTGGGACTCTCCCGTTCTTGCACTTTTCACATGAGTGATTGAGTGCGTAGATGTGTATTTATTTGTAAATAGGGAACCTGTGGCTGGGCCGGCCGCGGTGGCCGTGCGGTTGGTTATAGGCGCTGCAGTCCGGAACCGCGGGACTGCTACGGTCGCAGGTTAGAATCCTGCCTCGGGCATGGATGTGTGTGATGTCCTTAGGTTAGTTAGGTTTAAGTAGTTCTAAGTTCTAGGGGACTGATGACCTAAGATGTTAAGTCCCATAGTGCTCAGAGCCATTTGAACCAGTGCCTGGAATAGGTGGATACACCGTTCATCATAGGTTTGTGTATGCATATATGTGACTGGTTGCGCACTATGTGGGCTTGTATAATGTGTGGGTTGCTCAGTTACGCTACTGTTTATCTGTTTCTCCCTCCAATCCCCCACCCTCACACTCACTGAACGTACATGGAACCACCTTCAGACGTTGCCCTGGGCCTATCACTGGTAGATTTCCCTTTGGATGCTAACGTGAACTTACCACATAGGTAGATCCATCATGAACATCATCCTGGAAATAACGCTGCTGGGTCCATCTTCGATCACTACCCAGGACTTAAAATGGATGGATGCACTTTCGAACCCTGTCCTAAGCCTACCCAGCACAATGGGGCCCGGTGAGAAACAGACACGCAAAATAGCATAATTGAGCTTCGTTTGTTTACAATCGGATATAGTCAGTACCTCGAACATTGGTACACTGAAGCACCAAAGAAACTGGTACAGGCATGCGTATTCAAGTGCAGAGATGTGTAAACAGCGGAATACGGCGCTGCGGTCGGATACCCCTATGTAAGACAACAAGTATCTGGCGCAGTTGTTAGATCGATAACAATGACAGGATCAAGAGTTAAGTGAGCTTGAACGTGGTGTTATAGTCGGCGCACGAGTGATGGGACACAGTACCCCGAGATAGCGATGAAGTGGGGATTTTCTCATACGACCATATCACGAGGGCGTGAATATCAGTAATCCGGTAAAGCATCATATCTCCGACATCGCTGCGGCCTGAAAAATGTCCTGCGTGAACGGGGCCAACGACGACTGAAGAGAATCGTTCAACGTGTTGGAAGCGCAACCTTTCCGCAAACTGCTAGAGACTTTAGTGCTTGGCTATCAATAAGTGTCAGCGTGCGAACCATTCAACGAAACGTCATTGATAAGGGCTTTCAGAGCCGAAGGCCCACTCGAATACCTTTGATGACTGCGCGACACGAAGCTTTACGCCTTGCCTGGGCCCGTCAACACCAACATTGGACTGTCGATAACTGGAAATATGTTACCTGGTCGGACGAGTCACGTTTCGAATTGTATCGAGCGGATGGACGTGTACGGGTATGGAGACAACATCATGAATCCATTGACTCTGCATGTCAGCAGCGGACTTTTCAGGCTAGTGGAGGCTCTGTAATGGAGTGGGGCATGTGCAGTTGGAGTGATATGGGACCCCTGACATGTGTAGATACGACTCTGACAGGCGACAGATACGTAAGCATCCTGTCTGATCACCTACATCTACACTCCTGGAAATGGAAAAAAGAACACATTGACACCGGTGTGTCAGACCCACCATACTTGCTCCGGAAACTGCGACAGGGCTGTACAAGCAATGATCACACGCACGGCACAGCGGACACACCAGGAACCACGGTGTTGGAAGTCGAATGGCGCTAGCTGCGCAGCATTTGTGCACCGCCGCCGTCAGTGTCAGCCAGTTTGCCGTGGCATACGGAGCTCCATCGCAGTCTTTAACACTGGTAGCATGCCGCGACAGTGTGGACGTGAACCGTATGTGCAGTTGACGGACTTTGAGCGAGGGCGTATAGTGGGCATGCGGGAGGCCGGGTGGACGTACCGCCGAATTGCTCAACACGTGGGGCGTGAGGTCTCCACAGTACATCGATGTTGTCGCCAGTGGTCGGCGGAAGGTGCACGTGCCCGTCGACCTGGGACCGGACCGCAGCGACGCACGGATGCACGCCAAGACCGTAGGATCCTACGCAGTGCCGTAGGGGACCGCACCGCCACTTCCCAGCAAATTAGGGACACTGTTGCTCCTGGGGTATCGGCGAGGACCATTCGCAACCGTCTCCATGAAGCTGGGCTACGGTCCCGCACACCGTTAGGCCGTCTTCCGCTCACGCCCCAACATCGTGCAGCCCGAATCCAGTGGTGTCGCGACAGGCGTGAATGGAGGGACGAATGGAGACGTGTCGTCTTCAGCGATGAGAGTCGCTTCTGCCTTGGTGCCAATGATGGTCGTATGCGTGTTTGGCGCCGTGCAGGTGAGCGCCACAATCAGGACTGCATACGACCGAGGCACACAGGGCCAACACCCGGCATCATGGTGTGGGGAGCGATCTCCTACACTGGCCGTACACCTCTGGTGATCGTCGAGGGGACACTGAATAGTGCACGGTACATCCAAACCGTCATCGAACCCATCGTTCTACCATTCCTAGACCGGCAAGGGAACTTGCTGTTCCAACAGGACAATGCACGTCATCATGTATCCCGTGCCACCAACGTGCTCTAGAAGGTGTAAGTCAACTACCCTGGCCAGCAAGATTTCCGGATCTGTCCCCCATTGAGCATGTTTGGGACTGGATGAAGCGTCGTCTCACGCGGTCTTCACATCCAGCACGAACGCTGGTCCAACTGAGGCGCCATGTGGAAATGGCATGGCAAGCCGTTCCACAGGACTACATCCAGCATCTCTACGATCGTCTCCATGGGAGAATAGCAGCCTGCATTGCTGCGAAACGTGGATATACACTGTACTAGTGCCGACATTGTGCATGCTCTGTTGCCTGTGTCTATGTGCCTGTGGTTCTGTCAGTGTGATCATGTGATGGATCTGACCCCAGGAATGTGTCAAAGTTTCCCCTACCTGGGACAATGAATTCACGGTGTTCTTATTTCAATTTCCAGGAGTGTATTTATACCCATTGTGCAAATTCCAGCAGGACAATGCGACATCCCATACGTCCAGAATCGCTACAGAGAGGTATAAACGCTTCTGCTGGCTATCAAAGTCCCCAGATATGAACATTATTGAGCATATCTGAGATGGCTGGCAACATGCTGTTCAGACGATCTCCACCCCCTAGTGTTCTTAGTGATTTATGGAGAGCCCTGCAGGATTCATGGTATCAATTCCCTCCAGCACTACTTCAGTCATTAGTCGAATACATGCCACGTCGTGTTGTGGCACTTTTGCGTGCTCGCGAGGGCCTATTCTACCAATTTCCGGATTTGGTGTCGCTAAAAAAGTCCTATTGAATACATAGTTATCTTAACACTAACAAAAAACTGTTCATCACACGTAGAACTGGTAGACAATATCAGTGTTTGTCTATAACAGTAGTCCTTCTTAGGGTTAAAAACATAATTTCATTCCCCTCAAGAGTGCTACTAATAATACGTTTAGGCCTGTCTACACAGTTGTGTATCATCGTCTGTTAACAATTGTACTAGGGTGTGAAAATAGTGCACCTTCCAAAGTGGCTTTCAACCCGGCAACCTTCCCCACCACCCTAGGCCGATACAGGCTATCATGATTGCTAGACAGCAGCTGGGATAGGGAGGGGTTGCATGTATATGAACCCAACAGTTCACACAGTCATCAGTGCATTGTTACTGTTAACGAGAACGTTTTAATTTGACCGACTGCAGTTCGCAGCGTGTCAGTGACGGTATTCCGTCAGACATCGAGCTCGAGATGGCAGATGAGATAGAGAATGTATTGCTTTGTAGGTAGGTACAGCTGATTCAGATAGAGTGGAAGCACTTATGTGACTGACAGTTAGCCAACGAGCAGAAACCAGGCCAAAGCAAGCAGCAACGTCAACACCAGCAACAGAAGCAGCAGCCGCAGTCGTCTTTGTGCCTCGACAGTGAGCGTGTTCAGCGACGCACCATTAAATTGTAGGCTAGGGTGACGAAGAATGGTGTGCTGTCAAGACAACAGAGTGTCACAGACATACAGGAATTACACATGTGATATTTTTCGCTGCTAACCATATACAGGGTGGTCCATTGATCGTGACCGCGCCAAATATCTCACGAAATAAGCGTCAAACGAAAGAACTACGAAGAACGAAACTTGTCTAGTTTGAAGGGGATACCAGATGGCGCTATGGTTGGCCCGCTAGATGGCGCTGCCATAAGTCAAACGGATATCAACTGCGTCTTTTTAAATAGGAACCCTAGTTTTTGTTACACATTCGTGTAGTACGTAAAGAATTATGAATGTTTTAGTTGGACCACTTTTTTCGCTTTGTGATAGATGCCGCTCTAATAGTCACATACATATGGCTCACAATTTTAGACGAACAGTTAATGGTAACAGGTAGGTTTTTTATATTAAAATACAGAACGTAGGTACGTTTGAACATTTTACTTCGGTTGTTCCAATATGATACATGTACCTTTGTGAACTTATCATTTCTGCTAACGCATGCTGCTACGAAGTGGTTACCTATAAATACCACATTAACGCAATAAATGCTCAAAATGATGTCCGTCAACCTCAATGCATTTGGCAAGACGTGTAATGACATTCCTCTCAACAGCGAGTAGTTCGCCTTTCGTAATGTTCGCACATGCATTGATAGTGAACTGACGCATGTTATCAAGCGTTGTCGGTGGACCATCATAGCAAATATCCTTCAACTTTCCCCACAGAAAGAAATCCGGGGACGTCAGATCCGGTGAACGTGCGGGCCATGCTTCGACGGCCAATCCACCTGTCATGAAATATGCTATTCACTACCGCTTAAACCGCACGCGAGCTATGTGCCGGACAGCCATCATGTTGGAAGTACATCGCCATACTGTCATGCAGTGAAACGTCTTCTAGAAACCTCGGTAGAACATTACGTAGGAAATCATCATACATTGTACTATTTAGATTGCCATCGATAAAATGGGGGCCAAATATCCTTCCTCCCATATTGCAGCTCCATACATTAACCCCCCAAGGTCGCTGATGTTCCACTTGTCGTAGCATCGTGAATTTTCCGTTGCCCAATAGTGCATATTGTGCCGCTTTACGTTACCCCTGTTGGTCAATCACGCTTCGTCGCTAACTAGAACGCGTGCAAATAATCTGTCATCGTCCCATAATTTCTCTTTCTCCTGTGTCAGAACTGTACACGACGTTCAAAGTCGTCGCCATGCAACTCCTGGTGCATAGTAATATGGTACGGGTACAATCGATGTTGGTGTAGCATTCTCAACACCGACGATTTTGAGATTACTGATTCTCGGGCAATTTGTCTGCTACTGATTGCGGATTAGCCGCGACAGCAGCTAAAACACCTACTTGGGCATCATCATTTGTTGCAGGTCGTGGTTGACGTTTCATATGTGGCTGAACACTTCCTGTTTCCTCAAATAACGCAACTATCCGGCGAACGGTCCGGGCACTTGGATGTCGTCCAGGGCAGCATACATAGCACACGCCTGTTGGGCTTTTTTTTATCACAATAGCCATACATCAAAACGATATCGACCTTTTCCGCAATTGGTAAACAGCCCATTTTAACACAATGTATCACGAAGCAAATACCGTCCGCTCTGGCAGAATGTTACGTGATACCACGTACGTATACGTATGTTACTATTACAGCGCCATCTACCACAAAGCGAAAAAAGTGGTCCAACTAAAACATTCATATTTCTTTAAGTACTACACGAATACGTAATAAAAATGGGGTTTCCTATTTTAAAAAAGGCATTTGATATTCGTTTGATCTAAGGCACCGCTATCTAGCGGGCCAACCATAGCACCATCTGGCTTCCCCTTTCAAGCTAGACGAATTTCGTTCTTTATAGTTTTTTCGTTTGATTCTTATTTCGAGAGGTATTTGGCCCGGTCACTATCAATGGACCATCCTGTATATCAAATAACTGAAAATGTGAACACTGTGTTCAATGACATTTTGAGAGGTATAATGAAACATCCCCTGTGCGTTGGACCCGAGTTGGCCAACTGTGTAGATGCATACAGGCAAGATCATGTACATGCTAAGGTTAACATATTTGGCAAACACTGTCGTATGACAAACGGTTTCCAAACAAGAAAAATGAGCACATTTAGAAATCAATACAGATGAAAAAATTAACATAATTTTTAATTTTTAAAAGATACATTGCGTATATAATTTACTACGCTAAAGAACATTGTTCATAACTATGGAATGGATCGCTCGAATTTCACTCTGTGGAGGGCTGACGAAATGTACTAAATGGTAGCAGCGTGGAAGGAAGCAGCAGGTGAAACATATTTTTCTCCGCAAAACCATCAAACAAGGATATTACTTACTGTTATTGAGTCTACAAGCAATATTACTAGTAGACCTTAAGAAAAAGATTCTGTATAGCAGTATAAAAAAATAACAAATGTGCCAACACTGCGAGTAACACAATATACATACACTCGCAAGAGTCGTGTGCGCAGTAGCTCTTTTAACAGATTTCCAACATCTGATTGTTAAGTGTTCCCGTGGTACGGTGACTTATAGCAGTACACACTAGTTTACATGGGACGAATTTAAGATGAGGTTCCGGTAGTCATCTTATAAACAACAACAACAAAAAATACCCTGCTACACATCTTCCTGAATAAAGAGTGTGGTATTGAGCTCTGTTAACATACATCTATTTCCACAGAAACATAATAATAATATGCATGATGTATTTAACCACATGTTGCAGCTTATAAAAATATCAATTAATTAAAACGTTTTTAATTTCATCACATATATTATATACATATTCAAAGTTCTGACATAGCGACTACACTTATTACATATATTGCACTTTAAAACACACTTACTCTTCTTCATTCCACATCTACCCCATTCACTGTACAACAGTATTTCGCAACTAATTGCTTTTTGTATGCTTTGAATTCCACATGTATTCCATTCAAACCTATAGGTGTAGGTACAGCATCTTGCATTGAACTTCCACTTCATGTGCTTATATGATATCGTAAAGACGCATTGTACACAAGTTCGTCATTGACTTGATTGTTCACTGTAAAACATACCGTACCCTGCAAACTAAATATGTTCACAAGGCCACATCATTGCTGGAAATATTCACAGCATTGAAAGAGATGTGTAATATAAAATTTTTAAGGCTGCCTGCGTACTGCTGGCTGGTCTGACGAAATGAAACCTGCCAGTTTAGTCGTCTTGGCTGCTTCCTGCTGGGCGGCATCTCTAAGGTGTGTGTGTGTGTGTGTGTGTGTGTGTGTCGGCCTCTCTATACTATTCCCATCCTACGCCGGTAGGGGTAAATGGTTTACAATAAAAACAATTGTGTTGTGACTCGATTTGTTTCTCATCGTTTATTTACTGGTATACTAGGGGTAGTCTTCTAGCGATGTCACACACTCATGTTGCATGGATAATGAATACTTAGTACGTATTTGTTGCACTGTGTTACTTGTCTCTCATGGGATAGGCGCGTATTTGTTACTGCCATTTCATAATGGCATTAGCTTATAAGATTTAAACGCACACTGTAGTGTCAATGTGTGTTCACTCGTACATTAAGAGGACATGTACTGCCATTTCTCCAGCAGTCGAACTCCATATTCGCTGAGAATACTGAAAACTGCAAGTGAGTATCACGGTATAAACATTGACTACATATTGATGACAGCAATTATCTCTCGAGCCCTACAAACAGTGATGTATGTTTGTAAGTTACTTCCGGTTATGAGTGTTAAAAATAGAATACATAATGACACAACTGTTAAAAATCGCAATACGTGATTGGAGGATATTATCTTTTCGCACACAATTCGCTGTGAGGACTAACATTTTCTAACATTTTGTGGACTGTGTGACAATATCGTATTTACTTTTACATCTTAGAATGGAAATGCAAGTATTTGGGAGAAAATCGATCAAAAATGTAAATATTTACGTTGCCAGTCCAGCATAAGTACTTAGTGGTCCTTTATGGGTTTTTTTCTAAATATGTCAAACTGTACGCTACAGCGGAGCGCCTGTCATCGTCAGAAAAATTCTTAGGGATTACATTGCATTTCTCACAGATATTACTCTAAACATTAAATGCAAGAAATGGAGAAATTATCTGTGGGATTGTAACATCAAGCATATTCTGATATCAAAATTTCATCCATAAGTAAGCCGACTGAACGTATTTTCTGAGAATTTAATCGTTTTGTACGAACGTATGCAAGTATGCAACATATACGTTGGGCGGAATTTATTGAACTATTTGAGCACATAGTAAACAACTGGCCTATTTACATAACATCTTGTACACCCTCGTATCTCTTAGTGTACAGTAAAGAATTAAACGGCTGGATAAACCCACTTCCACAGCAGCCTAAAGAAGATGCTACAACCCCCTCCCGAGCTGCCTGGCACTCTTTATCCCTTGCCTGTGCCTACTGCCATTCTTCACGCCCTTCCCTAGCGTACTTAATATTGCTACCCCGCGGTTTAACGAATCTGCATTTGCGTGTGGTCCCCTTGCTTGTGGATTGCCTCGCACTTGAATTCACTAAGCTTAATGCCACCGAGTTAATCTACTACATGGATCTTTGAAACCAAGCAACCATTTCACTGTGGCATGCTCTGTCACGATCATAAGCTTTCTACCACACAGATAACACCGAAAATATGTAATACCGTGTATGACCGTCAACATCTCTTTCTCCGTTGTTGAATAGTTACGCTCTGCCTTGTTTAAGTGCCTTGAAGCGTAAGCTACCGGATGTTCCCTGACCATCTACCATCTGTCCCAAAACACAACCGACTACCTCATTTGAAACATCACACGAAAGAACAAATTATTTCTCGAAATACTGTATCTGAAACTAATATTTCTTTCAATTTTTCAAATGCTTCCTGACACTCCTGCGACCAATGGAATTTCGTGCTCTTCTTCAGCAGCTTGTTCAATGGTCCGGGTGTTTTCGCAAAGTCTATCGCGAACCATCTATAGTAATTACAGAGACCAATGAATGCCTGTACCTGCTTAGTTATTTGATATATCAGATTTTGAACTGCGTGTGTAAGACGAGATTCAGTTCGTACGTCACGCTCACTAATCACGTGCCCCAAATAGTTTATTTGAGTTTGCGCAAAATGAATTTTACGTTAAATGTGCCGATCGTAATCTACCACAGACAGCATCCAAATGTCTCACATGCGCCTGTATATTCCTCGAATAGACAATTATATCATCGAGATAGACTAGACACGTTTTTGGGTTTAATCCTCTCACAACCCAAACTAATAAACGCTGAAAACATGCCAGTGCGTTCTTGAAGCACCACCACTAGCACAGTCGTCCGCCCTTGGTAGGTGAGTGGTCAGCACGACGGACTGTCATACATAACGGGCTGAGATCGATTCCCGGCGGGGTCGGAGATTTTCTCCGCCCAGGGCCTGGGTGTTGTGTTGGCCTTACCATTATCATTTCGACACGCAAGTCGCCGAAGTGGCGGCAACTAGAAAGACTTTGCACCAAGCGAACGGTCTACCCGCCGGGAGGCCCTAGCCATACGGCATTTCCATTTACCAGCACAGTCTACCCTGCAACACCCTTACAAGTATTTCAGTCTGTTTCTGACCACCCTGTAAATGAATTACTTTTTCTTTTAAATTGTAATACCACAATGTGTCGAATATCATAGTAGAAGTTATCTGTTGTTGTTTTGGTATTAAATATGAGGACTGGTTTGATGCAGCTCTCCATGCTACTCTATCCCGTGCAGGGCCCTTCGTCTCCAAGTAACTACTGGAACATACAGGCTTCTGAATCTGCTTATTATATTCATCTCCTGGTCTCTCACTACGATTTTTTACTACCCACACTTCCCCATAATACTAAATTAGTGATCCATTTATGCCTCAGAATGTGACCTACCAAGCGCTCCCTTCTTCTAATCAGGTTGCAACGCAAATTTCTTTTCTCCCAATTCTATTCAATACCTCCTCATTAGTTACGCGATCTATCAAACTAATCTTCCTCTCAAGAGATTGTCCATTCCGTTCAACTGCTCTTACAAGTCCTTTGATGTCTCTGACAGAACTATAATATCATCGGCAAACCTCAAAGTTTTCATTTCTTCTCCCTAAACATTAACTCTTATTCCAGTTTTTCCTTTGGTTTCTTTTCCTGCTTACTCATTGTAGAGATTGAATAACATCGAGGGTAGACTACAACGCTGTTTCCCTCCCATCTCAACCATTGCTCTTCATACCCCTCGACTCTTTTAAGTGCCGTCTGGTTTCTGTACAAGTTGTAAAAAGCCTTTCACTCGCTCTATTTTAGCCCTGCATCTTCAGTATTTCGAAGAGAGTGCCCAGTCATCATTGTCAAAAACTTTCTCAAAATCGAAAAATGTTATAAACGTAGATCTGCCTTTCTTTAACATATTTTCTAGGATAAGTTGTAGGGACAGTATTGGCTCGCATGTTGATCTACGGGTTAACAAAACTGTTTTTTTCCACTGCCATTGAACCTCTCTGTGATGCGCAATGCCTCTTTTGTAGCGTCTGCCACTGGAGTTTGTTATGCATCTTCGTAAAACTCTCGCGCCGAGTAGACGAGCGTGTGCCGAAGTGCTCAACGCTCCGTTCGATCTTCTAATTTTCGATTCGATGAAATGACATAGTTCCCAGACCGATGAGCGGCACTCAAGAATCTGCCTTACAAATGTTTTGTTTACCAATCATTAATCCTCCGCATATGCTCCTGTAATCCTCTAAATTCTTTTTGCATTGAAATGTCTATGTTGAATTCCTTTCATGTTAATTTCTTAAATCTGTTGTCATTTACGGCATACATTCCACTTCTAAATTTACTGTGGTGTGTCTGAGTCTATCTGGGAGGAGACTGAGCAGTGAAACGTGCTACGTTTACACATAAACAAGAACGATCTGTCACACTACTACACTTTAAAACACAGTTTATATGCAATTCATGTCACACAGTCGCATATGGAACCTACATCCGCTTTCTTTTATATAGTGTATATGATAAGATACTGTCATCCCCCTTCCCTTCTGTGTGAAAGGATGAACGAGCAAATGTATTTCTAGTTGCATGCTTGATGGTAGCAGACAAACCTGTCTTCTAGAGAACAGTAGGAGCAACGTTGGAAGAGGCAGCTACTCTTTCTAAAAGCAAAGAGGTTTCTATTCTTGCTATCGTCCTGTCCGTCCCTTGTCATGTTGGTATAGAAGCTGCCTCTCTGGTCACTTCGACTGTATCTGTGAGGCACCCTCAGTAGCGGCCCACGCCAGTCGGTCCACGGCGAGTGTCTGAAGTGGTAAGATCTCCGGCTAAGCGCGTCTCTGCTAAGTCCATAGGACAATGGATTTCTTAAGTTTAGCCTAACTGAAAATTTAATCACCTTTGTTTTAGGTTTATATCTAAAATATCTTATGTTATCTTAAATTGCAACGCAGTGTAATTTGAGTGTGAAGTTCAGAATATCTTCCAGTAGTTGCTTTCTCACTACTTTGTGAGCAAAGTGGAACCACATATTGATGATCCGTAACTCTAACTAAGATCATCAATCTTAAATGCGAATGTGCGTGAGATTATAACATCTGGTCTTGACAATATTTTTTTAATATAGCAATTTTTCTTTATGTCCAACCCACATGGGATGTAATTTGTGAGACCAGTAGCACGTGCTTATATAATTGTTTGACCCATCAGATTAATAGTATGACGATAGTAACCAGTTTGAGGTTTTTCTTCCATTTCGATGTAATTTATTTTAATCATCAAAATTATTGTGGAGTTATACTCTTTGTGTAAACCAAGTTGACCACGTGAAGCATGTGGTGTAATCATCAAAGTAGCCCTTGGCTATTCTTTTTGAGAAGATTTCACAGACAATTAGTATGAATTTAGTATGCCAGTGTGTGGTAATTTCATTACGGACAGGATTGCGCTACAACCGTAACTTATTTGGTAAAAAATTGAATCGGTTGGTTGTGGTTAATTTCCTCTTGCATATGTTTCAACGTTCTTCGTGTGTTATTTTATGAATGCAGTGTTGTATGCAGTCTCCCAATCTTGGCTCCATATTTGGTGTGTTCCGTAAGATTACAAACTCACATTTTCACAATCCTAGATGAGGCACCAGTTTACTTATGAATCAAGTTTAAGATGCTGAAATTTTAACGAAACAATGATCAATGTTAAAATAAATGTCCAAATATAAACCTATTTGTTTCTTTTTATTTAAATTCTCTTATATATATATATATATATATATATATATATATATATATATATATATATATATGTGTGTGTGTGTGTGTGTGTGTGTGTGTGTGTGTGTGTACGGCCAAACTTTCAGGAAATATTCCTCACACACAAAGAAAGAAAATATGTTATGTGGACATGTGTCCGGAAACACTTACTTTCCATGTTAGAGCTCATTTTATTACTTCTCTTCAAATCACATTAATCATGGAATGGAAACACACAGCAACAGAACGTACCATCGTGACTTCAAACACTTTATTACAGGAAATGTTCAAAATGTCCTCCGTTAGCGAGGATACATGCATCCACCCTCCGTCGCATGGAATCATTGATGCGCTGATGCAGCCCTGGAGAATGGCGTATTGTATCACAGCCGTCCACAATACGAGCACGAAGAGTCTCTACATTTGGTACCGGAGTAGCGTAGACTAGAGCTTTCAAATGCCCCCATAAATGAAAGTCAAGAGGGTTGAGGTCAGGAGAGGGTGGAGGCCATGAAATTGGTCCGCCTGTACCAATCCATCGGTCACCGAATCTGTTGTTGAGAACCCTACGAACACTTCGACTGAAATGTGCAGGAGCTCCATCGTGCATGAACCACATGTTGTGTTGTACTTGTAAAGGCACATGTTCTAGCAGCACAGGTAGAGTATCTCGTATGAAATCATGAAGACGTGCTCCATTGAGGGTAGGTGGAAGAACATGGGGCCCAAACAAGACATCACCAACAATGCCTGCCCAAACGTTCACAGAAAATCTGTGTTAATGACGTGATTGCACAATTGCGCGCGGATTCTCGTCAGACCACATGTGTTGATTGTGAAAATTTACAATTTGCACTGAAATGAGGATTGACACATTGTTGGATGAACCATTCGCAGAAGTGTACCCGTGGATGCCAATCAGCTACTGATAGTGCCTTCACACGCTGTACATGGTACGGAAACGACTGGTTCTCCCGTAGCACTCTCCATACAGTGACATGGTCAACGTTACCTTATACAGCAGCAACTTCTCTAACGCTGACATTAGGGTTATCGTCAACTGCACGAAGAATTGCCTCGTCCATTATAGGTGTCCTCGTCGTTCTAGGTCTTCCCCAGTCGCGAGTCATAGGCTGGAATGTTCCGTGCTCCCTAAGACGCCGATCAATTGCTTCGAACGTCTTCCTGTCGGGACACCTTCGTTCTGGAAATCTGTCTCGATACAAACGTACCTCGTCACGGCTATTGCCCCGTGCTAATCCATACATCAAATGGGCATCTGCCAACTCCGCATTTGTAAACATTGCACTGACTGCAAAACAGCTTTCGTGATGAACACTAATCTGTTGATGCTACGTACTGATGTGCTTGATGCTAGTACTGTAGAGCAATGAGTCGCATGTCAACACAAGCACCGGAGGCCACATTACCTTCCTTCAATTGGGCCAACTGGCGGTGAGTAGAGGAAGTACAGTACATACTGACGAAACTAAAATGAGCTCTAACATGGAAATTAAGCGTTTCCGGACACATGTCCACATAACATCTTTTCTTTATTTGTGTGTGAGGAATGTTTTCAGAAAGTTTGGCCGTACCTTTTTGTAACACCCTGTATATCACCGGCTGTCGTAAGATGACTGTTAAAAGATTATAATTAATGTTAGTCTGGTTGACAATTTGGTAAACAAGACTGGATACCTGAAAAAAAATTATTGCTCAGTAACGCAAGTATAACTTCCCCAGATAGCCCACAGCTTTTAACCCGCTTTTATTATCTTGAATATCAGCACCGCTTTCAGAACAGCTTAATGCATCAACTTCACAGCGTTGCACAAACTTTGCTGCTGGAGGGGTATGATGAGTGTCGGACGGACTCACCTGAAGAGGCAGTGGAGGACGAATATGCCGGTGGTGACCGAGGTGCCGAAGCAGAGGGAGCGCAGCAAAGCGCGCAGCGCCGACGCCGGGCTCGGCCGCCAGCCGCCGACCGCGACCTGCGCCTGCAACACATCACGACTGACACGTCACGCACACGTCGCGAGCGGCTGCCAGGGACACCACTGTCGTGCCACTGGTGGACGAGGGAAGCAATTGACACACTCGGCGCAGCATCGTGTGATTACAGGAGTCGTCACTCCCGCTGCCCTCAAGCTCCAAGCACGGCAGTAACTTAAAATGGAAGGAAAGAAGGAAGCGTTTGACTCGGTGCCCCACTGCACACTCCTAACTAAGGTACGAGCATATGGGATTGGTTCCCAAGTATCTGAGTGGCTCGAAGACTTCTTATGTAATAGAACGCAGTACGTTGTCCTCGATGGTGAGTGTCCATCGGCGGTGAGGGTATCATCTGGAGTGCCCCACGGAAGTGTGATAGGTCCGCTGTTGTTTTCTATCTACATAAATGATCTTTTGGATAGGGTGGATAGCAATGTGCAGCTGTTCGCTGATGATGCTGTGGTGAACGGGAAGATGTCGTCGTTGAGTGACTGTAGGAGAATACAAGATGACTTGGACAGGATTTGTGATTGGTGTAAAGAATGGCAGCTAACTCTAAATATTGATAAATGTAAATTAATGCAGATATATAGGAAAAAGAGTCCCGTAATGTTTGAATACTCTGTTAGTAGTGTAGCGCTTGACACAGTCACGTCGATTAAATATTTGGGCGTAACATTACAGAGCGATATGAAGAGGGACAAGAGTGTAATGGCAGTTGTGGGGAAGGCGGATAGTCGTCTTCGGTTCATTGGTAGAATTTTGGGAAGATGTAGGTCATCTGTAAAGGAGACTGCTTATAAAACACTAATACGACCTATTCTTGAGTATTGTTCGGGCGTTTGGGATCCCTATCAGGTCGGATTGAGGGAGGACATAGAAGCAATTCAGAGGCGGGCTGCTAGATTTGTTACTGGTAGGTTTGATCATCACGCGAGTGTTACGGAAATGCTTCAGGAACTCGGGTGGGAGTCTGTGGAGGAAAGGAGGCGTTCTTTTCGTGAATCGATACTGAGGAAATTTAGAGAACCAGTATTTGAGGCTGACTGCAGCACAGTTTAACTGCCGCCAACTTATATTTCGCGGAAAGACCAAAAAGATAAAATAAGAGAGATTAGGTCTCGTACAGAGGCATATAGGCAGTCATTTTCGACTCGTTCTATTTGGGAGTGGAGCAGGGAGAGAGGATGCTAGTTGTGGTACGAGGTACCCTCCGCCACGCACCGTATGGTGGATTGCGGTGTATGTATGTAGATGTAGATGTAGATGTAGATGAAAGAAGATTAAGCTTTAACGGCTAGCCACTGATGAGATTATTAGAAACAAATACAAGCTAGAATTTGAAAACAATGGGCAAGAAATTCGTCCTTGTTCTTCATGAAAGAGTTACTTGTAGAATAAAAATCCGCTTCAGTTGACAGTAATTTCCTAATTTATTGCACGGCCAGTTTCGAAGCATAGAGATTCAAGTTCAAGTGCCAATACGTAATTACGGGAAGATAAATGTGTGGTAGTCGGGCCAGTCAGTCCTGGGGTCAGATTCACATAAAAATACCCATGAGAGCGTACGACCAGCAACTGCGACACCCGTCTGGACAGCACAGCAGACTGAGTGCCACCTCGTGGCCTTGGAGGCATTTTACGCGGTGAGGAAAGTACATAAGTGAAGCAAAGACGACTGGGGAATCGCCCTAGCGACGATACGTGCCTCAAACGACGAAATCGACTCGAGTACCGGATTTTGACAAAGGCCAGGCTGTTGTGGCCCCGCGTCTCGGGATAAACATCTCGAAAACGGCGAAGTTGAACGACGTTGTCGAGGTCGGAGACCTGCCCCCCCCCCCCCCCCCCCCCCTCTGTAATGTGGGATAGGTGCCGATCGGTGGCAGACCTAACGACAGAGTAACAGAGTTGAATGGTCGTGCACACACAGGTGTTTCTAACAAAGGAAACTCCCCAATGCACCCCGCCCCTCCCCCTCCACCTCCACCCCTACACACACACACACACACAGATTTAATCGTAAGAGGGCCCGGTTGGCAGCCCGTCTGCAACTGAACACAAGTCATGCAAGAAAACAAGAAGCAGGTGTACTGAACTCTGAAAAAAAAGTCGAAATAGAAACAGTGGACGGTAAAACCACAAGAACTGCAAGATAGAGAAATACGGCTGAGCCACAGTGTAGAGACTAAGTGGTCATGGTATTGGACTGCCAACCGTATGACACGTGTTCGACTCTCCCTGACCCCAATTTTTTTTTTTCTTTTGCTGTTCGCTCTATTCAAATTTGTATCTGTGTCGTGGTGTAACGTCCGTTTGCAACAGCGAGGTGTAATGAAGGGTCCTATAATGAAAGTTGATTCTGGACAGCTACGCTATTAGCAGCTCAAAGAAAGTGGCTTTCGAGTGGGAACAGCAAACCTTTAATCACAAGGCGATAAGTCAATCGAATCTCCATCAGAAAACACGTCTGATGTGTCACACATGGCATTAGTAATAGTCTGTATTCCACATGGTAGGAATCTCTTATCGATGCCCTTAACTTGTACACCTTGCCTGATTAGGTGTTCGTATGATTGTGAATGTGATCACACCCAAGGAAATGATGAAAACATGATAGTTTGCCACGTAAGCTGCAACAAATGCACACAACAGTTTCACAGTCACACAGTTTTCCCTGTGCACTGTCAAAATATGTATTTTCAACGTTTTGAAGTTGAGTTCCGTTTTGGACGTTATGACTCTTGAATTTCTTTGTCGTATGCCATGATCGCAGGAGAAGAAGTGACATACAATCGATAAAATTATGAAAATTGGCGGTAAATAATATGTATAAGGGGAAAATACGCCGAAATGCGGGGATATTGAGGGGAAATGAGGGAGTACTTACATGTCTTCCGTTTGGTGCAGGAAAATTCTTGTACATGGGGCTAGTATACGGCAGGAAGAGGATTACAAAAAAAATGTGACAATGAAACATTGGGATCCAGGGAAACAGTCATTTTTCGTCGACAGCGAAAAGACAGCTGGAATAAAATGTTACCGTGGATTACCACCAAATGTATAGCAATAAATTTACGAGGGTTGGAACTTAAACAGTGGCAACTATTTATTCACAACCGATACAAAAGAGTTACATGTTTACACCTGTCCTTCAAAGTAGTCATCAGCGTAGTCTAGAACCCTAGTTGAAACTATTCAAGTTTCAGCCATCTTATATATGTCGGATCACAAGCCCAGGTGAGACCCCAAAGTTATCGGTAACCACCTTCTAGATTTTTACAAAGAGTCTTAGCTAAAGAGCGTTGTATTACCATCTAGGGACTGCAATATGCCTCTGCAGAATGAATCGCGCCTTTGACCCTGTGCAGCACTGTTTAGGTGTTTTAAACCCTAACAATCAGTATTTACAATGTGCTTCTCTGTACTCTTCATTAATCACAACCATGGGGTGTCAGCTAAAAATACCTAATGGAACAGTTGCTGTATGGTTATTTTAACAAAATTCTACTGTATGTCTATTGGGGTAATAGTGATTCGTGCAAGTTGACTGCTGTCTTTGCTTCTTTCCTGGAAAAGAGAACCATCTGCCTCTAAATTGACATGGATCTGCATTAAAAGATTATGGAAAGTAGATTATGTCATCGTTTGAGAGGGGTTGTAACGAGGTGTGATTTAATGGCAAATAGACGATGCATTCTAGAGAGTGCGAAATGTTGCCGCAGGTCATTTGTCGCGCATTTAACCATTTTTTCCGTTGTTCTCTCAGCGTGTATCAGTTGTGTGGCATAACTTGTGTTCAACTTATATACAACTGCGTGTTCTGTGTATGACTTAGAGCTGTATCTATCTGCGATCTTTAACAGCACGCCCCTCCATACCACAGTCATCAGATGACTTCCAACGCATGTGAGATAATACATGTCCGTCAATGAAAAACCTGTTTTGGCACCCTCCTCTAGGAGAAAGAAGATTTATGCAATGTACTTCATTTTCCTGCCGCATCTTGGACATAACTCGAGTCTTCTATTTCATAACTATAGTGATTCTAAGTTATTAGCAGGTGTTTGTGAGGTACGGCAGTCCCTGTGTATACATTTCCTTGACAGACATTGCGTGTGGAAGACACTGTGTTCTGTTCGTGTAGTTAGAGCTGCATGGCATATAATTTCACATGTCAAACACCGCTGGTACGCATTTGTCCGTTTTCTTGTAAAAGGGGCATTGTCCGCTGCTGGTGATCATTTTATAGGACTGATTCGAGCGTAGTATAACTTCTGAAGCACGATCGGATGTGAGCAGTGGGCGCTATACACCTCTGGAAAGCTATATTCAGCATGTATCACAAAGACACTACATATGTCTTTCGTTTAGAAGGAAGCAGTGTTATCATATTGATGTTTGTCAGCATAGTGAGTGAGATAGAAAACTTGCAGGGTGGATATACCTCAGATGTTAGACATACATGCCCTGCATTAGAGATTAAGAGCATTGCACTCTGAATGACTAATATTTCGGAAACCACACGGCTTTACCATTACAGCGTGTTTAAGTGCAGAACTATGTAGCCTTAGGGGTGCATGTGTTCATGTTCTAAGTCATTTCTCTCCTTCTGATATCTTCTTGGTGTGGACACCAAACTCCAGAACAATACTTCAGAATTCACAGCACAGTCGACTTACGTGAAATGTTTCAAGTAAGCCTGTCTGGAACTCCATCATGCATAAACCACATGTTTGTCCTTAACCGTCTGCTACTTTGCGCCCGTGGTGTAGGGGGCCGGCACGGTAGCTCAGCATGCTCGGTCAGAGGGTTAGCTACTCCCTGTAAAAAAAAAAAAAAAAAAAAAAAAAAAAAAAAAAAAAAAAAAAAAAAAAAAAAAAAAAAAAAAAAACCCTAAGTGAACGGACCAACAAACAACCTAAACGGGTGTCATCGGACGTCCGCCCCGAACAAACTCCATGAACAATATAGAACAAAATGAGATCAACAAAAAAAGGGAGGGGGGGTAGCGTCTTTGATTCATAGTCGAAACGTCTTCGGTCGCGGGTTCGAATCCCCCCGCTGCTTGAATTTAGATTAATTATCAGCATTGGCGACCGAAGTAAGAAGTCACCTTCATTCTGCCAACGGCCTTGTCAAAGAGGGAAGAGAAGCTGACAGAGGTTCGGGGCGCTCTCTTGTCCTAGGGGTGGGAAATTGCCCTTAAAGGCGAGAGAATCAGCAATGATGAACGACATGAGGATGCAGAAGGCAATGGAAACCACTGCAATAAAGACATGTCCACAGGACACGTGGCATGTAATTGAAGAAGTGTCATGATCTCTCCTTTGGTAAAAGATTCAAGAATAGTCTCCCATTCGAATCTCGGGGAGGGGACTGCCATGGGGGAGGTTACCACGAGAACAATATTGAATAATCAACGAAAGGATAACGTTCTACGAGTCAGGGCGTGGAATGTCAGAAGTCTGAACGATGTAGGGAAACTAGAAAAACTGATAAGGGATATGCAAAGGCTCATTCTAGATACAGTAGGGGTCAGTGAAGTGAAGTGGAAAGGAGACAAGGACTTCTGGTCAGATGAGTATAGGGTAATAACAACAGCAGAAAAAAAAGGTATAACTGGAGTAGGATCCCTTATAAATAGGAAGTTAGGGCAGAGAGTGTTTTACTTTGAATAGTTCAGTGACAAGGTGTTCTTGTCAGAATCGACAGCAAACCAACACCAACAACGATAGTTCAGGTATACACGCCGACGTCACAAGCTGAAGATGAAGAGATAGAGAAAGTGTATGAGGATATTGAAAGGGTAAAACAGTATGAAAAGGGGGACGAAAATTTAATAGTCATGGGGGACTGGAATGCAGTTGTACAGGAAGGAGTAGGAGAAAAGTTTACGGGAGAATATGGGCTAGGGACAAGGAATGAGAGAGGTCTAAGATTAATTGAGTTCTATAACAAGTTTCAGCTAGTAATAGCGAATACTCTGGTCAAGAATCACAACAGGAGGAGGTATACTTGGAAAAGGCTGGGTGATACGAGAAGATTTCAGTTAGATTACATCATCGTCAAACAGATTCCAAAATGAGATACTGGATTGTAAGGTGTACCCAGGAGCAGATATAGACTCAGATAACAATAAAGTGGTGATGAAGAGCAGACTGAAGTTTAAGACATTAGTCAGGAAGAATCAGTACACAAAGAGGTGGGATACAAAAGTGGTAAGGAATGACAAGATATGGTTGAAGTTCTCTAAGGCTATAGATACAGCAATAAGGAATGGCTCAATAGGCAGTACAGTTGAATAGGAATTGACATCTCTAAAAAGGGCCATCACAGAAGATGGGCAGGAAAATATAGATACAAAGAAGGTAACTGCGATGAATTCACGGGTAACAGTAGAAATACTTCAACTGATCGATGAAATGAGGAAGTACAAAAATGTTCCGGGAAAATCAGGAATACAGAAATATAAGTCGCTGGGGAATGAAATAAATAGGAAGTGCACGGAATTGCTGCAGGAAAAATGTGAAGAGTTCGAAAAAGAAATGATTGTTGAAAGGACAGAGTCAGCACACAGGAAAGTCAAAACAACCTTCGGTGACATAAAAAAACAAGGGTGATAACATTAAGAGTGCAACGGGAATTCCACTGCTAAATGCATGAGAGAGAGAGAGCGGTAGGTGGAAAGAATACATTGAAAGCCTCTGTGGAGGGGAATATTTGTCTGATGTGATAGAAAAAGACACAGGAGTCGATTTGGAAGAGATAGGGGATCCAGTATTATTATCCGAATTTAAAAGAGCTTTGGAGGACTTAAGATCAAATAAGTCAGAAGGGATAGATAACATTCCATCAGAATTACTAAAATCATTAGGGGAAGTGCCAACAAAACGACTATTCACGTTGGTGTGTAGTATGTATGAGTCTGGCGACATACCATCTGACTTTCGAAAAGCATCATCCACACAATTCCGAAGACAGCAAGAGCTGACAAGTACGAGAATTGTAGCACAATCAGCTTAACAGCTCATTCATCCAAGTTGCTTACAAGAATAATATACAGAAGAATCGAAAAGAAAATTGAGGATGCGCGAGATGATGATCATTTGGCTTTAAGAAAGGGTAAAGGCACGAGAGAGGCAATTCTGACGCAGTTAATAATGGAAGCAAGACTAACGAAAAATCAAGACACGTTCATAGAATTAGTCTAAATGGAAAAAGCATTCAACGGTGTCCAATGGTGCAAGTTATTTGAAATTATGAGGAAAGTAGGGGTAAGCAATATGGAGAGATGGGTCATATACAATACGTACAACAGCCAAGAGGGAATAATAAGAGTGGATGACCAAGAATGAAGTGTTTGTATTAAAGAGGGTGTAAGGCAAATATGTAGCCCCTACTGTTCATTCTGTACATCGGGACAGCAATGATTGAAATAAAATAAAGGCTCAGGAGTGGAATTAAAATTGAAGCTAAAAGGATATTAATGGTTCAAATGTCTCTGAGCACTATGGGACTTAACATCTGACTTCATCAATCCCCTTGATTTAGAACTACTTAAACCCAACTAACCTAAGGAGATCACACACATCCATGCGCGAGGCAGGATTCGAGCCTGCGACTGGAGCAGCAGCGCGGTTCCGGACTGAAGCGCCTAGAACCGCTCTGCCACAGTGGCGGGCTGATATTAATGATACGATTCGCTGATGACATTGCTATCCTGAGTGAAAGTGAAGAAGAATTACATGATATGCTGAATGGAATGGTCTAATGAGTACAGAGTATGGATTGAGAGTAAATCGAAGAAAGACGAAAGTAATGAGAAGTTGTAGAAATGAAATGAGAACAGCGAGAAACTTAACATCAGGATTGATGGTCACGAAGTAAACGAAGTTAAGGAATTTTGCCGCCGAGGCAGTAAAATAACCAATGACAGATGGAGCAAGGAGGACATCAAAAGCAGATTAGCAATGGCAAAAAGGGCATTCCTTGCCAAGAGAAGTCTACTAATATCAAATATCGGCCTTAATTTGAGGAAGAAATTTCTGAGAATGGAGTACAGCACTGTGTGGTACTCAAACATAGACTGTGGAAAAACCGGACCAGAAGAGAATCGCAGCATTTGAGATGTGGTGCTACAGACGAATGTTGAAAATTAGGTGGACCGATAAGGTAAGGAATGAGCGGTTTCTGCACAGAACCGAAGAGGAAAGGAATATGTGGAAAATACTGATGAGGAGAAGGGAGAGGATGATAGGACACCTGTTAACACATCAGAGAATGACTTCCATAGTATTAGAGGGGGGGGGGGGGGGCTGTAGAGGGCAAAAACTGTCGGTTGGGAGAACTACGCTTACATGTTCTCATTTCACTGAGTGGTCAAAACATGGTCCTATTGCATAAACGCAGCTCATCCTGTTTCTCCACAGTATACAGAAGTTCTTAGATATAGAGCTCTCCGACTTCCATTCACACTTAAACTGGAACGATCACATGGACAAAGCTGCAGGGACAGCGACTGAGGAACAGTTACAAGATGCAGAGAGAGTGTCTAAAAAACCAAGCTGGTGTTTTGCTGTATGGAGTCCTTACCAGACAGGTTCGAAGGAGGTGACTCATCTCGAGATATGAGAGTGCTACGAATATGGTTCACCAGTGACTGTAATTATTAAAAGAGATCTCCATAGGATTCAACGCAACTAAGTGATTGAATGTATAGATTTGATTCTATATTGCAGACAGCGTTTCTGCCAGAATGCTTAACACTATCAGCGGTTCTAGTACGTGACTTTAGAACAAAGACTGCTTTTGATCAAGGGTGACACTAACATAGTCATTGTGATCGTGCCTTTTATGGCATGGTCCTTACATGAAATGTATGTTGCTGACAGTAGAATCCTTCTGTGGTTAGTTTCACATGTCGGCTCTCAATAGTGTTCCTCGAAAAGAACATCATCTTCCCTCCAGGGATTCTCCTTTCAGTTACCCAGTGGGTGGACTCCGACTGCTGAAAAAAATGACTCGCCATACGAAGTGACTCTCATGATCAATTTAATGAATTTGCCTATGAATTTGATATCAATTACGTGCTGTCTGGCGGGTGGATGCCATGGCAATGGCACCAAAGATATGATTCTGGAGTGGGAGAGGTAATAGGGCGTTTTTTTCGTTGTGGCGAAATATTTTAAAGAAATTCCACTCTCGCACCTATACAGGGGGAGACGACCGTCGCAATAAAATCAGATCTAATACTGAATTTATAAAGTGATACAGATTATAAATCTTATATTTACAGCTTCTCTGTGCTGTTGCCTTTAGAGACTTCGTATGTGGCGCAGCATATGTTTACCTTAAGGATTTCGAAAGCACGGAGGCATCCTATAACAGAGATAGAACATGGTCTTAGTAATCTCCCATGAATCAAAAATAATTTTAATGTTAAACTCCTGTGAGGCAGGACATAACAGATATTAAGCTTATTAAAACAGATATTTTTCTATCTGATGAGAAAATGCTTAGAGGAAATGTAGTATATGCCATAGCGTTCTACAGGATTTTCGCACGTAATGATACTTTAACTATGTATAAACGCTTGGCCGACCATTGTGGCCGAGCGGTTCTAGGCGCTTCAGTCTGGAACCGCACAACCGCTACGATCGCAGTTTCGAATCCTGCCTCAGGCATGGATGTATGTGATGTCCTTAGGTTAGTTTGGTTTAAGTAGTTCTAAGTCCTAGGGGACTGATGACCTCAAAAGTTAAGGCTCGACGTGCTCAGAGCCATTTGAACCATTTTATAACGCTTGTATTCCCTGATTTCTTCTGTCTTCGAAAAAACTTGTATAAAAGGGAGAAATCTACATTTCGCGTGAGAAATTCGAGGTGTATTGTCAACAATATCGCTCCAAAGATTGAGTAAAGTGGATTTTATAATTTTATAATCTGGAAGGGGAAGTCTATGTTGGGTTGGAACTGATTAGATCTACTGTATAAATCCAAGACGAATTTTATAAACTGGGGGGGGGGGGGGGGGAGGGGGTGTAACGCCGGAAATGCATATCCTCCTACTTCCATCTATTGTACTATAAATTCCTTTCCTTATTTTGTTACCTGAAGATACGACATTTCTGTGTCTTTATATATTGTAATTGTTTTACTATATATATATATATATATATATATATATATATATATATATATATATATATATATATATATCGATGTATAATTGGTTTGTTTTGTGAATATTATTTGTATTTTTATGCTGGGTCTGGCCTAGGGAAAACTATGCTATCGAACGATTACATCGATAGGTCGTGTGGAGAACCAAAGTGTTTAGGATCTTTGGTGGAGCGCGGGCAGAGAGAGTCTGGCTGGAGGAGGGCGGTGGAGCAGGTGTGTTGTGTGACGCTCCCGCAAGTTGCCGCGCTTTCGGGGTTTGCCAGCATGTAATTACGCTCGACTTGCTATGATAGTTTCTGACACGGTGTCGCGGACGGGAAGCATTAGCTAGCGCACATCGAGAGCCCGTTTCGTCTGGTGACCGTGTCGAGAAGAAGGCGCGCCAACATCCAGCTCCTGCAATAGCGACGGCCGACAATGAGTGACTGTCGCCACCTCCTCGACCGACGACTTCAAACCTTCAATCAACCAACTAGGAAGACTGGAAGCACGTAAAGTTTTAGAACTGTATGGCAGATCTCAGCTTTTAAAATTGTTGCATCACAAAATTATAGCAACTTAGCATGAACCTTTGTTGCTCATTGTCCCAATTGCATTACCAAGCAGGGTCCCTCCCTTTTCCGAAATGAACTCGAGTGTCGTTGAAATTCAAACGCCAGCATTAAAGTATTATCATTCGATTTCACTGCTTTAATTTCAAAGTTCAGTTAAGGTATTCATAGCTGGCTACTATATTTAGATTACACAAGCACAAATTAAGAGTGCGAGTTTTGTTAGCATATTTTAACTTACCTGTGACTGCAGCTCAGCTTGGTACGTAGTAAATGTTACTATTGTCAATTGTTCAGAATCATTTAATTCAAGTTGAAAGTTAAATCACTTATTTCTAAATTCCGTAGATTCAAGTAGCTCTTGAAATGATTGTTGAGGTACCCCAAGACTAACCTTATTTTACTGAATTTCGTAGTGATTCAGAAACAAAGTTCACTATTAATTTCAGCCACTAAATTAACTTTCAATTTTCCGGTTTTATTAATTCTTTTGCTAAATTAAGTCAGAGTGTAGCTAAATTCATTACTTCTGACAAACATTCAGTTTTCACACAACACGTGTCAACCTTCAATTGCCACGCTTTCAGTGCTAATTAGATGTGCATTAATCTTTCATTTTCAGTAGTTGTCCATAGAACTGGCGACCGTAATTTTCCCCAAATCTCAAATATATAATTAGCGCCAATTGATTGTTAACGTAACGACCGCACATTTACTTTGTTTATTAACTTTACTCCTTTCTAAAATTAATTTCCACCAATTTCATTTTCATTTTTCCTTTCATTTAGATGTAACCCCTTCCTCCCTCTTTACCGACAAATTAACTTCGGTGACGATTGCTTTTTCCCAAATTTCCATTAGGTTCACGCGGTTTAATTTTTCACTGTCATCAAGGTCGATAAGTGAGGGGGAGGTTACACGTGGCGACCGTGACAGGACAATCTTCAGATTTGAGATTGTTCTGGACACGAATTTTGTATTGTGCAAATCTCGTGACAAAGTACTGGTTACGAACACTCCTTTACGTCAGCGAGAATAAGTAGTAGGAGTAATCCTAATTATATTTGAGATTTGGCATTTATATTGAAAATTATTAAAATGAGTGAAGGCAACAATTACCAAAATTTGGTAGACTTGGACACGGAACAACCGGTCGAACAGTGGGAAACGGGCACCGCAGAATCCATTGTTCAGGGGCAGGCGGCTAGCATGAAAGACGAGACCGCCGAGACGCAACAAAGAGCAGAAATGGAATTCTTTAGAAAATGTTTCGGAATCGGAAGTGATAATCAAATCTGAACCCCTTGATGACGAATACGGAGGGAAAATTAAAGAGGCACCCGCTACGGAAGTAAAACCGCTTGTTTCCGGGAATTTAGCTGATTTATTGAATGTTTTGATTAAAGAAATGAAGGCTCAGTCTAGATAGATAGAAACTCAATCGGCAGAAATTAAAGCTCTGTCTGCCAAGGAAGAAGCTCAGTCTGAAAAAATTGACAGGAAGCTAGAGAATCAGAACAAAGCTATTAATGTTGTTAACAACAATGTTGAAGTTGTTAACACAAAAGTTGATAAAATGAAAGAAGATATTGTTGTGATTAATACCGAAATCGGCAATCTTAAACAGGAATTGTTAGGCGTTCAGGCGGAAATTGCGAGCATAAATACTTGTTTTTATTCCGTAATTAGCAGAATCGAGAAAAGTGTAGGAGAAGCAGTTGCTCCGATTATCGAGAATAAGGTGACGGAACAAATTCAATTAGTGAAAAAAGAGGATCAAAAAAAGGTGGAAACTTCAAAGGCTTTAGTATCCGAAGTAGATACCAAAGTGAGGAAGCAGGCTAATACCTGCGAAGAAAAAAGAGGGAAGTGGAAACGCTTGCGACAACTACTTGCCAAGTAATTACGAGAGTTTCGGAATTAGAAAAGAAACTTGACGAAAAACAGAGCTATGTGCCAATCTGTGCACATAATTTGGAATTGTTGACGAAAGAGGAGCGGCCGTATACACGCGACGGATTTCATTGAAAATTGTGAAAGAGTTTTACCCAGATCATGGACTAATGAGAGAAAAATTAATGTGGTTATTGACGTGTTGGCTGGTGATGCCAAGCGTTGGGGCTTAAACCTCAACATCACGAACCTGACTTTCGACGAGTTTAAAAATTTGTTTCTGGCTGAATACTGGTCAGAGCAAAAACAACAAAGTGTCTGGCGCGAATTTGTCGTATCAAGGCCTTTCGATGCGAATTCTCGCGGCTCGATGAAGGAGTTTTGTGAGGGCTGGATCCACAAGTTGAAATATTTGCGTGATCGCCGCACGGAATCCGAAATAGTCTGGGAACTCTACAAGAAGCTTCCAGATGATACAAAACGCTAGTAGGAAGCAATTACAGGACAATCAATGATTTCCTGGAAAGAGTTGAGGACGAGGACAATTGACGCAATAATCTCGACAGTGGTAGTGGCGGTGGTAACAACAATGGGTACCACAGCAACCACAACAATGATAACTATGGGACTAATGCATACCGCAATCTTGGCAGCAATAACAATAGTGATTCGGGCCGTAATTACAATCGGCACAATGCAAATAATAACGGGAATGATGGAAACCAGTATCATACTAGCGTGATACGGGCTTCGCAGAATAGTAATAACGCCAGAGGGTGTGATCAGCCGCCTCAGCAGCATCCGGGGAGCGGATCTGCTGGGACGAGACAGGGAAACCATTAGCCGCGCCGATGAGGTGCCGACCGGGCGTGGAGAAATTTTGGTGGCCCAATAACAGTAGAAAACGGAGGTGTCGTCGTTATGAAAATTCCGTATGGAATAATCAACGGCGGGAGAATGTGCCAGTGTTAGGAGAAAGGAGTACGCCCACAAGCAGTAGATCAGCTGTAGACACGGCAGCAGAAAATACATTCACTGTCAGTGAGAACAATTTAAGTAGTCTTCCGAAAATCGATTATAAAGTGGCAGCTGTAACACCCACAGCGGAACTGGAGATTGAGTTTAAGAATGATACGCAATTGTTGAGAGAAGATCAGATGTCGGATAACACGTCCGTCATTGAGCGTGGGGATGCTGAGAGGGATGAGGTCTGGTTAAGGCAGTTCGGTCACTTATGCGACGAACTAAGAGATTATAGGGGCCTGTACGGAAGAAGTGTTTATGGGGAGCGCGGGCAGGATTTGCCGTGTCTCGTCTCACAGGAAGATAGTATTTGTGAAGTGATAGAAAGTGTCTTCAAATGCTCTGTCATTGAGAAGAAAGGCTGCAGTCGTCACCACCTGTGTGTCAATGTCCATCTTCTCATCCATACCCTCTGCAAGGTAGGCAGTTGATCGAATGGAGCGCCGTCGTATTGGATGGGTGTAGTACTTCTGGCTCCATCAGTTCTTCCTGTCTGGAGCGTCTATTCGACGAGTGTCGTTGACTTCGGAAGTAGCGACCGTCCATGCAACTTCTGCACAATGTAGATGGGGGTTCGTGATACTACGAGAAGTCACAATTTCACCTGTCATTTGAGGAAGTCGGCGTTGTAGACACCCCGAGCTGACTTGTCCTTCTCGGCTGCAACCGGATTAAGTACACGTCTGTCCGTCGTACATAATAATCACCCTACAGACGGCGATGACGAGGTAGGTGTTTCGTCAACATCATTTTAATCCTCATAATTTTAATCTGTCTGTCGAGAACCGGGTAAATCGTAAAAGAGGTCCATTTTTTGGCCACGTGGCTGGCTACTTTGCCATAAAGCTGGAAAACTGTGTTGATGATGTCTGGTGGTACTTCGAACGGGAGTTCGAAAACTCATAGCGTACCGAAGCCGAGTCCCACATGATCGATGGAGACTGGCCCAATATGGCAATCGGAGTGTTTGAATTTCCGATTGTTCGCATTTGCGCGCAGGATTCTGTTGCACACCTCGTCACTAACTTGATATAAACGACGCTGCTCGTAGGAGAAAGGTAGATACCAATTATCTCCTGTTGATCAGTTTTAACAACATCAGGGCATAAAACGTTTAACTTCAGAAGCTCGCGGCCGTGCATGGTATGGTTGAAACCTGATACTTATAGTGGTTTGTCTGTATGAGTGCGCCGTATTATGTCGTCTGTGATGGACTCTGAACTAGTGTTGATGCCACTCCCCGGACTCAGAGTAAACATCTCGTCCGCTCCGCTCCACTATCGAAGGCTGACTGACATGTCAAAAATTATCTGACTTGTGTGGAACAGAAGTCGATTACTACTCAAAGACGCTACCCTTCGACCACGGGTGACACCCAGGTATTTGTATGAGTTAGCTGCAATTGTGAATCAGGGGTATTGAAATCATAGGGTGCGGTATTAAGTTCTTTCGTTCGTGAAATGCATAAATTTACTTTTGTGTACATTTAAAGCAAGTTGACTGTCTTTTTTTTAAAAAACTTATTAGAGGTCCTTATTTATATCTTCTAAGTGTTTGAAATTTTCCGATCGCGATGTAAATTTAACGCTGAATTCAACTGTAGCGTTGTTTCTGCGCACTTTGTGCGTTTTACATTTGTCTTATCGTGTTCCATTTTGTTTCTCGCTTCAGGAATAGTGAATATTATCGATATTTACCGTACACCGTCACTGTTTTGGACACTTCCTTGGATCTATTAGCAAGTACAAGCGACGCAACAACTCGAGACACGAAGTTAGCTTTAGAGAATCGGTAAGTTTGATTCCACATTTTTCTCTTATTATTTACGCAAACCACTTTTTCGCCTTTTGCAGCTTCAGGTTCTTGTAGCCAATAGACAATGAAATTTAAAAAAAATCAAGTAATATAATCTATGGTTAGTTGTTTAGTATTTAGATGCTTAGGACAAAGTCAGAATATTTAGCTTCAGGTTCTTGTAGCCAATAGACAATGAAATTTAAAAAAAATCAAGTAATATAATCTATGGTTAGTTGTTTACTATTTAGATGCTTAGGACAAAGTCAGAATATTTAGCACTTGCAAGATCCAGGATGATGAGCTGAAATCGGTCTGCAAATTTAAATACCTGGGGGCGTACATACAGAGGGACGGAGGACTGGAAAGCGAGATACAACACCGAATAAATTGCGGTTGGGGCAACTGGAGGAAAATGAGTGGAGTGATGTGTGACAAGAAGGTGAGCATTGGGTTCAAAGGGAAAGTGTACAAGTCGGTGGTAAGGCCTGCTATGGTATACGGGGCAGAGACATGGCCAATCATAGTAGCCCAGCAAAGGAAGATAGAAGTGGCGGATATGAGGATGCTGAGGGTGTATGTGTGGGGTAACAAGGAAGGACGGGATTAGAAATGAATTTGTTAGAGGAGCTGTGAAAGCGGGGGCCACGGGGAAAAAGATACAATAGAGCAGACTAAGGTGGTACGGACACTTACAGAGAAAAGGGCAAGAGTATATCGCAAACAGAGTTGAAGTTATAAAGACTGAAGGAGCGAGAAGGAGAGGAAGACCGAAGATGAGGTGGAAGGATAAGATATCCGGGGACCTAAGGGAGAAAGGATAGAAGAAGGAAGAGACAATGGATAGAGAACTATGGAGGAGATGGATCCAGAAGAGTAACCCCGACCCTACGTGACTAGGGACAAGGCGACGATAAAGAAGGAGAAGAAAAGAGTTGTTTAATATTTAGATAAATATTGCACCAGTCTGAATGTAGCCCTATTGTGAGTGCTGTTCTCCAGCACAGGATGAGTTAGTTCCACTTCGTAACCAGCTGGAAATCGCTCTGACTCCTGTCAAGAGAGTGGAAGCTTCTTCGAGTAGGTATATCGGACAAAATGACGAGTCATGTAGCAGAGACAACAAACATACCTTAAGTACTATTCTCTGCAAGGGACACTCTAACCTATAGGAAGAACAAGGAAGACCAGTGTATAACACTCTGTCGACAACGAAGTCGTTAAGATGGAAAACAAGATGAAGTTGGAAAATTATGACGAGAGAAATTGGCCGTGTCCTTTCAAAGCAACATCCCGGCTTTTACGTTTAGCGATTTAGCGGAACTGTGCAATACCTAAATCTGGATGGCCGGACTGGGATTTGAACCGTCATCCTCCCGAATGCGAGTCCACTGATCTAACTACTTCACCAGCTCTCACGTAAGCAGAAGCAAGAGCAAAGGCATAGTGGTGAGGTACTGGACCCATATTCGGGAGAACGGTGGTTCAAATACCCATCTAGTCATTCCGATTTACATTCTCCGTGATTTCTCTAACTCGCTTACGGTGAATGCCAAGGTGGTTCGTTTCAAAGGGCAAGCCTTTCCCGCTCAAGCTTGAGCTCCGTTTCTAATAATGTCGTTATCGACGGGACATTAAACACTACACTTCCTTCCTTTCTCTTTTAAAGACTCATCACCGCTCGCCTACTCGACTGAGTGGCGTGTCAGTGGTGGGTCTGAGAGCCTCAGCCCTGAACGGAAGAGGCAGCGAGCAGGATGTTACACTCATTCTCCTAAACAACAAGTTTAAAATACTGTCCCCCAATGAAACTGACACATCCAGTGAGACACTCTTTCCCTGTTCGGAAAACTGCTGTAACCAGTGCCAGATGGAGGAGTGCACGAAAGGGTGGGGGTTCGTTAACCGTAGCAGTTCAAATGTACGGCCACTGATGCTAGTCTTTTGGGACAGGAAGAGATGGGAAGGAACACCTGGAACACTCTTTATGTATGCTTGGAGGCATGATTTAACATCGTATAGAAGCTTTTCCGGCAGCTGCTGAGGGATTAGCGAGCAACTAAATGCGCGTTGTGAGCGTAGGTTGAAATAAATGATGCCTGTCGTGTGGGCTCCGACTTCATACTCAGACTGTGTATGGAGTGTACACTAGGGTTTTTGTGGCTTAAGCCATTCTCCATTCAATCGAAATAACGAAAGTCATAGGAGACGCCAGAGTATTAACTTAAAACTCGAAGAAATTCCTCTTAGAAAATAAAATATAAGAATTCTAGTGATAAGTTGGTCAAGCACTGCCATCACCGTTCCGGAGTTTGATGCAGTTGAACGGCAATGGAACTCATACTAGACACAGAAAACTGGCCAAAACCCAGAATTAGCAACAACGAGATGTTTGGTGCAAAATTTGCTGGTAAGTGTATATCAAAATAACGGAATGAGGGAAATGGAGTTGATTATTTGTTGCAGCAGCAAGGAAGTCCAATTTGTCGCTATAGAAATTGAAACTGAATGTGACGTTTTTCAAAGCAACGCTCAGTGTATGTATGAAGTGTAGGTATAAACTTGTAATTGGATCTTTCTATCGATTGCCAGACACCTCTGGGCGTAACCGAAGCATTAAGGAAAACCTCAGGTCGCTGGTAACACAGTATTACCCCAAAATTTATTGCACAAGCGTTTTCAATCACTAACAGATCATCTTATGGTGTCTGACAAAATAAAAAGCCAAAATCTTAATGAAATGATATTTTTATATATTAATCTTCCTTCATGTAAAAGAGACTGCTATAGTGCTTTGAGATCATAAGATGGAAGCTTAGGAGGAGCCACATCTTGGTAAATAACAAGAAAACGTGTGGTAGTTTTTGCATTTACCTTACTTGAGATTAGGAAACTGCTATCTACTAATTGTGATACATCAACTGTTGTTTTCTTTGAGTGAGATGAAACAGTTACTTGCACTCACGCTCACTAAGTGGTCACGACAGACGCGTCACGGAAATTGTGCTTCGGCCGGCGTGGCAAGGCCGACAATCCTGTCTGTCTGCGACGAAAGGTGATTGTGGTTTAGCACTGTGCGCAAGGACGAAGGACGTAGCGAAAGGGAGACGGGGGGTGGGGGGTGGGGGGGGGGGAGTCGAGGAGGTCTGGACCCCTCTGTCACCTAAATGAAATTACACACGACCTATTTGCCGTCTAAAGAAATTGAAAGATATTTTGATCTTAAATCATAGGACGAAAAACAGATAAGCACTATCGATAGCCAGCAAGGTCAACGATAGATTTAAACTGTCTATGCATCCATAGCGCTATCGACTATTGCCCTTCCCTATTGCAGCTAAGACAAATTGTTGGCCTTCCTTGAGCCTAGTTAACTTTTTAATCTGTTCAGTTCTTACTTTCAGCTGAATTTAATGTAATTGCTACCGTTTATTGTTTTTGTGCTGTGTGGCATTATGATTGTTTCTAATTACGGATAAGACTAACAAGAAAGAGGAGGGAAACCTTATTTGTTCCATCCGCTAGCGTTATGGTAAGTTAAAAATATGTGCGCACTGCTATGATACATTATTACCTATCTAAGTTTAATGTTAGCACTGGAGTCGTTATTTTGAGGCTGATAGAACTTTGGGACTGCAATATTTCAGTATTTCACAAGGCAGTGGAGAGCTAAATATCACTACAAATAACATTAACTTAAAATCAGTGCTAAAAATAAACTTGGATTTATCTGTATCGTCCAACAAATCGCGTTGACCAATAACAATATCGCACAAATGGCGATCGTTGTATTTCTTTAAACAGTTTGCTCATATTCTACCATTAGCAGCCCAAATGGCAAGATATCGCCCAGTTTCGTCACCCCGGCGGTACTCAGTTATGAAACCAGGTTCCAATACGGTAAGATGGTGAGGGGTTTGTGGAGAGCGGAAGGGGTAGTGATGACAGCACAATTTATTGTTCGTTCGTTTCTAAAAAATTTTGTCAGCAGACTGCTTTAATTTTCCGAGCAACTGTACCCTGCATCCCTCTGTATCCCTCCCTCCCCCTTTCGTCCAAAATGTATTTAAGCTCTTGTAATACTATAATAACTGAAGCCAGAGATTCCACGCACAATTACATCTTAAAATATGCATTCCATGCACTATCAAGTGACTAAAACTGCGCAAGTAAATTATAAGATGTTATGTCAGAATTCTATCTTTTGTTGCGATGCATTTTATTTTATTTTAAAAGAATTTACAACAACCAGTTTTTTCGAACTTCTCCACCGACTTGTGGCAGCTCTGCATGTTGACTCGCTGAAATTTTAATCTGCATTAGGAAGGCGAGGAGGACTGAGTTCATCCGCCGGCAGCCTTGAAAATGATTTTCTGTAGTTTCCCATTTTCAATTTGAGCACATGCCATGATTGGTCCCTTACCATAGGTAATAGACAACTCATTCCGAATATCTTTCTTTCCTGACAGATTCCAGTTACACTGAAAAGCAGAAACTTAAACGGAAAAAGCTCAATCGAAGGTCAACCGAGCATCTCTTCAGAGAGTTCGAACACTAAAAACGATATGATAAATATAGAGTAATCGTAATTCTCCTCATTTAGGCTCAAGCATTTTTCTGCTGCCGGGACATTCTTTAATACAGAAAATGATCTTGCTTACGTTGCAAAAAGTGACAGATGCCTACTTAATTGAAAACATTTGGGAAAGCTTAAGGTTGAATAATTCCTGATCCTGTGCGTTTTCACCACTAAAAATTGATCTAGCTTTTCTGTCGAATGGAGATTACTTTATTCCAAAATCCCTGTCGCTCATAATCACAATGTCCCCAAACAATAGGGCTCGTCCTCTCCTGATCACTTCCTCAGCTCCAATCCAGGCTGAAAGAAGGAGAGTGAAAAATATCCTTGGAAGGTGAAGGGATATAGTAGAATGACTGCTTCTTAGAGGTTTGCAAAATACGACACTCCTTAGTAATGAAATTATATACCCGCTTCGTGAAAATTCCGATCTCTTTCTCAAATAAAATGGTTTGCCGTCATTTAAGGAAATTTTCGGAGTAAATGAAAAACATGAGTCTTTTTAAGATCCTCTTTAGCAAATAAGATCTCCCCTTGACAAAATCCTGACTACGTCCTTGCTGTCTGCACTGTCATTATTGATTTGAACTGTGCAGTAAACATAAATGAAAATTTGCCTGACAGAGACGCTCTCTCAGAGCATGTTGTGGACACTAACTACTGCTAACTTCATCAGCTAATTTAAATCGTAAGTAAACGGTTTGAAGAGTCATGTATTGAACAATGAGTAGTGTTATGAAAAAAAAAAAGATTGTCTGTAGAAGGCCCCCCCCCCCCCTCCAACCAAGCTAAACACAGATCCATTTCATATGTTTAAGTAAAGTTATTCTTTATCATTTCTACCCAAGTGAAAAGTTTAAAAAATGGTTCAAATGGCTCTGAGCACTACGGGACTTAACTTCTGAGATCATCAGTCACCTAGGCCGCGGCTCGTGGTCCTGCGGTAGCGTTCCCGCTTTCCGCGCACTGGATCCCGGGTTCGAGTCCCGGCGGGGTCAGGGATTTTCTCTGCCTCGAGGTGACTGGGTGTTGTGTGTCTTTCATCCTCAATCACTCGCAAGTCACCGTAGTGGGGTTAAAGAATTTGTGGAGCGGAGGCCGAACCGCCACGCGAAGGGTCTCTTGGCCACCAATGCGAGAGGCTCATTATTCAGTTCCCTAGAACTTAGAACTACTTAAACCTAATTAACCTAAGGAAAAAACACACATCCATTTCCGAGGCAGGATTCAAACCTGCGACCGTAGCGGTCGCACGGTTCCAGACTGTAGCGCCTAGAGCCGCTCGGCAACGCCGGCCGGCAGTGAAAAGTTACTTCTGTATTAACAAAATATTAACAAAGACTTTATTTCGGCACATCCTATATAAATCGTGCAATCACGTATCTCTAATTCCCTTGTACAACTATAGGTCCCCCCCCCCCCCCCCTTGAACCATGGACCTTGTGTTGGTGGGGAGGCTTACGTGCCTCAGCTATACAGATAGCCGTACCGTAGGTGCAACCACAACAGAGGGGTATCTGTTGACAGGCCAGACAAACGTGTGGTTCCTGAAGAGGGGCATAAGACTTTTCAGTAGTTGCAAGGGCAACAGTCTGGATGGTTGACTGAGCTCGCCTTGTAACATTAACCAAAACGGCCTTGCTGTGCTGATACTGCGAACGGCTGAAAGCAAGGGGAAACTACAGCCGTAATTTTTCCCGAGGGCGTGCAGCTTAAAAGTATGGTTAACTGATGATGGCGTCCTCTTGGGTAAAATATTCCGGAGGTAAAATAGTCCTCCATTCGGATCTCAGGGCGGGGATTACTCGGGAGGACGTTGTTATCAGGAGAAATAAAACGCGTTCTACGGGGCGGAGCGTGGAATGTCAGATCCTTTAATCAGGTAGGTAGGTTAGAAAATTTAAAAAGGGAAATAGATAGGTTAAAGTTAGATATAGTGGGAATTAGTGAAGTTCGGTGGCAGGAGGAACAAGACTTTTGGTCAGATGAATACAGGGTTATAAATACAAAATCAAATAGGGGTAATGCAGGAGTAGTTTTAATAATGGATAAAAAAAATAGGAGTGCAGGTAAGCTACTACAAACAGCACAGCGAACGGATTGTCGTGGCCAAGATAGACACAAAGCCCACGCCTACTAGAGTAGTACAAGTTTTTATGCCAACTAGCTCTGCAGATGATGAAGAAATTGATGACATGTATGATGAGATAAAAGAAATTATTCAGGTAGTGAAGGGAGACGAAAATTTAATTGTCGTGGGTGACTGGAATTCGTCAGTAGGAAAAGGGAGAGAAGGAAACATAGTAGGTGAATATGGAATGGGGATAAAGAATGAAAGAGGAATCTGCCTGGTAGAATTTTGCACAGAGCATAACTTAATCATAGCTAACACTTTCGAGGGGCATGAGAGGGATGCAGTGGTTGGGAGGGAGTGAGACAGCGTTGTAGGCTATCGCAGATTTTATTCACTCTGTACATTGAGCAAGCAGCAAAGGAAACAAAAGGAAAATTTGGAGTTGGAATTAAAATCTAAGGAGGAGATATAGAAACTTTGCCGACGATATTGTAATTCTGTCAGAGACAGCAAAGGACCTGGAAGAGCAGTGGAACATAATGAACAGTGTCTGGAAAGGAGGATATAAGATGAACATCAACAAAAGCAAATCGAGGATAATGGGATGTAGTCGAATTAAATCAGGTGATTCTGATGAAATTTGATTAGTAAATGTAGCACTTAAAGTAATAGATGAGTTTTGCTATTTGGGGAGCAAAATAACTGATGATGGTCGAAGTAGAGAGGATATAAAATGTAGACTGTCAATGGCAAGGAAAGCGTTTCTGAAGAAGAGAAGTTTGTTAACATCGAGTATAGATTTAAGTGTCAGGACGTCTTTTCTGAAGGTATTTGTATGGAGCGTAGCCATGCATGGAAGTGAAAAGTGGACGATAGATAGTTTGGACAAGAAGAGAATAGATGCTTTCGAAATGTGGTGCTACAGAAGAATGCTGAAGATTAGATGGGTAGATCACATAATTAATGAGGAGGTATTGAATAGAATTGGAGAGAAGAGAAATTTGTGGCACAGCTTGACTAGAACAGGGGATCGGTTGGTAGGGCATATTCTGAGGCTTCAAGGCATCACCAATTTAGTATCGGAGGGCAGCGTGGAGGGTTAAAATCGTAGAGGGAGACCAAGAGATGAATACACTAAACAGATTCAGAAGGATATAGGTTGCAGCAGGTACTGGGAGATGAAGAAGCTTGCAGGGGATAGAGTAGCATGGAGAGCTGCATCAAACCACTGTCTGGACTGAGGCCAGAACAACGACTGTTACGTGAAACCTGGTAACGACAATTTGTCTGATGCCACTCTGAGATGCATCCCAAACCGTGCGTCGATCTCATAGCTCATTTTCCGCTCCTCGATGTCTCTTTCCGGATCCTGTCCTTGAGTCCACTGTACCATGTCATCCGCAGATGGACCATTCGACCATCACCAAAATTCAGTATCTCCTAATTTCTGGTACTCACTGTTATCCAGTATAAACTTAACTCGTTTCTAGTATATATGTATCACACTACTTGTATCAGTTAACGAAAGAGCATAAAAAAACGAAGATTCGATAAAAGGACATAGTCAGCTACATAAATTCTGTAAAAAGCAAAAGATCCAAAAAATTGTAAACTGTACTTTACTGAAAAATTCAAAACCGTGTATTCAATGACATTTTTAACGAGTGCTATATTCTGATTGGTTAACTTGGCAAGAACCATAGTTAACAGTCCTAATGTATGTACTGTATTTAACACCACATTTTTTTGTAACTCTTCATAACTTCTATAACTCAGTAAAGTGTTAAGGTTTGAATGCGCCCTGTCGCAGTCTGACGGGTTTCCTGTCGACTACGCCCAAAAGGGGAGGGGGGATAAATACTCTGTAAAATAGTGCTGAGCGTAGATATTATCCCAGGCATTAACGCTAGTATTTTACCGCAAAATCCTTCCAAATCTGTTGTCATTAAACCGCTTGCCTAAATGTCATGACCAAGAGTTCTCTCACATTAATTGACATGTTATCAAGAAACCATTATTCATCTACAAAAAGGCTAATCGTTTTAATAAAACCATTTCATTTTCGGTTAATTGTAGCGATGTAATTGTTATTACATGTCAAGTATTTAGTCCCTGATTGAAGATATTTGAATGCGTTTTCTCTGCCATTCAAGGGGGTGATGAAATAAATCATTATATAAAAAAAACAGCGGTGGAAATTATGGTTCATGGTACTAATTTTATTTCGCTGCATGATTAATATGTATGTAAATTTTGACTGTATCCTGTTGAAACTATGGAAAGGCGAATGGGCGTCTGCTTCCTTCTTCTTGCTTGGACCTCGCTGTTAGAATGTCACTTATTGTATTATTTTCGTAAATTATCGTAAAATGATTATTAATTTTATCTAAAATGTGTTCTCTTTTTGTAGTAGCGAGTCTATTCCTGTTAATCACTAATGATGAATTTTTTGATATTTTCCGCCTTTTAGACACGGTGTAAGTAGTCTTTTTGTTGAAGCAACGATCTCCCATTTCAGTATTTGTAAGTCAAGCCATCAAACCATGTTTGTAATGAAGTCCGATCATCATTATTCCTATTATTCAAACCATTCTTTGCATCAAAAGTTAACTATAACACTGTTTTGTGTCATCAAGCTAGTCGCTTACTAACGATGACTTCTGAGCCTGACGCCTTAACAACATAATGAAGTGTATATCATGAGAACAAAATTCATCACTCAGCAGGAGAATTAAATAACATTCAGATCTACCTTTACATATGTTATATGTTATTGCCATTCTATTGCTGTTGTCTTACGTTTGGAAGAAGGTAAGATTACAGGACCTCACATTCTACGTAATCGTCAGCACGGGAAACATTGTCTTGAAACACTGGTCATGTAACGGACTGCAGAATAAATGTTTAGGTGACGAGTGAAACAATAGCGGGAAGTGGACTAAGGCTGGGTTGCGTAGGTCGAGAGCACTGCGCTGCGGCCGGCCTGGCTTGTGCGCTGTCTGCAAACAAAGATACTTCGAAGAGTCAGCTACACATTGTCTCATGCAGTTCTTCAAGACGACAGTGAATCCATAACGACGGACAAGTCGCTTACTTTCTTTGCTTTTATGCGTTGTGATTCTCTATAGTTCACTCTTCTCTGACACCATGTACAGCGTCACATGTCTACATTATTGTTTCTCTTAAGTGCAGTTCCATGAGTTTCACATTTGAAATGAAATATCACGGTTAGAAACATTTTGTTCATTTTTATGAGACTTTGTCAGCAATAAACACGGATACTTATTAGCGGACTGTTGTATACTTCTGTCATAGTCATACGGACCCAAATAGGAGGAGACTATAGAAATTATGACGCCGAGTAAAAGACATATGGCGAAATCTAGACACTGATGAGAATTTTTCGAAGGGAGATAACCGTTAATTATTGAGGACGCAGTACCTTGGCGTACATATTTACATTGGTAAGAAATATGACAGATACTGATTCGAAAAATGGAAAATTTTCTAAGTGAAATTTGTTTCAAGATCACGTTTTCACCGCAGTTGTGTTCTCGGTGCTCTGCTGCATGTCGCTAGACTTGTTCCAAGGGTCAAACCATGGAGACGATAGTTCAGCCATTCTTGACTATGACGTGAATCATGCTTGTGGCAAGCAGTGCTTCCCTCAGCAGTTCCGTCAACTAAGCTCTGAACTGGTTCCGTTTAACTCCAGTGCTTACGACTGACTCTTTGATTTTAAATGTGCTACTGAAACACTGTTGTCGATGCAAACGTTTAAGAACTTCACAGGTATCGTGATAGAATGTGTCTGATGCTCATCAAAGAGCTATATAAAAATTCTTACTCTCAAACAGAAGAACAGAAAATTGTCATTGTATTCAAAAGAGGAAAGACCGTTGCAGTTCTATGCCATTGCTGTAGTTCATTTGAAAGACTAGCCACGTTAATTAGTTGCAGTACAGAAAGACCAGTTGATGATGCTTCTATTTTCCTCAATAGGGCATAAAATTTTACTGTAAAATTTACAACATCTGATCCCAAGAATGGAATTGTTTAAGAAACAGATGTCAGTGCTGAGGGATTTCTTTATGAATTTGAGTTTGTTATTCTCTTTAATGAAATATAAAAGAAATCAGAAATGGTTTTCGAACTACAGTTCTACTAGTTAACGTATTACTGCTGTATTTCTGTTCTTGTACAAACACAAATAAGACGTAGTGCCTCTGCTTTAATGGCACTTGGAACAAATACTTCTTTACTTGCACTTAGAACCAGTTAGTATCCTGGTTTAACATTGAACTGTTATTAATAAATTAGTTTTTTCTGATTTGTCTCATTATTTTGTGTAGTGATTAGGTGAGCAGCATAATTATGTGGTAACAGAAAACCGTCTCAGTTTTTTGGACAGAAATAAGTTATTTACAAAAAGAGGTACATTGTGTTCTTATTTTTCTGACAAATGTGTTATTAATAAATTAGTTTTTTTCTGATTTGTCTCATTATTTTGTGTAGTGATTAGGTGAGCATCATAATTATGTGGTAACAGAAAACCGTCTCAGTTTTTTGGACAGAAATAAGTTATTTACAAAAAGAGGTACATTGTGTTCTTATTTTTCTGACAAACGTGTCATTTGGCAGTTAGAACGTTTTTACGTCCGTTGTTCAATTGTCTTTTCCATACACTGATGAAACATTTTGAGTCTGTTGTAAGAGTATACGACAACATGGCAAGAGAAAGTTGAGTCTCTTAGACGGCGGGGTAGCCGCCTGGTCTTGGGTGTCTTGCCAAGGTTTGCGCGGCTCCCCCCGTCGGAGGTTTGAGTCCTCCCTCGTGCATGAGTGTGTGTGTTGTCCTTAGCGTAAGTTAGTTTAAGTTAGATTAAGTAGTGTGTAAGCATAGGGATCGATGACCTCAACAGTTTAGTCCCATAGAATCTTAACACAAATTTCCAAATTTGAATCTCTTATTTTGATCACATGCTTTCGTGTAGATAATACAGTTGTCAGAAAATATGTCATTCAGCGTTTAGTGTTTAGTGCACGACTCTTCATCGCATTGCTTTCCAGCAAACGTATGGTCATTTTTACTGTTATTTATTCTTTGTCTTCAGTCACGTTAATCTCAGACATCCTAAGTGATATATGATTTTGGAAGTAAAGGATGTCGGAGTGGTACATAGTGTGTTTCAAAACTTATCACCCACCAATACAAGACTATAGTTACCGCATGAATGAAGGTAAAAATCTGGAGTAAATTTTAATTTACGCATAGGAATACAAAGCTTTTATTTTCAAAATAACCATCCGATTTTACAAGACCACATTTTTACAATGCACATACTAAAGTATTACTTTATGTAAAAGGCTTACTTTTCTCGTAACATTCAGTAAGAACCTGTTTCACATGCGTGTGTGCGCTTTATTTTATTTGAATAGATGAAAATTTTTCATAAAACCTCGGTAATTCAAGAGCTGTTTAGTGTATAAGTAATCCCAAAGAAAATCAGCTACATAAAATAAGCCTGTGGCTGAAACAAAACAGATATTCAAAAGTGTCTTTAGTTTTTCTGCTGGTAGAAGTATAGGTCTGCATATTTTTCTCATGTTTTTTTTCTCAGCCTGCCTTAGCGAGCAGACGTATATTGCAAGTCAACTCGATGTATGCCGAATTTATTCTTACAATTAAATGTGAACCAGACATAAAAGACCTTCAGCTATTATGCTTATCATAAATTCTCCCAGTGTGGATATTTACATAAGTGCATAACCCACTTTCAGATCACTTTTGGCTGAAATGGCGAAGTACGCATATCATTTGGAGAACATGGTGGCGGAACGCGCACTGCCTTCTGCCATTAATTCTTTACTGCTCTTAGCAAACTGCAGACCTGAGATTAGACGCCGATTATTTTTGTGTGTTTTGCGCTTACTTAGTGCAAGAAATTGTTGTGCATGATTCGGTCTTTCGGCTGTAATCAATGATTCCGTCGGCCTTCGACCACGTCAGCATACCGGCCCCACTAAACAATTCTGATAGATGGTGGCTGACATAAACTGGCAGGTACCTGTTAGCAACATGCCTACAACTTTTTCTGGGCATATTACGTTGTCATACCAGCCATTGAAGCAGTGCGTTATTAAAGTCACGTTACCAATATCTAAATAACGTGTTGTTCTGCCTCCCTGTGATAGTTGCGCTACTGTCGGAGAAATTAATTTATTTCATTTACTATAAAATTAAATCAATCTCCACGTTTATGAACTTCACGTTCAGTCCAAAAAAATGGTTCAAATGGCTCTGAGCACCATGCGACTTAACTTCTGAGGTCATCAGTCGCCTAGAACTTAGAATTAATTAAACCTAACTAACCTAAGGACATCACACACATCCATGCCCGAGGCAGGATTCGAACCTGCGACCGTAGCGGTCGCGCGGTTCCAGACTGTAGCGCCTAGAACCGCTCGACCACCCCGGCCGGCCACGTTCAGTACAAACCATAACTAAATTTCCGTAGAAGAGCAACGCGTCAATATATACAAACTTGGGGCACTGTTTACAGTTACGTTTCGGACTCAAGTTTTCATTTACATTTCATAAATGTTCAATGTGCCCTCCACCGGATGAACGACAAATCTCCAGATGATAATCAAACTGTTCCACACTTCTACGAACGTGTCTGAGGTGAACTGTATTCACTGCTATTGCTGCTCGGCGTCACAGTGCGCCCAAAGGTATTTTAAGAGGGGGGGGAGGGGGGGCACACAGACGGAGTCTTTCACAAAGCACCACCACGAAATACTCTACCGTGGTGCAATGTGAGATCCGTACGGCTCATCACGGCCTATCCGTCTTTGCACTGTTGTACTCTCAACGAAAACCACGCAACACAGCTATAGCTAAATTGCGTCTGTTGAAACGGAGAACGCGAAACCTATTTTCTTGTAAAGATGGTGGTTAACGCTGAAACAACCGATTTCCGGTTACACTGGCTTCTCCCTCGTCAGTTTAACCTGACTGTTAAAACTGTTCAGAGTAAGCGGTTTCTGTAATAACGTTTCTTCGGTTTTTTCAATTATTTCCAGTAATATACGTAGAAATCGTACAAAGATTGAAAAATTTTGATTCATTCAGGTTGAAAATTCACAGAATCCAATATTTTAAATTAAATAGGCAAACGAAGGAAAACTTAGTTCGTCCACTGTCGTTGCTTTTCTCCATAAATGATAAGAGGACAAATACCACAACAAATCACAGGTGTTCACCTATCTTTAATTTATTAATGTTACCATAATTTCTTTACTCTTACTATTTCATGGAAATGACAGACAGATCTTTAGTCTTTTAAAGGAAATGAAACATTGTACTTCATTGCTAGGGTACCGTGGTCTAGGGGTATCGTCTTTGATTTCTCATCACAACTTCCTCTGTTCCAAGTTCGAACGCCGCCACTGCTTCAGTTTCGAATAAAAATCATGCCGTTGGCAGAGAGGGCGGTGAGTGGACAGAGGTTTACTGCATTCTCTCGCCCTTGGGGTGGGAATTTGCCCCTAAAGGCGGAAGACTCAGAAATGATCAACGGCATGAGGATGCAGAAGGCAGTGTTGTTGTTGTGGTCTTCAGTCCTGAGACTGGTTTGATGCAGCTCTCCACGCTACTTTACCCTTCTTCATCTCCCAGTACTTACTGCAACCTACATCCTTCTGAATATGCTTAGTGTATTCATCTCTTGGTCTCACTCCACGATTTTTACCCTCCACGCTGCCCTCCAATGCTAAATTTGTGATCCTTTGATGCCTCAAAGCATGTCCTACCAACCGGTCCTTTCTATTTGTCAAGTTGTGCCACAAACTCCTCCCCAATTCTATTCAATACTTCCTCATTAGTTATGTGATCTACCATTCTAATCTTCAGCATTCTTCTGTAGCACCACATTTCGAAAGCTTCTATTCTCTTCTTGTCCAAACTATTTATCATCCATATTTCACTTCCCTACATGGCTACACTCCATACAAATACTTTCAGAAACATCTTCCTGACACTTAAATCTATACTCGATGTTAACAAATTTATCTTCTTCAGAAACTGTTTCCTTGCCATTGCCAGTCTACATTTAATATTCCCTCTACTTCGACCATCATCTGTTATTTAACTTCTTAAATAGCAAAACTCCTTTACTACTTAAGTGTCTCATTTCCTAATCTAATTCCCTCATCATCACCCGATTTAATTTGACCACATTTCATTATCGTCGTTTTGTTTTCGTTGATGTTCGTCTTATATCCTTCTTTCAAGACACTGTCCATTCCGTTCAGTGGAAACCATAAAATTAAACACACATCATGTGTATGCTCAGGACACGCGGTCAGTAATTGAAAAAGTGTAATGATGATCTCTCCATTGGCAAAAGATTTAGGACCAGTCGCTATTCGGATCTCCGGCAGGGGACTGCCAAGGGGGAGGTGACCACAAGAAAAAGAAAGCATAACGTCCTGCGAGTCGGGGAGTGGACTGTCAAAAGTTTGAAAGTGGTAGGGCAGCTAGAAAATCTGAAAATGGAAATGCATAGGCTCAGTCTAGATATGGCGGGTGTTAGTGAAGTGAAATGGAGAGAAAACAAGTTTTTCCTGTCGTACAAGTGTAGGGTAATATCAACAGCAACAGAAAACAATATAATGTGAGTAGGAGTCGTTATAAATAGGAAGTCAGGTCAGAGAGTTATGTTAGAAGGTCAGAAATAGGGTTGTTCCCATCAGAACAGCACCTACATGTATAGTTCAGGTATACAAATCTATGTCGCAAGCTGAAGATGAAGAGATAGAAAAAGTTTATGAGAACACTGAAAGGCAAATCAGTACGTAAATGGAAATTAAGATCTAATTGTCATGGGAGATTGGAGTGCGGTTTTATGGGAAGGAGTAGACGAAAGGGTTGTGGGAGAACATGGGCTTGGTACTACAAATGAGAGCGGAGAAAGACTAATTAAGTTCTGCAGTGAATTTCAGCTAGAAATAGTGAACATTCTGTTCAGAATGACAGGAGGAGGAGGTATACTTAAAAAGGCCTGGAGATACGGGAAGATTTAATTTATATTACACCGTGGTCAGGCAAAGATTCCGAAATCGGTTATTGGATTTACCTAGGAGCAGATATAGACTCAGATCATGATTTACTAGAAATGAAGTTTGAGAGACTAGCCATGAAGAATTAGTACGCAAAGAAGTGGAATACGGAGGTGCTACGTAATGAATAGATACGCTTGAAGTTCTGTAATGATATATATACTAAAATAACGAACAGCACAGCCGGAATTTCAGTTGAAGAGGAATAGACATATCTAAAAAGGCAGTCACAGAAGTTGGAAAGAAAGATATAGCAACATAGAAGTTAATTGCGAAGAAACCATTTCTTCTAACTGAAGAAATAGTTTAATTGATCGAGGAAAGAAGGAAGTACAAAAATGTTCCACAAAACAACCTTTGATGAAATTAAAAGCATCAGGAGCGCAATGAGAATTTTCCTGTTAAATGCAGAGGGGAGAGCAGACAGGTGAAAAAATTACACTGCTGGCCTCTAGGAGGGGGACGATATGTCTTATGTGACAGAAGAAAAAATACGAGTGGATTTAGAAGACGTAGGGGAACTAGTATTGGAATCAGAACTTAAGAGAGCTTTGGAGGACTTAAAATCAAATAAGGGAAAAGGGGTAGATAACATTCCATCAGAATTTCTAAAATCATTGCGTGAACTAACAAAACGACTATTCACGTTGGTGTGTAGTATTTATGAGTCTCGGGATATACCATCCGACTTCCGGAAAAATATCATACATTTCCGAAGATTGCAAGTGCTGGCAAGTGCGAGAATTATTGCACAGTAAGCTTAACAGCTCAGACATCCAAGTTGCTGACAAGAATAATGTATAGCAAAATGGAAAAGAAAATTGAGGATATGTGAGATGATTATCAGTTTGGCTTTAAGAAAGGTAAAGGCATCAGAGAAGTAGTTCTGACGTTGCGGGTTGATAATGGAAGCAAAGCTAAAGAAAAATCAAGACACGTTCATAGGATTTATCGACCTGGAAAAAAGAGTTCAACAACGTCAAACGGTGCAAGATGTTCGAATTCTGAGTAAAACAGGAGTAAGTTATGGGGAGAGCCGGGTAATATAAAACAGCCAAGAAGGAATAATAAGAGTGGACGACCAAGAACGAAGTACTTAGATTAAAAGGGGCGTAAGACAGGGATGTAGTCTTTCATTCCTATTTTCGATCCATACATCGATGAAGCAATGATGGAAACAAAAACAAAAATGTTTGAAGAATGGAATTGAAATTCAAGGTGAAAAGATATCAATGACGAGATTCGCTGATGACATTGCTATCATCAGTGAAAGTGGAGAAGAATTACAGGATCTGCTGAATGGAATGAACAGTCTAATGACTAAGGAATATGGGTTGAGAGTAAATTGAAGAAAGGCGAAAGTGGCATGTAGTAATCTCATGGAAACATCTTGATCGTTGAAAGAAAAATTTTTTTTTAACGATCAAGATGTTTCCACGGAATCAGTAAATGCCAAATCTGGATAGTTGCGTACCCTATAAATGGAAGACTTCGTCAGTCAAACGGAAGAAATAACGAAGTAATAAGAAGTACTACAATGAGAACAGCGAGAAACTTATGAGGATTGATCGTCACGAAGCAAATGAAATTAGGAAATTCTGCTAGCTAGGCAACAAAGTAACCCATGACGGACGGTGCTAGGAGGACATCAAAAGCAGACTAGCAGTGCAGAAAGGGCGTTCCTGGACAAGAAAAGTCTACTAATATCAAACATAGGCCTTAATTAGAGGAAGAAATTTCTTAGGGTGTACGTTTGGAGCACAGCATTGTATGGCAGTGAAACATGGACTGTGGGAACACCGGAACAGAAGAGAGTTGAAGCATTTGAGATGTGGTGCTACAGACGAATGTTGAAAATCAGGTGGATTGATAAGGTAAGGAATGAGGAGGTCCTGCGCAGAATCGGAAAGGAAAGGAATATATGGGAAACACTGACAACGAGAAGGGAAGGATGATAGGACAGCTGTTAAGACATCAGGAAATCACTTTTATGGTCCTAGAGGGAGCTGTAGAGCGTAAAAACTCTAGAGGATATCAGAGTGGAATACATCTGGCAAATAATTGAGGACGTAGGTTGCAAGTGCTACTCTGAGATGAAGATGTTGGCACATGGGAGGATTTCGTGGCGCGCCGCACAAAAAACAGTCAGAAGACAAAAAAAAAGCTAAGTCACTTCGTAAAAAAATTGGAGAATGACATTACTGTCTCAGCAATGATGTACCGGTTCTTATGGCATGTGTTTATTGTTCGTTTCTGTCGGCACTGTTATTAAAATAATAACGCAATAGTTCAATACAACGTAAAATTTTTGAACAAAAATTACTCCTTTTGAAAGAAATGTTTATTTAAAAGCTAATAATTTGAGCTCTACTGCTACGGCTAATGGATGACAGATTTTTTGCTCTGTTAGTAGCAAAAACTATAAAACGCATCTTATAACTGAGAACAAACAAATACTGAAAAATACCGGTTATTCAGAATTAGGATACTGGTATCGGTTTTAACCGGTCCATTTTTTCACATTATGGTCAATTTACAAGGGAAATAAATATTTAATTTTGGTGCTAAAGCGAAAATTAACTGCAGATATCTGTATTCATTCATACTGAAGGTATTGTTGTTGTCTTCAGTCCTGAGACTGGTTTGATGCAGCTCTCCATGCTACTCTATCCTGTGCAAGCTGCTTCATCTCCCAGTACCTACTACAACCTACACCCTTCTTAATCTGCTTAGTGTAGTCATCTCTCGGTCTCCCTCTACGATTTTTACCCTCCACACTGCCCTCTAATGCTAAATTTGTGATCCCTTGATGCCTCAAAACATGTCCTACCAACCGATCCCATCTTCTAGTCAAGCTGTGCCACAAACTTCTCTTCTCCCCAATCCTATTCAATACCTCCTCACTAGTTACGTGATCTATCCACCTGATCTTCAGTATTCTTCTGTAGCACCACATTTCGAAAGCTTCTATTCTCTTCTTGTCCAAACTAGTTATCGTCCATGTTTCACTTCCATACATGGCTACACTCCAAACAAATATTTTCAGAAATGATTTCCTGACACTTAAATCTATATTCGATGTTAACAAATTTCTCTTCTTCAGAAACGCTTTCCTTGCCATTGCCAGTCTACATTTTATATCCTCTCTACTTCGACCATCATCAGTTATTTTACTTCCTAAATAGCAAAACTCCTTTACTACTTTAAGTGTCTCATTTCCTAATCTAATTCCCTCAGCATCACCCGATTTAATTTGACTACATTCCATTATCCTCGTTTTGCTTTTGTTGATGTTCATCTTATATCCTCCTTTCAAGACACTGTCCATTCCGTTCAACTGCTCTTCCAGGTCTTTTGCTGTCTCTGACAGAATTAAAATGTTGTCGGCAAATCTCAAAGTTTTTACTTCGTCTCCATGAATTTTAATACCTACTCCAAATTTTTCTTTTGTTTCCTTTACTGCTTGCTCAATATACAGATTGAATAACATCGGGGAGAGGCTACAACCCTGTCTCACTCCTTTCCCAACCACTGCTTCCCTTTCATGCCCCTCGACTCTTATGACTGCCATCTGGTTTCTGTACAAATTGTAAATAGCCTTTCGCTCCCTGTATTTTACCCCTGCCACCTTTAGAATTAGAAAAAGAGTATTCCAGTCAACATTGTCAAAAGCTTTCTCTAAGTCTACAAATGCTAGAAACGTAGGTTTGCCTTTTCTTAATCTTTCTTCTAAGATAAGTCGTAAGGTCAGTATTGCCTCACGTGTTCCAACATTTCGACGGAATCCAAACTGATCCTCCCCGAGGTCCGCATCTACCAGTTTTTCTATTCGTCTGTAAAGAATTCGCGTTAGTATTTTGCAGCTGTGGCTTATTAAACTGATAGTTCGGTAATTTTCACATCTGTCAGCACCTGCTTTCTTTGGGATTGGAATTATTATATTCTTCTTGAAGTCTGAGGGTATTTCGCCTGTCTCATACATCTTGCTCATCAGCTGGTAGAGTTTTGTCATGACTGGCTCTCCCAAGGCCTTCAGTAGTTCTAATGGAATGTTGTCTACTCCGGGGGCCTTGTTTCGACTCAGGTCTTTCAGTGCTCTGTCAAACTCTTCACGCAGTATCGTATCTCCCATTTCGTCTTCATCTACATCCTCTTCCATTTCCATAATATTGTCCTCAAGTACATCACCCTTGTATAAACCTTTTATATACTCCTTCCACCTTTCTGCCTTCCCTTCTTTGCTTAGAACTGGGTTGCCATCTGAGCTCTTGATATTCATACACGTGGTTCTCTTCTCTCCAAAGGTCTCTTTAATTTTCCTGTAGGCAGTATGTATCTTACCCCTAGTGAGATAAGCTTCTACATTCTTACATTTGTCCTCTAGCCATCCCTGTTTAGCCATTTTGCACTTCCTGTCGATCTCATTTTTGAGACGTTTGTATTCCTTTTTGCCTGCTTCATTTACTGCATTTTTATATTTTCTCCTTTCATCAATTAAATTCAATATTTCTTCTGTTACCCAAGGATTTCTAGCAGCCCTCGTCTTTTTACCTACTTTATCCTCTGCTGCCTTCCCTACTTCATCCCTCAGAGCTACCCATTCTTCTTCTACTGTATTTCTTTCCCCTATTCCTGTCAATTGTTCCCTTATGCTCTCCCTGAAACTCTGTACAACCTCTGGTTCTTTCAGTTTATCCAGGTCCCATCTCCTTAATTTCCCACATTTTTGCAGTTTCTTCAGTTTTAATCTACAGGTCATAACCAATAGATTGTGGTCAGAGTCCACATCTGCCCCTGGAAATGTCTTACAACTTAAAACCTGGTTCCTAAATCTCTGTCTTACCATTATATAATCTATCTGATACCTTTTAGCATCTCCAGGGTTCTTCCACGTATACAACCTTCTTTCATGATTCTTAAACCAAGTGTTACCTATGATTAAGTTGTGCTCTGTGAAAAATTCTACTAGGCGGCTTCCTCTTTCATTTCCATATTCACCTACTATGTTTCCTTCTCTCCCTTTTCCTACACTCTAATTCCAGTCACCCATTACTATTAAATTTTCGTCTCCCTTCACTATCTGAATAATTTCTTTTATTTCATCGTACATTTCTTCAATTTCTTCGTTATCTGCAGAGCTAGTTGGCATATAAACTTGTACTACTGTAGTAGGTGTGGGCTTCGTATCTATCTTGGCCACAATAATGCGTTCACTATGCTGTTTGTAGTAGCTTACCCGCATTCCTATTTTCCTATTCATTATTAAACATACTCCTGCATTACCCCTATTTGATTTTGTGTTTATAACCCTGTAGTCACCTGACCAAAAGTCTTGTTCCTCCTGCCACCGAACTTCACTAATTCCCACTATATCTAACTTTAACCTATCCATTTCCCTTTTTAAATTTTCTAACCTACCTGCCCGATTAAGGGATCTGACATTCCACGCTCCGATCCGTAGAACGCCAGATTTCTTTCTCCTGATAACGACATCCTCCTGAGTAGTCCCCGCCCGGAGATCCGAATGGGGGACTATTTTACCTCCGGAATATTTTACCCAAGAGGATGCCATCATCATTTAATCATACAGTAAAGCTGCATGTCCTCGGGAAAAATTACGGCTGTAGTTTCCCCTTGCTTTCAGCCGTTCGCAGTACCAGCACAGCAAGGCCGTTTTGGTTAATGTTGCAAGGCCAGATCAGTCAATCATCCAGACTGTTGCCCCTGCAACTACTGAAAAGGCTGCTGCCCCTCTTCAGGAACCACACGTTTGTCTGGCCTCTCAACAGATACCCCTCCGTTGTTGTTGCACCTACGATACGGCCATCTGTATCGCTGAGGCACGCAAGCCTCCCCACCAACGGCAAGGTCCATGGTTCATGGGGGGGACTGAATTGTGAAATAGGACGAATCGTTTTGAAACACCCTGCATAATATGTATTTCAACGTAATTAAAGGTTGTGCTGGAATTCTTGCGAAAAGAAGGCAAGAAATGTCTAAGACTGAAAAGTATACGTACGTAGTTATAGGAGGGCCCGACAGTAACTTAGAGTGAGATCACCTCCAAGACGTCAAATTCACTGTGCTATTCATAAGCTCACTGAATACAATGTACATCTTATACTGCACGCACAGTTCATGGTTAGGCAACGGCTTTGTGCCTATGTTAATAAAGCACATTTCTCCATCTTCGGCGACTTTACAACTGATGATGGAGATAAATACTTAACGGAAACTAGTTAGACAGTATTTTAACAGGTCGCGTTCTGCAGCTGATATTGATCCTTTTTTTGTATCACCAATATTAGTTTCGGGAAATACACATCCTCAATTGGTACCTGGGCTTTCGATAAATTGAAAATAACTGTTTTATGCAGGCATCGTTTGCTGTGAGTCCCTCTGCACGAAAAGGTAGAACCTGATTGACAGTATATGAAGACTGATTAGCTGTCTTGGCATATTGTACTGGTGACGGTGTAATTTATTTTATTACTGACAGCGATTCACAGCAGTTTTTTTTCACGCCACAGTAGAAACGTTGCATGTAGGTAATTTTTATGAGGTGGTAGTTTAGCACCAGCTGTCTCGCTCCCGAAGACTCAATGGGCTGCTCAAATATTTTTGTTTTTCTTTAGTCGAATTCTCATGTTGTTCACGAATTGCAACACCTCCTAAGCTTTCCACGCTAATTAAGGCCATAGAAACACGCTCTTTTCCTAGACACTGCTGACCAGAAAGCGATTTTGGTAACTAGAGTCAAAGATTTTTGAATCACGTCTTTTGCTGACTTTTGGTAATATTTTCAAAGTAATTTTTATTTTTTAACACTTATTTTTTATATGTAACTGATAAACGAAATACCAATTTTCATATATTTAGCTTCAAAAATTTTTTATACAATGAAATATTTTCTTAAAAATGTTCATCCCCTATTTTACCCCTTAGAGATTGAATTTCCAAAAACAGTGAAACATGTCATCCCATGTAGGCTTTCGATTTCTTATAAAGAAGTCAAATATAAATTTTCATAGTGTTAGCTCTGAAAACGCTTTCATAAGGAAATAATATCATAAAACTTTTCATTTCATATTTCACCCCTTAGGGAAGTAATAGACGCAACTTTGAAAATGCTTTAGCAGTTCTTTATAATGATTTATTTTCAGAAAAATTTTTCATCCACTAGTTCACCCTCATAGTTGTTAAATTTCAAAAATGCTGAAACATGTATTTCTTTATTTCTGACTGAGATCTGAAACTGCTTTACCAGCGATAATATTTTTAAAAAATTTCATCCCCTATTCCAGCTTCTTGGGGGAGAAATTTCGAAGAATGTATTCTTAAACGAAGTCTGCAGTATAAGATCAGCACGTTCCCAAATTTCAAGTTTCTTTCCTTAGCGTTTTGTGCTGGGCTATCACAAGTCAGTCACGACATTGCCTTTTATGTAAAATATATGGATGAAACTGAGCAGGAGATGAATATAAAAAGTTGTTTTGACAGCTGCTCTTATTGTTTTTGAACTATGTATTTTTTCAGACATAAACTATGGTTAGCATAAAGTACAACAAAAACACATAGTCATGTATCAGAACCGTGAAGGGCTAGGGAAAAGGTAAGTCAACTTTTATGAATCTCGAGAGAAAGCTATTTTAATGTTGAAACCGTAATTACATCAATAGATAATAACATATAATGCTTTTTGTTTCCTAAGTTAAACGTCTTGGGTGCATCGAGTGTAGAAATAGCGTTATTTGCATCCTGACTGTTCCCAGAATAAATTCATCTCGCAAAACATAGTTCTTGGAAATTTGTGGTCAGTTCCTATAGGACCAAACTGCTGAGGCCATCGCCCCTAGGTTTACACACTGCTTAATCTAACTTGTGCTAAGGACTCGCAACTCCGACGGGGACAACCGCGCGAAACGTGGCAAGTCGCCTCAAACCGAGAGGCTACCTCGAGCGGCAAAACGTAGTCAAACGTCACTTTGCAAGGGGAAAGAAACAGCTAACTCAAGCGAAACAGGCGCAGTAATTCCATAAGAATCACCATTAGCTCCTATCACGCATATGTGGCTGTGGAGCAGGTGACTGAAGAACGTCGCAGCACCAGGATGGGAAAGCTTATTCAGGCTTTGCAAAATTTTCTTATTTTATTCTGGAAATTGGAAGGAGATCTAGAACAAAGAACGCAATTGGTTGAATTAGATTATAGCTAGCAGAAGATAACTGCAAAACTACTCTGTACGTCACCATTATAAGCATGTATGGACAGTGCACACAGCCCATCCATTGGTTGACACTCTCATGTTGTCCTTATGGTGTCAGTTCATTTCAGAGTACGACATTGGCTGGATTCACATGATGTGATCTTGATAGGCTCTGTTACTCTAAAGGGTATACCTTAAGAGCTATCAACACTCGTTCATCTTCACTACGTGAAACACATCTCTTCTACTGAACAAGTGCTCATAGCTCTTAAGGTATGCATTTAGGAGCCCATGTTTACTTGACAATTTTCCTTGTTTCTGTTCATACAGTTTCCTCCCAAAATATGGAAACCGAAGAATTTTCTGTAGAAGCGGTTTGTTTCACGGCATCGTAGATGAACTAGTTCTCAGAGCTCCTAAGGAATGCATTTTACATCCCATGCTTATTAGATTTCATTCTTCGAATGACCGTTCCTCTCATATCCCATATTGTCCATTCCTCCCAGGACACCATGTGTAGAGGTCTCACCCAAGGCATGAGTGATGTAATGAAAAAGGAAATACGTCATTTCATTTGCGCCCTTTCTCGTAGTACACTTAAGATAGACAAAAAAAAAGATTCGATCGTTGCAGGAACATGGAATTATGCCGCTTAAAGCAAACGCCATTGGTTGCTATATTTGGCAAGGATAAATTTTTATCAAAGTCTATGCAGCGTGGCCTTCTCTTTCGTTCTTCCTTGCGTCCAATTTGCTGGGGAGGGGGGAAGCGACGGTATCAGAACTGTCTTTGCTGTGCTCTCTCGTGGACGCTTGAGTCACCACTGATTTGCCTGCTTCTTTCCCTTGAAAAATCGACTTACCAGGATCTTTCCTCTCACAGCAAAACTTTGAATGCTAATATCTCTTGACTTGATTTTTTTTCAGTTTTAGCCTTTCAACAGATACGTATGATAGTCAGAATCGAGCTGTGGCAATAACTAAATTTAGGAAAAAAGTGACTTATCTAGTTTTGTTCCACTGACCCTTCAAATGAAACCCAAAACGATTATTGAAACTTATTTCACACACCCATTATCTATAACAACACATCCTGCAAAATCTCCAGACCATGAAAAAGTTTTCATAGGAATATGTCTGTAGCTATACATTAGCGCTAATTGACAGGTAGTTAGTGGTTATTCACTGAGTACTGTTGAATGAGCAATTGATGAGTAAATACTATAATGGTAGAAAGGTACCGCTCTCCTCTTCTTCCCGTCAGCTTACTTCAAAACGTTTATTTTGGGCACGTCGTCAGCCTCCAGTATTGGCATTACCAGCTAATTTTCCTCCCGTAAATTTTTAGTGTTCGTACAAAAGGTTGTAAGAGGATGGTATGGTAGACATCTTCAAGATGTAGTTCCATGCAAGTACTAAATGTTCGCCGTGTGCACCGAAAACATCGATGTAAAGTCTTTGGTAGTTCCGTTGTAAGCTTTCAATCGATCATGTTCGCTCTGTATATGTAAAAGATCGATGTTAACTGAAGTCTTCAGCAAGACAGTTGTTAGCTCTAAATGGGTCTACCGTCTACACACAAGGCGTCCTAGACGAGGAAGCTAATACCCCTTACTGTTAGCTGTTGTCCAGATTTCTTTACCAGCAGTCTTGTAACCAACTTGTAAAGATGTTATCTGATTTAAAAAAAATTATTTATTCGGTGTTTATATGATGCAATTTACCCGCAATAAACGACGTATGGGCATAGTTTACATGGCCATCTTAAAGAAATTAAGACATTCACTATTATCAAATGCACTGATGAGCCAAAACATTACGCACCCCGTCTTCTGACCCATCGGGAACATGAGACCTCCGAGTGATACTCAGTTGAGGATGCGGGTAGAAGACGTGTGGTCAGCACGCCGCTCTCCCAGTCGTTATGATGGTTTTCTTTGACCGGAGCCGTTACTATTCAGTCGAGTAGCTCTTAAATTGGCATCACGAGGCTGAGTACACCACGAAAAATGGCAACTTCGAATAGCAGCTGGATGGTCACCCATCCAAGTGCCGGCCACGTCCGACAGCGCTTAGCTTCGATGATCTCACGGGAACCGGTGTATCCACTGCCGCAAGGCCGTTGCCTCCAAAACATTACGACCACCTGTTTAATGACGTGTTGTTCCACTTTACGCAGTACAACAGAGATTCTACTTGGCATGGTTTCTACAAGTCCTTAACAGGATTCCAGAAGTATGTGGCACCAGATGGCTACGCACAGGTCAAGCAATTCCCGCAGATCACGGGATGATGGCTTACGGTCATTAAGCTGACGCCCGATATGTTTTCCAGTGGGTACAGATCAGGCACATTCGCTAGCCAAGAAATCAGTGTGAGTTCACCACAATGCCTCCTAAACCACCGTAGCATTACTCTGACCTTGCAACTTGGGTAGTTATCCTGCTGGAAAATGTCATGGCCGTAGGGGGAGACTTCAAGCATGAAGCGGTGCATATGGTCTGCAGTAATATTCATGTAGTTCACTGGTGTCATAATGCCTTCGATTTCCAACAAACATCCCATGGAAGCCCAACTCAGTGTACTCCATAGCAGAATTCTGCCCTCACCAGCGTGCATCTTTGGCGCGGTACATGTCTCGTGCAGTCGTTAGTTTGGATGACGGCGCGTAAGGACCCAACCAACGATCTGGTGCAACAAGAAATTCGATTCATTCGACAGACGGCACTTTTCTATTGATTCATGGTGAAAACTCAATGATTCTTTGCCCATTTCAGCCATAACTGATAATGTCGATGGGTCAACACAGCAATACCTAGAGGTCGTGTGATGTGGAGCTCCATGTTCAACAATGGACTCTGAACGGTGCGCTCCGAAACACTTGTGCCTGCACCAGAATTGTACTCCATCGTCAGATCTGCCACAGATCACTGCCTATCCCGGATTACACAGTGGGGGATTCTCCAGCACTGGCCGATGTGGCCGAGCGGTTCTAGGTGCTTCAGTCTCGAACCGCGCGACCGCTACGGTCGTAGGTTCGAATCCTGCCTCGGGCATGGATGTGTGTGATGTCCTTAGGTTAGTTAGGTGTAAGTAGTTCTAAGTTCTAGGGGACTGGTGACCTCCGATGTTAAGTCCCATAGTGGTCAGAGCCATTTAAACCATTTTTGATTCTCCGGCCTCTACGTTTTGTGACGATACGTGGTCGTCCAATACCATACGGCCTACTAATTATTCTACCATCCTTCCACCACTTTTCACAGGTGCTCACCACAGTAGAACGCCAACAGGTGACAGCTCTGCCGTTTCAGAGATTCTTGTTTCCACCCGCTCTCTGTGAGCTCTGTCGCTAGCTGCCAGTCATTGTGTGCAAAAGCTGAAACACCACTTAGCCACTAATGTCACCAATATTCTCGCATCAGAGAAAACAATAACTTACTGAACAGTCATTTGTAACTTACGTGTATGACTGCTTGTCTTGTCCCAACGAATGTTACAATGTTTTCCATATGGAAGTCGACATGTAACCAGAAGATTGTGTAACAACTTCATTTTAGAAAAAAAAATAGCGAATTTAAATAGACTCGTCCGATGGCCTTGTGCGTTAGCACGCCGCTTCTGGAATTCGGGAAGGCACTCCGTTAATCACCGATTAATGGCTGATAACTATGTCCCGCCTCAGTTACACGATTCGCAAACATTCAGAGAATGTTCGCAAACTTTCAGATAGGATAAAACTAGACGCAAACAGATGGGGTGCAAAACCTCCATCGAACAGTAAGGCGGGGAAAGGAGGGAATGCCGTCACTCTGACGATACTGGATAAATACCTGGAGAAAGAAAGGGTGCATTTTTCATTTTGTTGCCTTCAGTAGTCTAACAAATAATTTTTAAAAACATGTCTCGCGGAGAAAAACTGAGGTCTGGCGAAATTACTTTAAAAATATATTAAAAACAATCTTCGATTCCCGGCGGGGTCAGGGATTTTCTCTGCCTCGTGATGGCTGGGTGTTGTATGATGTCCTTAGGTTAGGTAGGTTTAAGTAGTTCTAAGTTCTAGGGGACTGATGACCTAAGATGTTAAGTCCCATAGTGCTCAGAGCCATTTGAACCATTTTTGAAAAACAATCTTGACCGCAATGAAATATTCATTTGCGATGAGTACCAGTATTGATCAGAATGTGAGCATCTTCAGGTCATTTATACTGTAATATAAATAGCGAATGGATTTAAAGAAAAGACTCATAATAGTTGTAAGATACATAATACATGATGTGTAGCAAACATTAAAAGAAGAAATTAAACCTACGTTGCGTAAGTGTTGTGACTCCACAAACATCAGCTGCTGAGATCAACGTAGTGGTTTAAACCCATTCTGTATTTATGTTTCAGTATAATTGGTCCGACGATGGTCACATTCTGACCGAAACCGTTAACCATTACAAATAAATATTTTATTGCGCTCAAGACTGTTTTTAATCCATTTCTACAATATTATAGCCGGCCGATGTGGCCGAGCGGTTCTAGGCGCTTCAGTCTGGAACCGCGCGACCGCTACAGTCGCAGGTTCGAATCCTGCCTCGGGCATGGATGTGTGTGATGTCCTTAGGTTAGTTAGGTTTAAGTAGGTCTAAGTTCTAGGGGACTGATGGCCTCCGATGTTAAGTCCCATAGTGCTCAGAGCCATTTAAGCCAAAATATTATAAACAATACCCCAGTCCATGATACTACACTCCTGGAAATTGAAATAAGAACACGTGAATTCATTGTCCCAGGAAGGGGAAACTTTATTGACACATTCCTGGGGTCAGATACATCACATGATCACACTGACAGAACCACAGGCACATAGACACAGGCAACAGAGCATGCACAATGTCGGCACTAGTACAGTGTATATACACCTTTCGCAGCAATGCAGGCTGCTATCCTCCCATGGAGACGATCGTAGAGATGCTGGATGTAGTCCTGTGGACGGATTGCCATGCCATTTCCACCTGGCGCCTCAGTTGGACCAGCGTTCCCGCTGGACGTGAAGACCGCGTGAGACGACGCTTCATCCAGTCCCAAACATGCTCAATGGGGGACAGATCCGGATATCTTGCTGGCCAGGGTAGTTGACTTACACCTTCTAGAGCACGTTGGGTGGCACGGGATACATGCGGACGTGCATTGTCCTGTTGGAACAGCAAGTTCCCTTGCCGGTCTAGAAATGTTAGAACGATGGGTTCGATGACGGTTTGGATGTACCGTGCACTATTCAGTGTCCCCTCGACGATCACCAGAGGTGTACGGCCAGTGTAGGAGATCGCTCCCCACACCATGATGCCGGGTGTTGGCCCTGTGTGCCTCAGTCGTATGCAGTCCTGATTGTGGCGCTCACCTGCACGGCGCCAAACACGCATACGACCATCATTGGCACCAAGGCAGAAGCGACTCTCATCGCTGAAGACGACACGTCTCCATTCGTCCCTCCATTCACGCCTGTCGCGACACCACTGGAGGCGGGCTGCACGATGTTGGGGCGTGAGCGGAAGACGGACTAACGGTGTGCGGGTTCGTAGCCCAGCTTCATGGAGACGGTTGCGAATGGTCCTCGCCGATACCCCAGGAGCAACAGTGTCCCTAATTTGCTGGGAAGTGGCGGTGCGGTCCCCTACGGCTCTGCGTAGGATCCTACGGTCTTGGCGTGCATCCGTGCGTCGCTGCGGTCCGGTCCCAGGTCGACGGGCACGTGCACCTTCCGCCGACCACTGGCGACAACATCGATGTACTGTGGAGACCTCACGCCCCACGTGTTGAGCAATTCGGCGGTACGTCCACCCGGCCTCCCGCATGCCCACTATACGCCCTCGCTCAAAGTCCGTCAACTGCACATACGGTTCACGTCCACGCTGTCGCGGCATGCTACCAGTGTTAAAGACTGCGATGGAGCTCCGTATGCCACGGCAAACAGGCTGACACTGACGGCGGCGGTGCACAAATGCTGCGCAGCTAGCGCTTTTGACGGCCAACACCGCGGTTCCTGGTGTGTCCGCTGTGCCGTGCGTGTGATCATTGCTTGTACAGCCCTCTCGCAGTGTCCGGTCAAGTATGGTGGGTCTGACACACCGGTGTCAATGTGTTCTTTTTTCCATTTCCAGGAGTGTATATAAGTGAAGTAAGTGGGAAGTGAATACATTAAGGTCCTTTAAAACATTCCTCTTAACTGATTTCGCAGGTGTGATATTTATCAGTTTCCGAAAAACAAATATCCGATAAATAGCAACGTTTCACGTCTAAAATATTAAACGTTTCTGCAGGGTGTCCAACCTCCCTCCTATTGAGGCACAATATAGATTCGCAGAAATTCAGTTAATTGTGCAAATTGTGTTCTTGGTTTCCCTCTGTGTGTCTACAGTACTATGCTAGAAACAACATCGTACTTCTTCAGAAAGGCAAACAGTTATGACGTCAAGTTTTTCCCGCTCATTGTGTACTGCGTTCACGGCTTGCGACTCCGAATTACTGCCTTCACTGCAGTCTGTTAATAACCCATGCAAATATTGTGTTTCTACGTAGTACATGCAGTAGTGTACATTTTTTATTTCCGCCTCATACTGTAAATAACAGTTCCCGAGTGGTAGAGGCAGAACCTGGTGTCCCTCAAATCTAAACGGACACACTCACACACACTGAAAACCAATGTGAGGTGCCTTCCTATTCCATTCGCATAAGAATCACGGGAAGCGCGGCGGTCAACCTAGTTTCGTTCTCGCAGTCCCTAGGAGAGAGTACTGCCTTAGAGAGTACTTCAATAGGCAGCAATAAACATTTTTGATCATTTGTCCAATGACATAAAACGCCTGACAGTTAGCGAAACAAGTTTTAAATCTAATTTATAACCATTCCTCCTCAACAACTGCATCTATTCCCTTGATGGCTTCCTACTTACATCTGGCAGCAACTAGTGAAAAACTTGATTTTAAGTGTAGTTGCATGAATAGAAAAAAATTATTATGTGTTCATTAGTGTTAACAGTAATCATGTATACATATCCTGTAAATTGACTCGTTTTACATCATTTCGATGAAAGAATCGTAGAAATTTTCTATGGAATTTGTAATTGACTAACTAACGAGTAATACATACGAGGATTTAGTATTCCTAGATATCTAGGTATATTAATACTGGTTCTTGAAACGTTGTGAGCAGGTTTTTGTGGGATAATTTACATCTTCACGTGTTGACCAGTTCAGTTTTTCAGTTTCTCTGTGACAGGTCGCGTCAAACGCACCTGCGACCTTTCGTGCTGCCCCTCTTAGACATCATCTTCACTCAAAGCATCAGACCTTTGTTTTTTTGTTTTGTCTGTTACGGTACCCATCGCTTCCTCGGTATCCCTTGACATCTTCTCCCAACTGGCTTAAATCTTCTTTTATGGACAAATAACCTTTTTTCACTCATTGTTTTTCGGGATGTTCGTTTCAGTTTCTCCTGTTTTCTTGTATTTTGTTGAGGATATTAAATATACTCATCTCTTCCCTAATTTCCGAATTTCTTAATCTGTCGGCTTTGTGAATCCATTTACTGCTATTAGAAACCTAATCTCCTTTGCTTGTATGCTACTTTCTTGACGTTTACTTATACCGGCAAAAAAACATTGGAGCTGCTATTGTCTTATAGAATTTCAATTGGCATAATCTGAGAACACAACAGTGGGTACGAATGAGCAGAAATTGCGGTGGTGGAAGTGTTAGATTTGGGCAGCCTTCTGCACTAAAGGTAAATCACGCGTTGCTTAGCTGAATACTACAACGAATTCTAACATGTACATTGAGATGCTAGAGGAAGAAGTGATTGGATTGTATGAGGACCTAGGTAACGAAAGTCTAAGTTTTCAACAAGACAATGCATCTGTGCTTGTTTCTGCTACAGCCAAAGGTGGTTTGGATCTAAAAATATATATGTGTTGCCCTGGCCTGCTCATGGCCCGGATGTGAACCCCGTGGAAATCCGTTGGGGAATACTTGCAAGGTTTTCTTACCTCAATGGAATGCAGTTTAAGGCTATATGTGAGCCGAAAAATGCGATACGAGAAGAATGGACGACAATTTCACTGCAAGAAATACAAAACCTAACAAAAGCAATGCAGAACAGAATTTTTGAGGTAATTAGGAAGAAAAAAGGTTGGAGAAAGTACTAACAACGCAATAACACAACAGGACAGTGAGTGCCTCTATACCAATTTCCTCCCAGGATATTTAATAGTCCTATTTTGTTATTTCCGTTATGAAAGAGACTATGTAATTCCGTCATGATTGCTCAAGTCTTATATACATCTGCTACTTTCATAATAAATTCGATAAAGTACGCTACAGACATTGTACTACTCCTTTCGCAGGAATTATGCCGTTATACTGATTTCCACTAATGTATCTGTCAATGACTATCCATCCTAGATAACGTCCTGCGTCCTCGATATCAAGAATTCATCAAATTAGTCACAGCTTCTTTTTTATTCCCCACTTAATTGTGCATTCGTTAATAGGCAATGATGTGGTAATGAGTGAAATATTTTTCGGAACTCAAGTAGCGCTACAGTCGCCTGACTCACTTGATCCACGACTTGTACGAAGTTGTGTGAAAAAAATGGGAGTTGGATTTCTCATGAGAAATGTTTACGTCATCCATGCTGCTCTACAAGGATCAGGTTATTCTGATGGAGATAGCTACTTACTTTCCAATTCTGAATATGTTCTAAGATTCCCCATCAGGTGGATGCCAGTGATATTGCACGATAGTCTTTTAGACCGAAGAGTGAAGTCTGGAGGCATTATTAACGTTAAGATCGGAAAATCACGTAAAACGACACATCACCACAATGCCCAGAAAGAAACTGTATTTTTCTCTATAAAATTAACAGGTATTTATCTAGTAAAGGTTGTGTTCAGAATGAAAATTAAATTCTGCAAACCAGAGTACGCTGTAAGAAACTTCTTTACCGTTGTCGCAAATTGACTCGGGAAGTATAGGCGGACGAAACATTGAACACGTAAGTTACTCTTGTCAATTCACTATCGCACTCATGTGAATTGTTAAACAAAATTGTACCCAAAAGGAAATAAGAAAACAGTAATGAGGCAATTCATTATGACTAGTCTGCCATTACGATAGATAATGCTACGCAGGTAGGGTCAAGGAAAATGTCTGGTATGTCCACAGAATTTACAGAGTGACAAAACAGTTGGATGAAGTACATTGTACGTTAAGGAAATAATAGCTAAATAAAGAAAGACAGATGAAATACTTACAGTTTATACAAGCCAAAACATAAAAAAGTACGAAGTGTAGAAGAAAGGCATATACTACAAAAATGAGATTAAAACAGATGAGGTGTGCCACTTAAACTAACGTAGTAACGTTCTAGTTCGGCTTTATGCAAAACACTTTGTCTTGCCCGAATTGGAACTACAACAGGTGTGCTTGCCTCAGGAGTTACAAATACCACTCCAATGCATACAACTGACTTCAATGATTTTAAAGATTTTGCTGAACCATTGTTGAAAACGCAGGTACAAAAGATCTCCAGGTGTAGTATGATCGAAGTGTCTTATATCCATCTCAAAATAGGTACTTAAAATTATAACTCTGTAACAGAAGAATTGAAAAATTACAGCATATTCAAAATAGGGAAGACCATGTCAGATCATGCCATCCATACACATCTAAAAGACTATCTATGAGCACAGGGATTATTACTGTAAACTTCGTAAAATCTAACCCCAAGAATGAAGTTGTGTATTAAACACAGGTCAGTAATGGGAAAATTCTTAGTCTCTCATAAAAATTTTCAAGAGATAATTACAGTTCTACAAGGTAAAACATTACCCTGTAAATTGAGGTGACAAACGTCTTAATACAACGACATGCACATATACAATGGCGGTAATATAGCGTACACAAGGTACAAAAGCCCAATGCACTGGCAGAGCTGTCATTCGTACTCAGGTGATTCATATGAAAATGTCTCCGACGTGATCACGCCGCACGACGGGAATTAACAGACTGTGGACGTGGAATGGTAGTTGGTGTTAGACGCATGGGACATTCCATTTCGAAAATCGTTAGGTAATTCTATATTAAGAGATTAATGGAATGGGCTGTGTCCTCTGGTCCAACTAAATCGATCATTGATTGGAAATGGCCATGTTCGGCTACTCTGAGATCATTTGGAGCCATTCATTGATTTCATGTTCCCAACCAAGAGTGTCCAGAGAGTATCAAATTTCAGGCATTACCTCTCACCACGAACAACGCAGTGGCAGATGGCCTTCACAAAACGACCGAGAGCAGCGTAGTTTGAGCAGCCGCAGACTGGTCAGACAGGCAACACTGCTTGAAATAATCGCAGAAATCAATGTGTGACGTACGGCCGGCTGCGGTGGTCTCGCGGTTCTAGGCGCGCAGTCCGGAACCGTGCGACTGCTACGGTCGCAAGTTCGAATCCTGCCTCGGGCATGGATGTGTGTGATGTCCTTAGGTTAGTTAGGTTTAAGTAGTTCTAAGTTCTAGGGGACTGATAACCACAGCAGTTGAGTCCCATAGTGCTCAGAGCCATTTGAACCATTTGAACGTACGACGATTGCATCAGTTAGGACAGTGCATTGAATTTTGACATTAATGGACTACGGCAGCAGACGACAGACGCGAGTACCGTTGCCAACAGCACATCGCCTTCAGCGCTTGTCCTGAGCTCGTGACCCTAGATAGTTGGAAAACCTTGGTTTGGTCAGATGAGTCCTGCTTTCAGTTGGTAAGAGCTGATAATAGGATTCGAGTGTGGCGCGACCTCACTTAGCCATGGACCCAAGTTGTCAATAGGGCACTGTGCAAGCTGGTGGTGGCTCCATAATGGTGTAGGCTGTGTCTACATGGAATGGACTGAATCCTCTGGCCAAACTAAATCGATAATTGACTGTAAGCGGCCGTATTTGTCTACTTTAAGATCATTTGGAGCCATTCATTGATTTGATGTTCGCAAATGAAGACAAAATTTTTATCGATAACAATGAGCCATGTCATCTGGCCAAAATTGTTCGCGATTGGTTTGAAGAACATTGTGAACAGTTCGCGCAAATCATTTGACCACCCATATCACCCGATCTGAACCCCATCGAACATTTATGGGACATAAGCGAGAGGTCAGTTCGTGCATAAAATCCTGTACCGGCAGCACTTTCGCAATTGTTGGATGCTACGGAGGTCTCATGGCTCAGTATTTCTGCAGGGGACTTCCAGCGACTTCATTCCACGTTATGTTGAGATTCTGCACTACGCCGGGCAAAATGAGGTTCTACACAATATTAGGAGGTATCCCATGACATTTGTCACCTCAGTATATTTCTATACTTGTATTATGAGAAATAAAACGTAGTGGCTCTGTTTTAATGGCACTTGGAACAAAACCTTTGTTACTGGTACCTACAACCACCCGGATCTCAGGCATGACACTTAGAAAGTTATTAATAAATTATTTATTTTCCAGTTTGCTCATAATTTTTGCAGCGATGACGTAGGCAGCATAATTCTCTGATATAGAAATAGTTTCTTAATTTTTGGATACAAATGAGCTATGTACAAAAATAGATGCATTGCTTTTTTATTTTTCTGACAGATGTGGATTTGGTACTTACAACGTTTTCTATTTCCACTGTTCAACTGTGGAAGAGTATTTCAAGAATGGACGAGGAGTATGGAACGAAAATAAATATAGTAAAGACAAAAGCTAAGAAAATAAGAATCAGATCATAGACGGAAAAATGATAGAACAAGTAATATCCTTCCTGTGACTGGTAAGATTAATGACATGGAACTGAAGCTGTTCAGAAGAAATAAGGAGGAGCATACATATGAGAAAGAGAATATTTGAAAAGGTGAAGCAGTCACTAACAACTAGAAGAATTCCAATGCGGCTGAGAAAAAAATTTGCTAAATGTTACGTACGTAATGTTATAAAGCTGTGAAACGGCGACAATTGATCAGAGAAACGATAAATATTTAGTAAATTTTGAAATCTGGCTATGGAAAAGAATTCATGAATTGAAATGGACTGGAAAACTTAAGAATGAAGAAGTAATGAAGAAAATAGTGGAAGGAAGATTACTGGAAGTGATCAGAACGAGAAAAAAGGATCTTGGCTGGGACATGCACTGGGTATCAACTGTCTGCAGCAAAGAATAAATGGAGGGAATGAGAGGAAGACGTAGGAAGAGAATGTTGGACGACATTAGAAATGTGCGAACATACAAACAGAAGATGACACTCAGAATGGCTACGCCCAGGTCGCACACTCCCATAAATTACAGGCCGTTAGTTTGCAGGCACGGAGCAGTGTCCCGGTTGGGTTTCATCGGATTCAGATAAGCCGATTTTGATGGCCAAGACATAAACGCGAGTTCATTATCTGGCTCCTCAAACTACTGCAGCACGATTCTGGCCTTGTGATACGGACAATTAACATCGCTGTTAGCGAAGACATCAAGCATAAGGGATTTCAACTGGCCCATAATAAAGATCGCGTAGTCCACAGCTGTCATGGTGCCTTCGGTTACTACTGCAGGTCCGATGGAAGTCCAGGCGAATGTCCCCCATAACATAATACTGCGTCCGTGAAGCGCTGCATGTTTCGAGCAGGCATTCGCCTGGATGACGGCGTATCTGGACATAAACATCGACCTGGTTTAACAAGAAATGGGATCTATGCCACCAGGGGACACGATTCCATTAATCCGTGGCGCAATCTCGATGATCCGGTGTCCACTGTAACCATAACTGACTACGTTGTTGGGTCAACGTGGGAACATTTAGGGGCCCTCTACTGTGGAACACCATGTTCAACACTGTGCTCTGAACGTTGTGCTCCAAAACACTTGTGTCTGCGCCAGCACTGCACTCTGTGGTTAGATCTGGCACATATCGCCGCCTGTCCTGCTTTAGAGATAGGCAAGCCTCCTAAACCTATGTTCTTTGATGAGTATGGACGTCCAACTTCTTGTCGCCTATTCGTGCTCTCAGCATTCTTCAACCACTCTCCATAGATGCTCACGACGTAACACTCGATCAGCCTACCAGCTTCGCCTTTCCCGAAATGTTCGTTCCCAAGCACTGCGCCACAGCAATCTGGCTTCTGTCACAGTCGCAAACCGGCATATTTCGACATTTGCTCCACTTACCGTTGCCAGAATGGTTCCCCATTCGTCTCTGATCCAAGCAATTACTTCTCTTAGCCCATCACGTGCCCACTTCGTCACCAGACATCATACAACTTCGCGGCGGACAGTGGTTGCAGTGTTTTGGCTCATTAGCGTATTTTCTACAAATTTGTAGTGAGTGAGCGTGCTGGCTTTGTACGAGGCTCATTTCAAACGTTCTGCATATTGTAAGGCATAAGTGCAGAAAATAAAATGCTTTACAAAACACCTTTATAGGCCTTCAATATAATCTACATCATTGCTTACGACAGCTTCCCATCGTTCTGGCAACTTCTGTATTCCGAATAGGTGAGCTTCATTGTTGAGCTATCTGATTACTCGAATCACCTCACTGAAAGTTTCATCAGTTGTATCGAAACGTTTTCCATAGGGCCGTTTCCTCAATTTGGAAAATAAATCCAAGTCTGGTGGGCTCATATCAGGACTGTACGACGAGCCATCTATATTTGTTGAGCGTCTTTCTCACTAGTAGGGCAATATACGGTCTCTCATTATCGTGCAAAATGAGGATACCAGCTGCAAGCAAGTCAGGCCTTCCTTGATGAATATTCGGGCACAAAACATATTGCAGAAACAGCTTGCAATACGCACCTGTTACAGAGGTCCCCTGCGGCACTCTATTTGAGCTACGATTCCATTCATGTCACATGCAACGATCGTCATCACTTGCATCTTTGATTCGTGTCGGTGAAATTTTCCGAGCGTCGAGAGTCAGAACTTTTCCATTATGCCGACTGAGACCTCATTTCTGTCTCAGAATTTCGTATCTGGGTTTCATCAAGTGCAACGTCCGTCTCTGGTAGCTGAGTGGTCAGCGCGACGGAATGTCATACCTAACGGCCCGGGTTCGATTCCCGGCTGGGTCGGAGATTTTCTCCGCTCAGGGACTGGGTGTTGTGTTGTCCGTACCATCATCAGTTCATCCCCGTCGACACGCAAGTCGCCGAAGTGGCGTCAACTCGAAAGAAGTACACCAGGCGAACGGTCTATCCGACGGAAGGCCCTCGTCACACGACATAATAATAATAACCAAGTGCAATAATCCTTTCAAAAACTGTTCTCCTTACATTCGATAGCGTTGAAGCTACTCTTCTGCGATTGTTTTGCGACCTGCTTTCTGCTCTTCATTCAGATAATGCGGAACGAATCTCACAGCAACTTTTCTCATCTTTAACTTTTCATTTATGATCCTGTAAACTGAAATGACAGACAGTCTGGCCTCATATGCATTTTTCTCATATGTTTTTCGTCGATCCTCTCTCAAAACGTTATTAACTATAGCCTGAGAGGTATACTCTGTTACATTGACGGCCTTCCACTCCTGTGTTGTCTTCAGTGCCTACCCGACCTTCACGGAAACGAGATGATCTTGATACTGTGATACAATCAACTACACCATTCCTACACGCCTCTCTCAAAGCATTGTAAATTTACGTTGGGTTATTTCCGTATAGAGATTCGAGTTTAATGAAGGAACGTTGGTCACTACGTGTAATGTGACCTGACACAGCTTCAGCTTCCATTTTACATCTGTATTACTCACGACGCAGTCATGCGAACCAGCAAACACATATATGGCCGTCGCGCTTAAAGTCTCACTCAAAATTGATATTAGTTTCAAATTGATCACGCCATCGTAACGAACACACTTGCATAGCGTGCAATACTTTTGAAATGAATCTCGTATGGCTATTTCCACTCTCCGATAAGATATGTACGCAGTCTGAGTCATTACCTCTGAATTACACAAATCTCCAGAACAATGGATTTATTTTAATACAGTCGCAATAGAAAATTGTGGAAGCAGTGCTTAGGTCACTGAGAATGACATAATACAATTAATAATTTGGTCCCCGAAAAACAGGACGGAGATATAACATTTGTCACTGGAAGGGGAAAACAAAAGAATTTAGTACCAAAAAATATTTCAATTTGTGATAAATCGCAAATTTTCTGCATTAAATAACTCCAGGTTCACTATTTATGGGACTTTTGACTTCGATGTTCTAGAATTCCGTTTCTCTGGCCGACTGACATTCGGCAATACGCTAAAGAGCAGTACAAAAACTAAAAAATGGTGGCGTCTGCCCATTCCTTTCCTTCAGTAAAACAATTTGCGTCATCTCAGCTTGACATCACAACAAGTGAAATGTTCTTATCTCTTTAAAGCTGCATGATAAGTTCATTCCAGACGTCGAATGTAAATTAAGATGCCTTGGGAACGAGTGTGTGCTATGCATGACACTTTGGAGCGGGATCTGTGTGCTCTAGCGACGTAATTACGTTCAAAACCCGCAGGATGTTTGTGGTCACCGCACCATAGTCGCGAAAGTTTAAGTGTCGATGTATGTTGACGGAAAACGTTCCGTTCTGATCATCTGAATGCTCACTCCATACATATTCCTATTCTATGGCGATGTATACAGTGTTAGTGACACCAATACAGAGTTCTTACAAAGGAAAGTATTATTTTAAAAATGTCATAGGACATCATTACAGTTAAACATGAATAATTAAGTTGATGTTAGTATCATAATCATAATCTGAACTTAATTTAACAACGGAAAAAAATCAGTTGTGTCTGTTCATTTAAAACTGTTTCATATCTTTACCGATTTAAAAGATTTTTTTTTTCAGTAACAATGTGTACAACGTCACTACGAACACCAGCATGTTGGTAACGGAAGCTGAAGGACGACCCTCCTGGAAATTTTTGAGATTAATAAATTTGTGACTCAGCTAACTTAATGTTAAGGGAACAGACATAATTTCTTTTTTCCTCTCTCTTAAATTAAGTTTCATTTTAAGCGAAAGTGAGAGAAGAAATACTGAAGTCAACATTATTATTCGTGTTTTATGTGCAATTATTTCCTTTGCAATTTTTAAATATAATCTTTTTTCTTTGTAAGAATCCTGTAGGTACACCATTAAAATCTGTGTAATCTGAAAGCAGTTTGATCTGTGTTGTGATGTTAAGTTGCCTCTTGACGCCGCAAACAGAAATGATACCTAGACCGTAAAGGAAGAGTTCCCTTGCATGTTATTGTTATCATGTTCTGCCAGGCACTAAGTATTCAGTTACTACCCTTTTTAAGGACTTGTCACTACGCTTATCGTTTCATCAGCAGTGCATGAAAATTTATCAAAGTGTCAGAATAAATTTTCAAAGAGAGAGAGACGTCGGAGATAAGTTTTTTTTCTTACATATCATTGTCCATTTGGTTAAAACTTCGTGGAAGGCCAAGTTTATTGGAATGGGCCTTTAATTCAGGTCTCTGCTCCATACACATACATCAAAACAAGTTTTGCATTATCCCGGTTCCCAGAACACCTAAAGATAGACGTTAACTGTGGATATTGTATCACAGACACAGTCCCCTTGACTGTTCAGAGATATCGCTAAATCCGCCCAAAGATGTAAACAACCATGCATGAGCAGCGTTTATTAGACGGAAGGGGTCTGACAGACGATCATTTCTAGTCATTCCACCAGGAAGGAGGTAAACGGTTCATGTTGACTGTAGTTCAAACATGCCAAGACGATCAATACCGCGGTACGATCGCGTCTGGATTGTTACTTTTTGCCAGCAAGGGCTCTCAATAAGGGAGGTGTCCAGGCGTCTCGGGATGAGCCAAAGCGATGTTGTTCGGACATGGAGGAAATACAGACAGACAGGAACTGTCGATGACATGCCTCGACAAGGCCGCCCAAGGGCCTGCTATGGATGACCGCTACGTACGGTTTATGGCTCGAAGGAACCCTGACAGCAACGCCACCATGTTGAATAATGCTTTTCTTGAAGCCACAGGACGTCGCGTTACGAGTCAAACTGTGTGCAGTAGGTTGCATGATGCGCAACTTCACTCCCGACGTCCATGGCGAGGTCCATCTTTGGAGCCACGAACAATGTTGATGGACCCAACAATATGCCGAATGGACCGCTCAGGATTGGCGTCACGTTCTCTTCACCGATGAATGTCGCATATGCCTTCGACCAGACAATCGTCGGAGACGTGTTTGAAGGCAACCCGGTCAGGCTGACGCCTTAGCCCTACTGTCCAGCGAGTGCAGCAAGGTGAAGGTTCCCTGATGTTTTGGGGTGGCATTATGTGGCGCCGAGATACGCCATTGGTCGTCATGGAAGGCGTCTTAATAGCTGCACGATATGTGAATGCCACCCTCCGACCGATAGTGCAACCATATCGGCAGCATCTTGTGAAAGACTTCCTTCAGGATAACGACATCGCTCGACTAGAGTGGCCAGCATATTCTCCAGACACGAACCCTATCGTACATGCCTGGGATAGATTAAAAAGAGCTGTTTGTGGACGATGTGACTCACCAACCACTCTGAGGGATCTACGCCGATTCGGCGTTGAGCAGTGGGATACTCTGGACCAACAGTGCCTTGATGAACTTATGGATAGTATGCCACGACGAATACAAGCATGCATCAATGCAAGGGAACGTGCTACTGGGTATTTGAGGTACTGATGTATACAGAAATTTGGGCCACCACCTCTTAAGGTCTCGCTGTAAGGTGGTACAACATGCAATGTGTGGTTTTCATGAACAATAAAAAAAGGCGGAAATGATATTTATGTTTATCTCTATTCCAAAGTTTCTGTACAGATCCCGGAACTCTCGGAACCGAGGTGACGGAAAACTTTTTTTGATATGTGTAATTACTAGCTGAGTATTTGCGTTGCCCGCTGACGTATTTATTCCAGTCTTCTGTTACATTGTTACCTCCTTTCCCCTTTACACATCTTCTCATTTCCTCACTCTGTTCATTTCTTCTTCCCCTTTATCTCTATGTTGATTCTTTCTCGTGTCATCCTCTTTCCTTTCCTCCTCCTCTTCACTCTGTCCACGTTCTTCTCCCTCCTATTTGTGTCCATCTGCTTCCCCCTCTCTACGCTTATCCTCCTCCCCACCTCCTCTCTCCATCACAAGTTATCTCCCCCACCCCGAGTACAGACTGGTGGTTCTTGCCTTCTCTGTATTTCTTGCCAGACAGTGAGTAATATGTGCACCAAGTTTGGTTGAAGTCGGTCCAGGGGCTTAGGAGGAGATTTTTACCCGCGGCTATCCTAGAGTACGCACGTATCACATGTATTTCATATATATTTAGCCTATTTCACACGTATCTGACCTGTATCTGTAGAGAATTTGGCCCTGCAGTTTCGTTTTCACGCAGCTCACGTTATGACGTCGTATCTACTGAACAATGTGACATACAATGACATAATTTTGCCGGTACGTTCAGTGGAATATTTGAGTACTATCTGCGAAATGTGTTGCAGGAAGAGTGGGCACCAAAGACGTAACAAATTAAAACAATATGCGTTATGAGGCAGATCCTCACACAACTCAGTTTTTATGTCGTCATGTCTCGTGAATCATGTGTCTTACGGTGAATACTTTTGCACGTAAATTCAGTGGTTCATGTGAATACTGTCTGCAAAATGCGTCGCGAACACATTTAGTAGTAAAGAAATAATAAATTAAAATGTCGTGCGGCGGTTTTACTGCACGAACAGCGAAAATGCAGTACATCTACATCTGAATGGATACTCTGCAAATCACATTTAAGTTCCTGGTAGAGGGTTCATCGAACCACCTTCACAATTCTCTATTATTTAAATCTCGTACAGCGCGCGGAAAGAACGAATACCTATATCTTTCCTTACGAGCTCTGATTTCCCTTATTTTATCATGGTGATTGTTTCTCACTGCGTAGGTCAGCGTCAACAAAATTTTATCACATTCGGAGGAGAAAGCTGGTGATTGGAATTTCGTGTGAATATTACGCCACAACGAAAAACGCCTGTTTTTTAATGATGTCCAGCCCAAATCCCGTATCATTTCAGTGACACTCTCTCCCCTATTTCGCGGTAATACAAAACGTGCTGCCCTTCTTTGAACTTTTTCGATGTACTCCGTCAATCCAATGAGGTATGGATCCGACACCTCGCAGCAGTATTCTAAAAGAGGACGGACAAGCGTGGTATAGGCAGTCCCCTTAGTAGATCTATTACACTGCCTAAGTTCCTGTCAATAAAACGCAGTCTTTGGTTAGCCTTCCCCACTACATTTTCTATGTGTTGCTTCCAATTTAAGTTGTTCGTAATTGTAATACCTAGGTATTTACATGAATTTACGGCTTTTATGTTAGACTGATTTATCTTGTAACAGAAGTTTAACGAATTCCTTTTAGCACTCAATTGGATAACCTCACACTTTTCGTTATTTAGGGTCAACTGTCAATTTTCGCACCATTCAGATATTTTTTCTAAATCGTTTTGCAATTTGTTTTGATCTTCTGATGACTTTATTAGTCGATAAACGACAGCGTCATCTGCAAACAACCTAAGACGGCTGCTCATATTGTCTCCCAAATCGTTTATAGAGATAAGGTACAACAAATGGTCTATAACACTACCTTGTGGAAAGCCAGAAATCACTTCTGTTTTACTCGATGCCTTTCCGTTAATTACTACTAACTGTGATCTCTCTGACAGGAAATCACGAATCCAGTCACATAACTGAGACGAAATTCCATAATCACGTAATTTCACTACAAGGCCCTTGTGTGGTACAGTGTCAAAAGCCTTCCGGAAATCCAGAAATACGGAATCAATTTGAAATCCCTTGCCAACAGCACTCAACATTTCATGCGAGTAAAGAGCTAGTTGTGTTTCATAAGAACGTAGTTTTCTAAATGCGTGTTGACTGTGTGTCAATAAGCGATAAACTTTTCACCTTACATCATTTTGTGAGATCTGTTAGCGAGAAAAAGTTTCGTAAATGTTTGAAATTGTATGTAAAGCTTGTTGCAAGTCACAAAGCGCTCTCACTTTCAGGTACTGGATGAATAAAATCCGGTCACTCGCGCGGCGTGCTGCACTTGTTTTTCACCGCCACCCTCTCCCCTTTGCGGACACGTGGTTATTAAAGGCACAGCGGTTGCTCCCTTACATGAAGTGATGTGTGTACCACGTTTGGTCGATACAAGTCCAGTGGTTTGGGATGAGATGTGGAACTTAACATACGCCCAGTTTTGTAATATGTGTGGATTACGAGTACTCTTCCGTTTCAGGCGACTGAACACTCCGCAAGACGTTTTAGTAAGTCCGTATACTACGCTCGGTCATCTCTGTTATTATACTAATAATGTATGGAAATGCCACGGGTCTGGTTCGAGTCCCGTTTCGAAACACAGCATTAACTTGATGTTGCGTCACTCCCTGCTCGTATATCGTAGAGCGAATCCATTCTGACAGAGAAGTGAGAAGCCAGACCCTACAGAGGGAATACCTAATCATTGGGCACAAATGGCGAACGAATCCGACCAAACTAATTTATGTTTTCCTCAGTTTCGCAGTCTGCCAGCCGACGTGCTTGTGACGGCACACGTCCACAGAAGTCAGTGCCTCAATATCAGTGAACAAGACTGGGGTGGAAACGGGATGAAGTGAAGTAGAAAGGAGTGCGCGATTAGGCGCTCAGTGGTAATGTCCCTTGGGACGTCTTGAACCTACCGATTCTGCACCTTAATTTTCCGCGGGACGTAATAATGCTGTGGCTCGTGATGTTATACGTTCGAAAACAGAGGTAAAACAGAAAAATGAAAACATATTTTGTTTCTATATTAATTTTAGGACTATGGGTTGCGATAGAAGATTGATCTGTAGCTAAGGCTGGAAGCTGACACTTTGGTATGAGCCAGCAAAGTCAGAAAGTATGATGTCGCAAGAACAACTGTAAATCTGAATTGTAAATAATCTACACATATTATAAAACTGGATCTAGGCACGTGTGTGTATGTGTGTATGTGTGTGTGTGTGTGTGTGTGTGTGTGTGTGTGTGTGTGTTTTCCACATCTCCTCCTAAACCACTAGACCGATATAACCAAAATTGGTACACATAGGCAACAATTGATGTGGGGCTAATAACCATCTACCTATCATTAGTGCAGGAGATATGACGTCATGAACAATGAGATGCGTGGAAGACTGCCACATTGTGTATGGCGTTCACATTTATTACTTCTTTGCTACTAACTCCATTCGCAACACACTTTGCAGAAAGTAGTCACATATGACGCTGAATGCACATACTCAAAAAAATGTTCAAATCTGCATGAATTCCTAAGGGACTAAACTGCTGAGGTCATCGGTTACTAGACTTACACACTACTTAAACTGACGTAAGCTATCTTATTCTAAGAACAACACACACATCCCGAAGGAGAATGCGAGCCTCCCGAGGGAGGGACCGTGCAATCCGTGACATGGTGCCTCAAACAGCGTGGCCTCTCCGCGCGGCGAATATACCTACAAAATTATATCATTGTGTCACAGATAGATCATGAAACATGACGTCATGAACACTGAGGTACGTGAAAAACTGCCCAATCATGCATAACGTTTAAATTACCGTTTTGTTTCTAGCTCTATTCGAAACATATTTTGCAGACAGTCTCCATATATGCAGCTGAATGTACCTACAAAAATATACACCTGCCTAATATCGTGTAGGGCCCCCGCGAACACGCAGAAGTGCCGCAACATGACATGACATGGACTCGACTAAATTCTGAAGTAGTGTGGAGGGAAATGATTCCATGAATTCCGCAGGGCTGTACATAAATCCGTAAGAGTACGAGGGACTGGAGATCTCTTCTGAACAGCACGTTGCAATGCATCCCGTATATGTTCAATAATGGAGTTTGATGGACAGTGGAAGTGCTTAAACTCAGAAAAGTGTTCCTGGAGCCACTCTGTAGCAATTCTGGACGTGTGGGGTGACACATTGTCCTACTGGAATTGTCCAAGTCCGTCGGAAGGCACAATGGGCATGACTCGATGCAGGTGATCACACGGGATGCTTACATACTTGTCACCTGTCAGAGTCATATTTAAACGTATCAGGGTTCCCTTATCACTCCAACTACACACGCCCTGCATCATTACAGTGCCTCCATCAGCTTGAACAGTCCCTTGATGACATGTAGGATCCATGGATTCATGAGATTGTCTCCATCTGCTCGATACAATTTGAAACGAGACTCGTCCGACCAGGGGACATGATTCCAGTCATCAACAGTCTAATGTCGGTGTTGACGGACGCAGGCGAGGCGTAATGCTTTGTATCGTGAAGTCATCAAGGGTACACGAGTGAGCCTTCGGCTCCGGAAGCCCATATCGATGATGTTTCGTTGAAAGGCTCCCAGGCTGACACTTGTTGGTGGCCCAGCATTGAAATCTGCAGCAATTTGCGGAAGGGTTGCGCTTCTGTCACGGTGAACGATTCTGTTCGGTCGTCGTTGGTCCCGTCCTTGCAGGATCTTTTTCGGCCGCAGCGATGTCGGAGATTTGATGTTTTATCGGCTTCCTGATATTCGCTTCACACTTGTGAAATGGTTGCACGAGAAAATCCCCACTTCATCACTACCTTGAAGATGCTGTGTCACACCGCTCGTGCGCTGACTATAACACCATGTTCAAACTCAATTAAATCTTGATAACCTGTCATTGTAACAGCAGCAACCAATCCAATAGTTGCGCCCGACGCTTGTCTTATATAGGTGTTTCCGACTGCGGCACCGTATTCTGCCTGTTTATCTCTGTATATTAATCCGCATGCCTACACCAGTTTCTTTTGCGCTTCAATGTATTATTACACGACACATAATTCAAGAGATGTGACGTCATAAACTCTAAGATACATGAAAAACGTTGCATCATGTATGAAGTTTTAACACGTTTATTCTTCACTGCTAAGGCACTCTTACAGTCGAGTCAACTTAAGGAAACCCTTGGCACGTGGCAGTGGTGTTGACAGGATTCAACTGCGAAGCGCAAAAGTTTGTAAGCGAAAACAAATGCCGGCTATAGAGCTTCGAACAGGGATTGTCACAGAGAAATTTAAAAAATCGCGTTGTAGACATCCAGCGTACAGAAACTATCCAGGATCATCTCACATCGAGTCTACTACAGGCGTACCGTTAATGTTTCGTTTGCAATAGAAAATTGGTAGGTTGAATACACGGGAAATGCCGAGTTTGTCTCTAATTATCAATAAATTATTGCGTTATCGATTTCGGAACTACAGGGCTCTTCAGATGCAGCTACTCACATTATCATCTTTTTTTTTTTACGTCACAGGAGAAAGTATATGTAGTAGCAGCGTTACTCGTAGACTATATGTTACAAATTGTAGACCCTTGCTGATCGTGAGATCAGATTAATTTTCTTATGATCAGTAAAGCTGTACGTGAAATTACTCATAGACATGTGAAAAACACTAATAAAGTGATATTTGCTTACTTCTCCATGTTAAGTGTCACCATACATCGCTAGTAAACAGTTTACATTTGAATTACAAACATTTTACAGTAGGCGTGTAATATCACTCTCGACTATCATTGCCCACTTACAGCTTTAAAAACAAAGTCACCGCTGTCATCACAAGGTTTTCACTTTGTTCTTAACGCCATAAATCGTTAAAAAATGAGAGTGTGATATAAACCTTTCCAATGCAAACTTTCTCAGTTCAAATCTAAACTGTATGCCAACATTATATGATGACACTTAACATACGTAAGGCAGAAAATTTTATTGTATCAATTAAAACACGAAGCAAATTCAGGCATTGACTGCGAAGGGACGTTGATTGAAATCAATCAAGAAAATTGAAAATTTGTGCCCGACATTAGTAGGAGACCACGGTTCAAATCCAGATCCATGTGTTGTATTAATGTTTTGCGCATGTCTATCAGTAACTGTGATTTCACGTACAGTTTGACCGAGAGTAAGAACATTATCTGGTCTCACGATTAATAGTGACACGTCTTCTGTGAGTATTGCTGTTATTTTGTATATACACTGCTGGAATGCAATTTTGTAAAATATTTTTTTAGATGGAACAGGTGCATCTGAAGACAGGGCGGCAGTCCCGAAACCGACACTAAAAAAGAATTGAAAACCATCCCTGAAGCCAAAGGCAAATTTGTTTATAACTATCTTATCACCAGTTGCTTCGCTCGCATAGACTGCATAGTCTGCAGAGATTTTTGGTTTTTCTTGAATCGAATTTGTATACTGTTATGCCTATTCCTCTCGTGTAAATCTTCACACCGTGCAGACAGTGTATCTGAGCTGCAGACGGGCTATCAGAATTTAAGAAAAGTGTTAGTGACTGCCAGTCCTTAGATAACTGAAGAGTTCCAACAGGTTTTAATATAGAGAGTTAAGAAAAGAGACAAATCGGATAAGTGTTTGTATGGTTATTAGCACCAGTCCTACACCCAGTGGAAAATTCTTTCATTTCAAACGGATATTCCTGTACATGGAATCGCTTTTAGATGTGCTACGCTATATGATCAAAAGCATCCGGAAACCTAGCTGAAAATGACTTCCAAGTTGGTGGCACCCTCCATCGGTAATGTTGGAATTCAGTATGGTATTGGCCCACCCTTAGCCTTGATGACAGCTTCCACTTTAGCAGGCATGCGTTCAATAAGTTGCGCGAAGGTTCCTTGGGGAATGGCAGATAATTCTTCAAGGAGTGCTGCACTGAAGAGAGGTATCGATATCGGTCATTGAGGCCTGCCACGAAGTCGGCGTTCCACAACATCCCAGGATTCAGGTCAGGACTCTGTGCAGACCAGTCCATTACATGGATGTTATTGTCGTGTAACCACTCCGCCACAGGCCGTGCATTATGGATACGTGCAAGATCGTGTTGAAAGATGCAATGCCCAGTGCATAAATCTTTTCCAACATTGGGAAGCAAGAAGGTGCTTAAAACATCAGTATATGCCTGTGCTGTGATACTACACGCAAAACAACAAGGGGTGCAAGCCCCCTCATGAAAAACACGACCACACCGTAACACCACCGCCTCGACCATGAAATCCAAATTTTCTCACCTCTCGCCTAACTTTCATAGTACTTGCAGTGGATCTTGATGAAGTTTGGAATTCCTGTGTGCTGGTCTGGACAGATGTCTGCCTATTAAACATTACTACCCTCATCAACTATCGGCTGTCTCTGTCATTCAACAGATGAGGTCGGCCTATATGCTTTTGTGCTGTACGTTTCCCTTCACGTTTCCATTTCACTATCACATGGGAAACAGTGGACCTAGGGATGTTTAGGAGTGTGGACACCTCAAAAAATGGTTCAAATGGCTCTGAGCACTGTGGGACTTAACTTCTGAGGTGATCAGTCCCCTAGAAATACTTAAACCTAACTAACCTAAGGACATCACACACATCCATGTCCGAGGCAGGATTCGAACCTGCGACCGTAGCGGTCGCGCAGCTCCATATTGTAGCGCCTAGAACCGCTCGGCCATTTCGGCCGGCTGGAAATCTCACGCACGGACGTATGACACAAGTGACAACCAATCACCTGACCACGTTCAAAGTCCGTGAGTTCCGCAAAGCGACCCATTCTGCTCTCTCACAACTTCTAATGACTGCTGAGGTCGCGGACATGTAATACCTGGCTGTAGGGGGCAGCACAATGCACCGAATAAGAAAAAAGTATGTTTTTGCGTGTGCTAGGATACTTTTGATCACATAGTGTATCTACACAGTGGTATCTACATATTGTCAACGTAATGATTTGTCTACGTAGCAATTACAACAAAAATAATTGTATAAAATACATTAAGCCACTTAAGTTCATAAACTACAACACCTTCTGAACTTTTCGCGCCGGGCGGGGTAGCCGTGCGGTCTTGGGCGCCTTGCCACGGTTCGCGCGGCTGTCCCCGTCGGAGGTTCTAGTCCTCCCTCGGACATGTGTGTGTGTGTGTGTGTGTGTGTGTGTGTGTGTGTGTGTGTGTGTGTGTGTGTGTTGTCCTTAGCGTAAGTTAGTTTAAGTTAGATTAAGTAGTGTGGAAGCCTAGGAGCCCATTACCTTAACAGTTTTGTCCAATAGGAACTTACCACAACTTTCCGAAACAAAAACTTTTCACGCTAATTATTGTCATAAAATCATGGTCTCTTCTGTACGTATTTCTGACCAAAAATGATTCTGGTAGCTAGAGTCGGAGGTTTTTGTTAATCCTGCCGTTTGATCTCTAATGATGATGTTTCCATACCTAACTTTCATCCCTTACATATATTTCTTTATTTTTAGTCGAGAAATCAAATACTAATTTTCATAGATTTTGATTTGTAAATGATTTAACATAACGAAATATTTTCATAAAAATTTTCATCCCCTATTTCATGTTTTCAAAGAATCTTTAATCTCCTATTTCACCCTGTTAGTGGTGGAATTTCGAAGAACGCGTAATTTATTTTAATTTCTAACGGAGGAGCCAAATACAAAGTTTCATAGATTTAGCTTCAAAAATGCTTGCATAATGAAATACGTTCATAAAACTTTTCATCTCCTAACCCAACCACCAAGGCTACAATTTCCAGGAACATAGAAAAAGTTTTTTTTTAATTTCCACGTGAGAAGTCATAGCAATTTTCATAGATGTAGCTTTGAAAATGCTTAGTAGTTATTTAGTAATTATTTATTTAAAAAAAATTTCACCCACTACTCACCCTGTTAGAAGCTGAATTTAAAAAAAAATGCTGAAACACATATATTGTGTGAGTTCTGACCGAGATACCAAATATCAGTTTTCGTAGTTACAGCTTCAAAATTGCCTGCATTGTGACATAGCTGTAACCAACCTTTAATCACTTATTTGCGCCCTCTTAGGAGTGGAATTTCGAAAAATCCCTTCTTAAGCGATACGATACCTACAGTGTAAGATCGAAAGCGTCCCCAAGTTTCAAGTTTCTGTCCGTAGCCGCTTGGTCTTGGCGATGATGAGTCAGGCAAGACACTTCCTTTTATACATATACGTACAGGTATGTGTATAGAGATTTCTACTCAGCACTCAACTGCGTCCCGCCTTTCATCACGATGGAAAGTTTTAAAAACAGTAATGCTTGTTACTGCACACATTTTATGCATATTGAATATCGATGAGTGGTTTATATTCGTCGTGGGTTAGTATAAACGTGTTGTATCTGTAGGTTCAATACTTGCGCTCAAGATTACGTTGACAGCTGACTTGGTGATTTGGCTAATCTAACTAATCTAGTGGCATGTGAATATCTATAATTCTGGTTACGGTGCGTATTTTACACGTATTGGATTTCGATGGTCTAGCGTCCCTTTTTTCGTATTAACATATATGTTGTGTAATATAAATGTCATACGAGAGTAATCAATGTAATAAACACAAAGCGATAACGGACAAGCATAGTACATGTTTCTAAACCACGACAAAGGAGTTTTGATTTTGATCTATAAAACCGACTACTTTATCAACATTGACCTCTCTCTGTAAAGCTGATTAGACTCTTGTGTTGTCTTGGGTGCCATCCCTTGTGTAAGTGATTAACATTATTGAAATAATATTTTTTTTAAACTGTGTGTCGCGTTACTGATCTAAAGTTACCCTCCCCGTCAGTGCAATGATTTTCTGAATAAATGTAAAAGTCACCGTCTTTAAAAAACGGCTTCGATTCATAATTCATAATAAGTCATTGTTCAGCACCATTTTGCTCCAATTTCACATTATTAGTGCGTACGAAATAGAACCTGCAATATTTTGTAAAAGAAGTCCGACTGCCTTTCAGTTTGAATTCATTTCCAGAGAATATCATTTTGTAATCGTGTGTGTACGCAATTTCAAAGCGAATCGATATCAAACATATGCTGAGCCTAGCTATGAATATGAATATTCACTGAAAAATTTGAAGTAAATAAAGTCTTTATTAAAATAACTGAAAGCTTGTACAGGCCATTGCACATCGGCTTGTAGCAAAAACAGAGAGGAAAATTGTCTTTTTTTTTAAATTTATTGTTGGCTAACCACCTCAATGCGAATTTCAGTTAGAAAATGGTTGTAGTATACGAGCCATACAACATATTGGGTGGCGTATGTCCAACATTTTATGGACGCCATATATGAATGCAGAATGGAATCATCGGTTGATTCAGTACTTCCTATGTAAATTAAGTTGGAGTGTGACAGCTTGATGGTGATTTGAAGACACTAACAAATATGACGTCATGAGCGTAACTGTAATTTTAATTATGGCGAGTATTCTACGCCTATTTGATTTAAATGAGTGGTATCCACCTGCGACGGCGACCGTCAACATCTCTATCTCCGTTGTTGAATAGTTACGCTCGGCCTTGTTTAAGTTCCTTGAAGCGTAAGCTACTGAGTGTTCCCTGACCATCTATCATCTGTCCCAAAACACAAGCTGGTCGGAGTGGCCGAGCGGTTCTAGGCTCTAGAGTCTGGAACCGCGTGACCACTACGGTCGCAGGTTCGAATCCTGCCTCGGGCATGGATGTGTGTGATGTCCTTAAGTTAGTTAGTTTTAAGTAGTTCTAAGTTCTAGGGGACTGGTGACCTCAGAAGTTAAGACCCATAGTGCTTAGAGCCACTTGAACCATTTTATTTTTCCACCTGCTGTTTTCAGGACGTCACGGATCAAAGCAGGTGGATAGCATTGGTGGGTTCAATATTCCAACTATAGTTCGCCAGGGTATAATTGACTTCGATGAGTGGCTTACGACTGCCGTTTTGAGAACTTAGGGGTGACCACAGACTGGTGGTATCGGTATGTTCAATACTCACGGCATAGGCGGGCAGCATGAGGCGCGATGAGCCGAACAGGAAGATGGCGAAGACGCGCAGCGACGCCCTCCAGCAGCTGGGCGTCCACGGGTGGACGATGTGGCGGCAGTCGTGGCTGGCCAGCAGCTCCAGCACCGGCTTGCTGGCGGCCACCATGGTGTGCGGACTGCCCTGCTAGGCGCGCACCATGAGTTCGGAGCGGCACTGACGCTACGTGACGAGCGCGCAGCACGGCGACGCGGGCGCCACGCTTCGGCTGCGGCCGGCTGATGACCGGCCGGAGAGGCGGCGACGCCGGTCGGAGAGCTGAGGAGTGCGCTTCCGCTCACACGGCCGCTGACGCAAGCGGTGCAACACCTGACGCGGCGTTGTGCGGCCGTAGCCGGTGACTTCCGCGCTCGTCTCCCCACGCTGCTGCTTGGAGAAGTGGGAGCTTGCAGGTCCTGATGGTGAAATGGCGCCCCAGGCCACTGGATACAATCGCAAACTTGTCCACGGTGCCCTTTGGAGCGACGGCGTACGATATGTAGTGGTTAATAAAAAACAAAAAGAGAAGACATGTAGTGGCTAATGAAAAAGAAAAAGAGAAGAGAAGAAAAGAAAAGATTGAAAATGTGGGACGAAATAATGAATAAAAAGGGGTTTTTAAAATCGTTAATGAGCGTGGAAAAGGGAAAGAATGAAATGCAAATCGGACTTCGTATTACAGAAAAGCTATCGGACTTCGTGATTCGGAAAAGCTATTGTTGGGGTGGTCCTTGTGGCGTTTCTGAGCAAAAGTCAGACCCATTTCCACTACAAAAATTATTTGAAAGAGAACAGAGAATAACAAAATATGATTAACAGGGGGAAATGGCGTAGATAAGAGTCTATCCTTTGTCTTCTCTCGTGCGGCGTCCAGGTCTTGTTATCCAAAAAACTCCTGCTTCATTTCTCTGTGAAAAGCTGTTCCGAAATTTTGCAATACATTTCATTGTCCAGGAATTACTAAGGTATACAAATTAAAACCATCTTGGTGTTGAGTGCAATGTAATTTTCGTTGCTGCTTCCATCCTCCAACTTCCACAGTACGTCTGCACATCAATAAGTTTTTTCGTCTTCATCCGATCAAGTCTAGCTAATAAGTAAGTTAAGCTTCGGCTCTCAAAGACAAGAGCGGGTAGAAAACAAAAAGAGTTACAATTTTAGTACCTTCATTTTCTTATATACTTTCTCTGCCGTGGAGCGCTCATACAGCTGCGACGGTACAGTTTATATCTGAGGGAACGAGTGTAGCGGGCCAAATTCAAAGGCCCCCCATACAGATACTGTCGATGTGAACCCTTCCATTGGCTAGGGATGTCGCTCGGTGACTCCTGGGCGTTATTCCGGTGGAGTAGGCTGTGTGTCTAAACCGTATGTCTTCCTCTCCTTTCCTCTCACATCGCCATCATGACTGCACTCGCTACACAGATTAACACTCCTTCGGAATTTCTAAAATCATTGGCAGAAGTGGTAACAAAACGACTATTCACATTGGTGTAGCCGGCCGGAGTGGCCGAGCGGTTCTAGGCGCTACAGTCTGGAACCGCGCGACCGCTACGGTCGTAGGTTTAAATCCTGCCTCAACCATGGATGTGTGTGATGTCCTTATGTTAGTTAGGATTAAGTAGTTCTAAGCTCTAGGGGACTGATGACCTCAGAAGTTAAGTCCCATAGTGCTCAGAGCCATTCGAACCATTTGAACATTGATGTGTAGACTGCCGGTATGCCAACAGACTTTCGGAAAAACAACATTCACACATTTCCGAAGACAGCAAGAGCCGACAAGAGCGAGGATTATCGCACAATCAGCTTAACAACTGGTGCATCCAAGTTGCTGATAAGAATAATACACAGAAGAATGAAAAAGAAAATTGAAGAATTGTTAAATGTCGACCAGTTTGGCTTTAGGAAGAGTTCTGACGTTGCAGTTGATAATGGAAGCGAGACTAAAGAAAAACCAAGACACGTTCATTGGATTTGTCGACCTGGACAAACCGTTCGACAATCTCAAATTGTGCAAGATATTCGAAATTCTGACATAAAAGAGATAAGCTAAAGGGGAAAATGGGTAATATATTACACAGTGTATTTGAAAAAGAGCTCCCTAGTTTTAATGTGTCCTAAAATCTGTACAAAATGACATACAATATTCCAGTTTGTGGTGTTTGGTTTCATCAAGTCTCCAAACTTGGCTCCCCTGAAGTTGTCAGGTCTGCTAATCTACTGATAAAATCGAAAGGTATGAGTTTACTGTTGACTTGCATCACAGAATTGATGATTATGGCCGGCCGGTGTGGCCGTGTGGTTCTAGGCGCTTCAGTCTGGAACCGCGAGATCGCTACGGTCCCAGGTTCTAATCCTGCCTCGGGCACGGATGTGTGTGGTGTCCTTAGGTTAGTTAGGTTTAAGTAGTTCTAAGTTCTAGGGGACTGATGACCTCAGAAGTTAAGTCCCATAGTGCCCAGAGCCATTTTTTTATGATTGTCAATTTTTTAAAAAACATTCTCTTTCTGATGCTGCATTTCATGTCAGTGGAACAGTTAATCGTCATGACTGCCGAATTAGGGAGGGGGGGGGGGGGGGGGCAGAGCATCCACATTAAGTTATTCATCATCAATGTGACTCTCCCAAAGTTAATGTCAGGAGGGAGGATCGTGTGATTGGTCCTTTAATTTTTGTAAAAAAACAATAAACGGGGACGTTTACTGTGACATATTGACAGAGTACGTCTTTCCCCCAGTGGACGATATTGAGGCGTAATAGGGGCTTGTGTTCTTCCAACAAGATGGCGCTCCACCTCAATACAGTAACCTTGAGGGTGCGGCCCTTGACTAGTTTTCCAGGAAGGTGGATAGGCAGGGCTGGCCCAGTACCTCGGCCACCACGAAGCCCACACTTGATCCCACCGGACTTTTTCTTTTGGGGCCACATACAAAATGTTGCGTACATTGAAAAGATCAGAGGCCTCAATCATTTACGGGAAAAAATCGTCGCCGTGGTTGGGACAGTTAGATCTGAAATACTGATGAATACGTGGCGAGAACTAAAATACCGACTCGACGTGTGCAGGGCAACAGATGGATCCCACGTTGACGTCTACTAACATTAAACAAAACTTGAAGGAATCTTCTTTCATGGTATGTGCTCATTGATGTAATTTTTCATTAATTTCCCCATTAAATTTATACTTAAAACTACGGAGTTCTTTTTCAAACACCCTGTACGTATAAGACCCGAGAGGGAACAATAAGGCTGAAAAACTAAGATCGATGTGCTCGCATTAACAATGGTGTAAGACAGAGGTGTGAATGTTCGTCCCTACTGTTCAGTCTGCACAGTGAAGAAGCAATGAAGACAATAAAAGCAAGATTCAAGAGTGGGATTAAAATTCAGGGTGAAAGGATATCAATCATAACTTTCACTGATGACATTGTTATCCTCCGTGAAAGTGATACGAATTGTAGAATCTGTTGAATGAAATGAACAGTCTAATGAGTAAAAAAAAAGTGATACGAATTGTAGAATCTGTTGAATGAAATGAACAGTCTAATGAGTAAAAAAAACAGAACAGATTGAGAGTAAATACAAGAAAGACGAAAGTAATGCGAAGCAGCAGTATTGGTTGAGCCGTGGTAAAAAAAATTGCTGTTTTGAAGAGCGCGCAGCAGCGCGTTGTGTGAAGCATTCGCCCTCCGTTTCTGGCGGTGGCGCCGCTGTGGCAATCGCAGCTGGTGGGAAAGCGCGAAGGTTGCCTGTTCACGTGCAATTAAGGGGCGCTATCAGCTCGGCAGTTGGTCAGTCGGGGTGAGGCTAGGTCAGTCTCGCGTCACCAGTTGCTGGTCTGTCCCTCTTTCGCATTTGTGCGGCAGTTAGTGACTGTCTGTCGTCGGAGTGCGAGTATGTCTGTCGTTTGGATCAAACTTTAAACCAGAAAATGAGAGTCTTGCCACTCCGCCAGTAACAAAACTCAGCTAGTGGTCGCCCGGTCGGGGCTGAGTTCCTGCATCTGAGTCTGCACGTTAGGCCGCCAGTCTGCTCGAGTTGCTCGGGCATCGGTCATTGGCAGTTGGATCGGTCGATTGGTCGGTCGCGCACTGAGTCATGAGATGACTTGTCCGCCTTGAGCGTCGGCGCGTGTCAGGTTCCCACTTGAGTCCAGTGGGCCGCACCGTATAGAAAGGGGTAGTGGCTTCGCGGTTGACACGAGAGCAACAGGCGTGAAACCTCGACATCGGGCTGGCCGGGGCGAGCTGCGACGCCGTGAGACGGGAGACGCTTTCCTGCGTGCGTTGAAGCGGTTGGCAGCGGACGGTTCGGAAGAGCGTTGAGGGTGCTGCGCCAGGTCTTCGCCAGAAATCGCAGTTTATTAGAAGTTAAGTGATTGGTGATATGTTGTTTCGTTTACTTGTTAAATTCTACTTGTTTTCTTGGTCACCAGGCGCTTTGTTTTGGGGTCGTCCCACCATTCTTCTCCGTTTGCCCACCCGCGGGAAGGTGATTATTTGTGAATTGGGTGGTCCGTTTTTCCCCTATGGAGTTGGGGAGAGGTAGAGCAGTATGCGGTTCGGGTTTTTCAGTAATCCCCCTGTCAATCTGCCATACGTTAATAGCTGCCTCTGTCATGTTCGTCGAATTCGGTGTTCACGAATTTATAGAATTAAGGTGTAAAGGGCGAATTCCGGGAAATATGTATTTATCTTGCCTATCGTCTTGCGAGGCGGTATATGTGTAATGTAGAGCACGTTGTTCATTTTAGGTAAATCTGAATTTCATGGGTTTTATTTAAATAGTAATTTTTATAAAGATGCCACCCTTCCACCGTAAGAGTCCGTTTAAAAACAAATTGTACTTCCAGTAGCAAATAATTTCTTAGTGTGAGTGTTTGTACCATTTCCATCCATCTTACGGGGTGCATAGTTAATGTGTTTGTGTGAGTTGTTAAAATTTTTAGTTTAAAGTAATCTGGTGTGTTGCAGATTTGCACCAGTGTAGTCTTTCAGAGGTTGTTGTGAGCGGTCGTGACTACGGCCGTGTCAAAAGGGAGCAGCAAGGTTATCTGCCCGAAAGCTCATACACTCAAAAATTTGTATCTTTGTGCCTATGAATAAATTGTAGCTTGATATTTAGAGGGTGCTTTTGTGCTTACATATTTTAAATCTGTTTTTGAAAAGGCTTTTATGAATAAAATCCCCATTTGTTAAACTCATTTTCATCAGTTACTCCTTGGCAACTACTTCCACACTCACCTAGTATGATTAAATGTGTTAATGTTCTTGATGAATCGCTAGTAAATAAAGTAAATTCTTTAAGAAAAGATTTTGAAAGTAAATTCACGGCTCATTGGTGATCACAAAGTAGGTGAAGTTAGGGAATCCTGATAGCTAAGCAGCAAAATAATCCATGACGGACGGAGCGACAAGACATAGAAAGCAGACTAGCGCTGGCAAAAAGGACATTTTTGGTCAAGAGAAGTCTGCAGATATCAAACATAGGTCCTAATTTGAGAAAGAAATGTCTGAGAACGTACGTTTGCACCGCAGCTTTGTATGACAGTGGGACATGGACTGTGGGGAAACCAGAACACAAGCGAATAGAAGCATTTGAGATGTGGTGCTACAGAAGAATGTCCATTATAATAATCCGGGCTGTTATGCCGTGGTCGGTTGATGAATTTTGTCTCAATTCCCAACGTTTCGTCTCCGACTGCGGGAGACATCTTCAATGGGGTCCGTAGATCGATGGAAGGTCCAACACACCCACTAGCTCGCTACTGACTCTCGCTAAATTCCGAGTCCGCGCGCTCCCGCGCCGCGGTGTGACGTCACGTGTTTTGAAAACGTCAGTGCAATTGGCCGCTGTCCGTCGCCGTCGATCGCCGATGCCTTCACCCAGTAGTGGACGGGCGGTACACCTCTTCTTTAACACCGGCATCTATATACCGTTTAATTTCACACCCTCTTCCTTTCGGTTGAAATTATTTGGGTGTTTAGCGATTTCGATTGCCTCCGTGTAGAGCCTTTCGTAGGATCCGCTTGTGGCCGCTAGTACTTGCGTCTCCTCGAAACGAATATTGTGGTTCCCTGGCTGGAAAGCATGCTCCGCAACAGCTGATCGTTCCGTTTCTCCTCTTCTACAATTTCCCTTGTGCTCTTCCAAACGGTTAGAAACAGTTCTTTTAGTGGTACCCACATAAACATCACCACAGCTGCATGGGATCCTATACACTCGAGCTTTTTTCAAAGGTTTGCGAGCGTCCTTGGCAGGCTTAAGATATTCCCGTTTCTTCCTGGTGGTCTTGTAAAGTACGGTAATATTCCGCTTCCTCAACATCCTCCCTGTGACATTTTTAACAAACGGCAGAAAAACCTTAGATTTTGCAGTAGCCCGTACGTCTGTATGATTTCTGCGTGGCTGCCTCAACGCGCGTTTTATTTCGGCGGACGAATATCGGTTCTTCATTAGTGCATTGTGGACATGTTCCATCTCGGCGTCGAGCAACTCAGGTTCAGAAATATTTCTACCTCTGTCCGCTAACATCTTGATAACACCCCGCTTCTGTTGTTGTTGGTGGTTCGAATCCCGGTGCAAATAACGGTCCGTGTGCGTGGGTTTGCGGTATACTGAGTGGCCCAAACTATGATTCTCGTTCGAAAAACAAGCACATCGAGGAAATGTAATCTGCCGTCTACCTCCTCCTCCATTGTAAACTGAATTCTCGAGTTTATACTGTTCAGATGTTCGTGGAACCGGCTTAGTTCCTCCCTGCCATGTCTCCACAGCACAAACGTGTCATCCACGTATCGGAACCATCCATTTGGTTTTTTGCTGGCAGTACCTAAGGCCTGTTCTTCGAATTTCTCCATAAAGAAGTTTGCAATTACGGGACTTAGGGGGCTTCCCATAGCCACGCCATCCGTTTGCTCATAAAACTGTTCATTCCACTTAAAGTATGTGGTCGTCAAACAACACTTAAACAGTTCTGAAATATCGGCAGGAAAAATTCGATCCAGCTGTTCCAATACATCATTAAGTGGAACCATGGTAAACAGCGATATCACATCGAAGCTGACCAACATGTCCTCCGGCTAGACCACTATGCCATTCAATCTGCTGATGAAATGTGTCGAATTCTTTATATAAGAGTCCGAATGGCCAACATGTGGTTTCAACAGCGTAGTCAAAAACTTGGCTAACGAGTAGGTGGGCGAACCAATGGCACTTAGTATCGGTCTTAACGGCACATTTTCTTTATGAATTTTGGGCAATCCATAAAGCCTCGGTGGTAGCGCAACCGAATTGCAGAGACCTTTCTGTACACTTTCTTCAATGGAGGACTTTTTTATTAACTGCGACACAGTTCTGAGAACGTTGTTAGTGGGGTCCTTATTCAGCTTCCTATACGCTTTCGGATCCAGTAGATAAGTAATTTTACTCTGATAGTCGGCCACATCCATAACCACCGTTGCGCTTCCTTTGTCAGCTGGGAGAGCCAAAATACTATCGTCGTCATTCAGGAGTTTTAAAGCTCTTCTCTCACCCACAGTTATATTACTTTTCGGCGGTTTTGCATTGGCTAATATTCTCACTGTTTCTATACGGATTTCTTCAGCTGTCACAGAATCCACACTGCGAATTCCTGCTTCTACACTGGCTATAATTTCTTCCGTGGGCACAAAACGCGGACTAACAGCAAAATTTCCTCCCTTGGCAAGCAAAGATGTCTCATCGTCCGATAACGAACGTTTGGACAAATTGATAACGGTCCGGGAAACGTCTAAATGCCGAACAGTCTGATTAGGTAGCAAATTATCAAACTTCTTCTTCTGGCTACTAGACGTTGTCAACATACGCTTCCCCATGGTATCATGCAGTAGTCTATCAATTTTATCCCAGTCACTGCTGCACAGTTTATTACTGATCGTAATGTGGAGAGATATTAACTTACAGGTTGTGCTTGCCATGTCCTGTCGGGTCTGCTGAATGCGCTCTCGTAGTAAGGCCTCCTCAGTCCGTTTGAAAATGCGTTGTGCCTTTCCCGAATAGAACAGTCGCTTTATCTTCAGAAACTTTGGTATAACTGCAACGAGACAGGAATGTGAGGGAACACAAAAGCTGCACTCTCTTCTTCTGGAGTCCTACAGAAGAATGTTGAAATTTAGGTAAGAAATCAGGAGGGTCTCCGTAGAATCGGCGAGGAAAGGAATATGTGGAAAACACTGTCAAGAAGAAGGGACAGCGTGACAGAACATCCGTTAAGACATCAGGTTGTAACTCCCATGGTACTAGAGGAGCTTGTAGATGGAAAAAACTGTAGGGGAAGGCAGAGACTGGAATACATTTAGTAAATAATTGATGACATAGGCCGCAGTTGCTATTCTGAGATGAAAGTGTGGGCTCAACAGTGGAATTCCTGGAGGCCGGACCCAACCAGTTAGAAGACTGATGACAAAACATATCTAATACAGAGAAAATTACGATACTAATCAAAGGCGTAGACCAGTGCGACAAACGTCTTAAACAACATTGCGAATACAACGCCGTATCATTGGCATTATGTTGGAAGCTAAAAAGTATGGGTAGTATAGGTTATGGAATGTTGTTACAGAGGGACAAAATAGTTCGAATTACAACTCTTATGATCAATCACATAAAAATTAAACAAACATTACTTCAAAATAAAACAATGTGAAGTTTGTAAAAAGCATAATCTACAATGTAATGGACATCGCGACACACAGTAAGAACTCGTAAATTATCTATCGTTAGTGAATCGTAGCTAGTATCGCAAAATAGGATTTAGCTACATAGCTCAAGTGGAGACTGCGATACGAAGTTTTAAAAACATAACAACTTTTCAGCATCACATCGAAAACAGTTGAAGAAGGAGACAGTCTCCTTAGCTGAGATATCAGCGCGTCTGACTACCGTGCACCGAGCTGGGGTTCGGTTCTCGACCGGGTCGAGGATTTTCTCCGCATGGGATCTCGGTGTCGCGTTGCCAACATCATCGGCACACACACGTCACCCACTGTGCTGTTAGCGGAGAAGACTTGCAACTCGATCATTTTACCTGGGGATTAGTAGTGAGTGATGCTAATCACTTAGGAACGAGTGTGATCTACAGGACATACGAAGATCAAGGACAGTGGAATGAATTCTGTCACAGACTAGAGGTTTGCGCAGAACTAAGCGGCACCGCGTTCGTGCGTAGTCCACACAGATGATGTTTCACATCAGACGGGGCAACCGAAAATCACTATAGGTACCTCATCAACACAAATTTTATTGAGCTGATGATGCCGTGAATGAGTAGTTTTCTAGATACTGGTGATACCAAGGCGGGTTGGGTTGGAAGAAGCTGGTCGTGGACTTAAACTTGTCAGTTCTGTACCTGGTCACCTCTGGACTTTACTGGAAATAAATACCGCAGTGAATAATGCAAAAGCCTTCGCAAATGAATCATGAATGCTAGTCTTGCAAATAAGAAAAGAGGAATGATTTGTCTAAGCTACGAAAAGACACAGTAGGTCCAGATTCTCCAGTTTATTTGCTCTCGTGAACATACAAGTAAGAAGCGACATGAAAAGCACTTATGCGTGGAACAAAACAGAGAGAAAAAATAATCCATTAATAATCACAAGGAGAAATTTCTTGAATACACTGTAAATACTGTCGAGTGTGCTCCATCGGACTGGGAAAATAGCTAGGAAAAATCATCATCTCTAAATACCTTGCTCAAACCACCCCTCGGCGATGGGACAGAAACAACTGCCAATAGGTGTGACGTGAAGTCACGTAAGAGGAATGCGCCCATTTTTATGTAATTTGAAAGCTGTGTCAGTGCTATAGTAGACGCTATAAAAAATGCAGAAAGTAGCAGGTTGTGTGATGACTACACTGACAACAAAGTCGCCGGCGTCCCCAGTCGCATGTTTCAGGAGGAGGGGCTGTCAGAATAAGGGCGGTGGTGAGTCTCACCCGGTTGTGTGTACCATTTTAGCTGAAGCTTCCCAATTGTTTGTGACCCTTAAAACCAAACACGGTCAAGATCCGTTCTAGTGTCCGTTAAGAAAGCAACTCTTATCCGTTGGTGAGGCAAGCGACGACTCCATCAGGAATGGCATACTATGTAAACGAGTTAACGAAGCTCAGGACTTTAAAATCGGTTTGGTTCAGAAGCTGGTGCCTCTCGTTTTCCATTATTTTAATAATTCTCTAGTGGAAGGACGTCTGAGCCCCTGTAAAACCTTGGAAAAGTTAAAGGCTCACCTCACTTGGTCCAAGTTGAATAAGCATATAAGGCGAAAGCTCGGGAAGTTAAGTTATCGTTTCATAGGCCCATGCTCTATCATCAAAGTTCTGGGTCCGATTAAATTGCTTGTCAGGCATCTGACCAGTGGTAAGGTCCTCAGAGCTTTCCTTAAGCAACATAAGCCCATTAATTAACCTTCCCCTTCTGCCTCCTTAGGCTGGACCGGGATCCTTTAGTTGAAGGGGGAGGGGCGGGGGTAGGGAGGTAACCTTTACTGGGATTGCTGGCGTCGCCAGCTCGATCTGTCGTGTGATCTCCCTCTGGTTTGAGGCCACTAAGATCTTTGCTCGAGGTTGTTGATGGGGACGGTGCGTGTTGTGGCGTGGCGAGTTGTGGAGTGGCAACGGGGCGAGGAGGGCGGTGTGAAAGGCCCGCACAGCGAGTAAGGCGAGCGCTTGCGCATGGATCTTGGGCATGAAGTCCAGCGAGTGGTCGATGGGCATATTTGTGGGTCGATTTGAATCCGTGGCTGACTTCGAATGCCGTCTTCGTACATAGCCTGGCCACCCAGCTCTGGGACGTGGCGCACTGATGAGAGAGTTGAAGCCAGTTTCAATGTGCTGAGACTCCTTTGGAACCGGCAACCTTCAACTTCGATTCATGAACTTCAGTTAAGTTTTGGATTTTGAGGTCTTAACTGTTATTTTGTTATAATTAAATGTTTTCCTGAGACATTTAAGTCTCTTTTTGTTATCTATGATAATGATCGAAGCAGATGAAATGAATTAAATGTCTCACAGAAACATTTAATTATAAGATCTCTAAGATCACCATTGGTACAAGGACGTTCCCTTACGTCCAATGCTGGGGTGCTTGCCAATATCCGAGAACCCTGGCAGTAGTGACAATATGTAAGGGTAAAATGAAGTTTGTGTTGAGGAAGGCACTCGGCTTAGCTAGTTCGTGCAGCAATGTTGACCACCATACTGCGGTGGTGTACTGGTTAGTATTTCTGTCTACTAGCCGGCACGATAGCTCAGCGTGTTCGGTCAGGGGGTTAGCTGCCTATGTAATAAAAAAACTGAGTTAATCGATCGACAACGAACTTAAACGGATGTCTTGCGACGTCCGCCCGGAGCAAATAAGACGAACTAAAACGAACAAAAATGAGATTTAAGGGGAAAAAAAGCAAGCAAGCAAGAAGACACGTGTTCGAGTCCCAGCCGCAACACAAATTTTAATTCATTTCGTCTGCTCCGATCATTATTGTTCTTTTGTTATTGATACCTATAGGTCTATTTCGATGATTACGATTTCTTAGGTGATCTATTTCACCACCAGCTCCTCTTGCAGTAGCCGTGCGGTTTAAGGCACCTTGCCACGGTTACTGCAGCCTCCCCCCGTCGGAAGTTCGAGTCCTCCCTCGGGCGTGTGTGTGTGCGTGTGTGTGCGTGTGTGTGTGTGTGTGTGTGTGTGTGTGTGTGTGTGTGTGTGTGTGTGTGTGTGTGTGTGTGTGTGTGTGTGTGTGTGTGTGTGTTGTCCTTAGCGTAAGTTAAAGTTAGATTAAGTAGTGTGTAAGCTTAGGGACCGATACCCTAAGTAGTTTGGTCCCATAGAACTTACCACAAGTTTCCAATTCTTTCTCTGGCAGTGACGCACTTTTACCGTTTGGCCAGTTATTGGCGCTTTCAAGTAATTAACCTCGCTGTGTTACTATTTCTTTTGCCGGTCTGGACCCAACGAAAAGGGCCTTACACTGCCTGTCCGCTCGCTGTAACCTTTCTTAGCCTTCCTGTTTGGCATAGTCTTATGCTCCTTGCATAGAAGCCTTCTGGTGCATCCATTGTGAGGAGGCAATGCAAACTCTTGGTTCCTTCACTGAAGCAATTATTCACGAAGGCTTACATGTTTCCTATTTGGTAATTTTACATAACTGAAGCTGTTATTAAAGTAGGCCAGCCTGTTTTCTATTTGGTAACGTCAATTACCTGAATCTGTCGTCACTGAAGACCTGCCTGTTTTGTAATTAGTGATTTTACTTAACTGAAGCTGTTATTATTGCAGGACAGCCTGTTTCTATTTGGTAACTTTACTTAACTGAAGCTGTTTTTAAAGAAAACCTGTCTGTTTTCTATTTGGTAATTTTACTTATTGAAGCTGTTATTACTGAAAGCTTGCCTGTTTTCTATTTGGTAATTTTACGTAACTGAAGCTGTTATTATTGAAGGCTTCCCTTTGTTGCCGCGCTGGTTTAGCCGGCACGGTAGCTCAGCGTGTTCGGTCAGAGGGTTGCGTGCTCTCTGTAATAAAAAAAACTGAGTCAAGGAACCAACGATCAATTTGAACGGATGTCTTGTGACGTCCGCCCCGAGCAAACGCAATGAACTACACTCCTGTAAATGGAAAAAAGAACACATTGACACCGGTGTGTCAGACCCACCATACTTGCTCCGGACACTGCGAGAGGGCTGTACAAGCAATGATCACACGCACGGCACAGCGGACACACCAGGAACCGCGGTGTTGGCCATCGAATGGCGCTAGCTGCGCGGCATTCGTGCACCGCTGCCGTCACTGTCAGCCAGTTTGCCGTGGCATACGGAGCTCCATCGCAGTCTTTCACACTGGTAGCATGCCGCGACAGCGTGGACGTGAACCGTACGTGCAGTTGACGGACTTTGAGCGAGGGCGTATAGTGGGCATGCGGAAGGCCGGGTGGACGTACCGCCGAATTGCTCAACACGTGGGGCGTGAGGTCTCCACAGTACATCGATATTGTCGCCAGTGGTCGGCGGAAGGTGCACGTGCCCGTCGACCTGGGACCGGACCGCAGCGACGCACGGATGCACGCCAAGACCGTAGGATCCTACGCAGTGCCGTAGGGGACCGCACCGCCACTTCCCAGCAAATTAGGGACACTGTTGCTCCTGGGGTATCGGCGAGGACCATTCGCAACCGTCTCCATGAAGCTGGGCTACGGTCCCGCACACCGTTAAACCGTCTTCCGCTCACGCCCCAACATCGTGCAGCCCGCCTCCAGTGGTGTCGCGACAGGCGTGAATGGAGGGACGAATGGAGACGTGTCGTCTTCAGCGATGAGAGTCGCTTCTGCCTTGGTGCCAATGATGGTCGTATGGTGTTTGGCGCCGTGCAGGTGAGCGCCACAATCAGGACTGCATACGACCGAGGCACACAGGGCCAACACCCGGCATCATGGTGTGGGGAGCGATTTCCTACACTGGCCGTACACCTCTGGTGATCGTCGAGGGGACACTGAAAAGTGCATGGTACATCCAATCCGTCATCGAACCCATCGTTCTACCATTCTTAGACCGGCAAGGGAACTTGCTGATCCAACAGGACAATGCACGTCCGCATGTATCCCGTGCCACCCAACGTGCTCTAGAAGGTGTAAGTCAACTACCCTGGCCAGCAAGATCTCCGGATCTATCCCCCATTGAGCATGTTTGGGACTGGATGAAGCGTCGTCTCACGCGGTCTGCACGTCCAGCACGAACGCTGGTCCAACTGAGGCGCCAGGTGGAAATGGCATGGCAAGCCGTTCCACAGGACTACATCCAGCATCTCTACGATCGTCTCCATGGGAGAATAGCAGCCTGCATTGCTGCAAAAGGTGGATATACACTGTACTAGTACCGATATTGTGCATGCTCTGTTGCCTGTGTGTATGTGCCTGTGGTTCTGTCAGTGTGATCATGTGATGTATCTGACCCCAGGAATGCGTCAATAAAGTTTCCCCTTCCTGGGACAATGAATTTCAATTTCCAGGAGTGTATATACATCGAACAAAAAAAGAAAAAAAAAAGAAAAAAGAAAAAAAAAGCGGTTTAAGGCGCTGCAGTCATGGACTGTGCGTCTGGTCCCGGCGGAGGTTCAAGTCCTCCCTTGGGCAATAGTGTGTGTGTGTTTGTCCTTAGGATAATTTAGGTTAAGTAGTGTGTACGTTTAGAGACTGATGACCATAGCAGTTAAGTCCCATTAGATTTCACACACATTTGAACATTTTTGCTTCCCTGTTTTCTATTTGGTAATTTTACTTAACTCAAGCTATTATCATTGAAGGTCTCCTGTTTTCTGTTTGGTAATTGTATTTAATTGAAGCTGTCATTAAAGAAGGCCTGCCTGTTTTCAATTTGTTAAGTTTACTGAACTGAAGCTGCTATTAAAGAGAACCTGCCCGTTTTCTGTTTGGTAATTTTATTTAACTGAAGATGTTATTATAGAAGGCCTGCCTGTTTTCTCTTTCGTTTACTTAACTGAAGCTGTTATTATTTAAGGCTTTCCTGTTCCTTTTTAATTAAATTAAGAGCTATTTCATAATTTGCGTTAGCTGAAACTCTTATTAATCAAAGCCTAACTGTTTTATTGTCCTATTATTGAGATCTGACATCTTACTCAATATGTGTTGTAATTAACTGAAATTGTGATTGCCAAAGGCCTACCTGTTCCAGAGATATTTATATCAGTAAGGCAGTAACAGGAAATGACTAATGGTGGTACGTGGGACTTACTCGCCAGGCGGACCTCCCACACCGCCCTCCTCACGCCGTTGCCACTCCCCAACTCGCCACTCCACAACACGCACCGTCCCCATCAACAACCTCGAGCAAAGATCATGGTGGCCTCAAACCAGAGGAACATCACGCGACAGATCGAACTAGTGGCGCCAGGAATTCAAAAGGCGACGCCAGCAACCCCGCCGCGGCTCAACTACTATTTTCAGTGACGCATTTCGATGCACACATCATCAGATCAATCAAGATTAAGGTGAACACTTCACACATAGTTGTGTAATCATGTATCTTATCCATAAGATGCCATTGCCTCATGGATGTCTTCACAGATAAGGATGAGATGTTTACACTAACCTTGATAACTCTAATAATGACGTATTAATCGAAACGCGTTATTAAAGAAAGTATTCACCACACAGCCTGTGACTTCTATGTTTTTTTTATAGCGTCCATTACATCACCGATTCAATGCTCAAAGAAACAACTGCACCGATCATGCTGTATGATAATCAGTCCTGCAAGGAGTTGATAGTTCGGATTGCGCACTGTAAGAGGTACTTTACCAAGAAATGAGCAGACAAAGGTCCACTGGGATATGTTCAATCAGCAGTTAAAATGTTAAAATACAATCATTAGCGTAATATTACAAATAATTACCGGTCCCTATGAAATATCCAGCACTAACTTAGACCCACGTCCAAATTCTTTTCTGAATGTGTATCGGTCACAGGGCTTCTAGAAGTTTGAAGGCAACTCTGCGTCCATCAAGACCTCGCACTGGAGGCGATGTCCGCTCCCATCGAAGTCTGGCACTTTAGAACAAATATCTGCCTACGCTGGTATGTAGCACCCAGGTTTTGGAAGTGTTCTCTTCACGGAAACTACTACCAGAGCCCGAAGTCTTCTCTTGTAACAAACTACTACCAGAGTAACTACAGAATTTCGCTCCCCGTTCGTCCCGGGAATTCCGCGAAAAAAGCAGCCCAATCAGAAACAGAAACTTCCTCAGCCAACTGGTAACTCGTGGTCAGTCAATGACGATTAGAGACAGGAAGTTCAAATCTCCCTTGTGGCTAAATTTTGAGAAAAAATGTATCTGTGGAAATTTGCATATAAGGAAGTATTGAGGGAGAGGGAGGGAGGGAGGGACAGAGAGAGAGAGAGAGAGAGAGAGAGAGAGAGAGAGAGGAAGTGTTTTAACGGCTGAGATGATGTCAGGATGTCACAGTGTTATTCAGGAAGCGCTAACGTTCTATTGTCGGCTGAAATGAAAAGGAATATCTACTTCGCCACGGGCCCGAATTCGTGACACCACCAGGAAACGAGTCTACCTTGACATGAAAGGTCGGTTTCTGCTCGGAAAGTGTTGCTTCTCACACCCAACCATTCAAAGACTTCCACTTGATAGTCTTCACAATAACGGAGAATTGGCCAGTAAGGAGCATCGGGGTGCCGGTTCGACTCCGCATACCACCACGTAAACAATTCCCAATTTGTCACTGGCGAGTCCCTTCGTAGACACAGGAGGAGAGGGCGTCCCTCGGTCTGGCTCGCGACTAGGCGGCCATTAGTGTTTTGTTTTCGGACGCATACTTCAAAGTGTTCGACAGCAAAGCATGGACCCTGTCTGCGTCGTCTTTCTACAGAGCTCACGGATGCAAGGAATATATTACGTGTCCCCGCCCGTGGGAACAGAAAACGTTTCTATCGGCGTTACTCCACAAACGCCGCCTGCTGCCCCTAATTATGTCCAAGCCAGTTCCTAGATGAAATCATCCATTTAGTTATTAAGTGGAAACACATTCCCTTTTTTAACGAAGAATAAAAATTGTACCTGCGCTCACTCTAACGGGAGATTCAACAGCGGAAAGAAAGAGATAAGAGAGGCATTCCTACTGATATTGCGCAATTGTCTCTGTTACTTCTTGAATTCCATATCATCGGATACGAGTCAACCAGAGAAATGTCAGATGAGTTTCTGGGTTAACGAAAAAACACAACAAATAAACTAAAAACCACAATTAACTGGCAATTACCTAAGCTCGAACTTTTACATCACGCTTTGAAAAGTTGCGGACTGTGCCACTTGTTTATCCCAAAACATTCTGAAATAGTAGACTAGAAACGCTCTTTATAGCATCACAATTAAACTGTATCTCATTAAAAATGAAATACCTAGCGACTATTTGTTTATTACTGACTCGTAAGATGCATTCCTTTTAGCCACCACAAGTTTAAAGCTCGAATGAACATAAAAAAATAGCATTTGACTTCATCCGTTAATTTTAGCACACACATTCTTCGACTATCGTAATTGTTATGAAAAACAATTATACTGCTAGAAATAAATTGGTAGTTAACCATGTGAGTGTATTAAAAATATTTAGTTCAGTCCTTTCACTAGATTCAACTTCAGTCTCTCTTTATACACTGTTATCTTCTTATGCTATAAACCTGGCTATAGCGGCATAGTGTGCACTCCGGGTGTATCTTCAAGAGAGAGGCAGTGACCATGTCTCGTGAACTCCTTTAAAAATTTGAGACCGCTTTTCTCATAGCGTTTGTACCGAAAGATGCTGGGACCTGCGTCACATATTGCTACTCCTCACATCAACAGTTGGCCGATTTTATGCAAGTGGACGTAGACAGAGTCGTGACAGAGATGTATTCCAACAATGGACGCTATTGTTTAATTTTATACTGTAGAGTTCGCAAACAATGACTGTCTTATTAGGTAGACTTGCACAGCTTTTACCTCTTGTTTTCTGACTGTCGTTATATCCCTCCTGCCACAACAGAATCATTTGTTGTTTGATTTTCAAAAAGTAGACTGTGTGTGGAAGATTGATGTTAAAGTGTCTTTCGCTCCTAATTGCATCTTTCCTTAGTTGATGTGTTGTTTCATTGTATGTAATGCCAATATGAGACTTCAGCCACGCGAACTCTATAACTTGACCATTCTTTTTTGCTGCACGAAACAGATGTAGTACGTACAGAATATTTACTTGATCTTTTCTTCAAATTTTCTGTAACTGACTGTTTGCAAAAGGTCAGCCGGAGAGCAAATTCCCATCTCGTTTTTCAAGCAATAAAAAAAAAAAATATGATTATCTGACTCATAATACATCTGAAACTTCCTGGCAGATTAAAACTGTGTGCCCGACCGAGACTCGAACTCGGGACCTTTGCCTTTCGCGGGCAAGTGCTCTACCAACTGAGCTACCGAAGCACGACTCACACCCGGTACCCACCTTCCGGTACCCTACCTTCCACTTGCCCGCGAAAGGCAAAGGTCCCGAGTTCGAGTCTCGGTCGGGCACACAGTTTTAATCTGCCAGGAAGTTTCATATCAGCGCACACTCCGCTGCAGAGTGAAAATCTCATTCTGGAAACATCCCCCAGGCTGTGGCTAAGCTATGTCTCCGCAATATCCTTTCTTTCAGGAGTGCTAGTTCTGCATGGTTCGCAGGAGAGCTTCTGTAAAGTTTGGAAGGTAGGAGACGAGGTACTGGCAGAAGTAAAGCTGTGGGTACCGGGCGTGAGTCGTGCTTCGGTAGCTCAGTTGGTAGAGCACTTGCCCGCGAAAGGCAAAGGTCCCGAGTTCGAGTCTCGGTCGGGCACACAGTTGTAATCTGCCAGGAAGTTTCATATCAGCGCACACTCCGCTGCAGAGTGAAAATCTCATTCTGCATAATACGTCTGTTTATTGTGAGAACTTCCCACTGAAAAGTCAGGGGCGCCATTTTATTTTTGTATGTGTATGAGGAGGAGGCAGATGTATGAGCAGGAAGTGAAAATTAAGGTTTAGAGCATATTTTGTATAAGCCGCAGTAAAGCACTGCTTGGAATTAGTCTGCTGTGTGTAGGCAGCCTGTGGAAGCCAATCCAGCTCTGTGCATCGCCATGGGTGGCAGCTTTTGGACACGAGAGGAAGTCACAGCAGTTACCTGAATGAGAGTCCTCGGTGTTGTCGACGCCTCTGACGCCACCACACCCGCCATAGCATAGAATTTAGCAGCCTCTGCACTTCTAAACTGCAGAGTATATCGATTACAGGTGGTAGATTTGATTGGGTGAACGAAAGTAATGGAGAACTAAGGAAAAACCGATCTATAGACATACCTATAAATCCATTAGGTTTCTCCGTTTCCGGCTAAGCAGTACGTCCTAGATGATTTACATTCATAAAAACTTACATTTTGTTTCTGCCAGTTAAGATTTCTGATTCCCTTTCAATAAATAATACGCTGTGTTACTCACATGTCAGTAATACAAGGCGAGTTAGCGAAAGTAAACCTCGTTACTCAGGCTGGAAGAAATTTCATATGAATTGAACATTTTCGTTGCAGTATTTCTTTCGGGCACCGTAGGACTAGATATTTAACATCAAATTAAAGAATAAAGCATTACAGTATCTACACTGAGTTTACAAGTACCAGTGCTGCATTCAATTTGAAATAAGAAGCTGACTGTTAAACTAAAATAATATTTTGAAAATCATTAATTATTTAAGTCTCGAATTAATATCGTTGAATGCGTGCCACTGACGTAGGGCAGCCCTACGAAAATATGTACGTTGCAACCTGGAAGGAAACATCTTGTTGCTGACACTTCATTCATATTCTAGGTTTCGATCACTGAAAAGCGAGTTATGGTGGCTTTACACAAAATTAACTAATCGGAGTCACCGGCATTCTGGGTACCCGAGCAAGCGAAGTGTGATTTTCACTCTCTCACACACGTCCTAAGGAGTCATAAAAATATTAATGTTACAGGAAAACACGAATAATTTCGTCGTTCGGACAATAGATATACCTAACATCATCATCTGCACTCTCTATATATGTAAACAAATGCGCTTACCTATACATCAGACTTCCGTATTTTTTGTCGGGGCCATATTGTCGCAGCATTAAGCCAAAAATAACCTGGTCATGACCAAGATTTTCGGCAGATTCCGTAGATTGTAAGGCAAATGCCGAAAACTGAAAAGCTCATCCCAAATATTCCTTATTGCGACAGCCTTTGCCCCATTAACAACAATACGACTCGTATTTGCCTGGGAAGACCCTGACTGCACAGTGGATCAGAACCCCAATAGCTTCGCTATGTCTTTAGAACTAGAAAGTTAAAAGTATATGAAAACATGTATACATCACCGTAGACTTGGAATTGCATAAAGGATGATTATTTTGTCTAGAGAGTAATTACTACTTTAAGGATCTGTCACAACAGTGTAGCAAACAGAATGTAAGAATTAAAAGCCTCTGTGGCCCCAGCTACTCGGTGGAAGCTGGGTTGGGCACTCCCCAGTGGGTGGGACAGTATCGCGATCTGTTCCGTGGTCCATATCGTCATGCCAACAGATTAGAAATGGTGGCAGTCGACTGTTGCCTCTATCAATGGCTGGGGGTGGTGACACTGCCACTGTGAGATCTGGAGAACATCCCTCAATGGAATCCATAGTTGTTGGGCGGGATCAAAGGTTGTGGAAAGGACGCTTCCCAGATGAAACATCGGGAGTGCCCACTCCTTTTGTCAGAGCGCTTGAAGGGAGATCACAGTCTGGTATATAGCCCACTACCCATGAGGCAATATGAAGGAGTGTGCGTCGGAGGGCATTCAACTTCACTTCTTCCGTTTTGGCTGCTTTCAGAAGTGCTGTTCCGTGTTGGGATGTGGTCGTTAGTCGTCTGAAGTAGTGTCCGTCTGAAGGAAAGCAGACGTAGGCGCCACACTCGGTTCGATTTTCATTGCTCTGGGCTGAGCATTCGTCAAGCTCTGGAGAGTTGTTGGCGTCGTTGGCGTCGTTAGAGGACGTGGCACCAGTGAGGACCATCCGCATTGTCATTCCAGAGAGGGAGTTCCAGCAGAGAACAGGCACTTCCTGAAGTGACATATCCGGGTTGCTCATGGCTGAGGTATAGATTTCTGACCATCGCTTTGGGCGTTGCGTCACCATTAGCGATCTGGAGAAGTGACAGGGACAGTGGACCTGACCTGGCCCTCTTGTGTACACCTAGATATGTCCATGGATGACCATCATACATGACGATTTGGACAGTTCAACCTTGATCTGTTGGACACCATTTAACACGTGGTATGTTGTTAACGTCTGCCATTTTTCCACGACGTGACCAATAACGTTGCCGTGGGTTCGGAAGGCTTCAGCGACCATGTCTTGTGACACTCGAAAGATAGCTAAAACACCCGAATTTTTCGAAGAATAAAATGAGCGTGGTTTATCGTCAGCTCGCTAGTAGGCCCGTCAGAATGTCTAAACTTCTGTCCGTGTGCATGTTTTCGAACTACGTCAGTGCATCCTTCCTCCACGATCATTTCAATATAGACGACGCTGTCTGTGATAGAGAAGTGAACATATATTACTTCTTGTGAGCCCAGGCGTAGCTCTTCTTCAATGACTTCCGCCAGTACCTCGTTTCCTACTTTCCAAACGCCACAGAAGTTCTCCTGCGAACCTTGCAAGACTAACACCCACGGAAGGAAGGATGTAGCGGAGAATCGCTTAGTCACAGCCTGGGGGAGGGGGGGGGGGGGGGTGTTTCGAGAGTGAAATTTTCGCTGTGCCATGGAGTGTGCGCTGATATAAAAATAGTTGCTAGTATTGCAAGGTTCAGAGGACAACTTCTATGGAGTTTGGAAGGTAGGAATGATGTACCGGCGGAAGTAAAGCCATGAGGAAGATTCGTCAGTCTTGCTTGGGTAAATCAGTCAGTAGAGCCCTTGCCCGCAAACGGTAAAGGTCCCGAGTTCGAGTGTCTACCCGACAGACTGGCCTGGAAGTTTCATTTCAGCGCACGCTCCGCTGCAGAGTGAAAATTTCGTTCTGGAATATTATTTCTATTTGGTCTGGTGAGGGTTCGGTTATTAGTAATGCCGGCTTTTGTAGATGATTAGTAGTTACAGTAATAGCAGTTAATTTTGTTATGTTAGTAAAAATTGTGGCTACAATAATAAATAAACTTCTGTTTAACAAATTCTGTCCTCAATGACACAAATGTCCGCGGGACATTTGTTGGTTCCGAGCTGCCTTGATTCCAATATGGCAACCCCATCAAGTAGAGCTGTGCAGACCATTCAGAATTTTGTACCTCTTGAACTATGTTGCGCGCAGTGCTAGTGGCAGCAGGCATCACATTGTAAACTCTTTCTCACAACCAGAAATTAAAGAAATGGCGGATTAGACGAAAATAAATATATAGTACCACTGTCACATGCAGTTCTAGATGCAGAACATGTGTTCAAATAGTGTTGCCTTAACTTTTACTGTTCCTTGTAAAGTTTTTCATGCTCTCATGAATATACGCTACTGGCTATTGACATTGCCACACCAAGAAGAAATGCAGATGATAAACAGATATTCATTGCACAAATATATTGTACTAGAACTGACATGTGATTACATTTTCACGGAATTTGGGTGCATAGATCCTGAGAAATCAGTACCCAGAAGAACCACATCTGGCCGTAATAACGGCCTTGATACGCCCGGGTACTGAGTCAAACAAAGCTTGGATGGCGTGTACAGGTACAGCTGCCCATGCAGCTTCAACACCATACCACAGTTCATCAAGAGAAGTGACTGGCGTATTGTGACGAGCCAGTTGCTCGGCCGCCATTGAGCAGACGTTTTCAATTGGTGAGAGATCTGGAGAATGTGCTGGCAAGGGCAGCGGTCGAATGTTTTATGCATCCAGAAAGGCCCGTATAGGACCTGAAACATGTGTTCGTGCATTATCCTGTTGAAATGTAGGGTTTCCCAGGGGTCGAATAAAGGGTAGAGCCACAGGTCGTAACACATCTGAAATATAACGTCCACTGTTCAAAGTGCCGTCAATGCGAACGAGAGGTGACCGAGACGTGTAACCAGTGGCACCCCATACCATCACGCTGGGTGATACACCAGTATGGCGATGACGAATACACGCTTCAAATGTGAGTTCACCGCGATGTCGCCAAACACGGGTGCGACCATCATGACGCAGTAAACAGAACCTGGATCCATCCGAAAATATGACATTTTGCCATTCGTGCACCTAGGTTCGTCGTTGAGTACGCCATCGCAGGCGCTCCTGTCTGTGATGCAGCGTCAAGGGTAACCGCAGCCATGGTCTCTGAGCTGATTGTCCATGCTGCTGCAAACGTCGTCGAACTGTTCGTGTAGATGGTTGTTGTCTTGCAAACGTCCCCATCTGCTGCCTCAGGTCCGTTACAGCCAAGCGGTTAAGATGCCTGTCATCTCGACTGCTAGTGATACGAGGCCGTTGGGATCTAGCACGACGTTCCGTATTACCCTCCTCAATCCACCGATTCCATATTCTGCTAACAGTCATTGGATCTCGATAACGCAAGCAGCAATGTCGCGATACGATAAACGGCAGTCGCGATAGGCTACAATCCGACCTTTATCGAAGTCGGAAACGTGATGGTACGTATTTCTCCTCCTTACACGAGGCATCACAGCAACGTTTCACCAGGCAACGCCGGTCAACTGCTGTTTGTGTATGAGAAATTGGTTGGAAACTTTCCTCATGTCAGCACGTTGTAGGTGTCGCCACCGGCGCCAACCATGTGTGAATGCTCTGATAAGCTAATCATTTGCATATCACAGCATCTTCTTCCTGTCGGTTAAATTTCGCGTCTGTAGCACGTCATCTTCGTGGTGTAGCAATTTTAATGTCCAGTAGTGTAAATATGTACATCGACGAAAACTACTTATCGCTTTACTTTTTCACCTCACTACCCACAGTGCCCCTTCACTTTTAACTTGGTTTTGTTAGTATGGCCAATGAATAACATAAATTATAATCTTGCGTAATATGTTTGTTTTCTTACCCTTTGCAGAGAAAACAGATGCTAACCTTGGTATTCGTTGAAAACCCGGTATCACTGTAAAAAGGATTGCCAACATAAAAAGTGTCTCATGAACTGACAGGCATCTATATAAATGACAAGTGTGGCACTCATCTTGTCTCTACCTGAAATACCTGTAGTAGGTAGTGAATAGCTGGGGGTGTCGGGGAACGCCGTGCAACGACAATCAAACCTCTTGAAATTCCGGCATGCTTTATTACAGCTCCCTGTTGTGGCTCAATAAAGGAAGCAGCAGTGTGGCTAAAGCATCCAGCAGCCTCCTTTGTATTTGTCGCCCCACAACCTGAGAGAGCGCAGTGTCTAGCATGCAGTGGCTTGTGAGGCAGCTGCCTATGTCAGCTGCAACTCTAGGTCTGGGTCCAGGCGGTCTCGGCTAGCTGTGCCGCCGTATATTGTGGCACGGCTCATACACCCTGCACTGTCCAGCAGGTGGCAAGAAGGTGATGCAACGGCAGAGACTCAGTCCCGTGTTGATGGCCGGCCAGCTGCTTCCAAGGGCCGGTGCTGGTCCGATGAGGTGGTGGCTGCAGGTCTTGTGGTTTCGGGGTGGACTGGCTTGATAAAGAAGTGATCTGTGGTCCACGAACAGCAGTCTGGGCAGTTCTCCAGCGTCATAGCCCTGTGGTGACGGTGCTGCGATATTAACAGAAGTAACTTTAGGGTAAACTGACTTGGTATTTATAAGCTTTCGAGCTGCGCTTGCTTGGGTTTTGGTATGTCTTGTAGCACGTATACTAAACATTCCGGCGGTTGCCGGTGTGGAAAGGCTTCCGCTTTCTTCCGCTTAGGTACTTCTGTGTCAATTATTTACACAGCCAGACTGGCTTACTTCACAGCACTGGGACGTCTGGTTTATATTTTGTAAGGCATAACACCCACACTTGGCGCTACTGCAAACCACTTCCTACTATGCACATTCCTGGCCCAATATAGTTCCTATGCTACACTGCCCTCCTCCTCAACGAGACCCTGTCCCTTGCGTCAGCTTAAACTAGATTACCTGAATGCAAGCTAGGGTGACAAGTTTCCTGGTAACTGGCCCAGTTGGCACTAGTCCGCTCTTTGCTCAAGATTGCTCTTATCACTTTTTTTTCCTTATGTTTTTTTTATCCTAAACTCCATTAGTTCCGTTTTAACTTAGCTTAAATTACAGTTATAGGTCTTGCTATTGCCTCTTAGGCTCTAGAAATCGAGTTCACTGAACTTTACCTTGTGTTTCGCTTCTTGTACACGTAGAGTTCCATGTGGTACCTGGTATGACAATGGCCAAGATCGTTTCTCTCTGTCAGCTGTCCCTGTACTGATCCAGATGCTGCATCAACGTGTCCATGGAGATTCGTCCCTCCTGCTCGTTAAAGAGTTTTCAGGTACGAAATATGGTTTAATACATTCAGATTCTCGGCTCGTAAAACTTCCATGTGTTCCTCTGGCCAGTACAACCGAGAAGGCAAAATGCTCAAATGGGCTATTCTCGAAACTGTGAGAGGTAGAACTCACTTCCATCTAGCCCTAGCCTTTTGCTTCCATGAGCTTCTCCTTTTCGTAGCAACTGGGTACTACTATCATTTTTTCGAAGTAGGGTACAATCAATGTTCCTCAACATGTTGTTAGTACACCTCCGGCCTAATCACCTCTTGCTTGCAATCCGTTTCCTGACTCAGAGATCACTTCACTACACAAGATTTTTGACCCTCTCTCACTACTCTGTTTGGACAAACCGTAAATTAAGCCGTGTAATACTTCTGCAACTCCGCTCCTACCATTTTCACATGCCAGTTCTTGTCATCTGAAACTAGTAACAGCTGCTGCCATCTAACCCTGACAAACTTCCTCAGCATCCCCCACTTGACGGGATACGCGAAGACTACATCACTTTGGTATAGTGCCTGCTTTCCTGCCACTGGAAAGAAAACTAAAATGTTTACTTTTACTCTGTTCCTTGCTTCCAACGTAGCTAGGTTAAAATAGAAAGGTAATTTTTTATGTCTAGTTTCCAAGACCAACTTTAATTTGAATGGTATTTTTTTTGCACTTTCTGTACCCTTTGCCAGGCACTTTATTGTGAATAGCAGAGTAATCACGTAGATGTAGGTACTGATCTGGTGACAGCAATGTTACTAGCAGTCATCCTCACACAGCCTGTTGCATAGCTTCCCACAATTCCGATACCTCTCTGCATGCCCCCCTCACACTTGTTCCATAGCCAAAAAAAAAAAAGGCTCTAAGCGCTATGGGACTCAACTGCTGTGCTCATTAGTCCCCTAGAACTTAGAACTACTTAAACCTAACTAACCTAAGGACATCACACACATCCATGCCCGAGGCAGGATTCGAACCTGCGACCGTACCAGTCGCACGGTTCCGGACTGCGCGCCTAGAACCGCGAGACCACCGCGGCCGGCCCCTATCCAACATTTCTACATTTCTACTTCGGATAGTACCATCTTAATGTACCATTTCACTGATTCTTCCACAGTCTTTCTCTTTGTCAGCTGTCCCAAACACAATTTTCAGACGTCGGCTTCCTTCAGCGATCCAATCTCTTCTCCTCCTTGTATCCTATATAATTTCCAGAAACTGCGTCATTTCGCCTCTCAGTTTCTCATAAGTCCCATGTATCCTCATACATAACCCCATAAATCCTTTAAACACTCTGAGTCTCCACACCCTGCAAGAAACTGTCGAATGGTTTCTCTAGTTGTCTCAATTCGTTCCACGGTACCCATGCTTCAAATACCAACTGTGCTACTCAGAGATGACTAGTAGTCACCACATCTTCCTGCTTCGCGAACAAGACTCCACCTTGCGTTTACTCCGACTATGACCAGTAGCATAATTATGGTCTGCATCCTCTTCATCTTGTCTTTGACATATCCAACACGAGGACAGTCATACCCATTACTTTCCTCCTCCGTAAGTCCCATGCTGTCCCCCACCAGTTCATCCTGTCTATATATTACGCTACACTCATTCCTAACAAAAACACAAAACATAAATCTACTCTTATCTCCTGGGTCTTGATGCATGCGAACGACATCTTATTGTTCCATCTAAAACTTCTCACTCATTCCTTTGCACCTTCTTTTCAGCATTTTCCTTCTATTCCAACACCACAATTTCTGGAATAACTTCAGGACTCAATGAAATGACTTAAAATTGTCTTTTTTTCGAGTTGCACATTGAGACCGCATACCTTAAATAATCATCTCAATTGATATGGTGTGCTTCCACATAGCATCCTATCATCTTCCCTATCGTTATATGAACTCTTTCCACTCCCTCAATAGGTTGCGGATGTAGATGAGTCGTTCTCAGTTTTTTTCTCAATCACAACAACTTACACACTTCCTTGAACGAATCCGACATAACGTTTGTTCTCTGACCCGTCTCTATCATCTCACGTATGTCAGATGACAATACCCAGTTGTTTACTAGAGTTGGTGCTGCTCTTGCTGCCTGTCGGTTGAGCGTTGCGACCATTTCCATGTATCTCGAAAAACTATCTATAATCGCGAGCACATATTTATTCCCTGCAGTTATTTTGTTAAAAGGACCAAAGACATCAGTCCCGAGCATTTGAAACAGTGTTAACGCTTCAGGTAACCGCTGCAATGGCACTCTTGTCTTGCACAAATCTGCTCTCTGCACACTGTATGTATTGGTCCATGTATGCTACTCTTCTGTTGGTAGAGTTACATCCCTCATGACCTGCCTGACACTTGCTCATGTGACTTCTGTAATACTCTATCTCTCAGCTTTGCTGGCATCACCAGTTGCGGTCATAGTTTTCCTGTACAGCAACCCATCCTGTACACAAAACTGTGAATGCACACAAAACTGCTTACATTCGCCATCTGTCCTCTGTACTGTCTTGCATTTCTTAAGCTCATTATCTTCTATTTGTAATAACACTACTTTCCTATTCAATCCATCCGCCTTTCTGTGTTTCGTTCTGAGTCTATGTATGATCTCAAAATCAAATTCACTCAGTCTTACTGATCATCGTGTCAACCTGCTAGATGGACCCTTCAACTCCATCAATCAAATCAATGATGCATGATCTGTTATCATTCGAAATTCTGTCCATAGAGATAACGCTTGAAGTAGGTGGTTTCATAGATAAGGCTCAACGTTTACTTTTCTGTCATAGAGTTCTTTGCTGAGTTCATTTGCTTTGATGCATAGGCCACCGGATATTCTACGGCCTCAATTTATGTCCTCGACTAATTGAGACAACACACAACCAAGTGCGTGATTCGATGCCTCACATGACAGAATTAATTCCGTACTGAAATCTGTAAGCACTAAGATTGGACTCGGCGTCAATGCTTCTTTCAGTTTCTCACAAGTACGATCACAATCATCTGACCACACAAATTTTGAACCTTCCTTCAGTAATTGTGTCACGGGTCTGCCAATATCCTCAGATCCGTTTATTAACCTTCAATAATTATTTCTGACTCCGATAAATGATTGCAGTGCCTTCGCCGACTTAGGTACAGAAAATTCAAGTACGGCTTTAGTTAACCTCAGGGCCACGTTAACCTTACTAATGATATCACCAACTGGATAAAAATTGGAATCCTGTTATTAAAATTATACACTCCTGGAAATGGAAAAAAGAACACATGGACACCGGTGTGTCAGACCCACCATACTTGCTCCGGACACTGCGAGAGGGCTGTACAAGCAATGATCACACGCACGGCACAGCGGACACACAAGGAACCGCGGTGTTGGCCGTCGAATGGCGCTAGCTGCGCAGCATTTGTGCACCGCCGCCGTCAGTGTCAGCCAGTTTGCCGTGGCATACGGAGCTCCATCGCAGTCTTTAACACTGGTAGCATGCCGCGACAGCATGGACGTGAACCGTATGTGCAGTTGACGGACTTTGAGCGAGGGCGTATAGTGGGCATGCGGGAGGCCGGGTGGACGTACCGCCGAATTGCTCAACACGTGGGGCGTGAGGTCTCCACAGTACATCGATGTTGTCGCCAGTGGTCGGCGGAAGGTGCACGTGCCCGTCGACCTGGGACCAGACCGCAGCGACGCACAGATGCACGCCAAGACCGTAGGATCCTACGCAGAGCCGTAGGGGACCGCACCGCCACTTCCCAGCAAATTAGGGACACTGTTGCTCCTGGGGTATCGGCGAGGACCATTCGCAACCGTCTCCATGAAGCTGGGCTACGGTCCCGCACACCGTTAGGCCGTCTTCCGCTCGCGCCCCAACATCGTGCAGCCCGCCTCCAGTGGCGTCGCGACAGGCGTGAATGGAGGGACGAATGGAGACGTGTCGTCTTCAGCGATGAGAGTAGCTTCTGCCTTGGTGCCAATGATGGTCGTACGCGTGTTTGGCGCCGTGCAGGTGAGCGCCACAATCAGGACTGCATACGACCGACGCACACAGGGCCAACACCCGGCATCATGGTGTGGGGAGCGATCTCCTACACTGGCCGTACACCTCTGGTGATCGTCGAGGGGACACTGAATAGTGCACGGTACATCCAAACCGTCATCGAACCCATCGTTCTACCATTCCTAGACCGGCAAGGGAACTTGCTGTTCCAACAGGACAATGCATGTCCGCATGTATCCCGTGCCACCCAACGTGCTCTAGAAGGTGTAAGTCAACTACCCTGGCCAGCAAGATTTCCGGATCTGTCCCCCATTGAGCATGTTTGGGACTGGATGAAGCGTCGTCTCACGCGGTCTGCACGTCCAGCACGAACGCTGGTCCAACTGAGGCGCCAGGTGGAAATGGCATGGCAAGCCGTTCCACAGGACTACATCCAGCATTTCTACGATCGTCTCCATGGGGGAATAGCAGCCTGCATTGCTGCGAAAGGTGGATATACACTGTACTAGTGCCGACATTGTGCATACTCTGTTGCCTGTGTCTATGTGCCTGTGGTTCTGTCAGTGTGATCATGTGATGTATCTGACCCCAGGAATGTGTCAATAAAGTTTCCCCTTCCTGGGACAATGAATTCACGGTGTTCTTATTTCAATTTCCAGGAGTGTACAATCACAGCGGAATGGACAGCGTCATTCGATACTCAATGACTAGATGATCTTTTACTTTCACCACCGAGGGCAGCACGTAAAACTCGGCTATGCCGCGCATGTCAACACGTGGCGCATGCGCTGTAGGATGCCAGTACATTTCGCATGCGCGAGATTCGGCATAAATACCGCGACTGCATCTGGGCTCTTCTATAGTTGTGTACTCACCTGATGATGGTCGGACGTCTCTGGGCCGAAATATCGTGGCAGAATGTCGACGGGATCCGGCTGCATACCCGGAAATTATTAGAAGAACAAATATGCCTGGATAATTTCAGAAGTGATATCACCAATGTTTGGCACCTCTCCTAACACAAAGTTACACTTATCTGTACTCAACAATTAATTCGCTGCCCTCAGTCTGGGGAATGCTTCCCTTAGGCATTGTGTGTGCTGCTTTAAATCACTCATAAAGACGACTATATCATCAAGATGTACCACGCTTTGACGTCGTTTCAACCTTCTGATAGCTCCGTTCAACAACCTCCGAAACATCACAGTTGCATTTTTCAATTTGAAAGGCATTCTTATGAATTTATAATGTCTCCATGGTGAAGAAAATATTGTTTATGGCCGGTCGCTTGGAGTGATTTGTAGCTGAAGTTCATCATCGGAAAATACTTGCTGTGGCATCTGTGGTTTCCCTAATGTTTGGCAAAGAGTAGGCATTGGTTATAGGCTTGGCGTTCAAGTGTCGATAATCACAACAAAACCAACATTTTCGTAACCCATCCGCTGACTTTCGTCGATAATTCCGGCCCACATTGGCTATTACTTTCCTCAATAATCCCATTCTTCATCTTCTGATCGATTAATTCCTCTAGAATCTACTGCAAGTACCTCGGTACTTCACTTGAACTGCAGTAAACTGGTGATTCATTTCCTGTCTGTATTTAGTGCTGCATAATATGCGTTGTTAGCAACAGCTCTTTTGGATAGAAAGGAATCCTTAAATCCCAACGGTAACTCTTCCATCTGTTGCTTAGCACTCCCCTTTAGGTGCTTCACATTCCGCCGTAACGCACTTTCAGTGGCGTTTGTCGTCTGTCCATGGCTGACACCCATGATGTCTCACTTTTCCTCCTCCAGGATATTCATGTTAACGATCAACAATCCTTTGTTAACCTAAGGCCTGTCCACAAACACAGCTACCATTTTCTCACAATTTACCACTTGTAGGCATGCAACACCTTTCATTAAGTAACCGGCCTGATCCAATACTTCATTTACTTCCAACTATCCTACCACATACCACACCCCCTACTGGTAAATTAGACTTAACGTAAACACAAAGCGATTTCCTGATACCTGTAGGTACACAACAGAGTGAATCTAGTCTTAGTGTGATTGTTCGCGGTTTAAACAGTTTGCTATAATCAATAGATTCCCCCTGCGACATTGCTACATTAGCAGAGGTTTTTTCCAATTGTAACATTTTTCCGTCAATCTCCACCATGTGTTCCCGAAGATGATTTTGGTACAAAGTTAGTACAAGAAATTCAACACCAGGATCATGTCCTAGCCTTCTTTCACCTACACACTGTCTGAACTGAACCGTAGCCAGGCAAAAATCTGTGTCCGCCAATCTCAACCATGTGGCACCTCTACCCACACGCCTCGCAGTCGATAGCGCGGTGGGTTCCACTGCGTATGTTCCACCAAATCTCCACTGGCGCCGACACATGCGCCCCTGTGTTCAGCAATATCCTGCCAGTCTTCTTCCCCACCATTCCTTTGACTGCACAAGTCGCCTCTGCATTTGACCTGGCAGAATGTAATTTTATTGGGATTGGTTACAGGTGGACCTTGGGTTCGATTTGGTGTTCAACACCTGCTTCATCCCCGGTCCCCTATCCCTGGAACTACTGTTAGCATTATGCTGACCTCAACCTCTATTCCCCCTATCCTGTGGCTGGCGAAATTTCTTCTGCATGTGCCCCATCTGTCCACATCCTATAACACCTTATATTGGCCAAAAACATTCTCTGTTTGAGCGACATGCGCTAGCAACCCCCAGTAAAAACACTCACCTGAAGATGGCTAAATGGTTGTCAGCCGAAATATCGTGGCAGGAAGTCGACTTTATCCGGCTGCAATCCCGAAACTTCTTGGAATACTTTTTACGCCAGAAAAATTTCAAGAATCACATCAAATACCTCTTTGGGAAGGAGATGGCATCACACTCCAGAGGTTGAATAAGTTACGGAGTAACCGAGCGAGGTTGTTAAGTTCTTTTTGTTTTATATTGAAATACCGGAATAGTGGCCTCATTCCGAAGGCTGCCAGTGTGTCACATTTTATCAAGATCGTCATTGCGAAGTCATCACACGCAAGGCAGGTCCAGCGCTAGTGAAAGAGAGGATTCCTTTTACTCACCGTGAGCTGGATCCCATTCCAAAGCAGCTGTTTTACCCACACCTGGAAATTTCTTCCAATCTCCCCCGTCTCTCTTGGGAGTGGGTCAATAGCGTGACCTGGGTCAAGACGGAGTTGATCCATAAGGAGTCTACTGCAAGGCAATCTTCGAAGATGCCAGCCTATCAGCAACGTTAATGCAAGAAGATCTTTTTCGACGCTCCGTGGTTAATTTTACGGTTAAGGTTTTGGACAACGTGACGTCAGTTCTTGGGAAAGGCTTGAACTTTGCTCCTACACTCAGAACCTTGTATTCAACTGATTTTATTAGTGCTGTTGAAGGAGGTGTTAGACCTCTTCCCAGTGATGCTGCAGTAGAAGTCAGATGTGAAACATGTCGCGCACTTATGAGAGCATCTCAGAAGAGTACAATTTCCTCCATGGTAAGGGCCGTACTACACAAGCTACATGAATATCTTTACACGGTGGTCCTTCCAGTGGATAAGGAAATCGGCGCTGTACTGTTACCACGTGACATCTATGATCAGAACATTTATAGCTTGTTAAGTAACCGACGTACCGAAAGACTGATAAAGACCCCACAGGGAGAGTAGAAAGAAAAAACACAGCATTGCTGAATTCTTCTTCCCTTCTGCAAGAAGTTGCGAAAAGATTAAGACTTCACAGCTCTGTTCCACCATGGTTACAGAGTCTTCCAAAAATACACAAAGAAGGTCTTCCATTACGTCCTATTGTGAGCAATATCGGCGCTCCAACTTGCGACTTAGCTAGACATCTTGTGTCTTTACTGAGACCTTTTTTGGAGAAGTGTTCATATTATATACGCAACTATGGTGACTTTATTAACAGATTGAAGGAACTTAAACTCAACGAGTTAGCCTTATAAGTAAGCTTCGATGTTGTCTCACTCTGCACTAGGGTCTTTCTCACTGACTCATTGTCACTCATCAGCAATAAGTTCCAAGCTGATATAACAGCGCTATTTCATCATGCCCTTTTCCTCAACCTACTTTTTATTCAGCAGTGTATATTTTGAGCAAATTGACGGTGTTGCCATGAGCAGTCCTTTCTCCTCTCTGGTAGCAAACATTTTTATGGAAGACTCTGAGGAGAGGACACTTGATTCGGCAGAACTTAAAGTAAAAGTCCTCTGGCGAGATGTGGATGACCCTTTTGTTGTGAGGCCCCAAAGGAAAGAAGAACTGTCACGCTTTTTGCTGCATCTGAATTGTATCGACGCGAATGTCAGAATTACGATGGAAGTGGAGAAAGACAGTTGTCTGCCATTTCATTTGGAGCAGACCGAAAGTGGATGGATCATTGCGATGATCTGTCTACTGTGACCCACACATACGGAACTACTTTTCAAGGCGTCTAGCTGCTATCGGCCATCACAAACTGTACGCGTATTTCGAAAGTTGGTGCACTGGGCACAAGTTGTATCTTATGGAGAGAGCCTTGCAAACGAGCTGGAACATCTACAATGAGTCTTCAAAAGTAATGGAGATTCTCCACATCAGATCAGCACAGCTTTAAGGAAGAAGAAACGTGACCACTCACAAGAGCAAAAGAAGAAGGAGCGGTTTATGCACAGGGAGTTCCTCCCATTCGTCGGCAGTACTTCGTGGAAATTAGGTAGAGTCTTAAGACAACATCAAGTCAAAGTAATCTTTCTCCCGCCTGGAAAGACTTGTGCTCTTCTCGGCTCAAGGACGATCTGGGATTGTGGAAGCATGGAGTCTACAGACTACGTAGTCAGTGTGGCAAAGCCTACGTTTGTCAGACGACGCGCACAGTGCCTGAAAGATGCGGTGAACGTGAGCGCCACACTCACCTTTCGCAGAAAGTGAGTCAGCCATAGCAGATTATTGTATCCCCACTCGGAAATCTTGGTCTAGACGAAATCCTTCTGGGACTTGATTATTAAGGAATTGGTGGAAATATGTTTAGCGCAAGATCTTATTAATTGTGATGGCGGCTTTCAAATGTGTAAGGCGTGGCACCCGATGAATTCTTTAATTTCTTCAAAAAGAAAACATTTTGTGACTAATTTCATTAATTTTTACATTTGAATTTTAACTCCGTGAGTGCGCATTCCGACAGAGAGCGCTCATGTAGTATCACCAAAAATGGTCCAACTGGCTCTGAGCACTATGGGACTCAACTGCTGAGGTCATAAGTCCCCTAGAACTTAGAACTACTTACACCTAACTAACCTAAGGACATCACACACATTTATGCCCGAGGCAGGATTCGAACCTGCGACCGTAGCGGTAGCGCGGTTCTAGACTGTAGCGCCTAGAACCGCTCTGCCACTCTGGCCGGCTGTAGTATCACATTACGCATGCCCTTGCACGCCATACATGGAGCAATATTCGAAGAGAGGGCGTAACTCAAAAGAGGTCGTTCACGTGGAGGTTGCCTTGGCGCTTGCGTCTTCGCTCCTATTTTTGGTATACTCGTAAAGCTACCGACATCAACTAGCAACCTCCAGTGAGAAACACTCACCTGATGATGACTGAATTGTTGTCAGCCGAAATATCGTGGCAGTAAGTCGACGTTATCAGGCGCATTACCCAGACTTCATGAAATATGTTTAACTTGCAACCCAATTGACGCATCAATTCCTCACATCCTACTGCCAGCCTAACAGCTGCGCACAAATCAATTTGCACCCCTTTTCGCACTCTCCTCGACATTTCTGAAGGAAACCCTCTTAAAAACGCGTCAAGACCCTATGCACAGTTCCCCGTAAAATTACTTCATTCGCTCAACTCATATGTACAGTTAGTTTTCTTCATTATTCTATCCACAAATTCCTCTATTGATTCTGCATACCTCTTTGTTACCATGCCCAACTGTTCCCTAAAATGCCTGGCACTGTTCGGCTGCATATACCTATGAACCTACCAATTTTCAAATGTTCCGGCTTGCTTGAAAACCTCTGTATAACGAACACAAGCGTTTACTTCTTCAATTAGTTTTAGTTTTGTTATCCTCAAATGTTCCATCTCTGCCAAATTTCTACGTTCCTTCACAAACATTTGCACATCAAAATGGTTCAAATGGCTCTGAGCAGTATGGGACTTAAATTCTAAGGTCATCAGTCCCCTAGAACTTAGAACTACTTAAACCTAACTAACTTCAGGACATCATACACATCTATGCCCGAGGCATAGATGTGTAGCGGTCGCGCGGTTCCAGACAGAAGCGCCTAGAACCGCTCGGCCACACTGGCCGGCACATGCACATCCTCAGCTGATTTACTAGCGAAAGGGCAACTAAATGTGTGACTGGCAAATATATATTTCACTGTGGCGATTGAATTGCACCACCATCAAACCACACAACTCCTTATCAATTGCTATTAATTGTACTAACTTTTTCTGACAGTATACGAACTGCATATGATTCTGATATTCTTTGTGTCTGACTCTACCAAAGTCTCGCCCTTCTCGATGCTCATTTTGAAATACCAACATTTATAAGACACATAAAATGAAATTCAGTAACTTAACTCTTCTTCCAGTCATCAGCCATTTTGATTCTTACCGCTGTCTAGCCATATCCCCATACTGCTCACAAGTGAAACAAACTGATTCTGTACATGGTGATGAATAACCTTGTAAATTATACAGCATTCATTGGACAGGTACTAGCCAGTTGTGTGCCCCATTACCTTTAAAGTGGGAAAAATCCAAGGGTTCACTACTTTTAACAAAATTCACCTTACAAAGAGCAAGACAGTCAAGCTTCTTTTCCATAACCAAGACAATTTGACAACAACAATTAAATTTCTTGACTAATCGTGACCCAGGTTCAGAAGTTGCGCAGAAAATGTGACACCAGTGTTCTAACACAGTTATAGTAGGTTGTGACGAGTTAGGATCCAGGGGAGACGCTGTGCAGCCCCAATCAAAAAGCTTGAAATTCCAAATTGCTTTAATACGACTGCTTGACAAGGCTCAATATAAAAAGTGGCAGCGTGGATGAACATCCAAAGGCCTCCTGTTTGTTGTCGTCCTGCAGTGCTGACAGAGCACGGGTCAGCCAGGCAGTGGCTCGTGAGGCAACTACCTCTGTCAGCGGCGACCCTGGGTCCGGGCGGCCTCGGCTAACTGTTGCGGCGTCTATTGTGGCACGGGTCATGCACCCTGCACTGTCCAGCATGTGGCAAGCAGGTGACGCAACGGCAGTGATCCCCTGCCCTGTGCTGAAGGTAGGCCAGCTGCTTCCAAGGACCGGTGCAGGTCCGATGAGGTGGTAGCTGCAGTCTCGTGGTTTCAGGACGGACTGGCCTAACACACAAGTGAATTGTGGTCCAGGAACAAAATGGCTATTTACAAGCTACAGAGCTGTGTTCGCCTAGCCTTGCTATGTCTTGAGGCACGTATACTAAACAATTTGGCGGCTGCCGGTGTGGAAAGACTTCTGCCCTCTTCCGCTTAGCTACTGCTGTGTCAACTGTTTACCCATCTCGCCAGGCTAGCTTGTCTCGTAGCGTTGCGGCGGATGTGTTGTATTTTGTAACACATAACACCCACACGTGGCTGCAGCTGGCGCTACTGCAAACCACTTCTTACTTTACGCATTTCTGGCCCAATAAGATCAGTGGACTATATACCACGCCTCCAACTGGAAGATCCTCCTTTAACCTATGTGTAGTGACACTGTTCCTTATATCTGTTGTTCACTTAGGCTGACACCAAGTTTTGTACAGACAGATGATTCATAATCTAAGAGCCGGCCGCGGTGGCCGTGCAGTTCTGGCGCTGCAGTCCGGAACCGCGGGACTGCTACGGTCGCAGGTTCGAATCCTGCCTCGGGCATGGGTGTGTGTGATGTCCTTAGGTTAGTTAGGTTTAAGTAGTTCTAAGTTCTAGGGGACTTATGACCTAAGATGTTGAGTCCCATAGTGCTCAGAGCCATTTGAACCATAATCTAAGACGGCTCTCACAAAGTGGTGGTTCTAGATGCATAGACTATCATCATTAAACCTATCTGGTCGTGGTATTGCTACGAACTCGGGGGAACAAGGTTTACCACAGTATTGCCAAATAATTAAATGGAATACTGTCATCCTTCTTAAAAATATAACATTTGATCTAGAAAACGTGAATCTCATATGACATTTCTATCCAGGCAATCCATGGAAAGCATTCCATGTTTTGTGTTGCTATTTGAATTTACTCATATTAATTAAAATGTCGTCGTGTATGGGGAACTAGAAATGTCACTCAAGATATTTAGACCTGAGTCGACCGAGATAGCCTTATTATTCCAAGAAGATGGTTTTAAAATGAGTCTAAATGCCGCAGCGATTTTATACCACGTTGGTAAGATCAGAAAAAAGATGCTGTCGTCCAGTTGAACAGGAGGTATTGTTGATTATTAACAACACTAGGCTCAACTTCTAAACAGAAAATCGATATTGGAAACTTGACTCACATGTTGGTAGCTTATTGAGTAGATTCACGTACAATTATTTGCATGAAAATAAATATCCTATGTTGCAGTGTACGTTTCGTTCTTCGGAACAAACTTTTACTAAGTAATATTGTAAGTTAACAACCAGAAAGTTTTTACTATTAATCTTCGCATGTTATCAATGATATATCTAAAACAATGATAGATTTATGATACCTAAATCACAAGGTGCATTAGTGTCTACTACTACACTGACTGTACGGAACAATAAGATATTTTGTTACTATCAATCACACACTCCCTTTTTTTGGTGACCTAACCGTCTAATTTATTTCTTAATGTGATAATGTGTACGAGTCTGTATATTTTAGTTAGCTGTTCATTTGAACCAAAGTGACTGCAACGCGATCTTCCCTCACGTCATCAAGTGCCGTCCGATGGTACTCCGAGCTGCATTACGCTCGTGCCCATAACTGCTGCGACAAACAGGAATATCAGAAATCTGAGTCCGCCTTTGAAGCAAAACACCTTGTTATTCGTTAATTTCTTTATTCTCCCAAACTAGTTTCAGCGACAAATATCACCATCATCAGTGTTTTTTTTTTAATCTAAAACATGCAGAAAATAGCGTGGTTATACAAACACAGTAGCACATTATTACATTTTTACTATTCGTTATTTGAAATATAGTTTTCTGTGGATAATTTCATACTATCTTATTTACTGTATGTTACAGGATGTTTTAAGCAATTATTGTCGCTGTTTGAGACATATTTTCTGTGCGCTTTTTTTCTGGTGTCGTTTTTTACTTAGCGAACATCATGTCATCTGCAATCATGTGAGCGTCTGTTAGTAAACAAAGCACTAAAAGGCGAACTTCGTATGTCAGCAATATATACTTGGGGTTGTGGTAGTGTTGTGGAAACCAGTTTTGAGTGTGTGTGCTTTCTGTTCTTGGTCAGTTCTCTCAGAGCGGTAAAGATTGTGTTGTTGCAAAGTGTTGTGTTTTCGTTTATTACATTTTTCCCTTCGACTATAGCCTTTTGCATGTAGTAATTTTCTTCTATTTTTAGTTGTCGGTATAGACTTTTGCTGTTTCTCAGAATGTGTAGATCGTTTTCGATATTAGTGGGCTTACGGTTTTTGTATAGGTAGCTGTGGTGTAGGGGTAGCGTATATGGTTCGTAATTGCGTGCGATGATTAGGTTCTGAATTCAATTCCAAGCAATTCGTATATATTTTAAAACTGAAGAAACTGCAAAAAAAGGTGGGAATTCCAGGAGATGGGACCTGGATAAACTTAAAGAACCAGAGGTTGTAGAGAGCTTCAGGGAGAGCATTAGGGAACGATTCATAACAATGGGGGAAAGAAATACAGTAGAAGAAGAATAGGTAGCTTGAGAGACGAAATAGTGAAGGTAGCAGAGGATCAAGTAGGAAAAAAGACAAAAGCTAATAGAAATTCTTGGGTAACAGAATAAATATTGAATTTAATTGATGAAAGGAGAAAATATAAAAATGCAGTAAATGAAGCAGGCAAAAAGGAATACAAACGTCTCAAAAATGAGATCGACGGGAAGTCCAAAATGGCAAAGCAGGGATGGCTAGAGGACAATTGTATGGATGTAGAGGCACATATCATTAGGGGTAACATTGATACTGCCTACAGGAAATTAAAGAGACCTTTGGAGAAAAGAGAACCACTTGTATGAATATCAAATGCTTAGATGGAAACCCAGTACTAAGCAAATAAAGGAATGCAGAAAGATGGAAGGAGTATATAGAGGGTCTATACAAGAGCAATGTTCTTGAGGACAATATTATAGAAATGGAAGAGAATGTAGACGAAAATGAAATAGGAGATATGATACTGCGCGAAGAGTTTGACAGAGCACTGAAAGACCTAAGTCGAAACAAGGCCCCGGGAGTAACAGCATTCCATTAGAACTACTGACAGCCTTGGGAGAGTCAGGCCTAACAAGACTCTAGCATCTAGTGAGCAAGATGTATGAGACAGGCGAAATACCCTCAGACTTCAAGAAGAATATAACAATTCCAATCCCAAAGAAGGCAGGTGTTGACAGATGTGAAAATTACCGAACTATCAGTTTAATAAACCATAGCTGCAAAATACTAACACGAATTCTTTACAGACGAATGAAAAAACTGGTAGAAGCCAATCTCGGCGAAGATCAGTTTGGATTCCGTAGAAATGTTGGAACACGGGAGGCAATACTGACCCTACGACTAATCTTAGAAAATAGACTAAGAAAAGGCAAACCTACGTTTCTAGCATTTGCAGACTTCGAGAAAGCTTTTGACAATGTTGGCTGGAATACTCTTTTTCAAATTCTGAAGGTGGCAGGGGTAAAATACAGGGAGCGAAAGGCTATTTACAATTTGTACAGAAACCAGATGGCAGTTATAAGAGTCGAGGGACACGAAAGGGAAGCAGTGGTTGGGAAGGGAGTGAGACAGGGTTGTAGCCTATCTCCGATGTAATTAAATCTGTATACTGAGCAAGCAGTAAAGGGAACAAAAACAAAATTCGGAGCTGGATAAACATCAACAAAAGCAAAACAAGAATAATGGAATGTAGTCGAATTAAATCGGGTGATGCTGCGAGAATTAGATTAGGAAATGAGACGCTTAAAGTAGTAAATGAGTTTTGCTATTTGGGGAGCAAAATAACTGATGATGGTCGAAGTAGAGAGAATATAAAATGTAGACTGGCAATGGCAAGGAAAGCGTTTCTGAAGAAGAGAAATTTGTTAACATCGAGTATAAACTGAAGTGTCAGGAAGTCGTTTCTGAAATTATTTGTATGGACTGTAGCCATGTATCAACGTGCAACGTGGACGATAATTAGTATAGATAAGAAGAGAATAGAAGCTTTCGAAATGTGGTGCTACAGAAGAATGCTGAAGATTAGATGGGTAGATGACATAACTAATGAGGAGGTATTGAACAGAATTGGAGAGAAGAGTAATTTGTGGCACTACTTGACTAGAAGAAGGTATCGGTTGGTGTGGCATATTCTGAGGCATCAAGGGATCACCAATTTAGTACTGGAGGGCAGCGTGGAGGCTAAAAATCGTAGAGGGAGACAAAGAGATGAATACACTAAATATGTTCAGAAGGATGTAGGTTGCAGTAGGTACTGGGAGATGAAGAACCTTGCACAGGATAGAGTAGGATGGGGAGCTACATCAAACCAGTCTCTGGACTGAATACCACAACAACAACAACAACAACAAACAATATGGTTTTTGTTAATTAGATGTTCTGCAAAAGTTGAACGTGTGCTGTCACTCTTTAGATATCTAATGTGCTCTGTGTACTTGGTCCGGAAGTTTTTCCTTGTTTGTCCTATGTATTTTGCCTGACATTAGTTGCAAGTGAGTTGATATATTCGAGCGTTGCTGAATTTATCTGAGGTTTTTCTGACCGGTCGTAATCCTTTCTAAACTGTACTGTTCGTTCTGAATGTTATTGGGATCTCTTGCTGTGTGTACAATCTCTTTTTGCTGAAGTGGTGTGGTCTCCTGTGTTGTCTGTGTGTACTGCCTGTTTCCGTTTTACCTTGTTGTTGAGTTTGTTTATGATGTCTGTTTTGTAGTAGTTGTCAACAGCAATTTATTTGATTATATTTAGTTCCTGTGTGTAGTTTCTGGTTTAGGAGGTGTTCTGTTTATCCTGTGGAGCATGTGTATGAAATTGGCATATTTATCCACTGTCGGGTGGTTGGAAGGGCTGTGGATAACTCTGCTTGGATGTGGGTTTTCTGTAGATGGAGTATTCATGTTGGTGGTTGTTTCTTGTGATTGCAAGAAATTTAGTTTCTTTTTGTTTTCTTTTTCCACTGTGAAGTGGATTTGTGGGTTTACTGCGTTGATGTTACTGTGTAGCTCTTCTATTCTGTTATGTGTTTCATCTACAAGACAGATAATGTTAACCACATGTCGGTACCAGTTGATTATTTTGTACCCTCCTTCTTTTACAATGTTATTAAATATTGTGTTCTCTATATGGTCCAAGAAAATGTTGGCTAAGGTTCCAGACAACACATTCTTGGACAATATAGAGAACACAAGTGGTAATTTTTGTTTCGAATATTTATTGGAATTTGTGCGTTTCATGCTTGATTTGTAAGTTATTAACGATTACAGCTCACTCCTGAGAGAGAGGGAGAGAGAGAGAGAGAGAGAGAGAGAGAGAGAGAGAGAGAGAGAGAGAGAGAGAGAGAGAGAGAGAAAGAGGGTGGGGGTGGTGGGGGGAGGGGTAACGGAGAGAGAGCACTCTTCCATCTGCATAACATTAAATATTACATAAGATACTTCTGTTAAATAAATAAGGAATTCGTAGGACATTTTAGAAACTCGAAGACAAAAAATAAAGGACGTGAACCAGGCACTTAGCTACTGTACTTCGATACTCCACGTGTACTACCACTACACCACGATGAATTTCCGAATTTTCACCTTCTTGGCTGTAACGCATACCTCGTGAAGAATTTAACCACATATGTGTGATTGTGTGACGTATAATTCTAACAAACCGAACCAAGAACGATGTGTTTTTATAAATCTTCACTATGCTGTTGCCTTGAAACGGCATACTTTCATAATACGCAAGTTAAGAGACTATAGACTTCGGAAACCGATATGGTATCCAGAGCACCCCGAATCGAACGCTAACAACAACCGGTAGCAGTTTCCGCGGTCTTCGATAACTGGTAGTAACGTCAAAATGACATCACATACGCACGAAGTATTGTGTGTTGTAGGTTACCCACGTCTGAATACGGCGTGGCACCATTCATCAGCAGCTCATGCTTATCGATTACAACACCAATGCTAACACTGCCACGTACGTTGTGGTGTCAACGGCAGCCTTCGCACGGCAGAGCAGTTCCCTAGTTTCCGTTCTGCTGGTCCCCAGCCAATGGTGTGGGATGACTCGGTGTAGCAAAGCAGCTTAAACCACTTAATAAAGGCAAGGCCTCCGGTCCAGATAATATACCAGTCAGGTTCCTTTCACAGTATGCCGATACAATAGCTCCATATTTAGCAAATATATGCAACCGCCCGCTCGACGAATGATCCGTACCCAAAGACTGGAAGTTGCACAGGCCACACCAATATGCAAGAAACGTTGTAGGAGTAATCCACTTAATTACAGGCCCATATCATTAACATCGATATGCAGCAGAATTTTGGAACATATATTGTGTTCGAACATTATGAATTACCTCGAAGAAAACGATTTATTGACACATAGTCAGCACGGATTCAGAAAATAGCGTTCTTATGAAACACAACCAGCTCTTTATATTCATGAAGTAATGAGTGCTACCGACAGGGGATGATAAATTGATTCCGTATTTCTAGATTTCGAGAAGGCTTTTGATACCGTTCCTCACAAGCGTATTCTAAGCAGACTGAGTGGCTATGGAATATCGCCTCAGTTGTGCGACTGTATTCGTGATTTTCTGTCATAAAGGTCACAGTTCGCAGTAACAGACGAAAAGTCATCAAGTAAAACAGAAGTAATATCTGGCGTTCCCCAAGGAAGTGTTATAGGCCCTCTATTGTTCCTGATCTATACTAACGAAATAGGAGACAATCTTAGTAATCGTCTTAGATTGTTTGCAGATGATGCTGTCATTTAGCATCTTGTAAAGTCATCAGATGACCAAAATTAATTGCAAAATGATTTAGATAAGATATCTGTACGGCGTGAAAAGTGGCAATTGACCCTGAATAAAGAAAAGTGTGAAGTTATTCACATGAGTACTTAAAGAAACCCATTAAATTTCGATTACGCGGTAAGCCACTCAAACCTGAAGCCTGTAAATTCAACTAAATACTTTAGGATTACAGTTACAAATAACCTAAACTAGAAAGATCACATAGATAGTTTTGTGGGTAGAGTAAACCAAAGACTGCGATTCACTGGCAGAACACTGAAAAGGTGTATCAGGTCTACTACTAAAGAGACTGCTTATACCACGCTCGTCCGCCCTATTTTGGAGTATTGCTGTGCGATGTGGGATCCGCATCAGGTGGGACCGATGGATGACATCAAAAAAGTACAAAGAAGGGCGGCTCGTTTTGTATTATTGCGAAATAGGGGAGATAGTGTCACAGACATGATAAGTGAATTGGAGTGGCAATCATTAAAACAAAGGCGTTTTTCGTTGCGAGAAGATCTTCTCATGAAATTTCGGTCACCAGTCTTCTCTTCCGATTGCGAAAACATTCTGTTGTCACCAACCTACATAGGGAGAAATGATCGTCACGATAAAATAAGAGAAATCAGGGCTCGCACAGAAAAATTTACGTGCTCGTTTCTCCCGCGCGCCGTTCGAGAGTGGAACGGTAGTGAGACAGCATGAAGGTGGTTCACTGAACCCTCTGCCAGGCACCTTATTGTGAGTGGCAGAGTGATCACGTAGACGTAGACGTGGATGTAGACTGTTGTAGACAGGCCATTACTTGTTCTCGAAAGGCGGGCGCAGATGTGAAGGGGTGCGGTGCGCCTGGTGCACAGTGCGGTAATCCCTCTTGTCCTGGGCCCATGTGATCGACCGGAACCTTGGCAAAGAGTGTGCCTGTTCTCACGCTCCCACTCAGTGCAGCATCGAGCCGCTGCCACTTCTGGACGCCCCACGAGTCTGAATTCAAACATCCAGCCAAATGGAGACCCACAACGATGCCCCTTTCGAACCAGTCATTTGCTAATAACGTCGTCTCTTTGAGTGCGCGGCATCCCCGTGTGTTTCACAGTGACTGCTCAATGTCTGACGCTGTTCAAGCCCCCTACTTTCCCAGGCTTGGTAGCAACGTTAAGCACTACAATACTGATACAGACTGTGGCCGTTCTACCTGTCACAGGGAGCTGCAACTGTAATCATTTACATACCCGCCGATGGCGTGCGGGTGGATGAAGTTACATTGACATGGAACCATTTCTTCTCGGTGCTTCAGTTTTTTCCTCAGGCAGTGCATGCACTGTCACACATCGGAGAGAAATATCAGGACTCCATACTGTCTGAGTGATCTCCATACATACGTAACGCTGAAACTAATTATGATCTTCTTCATTACTTTCTAAGGAGAATTCTATTAGCGGTTATAGTATGTGGTTGAGAAAGTATTTGTTTTGGAAACAGAAGTTCTACAGCTACACTTTGTGTTTATTTTTTTGCGTTTAGTTTCGAGATCGGAACTTGATTCTCAAGCCCTCATTCATCTACACAGATAATCGGCCATCATTACAAAAAAGCTGATGTGTGCAACATTTATTTCCAAAACAAATGCTGAAAATATTTGTAAAATTACAGAGAGTAAAATGCAATAGGATACAGTTCTGTTATTGAAAGAATTTTACATCATTATGTTCAAATTTATTTAGTCAGCCAGTCAACTAAATTTCTAGTGAAGCGTGAAAGCAGTATAGCTAAACAAAACAAAATACTAATGCTAAGTAATAACCAGAACAGGGACAGTTATCTATAACCACATACCCGAAAACGAAAACCGACAAAAGCTTGAACTTGTCACAAGAGAGCACCAAACTTCGTGGAAGCATACTTTGTATATGACGACCCGTTGCACAACTGATGTAAAAAGTAATCCACAAGGATGTGCGCCACTCCACCACACGTACTTTTGAATAGCTAACGTGATTAAGAGGAGATAAAGGTCACTTTGCTCGTTTCATCTTCATGACATTCTGTCGTTCCCACCACATTCTCCTCTTTTCGATGATCAGGCCTCATTTCCACACGCTTCACTCATTCACAGAGTCGTAGAACCATTGAGATTGAGATTGCGTCAGGATGCAATATTGAGATATTCTCGTCTATCTATGACGCCACCTACATGTGGAGCATGCCGCTAGCTAGTAGTAAATGATGGCAAAAGCCAGACTAGAACGTTTTGCGAAAAATGGTTAGATGGTAGGAGTCTGGAGAGTCACAAGTCGTTGCAATATCGTGCTGTGCCGGAGACAATCGAACTACCATGTCATTTTGGCGTCCACTGAGACCTCAATATTTTGTCTGTCAAACGCTATAGACGGCTGGAGAAGGAATTTGTGAGGAAAAGACGATGATACTTTCGCTCTTCTGCAGCAGAGTTATGGAGATCATCATCTACATCGACAAATATACTACGCAGGACACGCTCTACTGGCAAATGAACTTCTTACCAACAGTCATCCTTAGCCTATTTCATTCTCGCGAAGTATAATGGAAAATTGGCAATATGGATTCCTCCGTAGGCTTTATAAGGTCTCGTACATCATTCGCGTGATCCTTGGGCAGTTCCACAGTACATCTTCTCAAAAATTGCGCTACAAGGTTTCGCGACAACAACGTTGCCTTATGCGGCTTCCGATACAGATTTTGTTTATTACACTTTCATATCGGCTATGCCGACTTCTTATAATCTTAGCAAAATGTCTTCGACTTCTTCAGCCTTCAGTCAGCGCTTTAAGATAGGACCCAAACATGGTAGCAGGATTTTAGAATAGGTCACAGTAGGGTATTCTGTGCAATTTCATTGGCAGATGTACTTTGTTACTATTGATTTTGTGTGTTCCTTATACAGGGCGAATCAACTAACACTTGCTCCACATATATTTTGAACGTGGAAGACACTATGGATATGCGGGTTTCACAGAACTGAATTGTAGGCAATGACACGTATTTGCAATTAACACATAGATTTTGGACGTTGACGAAGGTGCAGTTATTTAAAACAAAAACAAATTTTTAAATGGGGCAATACCTATTGACAGTAAAATCGGAAAAGTAACGTAAATAAGAATATCAATGATGTTTGTTGCAAGGAGCTAGTATTGCCCAACACGAAACAAGTGTTCATGCTCACGGTTTACGGTGAGTCTAGGAATTAAGACGTTCTTTCGTGTGCCATGTACACCGAAAGATATTTGAATAGACGTCAACCTCTTAAATAACTTCAGTCTCTTCGGACAATGCAGATTACATGAAACAGCGTAGTACTGTCGCCTGCTCTGCAGCTTCCGCTGAAATGCTAGAACGTATGAAGCAATTGCTGCATGGCTGAATGCAAGTTTGTATTAAGTGCTAATAGTGGTCATTTTGAGCACAGGCTTTGAGTGTCAGACCCCACAGAGATAGTGTATTCACCTTTTTTTTGCCTTTCATTTTGCCTAGGCATTGTCCCACTCAACAACACGATACTTCCGGATACGTATTGATATCTACATAGGGCTGCACATACCCACTCATGTAAAATTCACATTCGTTTATGATACCACATGGAACAAATACTGCTGTTGTTTACAAAGTTCACTACGATATCTGGTAAACTGCTTACACTAGACTTCTACAACAACCTTCATTGGCATTCTAATTGAGACTACTTTGACTGAGGTACTGCCAGTAGGTAACGCCCAATTCAAATATTTTTACCTGTTTTTAAATTAATACACGTTTGAGACTGATAACACTCTGTGCGTGGGTTGCAAAGGCGGTATCGTGCCTACCAGTTCAAACTGTGAAATCGGCAGCTCAAGTGCTTCTTGCATTATCTAAATATTTGCGGTGCAAGTCTTAAGTGATTCACAGCGCTTTTCACATCGTTTCAAAATATTACCGGTAGGTTTTGAAACGATATGTAGTCTCAAAACTATAGGACCAACTGTTGATATACTGATCTGCGCGAGCTATCTGACGTCAAATAGAACAATTTCAGGAAGGGTTCGGGATACTTCAGTTAGTTTTATCACCAGGTAAGTTGGATTCATAATTATGGTAGCAGAAGTGACGAATGCTGATTTACATTCATATGATTTTTGAAATTCAATCAGCAGAATATAAAATATCACTTAAAACTGTTAAAAATATGAAATGTCCTGTAGCGTAGAGAGAATGAACTCTGATTCCGACACAGTTGTCGCGTTATACGAGCGCTCAGAGGAAGGAAGGAAGAAAGATTAGCGTTTGACGTCCAGTCGACAACGAGCTCATTATAGCCGGCACACAAGCTCGGATTATGGAAGAGTGGGGAAAGAAATCAGCACGCCCTTTACAAAGCAACCATCACAGAATTTTTCTTAAGCGAAACTTATGGGAAAACTAAATATGAATAGCCGGACAGGGCCGTCGTCCACCCAAATGCAACTCCAGCTGTCAGTGAAGTGTATTTACATTCTGGAAAGTATTCGAAGCATTCTGAATTGGTGACCCTAAATCAGGAAGAACGAAGGATCCGCACAGATTGTGCTACCCATGCCAAGGTTAAGAGAAACGCTCACGAGTACTACAGATCAATCATGGGAGAAAGAATTAAACGTGGTCCTATTGTAACAACCATCCCTGCATTCTCCTGAAGAGAATAGAGAAACCATAGAAGTATTAAAGCGAAATGGCTGGGTTGGGATTGTAACTCCAATGAGGATTTATAATGTTCTCGTGGGAATGCTGTCGGATTGTTGTGTCTTCTTGGGAAGACTTTTCGACAACGTAGCTCCTTATTATCGTCAGGTGCACCATGACATACTGAAGCGTCAGGGTATTTTATTTTATTGTGCACATTTCACACCTTCCTCGTATGGAGGAAGGTGGGCTGTTCAAGAGCCTGAACGCTCTTTTCAGCCATTTGTTAGAAAATGGTTTCTGTTCAGCGTCTTTATTTTGGTTTCAGTTGATGACCTTGAATTAGTATGAGTCTGAGGAGAGAGGTGCATTTACGTCTATCAGTTGGGAATGTATTTGAAGCGGATTTAGGGACAGTTGCGGCATTCACCTTACAACCAAAGGAAACCTTCGAAGCTCTGGCCAGAACTGTTAGTGTTGTCGTCTTAATGTCGTCGACTTCACACTTGTTCAATGTAGTAACTCTCTATACTGGCCGTGAGTCTTCCCTCCCCCCCCCCCCCCCGCCACCCCCCTCGCTCATTTGCAGAAGGGGTATGAGGAGCCTCACATCTCTGAGGACTTCTGTTGTCTGCTCTTTTGACCATCCTTCGTCGTTCCTTGCGCTGTTCTCTCTCACTTGTCTGGGTTCCTTGGTGTTGTGGTCAGCCTTCCGCTTGGGAGGACGTCGACGTCACACGCACGTGCTTCTCAAATGCGCTTCTCAAATTGCAGCCGGAGCTTCCGATAGTTAGATTTTCTTCGAACAATCTCAATCACCTCTCTTATGAACACTGTCCCAAGACTTCGACGTCTGTGCCAAATTTCTTGTAGCACCGTGATCCATTGTTTGATTAAGTTATAGCAGTGTTGCGCGACCTTCACTACATCAGGGATCATCTGACTATGAAAGCGAGCTACATTGTCGAAATAGGCACACCAACAAAAGTTTTGCATCACGCTTTTGTTTAGAAATTCGTGACACAAAAAACAAAAATTAGCTGTGAGGTATGCACATATATCCAGTTGCACTGTGTTCAGATCATCAAATAAAAAAAAATGGTTTTTGTAACGACAATATCGTCCGTTTCCCATGGCAGTTTTTGACAGCAGTCCTGACCAACATCAATACGTAGCGTCATGGAACCTAACCTTGCGCGGATGTAAGCTTGAATCCTTCGTGTCATACCTTCGATGAGGTCATCAGGTCAGCCTTGTCGAAATTATCATACGGTTCAATGGCGATTCTGCGTAAGTTGCACAGAATACGGGGTCGTTATCGACGTCCAAAACAGCTCGTTGCAATCGATCCCACGCATGTTCGATTGGGTTCCTGATTGGGGAATAGGCAGGCTACTCCAGTCTGAAGTATGCTGAAGTAACATCTTCAACAGACCAGCACGATGAGCACGCGAGCTACCATCCATCATGCTGAAATTATCACCAAAATGTTGGCAATACAGTCCCACTATTAGTTGCAGAGTTCTATCCCTGTAACGCAGAGCTGTGTGGTTGCACTCAGCAACCACGAAAGGTGTACGTTGGCCCCATATAATGCCACCTCATATCATGACAACCCCGTCATCTTGTTGACTATGTGGGTGTTAAATATTAGCGGGTTGTTTCCAAACACGTTGTCTGCGATTATCAGGATACAAACAGATCCGTGTTTCAGAACTTCCTAGCAGATTAAAACTATGTGCCCGACCGAGACTCGAACTCGGGACCTTTGCCTTTCACGGGCAAGTGCTCTACCAACTGAGCTACCCACGCACTACTCACGCCCCGTCCACACAGCTTCACTTCTGCCAGTGCCTCGTCTCCTACCTTCCAAACTGGTAGAGCACTTGCCCGCGAAAGGCAAAGGTCGTGAGTTCGAGTCTCGGTCCGGCACACAGTTTTAATCTGCCAGGAAGTTTCATAGCAGCGCACACTCCCCTGCAGAGTGATAATCTCATTCTAGATCCGTGTTTCGTTCATAAACAGCACCCGGCGCCAATTCTGCTACGTTCGTTCTGCATTTCTTACCAATCTTTATCGGTGTTCGTAGTGCTGTGGCGGACGACATGATGCTCGCCATAGTGGTCGGGAATGGAGAGTTGCATCATGTAATTGTCTCCTAACGGTTCGATGCAACACGTGACGTCTTCTAGCCTCTAGCAACGCCGAATTCAGTTCTGCGGTCCTTAGGTCAAGGTTCCTTTGACTCAAAAGTCGTAGATATTGATCATCCTTCGCACCTCTCGGTCGTGAACGGCCTGCGCGATGTAAGTCCTCGACACTACTTGTCGACTGGAACCAATTCCATGTACATCTAACACCATTCTGACTCCTGTGCTCACATCCAATAAATTCCGTGGTTGGCAAGCCTACGTGATGATGCGGATCCTGTCATTGGTTGTGATTTGCCGTGGATGTTCAGTCTGCTGTTCCATAGACGGCTCCAATGCGGCCCTACTGGTGCGTTACTTTGACCTGAAAGTGTGGCATTCTACCCGTAGGTAGCGCTCACGGCTGCTGCGGGTATGTTTAGGAACAACAACAGAGCCGATCAGAACAGGAACAGTCAAATTAGCAATACATATGCACGGCATATCGGCGTGGTGCAACGCTTTTCTTGACGTGTACATCATACTAAGAAGACACAGCAATTCGGCAGCGTAGCTGCAAGAACATTATACAACAGCAACACCTCAGAACGTGAGATATGGATTACTCGAAGCCACTATCATCAACATCTGACAATTTTTGTTAGATCAAAGCAGGAAAATTATGTAAGACACTGAACCATGGCATTTTCATAAACGCAATATCGGGGCAACGAAATCTGGAGCACAGTGTGTGACGCGCAACCAATTAATTCCTAAACGAGAGTGGCAGGCTATGTAAGGAGTGTGTTAGAATGGCGCGGAGCGGCCCCGCCGCCGCCTCAGTCGACCTCCTCGACGGTGGGGCCCTTGGCTGCCCCGGAGGCCGCGCCCGCGCCCGCGCCGCCGCCGCCGCCCGCCTGGTGCAGCTTGGCCATGATGGGCGAGCAGGCGGCCGACAGCTGCTTGTACCGGTCCTCGAACTCCTCCTGCTCCGCCAGCGAGTTGCTGTCCAGCCACTTGAGCGCCTCCGCGCTCTGCTCCCGCACCGTCGCCTTGTCCGCGTCGCTCAGCTTGCTGCCCGCGTCCTGCGGCACAAGTACATGCCGTGTCCACACTGTCCACTCTTATACCTAATTCGTCATAAGACTAAACCTGATGTTGCAAGTAGCCTGTTTAGGTTTTTATGTTGGTAACGCCAAGTAGCGCTCTGTATGAAAATCACTGACTGTGCAGTCTGTGGCTGATTTGCACTGTTGGAATATTGCTATTGTAGTGTTGGCCAGTTGGATGTGAACAGCGCGTAGCGTTGCGCAGTGGGAGGTGAGCCGCCAGCAGTGGTGGATGTGGAGAGAGAGGCTGAATTTTGAGAGCGGACGATCTGAACGGCCGAGTAAGTTTCTAATACTGTATATCATGGACTGATAGATGACTTTTGAATATTATTAAGGTAAATACATTGTTTGTTCTCTATCAAAATCTTTCATTTGCTATCTATGCCTATCAGTAGTTAGTGCCTTCAGTAGTTAGAATCTTTTATTCAGCTGGCAGTATTGGCGCACGCTGTATTGCAGTAGCTCGAGTAACGAAGATTTTTGTGAGATAAGTGATTCGTGGAAGGTATAGGTTACTGTTAGTCACGGCCATTCTTTAATAGGGATTATTGAAAGTCAGATTGCGTTGCGCTAAAAATATTGTGTGTCAGTTTAGTGTTGGTCAGAATAAGTAAAGAGAGAAATGTCTGAGTACGTTCAGATCTGCTCAGCTGTTTGAAAATCAAATGAAAAATTTTTCTAAGGGGATGTTTCAATGTAAGCAAACGCTAACGCGGTGACTAGTTAGCAGCAGCACACGGATACCGATTTTGTTACGCTCTAGGAAGTAGTTCTTATTTCAGTATTACAAAATGGTTCAAATGTCTCTGAGCACTATGCGACTTAACTTCTGATGTCATCAGTCGCCTAGAATTTAAACCTAACTAACCTAAGGACATCACACACATCCATGCCCGAGGCAGGATTCGAACCTGCGACCGTAACGATCGCTCGGCTCTAGACTGTAGCCCCTGCAACCGCTCGGCTACTTCGGCCGGCTCAGTATTACATATCTTGTTACTATGTTACCGTGAATGAAACTTAAAGATATTCTACTGTATTAACAGCCATCAACGTTTTTCTTGATCATATTTAAACATGTAGTTTTTATATTAAAAATCGTGTACAGTCGCAATCTCTGTACTGTTGTGTGCTGGTTGTCGCGTTGTTGGTACGTAGTGTGAAAACAGCTCAGGCTGCTTCCTGCTCCGTAGTGAAACATGCACGTGGAACATCGTTAAAAAGTTGCAAGAAACAGATTGTACTCAAAGTTTTTCACAAGTTTACAGAAAAAAAATCGGCTTTGAAGTTTTCCAATAACTAAATTTAAGGTGTGTTTGGTAGTGGGATGCGTAGAATAATTGGTAGCGTTGTGGAATGTAAAATGAGATTCGTTCATGCTGGAATATCTACATCTTTCAAATATGAGATTCATCAAATGTATGCTATTTAACACGTACCTAATCAGCAGTTTTTGATGAAACATGCACGTATTCTTTTTTCTAATTACGTATTGCGCGCAGAATTCCAGTTTTCATTGCAAATACAAGTTCTTTATTAACCAGTATTATTTAAATTAAGAAAACGTAACAAATTAAATTTTTAGGACAAAAGCGAAAAATCACATGCCCTTTATTTGGACTATGTCCATTGTTTTACACCATAGATACGGTCTCACACCAGCCAGAGTGATAAGCGCCGTAGGATCAGAACACAACAGAACTGATTTGGAGCCAAGTCTAGGGATTTGTCGCGAGAAATAACAAGGAATATAAGCCGTCAGGCGTACAGAAACTTTGTCACACACCATGGCTGAACGCTGGCGGATACAAAACGGCACGGCATAAAAGAACAGAAACCATGGTGCTTGGAAGCTTCCCGTATTTTACCGTTGATCAACTCGTTACCAACATGGCAGATTATAGTTCCTGTACTGAAATGTATTTCTCGGACTCGGATATAGAAAGAAATCAGAATTACGAGACGACTGACTGTAAGTAGTAGCGCCAGTGGTTTCAATATTTAACTATACGATGAAATTTCTCCAATAAGTTTTTAAGTCCCTCATAGCTCACGCACTAAAATTACTCTGTGTTTATGTCATGTTTCCAATTATAATACTGGTTGAGCTAAGAAAGAGAGTATGTTATGGTTTCCCTCTGATCCCCTAAAACGGGAGCGATATTGCTGGAATTTTGCCGAATATTAATCATTCCGTTTAAAAATTAAATGACATTCGAAGCGACGTTGTTTATCTGCCCGTCTCTTTTTACGTCTTAACTACAAATGTTCACACCACTGCAGGTTACTTGGACTACTTGACTCGTCAGTGCTGTCGAAGTTAAATGTGAAAGTAAAGCTGTTGTCCCGTATTATAGCTCACAGATGTGCGCGTAGTGCATAACATAAAACGAACCCCTGTTACTGTACTTGACTATTCTCGAGACAGCTTGGCTTCTGCTCCATGTGAAACGAAATCCAATCAGATTCTAGCAAACACAGAAGAATACATAGTGTATTGTTTACATCAGTTTTATTATTACGATGAACGCAGTACACTAATAAGCAATGATAATTTACGAAGTAAGAGAATTATTCAGAAAATATGTTTCGCATGGGCAGTAGATCAAGCACTGCCTAATAAACAAGGTCATTCCGTGATGATTCAGGAATGAGGGATGGTAAATGTATCAATCTGAGGCAAGGATCTCTGCTCTGTAAACGACTGAGTCGAAAGTTAGAAGCGAAAAACCTTCTGGTACCTCTGACAGTGGAGTACATGTACAGGTACTGTTGCTGCTGAGATTGTTGGGTAGGCAACTTTCAGAGGTAATAGAATGGACCAAAACAGGAAAAAGTCCAGTAAATATGGACTCTACAAAGCAGGGTGATCCAGAAAGAATGCTCCTTTCCAACCGTTTCCAAAAACTTTATTAACAGGTCTTCTTAATCTACAAATGCAGACGTGTTAGTGAGTCTTTAGAGTTTCATGCGGTGTATAGCACTCACTTCTCAAAAAAGTGCCTTTATCGAAGTGCTCATGTAATGAACTGTGAAGCTACTAAGCAAAGTGTTCTCCAGTATAGTAAGAGGAATACCGGTGATGTCTCTACGGATGTTGCCCTCCAGCGCGTGGAGGTTGTCGGGAGGTTTTCTAACGCTCTGGACTTGGGATACCATCAGAGGAAGAAATATAAAGGCGTCTGATCGGGAGAACGTGCTGGCCAAGTCACACCTCCAAATGGAGAGACGAGACATCCACAAAACAATTCGCGTAGCTCGTCAATTGACAAGTGAACAGTGTGTGCAGTTGCACCACGCTGTTGATACCACATGATTGGAAGGGGCGTTCCTTCTCACTCACCGTGTATACACCTTAAGAGCTATGAGCACTTGCTTATCGTCGCTACGGTGGAACATGTCTCTTCTACTGAACAAGTACCCATATTTTTTTAGGTACTCATTTTAGATCTCATGTTTATTGGACATTTATTTCTTGTTTTGCTCCATGCTACCAACTCTGAAAGCTGTCAATCCTGCATTCTTAGCAACAACAACATATCGTTACATGTATTTCACTGTTAGAGGTATCATAACGATTTCCGGACCAGGACCCCTTATCTCAGATTGACGCATTTACCCTTCTCCATCACACTTGAAATTTTGTGACATCACGGAATCACCCTGTATACGAGGACTACTCTTAAAATTGTAATCCTAAGTTCGAAAAAATAAAGTTAAGCAATCAAATTTTTATTTATTTTCTTGTCTATCTCTGCAGTCCAAGTAGAGGCACTACACCAGAGGTGTCACGTCAAAATGACGTATCCCATCAAAGAGCTGCTTTGTTTTTTTTTTTTTTTTCCGGCACCTCTGGAAGCGTACTGCAGTACTGTGGCGTGGGGATTCGAATCTCAACCAGGACTGCAGAGATATACTTGTAAATAAACAAAAATCTGATTATTTAACTTAACTTTTTCGAACTTACGACTAAAATTTTATGACTACTCTTCTTATTGTGCTGATGCACGAGGACACGTCCCCACATATGGCTCTAGGCAGACAGTAGTCTTTGCAGGCGCTGTGCTGAGAAGTGTTTGACCGTCCACGCCATAGCACTGACTTGGCCACTACCAATTTCCATCTTTTCTTACAAATATTCCTCATTATTCGCACAATGAGGAAGGCTAGTGCTTGTCCCACGGATCATGCTTATCACAAATGTAATTAAAACTTTGTTTTAACTTATCAAAATTATCTTTCTTTTGCTGGTCAAGGTGAGCGACATGCCTTTCTAAAATATGCAAAAGTTTTCACATATTTCACGTTTCTAATTTTCTTTATTTCTGTTATGTTCTTTAGATTTAGTATTTGCTCCGTACAAGAGTTTCTCTTCCTAAATCCTCGTTGGTACTCTCCTAGTTGTGGGCATGCATTCCTTTAGCTCTCTTCAAAAGTGCCTTGAACAAGATGTTATGTGTCACAGGGAAGAGGAAGATCCCTCTTTTCAGGTAGGATCAGTTTTCTTTGCTTCTTTATCTGTTGGATGTATTAATGCTGACGTCCATGCTGATGGTAAGCTATTTGTTGTCCAGATTTCATTTATGACTTTTGTAGGACATAGAATAATGTTGTCACTAGAGTGTTTCCACAATTCAGCAATTATAGTGTCTTCTTCTGATGCTTTGTTATTTTTTAGTTTTTTGCGATTTCTCTTAATTTCTGTATTGTTAGTAGCTTTGAGTCTGCTTGTATTTGGATTATATTATCAAAATGAAATTCTTCTTTTGGTGGATCGAAGTTGTGTAGTGCTTTAAAGCAGTTCACAAGTATTCTGCAGTTTTCCATGTCATTATATGCATTCTTTTGTGTTTTTGGGTCTGTAAACTGTAAACTTAGTGGTGTGTACTTCTTTAAACTATTTTTGAATGGTTTATAAAAGTTCCTTGTGTTATTGTACTTAAAATGTGACTTAACTGACGTTAGTTGATCTTTTATATGTTGCACTCCGATCTTTTTGAGATCTTTTGATGTATGTTTCGTTGCTTCTAGAATATTTGTTCAGTTCTTATCATTTTTATTTACATTCTAGATATTCCAAGCTCGTTGTCTGTTTGAAATTAACTCATCACAGTCATCATTCCACCAACCATGTTTCCATTTCTTTTTAAGAGGAATACTTTCTTCTGTAGTTCCAATAATGTCTTTTTGAAATTTTTCCCAGCATTTAGGCATTCTTCTTTCCAGCTGGATTTTGTGATCATTTCTCTAGATAACTTCTGTACATATGTTTTTACATATCTGCATTCCCCTTAATAGTGCTTGGTAAAAAGACATATTCTGTATTTACGAGGTAACGTCGTGTGATCTATCGTCCAAATTTGTTGCGCTGCACTATTGGCTGTATCACTGGCAAGCGTTTTGGTCTTTCTGTGTTTTTTCATCAGTTGCAATGCGAATGCAAACAAAGTAATACGTCAAGTTTCTGTTTCCACGTTTTGTGTGACTACGCAAGTCACTGCGAGACGATGTGAATGAATAACATGAATTTTTACGTTACTCCGTTATAAATATTTTTATCCTGTCCCCTTGCACCTTACGACTGTACTGTTACCTGGAAATCTGTATGTTGTTAACTGATGTAAAAAGATGTTATGATATGAAGCTTAAAACTATCATTGCTGTAGCGTACTATGTCTGAGAAGTGCTCAGGCATAGTGTCTTGTGAATGTTATTTCACTGCGTTTAGAATATTGATTTGTGGCGATTTATTTCACGTAATTTACATTATCTCACGATGTACAGATGTACTGGTTTGATGGTACTATATTTCTACAGTGAAACGGCTTATTTTTTGGGAAAGGTTTTTAAGCTCGGACATGTACTGAAGCAAAAGATAAGTGATGTATTATTTTCAGTATTTCTGTAATGTACTACTGTCTGAAAGACATGTTTATACCGTTCTGCATACAGACTCTGTGCATGATTTTTGTGTTCTTTTAGTTTTTGCAGTGCCACTTGAAAATTGTGAAATAAATAATTTCTACAGTCAACAGCAAATATGATGCCCTCTAAAAAATTCTTCATGACAGTGAACCCCTACCATGAGAATTTGTAAGTGATGAGTAGCGCCCGTTTCGACCAGAGATTACATTACATTGGAGTCCATGACATTTCATCGTTGGGGCCAGTTAATCTATGGTGACAGTGTGACTCCTTCGACAGAATGCTGATTTGCTGACGAAGACAAAGTTGATTAATCTCGAAGACACAGATTTTCAGAGAGAATTGACATGACAGGTACACTGGGAGCAGTTAGTACACTATTCACCAATGTTTACCTCGTGAATCGAATTATACTGTACTCTATCTGATCAAAAGTCCCACTAGAGTTATTAGCGAACATTAGTAAAGATTGTGTCCACCATTCGCCTTTATGATGGCTTGAACTATGCTGTGAACGGTTTCAACGAGTGCCTGAATGTCTGCAGAGGAATGGCAACCCATTCGCCTTCAAGTGCCGCAAGCAGAGAGGCTAATCATGTTGGACGCTGGGTCTGGAGCGAAACAGACGCCCTAACTCACCCAAAAGGCATTCCAGTGGGTTCAGTCGCTATTTTGCGCGGGCCAGTCCATTTCAGAAATATTGTACACAAAGTATTGTCTTACAGATGGTACGTTGTGACAGAGTGCATCGTCGTGGTGGTGCAATAATCGTCTCTAAATTGTTCCTACAGTAAGCAGTAAGCAATGTAGTAAAATGGGTTTATATCTTTACGCCTTTAGCGTTTTCATACGCTCAATAAAGGGCCCATATAGTAAAACCAAGAAATGCTCCCCCCCCCCCCCCCCCCCTCACTGTAACACCAAGCTCCTCCGTATTTCACAGTTAGCATTACACATGATGGCAGGGAATGTGCTCCAAACCCAAATTATGGCACTGGGTATAGCGTGAGTCATCACTCCAAATCATTCGCTTCCAGTCATCCACTGTCCAATGCCATAGCTCTTTACACCACCTCAAACATCGCTTAACAGAGAATACAGAAATGTGTGTTGCTGCTGAGGAGCTGCTCGACCATCGTACTCGATTCTTTTTACCTCCCTGCGCACAGACATTGTGCTAGTCGGAATACCGGTAACACTCTGGAACTCACGCTGATATCTCGCTACTGTATACAACCACTCTCAGCAATGTTCGACAGTTTCTGTCTGTCATTACATGAGGTTTGCCTAGTCTTGGTTTAGACGTGGTCATTGCTTCGCGTTTCCACTGCACAGTCACATCATCAGCAGTAGCATATGGCAGGTTTAGAAGTGTTGGACTTGCTGTTCAGGTGGCTCAGTGACTAGTCCATGTTAGAAGCCATTGAGACCTCGCGACCAACCCAGTCATCTGTTACTGCTTCTCTTCTGACAACCAACACAGTACCCGCCACCTTCTTTTATACTCGGGGCCCCGCCTTTAGTGACGTCTAATGGTCAATTCCGCATTAGCTAGGGGTACCCAGATACTTTTGATCAGATAGTGTTTCAGTATTTGTAGTTTTTTTTCCAACAAATTTCCATTTCTATCATTTTTAGTCACATTCACGTTTCCCCGTGCATGGTACACGTCCTTTCTTTGTATTATAGTGTATACTTTGGCAATACTGGCACGCTGTGGAGACAACCCTCACAACAGCAAGTAGCAAGTGGCCCCAGCTGGTGGCCCGCCATTTGCTAAGCCCAGTGTCGTGCAGTGAGTGTCGGCTCACCTCGGCGGCCTGCTTGAGCGACAGCGCGTACGCTTCGAGGCGGTTCCGGGCCTCGACCCGCGCGCGCTGCCGCTCGTCCTCGGCGCGGAAGCGCTCTGCGTCGGCCAGCATTCGCTCGATCTCGGCCTTGGACAGGCGGCCCTTGTCGTTCTGGATGGTGATGCGCTCGCTGCGACCCGAGCCGCTCTCCGTCGCCGACACGTTCAGGATGCCGTTCGCGTCCAGGTCGAAGGTCACCTCGATCTTTGGCACTCCCCGCGGCGCCGGCGGGATGCCCGTCAGGTTGAACGTGCCCAGCAGGTTATTGTCCTTGGTCATGGCGCGCTCGCCCTCGAACACCTGCAAAAGCGAGCTATGTGCACAAAGGCTACCAAAACGCGAATAAAAATTAAAATGAAAAAAGTTTAAGATCACTTAGTTTTCACTTAGTAAATCAATTCTTGCATTCTATTCAGTGGGAATTTAAGGAGATGGGACCTGGATAAACTGAAAGAACCAGAGGTTGTACAGAGTTTCAGGGAAAGCATAATGGAAGAATTGACAGGAATGGGGAAAAGAAATACAGTAGAAGAAGAATGGGTAGCTTTGAGGAATGAAACGGTGAAGGCAGCAGAGGATCAAGTAGGTAAAAAGACGAGGGCTAGTAGAAATCCTTGGGTAACAGAAGAGAAACTGAATTTATTTGATGAAAGGAGAAAATACAAAAATGCAGCAAGTGAAGCAGGCAAAAAGGAATACAAAAGTCTCAAAAACGAGATCGACAGGAAGTGCAGAATGGCTAAGCAGGGATGGCTAGAGGACAAATGTAAGGATGTAGAGGCTTATCTCATGAGGGGCAAGATAGATACTGCCTACAGGAAAATTAGAGAGACCTTTGGAGATAAGAGAACCACTTGGATGAACATCAAGAGCTCAGATGGAAACCCAGTTCTAAGCAAAGAAGGGAAAGCAGAAAGGTGGAAGGAGTATATAGAGGGTCTATACAGGGCCGATGTACTTGAGGACAATATTATGGAAATGGAAGAGGAGATAGATGAAGATGAAATGGGAGATATGATACTGCTTGAAGAGTTTGACAGAGCACTGAAAGACCTGAGTCGAAACATGACCCCTGGAGTAGACAACATTACATCAGAACTACTGACAGCCTTGGGAGAGCCAGTCCTGACAAAACTCTACCGTCTGGTGAGCAAGATGTATGAGACAGGCGAAATACCCTTAGACTTCAAGAAGAATATAATAATTCCAATCCCAAAGAAAGCAGTTGTTGACAGATGTGAAAATTACCGAACTATCAGTTTAATAAGCCACAGCTGCAAAATACTAACGCGAATGGAAAAACTGGTAGAAGCCGACCTTGGGGAAGATCAGTTTGGATTCCACAGAAATGTTGGGACACGTGAGGCAATACTGACCCTGCGACTTATCTTAGAAAAAAGATTAAGGAAAGGCGAACCTACGTTTCTAGCATTTGTAGACTGGGAGAAAGCTTTTGACAATGTTGACTTGAATACTCTCTTTCAAATTCTGAAGGTGGCAGGGGTAAAATACAGGGAGCGAAAGGCTATTTACAATTTGTACAGAAAGCAGATGGCAGTTATAATAGTCGAGGGATATGAAAGGGAAGCAGCAGTTGGGAAGGGAGTGAGACAGGGTTGTGGCCTCTCCCCGATGCTATTCAGTCTGTATATTGAGCATGCAGTAAAGGAAACGAAAGAAAAATTCGGAGTAGGCATTGAAATCCATGGAGAAGAAATAAAAACTTTGAGGTTCGCCGATGACATTGTAATTCTGTCAGAGACAGCAAAGGACTTGGAAGAGCAGTTGAACGGAATGGACAGTGCCTTGAAAGGAGGGAATAAGACGAACATCAACAAAATCAAAACGAGGTTAATGGAATGTTATAGAATTAAGTCGGGTGATGCTGCGGGAATTAGATTAGGTACTGAGAGATGAAGAGGCTTGCACAGGATAGAGTAGCATGGAGAGCTGCATCAAACCAGTCTCAGGACTGAAGAGCACAACAACAACAACTCAGTAATGAGAGACACAGTGACAAGAATAAGGATATCTTCCTAGCACTTGCAGATGAAGTCGATAATGGTGTGCCTCTGTTATTCTGATTGCGATGCAGAGTTCCTTTTGACATGCATGCATGTCCAAAGGAACAGTCACTGCGGCGTCGACAGCCGTTATGAAATATATTAATTGTACTCGCAATTGGGAATAAAGAAAACCATTAGATGTAGAATGGAATGACGACAGTGAAAATTTTCGCCGGACCGGGACATTTTATAGCTGATGGTTGTCCTTATTCGCAATTGCGAATACATTAAATGTATTTCATAAGGTCTGTCGTCGCCGCAGTGCTTTCTTTCCACAGCTCCTCCAGCTACGCTGTTCGATGTGGTCGCGCATTTTCATTCACAAAAATAGAGTCAGGACTGAATACACCACTGAAAAGACGCACATGAAGAAGGAGTAGACAGTAACGTTGGCCCTTTATCATAACGTATTCAACGGTTTTCAAGACAATACGCCCATGAACATTATATCTGCCGACAACATAGCACCTGCGCCACCTAAACGATCATGTTCGACAACACTGAAAGTACCCTCGTACGGAGAGTTGGGACACTTAATGCAACTAAGAACATTGTCGAGCATGATAGTTCCAGTGGTTCGTCATTATCTAGTGGAAAGGGGTAATATTGGACATACTGTCCTCCATATCTCTAAAAACGGTACGTTCAGGGGTCACTTTATAGTGATAGTGCACTTCTTCTCCATGTATTTCTTTTCACGGCTGAATTCGATCCTGACTTCATTTTTATGGTCAACAAGCGACCGCATGTAACAGCGGTGGTCGAGGAGCTGTTTGCTCTTTGTTCCTTTCGGCGAATGGACTGACCTGCTCTTGTGCGATTCGTTGGGGAGACATACTGCAGCACGTCCACATGGTCGAACGACCATCACGCAGTTGTCAACCTCGCTGATTGAAGAATGGAACGACCTACCAAATGGTTCAAATGGCTCTGAGCACTATGGGACTTAACATCCGTGGTCATCAGTCCCGTAGAACTCAGAACTACTTAAACCTAACTAACCTAAGGACATCACACACATCCATGCCCGAGGCAGGATTCGAACCTGCGACCGTAGCGGTCACGCGGTTCCAGACTGAAGCGCCTACAACCGCACGGCCACAACGGCCGGCTAAAAGACCTACCATCAGGAATCTTGTGGCCAGCACAGGAGCACATTATAGAGCATTCATTACCATCCTTGGCGATCACACACCCCGTTAAGAGCCATGTTCCGCCTTCTTAATGTCAAGCGGACAATCATGAACCGCGGCGACTTGGGTTGGGTTATTTTGGGGGAGGAGACCAAACTGCGAGTTCATCGGTCTCATCGGATCAGGGAAGAACTGGGAAGGAATTCGGCCGTGCCCTTTCAAAGGAACCATACCGACATTTGTCTCGAGCGATTTAAGGAAATCACGGAAAACCTAAATCTGGATGGCCGGACGCGGGATTGAACCGTCGTCCACCCGAGTGCCAGTGCAGTGTGCTACCACTGCGCCACCTCGCTCGGTTGGCGCCGACTTCAGTCTATTTATTGTATTCGAATGACAGCGTCATTTCTGTTCGTCTCATTTCGTATTCCTTTCAGCTGTCTTCCGTACTACGCTGTAGCAGTTATTTCTATGTTTGGTCCAAGTCTCATCGAGCTATGTTCCTTGGCAGCGATACAGTATGCGGAAGTTACTTTCGTCCTCAATTTTTGCACGCCAGTGAACATCGTGCGGTTTTACTGAACCGTTAATAATTTGCATATCGAAGCATGTAATACACCTCACAAAAGTTGAAATTTTCGAGAATTTGTGGTAAGGTCTTATGGGACCAATCTGCGTCTTATGGGACCAAACTGCAGAGGTCATCGGTCCCTAAGCCTACACATTACTTAATATAACTTAAAGTAACTTACACTATGGACAACACACACATCCATGCCCGAAGGAGGACGCAAACCTCCGACGGGGGAAGCCGCACGGACCGTGACAAGGCGCATGAGAGCAAGTTGACGGTCTTGCATGTTGTCAGCACTGCAATGCAGGTTTAATGGGGAGCAGCGTGTACGAGGAACATCGTTTCAAAACATATTAAATGCAGCCGATGTCAAAATACATTCTGCTACGTTTTCGCCGCAATTGTGGTATGCTCTTTAACGCCTTTGAGTCAGATCGGGTCATTTCGTATTCTTTCCCATAATAATTTAGTGCTGAAGAACATCGGACAAAATCGTATTACGCGCAGTGGAGCCGACGGTTAGAAAGGTATTACCTTCAAGTCAAATTTCTCAGCTTGTGTTATTAACCCGCTCTTTTGTTGTCTCTTCCCAGTATTTCGATATGGCATTTCACTGTGTGATTTTGATTGCATTATTGTGCATTTTCGATCACCATGGAGGCTCTTTAGCTGTGGAAGAGCGATCGAAAGGAAATGGAGTGAGAACTACAGCTGCAAAAACTGACAGCGTGAAAAAGGAAACCCGATGTACTTCACGAATGATCATTTTCAGTGAAATTTGTATCTCCGGTGCATTGATGTGTTTTTCGTGCGGAAAGATTGCGTACATGCATGTATTTATAAACTCCTGGAAATGGAAAAAAGAACACATTGACACCGGTGTGTCAGACCCACCATACTTGCTCCGGACACTGCGAGAGGGCTGTACAAGCAATGATCACACGCACGGCACAGCGGACACACCAGGAACCGCGGTGTTGGCCGTCGAATGGCGCTAGCTGCGCAGCATTTGTGCACAGCCGCCGTCAGTGTCAACCAGTTTGCCGTGGCATACGGAGCTCCATCGCAGTCTTTAACACTGGTAGCATGCCGCGACAGCGTGGACGTGAACCGTATGTGCAGTTGACGGACTTTGAGCGAGGGCGTATAGTGGGCATGCGGGAGGCCGGGTGGACGTACCGCCGAATTGCTCAACACGTGGGGCGTGAGGTCTCCACAGTACATCGATGTTGTCGCCAGTGGTCGGCGGAAGGTGCACGTGCCCGTCGACCTGGGACCAGACCGCAGCGACGCACAGATGCACGCCAAGACCGTAGGATCCTACGCAGAGCCGTAGGGGACCGCACCGCCACTTCCCAGCAAATTAGGGACACTGTTGCTCCTGGGGTATCGGCGAGGACCATTCGCAACCGTCTCCATGAAGCTGGGCTACGGTCCCGCACACCGTTAGGCCGTCTTCCGCTCGCGCCCCAACATCGTGCAGCCCGCCTCCAGTGGCGTCGCGACAGGCGTGAATGGAGGGACGAATGGAGACGTGTCGTCTTCAGCGATGAGAGTAGCTTCTGCCTTGGTGCCAATGATGGTCGTATGCGTGTTTGGCGCCGTGCAGGTGAGCGCCACAATCAGGACTGCATACGACCGAGGCACACAGGGCCAACACCCGGCATCATGGTGTGGGGAGCGATCTCCTACACTGGCCGTACACCTCTGGTGATCGTCGAGAGGACACTGAATAGTGCACGGTACATCCTAACCGTCATCGAACCCATCGTTCTACCATTCCTAGACCGGCAAGGGAACTTGCTGTTCCAACAGGACAATGCACGTCCGCATGTATCCCGTGCCACCCAACGTGCTCTAGAAGGTGTAAGTCAACTACCCTGGCCAGCAAGATCTCCGGATCTGTCCCCCATTGAGCATGTTTGGGACTGGATGAAGCGTCGTCTCACGCGATCTGCACGTCCAGCACGAACGCTGGTCCAACTGAGGCGCCAGGTGGATATGGCATGGCAAGCCGTTCCACAGGACTACATCCAGCATCTCTACGATCGTCTCCATGGGAGAATAGCAGCCTGCATTGCTGCGAAAGGTGGATATACACTGTACTAGTGCCGACATTGTGCATGCTCTGTTGCCTGTGTCTATGTGCCTGTGGTTCTGTCAGTGTGATCATGTGATGTATCTGACCCCAGGAATGTGTCAATAAAGTTTCCCCTTCCTGGGACAATGAATTCATTCTTATTTCAATTTCCAGGAGTGTATTTTGGCTGAGTTTTAGTACCTGTAATTATGACTTAAGGAGGCCTATTTCGGTTTAGGTACTTCAGCCCAGATCCGCATGTAAGTCATTTTCAGCCGCCTTGTAACCACAAAGAAGGCAGACTTAAATGTATAAGCACCCCTTCACCTACAAAACCATTAACTGGAAATCATTATACAGGAGAAAGAAGTCGAAATTCCATTATTGTGTCGTATGAGGTAGATGACAGTGATATTTATAATACTGCTACTAAAGCGTTAAATTGTTATGCTGTTTTTGAGTCATCACTACCATTCTGCAGTAAATAGCTGAACTCATTATTGTAGAACAATAAGAGACTGTCACCTGATCCTTCTCTTGCACTAGGAAGATGGACTAAGTGCAAGACTGTAAAACGTCGACCTACCGTCAAAAACATTTAATAACTTTATTTTCTTACGTGATGGGCTGTGTCCAACAATAAAATCGCTAAAAAAAATTCATGAACGTTTCAACATGTTGCTGTTGTTGTGGTCTTCAGTTCCAAGACCGGTTTGATGCAGGTCTCCATGCTACTCTTCCCTCTTCAAGCCTACCAGGCGGCTTTCTCTTTCATTCTTTTCCCCCTGTCCATGGTCAACTACTATTTTTTGCTTCTCTACCTCTTTCTGCTGTCGTATTCCAGTCCACCATCACAATTAAATTTTCGTCTCCTTTAACAATCTGAATACTTTCTTTTATCTGCTCACACATTTCTTCAATCTCTCTATTATCTCAGGAACTTGTTGGCATATAAACTTGTACTGCTGTTGTGGATGTTGGCTCTGTTTCTATCTTGGCTACAATAATCCGTTCATTATGCTATTCATAATAGCTTACCCGCATTCCTATTTTCTTATTCATTATTAAATCTACTCCTGCATTACGGTATTTGATTTTATATTTATAACTCTGTATTCGCTTGACCAGAAGTCCTGTTTCTCCTGTCACCGAACTTCACTAATTCCCACTGTATCTAACTTTAACCTATCCATTTGCCTTGTTTAAATTTTTAAACCTACCAGTGCGATTAAGGGATCTGACACTCCACAGTCCGATCCGTAGAATACCAGATTTGTTTCTCCTGATGACGATATCCTCCTGAGTAGTCTCTGATTCGACATCCGAAACGGCGGCTATTTTACCTCCGGAATGTTTTACTAAAGAGGAAGCCATCAGATCTTGACATCCTCGGCAAAAGAAATTGTTGCTATAGTTTCCCTGTGCTTGCAACCTTTCACTGTACCAGCACAGCAAGGCCGTTTTGGTTGATGTTACAAGGACAGATCAGTCAGTCACAGAGACTGTTGCCGTTGCAACTACTGAAAAGGCTGCTGCCCCTCTTCAGGAACCAACCATATTATCCGAAAACATGGTTGGATCAAAACGCACTTTGTATGAGGTGCAATTAAAATGGTGCCTTAATGCTTTGGGAAGTGACTTAAATCATTATTAATTCTGGAACATAATCTAAATACCTAGAACGTGCCGTGGAGAATTTTGAAACATTTCTTTTGGTTAGAAAGCGAAATTTTTTTTTTGCATCCTGTAGGATTATGATATTGTACTTAACACGATTTGAAACGATGCTCCTCATATGACAGTCCCGGTAGGTTTACGTCAGCAATTCTCCAAATGGACGAGCTGAGTCTGTTCGAACACCTTTGGCGAAGCACTAGCGCGGCTCGACTTTTGGCCTCCATTATTCCACGCTTCGGCACGCAACACCCAATTCCGTGCCTGAGTAGCAGCGTAGAGGGAAGCGCACGCACCTGAATGGTGACGGCGGGCTGGTTGTCGGAGTAGGTGGTGAAGGTCTGCTTCTGCTTGCAGGGGATGCGCGCGTTGCGCTCGACGATCTTGGTCATGACGCCGCCCGCGGTCTCGATGCCGAGCGACAGCGGCGCCACGTCGACGAGCAGCACGTCCTGGATCTGCGAGCTCGTGTCGCCGCTCAGGATGGCCGCCTGCACCGCCGCGCCGTACGCCACCGCCTCGTCCGGGTTGATGGACAGGTTCAGCGTCTTGCCGCAGAAGAAGTCCTGCCACAGCACAGCCAGCGTTACTGAGGACACGGCACTAGCCGTGAGGTTCAGGGGTGCGGGAACACAAAACCGTTTTCCTCTGAAGCGATTTAAGAGAAGCGCGAGAAAAATTATGTAGGATTTAAACAGACTTCTTACCTCCTTTCATATTAGAATATGCAATTCTCAAACCTCTTTATAACAAAGGTAACAAGAAAGGTTTAATCAATTACCGTCCAATTTCCTTACAGATATCTTTTTCAAAATATTCGAAAAATTAGTGCACGCGAGTGTATCTCATATTTGAGTAGAAACATGCACTTAGTGTACCACGGTTTAGTTACAAAAGGATTTCTAGAATGAGACCTAATATTACAACGCTTAAATAATAAAATATCGCCAGTCGCGATTTTTTGCGATCTTTCCAAGGCGTTTGATTGTGTAAATCATGTTACACTCTTAGAAAACTCACGCTTTATGGTATTGATGGCTTTTCACACAACTCGTTTAACAAATAGAATGAAGAAAGTTGTACAGAATTATTCAAACAGTGCTGCAGAGATAGAAAATTTCAGTGAGTGGGGAGCAATTAATAAGGGAGTCCCACAGGGTTCAACGTTGGATGCACTCCTATTCCTAATATATGTGAATGACATCTACATATATACTCCGCTAGCCACCAAGCGGTGTGTGGCGGAGTGCACAATTCGCGCCAATGTAATACCCCCCCCCCCCCCCCCCATCCCTCTTCTTCTGCTCCACTCGCAGATAGCGCGAGGGAAAAACGATTGTCTAAACGCCTCAGTACGAACTCTTATCTCCCTTATCTTTGAATAGTGCTCATTGCATGATTTGAAAGTTGGTGGTAATAATATATGCTCTACTTCCTCGGTGAAGATCGGATTTCGGAACTTAGTGAGGCGCCCCTTTCGTTTAGCGCGTCGTCTACCTGCAAGTTTTTTCCACTTCGAACTTTCTATGACATTTGTAACGCACTCGCGATGGCTAAATGTACCAGTCACGAATCTTGCCGCTCTTCTTTGGACCTTCTCAATCTCTTGAATCAAACCCAACTGGTAAGGGTCCCATACAGATGAACGATACTCTGATTCTGGACGAACTAACGTATTGTAAGCAATTTCATTTGTTGAAGGACTGCATCGCTTCAGGATTCTACCAATAAACCGCAATCTAGAGTTCGCCTTGCCGTTACTTGTGTAATCTGATCATTCCATTTCAGATCATTTCGAATAGTCACACTCAGATACTTGACGGATGTTGCCGCTTCCAAAGACTGGGCATTTATTTTGTACTCTTACATTAATGGGGATTTTCGTCTTGTTGTACGCAGTAGGTTACACTTACTAATATTGAGAGATAACTGCCAGTCATTACACCACGCATTTATTTTCTGCAAATCCTCATTGATACGTTCACAACTATCGTGTGATACTACTTTCCTGTAGACTACAGCATCATCGGCAAATAGTCTAATGCCGCTGACGTTTCACTTAACATTCAACAAGCAGCATTAATACTTTTTCACACGATACTAATGTTATAATAAATCGCGTTAGAGAGAAAAAAACAGAAGAGATAGTTATTTATGTTTTCCAAAGAATTACTGAGTGGTTGTATGAAATAGTCTCCCAAAATTTTAAGAAAATGCACTGTGTTCATTTCTGTACAACCAATATAATCAAACTAACAACAGATGTAACACATGGACAGGAGGCGGTGAATAGGGAAGAATGTTCCAAATTCTTGAGTGTTCGTACTGATGAAACCCTGGACATGAAGTTCGCTTCTGAGCTTCTCAAACAATTAAGTTTAAGGTACTTGTGCTCTAATCTTGGAAACAATCGAATCAATCTCCTGACATACACGTCTTATGGGATAAATGTCTTATAGTATAATTGTCAGGGATAACTCATAAATTATGATTGAACATAAGCGAGCAGTATGAATAATACTTGGTGGTACCCGCGGACAACCTGTAGGTTCGCCTTCAAGGAATTAGACAAGTTTCATTGTGATACCTTCATATTTCTCTCAGATCCATTAGGGTTATCGTCGTACATACATTCGTTAATGACATTAGTCATAAATAATCCATCAAAATTTGATAAGTTAATGATGTCCACACCCACAGCACTAGAGGAAAAGACGACCTTTATTACCCAGTTTAAAGCTGTCAGTGGCACGTAAAGGAGATCAGTATGCAAAAATAAAAATTTTTGGTCATTTGCCTAATATAATAAAATGTCTGACAGATAGCAGAGCTAGTTTTAAATCTAACCTAAGATCATTTCTTCTGGACAACTCCTATTCCATGAAAGAATTTCTATTTAAAAACTAGTACTCTGATGAAAAATAAACTTAAAAAATCTACATTAGTGTCTCGATGTTGGAGCGATTGTTGCTGATAAGTGCCACTCGCGCCATTTCAGTCTAAGTTTCCACGTTGTTCCACTTGTGTAGCGAACCACGGAACTTCAAACGGCCTCCGTGCGCATGGGTTATCGTCGAATGCTCAAATCTCGCGTATGGGGTGAGGCTTCTATTTCACTTCAGATATTTCTTTGATACGCTGTATTAATAAGCCACTTTCTCTTTGACGAATAGCATTAAAAGATCTGGAACAAGCCTTTTTTTCAGAATAGTATCTTTCAACTAATGTCTGATGCTCTTCATACAATCTCCATAAGACAGCAATTTAGCACCCATTTTTTCACTCTTAAAAATCATTGTAGACTTAAAAACCATAATGAATTAATAGCTCTTTGAGATCAAATATATAATGAACAGCCTGAATTCAATTAACTTAGCCATATCCTAACACGCCTGCTCGATGCAGAGTTTGATTCCTCTTCATTTCGTTTAACTATTCACGAGAAGGACAGTATGCATGCCACATGATGTCACATCCCTGCCACTGTGTTTTCCTGATTCTTAATTAAAATGGTTTTCTTTGTGGCGATTGGAGACGGATATGGTTAACAGAGATATGACTACGTTGTCTAAAACGAAAATATGTCTCTTCTTTTACGGTTATTTAAGGTCTCCAATTTTAAGCGAAAAGACTACGTTCAAAGGATAAAAGTTCATACAATTTACTTCGTTTAGTGAGTTTGTAACTGATACACTTCCTAACAAACGTTAGACAAAATCATGTTCACATTAGCAATTAAATTTAGTTCCACTATCAAACTGAAGTTTGTCTTTACTGCATTACTTTTCCAAATTAAGCTATCTTGCTGTAACAGTTAACGGTAGCCTTAATAACGATTCAAATAATAATATAGGACTTTAACAGAGGCTAACGACTAAGAATGACGATTGTGATATGTCCGCTGTTTTCTCGTGAAATTACGCGCACACTCCGCGAATAAAACGATTAATCAAGTGCTGTTGCCCTATCATTCGACGGAAAATTTCCAAGCTCATATTTCATCAACATCATATATTTTTTGCGCGACTCAACTGCATACGACCGTGCGCGAAACCTGAACGACTCTGCCGTTGCCTCGCATGAAGGCGCGCGAACAATACCGTTTGGGGCGTTGTCGAACGAATAAGCGAGACAGCGCCTCCTGCGGGAAAAGGCGGGCACAGCGCCGGATGTTCCAGAGAACCAGCAACGCCTAAGATGTGTGACTCATCACGTCGCACTACCATCGATGGTACTGCCCTTTGTAACGAGCGCAGAATTGCTTGAATAGTGACTGAATGTATTACCACGTTTGCTCGTACGATGGACATTAGCGTGGAAAGGCTAAAACTGAGAATCGGTAGAAAAAAACTAAAATGTATTACTAAATATAAGAAAATAGTGTGCAGAGCTGACAAAGACACGCAAAAATTCCAGTATTTTATAAAACTGTTTAAAAACCTAACTAATTTTAACTAAGGTGCCTACCATCAACATTAATCATAGGAACGATATATTTGATCCTAGTCTATATTAAATATAGGGACTTAACAGTTTAAAAGCCAATATTGTTTTTCAATAATATAAAGCACCAGTTCCACGTACAGAAAGGCATCAGCAATACAACAGAGTGTTTACTTAGCTGGGAGCTAATTTGCTGAACTTAAATGCGTTATAGGTTAGATGTAGCGGTCAACATTTGTCACAGCCTTGTAAGCACAAGGCGTGTCTAATTGTTGCGTTTAAGTTCATATTAACTGAAAATGTTAGCTGTTTAATTTGTGTGATTTTATCTTGGTCTCATGGAACAAACAACAACCAGGTACCCAGCACGCTCGTTTTGCGTTACCGAGACTTTGACATATTTTCTTGGGACTCATTACGTAAATGCATGGGAACGGTACCTGTTTATAAGGAAGTGCGACGTTATGTGATTTCAGCCGATAAATGACACATTTTGAGTAACTTCCGGTACCGATCATTTACCTTCAGTAAGTGGAAAATCTGTCACTCTACTGAGCTGTAACAATATTCTTTGATTTTGTTGACTCGACTAAAGCGACAAGTAGTTTTATTTTGTTCGTGATTCAGGAAAATTTGTAAATTCGTTTTGTACACCCAAGTACTTCGTGATCTCGTCAGATTTACCTCATATCTATTCTTCTTGTTGTGACCTTCAGTCAAGAGAGTCGTTTGATGCAGCTCTCCATGCTACTCTATCCTGTGCAAACCTCTTCATCTCCGAATAATTACTCCAACTTACATCCTTCTTAATCTGCTTAGTGTATTCATCTATTGGTCTCCCTCTACGATTTTTACCCTCCACGCTACCCTCAATATTAAATTGGTGATCCCTTGATGCCTCAGAACATGTCCTACCAACCGTTCCCTTCTTCTTGTCAAGTTGTGACACAAACTCCTCTTCTCTCCAATTCTATTCAATACCTCCTCATTAAGTTATGTGATCTACCCATCTAACCTTCAGCATTCTTCTGTAGCACCACATTTCGAAGGATTCTCTTCTCTTCTTGTCCAAAGTATTTATCGTCCATGTTTCACTTCCATACATGGCTACACTCCGCACAAATACTTTCAGAAACGACTTCCTGACACTTAAATCTATACTCGATGTTAACAAATTTCTCTTCTCCAGAAACGCTTTCCTTGCCATTGCCAGTCTACATTTTATATCCTCTCTATTTTGACCACCGTCAGTTATTTTGCTGCCCAAATAGCAAAACTCCTGTACTACTTAAAGTGTCTCATTTCCCAATCTAATTCCCTCAGCATCAGCACACTTAATTCGACTACATTCCATTATCCTCGTTTTGCTTTTGTTGATGTTCATCTTATATCCTCCTTTCAAGACACTGTCCATTCCGTTCAGCTGCTCTTCCAGGTCTTTTGCTGTCTCTGACAGAATTAAAATGTTGTCGGCAAATCTCAAAGTTTTTATTTCTTCTTCACGGATTTTAATTCCTACTCCAAATCTTTCTTTTGTTTCCTTTACTGCTTGCTCAGTATACAGATTTAATAACATCGGGGATAGGCTACAACCCTGTCTCACTCCCTACTCAACCACTGCTTCCCTTTCATGCCCCTCGACTATTATAAATGCCATCTGAATTCTGTACAAATTGTAAATAGCCTTTCGCTCCCTGTATTTTACACTTTCCACCCCCAGAATTCCCTCAGAGTATTCCAGCTGACATTGTCAAAAGCTTTCTCTAAGTCTACAAATGCTAGAAACATAGGTTTGCTTTTCCTTAATCTATCTTCTAAGATAAGTCGTAGGGTCAGTATTGCCTCGTGTGTTCCAACATTTCAATGGATTCCAAAGTGATCTTCCCCGAGGTCGGCTTCTATCAATTTTTCCGTTCGTTTGTAATGAGTTCGTGTTAGTATTTTGCAACTATGACTTATTAAACTGATAGTTCTGTAATTTTCACACCTGTTAACACCTGCTTCCTTTGGGACTCGAATTATTATATTCTTCCTGAAGTCTGAAGCTACTTCGCGTATCTCAGTCATCTTTCTCACCAGATCGTAGAGTTTTGTCAGGGCTGGCTCTCCCAAGGTTCTCAATAGTTCTAATGGAATGTTTCGACTTAGGTCTGTCAGTGCCCTGTCACACTCTTCACGCATCATATCTCCCATTTCATCTTCATCTACATCCTCTTCCCTTTCCATAACATTGTCCTCAAGTACATCGCTCTTGTATAGACCCTCTATACACTCCTTCCACCTTTCTACTTTCCCTTGTTTGCTTACTACTAGTTTTCCATCTGCGCTCTTGATATCCATACAGGTGGTTCTCTTTTCTCCAAATGTGTCTTTAATTTTCCTGTAGACAGTATCTGTCTTACCCTTAGTGATATACGCTTCTACATCCTTACATTTGTTCTCTATCCATCCCTGATTGGCCATTTTGCACTTGCTGTCGATCTCATTTTTGAGACGTTTATATTCCTTTTCGTCTGCTTCATTTAAGGTGTTTTTTATATTTTCTCCTTTCATCAAAATGTTCAAATCACAGGTCATCAGTCTCTAGACTTAAACACTACTTAAACCAACCTATGCTAAGAACAACACACACACCCATACCCGAGGGAGGATTCGAACCTTTGACGGGAGGGGCCGCGCAGTCAGTGACATGGCGCCTCTAACCGCGTGGCTCTCCTTTCATCAATTACATTCACTATCTCTTCTGTTACCCAAGGGTTTCTGCCAGCCCTCGTAGTTTTACTTACTTGATCCTGTGCTGTCTTCATTATTTCATCTCTCAAAGCTACGCATTCTTCTCAATTGTGTTCCTTTCCCCTGTTCTAGTCAACAGTTCCCTAATGCTCTCTCTGAAGTTCTCTACAACCTCTAGTTCTTTCAGTTTATCCAAGTCCCATCTCCTTAAATTTCTACCTTTCTTAGAGTTTATTTAGTTTTAATCTCCAGTTCATAACCAATAAATCGTGGTCAGAGTCCGCATCTGCCCCTGGAAATGTCTTACAATTTAAAACCTTGTTCCTAAATCACTGTCTTACAATTATATAGTCTATTTGAAACCTTCCAGTATCACCAGGCCTCTTCCATGTATACAGCCTCCTTTCATGTTTCTTAAACCAAGTTTTAGCTACGATTAAGTTATGTTCTGTGCAAAATTCTACCAGGCGGCTTCCTCTTTCATTCATTGCCCCCATTCCACATTCACCTACTTTTCCTTCTCTCCCCCTTTCTACAATCGAATTCCGGTCCCCCATCACTATTAAATTTTTGTCTCCCTTGACTGTATGAAAAATTTGTTTTATGGCATCATACGTATCTTGAATCTGTTCATCATCTGCAGAGCTAGTTGGCATGTAATCTTGTACTACTTTAGTAGGCGTAGACTTCGTGTTTATCTTGGCTACAGTAATGCGTTCACTGTGCTGTTCGTAGTAGCTTATCCGCGTTCCTATTTTTTTTATTCATTATTAAACCTACTCCCGCATTACCTTTATTTGATTTTGTATTTACAACTCTGATTCACCTGACCAGAAGTCTTGTTTCTCCTACCACCGAACTTCACTAATTCCCACTATATCTAACCTTAACCACCCATTTCCCTTTTTAAATTTTCTAAGCTACCTGCCGGAGACTATTGTACCTCCGGAACATTTTACCCAAGAAGATGCCATCATCATTTGAGCATGCTGCATTCCCTCAGGAAAAATTACGGCTGTAGTTTCCCCTTGCTCTCAGCCGTTCGCAGTATCAGCACAGCAAGGCCGTTTTGGTTAATTGGTTAATGTTACAACACCAGATCAGTCCATCATCCAGGCTATGGCACCTGCAACTAGTGGAAAGGTGCTGCCCTCTTCAGGAACAACTCAACAGATACCCCGCCGTTGTGGTTGCGTCTACGGTGCGGCTACCTGTATCGCTGAGGCACGCAAGCCTCCCCACCATCGACAAGGTCCACGGTTCATGCGGTGGGGGGGAGACCCATTAGGCCCAGAATAAACGAACACCAGTGTTATGTCTAGCTGAGAGTGAATCGCAAGTCGAGCTGCCAAAAACCCTGAAAAAATATCGAGAAAGAGGCTGTAAAATAAAACGCACTGAAGGAATCGCAATGCCATTGCATGCAGAAGGTGGTGCGCCGCCAAACTCGCAGCTAGACGGACATAGGGGCACACCTGAGTTTCCAGCTGTTCGTTTTTTTACCGAACTGTTAAGTATTTCAGCCCCTTACTCGGTGTTGAGTACTTAAGCATGAGAGATTCGGAATTTTTAGAATTCGATTAATATTTTATTTACTGATTTGCAAAATCCTGTGAATAATTTAGTGCCGATATGATAAAACCAGAATTATTCTTTCATTGTAATTTTAAGTTTGCAAAAAGCAACGACTGTTATTAAAAGATTAAAGGTAACAAACATATGTCGAATCCTGTAACTAACGATAATATAATTTATGATGCTTACCAAGTGTTTTAGCATGTTCACACTCAGCTCAGCAAATATTTCGCCAGGTTCTGTTCGGTAATTTTGTCCGTTTAATCTTGCAACTCTAGGGCACACCCATCTGACAACAGGGCGAGCATGTGGACGCTTCAACCGTCCACTCCATTTATTAGTGGTGGGAAAGAGAAATGGAGGCTTCGAAATAAAATAAAATAGGTGTAATATGTTTCGTTACAGCAGAAGCACTGCAGGGAACGGGAATCAATTGAAGAATGGCACAAGTATACGGAAAGCACTGCACGTCTGTCAAAAGTGTCAAGGAAGAACAGATGTTGGTCGGCGACGCACGATCTGGTACGCCACAGCGCCGTACCACACTTTTGTCAGCAGGTGGATGCCTGCAGTTACGGTGACAGCCATTCTCCCAAAGATCGGATGAGCGTCGGAACTGCAACGGACATGCAGTGCTCTCCGTACATTTGTGCCATTCTTCTATTAACTTCCGTTCTCCGCTCTCATTCCGCTGTAAGGAAAGGCGCAACACCCGTTTGCTCTTCTTTTGGAGCCATCGCTTCTCTGTTTTCAGCACGACTGAGTGCAGTGAGCGGTCGACGTTTCGCCTGCTCGTCTGTCGTCACTTGGTAGTGAAGCCATGTCCCTCTAGCGGCGAGGTTGGAGCCTAAGCGTTCGTATAGAGGCCACATCTTCTTCCGCAAGCAAAGACATTACGATCCTTTCAGTGGTTTTAATTTTGCAAACCCGCGGCTGTTTTCTTTATGAATGACCCTTATATGTACAGCACAGTCAACCAGACCAGGCTTTGTTTGACTACGTTAAATAGAAGGAAGCATGTGTTCTGAGGTGACGATACTAGTATTCAAATAACGTAATGCTAGATTAAAACTGTGTGTCCGACCGAGACTCGAACTCGGGGCGTGAGTCGTGCTTCGGTAGCTCAGTTGGTAGAGCACTTGCCCGCGGAAGGCAAAGGTCCCGAGTTCGAGTCTCGGTCGGGTACACAGTTTTAATCTGCCAGGAAGTTTCATATCAGCGCAAACTCCGCTGCAGAGTGAAAATCTCATTCTGGAAACGTAATGCTAGCAAATAATTTTAAATTCATCATCAAACCGTTGTGATCACGCACTGCATTTCCACGGCTTACGGCTTACAGGTAAATTATACCCGAAAGCTGAGAAGTATCACACTGTAAGTAGATAATTAAGCAAAGCTACATACTGTATGAATTCAACATCATAAAAAATATTCCAATTGTTTTTCAAAAATAACAGATGATGTGATTCCTCACCTTAAACATGTTTTAAGCATTATTCTTTGTAATGATGAACTAGCAAGTATCCCTCAATCTGCGTCCCGGCCTCGCATTTCACTCGGCTCGTATCGAACATCAGTGTTTTAGCATATAATAGTACATATCGCTGATGTATGTTAACGCGATGTGCATCCAGTTACTTCAATCTTGCCTGGTGTGGATGTTTGAACCCTGTTAACTCGCGAGAATGGGTCAAATATTAATAAATGGTTCAAATGGCTCTGAGCACTATGGCGCTTAACTGCTGAGGTCATCAGTCCCCTAGAACTTAGAACTACTTAAACCTAACTAACCTAAGGACATCACACACATCCATGTCAGAGGCAAGATTCGAACCTGCGACCGTAGCGGTCGCACGGTTCCAGACTGTAGCGTCTAGAACCGCTCGGCCACTTCGGCCGGCTCAAATATTAATAATGGTGGCGTATTTATTGCTGGGTTGGAAAGAGATCGACAATATGTAGAGAGTTTGTTACTGATTCCGAATGTGAAATAATCGGAGTGAAGTTGGGCATCAAATGTGGTCAAACGTAGTTGTATTTAGCAGAACGCTTCAGACAGTACTTGGAGAAAATGGCGAGTACGTTTCCTCGTCATGCTGTTACATGGATAGACTTTAGTTTATCAGCTACAGAATGGGCTAGTCATGCGATAAAAACAGATGCAAAGGCTGGGATTCATGTAAGGTTTTCTCAGTGTGTTGCCTGAAAGTCTTGGAGAAGCAACTAGTGAGGTCAACATCTTAGACAAGCAGCTATCAGAACCCGACTTTTCGAATCACTTGATCGTAGAGGAGGGTATCGGTGATCATAAGGCTGCGATAGCACGAATGACCATGTTTGCTACAAGGAATTTAGTAAGGTGTGGAGGACGAAAAGGGCCTGCCGAGGCTCAATAGCCGCTTTGGAAATTTGCTACGAAAGCAAAGAGATTCCCATCACAGATGTAAGAGCATGAACGAAGCCAAAATGAGCACAAAGCCGCACCCACACCGGGCGCGCGAATCCGAGGATAGTGGTGTGGTGCAGCGCGGCGAAGCTGGCGTAGGCGCGGCTTCAGAAGACGAATACGAGTAGCGTTCATCAGTTTGTTGGCAAAATTTTCCCGGTCGATCCGACTGGAAATTCTGAGAAAAGTGCAAGAAGCGGATCGAAATTGTCTACTCGATCACTCACTGACCTTACTGGCACCGGAACGGAAGATGGCAGAGAGAAAGCCGAGTTACCTCTTCCGAAATCGCCGCGGTAGATCGTAACAAAGTTCCACCTTTCAATCGTCATACGAACATCGAAATGGCAGAAAATCAACTAAAACTTCTACCAAGCTCAAGTGGACGAGTTTGTTGCCCTTGTAGTGGTTTATCGTAGTATGCTGGAGCAACGGTGGGCACCAAGCCATTGGAAAAAAGCGTAGGCCTTCATCACTGACCTCAATCTGTTATAGAAGTACGAAACATCTTTTTATGCCAATGCATTACGAAGTGAAACGTGGCTCGCTCTGTTCGTCCATGAGGTGCAGAGCGCTGTATAGAACGGCGCCCGGGCTGATGCTGTATCCTTTGATATCCGGTAGGCAATCGATGCAGTTTCGCACTACCGTTTAGTGAACAGAGTAGGAGATTACGGAGTGAAGACTGTGGCGAAATTGAAGAAGACATGTAGACGATTTTTTTTTTTAATTTAGTGCCTTTCGGCACGCACCCATACAGCCATCTCCAGTCTAGAATGTCAGTTATGAAGATACGAACGTAAGGACAACGCAACACCCAGTCCCCAAGCGGAGTAAATTTCGGACCCGACCGGGAATCGAAACGGTCGCGCTGATTGCGGAGCTACCGAAACCGACATCTGCAGAGGATGAACGGTTGGTGTAGGGACTGGCAGTGGAACCCGGAATTAAATAAATGCATTGTGCAGAAATAGGCGACGAAATCCACTGCAGATCGATTAGACTACTGGCAACAACTGACGGGAAACACTAACGTTAAGTAGGCGTAACGAAAAGGACATGACAAAGCTATTGCAGTTGCTATTTTTTGGAAATGCTGACCGGACACGAAAATGAATGAATGAGTATGCGTAACCAGTCCGAGTGACCTAAAGTGGAATAACTTAAAACAAACTGTAAGTAAATTAGATGACAGACTGAGATTTATTGTAAGAAACTTGAGCGAATTTGTTTATCCACGAAAAAAATAGCTCACCAAACACATGTCCGACCGATTTTTGAGCACTGTTCATCAGTCTGCTAGCTTTACCAGGCTTTATTAATAAAAGAGATAGGTAATATTCTACGAAGAGCGGCGCATTTCGTCACGGGATCGGTTGGTCGACGCGACAGCGTTACAGAGTCGATCGGCGAACTGCACTGCAGACTCTGCAAAGCGGCGTTGTGCATCATTTAGATGTTCACCATTGAAATTCCGAGAATGTACGTTCCAGGAAGAAACGGGAAACACATTATTTCCTCCCACATTCGTCTCGCCAAATGACGACGACGATAAAAACTAAAGCTAATGCGAAGATTTAACACCGATCAGTCTTCCTACACCCCAGTCCCGAATGGAACAGAGAAAAGGTTGAGGACGAGGGACAGTGGTACCGGAAGTACTCTACGTCACAGTCCGTAAGGTGGTTTCCGGAGCATGACTTTATACAGTCCAATCTTGACTCTTCTGCTCAATGTCCTATCGTTTTTCCTTGATTTTCAGACTAAAATTTTTAAACAGTGAAATATTTGCATGACTTTCTCACTGGATAAACGTTTTAAGAAGAACCACATCACCTTAGGCTTCTTCATCACCACACGATGTCGTGCGTTAATTCTAGGCGCAGTCCTTTTTTTTCACTTAGCCACTTTGTCCCACAGTCCTCGGAACGTTCGTATCGTAATTTGTGCAGCGTGTAAGGAGATCATCTCGCGCGCGTAATCTTATTTTGCCATTTGATTCCTAGCTGCTGTTTAGAACCACGAAACTCTGACGTGGAAGTGCTCCTTTTATACAGGACGGGTATAAGCAGCAATCTGAAATATTATTTATGGATATTATTAATATCGATCACGCCACAATTTCGTAATAACTCGCAGAAAGAGGGAACAGCCAATCAGCATTGAGCGTCCTTCCACCTTTCCGCTAGTGATGAATCTGAATAGCATTTCAAGTGGTCTAGAAAACATCTTGCCTCTTCACTTGCTTTTGCACAGGCCTGCTGCAGCATCCAAACTGCTGTCGAGATTGTACGACTGTAGTAACTGAAGATCGATGTAATTTGCCAGCTGAAGATGGGTGCAAACCCGAAATGCATATTGGCGTAAATAAAAAAAACGCATTAAAAAGTGGCTGGTTGCCGTATTTTTTCAGTGAAATATCATTATCCACGGCCACGGAGCTCAACAGTCCAAATAAAATGGACAAATTGTTACAGTAAAGTTTGTTAAAACTGCAGACTTGAAAAATCAACCAAATTAATAGTTGAATACGTAACGAACGGGTCAGTGTACTAGCAATAACTGATTAAAGAAGATGGCACATTCGTAGACCCAGTAGCGCATTCCCTGTCGCGACAGTAAATGTTGTGTCTAACTCCGTGAGAGAAGAAAGCGTCAGGTTGCCTCATCGACGCTACAGGGCGCAATATAAGCATGCGAGGCAACTATAATGGGTCAGGATGATGTGTCTCCGGGAAATGGGATTGTCACAAGGTGAAATTTCCGCCCATCTGTAGAAACCACGAAGGTCTCACTCAAACTGTTGGTGGCACGTGTGTTCAATGCCAGAATGTAGTGTTTCCGGACTGGTCCAGCTTCCAACCTGCCCTACAGTGATAGCTGCATACACACTGACAGGGATGGAGAACGTTATACCATGAAACACGAGTCCGTTATTTGTCAAACTTTGTGCATGTCTTCATCAAATAACGGGAATTAAATGATTGCTTGAGTCACTAAAAGATGATACAGGTCGGATAGGTGTGAAGTAGACCTTTTTTCTTTTTTCATGAACCTGATTATGCGTAAGTAGTTCGATTCAATCAGTTCTAATACAGTATCACTGCCAACTCGTATAAAGCAATGTTCGCCTAGGATATATTCCATTTCTTATATTGCAACGCATCCATTCTGCTTGTGCTCCTGCACGCCATGACTCAACGTAAGTCAGCTACAACTTCAGTGAGCTTCCGGAGAGGTTTATGTGCGTCTGCAAACGTGACTTTCAGGAGACATAACTCTGCCTCGAACATGCTCATATGTCAGCGAAGATGCAATGTCGCCACTACTCAAACGGGCCGAGTTCTGCCGACAAATCAGCCCTACCCTCGCTCCCGGCCCTGCAGGAAGTCGCTGTCCGGGCGGTTATTTTAGGCGATCGCACGATTTTTAGCTTGCGTGGGAGACGCCAAGCAGAGCTGCATAACTAGTGGCGCCATGACGCCCTCCCTCCCTCCCTCCCTTGTACACATCTGGCACAGTAGTCAGAATCCGGCAGCGAATGAAGCGTGTCGTTTACACTGGCGGTTCTTAACCTGATCGCCAAAGATAGTTCTTACGTACACCAAATGACAAACATTGGTTTCCGGAGATAGGCATTGTATTACATGACTGTATCGCTTAACTATGGCGTAGCATGCTAGTCAAATCTGGTTCTGAAGCTATTTACCAAAGACAATGTAACCACCTCGTTTACCAACCAAACTTTCAAAAAAGGATGGATTTGATTTATCGTTGCATGTTTTACGGAATTTGCCAGTGAATTTTTCTTCTGCTCTTAGACTACGTGCAGTACACGAACTCTCTCCTTCGCCTCTATCTGCTTGTTAGTGATTATTTCGTTTTATTGTTATTGAAATTAGAGAATGGCGCCCATGCGATGGTGATTTTGTCGAAATTTAAAAAGAGAGAGCCATGTTTTCATGTTTAGCTAACCTGCTGTACCGGAATTTAAGTAAAATGTAGTTTCTCTGAGACGTATCTCTTTACTCGTACTTTATCTCAGCGAACTTTCACTAACAGTGTAGGTGTTTCTCTGGAAAGCTCGGAGAGAAAGAATAATTTTGCGTCATCAAAGGTACACGAATTACGCATTGTAACGTTTATTTTTGTTCTTCTTGGAGAATTTCTAATGAAATCTCTCAGGAGAAATACCGAGATTTACCTACTCTCCACGGTTATTTCCTATCATGACGATGATAACGGCAAAGACAATACTAAGCAACGCAGACCAAAGGGAAATTATAAACATTCCTACCCCACAGGAAGGACGCAATGAGGTACAGTAACGATCCCATGTTCGGAGAATACCTTCACATACACTCCCATGGGCGTAAAAAAATGATACCAATAGGCTATACTCAGAAGAAGTAATACAAGAATGCACCGAGACTACGATATATTACGCGACGGTAACTCTCAATAAAAGTTCCTCTATGTAGAATTCTCGTTTACAGCGTTTAGGAGACTTCCACCCACATTATTTCTGCAATTCTCACCGCCGTCGTTCTGGATAGCGAATTACCTTTTCGTCTTACACGAAAAGTTGACATGTAGTATTCTCTTTTTTAACAAAAAATATATCTCTGCGTTAGTTCACCTGTTCCAATTGTTTTTCGCTTTTGTTTTAAGGATTGTCCCAGCATCTCCTACAACGCACGAATTTTACAACATGCCTTCAGGTCACCTGTTGCATTTTCCTGATTTCTTCCCAATATTATAGGTTTCGTATGGTGTCCAACCTACTAAATGCTATCAGTTATCCCTGAAAGGTTCTCATGCTTTATATTTTTAAATTAGTAGTGCAAACCAATACGTTAACCCCATGTATTTACCTCCTAATCGTACCTGCGTCCACAACAATATAGAACAAGGTTGTTCAGTCTTTTAGTTTACATGGGTCACATTGGAAAAATAATATTTTTGGGCCGCACATTATAAACTCAAGACTAAGAATATGTATAAGGGACAGTCGGAGGTATACAGTTATCACAGTGAAGTAATTTACAGTTTATTGGTTTATGATTCTTTAATCTAAAAAAGTAAGTTTGAGTTGCTTTAACATTTTGACATTTCATAATGAGATTTAATCAATAACTTTATACATAAGTAATTATACAATGAAGACCCAAAGAAACTGGTACACCTGCCTAATATCATATACGACCCCACGAGCACGCAGAAGTGGCTCAGCACAACGTGGCATGGCCTCGACTAATGTCTGGAGTAGTACTGGAGGGAACTGTCACCAGAGTCCTGCAGGGCTGTCCATAAATCCGTAAGATTGCGAGGGGGTGGAGATCTCGTCTGAACAGCACGTTGTTAGGCAATCCAGATATGCTCAGTAATTAAACTTCCTGGCAGATTAAAACTGTGTGCCGCGCCGAGACTCGAACTCGGGACCTTTGCCTTTCGCGGGCAAGTGCCAGGAAATTTCATACCAGCGCACACTCCGCTGCAGAGTGAAAATCTCATTCTGGAAACATCCCCCAGGCTGTGGCTAAGCCATGTCTCCGCAATATTCTTTCTTTCAGGAGTGCTAGGTGTGCAAGGTTCGCAGAAGAGCTTCTGTAAAGTTTGGAAGGTAGGAGACGAGGTACTGGCAGAAGTAAAGCTGTGAGGACGGGGCGTGAGTCGTGCTTGGGTAGCTCATTTGGTAGAGCACTTGCTCGCGAAAGGCAAAGGTCCCGAGTTCGAGTCTCGGCCCAGCACACAGTTTTAATCTGCCAGGAAGCTTCATATCAGCGGACACTCCTGTGCAGAGTGAAAATCTAGTTATGCTCAGTAATGTCCATATCTGGGGAGTTTGGTGAGCAGCAGAAGTGTTTAAACTCAGACGAGTGTTCCTGGAGCCACTATGTAGCAATCTTGGACGTGTGGGGTGTCGCATTGTCCTGCTGGAATTGCCCAAGTCCGTCGGAATGCACAATGGACATGGACATCCGCTCGTCGTGTTGCGGCACTTCTGCGTGCTCGCTGGGGCCGTACACGATATTAGGCAGGTGTACCAGTGTCTTGGGCTCTCCAGTGTATCACTAACAGAACTCCAGGTATGAGCCCCCTAAGAATCCCTTCGTTATGCGCGGCGTTATACAAGGCAGAGCGTAGTCGCATGCATACCGATTATTGAACTGTGACACTAAATGCAACAGTATTTCACGTACCTTATGAGTTTGTGTGACATGGAATTAAAGTACACTTAGGAATATTTTGCTCCCTTTAGTTCCGTGCATTCATTGTATACAAGCTTAAACATCGCAGCACACTGTCCCCCAACCAAAGTCCTATGTTTCGCATATGCACATGATTCTTGATACTATATTCACACTGCCTTGTCATTTCCACATCCACTGACTATGTACACTGTCTTTGTCATAGAATTCCCCGCCTAAACCTACATGCTGAAGATAAACACTAGACAAGAAGCTTTCGGAATCCATAGAGTTCCCATTAGTATTTAAACAATTTGTCTTTGAATAACTACACAGTAACTTCTTTGTTATTTAATACTTAGTTTATCACATTGTAGCCGAAACGGTCATCAGTGCGTCCTTCTGAAAATAGCTCGAACATTTAAAAAATGTTTAGATTTACTAGCATCAACTTAAAAATGTGTACCTAGGTCTCAGTGTTTGCTCCGAAGCAAAGAACTTCGAAGGAAAGCCAAACAAGGTAGTAGAGGTAGGGGAGGAGAAGGTATTAAATAACTTATTCGGTTACTACCGCTGCTACGAAAGTGTCTTACAAAGCGACAAGAAAATAATTTTCTACCGTTTTACTTAGAAATGTGCTGCAGCTAAGCTTACTTCAGAAACGAACAGTCTGACACCATTATCAATAAGTAATTGTCAGAGGAAAAGTAATCACTCAGTCCTCAGTTTCTCTGTGCGTATTACTACAGTATTATGAACTTGGTTTTGTCCACGTACTGACATTTTTTGTACAACTGTATAGAAACATCGGTATCGCAATGTTACATTTATTATTAAACTTGTACTTCGTCATTCACAAACTATTATGAAATAATTACAATGTGATCTTAGTGATGGGTTTTAGTGCATATGATCACCATACTGTTCGTTCTCATATACTGGAGCCACGCGGGGTAGCCGCGCGGTCTAGGGGGCATTGTAACGGTTCACGCTGCTCCACCCATCGGAGGTTCGACTCCTCCCTTGGGCTTGGGTGTCAGTGTCGTCCTGAGTGTAAGTTAATTTAACTTAGATTAAATAGTGTGTAAGCTTAGGGACCTATGATCTCAGCAGTTTGATCCCGTAAGAACTTACCTTCAGTTTCCAAATTGTCACATACTCGTGTGATATGGATTGAAAATATACCAAAGAGTATTTTGCCGTCTGTACATCGGTGAATTCATCCTGTACTGTTACATTAATCATAGCGGCACTTTCCTCCAACAAAAGGCTGACGCTTCACATATGCATACAATGTAGTCATAGTGCTTTGTCATTTCCACAGCAAGTGACATTGTCTGCCGTACAGGTATTTCCGAACATATAGCACACTTAGTAGACGCGATTTAAAATCAGATACATACTTATGTCTCTAATAGTTGCAGGGCACTGATAACCGTCGATTACATATAAGGATAGAACATATTATAAAGAGAGTAATCCAGTTGCAAGTAACAACAAAGAGCGGAATACAAAACAGATGACAAACGAAGATATTGGACAAGAAAGGCTATGTAGCAGCAAGAAAACTCATTTTAGTCCTGCCATTTAAATAAAAATTCAAAACAGTTCTTCAACTGCTACGACCGATGAAACATTTCTGAAGATGCTTTGTAAAATTAAATGAGGAAGTATTAGATAAGAGAGCGCTAGAAACTAGTACGCTTGAACTGTCTTTCCAAACATTCGCATTACGACATGATGAAAATGCACGGCGGGGACGATGATCAGACTGCAATGCCACAGGTGCTGAAAATGGGTGTGAGCTGTTGACCGCTAGTGGAAGACGAGGAAGGAGCAATGGTTGCTGTCCAGCAGACGGAGAAAACTGATGGTGTAACCGTTTGTTTGTAAACGCACTGTTGAGTCTCATTAGATTCTAATGTACGCCACAGTGTTGTCACAACTGTGGGGATGTACATCTTATCTACTCCCTCATTGTAGCTGCGACGTCTACAAACTGTCATTACACCGTGATACCCAACAACTAGGGAAATGTACTAACATGCTTCGTATGGGTCGTATCAGTGCTGCCAATAACTGTGTAATAATACAACCACTGAAGGTGCATACTTAAGAAAATGACTTGAAATAAACGTTGGAAGCAAACGTTTTAATGGTGAAGTACTCCCCATGCTTATTGATTTTATTTTTTTCAGTGTGGCCACTTACAGCATCTAGTTTACAAAAAGTCTACGTGTGTCAAATTTCTTAGAGTTTCGCGGCAATCCGTTGTCATCTTGTAGAATCGGGTGTATTGCCGATGTTCCAAGCCTTCCCAATATGATATTTCGACGTCGTAGCTCGGAGTCTTCCTCAGTGTTTTTTGCGTATAACCAGCAAACAAAATCTCTGTCTCTTTAACTATTGATTTCTGCAACTTTAAAAGTTGCAAGGCGAAAAAAATCTATATTTTTTTTAATGTTGTGGGGAAGTGTTACAGAATGAAAATTATAACTGCCCCATTTTTTAACTCTTCTTTCGATAGTTAACAGTGGAGTTGCAAGAGAACACAGGTAACAGGAAACATTACTTTGCACTTTCTTCTACAGACGCCACAATTCCCGTAAATCGCTGCCAGTAGCAGTCAAGATACACTACTGACCATTAAAATTGCTACACCACGATCATGGCGTGCTACAGACGCGGAATTTAACCGACAGGAAGAAGATACTGTGATATGCAAATGATTAGCTTTTCAGAGCATTCACACAAGGTTGGCGCCGGTGACACCTACAGCGTGCTGATGTGAGGAAGGTTTCCAACCGATTTCTCATACAAAAACAGCAGTTGACCGGCGTTGCCTGGTGAAACGTTGTTGTGATGCCTCGTGAAAGGAGGATAAATGCGTACCATCACGTTTCCGACTTTGATAAAGGTCGAATTGTAGCCTATCGCGATTGCGGTTTATCGTATTGCGACATTGCTGCTCGCGTTGATCGAGATCCAATGACTGTTAACAGAATATGGAATAGGTGGGTTCAGGAGGGTAATACGGAACGCCTTGCTGGATCCCAACGGCCTCGTATCACTAGCAGTCGAGATGACAAGCATCTTATCCGCATGGCTGTAACGGATCGTGCAGCCACGTCTCGATCCCTGAGTCAACAGATGGGGACGTTTGCAAAACAACAACCATCTGCACGAACAGTTCGACGACGTTCGCGGCAGCATGGACTATCAGCTCGGAGACAATGGCTGTGGTTACCCTTGACGCTGCATCACAGACAGGAGCGCCTGCGATGGTGTACTCAACGACGAACCTGGGTGCACGAATGGCAAAACGTCATTTTTTCGGATGAATCCAGGTTCTGTTTACAGCATCATTATGGTCGCATCCGTGTTTGGTGACATCGCGGTGAACGCACATTGGAAGCGTGTATTCGTCATCGCCATACTGGCATATCACCCGGCGTGCTGGTGTGGGGTGCCATTGGTTACGCGTCTCGTTCACTTCTTGTTCGCATTGACGGCACTTTGAACAGTGGACGTAACATTTTAGATATGTTACGACCCATGGCTCTACCCTTCATTCGATCCCTGCGAAACCCTAAGTTTCAGCAGGATAATGCACGATCGCATGTTTCAGGTCCTGTACGGGCCTTTCTGGATATAGAAAATGTTCGACTGCTGCCCTGACCAGCACATTCTCCAGATATCTCACCAATTGAAAACGTCTGGTCAATGGTGGCCCAACAACTGGCTCGTCACAGTATGCCAGTCACTACTCTTGACGAACTGTGCTATCGTGTTGAAGCTGCATGGGCAGGTGTACCTGTACACGCGATCCTAACTCTGTTCGACTCAATGCCCAGGCGTATCAAGGCCGTTATTACGGCCAGAGGTGGTTGTCCTGGGTACTGATTTCTCTGGATCTATGCATCCAAATTGAGTGAAAATGTAAACACATGTCAGTTCTACCATAATATATTTGTGAATATGCTTTTATCAGCTGCATTTCTAATTGGTGTATCAATTTTAATGGCCAGTAGTGTAATATCTTCCCTTTTATTTTAAAGAAGGTTTTACACTCTACGTTTCCCTCTAGTAACATGGAGGTTATTCCCTGATGTCTTAACATATGCTCTATCATCCTGACCCTTCTTCTTTTCAGTATTTTCGTTTACCGATTTTGCGGAGAACCTCCGCATTCATTATCTTATCAATCCACTTGATTTTCAACTTTATTCTATGGCACTAAATCTCAACTGGCTCCATTTCCTTCTATTCCGGTTTTCCCCATGTCCACGATTCGCCACCATACAATGCTTTGCCCCAAACATACATTCTTCCTCGACTTAAGGACAATGTATGATACGAGTTGAATTCTCTTGGCCAAGAATACCCTTTTTTCTGCTTTTTTGTCCTCCGTCATGGGTAATATTGCTTCCAGGGTAGCAGAATTTCTTAACTCCATCTACTTCGTAATTCCCAACTTTTCTGTTTAGTTTCTCATTTCTGCTACATCTCATTATCTTTTTCCGGTTTACTCTCAGTCCATATTCTGTACTCAGACTGGTCATTCCATCGAGCAGGTTCTATAATTCTTCTTCGCATTCACTGAGGATTTCAATGTCATCAGCGAATCTTATCATTGATATTCCTTCATCCTGCATTTTAATCCTGCTCTTGAACCTCTCTTTTATTTCCGTATTTGCTTCTTCGATATGTAGCAAGAACAGTAGAGGCGAAAGTCTGCCTTCCTGTCTTACATCCTTTCTAATCTGAGCATATCGTTCTTTGTCTTCCAGTCTCATTGTTCCCTCTTGGTTCTTGTACACCTGTCTACACATGGTGATTCAGCTGCCCCTATGTATGGATTTATGAAACCAGCAACACCTTCAGAAATCACTTTTGAGATACTCCTATCCTCTCACTCGTTTCGCGCAAACTATTAGACACTTAGAAAAAAGGAACAGGACCTTTTTGTAGGAAATTTAATGTAGTTAAATTTTGTATTAAGATACGTTTTCGCTGGAGGCTACAGTGTTAGAGTTATTTAAGAGAAACGCGTTTGGAGGTCGCTTTTGTAGATTTTTCTTGAATACTTCGCAAACAATAGCCTCTAGCGAAAACGTATCCTGGTACAAAATTTGATTACGTTTAATTTCCTACAAAAATGTCCTGTTAATGTTTTTTTTTTCAGGACTTATAGTTTGCGTACAGCGAGCGAGAATACGATAATTCTGCATGTGGTAGTTAAATGCGCTGCGGGTTGCACAAAACCAATAGAGAGAGGCAGCTGAGTCATCCTGTATAAACTTTTTGAGTTATGTATAAAGAAGAGTGTCCGTTTCTTTGGTTGTTCGTTTGTAATTCATACATATCTACCGCTTTATTCGGATCTTAGTGAAATTTTGCACATTTTACCTTCAAGACAACGGGAAGATCACTGTCTACATAACATTTCATAATCCGACTTGAAACATATATGTATGTTACCAAAGATCTCTAAACGCTCTTAGCCGATTTACTTCAAATTTGCACAGAACCAATAATAAACATTTGGGTGAAAATAAACTATGTATTTGTTATATACACAACATGTAAATAAATACATAAAATATGTTGTTACCAAACGCCTCGAAACGTGCTTCACCTATTTACTTCAAACTTCTACATTCAGAGGAAAGAATGAAGAAAATTAATGAAAAGTTAAGGGCCTAACAAACGAAACGTATCTTGGTCAACTAAGCCGGCCGCGGTGGTCTCGCGGTTCTAGGCGCTCAGTCCGGAACCGCGCGACTGCTACCGTCGCAGGTTCGAATCCTGCCTCGGGCATGGATGTGTGTGATGTCCTTAGGTTAGTTAGGTTTAAGTAGTTCTAAGTTCTAGGGGACTGATGACCACAGATGTTAAGTCCCATAGTGCTCAGAGCCATTTGAACCATCTTGGTCAACTAAGTGTAATTTCCATGCGAGAATAAATTATAGTGGCAATTCCGGTCTTAGAGACAGTACAGTCAAACGTTACTAGATCGCGGGACGAGCAAAAACGCGAGAATTTGACGGCAACCTGATCGCAAACTCTTATTTACTGATTAGTTGCCGTTGTTGCACATGACATATATCCTACAAGATATTTTAGTCCGTGTTTCATAGTTATTTTTGTTATAAAATCCACAGTGCTATACAAATACTAAAGCAAGTCTTGAATATAGTAGCAACAAAAGTCTCTTGATCGCGGGCCGATCAAAAGATCGAACAGAACCCAGATCTCCCGAACTGAGATGTAAACTGTTGGAACAGTTCCAGACGTGCTCAAACACAGCCCTACTTAAAACAGTGAAAACTTAGTTAAAAGAGTAGAAGTCCTCTTCTCCAAAAATACAATGAGACACTTATCGCAAAATGTAACAACAGATGTCGCAGCTAATAATCTTTTCATACAGATGAAGATGAATTCAGTCGCATTCCGTTGAAACCCAGTGATTCAAATATGTCCTTCCATTTAAAGCGATTGCAGTTCCCATGCGGCTTACATTCGCTGTGAGTTTCCACAAAGCACAGGGCCAATCACTTTCTGTGGCGGATATTAAACGTCCTGGGCACGGCAGCTGGTATTGTATACTACCCACCTACCCTACATTTTATTCCTATTTTTCTCAGAATTTCGAACATCTTGCATCATTCTACGTTGTCGAACGCTATTTCTAGGACGATGATAGCCATGAGCGTGTCTTGATTGTTCTTCAACCCTTGTTTGCATTATCAAGCGCAACGTGAGAACAGCCTCTCTGGTGCTTTTACCTTTCCTAAAGCAAACTTATCGTCATCTGACAGATCCTCACTTTTCTTTTCCATTCTTTTGTATATTATTCTTGTCGGCATGACACATTAAGATATAGTTCTCGCACCTGTCTGGCCTTGCTATCTTCGGAACTGTATGGATGGTATTTTTCGGAAGGCCTGATGGTACGTCGCCAGTCTCATACTCGTACATTCTACACACCAACGTGGCTAGTGGTTTGGGTACTTCTTCCTCCAGTGATTTTGGACATTCCGATGGAATGCCTTATTTGATTTCCAGTCTTCCCGAGCACTTGTAAATTCTGGTTTTACTACTGGACCACCTATGTCGTCCCTATCGACTAAAACTTCGTTTCATCAGACAAGTCGTCACCCTCATAGAGGTCTCCATTGTAGGCTTTCCGCCTATCTGATCTTTCCTCTGCGTTCAACAGTTGAATTCCCATTATGCACCTAATGTACCCACCCGTGCTTTTAATTTCATGAATACTGTTCTGACTTTCCTGTATGCTGAATCAGTTACTCCGACGACCATTTCTTATTCGATTCCTCCACGTCTTTCCTGCGGCAATTGCGCCTTGGCTCTCCTGCATTTGCTGTTTATTTTATTCCTAGTGGGTTTAAATATATAGCTGTATTGCGGCCTTTCTCTGAATATTCTTGTGTTTCCTTTTTTCGTCGATGAATTGATTCATCTGTTACCCAAGGATTCTTCGCAGTTACCTTCCTCGTACCTATGTTCGTCTGTCCAATATCTGTGACTCTCCTTTTTAGAGCTGTCTATACCTTTTCAATTGAGCTGTCTTCTCTGTATTCCTTTTTAGAGTATCCACATCCTTAGCGAACTTCAAACGCATCTCGTTATCCCTCAGTACTTCAATATTCCACTTACATTCACAATGATTCTTTCGAACGATTCTCTTCAATTTCCGTCTATTCTTTATCATTACTTATTTTCAATCTGAGTCTACATATGCACCACCGTACGCATTACAATTCAATATCTGATTTAGGATTCTCTGTCTGATCATGATGTACTACAGCTGTAATCTTCAAGTCTTCTCCAGATACACCTCCTACTCTCGTGATTCTTGAACAGAGTATTCGCTATTACTATCTGGAATTTATTACAGAACTCAATTAGTCTTTCTCCTTTCTCATTCGTACTCCCAGCCCATATAGTCCCGTAACCTTTTCTTCTGTTTCTTAACTTACAACCGTGTTCGAATCTCGTACGAGTATTAGATATCCTTTACATACTGAATAACACATTCAGTTTCCTCTCTCTTCATCTCCTGCTTGAGACGTTGACATGTACACCAGAACTATCGTTACTGTCGAATCTGATGAGAACACTCCTATCACTTAGCTGTTCACAGTAGCTCACTTCCTATTCATAACGAATCCATTCCCGTTAGACCATTTTCTACGGCTGTTGATACTACCTTATACTCATCTGACTAGAAATCCTTGTCGTCTTTGCATTGCACCTCGCTGACCCCACTGTATCTAGATTGAGTCTTTGCATTTCCTTTTCAGATGTTCTAGCTGGCCTACCACGTTCAAAATTCTGACCGTGCGCGTCTCGACTCGTAAAACGTTACCCTTTCGTTGGTTGTTCAATCTTTTTCTCATGGTAACTTCCGCCTAAACCGTCCCCTCCCGGAGATCCGAATGATGGACTAGTCCTGAATCTCTTGCCACTGGAGAGGTCATCGTAACAGTTTTTTCAATGACAGGCCGCATGTCCTGTGGATACACATTATGTTTCTTTATTGCGGTGATTTCCATTGTCGTCTGCATCCTCATGCCGTTGACCATTGCCGATTGTTCCACCTTTTAGGGGCAGTTTCCTAGCCCTAGGGCAAGGAAGTGCCGTGAATCACTGTCTGGTTCTCCGCCCTCTTTGAGAAGGCCGTTGGCAGAAAGAGGGTGACTTCTTACACCAGAAGTCTTCGGCCGCCATTGCTGACGATTTTTATTCAAAATCTAAGCAGTGGCAGGATTCGAACCCGGGACCGAGGACGTTTTGATAAGTAGTCAAAGACGCTACCTCTAAATTGGATTTTATAAAAGACATTTCACCAAAGTTTGGCTAATCAGTTTCTTTGGGCTTAGCGCATAACCCGTCTTACATGTGCTCGGCAGCAGTTTAATGTAAAATATACATATATACTCGTAGTCAGCAATTGACGTACAGTTAAATCATGGCCTAAAGTATTTTCACATGAGTATTAGCTACTCTGTGTCCTACTCAATTCACGAATGAAGGGGCGCTACAATATATGCCTCCGTCCTCATCCTAATCTCTCATCTTATTTCCATGAGGACTACCGAGATACATGATGGTTGTACAGTTTTCTAATTATATCCAACAAGGTTTCCAAGAAAAACTCGCCTTTCTTCCAAAAATTTTCCTTACGTTCGCTGAACATCTCTGTTACGCTTCGTTAAAAGGTGCACTGTACTTTCTCAGAATTTTCTCAGCAAACCAAAGTATTCCGCTCATTTCCCTGTTATTGATTGTAACTGTTCGTTTTCCCTGCTATTGGTTGTAATAGTTCGTCCTTTTTTGCACACCATCGTAGTATTACTCATAAACACCAAAACGGTGTGGCAGTAGTATCTTGTGATCGATACTCCCGGGTTTCTTCTCTTTGTTATGGGCATTTATTTGCAGTCAAAGAGAACTATCATCAAGTGCATCAAGTGAAAATCACGTCTATGCCATTGCGAACGGCCTTATAACTATCCAGGGATAATGTATTTCTGTTGTCATCGAACAGCCGAAGATGGCTGTTGACTCGATGTGATAATTTTTAAATGTAGGTTGGGAACAGTGGCGTTGCTGTAACTATCCGCACAAAGGAAGTCCACAGTAGTGCTGACACGTTTCGAAGAAGCGATACTACTACACGAAAATAGCCGTCCGCATCCTGGAAAGAGACTGGAGTTGGTTTGGGAAGTCATTCCACATCCACCTTATTCACTTGATTTTGCACCCTCAAACATTCATCTCTCAGCTCTCTATCGGAAAACCTTCAACGAACTTCCTTTCCGGATGGAAAGGCGCTCCGAACGTAGCTCGACGAGTTCTTTGCCTCAAAACCTCGTGATTTCCACAGTCGCGGAATCGAAAAGTTACACCACCGCGATTATTATTACTTATGTGCTACTAACTCCATTCGCAATAAATTTCGGAGACATTATCCACATATGCCACCAAATGCATCTTCAAAATTACATTGTAGTACCATACATATAGTTCAAGAGATGTGACGTCATAAATACTGAAATTCGAGGGAAAATTCCGCATCATACATGAAGTTTCAGTGCATTTATTCTTTATTACTAATTCACCCCTGCAGCGGAGTCAATGTAAGAAAATCCCTGACATCGACATCTGGGAGTACTTTTGGCAGCTTTCAACTGCGAAGTGGAAACGGCTGTGGGCGAAAACAATAACCGTCAATAGAGCTATGAAGAGGCGTTGCCACGACACGTTTAAAAAATCGTATTGTAGAGATATGAAGCAGCTGCGCCCAGCGTTATAGAAACTGTTTCATGTTTTGGAAAGTGTTTACGTGAATCCATTGAACTGCAATTCTTTCGATATACAATACAAACAAAGTAATTATTTGTTTCCGTTTCTGATAGAAAATTGACAAAATGAATACGCGGGCAAAGCGTGATTTGGCAGCTAGTTTTTATAACATGTGTAGATTTAAGTAGCTTCTCCATACCGAGGGTATTTGCTTTATGTTTCTCATGTTGTCAGCTGTACTTGATTCGAATTCTGGAATAAAATATCGCAATATTGCGGCACTCGGTGACGAAACATAAATATTGTAAGTTATCCTTATTTGGGAATGTGCTTAGCGAAGCGGCAGCAGCAGGGAGGAGCGGTGGCGGCCACCTGAAGCATCTTCTGTATCTTGGGGATGCGCGTGGAGCCGCCGACCAGCACGACGTCGTGCACGGACGCCTTGTCCAGCTTGGCGTCGCCCAGGGCGCGCTCCACCGGCGCCAGCGTCTGCCGGAACAGGTCCATGCACAGCTCCTCGAACCGCGCGCGCGTCACCTGCCAACACAGGCGAGAGCACGTCACAGGGCGTCGTCATCTGCCTGTCAGCAAAACACTACTTGTCACTTCTACACTGCATAACTGTTCTTGTTATAAATGCGATGTGTATGAAAATTTAAGCGCTCAATTACTCTGTTATGAATTTTCGATCTCTATGTGCAGCACACTGAAATACACTACCTGATAGAAGGACTGAAGCATCCAGAAGGGGAGGGAGAAACGAAATGAAGCGTTACGGGTTCAGAGGGTATGCAACGTTACTGCAGTGATTACAAAACCGAGTCAAATGTACAAAGATCTTGGCAGTGTGAACTCACCTATCAGTACGACCTTGCAAACCCTCAGCCAGGGTTGCATGAACTGTTCACTTGCGATCAGTGTCATAAAGCCGTTATTTACTCTCCTGAGTCATGCTTGCTCACAAATGTTGTAAATGGTCCTAAATGTCCTGGATAATGGCACTGTGAAAGAGAAGACGTCCAAGCTGGTCCCAGACATTTTCCATCTGGGACAGATTTGGGAATATTGCTGGTCACAGGAGTACCCAAATACCGAGCAAAAAGTTTATAGAATAAGTGTCATATGTGGGCGAACTTCGTCCTATTGCAAAATGGCAACGAGATACTGTCGCGCCGGCCGGTGCGAGCGAGTGGTTCTAGGCGCTTCAGTCTGGAACCGTTCGACCGCTACGGTCACAGGTTCGAATCCTGCGTCCGGCATGTATGTTTATGATGTCCTTAGGTTAGTTAGTTTTAGTAGTTCTAAGTTCTAGGGAACTGATGACCTAGGATATTAAGTCCCATAGTGCTCATAGGCATTTGGACCTTTTTTTTTATATATACTACCGCATGGGAATTAATACATGACGATTCGGGATGCCAGAGAGGTGCCGTTGTACCGTACTTGTTCTTTCAATCACACCCAGCCGTTACCTGAAGTCATGCACGAATGCTCGCCACACTATGAAGCCAGGATCAACACTACTGTGCCTCCCCAACACATTGGACGACTGGGATCTCACCCCAGGTCGCCGCCATACTCGCCGACGATGGTCATCCGGGATAGTGCAGAACCACAGTTCATCATGGAACACCATGCGACTCTATTCGGCAGCAGTCCCTCTAGTAATTTTTAATTATAATGTGGAAGAATATAAAAATATAAATTAGTAATACAAACTAGCATAGAACAGAATAATGTGGCTGAACAGTACGCAACAAAATTTAGATAAATTAGAAAATTTTTGACTGACTTACACAAACATTCAATCATTGCCTAAATTCAGTGCAAAAATTAAGTTCGATGAGTGGTGATATGTAAGGTGTCAGGCAAATCCAATACCATCCATGAAAACCCTGGCATGATAAGCAAATCCAGTAGTATGTCACATAGCCCCGAATAAATCGTAACATTAAATTAACCAAAGTAATACAAGTAACGAGTGAACAAATGGAATACCACAGACTAACACAAGAATGCCTAAATGCATGTCATACCTTCCCACCGTGAGACAGACGCAGTTCCGAGGGGAGAAACGAGAACAGAAGCCGAGAGCAGAACCGTGTTAAGCTAGGAGGCCCTACGATAAGGGACGGACTGGACACCCACGTCGCCAGCTAACCACTAGGACAACGCCAGCTGCAAGTTTTAGCGTGAGACTTTTTCGCGTCTCTGTTAAGTCAAGTCCACCCCACAGCCCTTGTTAAAAACTAGAGCCCTGCAGAAAAACAGTATAGATCTTACGATAACACAAAAAGGGCCACACCACCCGCAACTTTTAGCGTGAGACTTTTTCGTGTCTCTGTTACGTTAGGACCACCCCCCAGCCCATGTTAAAAGATTGAGCCCTCCAGAAGAACAGTATAGATCTTACGATAACGCTGAAATGACCACACCAGCTACAAGTTTTAGCGTGAGACTTTCTCGCGTCTCTGTTACGTTGCAAACTTTAAAAACATTGTCCCACCACGAAAAGTATAACGTTTCTCATTGGATAGACAGAATTCTTGTAGGCAGAGCTTAAGGTTAACATTGAGACCCTGATTGGTCAGATGAAAGCACAGCCAGATAGGTTTTTCTTAAACCAACTTCGGTAAATGGTAGTAAGGGGAAGTTGGGAGAGAGTTGCTTCCGAGATGGCGAGGTGAGCGGAGCTGTGCTGCCCGCCGTCGCCCTGACGCTGCCTAAACACCGACAAGGTAATGAACGCACGCGATGCCGCATTTTTGAGCGCTTAAGGCTTCACTCAGAACTGCAGAAGTCTCATCTGTTACACCCCCTTTTTTGCGTAATACTAGTGTCGATCGTCAATTAAAGCTCATGGTGTTCACATTTGCCACTTGAAGTAAAAATCTGAAATGCGATGATTTTTCTGTTATATAGTTATTGAGAAGCCACATCAGCCACTGTAATTTACGACAAGTTAGGTAAGTAATTAAAGAAAATTGAGGGTCACTGGAGACCATTTTGATAGTTTTCTCTTTTGTGAAACTTAATTTAAATCTAGATTATAGATGTGATATGGCATAGATCATCCTTCGATCCATCGTAGAACTTGGAAACCCATTCAGGGAATATTTGTTCACATTTTTGTTGAACGCAGTTGTTTTTTACCATCCTGTATTAAAACACTTCCTTTTATCAATAGTGCAATTTATAAACAATGTTTTGTGAGTAGAATAAAATTTCCAATGGTAAACTTAACTGCTTTTTCCACGTTATTTTACCAGCTAACTAAAAATAGGAAAGCGTTGAACCCCTTCCACTAAATTTAGTTAGTATTAAGATTATTTTGCAGTTAGTGCAGTGGAGCTGACGCTGAAATCATTAAGTATTTGGTTATATCATCGCTAGTCTCACTGAACTCTTCTGAATTCTACATGTCATGTGTCGTCTGGCGTTTCCTTACCAGCAACAGGTCCCAGGTTCAAACTAGTCAATTCCCTAAAAAACACGCTCAGAGCGTCGTTGCGCGAAAGTGGTAGGGAGACAAGATATAGAACAAACAACCACTATCAACAAGAAAAGTGATTTACAGATAGAAGAGGTGGAGGTAAGACCACCAACCCCGATAAACGTACGAATTGACAGCTAAGTGCCTATGCCAAAGAGAATGACGCACTGACCCAGGACAATTGCAGCACCTTGAACAGAGAAGTAAAAATCTTATCACATGAAGAGAAGAAGGAAAAAACAAATCCGCACGGACCAGATGAAAACGAAGACAAGAAAATAAAAATATCGTGTTGGGACAAAATTAATTGGGAGAATACTGACGAGGAAGATTAATTACCAGAGGCATGCACAACGAATGTAGGAGGAAAGGACGAAGTAATGAGTATTGCAGAGCTATTTGAGATGGAAACCAGGGAAAGCGAATTCAATTAGGATAATGTGCAGTCAACAGAAGTTGAAAATAAGTTACAAGTGGGCACACAACCCAACGTATATAATGAAGGAAGTTATGAAGCGATAATTAGAGCATTTAGATGCGATTATGTGGAAGTAGCGATGGAAAAGGAGAAGATAGACGAGGATGAAGAAAAAGTAGAGGATGTAGAAGAAAGCTTAAATGAAGGAAGAAATAGAGAAGAGGAAATAAAAGAGAGAGAAGTAGCAGTCGAATCTTTATCCTACAGAAAGTTCGAATTCACAAGGGAAATTCCTAAAAAGACTCATGTATGATTCAGTGGAGGATTCGTTGATGCAAGCAGAAGAAGAACAGAACCAACCCTTTCAAATTCAACTAATTGTGAAGTCCATGGTAAAACATATCCCTGTCAATATTGTAATTGATAGCGGAAGTGAACTAACTGCGATCTCAGAAAATTTATTCACGCAGTGTAATGCCAATGAGGAATTGCCAGTTCTGAAAACACGTAAGATTAAAGTAAGAGGTCCTATTACAAACAATGCTGCAGAAGTTATAAGACAAACAAGGTTAACTCTTTCGTGCCAAGGTCAAGAGATCGAAGCCGACTTCGTGATTATACCTAAACTAACTGTAGATTTGATTATAGGTGCAGATTTTTTAAATGAGAGACGAGCGATAATAGATACTGGGAAAGGTAGGGTAACATTCGGGAATGTCACACTTATCTTTGAGCAAAAGCTAAAATTAGAAGAAATACCAGTTATAAACAAACAATTAAGAATGACGTGAGATAAAGAGGATGAAGAATTAGAATGGTATGCACAAAAGAAGGAATCGCCTCAACTCATGTTAGAAGTCCATAAAGATATCGACGAAAAATTGCAAGAAGTTCAAGGTATTTCGGAACACAGTAAAAGAGAATTAGAGGGTATTTTACGAGATAAAGCAGAAGCATTTTTACCTAAGACTGGCAGTATTAAACACTTTCAGTACAAGTTTGAAGATTAATTTTATTACTGGTAAATAATCAGCACAATATTTCAAGATAATGTTGCAGATAAGATCGTCAGGAGAAAGAAGAATGAAGAGAGAGGAAGGTGGGAAAAAAGAAAGTAGTTTCAATAAAAACAAAAATAACACCAATAGTACCATAGATTAAGGTGAAGGGATAAAGTGTAGATAGTCTAACAGCATGAAATACTAAAATGCTATACACCACAACACTACACAAAAATAAAAACGATTTTGAGGATTCTTTAGTAGACGTTAAGACTCCAAATATATTAGAATTGTAACATGGAAAGGCCACCAAAATTGTAAAGCTTTTTAAGAAAGCGTAAAACAAGTAGGTATTAGACATATGTTAGATGATTATAAGTAAAACTTTTTGTAAGAACCATTGTAAAAACTCCAGCAAGGAAGAGATGCAACGACCCACAAGTTGCAACGCAAGAAGTATCAAGAAAGAAAAGGACGTAATTAGCAGGACACGATTCCTACAAGCCAGAAGCATCGAGAGAAGGGAAAAGACAGCGAGACCAACAGAGGGCCCTTGTAGAGTGGGCAGTAAATCAGCCCACTAGGCGGAACCCTGTAGAGACACGACAGGACACCGAACGCCAGAGGGTCTCCGAACGCCCCCACTCAGCGGAGCAAGCAAAAAACGGCCCCACGAGAAGACCGCTTGGGCAAGCCACCACTGGCAAAAAATATGTGTAAAAGTAACACTACTGCTATTAAACAGCACGCTGATGCTCTAAACTGAGGAAGAACTTCCACAAAGTAAAAATGACGCGCCCAAACAATTTATCAAACTGTTACTAGGAGGAGAACTTCAAAGCGACTAGTTATCAATAAATATTTCCATATCCTGCCCAGAGAAGAACCAAGAAGCAAGTAAGAAGCAGAGGAAAAGCAGGAAGAACAGAAGTTGAAGATTCGCAAGATTGAGACCAAGAAAGAAGATGGATGAAGAATAGACGACATACCTTCCCAAATCCCTATCCTATTGTAAACTAGTCGTCTGCGAAGTATTACAACGAAAAACGAGCGCTTTCAGCGACACATAACAATGACTTTCACGCATACAAAGCCAGTAAACCACGAGATTCTGCACTCACAGCTCCATTCCATTATGGGACCTCCACAACAGCAACACACACTTGCAAAGCCAACAATGAACGGCGAACGAAGCTGTACATCAAATACTTGCCCACATCCATCTCGCTCAAGTCCATCACCTTCGTGCAAAAACATTCGCCAACACCATGCTTGAACATTCATAGGATTGTGTGAACGTGTGAAATCAAATTATGTGATGTAGGAATTGTGCAAAAGAAATGTGTGAAAAACTAAATACGTTAAGCACACCAGACAGCTAATAAACTAACAAATGTCATTGACTATGGACTTAAGTAAAAAATGGACTATCGATAAAAATAAGTCATTAGTACTGAAATGGACAGTATATAAAGAACAAAAGTAAGGCATAATAAACCCTAACACAATATGCCACTTATTTTCTCCTCATAAAAATAAAAGAATAACTATATTTTACTTATTTTCTCCTTATAAAAACAAAGAATAAAAAATTATCTTGTTGGATGTTTTCCCTTTTTTAACATTTGCAATATTTGTTAGGATAATATCTCAATACTTGTGTATGTATATTTCTTTGTCAAAGCAATTCTAGGAAATAATTCTTATTTGTTAGTGTAACAATGTTGAAATGAGTGAGTGTCTAGAAACAAAAACACTTTACTTGTACATGATATTTAGAAAATGTGTTAGGAATAGGTTTTACTTAATTACTACATTTATAAAAACAATATTTCTAAGAAAATCGATTTGAAAGACTCCTCGCTTTCGATGACAAACTTCTTAAAAAACAAACTTCACACTTAAATAAAGAAAGAAAATAATTAAAAATTAATAATAGCATAAAAATATTCATCTCTTGTCGTTTTTAACAATAACGTGGAAGAATATAAAATATAAATTAGTAATACAAACTAGCATAGAACAGAATAATGTGCCTGAACAGTACGCAACAAAATTAAGATAAATTAGAAAATTTTTGACTGACTTACACAAACATTCAAAATTGCCTAAATTCAGTGCAAAAATTAAGGTCGAAGAATGGTGATATGTAAGGTGTCAGGCAAATCCAATACCATCCATGAAAACCCTGACATGATAAGCAAATCCAGTAGTATGTCATATAGCTCCGAATAAATCGTAACATTAAATTAACCAAAGTAATACAAGTAACATGTGAACAAATGGAATACCACAGACTAACACAAGAATGCCTAAATGCATGTCATACATTCTCACCGTGAGACAGACACAGTTCCGAGGGGAGAAACGAGAACAGAAGCCGAGAGCAGAACCGTGTTAAGCTAGGAGGCCCTACGATAAGGGACGGACTGGACACCCACGTCGCCAGCTAACCAATAGGACAACGCCAGCTGCAAGTTTTAGCGTGAGACTTTTTCGCGTCTCTGTTACATCAAGTCCACCCCGCAGCCCATGTTAAAAACTAGAGCCCTCCAGAAAAACAGTATAGATCTTACGATAACACAAAAAGGGCCACACCACCCGCAACTTTTAGCGTGAGACTTTTTCGCGTCTGTTACGTGAGGACCACCCCCCAACCCATGTTGAAAGATAGAGCCCTGCAGAAGAACAGTATAGATCCTGCGATAATGCTAAAAGGACCACACCAGCTGCAAGTTTTAGCGTGAGACTTTTTCACGTCTCTGATACGTTGCAAACTTTAGTTTTTTTAAAACCAACTTCGGTGTATGGTAGTAAGGAGAAGTTGGGAGAGAGTTGCTTTCGAGATAGCGAGGTGAGCGGAGCTGTGCTGCCCGCCGCTGCCCTGACGCTGCCTAAACACCGACAAGGTAATGAACGCACGCGATGCCGCATTTTTGAGCGCTTAAGGCTTCACTCAGAACTGCAGGAGTCTCATCTGTTACATCTCCTTTTTTGCGTAATACTAGTGTCGATCGTCAATTAAAGCTCATGGTGTTCACATTTGCCACTTGAAGTAAAAATCTGAAATGCGATGATTTTTCTGTTATATAGTTATTGAGAAGCCACATCAGCCACTGTAATTTACGACAAGTTAGGTAAGTAATTAAAGATAATTGAGGGTCACTGGAGACCATTTTGATAGTTTTCTCTTTTGTGAAACTTAATTTAAATCTAGATTATAGATGTGATATGGCATAGATCATCCTTCGATCCATCGTAGAACTTGGAAACCCATTCAGGGAATATTTGTTCACATTTTTGTTGAACGCAGTTGTTTTTTACCATCCTGTATTAAAACACTTCCTTTTATCAATAGTGCAATTTATAAACAATGTTTTGTGAGTAGAATAAAATTTCCAATGGTAAACTTAACTGCTTTTTCCACGTTATTTTACCAGCTAACTAAAAATAGGAAAGCGTTGAACCCCTTCCACTAAATTTAGTTAGTATTAAGATTATTTTGGAGTTAGTGCAGTGGAGCTGACGCTGAAATCATTAAGTATTTGGTTATATCATCGCTAGTCTCACTGAACTCTTCTGAATTCTACATGTCATGTGTCGTCTGGCGTTTCCTTACCAGCAACAGGTCTCAGGTTCAAACTAGTCAATTCCCTAAAAAACACGCTCAGAGCGTCGTTGCGCGAGAGTGGTAGGGAGACACGATATAGAAGAAACAGACACCACCCAGAATGTTAGATAAGGACAACGCAACACCCAATCCTTGTGCGGAGAAAATCTCCGAGCCCGTCGGAATCGAACCCGGGCCGTTAGGTATGTCATTCCGTCGCGCTGACCACTCAGCTACCAGAGGCGGACAAGAGTTCCAGCTAACCGTTAGCAATTGATTACAGTGATGAACTCTGTTCTCTGATCCCCAAATTTCAATTCTAGCACCAACTCATACAATAGGCCTTTAATTTCATATATAGTTAAGGCTCACCGGCCATTTGACCATCTTCTTCTGTGTGGATGCACAAACAGTGCCCGAATTCTTACGGAAATCGGCAAAAAGCAGCAAGTAATGAGTATAATAGGCAGGAGCACTATGAATATAGTGCGGAACAATAAGTTGGGAATGTGGGTCTCACGGGAGGCGTGCCAGAGGTAAGTCCCTGCAGTCGCACTACCCTCTGTGTCCTCGGTGGCTCAGATGGATGCCTGCACGGTAGCTCAGTGTGTTTGTTCAGAGGGCTGCTCACCCTCTGTAATAAAAAGCTGAATAAAGAAATCAACGATCAACTTGAACGGATGTCTTGTGACGTCCGCCCAGACCAAACGCAACGAACGATACCGAAAAAAAAGGTGGATAGAGAGTCTGCCATGTTAGCACGAGATCCCGAGTTCGAGTCCCGGTCGGGGCACACACTTTCAACTGTCCCCGTTGACTAATATCAACGCCAGTATGCAGCTAGGGGTATTCATTTGATTGTAATTTTAATTTCATATCCTTTAGTACACACTGGCAGGCTGTACGAGATACATCAACCTAGTGCGATAACCTCCTTACCGGCTTGAGGGGACTTACTGTAATGACCATGCGAAGTTTGTCTATTGTTTCAGGGGTCCTCACGGTCGGTCGCCTATTTCTCCACACATTCTGAACGGATCCTGCACCCTTCCTCCTCTTGTACAGATCTTGAATAGTGCTGCTCATGGGCAGTTTCCTACCTGCGTTCTTCCCTTGAAACATTTATTTTACATTCCTTGACGGAGTTCGTCTTTATGTAATACTCCACAGTATCAATTCGCATTTCTAATGAAAACTAGGCCACTGTTGTAACAGCTCAACAATACGAGTTTACCACTACTGATGCACGAACACACAGCAGCGCTCAACTTTCCGATAAAATGCAGTGTAGCCAACTATCGAGACAGTGGTGCCACTTGAAACCAGTTCGACGAGAAATGATTAACCGGTAAGTAAATAAATTAGTCGAGTATTAATGGAGCCAATATGTTTGCGAAGACGCCCAGGATACTGATTAGCAGTCGGCAGTGTGGTAGCGCGGCGCACCTTGGCGTAGAAGTCGATGCCTTCGTGCAGGGCGTCTATCTCGAGGCTGGCCTCCGTGCTGGACGAGAGCGTCCGCTTGGCGCGCTCGGCGGCGGTGCGCAGGCGGCGCAGAGCGCGCGCGTTGCCGCGCATGTCCTTGCGGTGCTTGCGCTGGAACTCGTCCGCCAGGTGCTGCACCAGCCGGTTGTCGAAGTCCTCGCCGCCCAGGTGCGTGTCACCCGCCGTCGACTTCACCTCGAACAGCGACCCTTCCGAGATGGCCAGCACCGACACGTCAAAGGTGCCTGCAACAGTTGGAGAAAAACTGCCATCCATCAACTCACTCTGCTCAGGTGACCGATTAAAGGGTGTCCCAAATTATCTTCACAACTTTCTCAACATCTACAGCTACACGATTACTATCCAGTTCACAATTAAGTGCATGGCAGACGGTTCCTCGAACCACTTTCAAGCTATTTCTCTACCGTTCCCCTCTCGAATAGCGCAAGGGTAAAATGAACATTTAAATCTTTCAGTACGAGCTCTGATTTCTCGAAATTTACACTACTGGCCATTAAAATTGCTACACTACGAGGATGACGTACTACAGATGCGAAATTTAACCGACAGGAAGAAGATGCTGTGATATGCAAATGATTAGCTTTTCAGAGCATTCACAAAAGGTTGGCGCTGATGGCGACACCTACAACGTGCTCACACGAGGAAAGTTTCCAACCGATTTCTCATACACAAACAGCAGTTGACCGGCGTTGCCTGGTGAAAAGTTGTTGTGATGCCTCGTGTAAGGAGGAGGAATGCGTACCATCTCGTTTCCGACCTTAATAAAGGTCGGATTGTAGCTTATCGCGACTGCGGTTTATCGTATCGCGACATTGCTGCTCGCGTTGGTGGAGATCCAGTGACTGTTAGCAGAATATGCAATCGGTGGATTCAGGGGGGTAATACGGAACGCCATGCTGGACCCCAACGGCCTCGTATCACTAACAGTCGAGATGACAGGCATCTTATCCGAATGGCTGTAACGGATCGTGCAGCCACGACTCGATCCCTGAGTCAACAGATGGGGACGTTTGCAAGACAACAACCATCTGCACGAACAGTTCGACGAATTTTTCAACAGCTCGGAGACCATGGCTGCGATTACCCTTGACGCTGCATCACAGACAGGAGCGCCTGCGATGGTGTACTCAACGACGAACCTGGGTCCACGAACGGCAAAAGTCATTTTTTCGGATGAATCCAGATTCTGTTTACACCATCATGATGATCGCATCCGTGTTTGCCGACACCGCGGTGAACGCACATTGGAAGCATGTATTCGTCATCGCCATAGTGGCGTATCACCTGGCGTGATGGTATGGGGTGCCATATGTGACGTCTCAGTCACCTCTTGTTCGCATTGACGGTACTTTGAACAGTGGTTGTTACATATCAGATGTGCTACGACCCGTGGCTCTACCCTTCATTCGGTCCCTGCGAAACCCTAAATTTCAGCAGGATAATGTACGACCGCATGTTGCAGGTCCCGTACGGGCCTTTCTGGATACAGAAAATGTTTGACTGCTGTCCTGGCCAGTACATTCTCCAGATATCTCACCAATTGAAAACGTCTGGTTCCCGGCGGGGTCAGGGATTTTCTCTGCCTCGTGATGGCTGGGTGTTGTGTGATGTCCTTAGGTTAGTTAGGTTTAAGTAGTTCTAAGTTCTAGGGGACCGATGACCATAGATGTTAAGTCCCATAGTGCTCAGAGCCATTTGAACCATTTGAAAACGTCTGGTCAATGGTGGCCGAGCAACTGGCTCGTCACAATACGCCAGTCACTTCTCTTGATGAACTGTGGTATCGTGTTAAAGCTGCATGGGCAGCTGTACATGTACACGCCATCCAAGCTCTGTTTGACTCAATGCCCAGGCGTATCAAGGCCGTTATTACGACCAGAGGTGGTTGTTCTGGGTACTGATTTCTCAGGATCTATGCACCCAAATTGGGTGAAATGTAATCACATGTCAGTTTTAGTATAATATATTTGTCCAATGAATACCTGTTTATCATCTGCATTTCTCCTTGGTGTAGCAATTTTATTGGTCAGTAGTGTATTATGAGGGTGATTCCTCCCTATGTAGGTGGATCCAATCAACTGTTTTCACAGTCTGAAGACAGCTGGTGATTGAAATTTTATGAGAAGACTCTATTGCAACGAAAAACCCTTCGTTTTAAAGATTTCTACCCCATTTTGTGTATAATATGCGTGGCATTAGACCCTATATCTCGATAATACAATACGAGCTGCCCTTCTTAACTTTTTCGATGGCCTCTGTTAACTCTATCTGATGTGGATCCCACCACACACACCAGAAGATGGGGGACAAGGGTAGTACGAGGGTTGCCCACAAAGTATAGCACCGCATTTTTTTCTCAGCCGAAAGCAAGGTTACGAATGCGAGACGTTACGTATGTATTATTTGAAGTCTCCTGAGTGAGCGCGCCAAGTTCTCTTCACTTCCGACAGATAGCGTAGCTGCAGGACAGTTTCAAAATGGCGTCTATAGGTGATGTACGTTACAAGAAAAGTGTCATCATTGTATTTCTTACTGCAGAGAAAGAAACTGTGCGGAATATTCACAAATGTTTGTGTAAAGTCTATGGAGCACCTTCTGTCGACAGAAGTACAGTTAGTCGCTTGGCACGGAGGGTGAGGTCATCAGAAGGCGGTCCGGCGGAGCTCCACAATTTGCACCGATCGGGGAGAGCATCCACGGCTGTCGCACCGGACATGGAGCAAGCTGATGTTGTCACTCGCCATTAAAGGATGCCATTCGTGGAAGGCATTTTGAGCACGAAGATGAGGTGATTCACACAGTGAAGCACTGGCTCCGCCACCAGGACAAAGATTGGTACTGACAGGGCATAGTCGCCCTTGTTTAGCACTGGAGCAAGGCCATGGAACGGGATGGAGATTACGTGGAAAAATTGGGTGTGTAGGTTAGGCACCTTTCTTTCGTGTGTGTAATTCTCATTATGTTCATTCAATAAAGGACTGCTGAAGAAAAAATGCGGTGCATTACTTTCTGGGCAACCCTTGTATATGTAGACATTTTAGTAGATATGTTCCACTTTCTACGCGTTCTGCCAGAAGATTGCAGCCTTTGGTTTGCTCTCCCCACAATATTATCTATGTCCAATTTATATTATTTGTAATTGGAATCCCTAAGCATTTAGTTGAATTTACTGCCTTCGGGTTTGTGTGATTTATCGTGTAATCGAATTGTAGCAGATTCCTTTTAGTTCTCTTGTGAATGACTTCACAATTTTCACCATAGAAATATCTTGCCTAAATCATTTTTCAATTGATTTTGATCATCTGATGACTTTACAAGACGGTAAATGACAGAATCATCTGCAAGCAATCGATATGAGCTGCTCAGACTGTCTCTTAAATCGTATATGTAGATCAGGAACAGCAGAAGGTCTGTAACAATTCGTTGTGGAACACCAGATATTACTTCTGTTTTAACTTTCCATCAATTATTATGAATTGTGACCCTTCTGACAGGAAACCGCGAATCCAGTCGTACAACTGAGGCGATACTCCATAGGCAGGCTATTTGATTACAAGAAGCTTGAGAGGAACGATGTCAAAACTTTCTGGAAATCTAAAAATATGGAATCCGTTTGACGCCTCCTTTCGATAGCACTCATTGCTTCGTAACAATAAAGAGCTAGGTGTGTTTCACAAAAACGGTATTTTCTCAATACGTGTTGTCTGTTCGTCGGTAAATCGTTTTCTTCGAGGTAACTCATTATGTTCAAACACAGTATATGTTCTAAAATTGTACTGCTTGTAGTTGTTAGTGATACGGGTCTGTACTTTAGCGGATTACTCCTACTCCTATTTCATGTCTTGGCTATTGCTGTGACTTGTGCAGCTTTCCTCTCTTTAGATACGTATCTTTCGAAAAGCATGTGGTTGTATTTAATTGCTAAGCATGGAGGTATTGTATCAGCATAGTCTGAAACGAATCTGACTGCTATGCCATCCGGGTCGGAGGCGTTGCCATTATTTACATAAGGTGCTTCGCTACACCGAGGATATCTACTTCCAAGTTGCTCATGTTGGCAGTCGTTCTGGATTCGAATTCTGGAATTTTACTCCTTCTTTTTTGGTGAAGGAATTTCAGAAAACTGTGTTTAGTAACTCCGCTTTAGTGACACTGTTATTCATAACATCACCATTGTCATTGCACAGTGAAGTTACTGATTGTATCTTTTCAGAGGTGTACTTTACATATGACCAGAACCTCTTTGCAATTTCAGCCATGTTTAAAGAGAGAGTTTCGTTGGGGAAACTATTAAAAGCATCTAGCATTGAAGCTCACGATAAATTTCGAGTTTTTGTAAAACGTCACCAATCTTAGAGGTTTCGTGTTCTTTGAAATTTGGAATGCTTTTTTTGTTGCTTCTACCACAGCGTTCTGACCTGTTTTGTGTTCCAAGGAGGATCAGTACCATCTCTTACTAATTTATTTGGTGTACATGTGTCAAAACCCTTCTGGAAATCTAAAAATATTGAGCATATATTTTTCAGGAATGTGGATAGATAGAAAGTTCTTGTTTTTAGGTTAGTTACTGACAAAAATGCCCCTCTCCCTCCCCCCAACAAATGGCACAGTGTGTGGAATGTTTAACACAAACCTAAGTTGACACCCAAGTCCAGTAGTACCTCCGGACACGTTACAGAAGCACAGTCTCATCACGTCTCGCCATCAGAAATGGTACCCTGGGTTCAAAGAGTCGGGAAATCTCAAGAAGACGACGACTTTTCGCCATCCAAACACGAGCAATTCAGTTGTGGAACCGGCACAACAGATATTTCTCTGGAGCCCAATCAAGCCAACTCTTCAAGCGTCTGGACAGTTGCAGCTACCACTAACCACAGTGCACAGAGTGCTACACGAGACTGATGCTTCATGCCTACTAGGTGTAGAGAGACTGATGCTTCATGCCTACTAGGTGCAGCTGCTGTGCGCTTCAAACTGATGACAGGCCAAATTGCACAGCATTTGCAACTGAGATTCTGAATCGCATATGTGATGAACCAGACTATCTTAATTTGATCACGTTCACGAACGAAGCTTGCTTTAGTTAGAGTATCAATTGCACACATTACTGAGAAAATGCAAGGCCGGACATAGGAGAAACTGGAACATCACTTAGATACCCTGCGTGTTATAGATGGCGCACATGTTTCAGTCTGTCCCCACTTCTGAAATATATGTTATCACAGTTGTACAGATCATTTTGGAATACCTTGTACTTACTCACGTATGGGTTATTCAACTAGTACAGAGTGTTAAGTTTTACCACGCCAGACAAATCACTGACAGTCATATTCTCTGCCTCAGTCTTCTTCTACCCTTCATAACCTGTATCCTGCACCAGCCGATGAGGTTCCCACATTTTAAGCATATGGAATATTTTCACAAGTCATGCATCTGCCGCAATGTCGAATCCTAACCACCACTGTACCTGCCATGCTTGAGAACTCTGGTTTGCTGCTACACCTGCCACCACATCCTACCATCTTTATATCACCAGCTGCTCCACGTCCTTTTCTAAAGTAATGATTTTGAAATTCCTCTCCCAGACCGTGAAATAATTCCTGAGACCTAAGCGTCCTATAAGCTGCAGCCTGATCTACTTTTTTCAATTTGCATATGAAGTCTGTGGCCAATCCTTTTCCTGCATACCTATCCACCTGCTACCACCTGAATCCCGTCTCTTGATCCTTCCCAATACTTATCCCATATCCTTTCGATATAAATATCTTCTCCAGCGCTATCTGCTTTCAAATCCTTCGTCTATCAAATTTTACCACGGATCCACAGCATCATCAGTCTTACAGGCCTCAAAAACACACACATCATAATCTCATCGAGATTAATATCATTATTTTTACTCATATCAATTAACTGTTTTAATCAGAGAGTGAGGAACGACATCAAGAACGCTATCAGCCACGTAAGGGGAGGGGGTTGAGGGACTATAAATAACAACTAAGATATACGAAAAGTGTTTCAATATGAATGTCATACATACATAGTAACACCACACTGGCTAGGAACAGGAAATAGAGGCTGGGATCATGATAAGTTTGCAAAATACACCTGTTTCGGTATAATAATTTAGTCCCCTAGAATTCTATGAATTGTTGGGCAGGTCCCACTTTGTGGCGTCTCTCTTCAACCATCAATTGATATCGTATTTCTGTTATCGCTTGTAAGACCGGCGAATATATGCCAGGCTTCGTAGTGTGCGGTGCTGCAGCTCGCGGTACCGTGCAATGTTCAAATGATTCAAATGGCTCTGAGCACTTAGAACTACTTAAACCTAACTAACCTAAGGACAACACACAACATCCAGCCATCACGAGGCAGAGAAAATCCCTGACCCCGCCGGGAATCGAACCCGGGAACCCGGGCTCCGTGCAATGTTCATTCCAGACATCTTAAAAACAAATTCCATGACACAGTTCGGAAACTGAAAACTTCAGCTCCTGAATGATGAGGAAGGAGGTGTGTGAAAAGTAAGAGCCACATTCATAAACTTCGGTCAAGCTCGTCCAACAGATGACGGTCTGTTAGAGCCACTGCTTATGATAAGGTGAAAACTCTTGAACAGGTTCATGGCAAATGGAGACTTATAACATCATCAAAATGGCAAGGAAGATAGAAGAACCAACCTGAACGAGATAGGTCTGTTTAGCCTTGAAAGGAAACCAGTCAAAGAGACAAAATCCTGAAAACCCCGAATATCACCCTCCATATTGGTTGTACAGAGGGCGTTGGCTTCCATTCACATAAAAATCGAGTTAGTGTATCAGTGCACAAAATGTCCTTATAACTGCTGCAACAATGCTAGAGCGCTTTGACATTGTACATGGTTGTTGTTGGAACTCGTGACGCCTCTATTAGTGTTAAAAGTATTTATAGTGATATATACTTGACAAAGAATATTTATCGCAAGCAGTGTACTGAAACTTTAGAGCTTTAGGTCAAAAATAGTGATTCTATGAATTACTATATACAGGAAAGACACATTGTTATCTCTCTCTCTTATCACTTGCCTTTTTGAACTTGTTGCTTAGCTCTTGTCTTGTCTTGCGCTCGTGGCTCTGTATGCCATTCGATGTATAGAGGCTTGCTGCCTATTCATGTAAGTTGAATTGTTGTTGTTGTTGTGGACTTCAGTCCTGAGACTGGTTTGGTGAAGCTCTCCATGCCACTCTATCCTGCGCAAGCTTCTTCATCTCCCAGTACGCACTGCAGCCTACATCCCTCTGAATCTGCTTAGTGTATTCATCTCTTGGTCTCCCTCTACGATTTTTACCCTCCACGCTGCCCTCCAATACTAAATTGGTGATCCCTTGATGCCTCAGAACATGTCCTACCAACCGATCCCTTCTTCTAGTCAAGTTGTGCCACGAACTCCTCTTCTCCCCAATTCTGTTCAGTACCTCCTCATTAGTTATGTGATCTACCCATCTAATCTTCAGCATTCTTCTGTAGCACCACATTTCGAAAGCTTCTATTCTCTTCTTGTCCAAACTAGTTATCGTCCATGTTTCACGTCCATACCTGGCTACACTCCATACATATACTTTCAGAAACGACTTCCTGACACTTAAATCTATTCTCGATGTTAACAAATTTCTCTTCTTCAGAAACGCTTTCCTTGCCATTGCCAGTCTACATTTTATATCCTCTCTACTTCTACCATCATCAGTTATTTTGCTCTCCAAATAGCAAAACTCCTTTACTACTTTAAGTGTCTCATTTCCTAATTTAACTCCCTCAGCATCAGCCGACTTAATTCGACTACATTCCATTATCCTCATTTTGCTTTTGTTGATGTTCATCTTATATCCTCCTTTCAAGACGCTGTCCATTCCGTTCAACTGCTCTTCCAAGTCCTCTGCTGTCTCTGACAGAATTACAATGTCACCGGCAACCTCAAAGTTTTTATTTCTTCTCCATGGACTTTAATACCTACTCCGAATTTTTCTTGTTTCCTTTATTGCACGCTCAATATACAGATTGAACAACATCGGGGAGAGGGTACAACCCTGTCTCACTCCCATCCCAACCACTGCTTCCCTTTCGTGTCTCTCGACTCTTATAACTGCCATCTGGTTTCTGTACAAATTGTAAATAGCCTTTCGCTCCCTGTATTTTACCCCTGCCACATTCATAATTTGAAAGAGAGTATTCCAGTCAACATTGTCAAATTCTTTCACTAAGTCTTCAACTGCTAGAAACGTAAGTTTGCCTTTTCTTAATCTAGCTTCTAAAATAAGTCGTAGGGTCAGTATTGCCTCACGTGTTCCCATATTTCTACGGAATCCAAACTGATCTTCCCCGAGGTCGGTTTCTACCAGTTTTTCCATTCGTCTGTAGAGAATTCGAATTAGTATTTTGCAGCCGTGACTTATTAAACTGATAGTTCGGTAATTTTCACATGTGTCAACGCCTGCTTTCTTTGGGATTGGAATTATTATATTCTTCTTTAAGTCTGAGGGTATTTCTCCTGTCAGATACATTTTGCTCACCAGATGGTAGGGTTCTGTCAGGACTGTCTCTCCCGAGGCTGTCAGTAGTTCTGATGGAATGTTGTCTACTCCAGGGGCCTTGTTTCGACTTAGGTCTTTCAGTGCTCTATCAAAATCTTCACGCAGTATTATATCTCTCATTTCATCCTCATCTACATCCTCTTCCATTTCCATAATATTGTCCTGAAGTATATCGCCCTTGTATAGACCCTCTATATACTCCTTCCACCTTTCTGCTTTCCCTTCTTTGCTTAGAACTGGGTTCCCATCTGAGCTCTTGATATTCATACAAGTGGTTCTCTTTTCTCCAAAGGTCTCTAATTTTCCTGTAGGCAGTATCTATCTTACCCCTAGTGAGATAGGCCTCTACATCCTTACATTTGTCCTCTAACCATGCCTGCTTAGCAATTTTGCACTTCCTGTCGATCTCATTTTTGAGACGTTTGTTTTCCTTTTTGCCTGCTTCATTTACTGCATTTTTATATTTTCACCTTTCATCAATTAAATGCAATATTTCTTCTGTCACCCAAGGATTTCTACTAACCCTCGTCTTTTTACCTACTTGATCCTCTGCTGTCTTCACTACTTCATCCCTCAAAGCTACCCATTCTTCTTCTACTGTATTTCTTTCCCCCATTCTTGTCAATTGTTCCCGTGTGCTCTCCCTGAAACTCTGTACAACCTCTGGTTTAGTCAGTTTAACCTGATCCCATCTCCTTAAATTCCCACGTTTTTGCAGTTTCTTCAGTTTTAATCTATCAATAGATTGTGGTCAGAGTCCACATCTGCCCCTGGAAGTGTCTTACAATTTAAAACCTGGTTCCTAAATCGCTGTCTTACCATTATATAATCTATCTGAAACCTTTTAGTATCTCCAGGCTTGTTCCATGTATGCAACCTTCTTTTATGATTCTTGATCCAAGTGTTAGCCATGATTAAGTTGTGCTTTGTACAAAATTCAACCAGACGGCTTCCTCTTTCATTTTTTATCCCTAATCCATATTCACCTACTACGTTTCCTTCTCTCCCTTTTCCTACTACCGACTTCCAGTCACCCATGACTATTAAATTTTCGTCTCCCTTCACTATCTGAATAATTTCTTTTATTTAATCATACATTTCTTCAATTTCTTCGTCATCTGCAGAGCTAGTTGGCATATTGATTTGTACTACTGTCGTAGGCGTGGGCTTCGTGTCTATCTTGGCCACGACAATGCGTTCGCTGTGCTGTGTGTAGTAGCTTACCCGCATTCCTATTGTTTTATTCATTATTAAAATTACTCTGCATTACCCCTATTTGATTTTCTATTTATAGCCCTGTATTCACGTAACCAAAAGTCTTGTTTCTCCTGCCAAGTTGAATTACCGTTAAATAATAATTATCAGCGTTGAATTTCAAATATTTGTCTTGTTATGAAACGGAAACCTTTTCCTCTCCTTACCACTTATGTAAATGTGGCCAGTGCTTTGTACGGGTAGAACTCATGTGATATTTTAATTTAATTCCAAAAGTAGCTTAGAATTAGTTTTCTTTCATTTCTCACGTTCTGCATTCTGAACATCTTGCATTTTAAAGTTATTAACGAAGTCCAATTTTCAGTTAACGCAGCACGGTTTATCTGAGATTTTTGAAGATTTATCTTTACATGATACCACACTGCTAGAACATAATGTGAAGGACCATCAACAATTTAAAATCAGAGATGGTAAAATAATCTATTTTGAACTGAACAAAAGTCCAAATCCGCAGTAGCTGTGTACTGTGTTTTCGCTGTATGGCGACCGGTTTCATACCACTTTAGATCATATCTGCATGTTGGATGAGACTACATAAGTAAAAGAACAAATAGTCAACATAACCTACCGAAGAAAATAGACAGTAAAGCGATGTACTCACAAAGCTTATACTTCATGTGGCACGAATATTTATATTTTTATTGGTTTAATGTATTTTGTCATGAAGGACTAGGACTTCAGTCGGTTCTGTTATCTTGTTGTGGATGTAACCAGGTAGTTCAGTGTACGTACCCGTAAGTAACTTTAAGTGGATATTACTTCTCATAAGTGCAATGGTTAATATTTTCTGTCTCTTGTATTGGATTGTTATTTAACACTGAGATCCATTTTGTTACTGCGACTTCCAAGGTCCAGTCTGTGCGTCCTTTTCGTCTGGTTTCTACAGCTAGACGTCACGATCTTCAACCCGCGATGGTGTGACGCGTGCTCGGCTTCACAGTATTCAGTGCGTGGCTAGTACTGTGGCGTGCAGTTCTATTTGACGCCTGCCAATATATTTTAATGTGGCGACCACTCCCAATGTTTCTGTGTCTTTTAATTCTTTGTTTCCCCCGCGGATTTTGACGATGATATATTTCTGCTCTTTTATACTCTACCGACACCGCGAGCTGTGTTTTAATTTACATTACCTTCGTTCATTCTGCAATGTTTTGTACTCATAGGTTTCATCCTATCATATGTGGACTGTAACGTCCTGCCGGCCGGGGTGACCGAGCGGTTCTAGGCGCTACAGGCTGGAATCGCGAGACCGCTAGGTTCGAATCCTGCCTCGGGCATGGATGTGTGTAATGTCCTTAGGTTAGTTAGGTTTAAGTAGTTCTAAGTTCTAGGGGACTGATGACCTCAGAAGTTAAGTCCCTTAGTGCTCAGAGCCATTTGAATCTTAGTTTTTTTTTTTACGTGCTGTCCGGGATCGCCTTTTGACTGTATTTCGGAGATGTGTTACAGATCATGCGTGTTTCGGATAAGATGCTCATCTGCCGTTTCACGGAGGAGTGGTATGTTTTTATGTGAACTTGCACCTTGGAATTCGTAGCACATGAAGTGTTAGTTTATTGAGTACATCTTTTTACTGTCTATATTGTTGGTTGGGCCATGTTGACTATTAGCGCTTTTACTTGTGTAGTCTCAGACTAAACGCAGATATGACCTGTCGATATACCTAAAGGGTATGAAAATGGTCGTCATACAGTCAAAAAACACAATAAACAGCTATCGCGGATTTGGTCTTTCACTCAGTTCAAAACAGATTATTTTGTCATCTCTAATTTTAAATTGTTTGATTGTTCTTCATATTATGTACAATTTTTTTGGCCTTGATTAGTCCGACGTATAAGGTTACTTGTTGTACAGTATTAGAAGCTTGCATTTACTTTGGCGTTGGTGTCATCGAAAGAAAATGTAGATTCAAAATTCAAAATGTATTTCAGAGTTGCCATTTGCATGCAGCCTGGCTTATGAAGATTGTGACTACCAACGGATCTAGGCAGGAAGGAATATCAAAGTAAAAGATATATTGCTGCGCTGCTGCTGCGGTCGCAGGTTCGAATCCTGCCTCGGGCATCGATGTGTGTGATGTCCTTAGGTTAGATAGGTGTAGGTAGTTCTAAGTCTGGGGGAGTGATGACCTCTGTCCCATAGTGCTTCGAGCCATTTGAACCCTAAAGGTACAATGAACCGCCAGATGTGCCGCTACCCGGGTGGAGGACTACGTGATAAGGCCTGAGCCACCCACCTCCGCCGAGGTCGAAGATGAGCACGTTCTTCTCGCCCTGCAGGTTCTTGTCGAGCCCGTAGGCGAGCGCGGCGGCGGTCGGCTCGTTGATGATGCGCAGCACGTTGAGGCCGGCGATGGCGCCCGCGTCCTTGGTGGCGCTGCGCTGCGCGTCGTTGAAGTAGGCCGGCACCGTGATCACCGCGTCGCGCACGTCGGCGCCCAGGTACGTGCTCGCGATCTCGCGCATCTTGCTCAGCACCATCGAGCTGATCTCCTCGGGCGCGAACCTCTTCGTCTCGCCCTTGTACTCCACCTACGACACGCCACGGCGCCAGTCAACAACAGTTACTAGCGGAGAGCGGTCCGCGGGACGGAGACCCTAAGTCATGGCAGCAACAGGCAGTAAACTTCCTGAAAATGTCTCCAGTAACTGAACAGTACAGTACGCTGCAATTCCAAAGATATAAGCGACGACAAGTGCGACAATTAACACATTCAGATGAACAGCCCATGTGTCCAAATTCCTGACAAGAATAATGTACAGAATAAAGGAAAAAAAAGTTGAGAATCTATCACGCGACGGTCAGTTTGGCTTTAGGAAAGGTAAAGGAACCAGAGAGGCATTTCTCGTGTGGCAGTTGATGATATAAAAATGGTGTGTGACGAGGGCCTCCCGTCGGGCAGACCGCTCGCCGGGTGCAAGTCTTTCGATTTGACGCCACTTCGGCGACTTGCGCGTCGATGGGGATGAAGTGATGATGATGAGGACAACACAACTCCCAGTGCCTGAGTGGAATCGAACCCCGGCCTTTAGGATTGACAGTCCGTCGCGCTCACCACTCAGCTACCGGGGGCGGACGGAGTTGATGATATAAACAAGACTGAACAAAAATCAAGACACGTTCATAAGATTTGTCGAGCTGTAAAACCTGTCGACAGTGTCGAAGGGTGCAAGATGTTAGATATTCTGAAGAAGGTAGGGTTACTCTATGGGCAAAGACAGGTAATCTTTAATATCTACAAGAACCAAGAGGGAAGAATAAGACTGGAAGAACGAGAACGAAGTTCTCGGATTAAAAAGGATGTAAGACAAGGATGTAGTGTTTCGGCCCTGCTGTCCAATCTATACATCGAAAAAGCAATGACGGAAATAAAAGAAATGTTCAAGAGTGGGATTAAAATTCAGGATGAAAGGATATCAGTGATAACTTTCGCTGATGAGATTGCCATCCTCAGTCAAAGTGAAACAAAATTACAGGATCTGTTGACTAGAATTAAAAGTCTAATGAGTGCAGAACGTGGACTGAGAGCAAATGAAGAAAGCAGCAGAAATGGCAATAGCGGAAAACTTAATATTAGAACTGAAGATCACAAATTAGACGAAGGTAAGGAATTCTGCTACCTCAACAGCAAAATAACTTATGACAGACGGAACAAGGAGGACATAAAATGTAGACTAGCATCGACAAAAAGGGCATTCCTGGCCGAGAGAGGTCTACTAGTATCAAACAAAGGCCTCGATTTGTGGAAGAAATCTCTGGAAATGTATGTTTGGATTACAGTATTGAATAGTAGTGAAACATGGACAGTGGGAAAACCGGAACAGAAGAGAACCGAAGCATTTGACATGTGATACCACAGGAGAATGTTGAAAATTAGATTAATTGATATCGTAAGGAACAAGGAGGTTCTCCGCAGAATCGGCGAGGAAAGTAATATACGGAAAACACCGGCAAGAAAGAGGGATAGTATGCTAGGACAGCCCGCCCGGTTAGCCGTGCGTTCTACCGCACGGCTTTCCGGATTGGAAAGGACGGCCTGGTCCCCGGCACGAATCAGCCCGGCGGACTTGTGTCGAGGTCCAGTGAGCCGGCCAGTCTGTGGATGGTTTGTAGGCGGTTTTCCACCTGCCTCGGCGAATGCGGGCTGCTTCCTCTTATTCCGCCTCAGCTACACTATGTCGGCGATTGCTACGCAAACAAGTTCTCTATGTACGCGCACATCACCATTACTCTGCCACGCAAACATAGGTGTGAGACGTTCCTGGGGGAGGGGGGGGGGGGGGGAGGAGTCTACCGGGGCCCGAACCGAAAAATAACCCTGAAAGAGGGGTATTCGAAGTGGGGTTGTGGACCACTGCGGCTGCGGCGGGGACGGAGCCTCACCGTCGTTTCTAGGCCCCCAGTGATCGTATAGTGCAATACAATGCTAGGACATCTGTTAAGACATCAGGGAATAACATCCATGCTACTCATGCTACTAGCAGGAGTTGTAGATGGTGAAAACTGTAGAGGAGGATATAGATTGGAACACATCCAGCTAATAATTGAGGACTCCAGTTGCAATTGCTACTCTGAGAGGAAAAGATTGTCACAGGAGAGGAATTTGTTATGGGCCGCATCAAACGAGTCAGAACACTGATGACTCAAAACAAATTGTTGCAAACTGAGACTAAAGAATAAAGCTGCACGTCCTTATTGGGCACACTTTCCACCCAGATACTACGTACGATTTGAGAACACTCGGTCTCAAAACCTGGACAACGGGAATGGCCCCTGTCCCGTAACTGATACATGTTTACGCCACTCCGAGTTATTTCTTTCGTGAGCAGGTGGCTAGACTGTTGCGACACAAATAAAGGAAAGAATCTGTTGTTCGCTAGCAGCAGAAACCACACGGCATTTTCCCGATATGAATTTTTAAATGGGTTAGGATTTCAACACGACCTTCCGGCCCCTGAATCCAGAATTTCACCTTAATGCCCACCTGGCGATGATACTACGAGAAGTGGTACCGGACTTGCATTTCGGAGAAACAGGTTTCAAATAGACACCTGACCATCCTGGTTCTATTTTCTACAGCTTCCTAAATCGATGTAGGGGAATTGCTGGGATGGTTATTTTGAAAGGAAATGGACTTTTTACTTCTCCATCTTTGTCCTGGGTTTGTGCACCATCTCTTGGAAGAATACAGATCTCTCTCGCTTGCCTAGAATATTTCCTTACACTGGCTGCTTGTAGATAGATGATGTAAATTCCAGGAGCTTGTGTCGATTTCTATAGTGGAAGCTAGGTGGATGAGACACTCGTCAATCGCCATGCAGTGTGCCTCTCACAATGACACAACATATAACAGTCGTCCCCAACCGCTGAAAGTTTCGAAAAACCGTAGTGGGTAACTAGTATCAGAATGTGAACCTCTCAGAAGACCAAAACATTCACGTCCGCGATTCTTCGTGGGATACAGAACCGCAATAGCCGGCTGAGCGCTGCTTTTAAGACTCAATAACGACGCAGCATTTAACGTGCACTCATAACGTCGCGGCACCTTAGTTAATGACGAAATTGAGCTTTTTAAGATGAGTTCCAGTTATTTTTCATGACGGGAGTTGGGGGACATGATGATCAGAGTCTTCCATAACGTGTACAGAGTACACGGGGTAATAGATCCGAGATGCCAGTGAGACTTACAGGGGTGGGCAAAAATATGGAAAGATCACAAAAGCAACACATTACCGTGCCTAGTACGGTGTAGGAAAACCGCGGTATCCACAACAGCTTACAATCGTCTCGGAATGGATAAATACAAGTCCTGTATTGTTTACAAGGGAATCATACTGTTCTTCCTGTAAAACAGTGGCAAGTCCAGGTGGATAATGGACGAGATAGAGAACACGCAAACTTCTGTTCAAAGTGGACAACGAAGCCTCAATAACACTGAGATCTGATGAGCGTGGTGGCCAGGAGAGCTGCCCCGACCCATTCTCGTGCTCACAAAACCAGTCCTGGACTATGTGAGCCGTGTGACCAGGGGCCCTGCCGCATTGGAACGCAGCGTCGCCATTAGCGGACAAACACTGTACCATGGAATGGGTCAGAGCAGCCAAAATGGTCACATAGTCCTTGGCAATAATGCCGACTTGCAGAGTAACCGTGGGGTTCATGGAATACCACGATATGGCTGCACAAATCACCACAGAACCTTCAGCTACTTTTCACTCATCGGGCGTAAATTCGGCCAGGAATTGGAAATAGTGTGAAACAAGACTCATTCGACCAAATAACTTTCTTCCTTATCTCCGTAGCCCAGGGTTTTCTGGCTGCGGCGCCGTGCTTTCCTGTTACGCACATTTGCGTTACTGATGAGTGGTTTTGGAATTCTAGCTCCATCTGTAATTCACAGCTCATGGAGCTCCTTTCGTGTTGTTTTGGTGCTGACAGGGTTGGCGAGAGCGACCTACAGTTCTGCAGCGACTTCTGCGATTGTCATCTCCGTATTTTTCGTCTCAAATCTTTTGAAAGACTGTATGTCTCGATCACGCAACACACTATTTCGCCCCCGTTGTGATTTAAGGCATGGTGTTTCTTCACTTTACCAGTATGTCATTTAAATTTTAGATACGATGCCTCTTGAAACACCAAAGCCAGCTGGATACCACCCCTGAGAAGAGCAACGTCAGTAGGCTCACAAGGGTTAGAAAGAGAGCGAAAACGGCAAAAACTGTTGACCCAGCAGTCCCTACTCCGGGGAGCCCCAGGGGCGGGGCTAAATGATGTATAACAATAATGTTGCAAGCCTCATTTGGCAGAGCAGTTACGTTTAGCTTTCAGGTGAACAATGTTGATACCAAATGCGGACTTAGGTAGTGCAACTGCATTAACATCCCTGCCTTAGGAGCAGTAGAAGGGACCTAACTAAACAGTGATTGCAGGCGCCTGCAAGAGACCTGCGGAATTGGCTGGGTGGCTTTAAGTGGGAAAAACAGTGCCACCACGCGACTCTTTAAAACCCCTAGATTCCGCATTTTGACAGAATTCTCAGTCAGACGATCTGGGCGCCGAATCCCCGACGGTCGACTCCAGCCTCGGTCCAGCTGCGCGTAAGTCTGCTCTCTCATATGGAGTGCCCCAGTTAACAGTGTCACATTCAGTATGTTTTGTTTTGTAACTAACATGTTGCCTTAAGATGCTGCTAGTGTTTGCTACTGTGGTTAGGATCCACTCCTGGGGGACTTCTGCACTGGCTTCTGTTGTAACAGTGTTATTCATGCTTTTTCTAACCCTAGAACTAGCCTCCAGTGTAGTAGTTAGTCCTGTCAGGAATAAACAACTACACTACTGGCCATTACAATTGCTACACCAAGAGGAAATGCAAATGATAAACGGGTATTCATTGGACAAATATATTATACTAGAACTGAGATGTGATTACATTTTCACGCAATTTGGGTGCATAGATCCTGAGAAATCAGTACCACCTCTGGCCGCAATAACGGCCTTGATACGCCTGGACATTGAGTCAAACAGAGCTTGGATGGCGTGTACAGGTACATCTGCCCATGAAGCTTCAACATGATACCACACTTCGTCAAGAGTATGACTGGCGTATTGTGACGAGCCAGTTGCTCGGCCACCAATGACCAGACGTTTTCAATTGGTGAGAGATCTGGAGAATGTGCTGGCCAGGGCAGCAGTCGAACATTTTCTGTATCCAGAAAGGCTCGTACAGGACCTGCAACATGCGGTCGTGCATTATCCTGCTGAAATGTAGGGTTTCACAGGGATAGAATGAAGATTAGAGCCACGGGTCGTAACACATCTGAAATGTAACGTCCACTGTTCTGCTGAAATGTAGGGTTTCGCAGGGATAGCATGAAGATTAGAGCCACGGGTCGTAACACATCTGAATTGTAACGTCCACTGTTCAAAGTGCCGTCAATGCGAACAAGAGGTGACCGAGACGTGTAACAAATGGCACCCCATACCATAACGCCGGGTGATACGCCAGTATGGCGATGACGAATACACGCTTCCAATGTGCGTTCACCGCGATGTCGCCAAACACGGATGAGATCATCATGATGCTGAAAACAGATCCTGGATTCATCTGAAAAAATGTCGTTTTGCCATTCGTGCACCTAGGTTCGTCGTTGAGTACACCATCGCAGGCGCTCCTGTCTCTGATGCAGCGTCAAGGATAACCGCAGCCATTGTCTCCGAGCTGATAGTCCATGGTGCTGCAAACGTCGTCGAACTGTTCATGCAGATGGTTGTCGTCTTGCAAACGTCCCCATCTGTTGACTCAGGGATCGAGACGTGGCTGCACAATCCGTTACAGCCATTCGGATAAGATGCCTGTCATCTCGACTGCTAGTGATACGAGGCCGTTGGGATCCAGCACAGCGTTCCGTATTACACTCCTGAACCCACCGATTCCATATTCCGCTAACAGTAATTGGATCTGGACCAACACGAGCAGCAATGTCGCGATACGATAAACCGCAATCGCGATAGGCTGCAATCCGACCTTTATCAAAATCGGAAACATGATGGTAAGCATTTCTCCTCCTTACACAACGCATGACAACAACGTTTCACGAGGCAACGCCAGTCAGCTGCTATTTGTGTATGAGAAATCGGTTGGAACCTTTCCGCATGTCAGCACGTTGTAGGTGTCGCCACCGGTGCCAACCTTGTGTGGATGCTTTGAAAAGCTAATCGTTTGTATATCACAGCATCTTCTTCCTGTCGGTTAAATTTCGCGTCTGTAGCACGTCATCTTCGTGGTGTAGCAATTTTAATGGCCAGCAGTGTAGGTCGAAGGCTGTAGTGAACTCATTGGAGTGGATTTCATTCCCATTCTGCGATCTAGTATAACGTTTTCCAATAGCATTTAAGTCGAATAGTTCATTTGAAAGAAGTCGCTGTGGAAGCAACGACAGTCTAAAACTGGCAACAGTAACTTCAAGTGCTATGCTGTGATATTCGTCGAGAGCATATTAAGGGAAGCCCTCCTTTGATTACAAAAGAGCCAGATAATGCTAATTTACTGCACATACACATCCTGCAAGGAAAAAAATAATAAGAAAGCTTTATTCCTTGGTCCCCATCTCTAATGTCACTCCTGATAAAACGAAATTATTTGTACAACGGTAAACAAGAGAATACTGTCACGTGATGCAGATACTTACAGTTTTTAAAGAATATTTTTAGGCAATAACAGAAACAGCTTGGGGTTAATACGTAGACAGATATTATAAAAATTACAAATGTTATGACTCACCTGAATTTTGGGTTTGTCGCCGTCGGAAACGACCGTGAAGGGCCAGTGCTTCATGTCGTCTTGTATCTTGGGATCGTCAAAGCGTCTTCCAATCAATCGCTTCGCGTCGAAAACCGTGTTCTTCGGGTTCATGGCCACCTGTGGACACAACATCACGAAAATTGTGTCAAAATTCGAATGGCTCTGAGCACTTTGGGACTTAACATCTGAGGTCATCAGTCCCCTAGGACTTAGAACTACTTAAACCTAACTAACCTAAGGACAGCGCACACATCCATGCCCGAGGCAGGATTCGAACCTGCGACCGTAGCGGTCGCGCGGTTCCAGACTGAAGCGCCTAGACCCACTCGACCACACCGGCCAGCAAATTGTGTCATCTTGCGTTATTTTCGAAATCAGTTGTATACCATTACAACCGTAATATTCATTGTTTTGCGTAGGTTGCCTAAAACACGTGTATGGAATGTCATCCCAGCACCACTAGATTTATCAGGCTCTTGCATATGTGTTACAACGTAGTTGAAACCAAACGTAATCACATATAATGAGTACAGGAAATGAATTCCCAATTGCGAATACGGCCACCTCCGACTGTAGAACGCAATGACGCCATTCAAAATTTGTGTCGGGCCGGGACACGAACCCGAATTTCCTGCTTGTCGCGAGTGATCGCCTTAACCATTCGGCTATCCGTGCACACTTCACGGCTAGACCCAAATTATCAAATGTTGTTCTCCATGTCTCATTAACCTCTACTCGTCGTACATCTACTGTAACCCCGGTACAGGGGAGATATTTAATCGAATGTCGCTAACCTGGTATCAGCATACAAATACAATATTTCAGTGCCTGTATTTGTAAGAAGTGCATTGCATTGTAATAATGTAAATGCGCGAGTGCCGATATAATACTCCACAATAAAAAGTTGATAAAGTAAACACACAACTAAATACGTCAGTCACATCAAACAGTTACAAAATCCAACAGTTCTCTCTACAACAACAGTGTCGTTGGCAACCAGCGTGGTAATTTCCTGTCTTGGCTCATATTCTAAACTGCAATATTGCAATTTTCTGCCTGCAAACATAATCTGTAATGTGCAAAGCCCCTTTAAAGAAGGAAAACTTGCTTCCCTACTCAGAAAAATTTGTCATTTGTTTTGCAGTTGGTGCTGGATTGCTGTTGGAGAGAAGACTCAACGAAGATAGTTTTTCTGATTTCAGTTTCCTTGTCATTACCGTGCAATACCTATAAGTTACCCAAATAAAACACACACAAACACACACACACACACACACACACACACACACACACACATAATAGATTCTGCATACTTCGGTACATTACACGAGAGACCGTGAATCCTTACGTCCTGAAAAAAGGACAGTTGTTGTAGGATTGTTCCCTCGACACCGAGACTAAAAGAAGTGGAGCACAAACTAACTTAAACATGAATACCGATAGAATAGACGGTGGCATTTTTGTAAATTGAAAAATACAACGAAGGCATTCGAACTAGGAAGAGAAACTTACTGTAACATAACTGAAAATTTCTTAACACTTTCTCCCGTCAGAAATAACTTTGAAATCATTTAGTAAAAGATGTGTAGAGCAGTTGTAAAACACGAAAATGGAAACATGTAGCATTAGATTTTTTTCTCGTTTACGTGAAACAGATGACGAAATAAAACTTACAGAAACTGAAAGGGTGGCTACTTCGGACATCACTTAGAGTGTGTCCTTCTCCTTTCCTTGTTCTTCTTTTCTGTATTTAATTCAAATTAAAAGTGTGTTTTTGCTTCACACAGCCGAAAGTATAAAGTGTTATACACGGTTGTTTTTCTTACTGCAGAAGTTTATTCGCCCAGACAGCATAAAGTTTTTAGTTATTTTATTGACTTTAAAGCTATCTGATACCTGATACTGCAAGCTTTGTAATTATTTGTTTTTATGTATTCTGTTGATAGCTTTTTTAATACGTTGTTATATGTTATGTAATTGTACGTGATATTACGCTAGAAGGTAATGCAATAGATTAAAACAGAGCTCACTAGCGTGTTTTGTAAATGATGATAACGTGCGCCTCTGGTGTTTTATGGTTCCACCTTGCAACTCTTCTCTCGCTTTTTAAGTTTAAAGATTGAATTTGGTCCGAAACTTCTGTGTAATGAGTCAAAATGTAACACTTATCGTAACCTAGACCATGATTCAGAGAAGGGACTTAATACATCGGACCATAACCTAGATCTCGACTTACTCAGCACATACCAGCTGATCATTGAAGACACAGTCTTATACGAGACTCTACACAAACATAAAGTAAAGTTACACACCACCGTTCTCATATTTTTAATCACTAGATACAAATAATTCATTACTGTAACCTTACTAGGTCGCACTCGGGAGGACGACGGTTCAAACCCGCGTCTGGCCATTCTGATTTAAGTTTTCCGTGATTTCCCTTAATCGATTGAGGCAAATGCCGGAATGGTTCCTATGAAAGCGATGGCCAATTTCCTTCCACAGCCTTCCATAATCCGATGGGACCGATGACATCACCGTTTGGTGCCTTCTCCCAAATCAACCAACAAGCATCAATAGTTTTTAGTATCTGGTAACGATGACCATAACACTGATATAAGATACAGTCAAAACATTTTTCTAGCAATTTTCTGAGGCGTACATTTAGAAAGCCAGCTATATAATCCTTTTACTTTTATAAATTTTTGTATGAATAAAAAAATAAAAAATATAACAAGTATACTTTACATTCTATTTCAAAGATGTAATCGTATGTTGTAAAAGATTGCTGCCATCTGGTGGCATCTCAAAACACTATGTATTTCACTGATTGCCTCGTAAGTTTCCTGTCAGATGTCAACATGCATACAACAAGAAAGAATTTTATACACGTCTTATGTATTTTATTTGTGATTATTGTGCACTGTTCGCACGGTTGTTACCTTATTGTATGACGAGAGACGGTACTATGGAGTATCGTCTCTATAAGGATGTTTACCTTGAATTTGTATGCATTTTATGTTGGTCTAATGTCAGAATTTTCCGTAATTGTTCCTTATTTTACATTAAATTTATGTCCAATTATTGTGAACAGTCGACGGAATGGACTGACCCTATATACAAACGATCTGGAGATGGCGATCTAATTTCTCTGAAACTAGTAATCACTGTGTATTTTTATGCGGTCTGGACGAATAAACTTTCGTAGTAAGAACAACAGTGTTTACGTTCTAACATCGCCTCCAATACAGCTGACAGTGTCAGGTAATCAGCGTAATAAAATGCTGTGTTGAACATTTGTCGAGAAGAAATCGAAACCAAGCTCTTGGTAACGTATTCTGCACTGCTGCAAAGTGCCAACAAAATGGAAACTTTGTTACTGAAGACGTGTAATAATCAGCCAGCGTATAGTACACAGCTTTTATTCAATTAATGTATAACAGTGTGCTTCCGAGTGTTATGCCGAGTTGTTGTTTACATTAACCATTCGCTCCATGGAAACCTGGTAGATCACACCAATTAATGTTTGCCTTTCAAAAACCAAGACCCTTTTCGAATGGGCAGTTAACGCCTATTATTTTCAGTACATACTGGAATTATAAGGTTGTAGAAGAGATTCTAATAATGATAATATGGGTGGCATTGTTCTTAATAAGATATATATTTGAAGTGCATCTTAAGTTAAAAGGTAACATTTTAACTAATTGTAAAGAAAGATATATATACTGCATTTTTTTCAAATTGTTCAAAAGCTTTTAATTGTGTAGATCGCAACTAGACACCATGAGTAGATAACTAGTTCCGCTTCGAAAATCAATCATCGTCAGATCTGAAAAGAATAAGCAAACAGAAAATTCATTTATACAATTTTTTTCAGATCGGAAGAGGGCTTATTTTTTCAGCCGATACTAATTATCTAATTATTTTCGTCTAACTGCGATCTAGACAATTCACAGCTTTCAAATAATTTCTTAAAAAAGTTTATGTACGAGATATCCCAGGAAGGAAAGGTTACTATTCATGGTTATGACAGGAAGGATAATTCCAAGCAAAAAAGTCCAGTAAATATGTTCTATGAGCACTTTCGCAGTGGAAGAGATGAGTTTCACAGCAGCGAAGATGAGTAAGTGTCCATAGCTCTTAAGGAATGCACTTTAGAGCCCATGTTTACTCGGCATTTTTTCTTCAAAAATGGTTCAAATGGCTCTGAGCACTATGTGACTTAACTTCTGAGGTCATCAGTCGCCTAGAACTCACATCACACACATCCATGCCCGAAGCAGGATTCGAACGCGCGACCGTAGCGGTTGCTCGTCTCCAGACTGTAGCGCCTAGAACCGCACGGCCATTCCGGCATTTTTTCTTGTTTTGGTCCATATTACCACATCCCAAAATATGGAAAGCAAAGAATTTGCACTAGAAGATATTTGTTTCATAGTATCGAAAATGACTCGACGCTCATAGCTCTTAAGGTATGTAGTTTAGAGCACGTGTTTACTACTCTTTTTGCGCTTCGAACGATCGTTTCTGTCATATTCCTGAATAATGGTAGCTCCTCCTGGGCACCCCGTATAAAATATCTATTTGAGATCGCTTTTCTCCATTAAGAAAATGTCAAGTAATAATTCTAAGTGGATTAGGTACTACTATCGCGCTGAAAAATGCTTTCTAAGTGAAAAATCCTGTATGTACGAGTCGTCTTGTAGAATGGGAAAGGCTTTCTAGTACAGTGACAATTTCTAGTACAGCAAAATTTCAGAAATCAAGATGCTGTATGTGTGGCTGTTTCGATGAGTCGTCAATTTCAGCCGATTTGCAGAGCACCTCAATTCAGTGTCACATGTCCTCAAGCCATGGAGTACAGTGCATGGTGACGTGGGAACTTGTCTGTTAGATCTGAAGTAGGAGTGGAGATTGGGATCAGAAACGGGGAGCAGCACAAACGAGGTGTAAACAGCGCCTGCCTGCAGCAGGAGGCGGCTATCGGCAGATTCGGTCCACGCGCCAGGCGTAAACCTACGCCCACGCCGTCGTCTGTTACTCCCCGCCCCCGCCCCCGCCCCCGCCCCCTCACCACGACACACATACAACCACATCTCCTCGGGGCGTAACATTGGTCGCTGGACATCGTCCAGAGCCTGGCCTGCTAAAGAAGCGCAGAAATAAACACGCCTCGAGGAAAATTCCAGCATGAGCAACCGCAGCTACCGTGGATGATGTAAAAATCAGGGCGTTACGATAAGCAGGTAACTTCGTGCTTCCACTGATAAGTCAACACATTATGACCACCTATTAAATAACTTGTTTTTCCTTCTATGGAACGAAATACATCACTGCTTTTGAGTATCAGGGATCTGACAATTAGTGGTAGGTTTGTGGAGATATGTGGCATTAGATGATTACGCATAGGTTCAAAATGGTTCAAATGGCTCGGAGCACTATGCGACTTAACTTCTGAGGTGATCAGTCGCCAGTTTGTGGAGATATGTGGCATTAGATGATTACGCATAGGTTCAAAATGGTTCAAATGGCTCGGAGCACTATGCGACTTAACTTATGAGGTGATCAGTCACCTAGAACTTAGAAATAATTAAACCTAACTAACCTAAGGACATCACACACATCCATGCCCGAGGCAGGATTCGAACGTGCGACCGTAGCGGTCGCTCGGCTCCAGACTGTAGCGCCTAGAACCGCACGGCCACTCCGGCCGGCTACGCATAGGTCGTGTAATTCGCGTAAATAACGGGCCACTGATTTGCGTAAGCGGCGATGGAGCCTGATAGCCACACAGATGGGTTACATAGAGTTTACATGAGGCGAATTTGGTCGTCGAAATATCAACGTGAGTTCACTATAAGACTCTTCAGACAACTATCGTACGGTTCTGGCTCCGTGACACGGCTGAGAGATGCCATCACCATCGGGGAAGACATTAAGCATGAATTGATGCAGGCGGTTCGCAGCTGTCAGCGCGTCTTCGATTACTACCACAGGTCCAATGCAAGCACAGGACAATTTCTCCCTCCCATAGCATAATACTGCTCCGACCAGCCAGCTTCCGTGGCGCGCTGCACGTTCCGAGCCGCCGTTCACCTCGATAACGACGTTTGCAGAGACGACCATCAACGTAGTGTAGCAAAACTTGATTCACCCGAAGAACCGGCACGTTCCCATTGATCGACGGTCTAATCCCGATGGTCCCGTGCCCACTGCAATCTTAATTTGCGATGTCGTTGGGTCAAAATGTGAATACGTAGGGGTAGTCTGTTGCGGAGTTCCATGTTCAACAATATGCGTTGAACGGTGTGCTCCTAAACACTTGTGTGAACCACTACATTGAGCTCTTTCGACAGAGATGCCACAGACTACCACCTATCCTACTTTACAGAGCAGACGAGCCTCCGAACCTTAAATTCTGTGAAGAGTCGTGGACGTCCAACCATTTAGCCCCTAGTGGTAATTTCACATCCTTCTGCCTCTTTCCGTAGATGCTCAGGATAGTAGCACGTGAACATTCGCCCAACTTCGCCGTTTTCGAAACACTCAGTCACAAGCTCTGATTAATAATAACCTGCCCTTCGTCAGAGTCGCTTATCTCAATGGATTTCCGCATTTTCAGCCCACATCTTCGCTTGGGTGATTCCCCGCCCGCGTCTGCTCCGCTTACATACTTTTACTACCGCGCCACATGCTCGCAAGGCCACCAGGCGGAATCCAACGTCGCGATGGTCAGTAGTCAAAATTTACCCGTCAGTGCTGAGCTAGTGAAGTGTTCGACAATGTATTTTCCTTGTCCTTAGTCTGGCTTGCTAGTCATGATATTTCGTCTTGCGTCGAGGGATGAGTGTACACATGTGCAGCCTGGGCTGCGCTTGAGGGTGCATAACCATTCCCCTCCTGGGCGTGTACAATCAGTGCGCAGTTCACTGCAGGTACCACACTTGCCTCACTAGTTTTTCTGCCATCCCCGCAGCCGGTGGATTGTTCGCAGTGTGATGCTTCAAACGGCACTGAATGGTGACTGGAAATTTATGAAGACGTCTGGGATGCCACTGAGAACCAAATACTTACAAAGGATTGTTAGAGAGTAGTGGTTCTGCAACTAGCCCTGTACAAAATTTTGTTACTGAAAAAAATTTGAACTTTGTACCTGTTCTGATCTTCGTGAACAATCTTTGTAAGCATATGTTTGTTCTTTTAAAAGGCAGTACCTCAGTAGCGATTTGTGTGTATATTTGACGGCAAAGCCAAAAATTAAAATTGTGCCATAATCTATAAGTTTTTCGAGGTGACATCTTAGCATAAAATACTGTCGGTATTGTTTTTGGTGGTATTCAGTCGTGTGACTGGTTTTGAAGCAGCCCGCTATAGCTTCCACTCCTGTGACAGCCCTTCAAGCAGGATTTGCACCCAACGTCCTCATGTAATTGTTGGATATATTCCAATCTCTGTCTACCCCTACAGTTTTCACCCAATACAACTCCCTTCAGTACAATGCGAGTTAGTTCCCTGATGTCTTGACACACGTCCCATCATCCCGTCCATTTTTCTTGCCAGAGTTTGACACAAATTTCATCCGGCCGCTGTGAGCGAGCGGTTCTAGACGCTTCAGTCCGGAACCGCTCTGCTGCAGCGGTCGCAGGTTCGAATCCTGGCTCGGGCATGGATGTGTGTGATGTCCTTAGGTTAGTTAGGTTTAAGCAGTTCTAAGTCTAGGGGACTGGTGACCTCAGATGTTAAGTCACATAGTGCTTACAGCCATTTGAATCATTTTTGAACACAAATTTCTTTCGTCGCCGCTTCTATTGACAATCTCCTCATTCCTCATCTTATGAACCCCTCTGATTTTCCAAACCCATTCATTGCACCACATCTCGAACGCTTCGATCCCCTTCTGTTCCAGTTCTTCCACAGCCCATCATTTTCTTCCATACAATGTTACCGAGCGAGGTGGCCCAGTGGTTTGCACACTGGACTAGTATTCAGGACGACGACGGTTCAATCCCTTGTCCGGCCATCCTGATTTAGGTTTTCCGTAATTTCCCTAAATCGCTTCAAACAAATGTCATGATGGTTACTTCGAATGGGCACGGCTGGCTTCCTTCCACATCATTCCTTATTCCGATGGGACTGATGACCTCTTTGTTTGGTCCCTTCCCCCTACTCAACCATCCAACGAACCAACCATACAATACTGTTCTCCAGACTAAGTTCTCAGAAATTTTTTCCTCAAAGCCGCTTCTTTGAGCCACTAAAACCGTTTTTGCTGCTGCAGTCGGCTTTTTATATGCTCCTTGGTTTGTCCATCAGATGTTATTTTGATTCCGATGTAGCAGCGTTTCTTCATTTGTCTACTTCGTATCCCCAGTTTTGATGGTAAGTTTCTCACTCATCATGTTCTGCTACTTCCCATTACTTTCATCTTTCTTCAGTTTACTCTCAGTCCATATTCTATAGGGTGAGTCACTAACTATTGCCACCTAGAATAACTCCGAAAGTATGAGAGGAGCTGAAAAGTTTGGGGGACAAATGTTGCATGGCACAACGGGCGCCATAATAAAACATTGGTTTTTTGTTACTAGGTAGGGTCGCGCCTGAGATATGAGGGTCAACTTTTTTTTTTTAAATTGGATGCTATAGTTTGGTGCTTATTTCCTAGTAGCGGCGACCGAGATGAATCTAATGATGTGACCTAACTAAGGTCTTTGAAGGTCAACGAAGGTCACAAAAGTGGCATGAAAGTCCATTTACACAAGGTGTTCGAAGTGATGACCATTGGTATCAATGCAGAGCTACAATCTTCTTATCATGGATTGAGTGGTATTCCTTATCACTGCGCCACTTATCGAAGCACATGCTCTGACAATTCACTTTCGTATATCGTGCTAATAGCAAATATTCGCCGAATAGGGCGTATCCATCTAACGTGCCACTGACGTGTAAAACACCATTCGACGTTTTAGCAATACAACACTAATAGGACCGGTAAGGCTTGTATCGTCGAATCGAGCGAATGTGAATGATGTATTCCTTCGAAGAACAAGTCGATATGCTTCTCCATTTATAGAAAATGCCAACGAAATTCAGTGAGGGCTAGAGACATACGATGAAAGATATCCTCAACTTCCTTACCCTACACAATAATCACTTCGAACACCTTCTGTAAGTGGACGTTCATGCCACCTTTGTGACCTTCGTTGACCTTCAAAGACCTTATTGTTACACATCATTGGATTCGTCTCGATAGCCGCTATCAGAAAATAAGTACGAAACTATAGCACCCCACGTAAAAAAACAAAGCTGATCTTCATATCTCTGAAGCGACCCCCATTGTCCCATGCAACTTTTGCCCCACAAACTTTTCATCTCCTATCATACTTTCGGAGTTATGCTTGGTGGCAGTAGTTAGTGACTCACCTTGTATATTAAGAACATAGTTCATTCGATTCAGCATGTCCTGCAATTATTTTTCGCTTTCACCAAGGATGGCAGCATCACCAGTAAGCCTAATGCCTCACTGTCAAGACAGAACAGTAAGGGAGCAAGAATGTGTGTATTAGTAGCATATCTATGCCAATCCTGCACCACTTTGCACTCAAGTGACCTTCGAAAGTGCAAGTGAGCTAGAAATTCCATATCTCTAAAATCCATGATGTAACAAGTCCCGCCTTCCTTATCAATGACTTCATTGCCCTTATCAATGAAGTCTATATTGGTCGGGTAAGTTCGGGAGAATTGGACCACTTTATATCTTCAACATAAAATTTATGTATTTTTCAAGTTTTCTTGACTTCTGGAGCCAAATTCGTACAGAGTGTCACATTAACTTAAGTACAATATATTATTGAGGCACTGCCACTTCAAATGATTACACATGAAGAGAAGAGTCAATTAAAATTTCATATTTTTGCTTCGAATGTTTTTTAATGGTTACAGAATTATCTGTTAATATTTTAGTCCAAAAAAATTTCATCAATTTATTATAATTTGTTATAAAACTTGCCTGAACATTGGTTTTTCTAATGAGTTGTTGGTTTTTTCCAAGCATTAGCCTGGATTTCTCTCATCACAACACACTTACTACCAAATGTTGACCATCGTGAACAGTCAACACACTGAACCCAATCGATATTTTTATTAGTTTCGTAATAAGTTCCACCACAGCCCACACATTCATCCTTGTCTCATTCACCAAAATTTTTCCGTTGTCTTCGAAAACGTCTGCAGCTGACGAACACGGTGAGCTATTGCAGTATTTTTGTTACTGAGCTTCTTCAGTCTGTTTTCCCTTCAGTAGTATTTCCCTTTGGTGATTTTTTTGTGCCCTTTTTCTGCTTCCTTTGTTTTCTGATCCCTCTTTTTCTTTACAGTTTCGATATTTTCTGCAGAATTTAGCGCTTTGGATACAGTTCCTTACTTCCTCTTAACATTCATGCTTTTATCAACAGGAGAAACGTATCATATTTCTTCCAAAAGTTTTGTCTGTGTTGCGTTAGTAGTAGTTGGTTTTTGGTAGTAATCTTGAAAGTTTTGGCTTTCGTAGGAGTGGAGTCCGAAATTATGTCAGTGAAGGAATTGAACTTGTGCTTGGTATCACTAGGTCTTCTGATGAGCTTTGAATTGGGTGGTAGGCCTGTATGTGAAATTCAGCTCTTGCATTTATTGGCACAGATACATCTTCCAACAAATGAGGTTAGTCTGGCACTGCGGCCGTTCCATCTGTCTCAGATTAAAATAAGTGGTCTGTCTCTCCCAAATGAGACTGGTCCATCTCGCCCGGTTGTCTGGGAGAAATGTGACCACGCCGTCTTCTAGCCAGCGAATTAGATGGCCTTTTTAGGTTACTTTCATGCTTGCACATTTGTCAGGCTCGCAGTAAGAAAAACAGTGTCAGTGTTTGCAAACTAAGCCTTAATATTAAAACTATGTAACTACACGATAAAATATTTCAGCTTACCAGAACAGAGAAAGTGATTTTTCTCCAGAACTAATACGACAATGAGAGCATCACTTGTATACCACGTTTGTTCACAAAAGAGCTTCGTCGCAAGTAACGGGAGCTGCTCTCCAGCGTAGTATTTTGAAATACGTCTCTGGTCTGTCTCACCCAGTAGTCCAACTCTCTCGGACTTACGCTGTGTCCATACATACTCCGCAAGCCACCGTATATTGCGTGGCGGAGGGTACCCTGTACCTTTACTAGTCATTTCCTTTCCTGTTCCCTTCGCAAATAGAGCGAGGGAAAAATGATTGTCTATGTGCCTCCGTAAGATGCTTAAGCTCTCGTATCTTATCATTGTGATCCTTATGCGAAATGTATGTTGACGGCAGTAGAATCGTTCTGCATTTAGCTTCAAATGCCAGTTCGCTAAATTTCCTGAATAGTCTTCCTCGAAAGGAACGTCGCCCTCCCTCCAGGGTTTCCCATTTGAGTTCTCAAAGCGGCTCCGTAACACTTGCATCTTGTTGGAACCCACCAGCAGCAAATCTTGCTGCCCGCGTTTGAGTGGATTCAATGTCTTCCTCTAATCCGTTCTGGTACGGAGATCAAACACTCGAGCAGTATTCGAGAACAGGTCTCACTAGCGTCCTTTATGCACTCTCGTTTACAGATGAAAGACACTTTCCTGAAATTCTCCCAATAAACTGAAGTCAAGCACTCGCCTTTCCTACCTCGATCCTCACACGCTCCTTCAATTTCATGTCGTTTTGTAACATTACACTCAGATATTGAAGTGACGTGACTGTGTTAAACAGAATTCTACTAATGCTGCGTCCGAACATTACAGTTAGTTTTTCCTACTCATCCACATTAACATACATTTTTCTAATTTAAAGCTAGCCGCCGTTCATCACACCAACTACAAATTTTGTTTAAGTCATCTAGCATCATCCTACTGTCACTCAGCTTCGACACCTTCCTGTACACCACAGTTTCATTAGCAAAGAACGACAGATTCCTGCCCACCCTCTCCGCCAAATCATTATGTACTTAGGTTGGAACTTAAATAGTGGCAACTATTCGTTCCCAACCGATACAAAAGAGTTACATGTTTTCACCTGTTGCTGTCCTTCAAATTAGTCACCAGCGTTGTGTAGAACCCGTTGCCACCGATGTGGAAGGCTTGATATAACGTTATCAGAGCCTGTTCTGTTGATGATGCGAATTGAGCGGTCTACGGCCTGTCGAATCTCTGGAACAGTTCTGAAGCAAATGCCACGAAGTGATTCCTTCATCTTCGGAATCAAATCAAAGTCACAAGGACTGACAGTGGAATGCAAATACTGGTACTGTTGATACTAAAACTGTAGGGTAGGCTACTTTCAGATGTGGTAGGAGGGACTAAAACAAGAAAAAAATTCCAGTAAACATAGGCCCTAAAATGGACTGCTACCTCTAGTGCTTCTTTGAACAAACTGGAGTTGTTTAGTACCGGTTGTCACGCAAGGTAAGTAATGTAACGCGTGAGATCCGCGCCCTATGTTTCAAAACAAAGACCGTGAAAGCTGTCAGCAAGAAACAGCATGTCAATTTTCAACTATAAGTGGGAATAGTCTGCATGTGTTTTACTCTTGAATACATTCCGCACATTGCAAGCTTTCTGGTACTCGCTTCCAACTATCGTTCCTCCTGTTAATGAACTTTTAAACCTCTCAATTGTGGTAAATGATTTTCTAGGAAAAACTCTTCATGAAAATATATCCTCATTTCCTTGAGTTCACCTGATTTCTGGAATGGTACACATATTTCTAGTGAACAGTCAAAAACTTTATTGTTGTTGTGGTCTTCAGTCCAAACAATGGCTTGATGCACTTCTCCATGCTACTCTATCCTGTGCAAGCCTCTTCATCTCTGAATAGCTCTTAGGGCCCATATATTTCTGAATATGTTTACTCTATTCATCTCGTGGTGATATCTGCCCCTCCCCCCCCCCCACACACACACACATTCACTTCCCTCTAATAATGAACTGATGATCCCTTGATGTCTCCTAATGAGTACTGTCAACTGATCCCTTCTTTTTGTTAAGTTGTGTCACTGACTTCTTGTCTTCCCAATTCTATTCGGTACCTCCTCCGGTGTTACGTGATCTACCCATTTGATCTTCAGAATTATTTTGTAGCACCACATTTGAAAAGCTTCAAATCTCGTCTTGTCTACACTGTTTATCGTCCATGTTTCACTTCCATACATCGCTACAACATACAAATACTTTCAAATTAGGCTTCCTAACACTTAAATCTATATTTGGGATTAACAACGATTTTCTTGGAATTGCTAGACTACATTTTATATCCTCTCCACACTTGTTTTGCTGCCCAAATAGCAAAACTCATCTACTGCTTTAAGTGTCTCGTTTCCTAATCTAATTCTATCAGAATCAGCTGATTTAATTCCACTACATTCCATTATCCTTGTTTTGCTTTTGTTGATGTTCAACTTATATCATCCTTTCAAGACGCTGCCCATTCCATTCAACTGCTCTTCTAGGTTCTTTGCTCTCTCTGACACAGTTGCAGTGTCATCGGGAGACCACAAACTTTTTATTTCTTCTCCCTGAATTTTAATTTCTATTCTAAATTTTTCTTTGGTTTCCTTTCTTTCTTGCGTAATGTACAGGTTGAATAACACCGTGGATAGGTCACAGTCCTATCTCACTCCCTTCTCAACCTCTGCTTCCCTTTCATATCCATCGATTCTTATGACTGCCATCGTTTTGTGTACAAGCTGCAAATAGCCTTCCGCTCCCTGTGTTTTACCCCTCCTACCTTCAAAATATCAAAGAGAGTGTTCAAGTCAACATTATCAAAAGCTTCCTCTGCCCAACCTATCTTCTAAGATAAGTGGTAGTGTCAATATTGCTTCACATGTTCCTACATTTCTTCGAAATCCAAATTGATCTTCCACCAGATTTTCCATTCTCCTGTAATGAATTCGTGTCAATATTTTGCAACCATCACTTATTAAACTGATAGTTCGACAGTTTTCACACTTGTCAGTACATGCTTTCTTTGGCATTTAAATCACATTCATTTCGATAGGATTCAAGTACTGGCAGCCACAAGCAGATATCATGAAAGGTTATCCATAGAGGCTATAGAGATTGTAAAACACCCAATAGGAAGGAGGAGGGCGTGAAACTAAATGATATCTGGATTCCGCTGCTGAAGAAGACGTGTACCAGTCTTACACCACGGGTTGATGGCAACAGCGGACGACGGCAGTCGACAAAGACCAACTGTGCTAGCGCATTCAAAACTTGTGACGTCACACTACCGCGCAGAAGATTGCAGAAGCGGAATTTTGCTGTAGTCAGTAGCGAGCTAGCGTGTGAATCGGACATTGAAAGAAGCTACGATACCCCTTGAAAATGTTCTCCACAGATGGGGACGAAACTGTAGGTTTTAATATGAAGATGGTATCTGTTCTTTCGGACATGTTCGAAAGAACAGATACCATCTTCATATAGTTGAGGCTAACCGGCAGTTGTCCTTCTTCTGTGCGGATGCACACGTATTGCCCTAACTCTTACGGGACTCTGTAAGTTTGTATGCCGCGAATAATTAGTGTAATGGGCTGGAGCACTACGAAAGTAGTGTGTGGACGTTAAGATGGGAATGTGGATCTCACGGGGAGCGTGCAAGGGATAAATTCCTGGAGTCGTGTTATCTTCTGTGCCCTCGGTGGCTCAGATGGATCGCCGGCACGGTAGCTCAGCGTGTTCGGTCAGAGGGTTAGTTGCCCTCTGTAATAAAAAAACTGAGTTCATAGATCAACAACGAACTTAAAAGGGTGTCTTGCGACGTCCGCCCCGAGCAGATAAAACGAAAAAACACGAACAAAATGAGATAAAAAAAAGATGGATAGACGGTCTGCCATGTAAGCAGAAGATCCTGGATTCGATTCCCGGTCGGGCCACACATTTTCAGCTGTCCCCGTTGATGTATATCAACCCCTGTCGACAGCATAGGGTCTTGATTTAGTTAGGTTTTAAGATTAAACCCATTCGACCACAGCAGAACAGTCAGGAACATTTTATTAACTGTGGCATCACCTTCCTATTGCAAGAACGGCAAAAGAACGGTTCTAACAAAACAAACTGCATGTACCGAGCACTGGTTAGAGTCCTGAACAAGAGTTGTAGCTTATCACAACACAGACCATAAGACTTGGGGTAGGGTCAGTGTGTTTTGGACGAATGCAGCCTCCGAGACAGCGCTCACGAGGTATGCGCCAGACGCACAAACAACAATCACTTGTTTGCAGGCAGAATCTGCTTTCACTGTTGAAGACCACAGCGCGCCATTCCATCTTCCAAGTGATCCTCAGACTGCACCATTCGAGCTGTGCACTTCGGCGCTGTGTCATAAGTGGAAGACAGCCTAGGGGTGTGCATGCCCCTAGTTTCAATGCTAATAACCGGTTTGCAACAGTTCATGTTGACACGTCTGGGCTCACAGGCTCTCTTAGCTGTTCTGCGGTAGCTGTACGATCTACCACTGCTGCCCTTACAATACGACGATCCTGGCAGGCATCTGTGCTGCGTGGACTCCAGAACCTCGTCTATAGGTTTGAGAATGTTCACGTGACCACTGATACCAGCATCATTGAAGAATTGTCGCAGTCTCCAAGAACTGTAGCAGTAATACTAGGTAACATAGACTAGTCAAATGGAGAGGCAGCAAATTAGGTCTTGCTGTGAATGAGGCCACATCCGTGAACAAAACAAACTGTACAAAGTTCAGCAGTACAGCACTGCGGTGGATAGCCCATCGGCAGAAGTGAATGGCGGCTCCAAATCCATTGGCCCCAGCGCTTGCAAACATTTTCTATGGTGAGGGTATAATAACTGTTCCTCCAGTACTCTCCGTTCTGTATCCTCCAAAATGTGCATTTAACGGGCAAGTTGTCAGGTGCTTATTGCTGGCTGGTCGGTAAAGCGATCCAGTATCATCTCCTAGAAGTTTGGTGTTCGTAGATGTCTTTGGCAGGATCCCTGGCTGGCTCTCTGTGACGTGAGCGACCTCATCTATGGTAAATTGATATCCACGGAGATAGACTTCTTCCAATTAGGGTGACGGCTGTTAGGAAAGTGTCCTCTTTACATTTTTTCTGCTTTATGTGCACTACATCCTGGTGCATTGTATATTAAATGAATATCAGCCAACCTTCATGACGAGTAACGTTCTGTCTTTGATACGCGTCATGCACTGTCCATAGTAACACACCTTACAATGCAGACATCAGACATCACAAGCGTCTGATGCAATGAACAGCTGACACTAATGATAGTGGTATGCGTTCAGCACAATTTAATGCGCGGTGTGATGTATGCGGTCGTCACATTACATACATGCCGTGAGCTAAGTTGAATGAAGTACGTATGTTTGTTGGTCATGGATGTCGCTGTTTATCAAAAATAGAGAGAGAGAGAGGGGGGGGGGATTTACTGAGACAGCAGAGTATCTGACGAAAACATTTTTTGTGATGTATAAATCACAGAGATGAAATTTAGCAGTTATGATTATGAGGCAGATGTGGAAATGTTGTACATAAATTTCTGATGCGGGATGCACACATGTAAGGTGAAATTTAATGCCAAGACAGTGCAGTATTTGACATAAACAGAGAGAGAGAGAGAGAGAGAGAGAGAGAGAGAGAGAGAGAGAGATATGAAATACAGAAGTGTGTGTGTGTGTGTGTGTGTGTGTGTGTGTGTGTGTGTGTGTGTGTGTGTGTGTGTGTGTGAACTATTTACTCTTACAACTTTCGACTCGGTCGTTTCCTCACCAGGGCCCCTAACCTCAAAATCATAAATAATTTATTATTGCTTACAATGTCAACACCTGCCATCCAGAATCCAATGCAGGTCATATTTTTACATAGCTAGAGAAAGTTGTGTGCAGCTATTGTTAACATTCACTTCATAATTTGTAATTTAAACATTTTTTTAAATTAGTGAAATTAATAATAGAGTAGAAAAAATAAAAGAAGTTACATGAAATCAAAAACACTCAAAACCCATAAATCATTATGCTAAATTTAGTAATCACCTAAAATTGATACAGTCATCCATTTCCGCCGTCCCTGAAAGTCTGTACCATCATCATAAAATCACCCTGTTTTCTCGATGTAAATGACTTTTACAGCTGAAACTTCCTGGCTGATTAAAACTGTGTGCCGGGCCGAGACTCGAACTCGGAACCTTAGCCTTTCGTGGGCAAGTGCTCTACCAACGTTTTTTTAAGTGCTCTACCAACTTTTTTTTTACACTATAGATCATTTATTTATTGCTATTCTATTTGGATACAAAATTAGGCAGTTTGAAATTTAAAGGAACAGAGATTTTTTTTCATTTATTTTCAATAAAGATCACTTTGTTAAAAGGAACATGTAGATCATTTGATGGTATAGTATGTGCATTACGTATTGAGTGGTGAGAGAAGCGTGAGGTTCATTATCAGCTGTCAAATGTGCACAACGAATGCACTCCAACTGAGCTACCCAAGCACGACTCACGCCCCAAGCTTTACTTCTGCCAGTACCTCGTCTCCTACCTTCCAAACTTTAAAGAATCTCTCCTGCGGTCTCGGTCCGGCACAGGCGCCCTTCTGTGCAGAAAGCCAGTCGGCTCCTGACGGTGATAATGGTGTAAATCCTCAAAACTCCAATTCTTGCCCAACTGTGTAACTGTTTGAACCCAGAAAGAGAATACTTTCCATTTTCAAATGTATATTTCTTTATATTACGCCATTTTTTCGTTATGTTTTCGATGTGTGAAGTTCTGCTTTGTTTTGTTGACTTACTGCAATATATTAAAAAATTCGCATTTTTAGTTAGTTATCGATTTTTACATAGGCGCGAAATTTGAAGAACTTGTACTTACAGTTTTCGTATGGTCCATTTGTGCAGAGTACATACATGTTAAACATCACTCACAACTGTCAGTGCAAAGTACACATGGAGAATAACTTACATAAACAAAGTTATAAAGACGTTATTAGATGTAGTTGACAGAGATAATATTACAAGTCCTCCACAGATATGCTTTTGAACAGAAGGTATTTATCTTAACAATATTAATTACAATTTGTTTACTTCTGTTTTATAATGGTGTTTATTTCTAAGTGTTACTATTTTGATTTAAGTACATTTTCGAAGCATCTGAAGCAATGCACCGATCCACTTTCAAGTTTTTCGTTTAGCATTTTGTCTTCATATTTTCTGTAGTGTGTGTATCTCCAGTTCTTCTAAAAAAATACATTTCATGCCTTTTATTTAGTCAGTGGAGTTCTCTGACATTTCGCTCCACCTTTTCAAATGATTGTCCTGCATTGTGTACGTGTGTAGCTATAGCTGATGTGTGTCTTTTATGTGTGTAGGCTTTAGTGTGCTCTATTTAGTTGGTGTTTAAATTTCGGCCTGTTTATGCTAGCACTCCTTGCCTGTTACTTTGTGTATCCAGAGTCTTAGTATGGGTCATGCTTACACTTTATATTATGTATTAGGTTTTATTCTAGTTTATTTGATGAAGAAAACCCAACTTTTACCTTATGATTTTTGAGAATATTTGTGATCTTCTGCAACATATTGCCAATGTATAGGACGCTATATATACATTTCTTTTTGTCTTTTTCTTCTGTGGTGCACTTTGTGTTTCGGTCGTTCTTCACTTTTTTAGGACTGCATCAACCATAGAAGCAGTATGACCATTAGCAACTGAAATCTGTTTCATTATACTCATTTCTGTTGCATGTTTTCTTATTTCACAGGTATTTTAGTCGCCCTATGTATCACTGATCTGTATGCTGCCTGTTTATGGATGTTAGGGTGACATGATTTGCAAGGATTTTAGTGTCTGTCATTGTAATTTTCCTGCAAATTTTGAAGGTGCCTGTGTTGTTATTTCTTGTAATATTTAGGTCCAAGTAATTGATGCTTTTGTTTTGTCATATTTCACTGTAAATGTAATTTTCTCATGTAGATTACTGAAGCAGTTCAGAATATCTGTTATGTCTATGGCATCCCCTTTCACTAACAGTAATGTTTGTTTATGTAAGTTGTTCTCGATGTGTACTGTGCATTAACAACTGTGAGTGACGTTTAACATGGTGAGACTCTGCACAAATGGACAATTAGAAAACTGTAAGAACAAGTTCATCCAAATTTTGCCACTAACTACACATAAAAATCGATAACTGACTGAAAATTGCGGGTTTTTCATATATTGCAATAAAGTCAACAAAATAAAGCTGAACCTCACACATCGAAAATACTACGAAAAAATGGCATAATACAAAGAAATACAGACCTGAAAACGGGAATCTTTTCCCAAAACATATCATGTAAAAGATAAATAAAAGAAAAACTACCTGGTAGTGGAAAGTTATTTATAAACAAAACCAGTGCTTTCGCAGTCGCAGGCTTAAAAAAACGATGAAACATTTATAATGGACAAAATCTGATGGTCACTATCTTTTGTGGTCAGAGGTATGTGATCATAGTGAATTTTAGGAAATAATGTTACTGTCCAGTTCATCACATGTAGCATATCTTAAGCCATTTCGTGGCTTAAGATTTCCAGTGCTTTTTCTGGCATGAGATACATACGTGTGCTTAAGGCACTCTAACCTGGACGCCATACGGACCAGAATTAGTGTCATTTGTACGGATCACTATGGGGATCTCATTCTGATCGTCATTTTGAAATTTAGAAAATCAACGGTTCAGAGTTATCGTGCCGTTATGCATACCATTCCTCAATGGAATATAACCACTGTGGAAAGGCAGAGAGATGTTACGGAAAAGTACACAATTACTGGAGAATACTGTGACATTCTACACAGTTATAAAGAATCGCCCTGGTAAGGACGGAACTAAACAAATAAACAACGGTCACAGACACTTCTCAAACTACTCGTCAACACAGTCCTTCTGGATTGAAGAGCTGGCACGTTCAGAATGAAGTATAAGCGCCATTTGGCTGATTTTTAGGATCTCAGATTTTCACTTATGAAGCCTAAAAGTTGCAGGAACGTCAGGTATCCACATTTTAGTGATAGAGACAATTATTTCCCTATGTTCAATGAATGGGTGACATCTGTATGCCATCGAAAAGTATCAGCTATATTTGGCTTTGGTGCTGCAGTCCATCTTAAATTTTCTAAGCCACACCTTTCGACCATGACACATTATGCAGATGTGATAAAAGTCGTGGGATACCCCCAAACATCGTGTCCGTTCTCCTTTTGCCCGACGTAGTGCAGCAACTCGACTTGACATGGACTCAACAGCTCTTTGGATTTCCCCTGTACAAATATTGAGCCATGCTGCCTCTGTAGACGTCCATAATCGCGAAAGAGTGTCCAGTGCAGGATTTTTGGCACTAACTGACCCCTGCATTACGTCCCATAAATGATGATACCCTGCCAGGCGATCTGGGAGGCCAAAAATTGGCTCGAATTTTGATTTTATCCATACTGGATGAGAGGTCGTGGTTGTGAATGTCAATGTTAAAAAATATATCGGCTCATTATTCTGATGATGGAAGCTTGACTTCCGAAACGCGTCAATCTTAGTGTTTTACACGATATACAAGTGGTTGAGCCGATATATTTTTTGACATTTCCTCGAATTGTCCACAATGTTCTTCAAAGAAAAGGAAAAATTTTTGGTTCGATGGCATCGGTGTTTGGCAACATGAAGTCCATGAATGGCTGTAAATGGTTTCCAAGCAGCCAAACATTACCATTTCTAGTCAATGATTAGTCCAGTTCCTTGTGAATACAGCCAACACCATTATGGAGCCACCATCAGCTTGCACAGTGTCTTGTTGGCAACTTGAGTCCATGGTTTAGTGCGATCTGCACCACATTCGAACCCTACCACCAGCTCTTACCAACTGAAATTGGGAGTCAACCGACCAGGCCACGGTTTTCCAATCGTCTATGTCCAACATATATGGTCACGAGCCCTAGAGATGCATTGCAGGCAATGTCGTGCTGTTAGCAAAGGCACTTTTGTTGGTCGTCTATCGCCATAGCCAATTAATGCCAAATTTGGCCTCACTGTCCTAACGGATACATTCATCGCAAGTCCCACATTGTTTATCTGTTAGCACTGAAATCTATTAATTCCCGTCGTGTGGTCAGAATCGGAAACGTTTTCACATGAATCACCTGAGTACAAATATCAGCTCCGCAATTTACTAACCTTTTACATTTTCAGTACGTAATACTACCACCATCTGTACTTATGAATATCGCTATTCTATGAATTTGTCAGCTCGGTGTAAGTATTGTTTGTGAGCACATCCAAATTCTCCTGTTTTTTTTTTTTTTTTTTTTTTTTTTTGGAATAATTACAGTGTGAAATCGTGATTCAGTAGTTTATCTTCCTACAATAAGAACTCGGTGGACGGTGTTTCTATTAACCAAAACAAGTATCATTTTGAAAAACCGCGCCGACCTGTTTCGTAAGTCCAAAGGTGCGCCACTCATCAGTTGGCTGTTTGTCCAAAGCATCATAGGTTGCTATGTCTGGCTGACTACTATAAAGGACCTGCACAGGTTCAATAAATTACAAAATTCTTGCCGCCCAGTGTGGCCGAGCGGTTCTAGGCACTTCAGTCTGGAACCGCGTGACCGCTGTGGTCGCAGGTTCGAATCCTGCCTCGGGCATGGGTGTGTGTGATGTCCTTATGTTAGTTAAGTTTATATAGTTCTAAGTCCTAGGGGGCTGATGAACTCAGAAGTTAAGTTTGATAGTGCTGAGAGCCAATTTTTACTAAATTCTTCATTTGTGTGGCTGTATTGTCTGTAATTGCTTTACAATTCCTTAGGGTATTTGCCTTCTGTCGTTACAACTACAAGAAAATGTGTGCTTTTCTCGCCATACGCGTTTCACTTTATTGAGATAATGCATCATCAGCTGTGGTGATTCCTGCTTGGTTTCCAAGTATGGAAAACGAAGCAGGAATCGCCATCACTGATGATGCTTTAACTCAATAAAGCGAAACGCGTCTGGTGAGAAGACCACGCATTTCTTGTAGTTGTAACGACGGAACGAAAAACCCTTAGGGATAAGTTACTAGTTTATCAAACCTTAAGCATAATGAACGGACTCTCACACCATCAGTAAAATTGTCTGTCAGAAACAGGGTTAAGGTGTCGAACATTCACAAGAAAGCGTGAGCGGCACTTATTTATTTATAACTGGTAAACAACAGAAAACAAGAAATCGAGGAAAAGGATCCGAGAAACACTGGAAAAAGAAGGGATTTATCGGATGTTAATTTACCGACTAAAATCATAACCAAGGACCAGAAACACTTCATTAACTATTTTCAGACAGATCTCGACAAGCAATCCACTTATGTAAACAGAATGATGAACTGGTAAAGAACTAATGGGTGGTTTAATAGACCAATTAAAGAAGCATTTTTATTCAATATATTGGTACTTGCGTTGACGAAACGCGTATATCATGTCACAAGTGAAGCTGTTATACATGTACACTGGAGACATGCCGTTGTTAGTGATAAACTCAGACAAAGCCTTCTCTTCTCGAATAGTGACAACTGAATCACTCCCATCGTCCCCATTCGAAGAAAAAGTCAACATCTGACTCATCTTATCTCATCTTATTGATCTTGAGGAGAGATCTAATACTTAAATCAGGGTGCTGAGTACAGTCATTTGAACAGGAATTGAAAACTGCCATCTACTCTTCCTTTGATGCCCAATTACTGATTGTGAGTAGTGCATCTAAAGAGGATATTGGATAAAAAATTACAGGATAGAAACCAATATTCTAATTTCGAAGTATTCTCCAATGAAACTTAATTTGCCCACACTGAAAACCAAATTCTCAAATTTTCATTTAAAATTTACAAATCTAATAATTTTTTTTTCTTTATGAATAAGAACCTCCAAATCTCATCTGCCTACACCAAAAAACAAAGTCTCATTTTCGTATTTAATAAATTACAAATCTAATAAATTTTATTCTTTATAAATAAGTCATCAAACATCATTTTCTGTCATTGAAGAACCAAATTCAGATTTATTTCAAAAATGACAATCTAATAAATTTTTCTCTTTATAAACGAGATCTGTCAAACTTTACCTATCTATACCATTGATCTGAAATTTATATTAAAAGTCTCAAAGCTACATTTTAATAAAAAATACTCAAATTTCATTCTGTGTAAATACAACCAAAACAAAATTAGCTATTTAAGAACTTAGAGTATTATTTTAAAGGAAAATATGGATTGAGTTATAGACATTTAAAAATTATTTTAAGAAAATGGTAATTCATATGTAAATAGACATACTCTGATGAAGTTTACTGATTATTTTAATAAGAAAGAAATAGAAAAAGAAATTGAGAAGAGAGAACTAAAATATACAACTATAAAAGAACTTTGATCAGTTTGTATAACAGAAAATTTAAAGAACTATCACAAACCTCATAAACAAAAATTAATTGATCTTATTGCAAATTCTAATGACAATATTAATAACAATGATAACGATAATGAATTGAATAAAAAACCTCTAAAAATCTTCATCAAATCTGTGAAATGGAAAAAATAAAGAATTATTCTAAACTTAGAGAAAGACAAGTAATCAGTCTTACCAAAAACGTTAAGGTAAAATTAATAACAATAACGATTTTGGTAAAAAAATCAGTGATGTTTGTAAAACTTATAAAAAGAAAAAATTTAAAAATTATTCTAATCTTAATAAATAACATTTAATCAATCTTATCAATAGGTCTGAGAAAAGATAATAATGATAAACAGAATTATTTTCAAAAGCTTCTAATGGATAAATACCAAGAAGTTAAACAAAAAATCGGACATATTTATCAGGTTTCAATTTTCTATAAGATGAAGATTTTTCAAATCACCTAAACAAATTTATAGAAAAGTTTCTGCTTTTAAATCAAGGATAATAACTTATGGAATTAAGAGTAGCCAGAGGTGGTCAAATCCAAAAAATTACGATTTTTTTTGCTACCTAAAATTAATTGGAACATTCCTCTTTAATGTAAACTTTGAATTTTTGTTCTACTCGCCCTAGAAGTGGAGTTATTACCATTTTCCCCTCACGCCTGCAGAGGAAATGGGCGCCCGCTGAATGCATCTAACACTCTCTCGTGACTTCCTGGTGAACTGCTTTTGATTTTCTCAGCCTGTTACGAATACAGCGCCTCATGTTACGCATACAGCGAGTGTGCAAGGGTTGGCTACATTTTTTTCTGTGACAAATGAAGCGCTAAGAGCGTATGGGCGCACAGCTTCAAAGGCTCAAACAAACTTTGGATCAAGTAAGCTCAGTGATGGAAAGACAATAGGAGAGAGAGGCAGGCTTACTGTTGAGGTGATTGAACGTCTACATAGATACTATAGATATGCTATAAGGCAAAATACTAGTAATTTTAGTGGCATGTGAAAAGCAGTGTGAGCATTGTTCCTTCATACTGTCTCTTCCAATGAATACCCTCAACACAGCCTGTGCCCAAAAGATTCCTGGTGCAAATATAATGCAAAAAAGGACTATGATCACAAACATGGTTTACCAGCAGCTGTGATAAATGCAATAAAACCAATTTTTGATGACTTAGCACAGCCAGAATTGTTACACAAATGTCTACACAGAAAGACGCAGAATCCTAATGAGAGCATAAACAATTTGATTTGGAAAGTGATTCCTAAAAGGGCGTTTGTAAGCATAAAAACACTGCACTTTGGCATTTATGATGCAATAGCAACCTACAAACAAGGGAACAGTGTGAATTGTGAAGTTCTGAAGGCATTAGGATTTACAGCTGGGGTGAACACTGTACGAGCACTAAGAAATATTGACAGAGAAAGGATAAGAGGAGCAGAAAGAAGAGAAAGGCATATGAAGTATGATGGAACAACAGGCCAGAAAAGAAGACAGAAGAGGAAGCTTTTGGAGGATGAAGAAGAAGACCCTGATAATCCATCCTATAGTGCAGGAATGTATTGAGAAACTTTGATAGCCGTTTCCCATAAATTAGAATTTTTCGAATATAAGGAACATTTTCTCAAAATCCACTCAAGCTAGAGAGATGAAATTTTTATACCGCACTCCTAGTGGTCAAACTTACAGTGTAAAACAGCCATTTGGCAATATATTCAGTAGTTTCATTTCAGTTTAATTATAAAACAATTATTTGTAAAAAATTGGGTCATTAATAAAAAAAAATAATTGGAAGGAAACTAGAAAAGATACTCCAAAATCCCTCTGCCCTAACTGCAATACTAAACCACTCTATATGCAAACAAAATTCAGATTTTTCTGTTTGGTAGTTTATTCATAAATGTTTCTCAAACTTCGTGATTTTAACATGGGCAGCATATTCACATCCAGCTCCCCTTAACAAAACTAATCACAATTTTTAATATGTTTAGAAGTGTTTTTAATTACCTTCCCACATTTTTCGCAAGTAAATGTTTTATTATGCCACTTTGTTTCTTTTTGTTTTGTACAGTCATTACAATCCAATTTTGAAAGTGTCTTCTCTTTTGTTGTTTTAATTTCTTTATGAATTTCTTTTTCTTGATTGGACACTGGACAAATCATTTTATTTTTGCTTTCCATTTATAGGAAAAAAATAGTTGTTCAAATTAAAAAATAAATAGTATATTAAATGTGGATCTAGCAATAATAAATTTATATATAGTGACAAAAAATTTTGATAATGTCTGAAGAAAATAATAATCCATGGTTAAAGCTAAAAATATTTGTGATGTTTTGGAATATTCGAATTTTAAAAAAGCTTTAAGCGGTATTGTTAAAAGTAAATATATAAACAATATAAAGAATTGAAGTATAACGAAAGGTACACTTACATTCATATAAGATTTTATAAATGAAACTGGATTATATTCATTAATTATGAAATCGAAAATGCCTTTAGCAGAAATTTTTCAAGATTGAGACACAAAGTATGGTGAATAGAAAATACTGATTAATGTAATATGACTTTATAAAGGGCAAATAAATCATTTAAAGGAACTGAATAAAATTAACGACAATTATATACAAAAATCAGATGAACAATTTGATAAAGCTATAGGAATTTGTTGTGAAAGATAAGAACGAAAGATTTTTTTACCAAATTTTGTTCCTCAACAAGTGATTGAAATTTAAGCCCAACTTTTGTTAAGGGGTGGTGGTTAGTGTTTAACGTCCCATCGACAACGAGGTCATTAGAGACGGAGTGCAAGCTCGGGTTAGGGAAGGATTGGGAAGGAAATCGGCCGTGCCCTTTCAAAGGAACCATCCCGACATTTGCCTGAAACGATTTAGGGAAATCACGGAAAACCTAAATCAGGATAGCCGGAGACGGGATTGAACCGAATGCGAGTCCAGTGTGCTAACCACAACGCCACCTCACTCGGTCTTTTGTTAAGTTTATATGACATTAATTATTAGTATTATGTTATTCGAGCATAATTTATAAATGTACAAAATCAAATAGATATTATCAGAAATAGGCATCTAAATTGTGAAGAATTAAGAGTTAATTATGTTCCAAATTCAGTAAATTTATATCACCAAATGAAAGAAAATTTAAGAATTATTTTCCACCAAAATTATTTCAATGTTTCGAATAATTATTCATAAGAGCAATTGTATGAAGATATAAATAATGTAGCAGACGTTTCTTAGAATATAAAACAAAATTGCCAAGTACTTTTATCACAATTAAATTTAAAATAACATCCATTTAGGTTTTTATATACATCTAATAAACAACATTCACTAACCATCTGATTCCATCCACTCTACTGATTTTGATGTTAAGTCGTTTTTGTTAATCTTTATTTGAATATCAGAATACGCTCAATCTTCTTTAATGAAACAACAAGCAAAATGAATATTATATTCAATGTAAAAAAAGATGTTTACATCCTCAATAACCCTGCATTTATAATTAAATTTTTTTATCATTTTAAAAAATTACATTTGCTTTATTTGCCCATCTATTGTGTGAATTATCAAATACAACCAATTTTTCACGTAAACAGTTTCCAACAATGTTTTTAATTTTCTTTGTTTACATCTCTTGGTGCCATTTTTATCATTGAATATTTTTTGTTATTATATTCATCAATGTAGAAACTAATTTAAAAACCAATATATAATTACATTGAGGTGATAATTTCTTCTACATCTTTTCTTTTAATGTACTATTAAATGAAATGGACTTTGTTAACATTCTACATCTTTATTATTCATGTTTTTGTTTTTATTTCTCAACACTCTCACCCTGGCAATAAACACGTTTCACATGAGACATGACTTTATTGATATTGTCTCTGTAGAACTTTCGACTTTGTTGATAGTGCCACAACCTCACTTCTGCTTGCACCGTTTCATCACTATCAAAGTTAAATACTCGTAGGTTTTCTTTAAATTTTGGAAACAGACGAAAATCGGATGGGGCCAAGTCAGGATTCTTTGGAGTATGATCAGCGACAGCGAACACAAGGGGTCGGACTGTTGCAGATGTCTCAGCGGTCCTGTGAAGTCTGTCATTGTCATGCTGAAGAAGACGGTGCTGCACAAGTGGACGAACTCTTCGGTTAGAAACTCGATTAAAACACGCTGTTTCTCACGCACCGACATAGTTACGTTGCACACAGTGACGTTACACGCTACAATTCGGAGCTCTCTAGTGGCAGAGGGTTGGAATTTGCGTGAGCAAAGCGGGAAGATCGACCGAGTAATACGCATGACGAGTAATACCTCAGCCAATATTGAGGACAGAATAAAAAAATTAGGCACGATCCCTTTTCAGCACGCCATCGTACTTGTATGCAACAAGTGCTGTTAACTAAAACCGATCACTTTGCCATTAACCTGACCATTATTCTTCTGGGCACATACAACACGTCTCTCAGTGAATTCCTTGTATCTTCTTTACTGCTGAAAGTTACACGGAGAGATCAGGTGCTAATTTCAAACACCTTGGCAGCTTGAACATCTGTCCAGCCTGAAGAATCCAAGCAGGGCTTGACTGCCGGACGCATTTATTACGAATATGACCACCAGAGGTTGGAAAATTGAAATGTTGTATCAGTGTTACATACAACCTGTTTACCAACTACTTTCATTGATTTCTAAACAGTATGAAAGATAATATCCTGACGGAAATAGAAAATGATACTCTATTATTTCCAATCCTGTGGGATATGTTCATTAAAATTACAGCCTTCATGAAGGATGGCGTGAGTCCACGATTACTCTTATGCGTGTCTAGCGTTACTGGAACCATACAGGTGCTGATCGCAACACAGCGTACCCAGTGGAGGTGCACATGAAGTTTACGACCATTTTTCTGACGCTGAAAAAGCTCGAACCGTTGGCACGAAGGACATGGGAGCGCCACACTGAATGATCGCATAGGTAGTTAGCTGTACTTAAATGACTGGTAAATAACTGTTGACGAGATGGACTAAGGACAACAGTGGGCCGGCCGCGGTGGTCTAGCTGTTCTCAGTCCGGAACCGAGCGACTGTTACGGTCGCAGGTTCGAATCCTGCCTCGGGCATGGATGTGTGTGATGTCCTTAGGTTAGTTAGGTTTAAGTAGTTCTAAGTTCTAGGGGACTAATGACCACAGATGTTGAGTCCCATAGTGCTCAGAGCCATTTTGACAACAGCGTGGCAACAAGAGTAGGCGCATGTGCTTTCAGAAGGAGTAAACCACGACAAGATCTACTGCTCTGACGTATTGGCGGATGACAACAGCTGAAAACCTGGCAGAGGTTACTGGCATGTTGCCGCCACAGCGTGTCGGGAACAGAATACTGGAAGCTAGGCTGAGCTCTCGAGTTTCCATGCGTCGTTTACCGCTGACACCATAATAGGGACAACAGAGACTTGCATGATGTAGATACAGAGTCGGCTGGATTACTGAGTGGCAGTCTGTGGTGGTGTTCAGAGATGAGCTCGTGTCTGTTTATGGTGGTCAGAATGATGCATGCTTGTAGACGACCTGTTGAATACTTACGTGGAGCAGCGACTCTTGAGACCCAAGTCATGGAATCGCAGTGTGGGAAGCTAATGGATATGACAACAAGAACGATTAGGTAATTGTTGTAGAGATGCTGAATGGTCACCACTGAATCACAAGAATGGTGAATCCAGTTGTCATACCATTCATGAACAGATACCAAAATAATATATTCTAGCAGGATAATGCAAGATCCCACACTGTAGTTCACAGCTCAAACCCCTTGTGGAATGCAGGGATCAGAGAGTGGCCTGCCCGTTCCTCAGATTCGTCACCCACAAACTACGTCTTTGAATCGGCAGGGAGACATACGCTGTATGATCAGAAGTATACGGACACACGGATACAATGTGGAATTGACCACTGAATGTCACGAAAGGCGGATACGCCGTTACAAAAGAATGCGGGGACAGTTCTGTTGTCGTTAGATAAGCCATAACACCAGAATGGGTGAGCCAGGAGAGCTGAGTGCCTTTGAACGTGGATTAGTCATTGGATGTCCTAACAAATCACTCAGAAACATTTCAAACCTTCTAATGTTGCCCAAGTCGACTGTCAGTGACGTAATCGTGAAACGGAAACGCGATGGTACAACCACAATTAAACTACGACCAACTAGACCTCATGTACTGACGGACGGAAGACGTCGAGCATTGAGGAAGGCGGTTGTAAAGAATCGTATCAAATCAGCGAAATGAATCATTCGTGACTTCTAAAGAGCCACTAGTGGTCCAGCTCGCACAGTGACTATGCGTAACTAATTAAACAGAACGGGGTTCAATTGTTGAGCACCCCTCGAAACCCACACATTTCTGTAGTGCTAAGTGACGCTATTGTTGGAGCGAAGCGAAGAGAGACATCACTGGACAGTAGATGACTGAAAACGAGTCATTTGGAGCGACGAATGATACTATATTTGACTGAAATCCAACGGAAGGGCTTCGGTATGGCGAATGTCTTGAGAACGTTACCTGCCATGGTGTGTAGTGCCAACAGTGAAGTGTGGAGGTCGTGGTGTTAACTGCATGTGGTTTTTATCGTGGTTAGGGCGTGATCTCCTTATTGCGCTTAATGAATCGCTAAAGGCGGGAGGATATGAACACATTTCATAGCACTGTGTACTGCTTACAGTAGAAGAATATTTCGGAGACGATGATTGTTAATATCAATATGATAATGGATCCTGTTATAAAGCCGCACCTGTGAGGCAACGCTCTGTGTATAGTAACATCCCTGGAATGGTCTCGCTTGCCCAGAATGCCGACCTGAACCGAATGAAAAACTTTTTGGTTGAGTTAGTACGTCGACTTCGCTCCAGATCCCGGCATCCATGGTCACTACCAACTCTGGTTTCGGCTCTTGAGGAAGAATGGAGTGCCATTCCTCCACAGGAATACAGACAACTGATTGAAAGTGTCTCCAGCAGACATCAAGCCGTCATAAAGGCGAAGGGTGGAGACACCATATGTTAATCTCCACTAACATGTATACGTGTACTTTCGATCAGATGATGTATACTTTCGTACAGCCTTCAGCAAGCAGTCCTCATGAAACAACATAACATGCGTTTCAGCCATGGCTACATATTTCTTAAGGCTGTTTGCGTCCATGCCACGACGAATGCGAGAACTTGTTCGTGCTCGTTGGATCACACGTCAAACTGATGTTGGTGATAGATATAAGTTCCGTGTGGAACGCAAGTTTAAGCATTTAATATCCGTTAAGTGATGAACGTCTCCATAAAATTAGGTAAATACCGGACTTGTGATGCACTGTGTAGCATTTTCCACAACTGTCAGTGAATATACTGTTTAACGTGGTTAAGTAGTTCCATACAACACGTAAAAGATTCACTGGACTGTACAGAACATGATTATCGCTTATAGTAATAAAACATACTATTGTATATACGACCACATGCTAAGCAAATAAATGAGTGAGAAGTACTTATACTTATGACTATGGACGACTGCAAAAACTGTTCCAGCCAACGGGGTGAAACTGTGGAGTAAGTGTATCTGATGGACACTGTTTTGAAGAGCTTGCAATTTTGTTAATATTCTCGTAATATAAAAAGTGGTGTTATTCAATAATTCTAGTTAGTTCTCGGTTTCCCACAGAACTTTTACTTCGACGAAATAAAATAAAGACGTTGAATCAGAGACTCTAATAACGGATGATAATGTTTTTGTGTGTTCAATCTGACCGATGTTGCGAGTAGTAATCAAGCTTGTAGCAACATTGAAAGTCCAAAAATAATAGCAACGTTGATAGTCCAAAAATCAGTAACAGCTACAAGAACATGAACGTGTAAAAGTTGCACCAAGGGCAAATGAACGGCAGAAGGTCAGGGGAATAACCAACCATCTGGACACTTTCTTCTGAATACGAACTTCCTCTAGTATACTACATCATTTGGCTAGTAAATGACATCATTCGACTAAAATCGTTACGTCATGGTCATTTTGTCATTCACAAAACAAAGCCAACTATCTAACTATGAAACAAGCAGTTGTTCAATGTATACCGATTACACAAGCATATCATAGCGCCGCTGGTATGCATGTGACAGGGTTACGGTGCACTACAAACTTTACAACACAGTCATTTTTCCCTAGAAGCTGCTTCTATCCTTACTATTTTAGGGATCATTCTCTATGTAAACCAGTATATTACGCTGTTAGATGAAAATACTGAAATAGTACACTATTTTGATCAGATAACTGCACTTAAAGCGGTGTCGCATAAGTAAGGAGTGACACACACTTTTTTAGGTGCTCTAATGCTAACAGTCGACTCCTTGAAGCACATTTGGGTTTTTCCCTTAATCAGGCCTCACGCGTTCAAGAGATGGGAGACGCTGCGTTAATGAGAGGGGGCTGTTACGTAGAGAGCAGTAGGTCGCAGCAGGAGCAGCCAGTGTACGGCGACCCGGCCAGGCCGTGGTGAGTGCCAACGCGTGCAGTTCGCCAGCGGAGGCGTCCGCCAACTTATTAATCGCGCGGGACAGTCTCCTTAAAAATAGACTCGCCTGTCCCACATGTGTGCTGCGCAACTTCGATTTCGCGGTCGTGCTGAGGTACGAGGTAAAATGACACGATTTTGTAAGAATAAAAGAAGGAAAATTAGAGTTTAACGTCTCGTCGACGAGAAGGTCATTAGAGGCGGAGCAGAAGCTCAGATTGGGGAAGCATGGAGAAGGAAGTCGACTTCACCCTCTCAAAGAAACTATTCCGGCATTCTGCTCAATCGACTTACGGAAATCACAGTAATATTGTTCAAATGTGTGTGAAATCTTATGGGACTTAACAGTCCCTAAGCTTATACACTACTTAACCTAAATTATCCTAAGGACAAACACACACACCCATGTCCGAGGGAGGACTCGAACCTCCGCCGAGACGAGCCGGAAATCACAGTAAACGATATGGATGGCGGGACGGGTATTTGAACCGCCGCCCCGCCGTCTACCAGTCCAGTGCCTTACCACTGCTCTATCTCGCTCGGTAATCCTGTACGACATCAGCTACCTTTTCGATCAAATGTTTGAGAGGAGAGAAACAAGGTCCCCTAGAAATAAGACAATGGATTTTTCTCCGAATTTTGATACCCAAACGAAGAGTGGGAAATACACAAATGAGGTACCAAACTGACCAGCGTGAGATCTTGTTCTGAAAAAAAAATGCTTAATTGCTTGAAACTAATCCTGATAATTAAGAACTACTTATTTAGTGATTTGAGGGAAAACTGAAATATTCCACGAACAGTTGCTCACAGCTGTGTAAATGAAATATACTCGCTGAAAAGCGTCAGAGTCACAGTATAAATTGCATTTTGAAAACTGAAGAAACCACAGGACAGTTGCTTAATACACAATACTTTATTGGGGACACGACCGGCCTCGGAACACTTAAGTGCCGCCACCGGGTGTAAAAAATAAAATCGCTTAACCATCTGAGGTCATCCTCACCCCAAAAATTGAGATGGAACGAAAGGTTCCGTGTCAAAAGAGTAAAAGGATACAAATATTCCATTAGAACCGTTACCCCATGCTGCGCGGCAGGGAACACAAGCAAAATTGCAACTTCTGTGCTTTCTCTTGATCCATATATTGTTACTAATAACAGAATACCGATCGCTATTTAAATATATCAATTTCATGCTTTCTGAACAAAATTTCAAAATTTTAAAAAAGTGAAAAGTAACGGTCAAATATTTTGTGAAGTCTTCAGTATATAAGTAACAGAGGAAACAGATTAGAGATACAGTTTGAATGAGGCTCGAGATGACGTCGAGAACTGAAGTTTTTTTTTTTTTTTTTTGTGGGAGGTTGAAATACAGCTTCACCGGTTTCTCACAGTCTTACTGTGTTGGTGGACGATAAAACTGTTCCATTCCACAGTGATGCCAGTCGAAAGACATCACTGACGTGCACTTTGTATGTATCTCAGTGGGACCTGAAGTCCCATACTACCCTCCGACTGTGGAAGTTCAGGTTGCAGGCAAGAGGTAACATATCGACGAACAACATTAGGTATCAACATTGGTGGTTTACGATAGTTGACACCTATAGAGTGATCAAGTCAATCCTAACGCTGCATGAATGCCTGTAAGAAGGCTATGGTCGAAGTCCTCAAGGATGGTAAGAGGAACAGGGTGCTAATGTTTCGTAAAGCAGCCACTGTGTCTCGTAGGGCTTCTACTGTGGCATAGAGACGCCTTGCCTTCTCTCGCATGTACGTCTTGAGAGTGGCCATGTCCGTTTCCTCGTGGAGGGTAACTATCCTCGTGAGGCGAGGGGCATGCAGGCTCGACCAGAGCACCTTATTCAGCAGGCGCTGGAGGGTCTGCATCCAGGAGGCACTAATCGTAGCCCACGCAGTGGAGACACAGGTGATGGAAGGGTGGACAACCATCCAATATAGCTGGAGCTTGGTGTCGAGGTTCCATTCCCTGCTGGTGAACAATGGGTACAACGCTTTTACCAGTTTGAGTCCTTTTTGGGTCACATATTCTGCTTGGCGATGGAAGAACAGTTTTTTATCCACCCAGACACCTAGGTATTTGGTATCAGGGGACCATGGGACCTGGACGCCTGCAATAGTGATGTTGTGGCGGAGGATGGGGCGCCGTTTAGTGAAGTAGACTGCCGTAGTTCTGGTGGCATAGAGGGCAATCTTGTTGGAACGACACCAGGTCACTGTTGCGTCCACTTGCCTCTGGAGGTGAGCAATGAGCTGGTCTGTGTTGCGGCCGGTGGTATAGAGCGCCGTATCATCAGTGTATTACGCCATGTGGCAGTGTGGGAGGACTGGCATATCGTTAATATAAATGTTAAAAAGGATAGAAGACGTAAGCTAGAGCGATGGCCTTACTGGGTAGCCAAGAAACTACTACCGTGGAGGAAATTATCCACGATCTTCACATAGATGTCGGGCATAGTCGTCTGTGTCAGCATTTTGTACATAAGATTGTCCTGCCAGATCTTGTCATGCGCGTTTTGCACGTCCACGAAAACCGCTGGCGTCGACATGGTGGAGTTACAGTCCTTGCTGACATGTTCTGTGATCCTAATGACTTGGAGTTCGGCCGACAGGTGTGAAGCGAAACCAAACTGTTCCGGACGGATTGTCGCAGCCACCGCCAGAGGCTGGGAAATGCGATGGAGGATCAATGATTTTAGAACCTTGGCCATGGTATTCAGAAGGCTAATGGGCCTTCTGTTACTAGAGACCATTGGATCCTTCGAGGGCTTGGGGATGGCAGTCATTTTGGCTTGCTTCCACTGTGGAGGAAAAATGTGAGTTGTAGACAGCGGTTCAGGATACTGGTAAATAAGACCAGCGGCTTGCGTGGGAGCCAGAGGAGGTGTTCGCTCAAGATGCCATCCAAACCTGGAGCAGACTGCCCACGCTGCCGCTGGAGGATCCGTTAGTTTTCCGCTGGGGACATAAGGTGAGGGCCAGTCAGAGGTGATCGTTGCTTGAAAGTGTCATCGGCCGTTAGAATATCGCGTTCATCTTGGAGTTCATCAGGCGTGAGGTCCTGGATGATCAATTGGTTCGGTAGATATGGTACCGGATGCGCATTTAAAGTTCAAGGTTAAACCTAGAATTTCAAAGAGTACAAGAGCTGGTGGAATTTCACTCAGTGGTCTTCATACGCCGCTAACAAACGAGCATCTCATCTTCTACGCATCATTTCGAACATCATTCAAAAGTGCGTCAAATGTCTGTACAGGCTGAACATTAATAAAACCGACAGACTGTAAGGACGCATTCCTGACTGGAAATGGAAGAAAAAAGGTCCGATGAACATGTATCTAGGAATGCATCGTTGCCACGGTAAATGGCGCTGATGAATTACAGTTTCTCTGATCATGTGCCGTGAGTTCCTTGTGTGTTGCAGTTAATAGGAACAGTGGCAGTTATCATGCAGGATATACATAATTTTACTTTGGCTTCCACCAAGTTGGCGGCCACTTGCCTGGAGCTTGTGCCAGAATTCGTCGCAGTATCCTGTAGAACAAGGTTCTCCAAACCTGGTGTTCGCACAGTACGTTGCGTCCCTGCACGTTCGTTTGTCTGAAAGGACCCATAGTCACACAAACGCCCAAAAAGGGCTTGAAATGCAGTGTAATGTGGTGGGTGTCCGTGAGGGTACTTGTTTTGGCATAGCCACGCTGCTTCTCGACCGTTTCCACCTGCTTTGCCACCTACCGTGGCAATGATGCATTTCCGGGCATATGTCAATGGGCCTTTTTTCCACCATTTCCAGTCAGCAATCCGTCCATGCATTGTGTCGGTTTTATTAATGTTCATCCTGTGTATAAAAGGCAATGTCCTGACTGACTGACCGATTATCGCCCATACCCAACCACTAAAGACAGAAACCTGATATGTGTAGAGGTAAGAAATAGGGGATGAAAAGCTTTTGAAAATGTATTGCTGTTAACCAATTTTGAAGTTAGAACTACGAAAATTGGTTTTTAGAATCTCAGTTATAAATTTTTAAAAATACGTGATTTGGAAATTCAGCCTCTAATGGGGGGAAATAGGACCAGAATGATTCACGTACTGATCAATATCCAGCCCAGTCCGCTAAGGACAGAAACTTAAAATTTGGGGAGGGTGTGGATCTTATACTGCAGGCATCGTTTAAGAAAGGATTATTCGAAATTTCACTGCTAAGGGGCTGAGATAGGGGATGAAAGGATTTTTGAAAATATGTGACTAGTAAGGCTATTTTGAAGCTAGAACTACGGATATTGGTATTTAATTTGTCAGTCAAAAAAAAGTGTGGTTTCAGCATTTTTGAAAATTCAACCAGTAAGAGAGTAAAGAGTTAGCGAAAGTCTTTTTGAAAATGCATAGTTACTAAAGAACTACAACAAACATTTTAAACTTACATATATGAAAATTGGTATTTGACTTCTCGCTTAGAAATTAAAAATGTGTGTTCCAGCGTTTTTGGAAACTCATGAAAGCGATATAAACGATGAAAAGTTTTATGAAATTATTTCATTATGAAAAGGTTTCCAAATTTGTATTTGTATAATCTGTTGGAAATAAAAAAGTATGTGTTTCACCGATTTTGGAAATTTTATTATGATGATAACTTCTCCCTATGTGGACGGGTGCCAAAAAATACTTTCATGCTCTGAGGAGAAAGTTGGTGGATGAAATTTCATGAGAAGGTCACGTCGCAGGGAAACACGTCTTTGTTTTAATGGTTCCCAACCCAATTCGTGATTCATATCCGTGGTACTCTCTGCCCTATTTCGCGATAATCCAAAACGAACTGCCCTTCCTCGAACTTTTTCGATCTCCCCCATCTGTTCTATCTGATGCTGATCAAATACCGCACAGCAACACTCCAGAAGAGGGCGGAAAAGCTTACTGTAAGAATTCTCTGTAGTAGACCTGTTACATTTTCTAAGTGTTCTGCCCAAACAAGTGAGTCTTTGGTTTGCTTTACCCACAACGTTTCTGTGTGATCGCCCCAATTTAAATTATTTGTAATTGTAATCCTTTAGTACTTAGTTCTGTTTATAGCCTTAAGATCTGTGTGATTTATCGTGTAAACTAAATTTACGGGATTTCCTTTAGCACTCACGTGGATGACTTCATACTTTTCATTATTTAAAATCAGTTCCCACTGTTTGCACCATACATATTTCTTGTGTAAATCATTTTGCAGTTCATTTTGATCATCTGATGATGTTACAAAACGGTAAATGGCAGCATCACTTGCATACAATACAAGAAGGCTGCTCAGATTGTCTCCTAAATCGTTTAGGTAGATCAGGAGCAGCAAAGGGCCTATAGCATTTCCTTCGGGAACGCCAGATATTACTTCTGTATTACTTGAGGACTATCTGTCAATTATTACGAACTATGGCCTTTCTGACAAGAAATCACGCTTCCAGTCACGCAACTGAGACAATGCTTCATAGGTACGCATTTCGATTAAAAGTCGCTTGTGAGGAACAGTGTAAAAAGCCTTCTGGATGAATCTGACGTCCTCCGTCGGTAGCACTCATTACTTCGTGAGAATAAAGAGTTAGTTGTTTTCTTCGAGGTAATCCATAATGTCCGAGGATAGTACACATTCCAAAAATTCTACTGCAGGTCGACGTTAGTGATACGTAATTCAGTGGATGAATGTTTGTCGTGCGTCTGGAGCGTACGTTGAATATTTGAGAAGTGAAAGTGAAAGCTTTGTTTCTAAACGTAACTGTAATATGCAGCCCAAGGGTGTTTAACTGCTTACATATAAAAGATATACCCTTGTAAAACCAAATGGATCTTTAGGAACTTTGTGGTTGCTCAAGGACGACCTTGCCCCAAACCTCTTCCAGTACATGCTACAGACTGGAAGCGATTGCAGAGTTTTACATTCGACATGATCTAATCACCTCGCTCGACCTACGCTAGACAGAAGTCGACAACAAATGGTCAGAATTCTAAATCTCAAGATATACTAACGGATTAGATTTGTAGTTATGTACTGTTTACTATATGTACACTTAATAGTCGTCGTCATGCTGGTATTACTTGTTAGTGTCGACCATGCGGCAGAGCCACTGGAAAACACGTTGTGTAGAGGCAATTTGTCCCGCTTTAACCTTCACACCACATTTTAGCAACTTTAAAAATACTAATTTTCAGCTCATTATTTCTCACTGGGGCATCATATCACTGACCATTGTGTTCAGTTCCCAATGAGACTTATTCACTTCTTCGTAAAACACATTTTCGGACATGCGTATTTTGAAAAAATGTTGGGTGTGGAACTTCTTTTGCACAAATTAAGAATTTGTTGATAATCTACTGTTGGGCATGCTGCGACGCTGAGGCAATTTGGGACCTGTTGTGCCAGTTAACGTCGGAAGGCACGCGTCTGACGACACGAACGACTTGTCGAAGAAGCACACGTTAAGTGAACGTGTGGCAAGAATTTCGTTAATGACCCACCGATGCGCCGGTCGGTGTGGCCGAGCGGTTATAGGCGCTTCAGTCTGGAACCACGCGACCGCTACGGTCGCAGGTTCGAATCCTGCCTCGGGCATGGATGTGTGTGATTTCCTTCGGTTCATTAGGTTTAAGTAGTTATAAGTTCTAGGGGACTGATGACCTCAGAAGTTAAGTCTCATAGTGCTCAGAGCCATTTGAACAATTTGAACCACCCGTCGATGCAGCATTGCGTTAAACTGGTGCTGCATTCCTTCGCCGCCAGACAGCCAAACATACACTGAGGTGACAAAAATCATGATATACCTCCTAATATCGCTTCAGACCTGTTTTGCCTGGCGTAGTGCAGTAATTAGATGTGACATGGACTCAAAAAGTCTTTGGAAGACCCCTACCGAAATACGAAACCATGCCGCCTCTATAGCCGTCCATAATTGAGAAAGTGTTGCCGGTGTAGGTTTTTGTTCACGAACCGACCACTCATTATGTCTCACCAAAGTTCGCTGGGATTCATGTCGGGTGATCTGAGTGGTCAAATCATTCGCTCTAATTGTCCAAAATGTTCTTTAAACCAATCGTGAACAATTGTGGCCCGGTGATATAGGGCATTCCGTCGTTGCTCGGAACAAGTAGTCAGATATAAACATTTCCAGTCAAAGGTCGGTTCAGTTGGACGAGAGGACCCAGTCCATTCGAAGTAAACAGAGCCCACACCATTCTGGAGCTACCGCCACTTTGCACAGTGCCTTGTTGACAACTTGGTTCCAAGACTTCGTAGGGTCTGCGCCACACCCGAACCGTACCATCATTTCTTACCAATTGATATCTTGACTCATCTAACCAGACCACGGTTTTCCAGTAGTGTAGGGTCCAATCGACAAGCTCACGCGCCCAGTAGAGGCGCTGCAGGCGATGTCCTGCTGTTAGCAAAGGCACTCGCCTCGGTCGTCTATTGCCACAGCACATTAACGCCAGAATTTGTCGCACTGTCCTAACGGATATGTTAGTCGTACGTCCTTCACCGATGTCTACCGTTATTTCAGGCAGTTTGCTTGTCTGTTAGCACTGACAACTCTACCCAAACGGTGCTGTTTTAGATCGTTAAGTGAAGGCCGTCGGCCATTGCGTTGTCCGCAGTGAGAGGTAATGCCTGAAATTTGGCATTCTCAAAAATGTTCAAATGTGTTTGAAATCTTATGGGACTTCACTGCTAAGGTCACCAGTCCCTAAGCTTACACACTACTTAACCTAAATTATCCTAAGGACAATCAGAGACACCCATGCTCAAGGGAGGACTCGAACCTCTGCCGGGACCAGCCGCACAGTCCATGACTGCAGCTTCGCATTCTCGTCACACTCTTGACACTGAGGATCTCGGAATATTGAATCCCCCTAACGATTTCCGAAATTTAAGGTTCCATGCGCCTAGTTCCATCTACCAATCCGCGTTCGTAGTCCATTAATTCCCGTCGTGCGGCCACAATCACGCCAGAAATCTCTTGGCATGAATCACCTAAGGACAAATGGCAGCTCCGCAAATTTATTACTCCTTTACACTTATCGTATGGCCGGCCGCGGTGGTCTCGTGGTTCTAGGCGCGCAGTCCAGAACCGTGCGACTGCTACGGTCGCAGGTTCGAATCCTATCTCGGGCATCGATGTGTGTGATGTCTTTAGGTTAGTTAGGTTTAAGTAGTTCTAAGTTCTAGGGGACTAATGACCACAGCAATTGAGTCCCATAGTGCTCAGAGCCATTTTGAACTTATCGTATGCAATACTTTCGTCATCTGTGTATGTGCATATCGCTATCCCAAAACTTTGTCACCTCAGTGTACAATAATGGTGGCCGTTGTTTATACGCAGCGTTGGAGCCAGCAGGCAGCAAGTTCGAGCCGGCAAACCACTGCAGCGTCCGGCGGACAGCCGTCCTCATCGGCCGGTGGCTTGTGTGCCTGGTTCTTAAGATGGCTCGTCGAGCCGGCCCGCCTCGCGCTGCCGCCCAGCACCGTGGGTTTCGCAGGCCACCACCAGCGGCCGCCTCAGCTCGAGGTGCGTCAGCACTGCCGAAGCGCCTCGCTGCCTCCCAAACAACGTGCAGCAGTACAGATCCGCTTCGCCGTGGTCTAGGATACCGACACCTCACCCCGCCCATGGAACATGAACGCAGTGTGTCGGCCCTGGCGTACGCTATCGGTAAAAGGAGCGCACCTGTAACTGTTGTAGCTCGTTGGAGAAATGAAGTGTTTACATGCACGCCGTCTGTCTTTCTGCAGCCACCTTCACCTCCGACATCACAAAACCAATTTTCGTCCCATTCAGATGGTTCCTCCGTAGTTTTGTTTCCTTCTTAGAATCTGTTTTAACGCTGAAGTCGCCATCATGCAGTGTCATGAAAGCGAGAAGACTAATCTACATCGTGAATTAAGGCTCCAGCCACTCTACGAACATCTCTAATAACGGTGTCAATGTGAGTTTCCGTCTTCTTAGTGAGCTCGAGCTCAGCCTCGTTCGCGTTGTGGTTGCATCTGCTAGAGTAATGCCCTGCCGTCGTAACATGTGAGGAGCCCCAGTCCCGGTCGCGGCATGACCAAATGGGGACGGCGCAGCGGGTCGCGCGGTTGCGCTTTCTCGCCGTCTTGGGCAGCCGCGGTGACTGGCGTGGTAGAGGGAGTGAGGGGGGGTGGGGGTGGGGGAGGGGGAGGGCGAGGCGCCCCCGCCTTCCGCAAATAGCCGAGTCGGACGACTGGCCGCAGCTCCAGCGATCTGGCCCAGGACCAAGCAGCCGGCGGGTACTCGCCGCTCTGTCTCTGCCAGCGGCCGCAAAAGTTCCTCCAGCGCCCACACCAGCGCCATGTACTCTCCTGCCCATTACAATATCGGGAGTGTAACAAAAAGTGAAATTTTGTTCATTCTCTGCTTATGGTATAGTAGGAAGAAGACATGATTAAATTGGTAGGTGATGAAGCAGTTAACAGTGCCAAATGTAGTACTCAGAACTATCACTCCTGAGAGGAACAGCCGCTCTAGCCCGGCTGAACACCGAGTGGAACTGAGATAGGACAGACGCGGTACCATATCCCGTGATGTTTCAGTTCCGTGCTAGAGTTCACCAATCGTAGTGCTGGTGAGATGTCAGTCTCTCGGCAACTCACGGCCAAGTGTTTTCATCAGGCAAGAGCCCTGGAAAACGTGCAGGCTGGGGCAACAGTCTGACACCCTAGGCCAGGTCAGCATGGGCAACATGGATGGGGTCTTGCGTTATCTTGTTGAAAGACGTCACCACGGAGACCTCAAATATAGGGCACAGTCACCTGCATTAACACGTCATAGTTTTAACGGCTGCCGTCCAAATTACCAGACTTGCACACCAGAGGTGATCGTATTGAGTACCTAATGGCACCCCATATCATCACTCTACGTGCTGAGGCCATATCACAAAGACGAATGTAGCACGGCAGTAGTTGTTCTTCGCCGGCCGGAGAGGTCGAGCGGTTCTAGGCGCTTCAGTCTGGAACCGCGCGACCGCTACGGTCGCAGGTTCGAATCCTGCCTCGGGGATGGATGTGTGTTATGTCCTTAGGTTAGTTAGGTTTAGGTAGTTCTAAGTTCTAGGGGCCTGATGACCTCAGATGTTTAGTCACATAATGCTCAGAGCCATTTGAACCATTTTTTTATTCCTCCCGGGGCCTCTACATACGGATGCTGTAAGCTGAATCAGGACTGCTCTCCAAAGATGACGAGCTGAGACTCCTGTGTTGGCCATAGCGACATCGGCAAGCAAATCTACAATGGTCGCCGAGCTGATTTTTTCGTCGCTACTGTGATATGTCGATAGCACCCTCACCAGTGTCTCACAGTTGGCATCGAAAACTCACGTTTCCGACAGACGGCGATAGCAGTCGCGCGGGGACCCGGCGCATCCAATGATGCGCACCTGCTAGCTCTCACTACGACCGCCCTCTGCCGCCGCAGTATAGGATGGTTAGCAGTAGCTACATGGCCCAATCTCAGCCGCAGTCTTCAACAGTCTTCAGTCTTAGTCAGCTTTCGACAGTTCGCTCGTACATTAGTAGCAAGTGCCTCACACTGCACGACGCTCCTTTGTAACAGCTGGACTTCAGTGGCGTTTGTTCTTTTCTAAAGTATCCTCGTAACGCTTGGTAAAAGCTACAAGTTAAGTAAAACTTCTGTACATTGTATTTAAGTGTTCGCTAATCATTTCTGCTCCTGCCCAGCTCCCTACGACGACAGCTTCTGCACCACTCTGTAGCCCACTCTCCTTACCGTTGTGTACGAAGAAGTACACAGCACCTACGAGTACATTTCTTGCTGAAAAACAAGTGCATTTTTTTACTCGAGGTAGATGAAGTGGCGGTGCGATTACGCACGGCTGAGCGAACAATATGTCTATGCCAAATATTCGGGCGGTAGTCGCACAGGGCTGCTGACATCCTGTATGGCGTTGCATAAGGCCCTCCCGAACTCATTGTCTATATTCGCAAGACATTCGTGGGATTACAGGCTGCTGCTGTCGAATTCTGACACCTATTCGTAGTCTCACTTCCTTTTTATTCAAGGCATTATACGATCTTCTCATCAACAACCGACATTCCAATAAAATTTATGAATGAGAAAACATAGTGCTTAATCTTTTCTTATATCTAGAATTCAGACAGCGTTATTTCTACCTCGTTTGAACGGCTGGACTAAAATGCTAATCATCTGCGTGTCCAAGCATGTAGTACACTTCATGCTACGCTGACGTCTCTTGTGTGCCACCTTCATGGTATTTCAATTGTAATGGCCGACAGCGTAGAAGTGTGAGAGAATGCGGTGTGTTTACAAGACGAGCGGCATTCCGTGCCACACGTCTAGACCTTCTGTTCCGATATGAATAAAACAGAGTACACTGCTGGGAAGAAGGTCATGAATTCGGTACCTGATTCCATGTTTCCATGTAGAGTCAACAACGAATCAGAATTTCTCCCACTCGATTAAAACTATCCATCTTTTCCTGCACCCTTCGTATCTCTGTCTTGTTCCTCCTCTTCTGCTCTTGTCTTATCATTTCTCGCTCTTCCCCGAACGAGTCAAGTGTTTCTCCAGATCTGATTCGTTTTGTCCTGCTATCATGCATCTGTTTTATTATGTTGTTACTTGCATTAATTACAACTCATTCACTATGTAGGCCTGTTAGATGTCAGGCCCTGATCTTGACAGCTGAAATTATTTCAGAAGTAAATAAACAAATAAATAAACTCTACAGTGTGGGCGTGACAGTTCATCGACAGGTAGAGCAGAGATTCCTGCGAAAAAAAATTTTCCTGTCAAATGAGTTAAAGGTTTGTGAACCGAAGCAAATCGTCTCCAATGAGCTTATCATAAAAGCTCCCAATTCCTAGCCGGCGTGGGACCGAGTCGACCGTAAAACGTCCAGCGAGTGTTCACCATTAGCGAGACTGTGCCTTTTTCCGAACAGAATGTCTGAGCTCATGTGAACGTACCATTACCAAATGTGACCAAAAGCTCAGGCTTCATGTCTCAGCTTACCATATTACAAGAGTCTCGTTGTGTATTGATACTTGAACGATTTCATGCTTTCAGATAAGTCACTGTTTCCTGTACTACGACCTTATGAAAAACACGCGGATGGCTCTATGACATCCCAATAACAATTATGAGCGCTTCACTATCACGCCAGATAGACATCTATAGTATCCGGCATTAAATTCTGATGCCGCGTTAAGCAGTATGAGCTCTGATTACTTTGGAATACGCATACTGGTAGCCAATGGTAACGATCTAGGTGTGTCAGTGGTGGATGTTAATGCTCCCAGTGCTGTACGACTAGAGTTGCAGGTGTGCTGACTGTCAGCAAAGTTGAAAGATCGAGTATTCACCTCGCCCTGTGCAGTGCATCTCGACCCTGTGTAGCACAGGCTGTTACGAGATTTATTTGTTCGGAGAGAACGCATTTTCCTAACCAACTCGTGGATTCTGTCCTGTAGTTTTAAAATCATTGTAGGAAACGCTTAAAGCAAATGCCGGATTGATTTTTTTGAAAAGGACGAAATCGATACACACCCACGTGCGTCCCCGACGTGATCTTGTTATCCGTCTGTAACGAATGCGTCAGTCATCGACTGAACATTAAAATCATAATTCTTCCTTCCGCTACGACGCTGTTCTGTTTACAAGTACCGCAAAATACGTGAAGAAAGGTCTAAAATTTCTTCCGGGAATCATATTAAAAGTAAAGGCTGTAGAACAGAAAGAAATGTAGAAATGAAGACTTGCGTTCTGCAGAAATATTGTCAGAGTCGTTTTCTCAAAAGAGTTAAGTGATGTTTTTAAGATACAATCAGCTGTCATCAGCAGATGCGCCTCGCGCTGCTACAATAATCTAAATTGATTGGCAGTTCAGCAGTACAAAAGACTATGTGGTGTACTAATACGTCAGACTACGATTCGACTACGATTTATACATAAATTCAGTATAGTACACTGAGAAGAAGCTTGCATCAGTGATAAACCTCATTTCACATTGGTGAAATATCGGGTATCAACGCTACGCAGCGACGTGATGTGGAACGGAAACGTGTGTCAGCACAGTTGCTTCCCGAACTTAACACCCCTTTCCGACGAGTCAATCATCACGAACAGTGTCACATTCCTTCATTCGATAACACGCTGCCCAGAGTCTTGAGATCACCCCAGGGCACCGGAACCGAACATAGTGGCACAGTGATTAGGGCAACAAACAAGTATTCTGGACGAGATTCAAACACTCATTCGCCCTCCTAATTTCAAATTTTACATTCTCTGTAAAAAACTTCATGCGGATCCTGAGCTGATACCTTCAAAATAAGTACGGCCGATTTCGTATTTGAGATCATTTGTGATTAAGCAGTATCATATTTCCAATAATGTATCCCCAAATTCAGTTATGGAAGCATTTTGAAGTTGCAAAGAATAATGTGTACGCAACTGAAACTGCATACATTAATTCTTGCCCCCTTGTCAGTCACATTCCTGTAATGTGAACATCTCAGACCGCCAGAATTCGAAATGGGCACCTCCGAATCGAGTGTAGTTGGCGCGAGTGACTTCGGCTACGCAGGTGCGGTCTGCGCTACTGATGCATGGATAACACACGCATAAATCGTGAATTGAGGACCTGGTAAGTGGTGATCAGTTTGACTTCCGGACAGATAAAGGCACAGAGAGGCAGTTCTGACGTTGTGACTGATAATGGAAGAAAGACTCTAGAAAAAACGAGAACGGTCCAAGGTCATGATGTGCAACAGCGAGGGAATCTGAAGAGTCGTGGTTGTGCGATCACGGTGTTGAACTGGAAAGTGGGAGATCCGTGTTTGAATCTCCTTCGCACCCCTTTTTTTACAGAATATTACGACCTGTGTGTCCTGTCATTGACGTATCTGTTCTCCTTCTGTTCTGGCAAGTTTCATAACATACACTGGCTATAGAATATGAGTCATATGATAAGAATATAACACCACTGTAAGTAAATGCGACAAATAGTGAGAGCAGGGGAGATTCCGCATAAACCTCACAGAGAAATAAGAACAACACACAAACGGGTGTGTACTATGTTACAACGAAGGAAGTCAAGAGTCAAAAGGAACGCAAGAGTCATAACATGGTGTACTTTCCCTCACCTCGCTGTTGCAAACGGACGTTACGGCATAACACAGGCATAAATTTGAATACAGCGAACAGACTCGCAGTGACTGGACGGCCAGTTTACAATTTTAGGGGGGAAAAATGGAGAGAGATTTAAACAGCGCTCTTCCACGTTGCAGTACACACTGTGACCACATAACCACGACGCCTGGCTCTTAAAATTCGCTTGATGATGCAGATCTTGGGCTTCGACCGTTGTCTGTTCCTATTTTGCTTCTTTTTCACAGTCCAGTATACTATCTTTCTGTTTTCATGCTCGATCTGTGTTCAGTTTTTGACGGGCCATGCACTGTACCATCTTACCGGTAATCTGAGGAGGGGTGCGGTGGGGGCTTTCCCTTGTAAGTACTACACGAAGTTGTACAAGGTAAAAACTTTGGGGAAGACAGAAATTGTGATATATCCAATAAGTAATAAAGGATGCAGGTTGCAAGTGCTACTCTGAAACGAAGATGTTTGCGCAAGAGAGTAGTTGAGGCTGCGTTACACCAGAAAGAAAAATGATGACAAAAAGAGGGGAAAAAACAGCGAAAGGGAGGACAGGGTGCGCGGAGCAGGGTGGCTCGCGGGTGCGGAAGACAGCTGTTGCTGCTACCTGGCTCTTGGCGGCGTCGCCGATGAGTCGCTCGGTGTCGGTGAAGGCGACGTAGCTGGGCGTGGTGCGGTTGCCCTGCTCGTTGGCGACGATCTCGACCTTGCCGTGCTGCCACACGCCCACGCACGAGTAGGTGGTGCCCAGGTCTATGCCGACGGCGGTCGCCTTGCCCATGGTCGCTGCTGCTGGCTGCTGGCTGCTGGCTGCTGGCTGCTGGCTGCTGCTGTGCCGGCCGCTGGCGGACTGCGCTGCCGCCGCGCACGACGCTCCCCGTACACGCCCACGCCCCTCCCACCAGCGCGGCCCGCGCTCTCCCGTATCCCAAACCCCACATGCCGTGTCTACCACACATCATAAAGTCTGTACTTTATTTCACTATACTTTGCATTCGGTCTCCGTAAAGCTCACGTATTAAAGAATTTTGTCACGTCATGGTTTTGACACACACACACACACACACACACACGCGTGCCCTAGGGAGGACTTGAACGTCCAACGGTAGGATCCGCGCGATCCGTTTCAAGGCGCACAATACACATGTTTAGAAAGTCAAAAGGGGGTTGTGAAGCCTGGAAGGAGAAAGAAGAAATGGAAAGAGGAATAAAATCAGCCTAAGGCTTAAAGTAACAAATTATAAAAGTTTAGAGTTAGTGGACCTGCAGTTATCTTATTTTTGTTAATCTGTAAAACTGTTAATTTCTTTTTTAATGCAGATTATTCCATTGTCAAATGCGTGCATCACAGTGGCATCTGGAGTTAAAATTTGTGGTAGAAACTGTACTAAATGTAATTTACAAATTAATTTTTTATCTGTTCTACATAATAACTTGTGTTCTGCAAAAAGTATTTTCCCACTACATTTCTAATTCTACACTCACATTTGATTAGAAAACGTCGCCAAGATTACAAAGCATATACAGTATTTTAGAACGTAAAACAGACACTGTCTCGTGGTTGCTCTTAGTGTAATGCTGTTGTGACTTACGACAGAAATCAGTAAAACAGGGATAATGGAATATATTCGAATTAAATCATGCGATGTTGATATAATTATATTAGAACATGAGACATTACAACGGGTCGATCAGTTTTGTTATTTGACTGATTCTGTCCGAAATAGAGGGAATACAAAATGTAGACTGACAATGCATTTCTCAAAAAGAGAAATTTTTAATATCAAATATAAATTTTTTACTATTTGGAAGTCTTTTCTGAAGGTATGTGGGTAGAGTCTAGCCTTTAACGATACGTGGTTCAAGCAAGAAGAGAATAGAAGCTTTTGAAATTGGTGGTACACAAAAATTCTCAAAACTTCACGGGTAAATCGAATAAAGAATGAGGAGGTACTGAAATGAATTGGGCGGAAAAGGAAGTTATGGTAAGTATGGTTCGGTCGATAGGACGCATCCTGAGGCCACGAGGAATTTCCAATTTGATCATGGAAGCAACTATAAGGCTTAAAATTATAGAGGGAGAATAAGGCCTGAATACAGTAAGGAGGTTCAAATGGGTATCGGTTGTGGTGGTTACGCTAAGGTGGAGGGGCTTGGACGGTATAGACTGTCATAGAGAGATGCAACAAATCATTCCTCGGACTGAAGACAACAACATCTGCGTTTACGAATCCCTAAGACACTACGAAAGAAATGTAATGCATAGTATGTTTTTTCTGACTATATGCAGTGGGGCTAGTCCTGTGGAGGAATAGGCAAGGTCATCATTGATCGATGTGTTGTCGCCTATACGTCTCACAGAGAGGTTTTTGCCGGCCGTGGCGGCCGAGCCATTCTAGGCGCTTCAGTCTGGAACCGCGCGACCGTTGCAGTCGCAGGTGGGAACCTGCCTCGGGCATGGATGTGTATGATGTCCTTAGGTTGGTTAGGTTTTAGTAGTTCTAAGTTCTAGGGGACTGATGACCTCAATGTTAAGTCCCATAGTGCTCAGAGCCATTTGAACCATTTGAGAGGTTTCGGAAGAGGGGACGGTGCAGTTTGGATCTCTTCGTAGGACGTTGCAGTGGATGGAGTACGGGAAAAGCTAGGCCAGTACTTGCAGTATGGGCTAACTGCTCACGCACTATTATATCACTATCTCCAGCTGCGAAGTTGTGTGAATCATATAAAACTTGCACCGCAAATGTTGCGGGAATGGAAAGCGTTCTTGGTGTGCGGTTTTCACTGAATGGATTGGTAGTCAGGGGCTCGTATTGTTAGCCAATCGACAGAATATAATAACAATTAGAAAGTTTATCTTTTGCGCAAACATTCCCTTTTTAAATTGAACAATGCGTAGTGACGCTAACAAAATAACAATAATATAAATTAGAATGCCGGTAGTGTTTGCTGTAGGATTCTAGTGCGAGTTGTTTACGAGATATCGTATTTTGGAAAGTTTCCAGACCTGTACTTGTACGATACCTGTGGTATCACACACTAAAGAACAACACACGTACGTACAGGGGAAGCACAAAATAATGTGGACTGTGGTAGTAAAGGGATGGTTGTGTTTGACGGTAAGGCACGTGTCGCGCTGGACTGTGCGTGCTCAGTACGGGCTAGGCATCAGTGTAGGTTGTAGTGCACACGATGTATTTGCATTCAGAGAACGAGGTCGACGTGCTGTGAAAGACTTAACAGAGTTACAAAGAGGACAGATTGTGGGGGCCCGATTAGCTGGAGCATCAATAAACACGACAGTCAACTTCTTAAATGTTTCAAGAGCAACTGTTTCAACAGTCTTGACAATCTGCACAAAACACAGAAAGGCATCATAGTGCAAACGTAATAGTGGGCGCAAATCAAAACTAAATGACAGAGATCGTGGTACGATAACACGAATTGTGTCAAAACAACACGGATCTACAGCGGCTAAAGTGACTGCAGAGCTCAACAGCCACTTTCGAGACCCCTTATCTATCGACACTGTCCGCCGAGAACTCCATAAAGCGAATACGCTTTATCATTGCTATATCGAAACCATTAGTGATGATAAGCAACGCAAAGAAGCGTAAAACATGGTGTCTAGAGCATGAATCCTAAATGGCTGATCAGTGGAAACACGTCATATGGTCCGACGAGCCAACATTTTCGTTATTTCCACCATCGAGCCGGGTCTGTAGAACGCCAAATGAAGCCTACAATCCTCATTGCTTCATCACAGCGGTTAAGCATGGAGGTGGAAGTGTGATGGTGTGGGCAGCAATATCATGACATTCTGCTGGTACCATCATTACTCTCAAAGGCTGTGTCGCAGACAACGATTATGTGAACATTTTAGGTCATCAGGTGCACCCCATGATTCAAATGTTGTCCACCAACATGGATTCCATATTTCAGGACGATAATGCACCCATTCGCGCAGCCAGGACAGTACAATCATGGTATGAGGAGCATGCAACTAAACTGCAGCGTCTTCCCTGGCCAGCACAGTCCCCGGACTTGAACATTATCGAAAGTTTGTGAGCGGTATTGAGAGCAGACTGTGGAGGAGACTTCCGCCTCCTTCGTCACTACAGGAGATGAAGAGATTCTGATCGAAGAGTGGTATGACATTCTACTGGAAACTCCACAATCACTGTATGCCAGTATCCAAGGAAAATTGCAGGTGTATTACGGGCAAACAGGTGGCCAACCCCTTATTAATAAACCGTTCCCAAGTACGTATAGGTGTTCACATTATTTTGCCTATCCCCTGTACATTAGTTACGTGAAAACTGACCAGTAACGAGACAGCTGGCCATCACAGATTGTGTTCAAAATGACCACTGGCAGAGATAGTACACGCTTCCAGTCTGGTATGGAAAGACTGCCAGCACACGTGGTGGCACTGCAGCGGAGATTCCGAGCAAGACCGCGCGACCGCTTGTAACGTCGGAAATGCATATCCTCCTATTTCCATCTATTGTACTATAATTTTTTTCCTTGTTTTGTTACCTCAAGATATGACATTTCTGTGTCTTTATATATTGTTACTGTTTTACAATTTGAATATATATGTTTATGCATTTATGTCGATGTATAATTGGTTTGTTTTGCAAATATTATTTGTATTTTTACTCTGGGTCTGGCCTAGGGAAACTATGCTATCGAACGAATACATCGATAGGTCGTGTGGAGAACCAAAGTGTTTAGGATCTTTGGTAGTGTTAACTCTGCCTCGTGGAGCGCGGGCAGAGCACGGGGAGTCTGGCTGGAGGAGAGCAGTGGAGCAGGTGTGTTGTGTGACGCTCCCGTGAGTTGCCGCGCTTTCGGGGTTTGGCAGCATGTAATTGCGCTCGACTTGCTATGTTAGTTTCTGACATGGTGTCGCGAACGGAAGGCGTTAGCTGGCACACATCAAGAGCCTGTTTCGGCTGGAGACCCTGTCGAGAAGAAGGTGCGCCAACATCCAGCTTCTGCAACAGCTACGGCCGACAATGAGTGACTGTCGCCACCTCCTCGACCGACGACTTCAAACCTTCAATCAACCAACAAGGAAGACTGGTAGCACGTAATGTTTTAGAGCTGTACAGCAGACCTCAGCTTTTAAAATTGTTGCATCACAAAATTACAGCAACTTAGCATGAACCTTTGTTGCTCATTGTCCCAATTGCATTACCAAGCAGGGTCCCTTCCTTTTCCGAAATGAACCCGAGTGTCGTTGAAATTCAGACGCCAGCATTAAAGTAATATCATTCCATTTCACTGCTTTAATTTCAAAGTTCAGTTAAAGTATTCATAGCTGGCTACAATATTTAGATTACAAAAGTACAAATTAAAAGTGCGAGTTTTGTTTACCGTAATTTTGCTTACCTGTGACTGCAGCTCAGCTTGGTACGTACTAAATTTTACTATTGTTAATTGTTCAGAATCATTTAATTCAAGTTCAAAGTAAAATCTCTTATTTCTAAATTGCGTAGATTCAAGTAGCTTTTGAACTGATTGTTGAGACAGCCCAAGACTAACCGTATTTTACTGAATTTCGATGTGCTTCAGAAACAAAGCTCACTATTAATTTCAGTCACTAAATTAACTTTCAATTTTGCGGTTTTATTAATTCTTTTGCTTAATTAAGTCAGAGTGTAGCGAAATTTATTACTTCTGACAAACTTTCAGTTTTCACACTACACGTGTCAACTTTCAGTTACCACGCTTCTAGTACTAATTATATGTGTAATAACCTTTCTTTTTCAGTTACTATAGTAATTGTCCATAGGACTGGCGACCGTAATTTTCCCCAAATCTCAAATATCTAATTACCGCTAGTTAATTGTTAACGTAACGGCCGCACATTTACTTTCTTTATTAACTTTACCCCTTTTCAAAATTAATTTCCACCAGTTTCATTTGCATTTTTCCTTTCATTTAGATGTAACCCTTTCCTCCCTCTTTACCGACAGATTAACTTCGGAGACGATTGCTTTTCCCAAATTTCCATTAGGTACATGCGGTTTAATTTTTCACTGTGATTTAGGTCGATAAGTGAGGAGGAGGTTACACGCTACGGTCGCAGGTTCGAATCCTGCCTCGGGCATGGATGTGTGTGATGTCCTTAGGTTACTTAGGCTTAAGTATTTCTAAGTTTTAGGGGACTGATGACCTCAGATGTTAACTCCCATAGTGCTCAGAGCCATTTCTATTTGTCCGAGAAGGCTGCAGTAATACGTCGTTGCGTATCAGCAGATGTAGCTGGTCTGCCCTTGTAGGCAGCGTCTTTCAGTTTCTTCAACAGAAGGAGGTCCACAAGTGTCAAACCCGAGGAACGGACTGGCCAATATACATGTCCCCTGCGTCCAATATAATGATTTGGAAACAATTCGTGAAGAAATGTTGTAGTACCTCGTGCACTATGGGTTGGACAGCTATCATGTTGGTGCATAGCTTCCTCCTAGAGGGCAGAGGGATGTCCGCTAGAATCCGTGGAAAATGGTCTGTTAGAAGGCTGCGATACTTGTGCGCATTCAGTGTTCCGTCTATGAAAAGCGAGCCCATGAATTGACGGTTCACTACTCACACCACACGTTTACACTCCGAGGGCGCTGACGCCCCAACTAACGAAGCCAACGGACCAATAGCACATGTCTCGGCGGTTTACGTGGCCATGATTGGCAAATGTGGCATCATCACGAAACAAGATTCGTGACACATCCGGAGTATCCTGCCTTAATGCCCATGTACAAAAGTAAACATGATTCTCATAATCGTTTCCATGCAGCTCTGTCTAGGTTTTACACTACCTCTTTCACGTAACTGGTTGAAGACGTTGACAAATAACTGACGAGATGGTTGACGTCTATTGGGATATCTTTCCGCATACTCCGTAAAATAACGAACTGCATTCTTTCTACACTCTCCATATCCCGTGAGCATGTCGTCTTTTTCTGCATTTGCAAGTCCCATCTTCTACTCAAGCGCTGGTGCTTGAACTGCCACGCACTAACTGGCTAGCAAGTCGCAGGGGACTCGAGGAACACACAAGCATACTGTAAGCAAACGTAACAACATCGTACCTAGCAACTACACAGACTGAACGGAACAAACTAGTGTCGGTGTGGAAACTTTTTAAAAACTGATCACTCTTTGGTGCGTAACGAGGATTGCTTGAGATCTGACGGGATTATCTGAAATCCAAATTTTTTCATCCAGTCATAAATAAATTGGATATCATCATTAATAACCATGAGTTGAAATACGTAATATGTATCTCTTTAATCGTGGTTTGACTGTCTCGCGAGGCATCTTCTGATGGAGTAGGTGAGGCTATCATTGGCTGGTGTGTCTTACCTCATTAAGCCAGCAATTTGTATGCAAAAGTAGAGCCACTGCTATCTAACTACACTGTCTGAACAAATGTATCCGGACCAATATTAGTGGACTTTAATATGGGATGCGTCCTTTCTTCGCCTTCATTAGGGCTTGATTTCTGTTGGGGACACTTACAGTGGTATCTAAATGTCTGTGGTTGAATGGCAGCCCATTCATCCACAAAAACTGAAACCATACAAAGCACTGATCTTGGACGCTGGTGTCTGGATCGAACGCGACGTTCTTACTCATCCCAGAGGTTGAAGTTGGGACGCGGGCAAACCACTTCATTTCATTATTTCATTTCATTTATTGTACAAAAACCACCGACTCACAGACGTTACTTTGTTACAGGGTCTACTGTTATGCTGGTACAGTCACCGTCTCCGACGAGCTGAGCACTGATTACAGAAATTCGTGGCTTATGAGGAGCTGCTGGCCGGTCGTTGTGGACGAGCGGTTCTAGCCGCTTCAGTCTGAAACCGCGCTCCCTCCACGGTCGCAGGTTCGAATCCTGCCTCGGGCATGGATGTGTGTGATGTCCTTAGGTTAGTTAGGTTTAAGTAGTTCTAAGTTCTAGGGAACTGATGGCCTCAGCAGTTAAGTCGCATAGTGCTCAGAGCCATATGAACAATTTTTTTGAGGAGCTGCTCGACCATTCTACTCCATTCTTTTTAATTACCTACCTACGCCCTGTCATTGTACAAGCTTGTCTGATGACAGGACTTTGGAATTAGCGAGTGATTCCATCCTCTGATTTCGTACAATTTTTAGAACTATCTCCGCAATGTTCGATGGTTCCTGTCCGTCTGTACCCTGGGTCTGCCTAGTTCTGCTTCAGCTGTGGTTGTGCCTTCGGTCCTTTACAGTCACCTCATCAGTAGTCGACTTTAGCAGCTTTAGTAGGGTTGAAATGTCCATGATGGATTTGTTAGTCAGGTGACATCCAAGGACCAGTCGACGTTCGAATTCACGGAGTTCTCCTGACAGACCCACTCCGCTGTTTCTGCTTCTCAGCTGACGGCATTACACTTTTCGCCTCTTTTTTTATATTGGCGGGGCCGCCTCTCTTGACATCTAGTGGTCAGTCCTGTATTACACACGGATGTCCGGGGAACTTTCCATCAGACAGTATATTTGCTATGCAAATTATTTAGTAGCTCTAGGTAAACACAAGATGATTCTTAAAATGTGGAGACCCAAGTCGCGCCGGATAAGAGTGATCGTACGAAACAGAGAAGCTCGTATGAACAACCCGAACACCTACCCTTGCCCGGTTCTGCCTACAAAAGCAATCCTTAACGCAGTCAATTTAATTCCATTTAGCGACAAGTAGGTTACAAAGGATTTCAGTCTGCCACAATGACTTGAGGATAGAGAGCTTCACTCAGATTTGACGTCCACGTGTAACATAACCTATGGTCATATTATCAGTACAACTATCTCTGGAAAAATCTATTGTTACATTGCTCTTCGAATCACGTATGTAGAAAAATAGCTTAAAAATAAAGTAGCTTAGAAAGCAAACGCATACAGTTTTTACGGTTTATTTTGGTGTCTCGAACCCACAACTGACTGAGTCTTACAAATTAAATATCACTCTGTGCGCGTTATTGTTCTTAGCGCATCTGAGTGATCAGCGTTGATTAATTCGAGGGCTGCCGAGATTCTGGAAGAATTTACCCATCGCATATCAAATTTACCAAACGTTTATAAATTGGAAACCGCAGTAGCGATACGTCACGTTTTTCTGTCAGCTATAAGTAAATAATCGGATACAGCGCAAAAATAACGTTAAGGACTCCTGACCAAGAGAAGCAGGTGTTAATAGCCAAACAAGCTAAACATAAATATTCACCTGATTTCTTCGAGATACGCTTCTTTCATAAAAACTAGAACCGAGATTTCCTCGTATCATATCACTATCAAAGCAGCCGCAACTCTCTCTTCTGCAGATGGATATGATGAAATTTTGCACAGAAAGTTACTCATGTGGTCACAGGTTTATTCGCCCTGAAGACTGATTTCGGTGTCATTGCTCATTAATTGTTTCCAGATTATATGACAGCACTACGTTACTCCACTTCCAAGAACCTATTGAAGATGAGCATTGCCTATCAAAGTTATAACGACTAGGATAGTTGTTACTTGACTTCTCAATCTTTTATTTAATTTGATAATAATTCAAACGAAATTTACCAGTTTAATAGCGTTCTTCTTACATCATAAATCAATTGAAAGCGAATATTTCTCCTCAAACAACGAAAGGTATATAGAATTCGATAATATAACAATCGATGGACCACAAAATAGGATAGTTAATCGAAAAGCTGCGGGAACAAATTGAATAATTCAATATTCAAGAACTTCACCTCAGATTTCACCATCTTATCAGCGTGTGCTGGCAGATACCTGTGGGTAAGATGACTACGATACTAACAGAAAAGAGGACCTCCGTAGCCGAAATGTCCTGTCACGGTAGCTGAGCGTGTTCGTTCATGGGACGGACCACCCTCTGTAATAAAAAACTGAATGAAGTTTCTCATCGATATAATTTGAAAGATTTCATGCCACATCCGCACAGTACCACCGACGAGAAAACAACGAGAAATAGATCGAAAGAATGAAGATAAAAAAATGACAAGCGTTGCTGCCTTCATTGCGGAAGGACGCAGGATCGATTCCCAGTACCTCCTCAAATGTTTTCAGACGTAGGGACGTCTAGTACGGGGCTCCTAAGAGCTTCTGAGATCAATTGAGGAGCTGCTTGAATACAGAAGCAGCGGCATCATCAGTATTCATCTGCTGGCAATAACGGCGGAAGGATTGGTGTCATGCTGATCACATGTCACACGACATTAGACAGCTCCCAGTACTGCCCCGTAGGCAGCAGTCGGCCATCGTAACAGCCCTTAGGCCTGATCACTGAGTGGTGTTTACTAGTAAAAAAGAAGGCTTTTGTTACGTGGTTATTGGAAGAAAAGCAATACAATAGCGTATTTAAAAAAGAGAATATCCCAGTGATAAAATGTTCTTTGGTGGTCAGCCGATAGGTGGCATCGTCTTGTCATAGCTTTTCAAAGAGTTTGGTAGCCAGTATCTTTAGGCGAAGTGTCGGGGTGCCGTGTGCTGCGTGTCTAGATAATGGATGCGAAACTCACTCAAACTTTGTGACAAGACGACGCCACCACTTGGCTGACCAACCGAGAAGATTTTATCATTGGGATAACGTCGAGGAAGCATGTAATCACAGAGCATATCACCTCACGAAATTTTGTGGTTGACAATGCGCCAAATCATCGGGCCAAAATTGTTCGCGATCGGCTTCAGGAACATTCTGCACAATTCGAATGATCTGGCCACCCAGATCGCTCGACGTGAATTCCATCGAACATTTATGGGACGTAATCGAGAGGTCAATTCGTGCACAAAATCCTGCACAGGCAACACTTCCACATTTATGAACGGCTGTAGAGACAGCATGGCTCGGTATTTCTGGGGGTGACTTCCAACTAGAGTCCATGCCCAAAAATTGTAAATCCATCCATCCATTTCCTGAACTACTAGTTCTATTTGCTTCCCTTAATTTGAAGACTACATTCGAAGACAAGGAAATTTTTAAAGGCTGTGAGTTTGCGGCTGTGACTGTACAGATTGTCCTCAGTCTTACAACTGCAGTAACTTGCCAGGGAATTTAACTCTGACTCACATCGCAGAAATCTAACCATATAGGCAACAGACCACTTACAGGAAAAGGGTCTCTCATACAAGAAGCTGCTCTCGAAGGCAAATCTTCCATTTCGATAGTTTCAAAACATGGGGACTTCGATAGTTTCAACACATCGGACTTCCGTCGGAATTTTGTATATTTCTGCATTAGCTTAAGACTCTGGGCTCTGTTCAGATCAATGCGCATAACTGTATGCAGATATTACCTAACGAGTTTCTGTTTAAAGAAAACCTGCCTTTTCGCGATGGTTGAAGCCTAGTTCTTACTTCCTGGATAAACTGCACTCCATCTTAAGTCTGCCCAGCATATGCAGCAACCACGTTCTGGGCAAGAACGTCCTCTTACTGAGAAACACATTCTTAATGAAGCACGTAAAACAAGCAACGAATCATCATATGAGTCACGGAACAAATGCACGTATCTTAACTTCATTTAACGAGTGCTACTCATGAAATAGTCCGTAAAGGAAACAATCTCGTATGCTCTTTCTTCATCGTTATTTTTTACGGTCTAAAAAATGCAGCTTACGAATTTAATAACTGGAACAAAGGATAAGGGTACAGTAAATTAACATAAAACTGTTTCCTTAAAAAATTCCTCCTGTTGCAGTGCACAGAACGTCTGTCATTTTTTTCTGGAAAGATTTACGGAGTGTTTTACAGCTGAATAATTTATTACTGTTTTTGCGGTGTGGTCTTGTGTTTCATAAAAATTGTACAGACAATTTATTTTATAGAGTCAGATATATTTAACATTCTGGAGACATTGTCTTTTCCTTAATTGCATCTATTTCTGAAAAAAGTTCATAACACAAATAAAAACACAACATAACGAGTCTATAAATTTTAAGTCTTCAACTTTCAGAGGTTCTGATTCATCATCAGGTAACAGTTGAGCTGTTTAGCTCAAGAGCATTTCGCCTAGAAAACCATCCATGTCGAAATATCAGCCGTCCTGTCCATCCTTGTAGCGTACTTTCTTCGAGACCACTATATTTAATCTTAACACATCATTGTTCATAAACTACAAAAAGTAAAATTTCGGTATTTGCTATCCTTTCTAATGTTGCAATTTTGACGGTCAGCAAAGTATTTAATTCCAGTCACAGCTCTGATGGTCATTACTGGTTTCTGTCTTTAGTGACTACTTTCAGATACGCAAATAATGCAGAAAACAAAACGAAGCCCGCTATTTTACTATAAATATATAATGCCCGTAAAATTTTTCTACCTGAATGATGAGGCAAGAGCATCCCTTCCCACGTCTTTGAATGTACTAGTGCTGGAAACGGATGAGGAGGTAAAGTGTGTATAATGTTTTCGCACAGCAGAGTGTAATACTTGGTGCAGCCAGAAAAACTTCAAAGTTCTTCCCTGGCTGCACCAGAGGCGGAGTAGCACAGATCAATAGCCAAGTGGAATGCCAGCAAGAAAGGACCGCTGATGGAGCATCAGCGAACGTGGAAGGTATTAAAACACCCTGAACGAGCTGAACACCCGATCCAACAATGTAGCAAAATGAAATCATGGTCACGGAGGCATATCGTCATAATGGTCGCTGTGCAGAGCCTAAGTGCAAGAAAGCCTAAGAGAGATGCAAGAGAAATTATTCAGTGGGGGAGAGAGTGTCTGGAAGGTGAAGTTGTGAAATCATGAGCAATCAAGAGAGCGGACCAAACGAGAAAAGCGGGTCAAATAAAATCGTTGCCACCTAACTGTAGCAGAGCATAAATACTTATACTGTTCTGGTGGAGTTTAGTTTGCAGCCATCCTGTGAGGAGAGTAGCTCTATGCCAGTCGACCCTCTGCTCGTCTAGTAGCCTTTGATCTTCAGTGGAGCAGCAAATCGTGTCTGGACGGACTTGGTCGCTGTGAGCTGCAGCACCAACTACCGAGTCAAGACTGACGGGGAGCTGTGGCCGTCACCATTAGGCAGGTCTTCTGGCAGCTTAACCAGCAGGACCGGGGAGCAAACTGACATCCTTCATTCTATGGATGAACCTCTGTTGCCGCCCACCTCTGCGCCTGCGGACTTCGATGGAGCCAGTCTCTCTCTCTTCTGATGGGAGGCCCTGACACTTCTCTGCATTTCACATACTCACAGCAGAGCTTGTAGACGCCTCGCCCGTGGGCAGACTATGACGGGTTCGTGAATGTCTTGCCCATTGTCTCGCGTGATCTGTGTGCAGCCTCGCTCGGCATGGACACGGCTGGACGTTTACGTGGGAGAGGTGACTGGCCTCGCGATGTCGCTACTGCTGAGCCAACACGATATCAGCAGCGTGCCGAGAGCTGACCGGCGCATTCCACGGCGAAACGCCACTCCAACTCTGCCCTTGCTGGCTGCCTGAACGTCGAATCATCAACTGTTGTATTTTGTGGACTAATGTTTAATACTGTAACACTGGTTTAATAACTCCTCTGAACATCTGGCAGGCATCTGCCCTCCGAATCATCGTACCCATGACTCTTGGTTGGTCAGCCATTGATCTCATGCTGACCTCGACCTGATAGCAATAGAACATTACTGTAGCTTCGTACCTCGGAACTCTATAGTGTGAATAGCAGTAACAGTAATAACAACCAATATGTCTTCATGATCATAGGATATGATTACAGCTGCATTGTCAATCTTTATTGTTTCAGTAATAGGAAACATAACGCCTTGATCTTTTCCATAGCTCCATTTTTTTCATGTTATATTTCTAGTACGTCAAGCTGAAAAGCAGTCATTCAATCTCATTATTGAGAAATAAATATTTTACTCTCAGAAGAGTGTAAGTGACAAGTTAAAATTTCTGTATTCCGCAAATAGCGCACTACCAGTTATGCCTTCAGAGAATGTCTTACAGACAGAGACGCAGCTACCACTTCGCACGGGCACCTTCCCTTTAATTCTAAACTCTTTAGTGCCCCAACCATGGCGGTTTGAGGAAGATAGAGAAACCGTCAATCATTGTCTGTTTATTCGAAATCGTGTACATCATCTCCAAAAAATTTATTTCTTAGCCTTCGCTCTCAGAAACCCTCTTCACAACCGAAGATTCTTTAAGCAATTTCAAGGTTAAAGAAGCAGACAGAGGAAGCATAATAATGAATAACCTCAAGGAAGTGCACCAAAACGACATCTGTTTAACATCTGTACTAATCATCAACATTTCTCCGAAGTTCCATCTAAGCTGACGATTGTGCTGCCTCTGCGCAAGGCAAGAAATCTGAGAAGTGTCTGTTGAAGGCACTGCCACATTCCCTATGCTATAAAAGAAGCGAGCTCATACCTAACCTGGTGCAAACAGAAATATTCATCGGAGGAACATAGGGCAAAGATGAGCTTAATTTCACCTGGGAAGGAACAACACTGGGACTCTGTTTATCCTTAAAATTCCCAGCCTACATTGGGCTGCACCTTGCTTTTAAGCAGCAATGTGAGAGTACCACACTGAAAATGGTTGCCAAGAATAATATTGTGAGAAAAGTTATGGAAGCAACTTGCGTAGCACAATCAGAAAGCCAGCCGGTGTGACCGAGCGGTTCCAGGCGCTTCAGCGCAGAACCGTGCTGCTGCTACCGTCGCAGGTTCGATTCCTGCCTCGGGCGTGGATGCGTGTGATGTCCTTAGGTTAGTTACGTTTAAGTAGTTCTAAGCCTAGGGGACTGATGACGTCAGATGTTAAGTCCCATAGTGCTTAGAGCCATTTGGACCATCTGAACAATCAGAAATTGTGAATCCTTCTGCAATTGCATACCACGTATGGCACAGATCCTACTATACCAAAGTAATGGATGTAGCTATCAGCGACACATGCAGCATCATTACAGGCTGCACTCATCTACGTCTACGCCTAGATATTTAAAATGGTTCAAATGCCTCTGAGCACTATGGGACTTCACATCTGAGGTCATCAGTCCCCTAGAACTTAGAACTACTTAAACCTAACTAACCTAAGGACATCACACAGCCGCGCGGGATTAGCTGAGCGGTCTGGGGCGCTGCAGTCATGGACTGTGCGGCTGGTCCCGGCGGAGGTTCGAGTCCTCCCTCGGGCATGGGTGTGTGTGTTTGTCCTTAGGATAATTTAGGTTAAGTAGTGTGTAAGCTTAGGGACTGATGACCTTAGCAGTTAAGTCCCATAAGATTTCGCCGGCCGCTGTGGATGAGCGGTTCTAGGCGCTTCAGTTTGGAACCGCGCGACCGCTCCGGTCGCAGTTCCGAATCCTGCCTCGGGCATGGATGTGTGTGACGTCCTTAGGTTAGTTAGGTTTAAGTGGTTCTAAGTTCTAGGGGACTGATGACCTCAGATGTGAAGTCCCATAGTGCTCAGCGGCATTTGAACCATTTGAACCATAAGATTTCACACACATTTGAATATGTTTGACATCACACACATCCTTGCCGGAGGCAGGATTCGAGCCTGCGACCGTAGCGGTCGCGCGGTTCCAGAGTGAAGCGCCTAGAACCGCTCGGCCACTCAGACCGCCCTAGATATTTAATCGACGTGACTGTGTCAAGCAACACACTTCTAACGCTGTATTCGAAAACATGGGTTTGTTTTTCCTACTCACTCGCATCAACTTACATTTTTCTACATTTAGAGCTATCAGTCATTCACCATACTAAATAGAAATTTAGGAGTATAAGGATGCACTATGCTCAGTCCACACATCCGGAGAAGCTACGCTCTCTTGTCAGAAATACTCATCCTGGCATCTGACGAGAAGTAGTAACCATAGAAGAAGGATGAAAACAATAACATCTGAATTTCATCCTTTGTTTGGTTACCAGCAAGTACAGTCACAGATAAAGTCAAGAAAAAGTTCCCTCGAAACAACTGTGCACAGCTTGAGAGTAGCAGGAAACAAAACGAACGTCTTGCTAGAAATCATCATCTCGAAAAATGAATGGTACTTGCAGAAATAAAGAGTGGAGGACGTTGAACAGGTTCAGGCTGATCCCGTCTTGTGTCACAAGGAGCAAACCTAATCTTCAGAGGTTGAGTTAGAGAGTGTAGTCTGCATTTAGTGAATGTGGAGGTGAGGCGACCTTACTTGACTCCTTACATCGTCTCATGCCTATCCTCAGTACGAGTGAAGACGCGGTAAACTTCACGACCAGTGCTTTTGAGGTCACGAGACAGTGATCGGTAGTAGTTTATTACTTGCAACAGGAGCTCTGTACTCGTAACAGGGTGTTGAGTGTTTGTGCGTTCCGCGACGTGACCCGGCATTACGAAACGGCGCGGCCCTGTGAATCACTCGCGCCGCCGCGAAGTGGGACGGCCACATAAGGCCGCGAGCCGCAGCTGTAGATGGGCACGATCTCGCGCCGTTCTGATTCGCCGAGCCGCCTGGCGCCGCTGCCGGACAAGTAGTCTCCGTCACCTGGACCTTTTCTGTACGGAATGGCGCAGTGCAAGTTGGCGGCCAGCTCTAGACACGTACCCTTTACAGGTCCGCTGTAATCGTGACGACCTCGAGCGACTGATTAACCAGTGGCACAAATAAACGTCGCAGTGTCAACACTAGGACAAATAGCCGTGTAGGATGATACAGAGTAAGATCGATTCCTGAGAAAATCTGATAGAAGTAACCATTTTAAAGATAATACAAAAGAATAAGATGGAAAGCGAAAAGAAAACAAATTTATGTCTCATGCCGTTAAGCATACAAGAAATTTACTTGCGGAAATATACTGACGGAAAAAATTCGCAGCAGCAAGAAGGAGCTGTGCGACATAAACGGAATTTGGTAGGCGCGTTTCTACCTTTGAAAGAATGATGTCTATTCACATTTCGCTCCAGTCGCATAAAAGTAGCGCTAATAACGTCACTACGATAATGCACATCAGGTTTTCTTTCAATATACGCTGTAGCGGTGGTGTAATGGCTGGCAGTTATCTCTCAATATTAGTACGTGTAACCTACTGCGAATAACAAGGCGAAAATCCCCATTAATGTATGAGTACAAAATAAATGATCAGTCTTTGGAAGCGGTAACATCAGTCAAGTATCTGGGTGTGACTATTCGAAATGATCTCAAATGGAATGATCAGATTACACAAGTAACGGGTAAGGCGAACTCTAGTTTGCGATTTATTAGTAGAATCCTGAAGCGATGCAGCCTTTCAACAGAGGAAATAGCTTACAATACGTTAGTTCGTCCAGTCTTAGAGTATTGTTCGTCTGTATGGGACCCTTACCAGTTGGGTCTGATTCAAGAAATTGAGAAGGTCCAAAGAAGAGCGGCAAGATTCGTGACTGGTACATTTAGCCATCGCGAGAGCATTACAAATCTCATAGAAAGTTTGAAGTGGGACACACGTGCAGATAGACGACGTGCTAAACAGAAGGAGCTACTCACTAAATTCCGAAATCCAATCTTCACCGAGGATGTAGAGCATATATTATTACCACCAACTATCAAATCGCGTAATGATTATCATTCAAAGATAAGGGAAATAAGAGTTCGTACTGAGGCGTTCAGACGGTCATTTTTCCCTCGTGCTATCCGCGAGTGGAACAGGGAACAGAGGGGGGGAATATGGCTTTGGCGCGAATTGTGCACTCCACCACACACCGTTTGGTGGCTAGCGGAGTATATATGTAGATGTAGATGTAGCGGTCGTGAGCGTCAGTTGCCTTTGAGATTCGACGTGGTGAGTTGATAAGGCGATAGTGACGCCATTGTCGACGCCTAACTGAATTTGAACAAAGCCGTGTAATAGGGCTACGAAGGGCTACGAGAAGCTGTATGTTCCTACTATGATACTGCAGAAAGGCTTGGCAGGAATGTAAGCCTCTGTAAATGATTGCTGGCAGCGGTGATCAGGAAACTGGGCTACGGACACTCACGTGGCACTGCCGAGAGGGAACACCATCGTGTTCGGCTTATGGCTCTGACGCGTTGTACTCCTCCCGCAGCAGCAATATGAGCAGCAGGTGGCATCAAAGTGACACAACAAACTGTTATACATCGGTTACTTCAAGGACAGCTGCGAGCCAGACGCCCTGTAGCGTGCGTTCCACTGATCCCAAATCAGTGCCAATGGCATCTTCAGTGGTGTCAGGCGAGAGCTCATTGGGGAACAGGTTGGAGATCTGTTATGTTTTCTGATGAAAGGTTGTTCTGCCTCGGTGCCGGTGATGGTTGTATGTTGGTTAGAAGGAGGCAAGCTGAGGGTCTGCAACCAACTTGTCATCGTGCTAGACATACAAGATCTACACCAGGAGCTATGGTCAGGGGTGCGTTTTCGTATGACTGCCGGAGCGCTCTTGTGATTATTCCACACACTGTGACTGTACTGTTGTAGAGCCACTCATGAACAGCATCACAGCCCACATGTCGCTGTTGAAACCCCAACATGCTCTACAGAGTGTCGATGTGTCGCCTTGGTCTGCTCGATCCGAGATCTGTCTCCAGTAGACCACATATGGGACATCATTAGACTACAACTCCAGTGTAACCCACAAACAGCATTAGCCATCCCCGTATTGATTGACCAAGTGCAAGAGGCATGGAACTCCATCCCAAAAACAGATACCCGGCATCTGTACAATACAAAGCATGCACGTTTGCACGATTGCATTCAACATTTTCGCGGGTACACTGGTTATTAATGTACCAGCATTTCATATTTGCAGGGTCTTATCTAATGCTTCGATTAATATGTGATCTTGAAATGTTTATCATTTAAATATGTTATCTACATAAACGTATTGCCGAAATTTCATTAATACATTAATTATTTTTTATTTTGAGCTTTTCCTCATTACAGAGGCTTATCTCCAACATAATAATTTACTTGAAAATTACAATACTAACAACAAACGTTCTTAAACTATATTTTCAAAATATTCCTCGAGGTGTTTCGATATTGTGTGTCCTCTTCCTCTGCTCCCATTCTATTCATTGTGTGCTGTACATTTTGGATCCAGGTCGTCATAGGTCGTCTTCTTCTCCCCTCCGGTTCCCACTCCAGTATCAATTTTGGTATTCTGGTTTTCTCCATTCGTCGTACATGCCCGTACCACTGTAATTTCTTCCTATCCATTACGTCATATATTCTTTCTTTTATTTCCATTCTCCTTATTATTTCGCTGTTCCTTATCTTTTCTTTCCTGGAGATTCTTGCCTATCTTCTCCAGAAGTCCATCTATAGAGCCCGTAATTTTTTATGTGCTTCATGCTAATTGTCCAGGTCTCCATTCCATACAGAACCACACTCTCTAATATGGATTTGTGTATTAATTTTTTAGTTCTGCTCATTACATTCCTGCTCCATAAGATTGAGTTAAGCATCCCAATGACCCTCCGACCGCTACTAATTCTTTTATTGATTTCTGACTGGTTTTCCCTCGATTTCTAAAATGTGTAAGTAGGCTGTTTAGGTTTTCTTATTGGTAATGCCACGTAGCACTCTGTATAAAAATCACTGGCCGTGCTGTGTGCAGTCTGTGGCTAGTTTGCATTGTTGTCTGCCATTGTAGTGTTCGGCAGCTGGATGTTAACAGCACGTAGCGTTGCGCAGTTGGAGGTGAGCCGCCAGCACTGGTGGATGAAGGGAGAGAGATGGCGGAGTTTTGAAATTTGTAAGACTGGATGTCATGAACTGCTATATATATTATGAATTTTGATGACTATTAAGGTAAATACATTGTTTGTTCTCTATCAAAATCTTTCATTTGCTAACTATGCCTATCAGTGGTTAGTGCCTTCAGTAGTTTGAATCTTTTATTTAGCTGGCAGTAGTGGTGCTCGCTATATTGCAGTAGTTCGAGTAACCAAGATTTTTGTGAGGTAAGTGATTTGTGAAAGGTATAGGTTAATGTTAGTCAGGGCCATTCTTTTGTAGGAATTATTGAAAGTCAGATTGTGTTGCGCTAAAAAAATATTGTGTGTCAGTTTAAGCACAGTCATGTATAATTGTTCAAAGGGGACGTTTCAAATGGATCCCAAACAATTATTTTTCGATGTTTTAATTTTGCTGTCAGATGTGTCCTTTTCTTTCAGCACCTCCAATCACCGTAAGGCCACACTCTGCATGCTTCATACAGTGTATTGTGCAGCCAGAGTTACAGAGTTGGTGTGACTTGTGCCGCGTTGAACTTGATGCGTTCTTTCACACGAGAGTGCAGCTCTTCGTCTAGGGCTAATTGACAAGTGAAACGTAGCTAATGGGTCAGGTGAGAGGCAGCGAGCAGCTCGTCTCCTGCTGTACGCTTCACTTTAAGCACAGTTTCGGTACACAGTTGCTGATTCCTGCCTACCAGCATCCATATTTGTTGCACTTATTGCAGTTCTTTAGTCAAAATGCTGATAAACTTAAACGTTCTACATCTTTCGACATCGTTTGATTCCAAGGAGAAATGCATGAACTAGAAACTGGAGAATGCACCTGAAGATGCAGCAAAGCCTCGAAAGATGTCGCAAATAAAAAAATTATTTTTTTGACTGGTTATTCTGTGCTTTTATTTATATTTTAAACAGACAGTCATGAAAACAGCCTACAAAACAAGCATAAAGTCGTGGGGCATTATAAAAAATATTTTTAGCATGGTGCAGTAGAGTCAACAACTGTAAAATGTAATTATATTAAATTTCAGCCTCCAGTTGCATAAGCAAAGATAATTTACCTAGGTTTCGGGTATATTTTTTTTTATTTATATGTCAAGTTCCGTAGGACCAAATTGAGGAGCAAATTTCCAAGGTCATGGTACGTGTCAGTACATGAACTTACAACATAAAAGTAATAACAGATAAAAATAAATGTTCATGAACCTGAAAGAAAATCAGTCCATAAGTTTAAACAAACGCTATCAGCAATACAATGAGAATCAGCTTAATTTTTCAAGGAATTCCTCGACAGAGTAGAAGGAGTGACCCATGAGGAAACTCTTCAGTTTCGATTTTAAAGCGCGTGGATGACTGCTAAGATTTTTGAATTCGAGTGGCAGCTTATTGAAAATGGATGCAGCAGTATGTTGCACACCTTTTTGCACAAGAGTTAAGGAAGTCCGATCCAAATGGAGGTTTGATTTCTGCCGAGTATTAACCGAGTGAAAGCTGCTTATTGTTGGAAATAAACTAATATTGGTAACAAGAAACGACAATAAGGAATATACATATTGAGAGGCCAATGTCAAAATACCCAGACTCGTGAACAGAGGTCGACAAAAGGTTCGTGAACTCACATCACTTATTGCCCGAAACGCCCATTTCTGAGCCAAAAATATCCTCCTAGAATGGGAAGAGTAGCCCCAAAACATAATACCATACGACATAGGTGAATGAAAATAAGCAAAGTAGACTAATTTACGTGTGGAAGTATCACTCATTTTCGATACCGTTCGAATAGTGAAAATGGCAGTATTAAGTCTTTGAACAAGACCCTGAATGTGGGCTTTCCAAGACAGCTTACTATCTATCTGAACACCTAGGAATTTGAACTGTTCAGTTTCACTAATCATATGCCCGTTCTGTGAGATTAAAACGTCAAGTTTTATTGAATTGTGTGTTAGAAACTGTAAAAACTGAGTCTTACTGTGATTTAACGTTCGTTTATTTTCTACAAGCCATGAACTGAGCTCATGTACTGCACTACTTGAAACCGAGTCAATGTTGCACACAACATCCTTTATTACCAAGCTAGTGTCATCAGCAAACAGAAATATTTTAGAGTTACCCATAATACTAGAGGGCATATCATTTATATAAATAAGGAACAGGAACGGCCCCAACACTGATCCCTGGAGCACCCCCTCTCCCCCCCCCCCCCCCCCCCACTTGACAGTACCCCACTCAGATCCCACATCACAGCCGTTATCAACATTGTGAATAATGACCTTTTGCTGACTGTTGCTAAAGTAAGAGGTGAATCTATTGTGAGCTACACCCCTTATTCCGTAATGGTCCAACTTCTGGAGCAATATTGGGAGATCAACACAGTCAAATGCCTTTGTTAAATCAAAAAATACGCCAAGCGTAAGAGAATATAGCATTTTCAGTTGTCAAACGACTTATAAAGCCAAACTGTACATTTGATAGCAACTCGTGTAAAATGATCAATTAACCTTACATACACAGCCTTTTTGATAACTTTTGAAAACATAGAAATAGGTCAAAAATTATCTACATTATCCTGTCTCCCTTTTTATAAAGTGGCTTTACTACTGAGTACTTTAATCGCTCAGGAAACTGACCATTCCTAAAGGAAAAATTACAAATTTGGCTAAATGCAGGGCTAACATGTGCAGCACAGTACTCTAATATTCTACTAGACACTCCATCATAGCCATGAGAGTCCTTAGTCTTCAGTGATTTAATTACTGACTCAGTCTGCCTCTTGTCTGTATTACAGAGGAGTATTTCAGACGTCAATCTCGGAAAGGCATTTGCTAAGAAATTTATACGATTTCCTGTAGAAACTAAATTTTTATTTAATTCACCAGCAATGCTCAGAAAATGATTGTTAAATACTGCGAACTGACTTCATATCATCAACCTTGTGCTGCTGACTGGACACTTCCTTCACAACTGACCATATGGCTTTAATTTTATCCTGTGAATTACCTATTCTATTTGCATGCCACATACTTTTTGCCTTGCTAATAACATTTTTAAGCACCTTACAATACTGCTTGTAACGGGCTACTGTAGCTTGATTGTGACTACTTCTAACATTTTGATATAATTCCCGCTTTGTTCTACATGATATCCTTATCCCACTAGTCAGCCAACTGGGCTGTCCATTACTGCTAGTACCCCATTTAGAATGTTCTAATGGAAAGCAGCTCTCAAAGAGCATGAGAAATTAGTTATGGAAAGCATTGTATTTATGATCCATATTATCGGCGCTATAAAAATCTTGCCACTCTTGTTCCTTGACAAGTTTTGAAAACTTTCTATTGCTGTTGGATTAACTTTCCTACATAGTTTGTAATTAAATACGACATTGGTTTGAGAACAAAAACCTTTTAGAGTTAAAATTTGTGCATCATGATCTGAAAGGTCATTCACCCTTTTACTAACAGAATGCCCATCTAGTAATGAAGGATGAATAAAAATACTGTCTATGACTGTGCTACTGTTCCCCTGCACCCTAGTTGGAAAAAAACACAGTTTGCATCAGATAACATGAATTTAGGAGATCTACCAACATCCTTTTTCTTGCACAATCATGTACAAAATTAATATTGAAGTCACCACATATAACTACTTTCTGGTACTTCCTACAAAGTGAATCAAGAACCTTCTCTAACTTAAGCAAAAATGCTCTGAAGTCGGAGTTAGGGGGCCTATAAACAACAGCAATTAGAAGTTTAGTTTCACTAAATTCAACTAATGCTGCACAAGTTTCAAATATCTGTGCAGTGCAGTGTCGTGATACGTCTATGGACTCAATTGAAATACTGTTTTTTACATACAGAGCCACTCCTCCACCCCGCAAGGAACTCATTGAGAAACAGCCAGCAAATCTGTAGCCCCTGAATAATCAAATTATTTAAGTGGTGCTCTGATATGCCAATAATTTGAGAGTTAACATATATTAGCAGTTCACTAACCTTATCTCTAATACCTCTTATATTTTGATGAAATATGCGAATTCCTTCTCTACTCGGAAACATTACATCCTCTGGAGTTGAGCCCTTAGTTAGAGGCACTTCCTTTAAGCAGGTATACCTATCAGCTGACTTCAGTCTAAAAAAAGTGCAGCTCTGACACCAACTACTACAGGAATTTTTCCATGAGTGACATCACTACCACCACCACCACCCACTACACTGTCACCTATAAGCTTAGCCAGCCTCCCCTTCCCATATCTATTGAGGTACAGGCCATGCCTAGTGAAACCCCATCTACTGATAGACCCAACTGGCACCACTGAGATGTGATCCATGCTCTCCGCCATCAGTGCCCTCCACAGCCCCACATTAACGCGCCTAACAGCCGCATTAAGAAGAGGCCGATTATGACGCTGAAACAGTTGCACGAAATGCACATTAGTCCCACCAGTTTGAGTGGCTATCTTAACCAAGTCACCACTGACATCATATTCCCCGTCCCTATCGAGACTGTTCCCTGCTCCACCCACTATTACTACCTGATCCTCTTTCGTAAAATTCTTACATATCTACATCTACATCTACATCCACATCCATTCTCCGCAAGCCAACTGACGGTGTGTAGCGGAGGGTAACTTGAGTACCTCTATCGGTTCTCCTTTGTATTCCAGTCTCGTATTGTTCGTGGAAAGAAGGATTGTCGGTATGCTTCTGTGAGGGCTCTAATCTCTCTGATTTTATCCTCATGGTCTCTTCGCGAGATATACGTAGGAGGGAGCAATATACTGCTTGACTCTTCGGTGAAGGTATGTTCTCGAAACATAACTCCCCTATGCTTTCAGTCACCTGAGCCAACCCTGCACTAGGCTTCACAATGCTGGTGACCTGGTACTCACTCCCAAGCACTTCCTGCAACTGCTGGCCCACACCTCTACCGTGGGAACTACCTAGCAGCAGAACCTTCTTTCTGCTAGACTTTGCAACTAACCTAGGCCTCCTAACTGCTGAGGACTGGTGCAATTTACCTACATCTACGGCTACACGAGGCTCCTCTCCACTCAACTCTGACAGTTGGTTGTATCTATTGCATGTATGCAAAGTGAAACTGTCTGAGTACCTCCTCTTCCTAGCTATCTTCTTGCCAACTGCCAGTTCCCATTCCCCACCACCCTTCACCCTCCTCAACCTATCTAGTTCCTCCTTTGCGCATTGTAACTGCACCTGAAGGGCACAGATCTTGCGCTCCTGCTCCTCCAGTAACTTGTTTCTACTACAGATTCTACATTCCCAGGAGAGGATTTCCCTAAAATGACCACTGGCTTCCCCACTGCATTCCCCCCAATGAAAATACTTTGAACAAATCCCGCATCGTAATCCACTACTCACAAACCTACGACAGAGCCCACACTTTTCACTCATGGTATAATTTTACAGTTACTGAAAAAAAGCTATACGTCTACGTTACCAAAGTCCAGTTACACCAGTAGAACTATTTAAGAACTAACAATAACCGTCTCGAAATTCTCTGCCTAGTAGGAAAGCAGCTACTTGTATTAATACTACTACAACATAGTCGATACCAATACCAGCAAAACTTCACAAAATTATTAACTAAAACCAAAAAATTAAAACGACCACTGTAACACTAAGCGAAGCTAAAACACTAAATGAAAATGTTACTGAAATATTTCACTAGAAAGAATAATAAACGTCAGTTGAAAACTAAAGCACGAAATTTACTAAACGATTTCAACACACTGAAAACTCTATAAAACACAGCGAGCGAACGATTACAAAAGTTTATTAAGTCGTTATTTCGCCACAAACGGCACGCAACACCGCTGAAATCTATTAAATTTAATAACTGTCTTACAGAGCACAAATAAGTTTGTCAGTACTTCGCTTATAACCGCTACAGCTGCAGTGCGCGCCGCAAAAAGTAAACACACTACTGAGGCGCGAGGCTTAGACGACCGACGAAAGTATAATAATATAGCCTTCTTCAGAAATGTCGCAATATAAAATTAAATTAAAACATACAATGTTAGTACTACAGTACATAGTCATAAGACTGCGTCCCTTCTACTCATGTTTTGCCGTTAGGCCACACAGGTGGGCCGCGGGCGCTGAGTCGCAACTGGGCGCCGCGGGCAGCGACGCAGCGAGCGCAGTTGGTGGTCGCGCGCACGCTGAGCAGAGCTGTTCCATTTTCTCACTGAGACGAGGCATTACCATGGGGAACAGATCTGCAGTTTCGTCAGTGTTCAAGTAGTGTTCGTGATGAATATTTTTTTCTGTTATAGCATAAAATTATATCCAATTTACACCTCCACAGTGTCGTATCTTGTGTATTTCTCTCTGTTACTGTTATCTTTATTTAAGTTTTCAAACATAACATGTACTTCTTACAGATGTAAACGACCACTTTGTTCCGTCCATGATACAGATAAAGCCAACAGCTAATAATGGTGGATACAGAAACATCGTCTGCGTCGACTGGGGTACAAAAAACACAATAGGTAGGCTACACTAGAGTCCACATTATGCTAGATACAATAATTCCATTCTGTATGTTCGAAGTCCAGGTTTATCTTCACAGAGCCAATTTATACATGTACAAATAATGTTCACTTTAGAGATGTTCAAAGCGACAACCTTGCACTTGCAAAGACTTCGCCAATCGCTAGATCATAACCCTAATCTGTACCCTACACAACATACCTGTATCCACCAGTGCTGAAATGGCATGCACGGGTGCTAGTAGGTTGCGTACACCCACTAGGTTGTGTTCACCCATGGGTGTAATACTATAAATTTGTTCAAGTGTCCCCACAATAAAAATCTAGTGGATGGCCTGAGATCTGTGGAACATGAAGAACAGAACATTTGACTTCCATGACCAGTCCCTTTCCCTGTAAAGGCTTCATTTAAATAATTACACAGATCCACTCCGAAGTGTGGTGGTGCACCGTCATGGTGAAACCATAACTGTAGCCGAAGACCAAGTGGAACGTTTTCTAAGGTTCAAAAAAAAAATGGTTCAAATGGCTCTGAGCACTATGGGACTCAACATCTGTGGTCATAAGTCCCCTAGAACTTAGAACTACTTAAACCTAACTAACCTAAGGACATCACACACATCCATGCCCGAGGTAGGATTCGAACCTGCAACCGTGGCGGTCGCGAGGTTCCGGACTGAGCGCCTAGAACCGCTAGACCACCGCGGCCGGCTCGTTTTCTAAGGCAAAGTATTTTAAATAAACATAAGATACAGGGGGACATTCAACATTCCCAGCAGTGGGCAAGGGCCTAAAAGAACTCTTCCCACGATTCCAGCCCATAGGTGTATGCCAAATCGTGCCTGAAAGCCATGTTCATAGGCGACGTGTAGGTTATTTATAAAATGTTCTATATCTTCTACTGGCTGCAAAGCTATTCACAAAACCATACTCGTTGAATGCGGTGTTTTGGCTGCAGATGTTGGGTTAACATGTAATGGTATAGATGCAGTTCTTCATCGTGCAACCCTTCAACAAACAGTCTTTGAGATATCTGGAGCTGCGATGCAGTATCAAGTATACTTCATCAAGTTGGTTAGTGAACCATTTCAACAATTGTGTCCTCTGTTGGTGGATTATTTCTAATCCTTGGATGATCTATGTTCAGTTTCCCAAAAGTGACAGTAAACATTCTTATCAGTAAGGCGCCTTTAAGGGTACTGTGCAGCATATGCATGAGCAGCAGCAGTAGCTTGGTTATTGGATGCACTCAGCTTCAGAAAAGCGTGCCGACGTGGTAGCAGTAGCTTGGTTATTGGATGCACTCAGCTCCAGAAAAGCGTGTCGACGTGGTAGCAGTAGCTTGGTTATTGGATGCACTCAGCTCCAGAAAAGCGTGTCGACGTGTTCATTGTTTAACTCCATTAAGAAAATGCCCCAAATGAACTTGACAGAACCAGTTATGGCTGTCCACTGCGTGGTTAGTAGATGCATGCAAGCAGGTCAATGGAAACCACTGTCGTATGATAGGCTATTGTCATGTGACAAAATTATGTCCCGCTTATAAACGACAAGAACTAGGAAACGGACGTCTAACAAATAAAAAAGGAACCTGACAATTATTCGAACCATAGCTCTGTGGTCAGTGTGGGTTTCATGTCCTAGAAATCTGCTCAGTAAGCTACAACATCTGTTACAGTAGTGCATGGTGGTGCAAATTCCTCTGCACATTACAATGCACTGCACGATGTGAAAGTGTTGCCAGATCCTCGTTTTCATACATGCATTTTTAAGCTGTCTCCGATCTGACTTTGCTAGATAAACTTTTGTCTTGAATGTGAATGAGGAATTGCATGCCATATACATCAACATTTTGGTGAAGTACTGTTCAGTGATAAGAAAGACAATCAATAAAATGAGGTCTGTGTACTGACACATCATTAAGGAATGTAGCCCACATTATATCACGACGTTTATCTTCTCATTGTTGCACTGGGTTGGGTGCCTAGGGAGACTTGAGCTGGGTTGGTTATGTCACGGGATTTGCTCGAGTTCCCTAGGAAAACAACCAAAACTGCGGACAGTATGCTAGAATCTATCACAACATTAATTTGTTTTTCAGAGTGCTGGGACATTACTGTAGATTTCAGAAATATACGAGGCTTCTAAAGATCATCCAGAACATTGGTCAGCTATGTGGTGGATGGATTGTAGCCCATATCACAGGCAAAACTACAGCAATATGTTAGACAAATTGTGTGACAAGAGCTAAAAAACTAAAAAAAGGCTAAACTCTGCGCAAACAGGCCATGAAGGTCCAATGGCACCGACAGGCCACCATTTCATCCTCAGCTTACAGGTATCACTGGATGTTGATGTGGAGGGGCATGTGGCATGACAAAAATTAGACCTATAAAATATAGTAATGTTCCTGAAAGTAAGTTCATTGCGTAGTTGACAGTCTTATGAACCAGAAGTGTGTAGAAGGAAAATAACAATAAATTTTGCACACACTTAAACATACATCCTGATGAGTGCAATTAAATCATATGACATTCGAATGAAAAAAATGTGCCTTTTGATGATAGTGTCTCTACTTAGTTCGTCTTCAAGTCACATGGGTGCAAGCTGTTGACAATGTTTCCATACTCTTAATTATTTCTTCCGCTCATAGCTGTATGCATCTTCAGCAATTTGAAGTTAAGTGGCGTGTGGCGCGTTCTGTGACAGCTCCATCTATCATCTGCAACAAACACCACATAGACTGTATACCAACCACTCGGCGACATGGCACTAGTATCGTGGTTGTGCACTTGGAATGAAACATTGTTTTTGTATTCTCAGTGCACATTACTGGTGCATGTAACTCCCACTGACAACATGGTGCTAGTGTCATGATCATATTCAGTGCAAAACTTCGACAATACAAGCCACACTAACACTTAGTATAGATCGCTGTTTACATTTCGTACAGTATCCAGTGTTCGTTTCAGTGATTGTGTGATATCTCAACGCAGGGGAGTGTACAACTTATAACAACCACATTGACCTAGACAGCACATCACACAGCACATTTTGGAAAGTACTATGAAATGGTTTTTATTTTGCAGTGCAGAGCTTGTCCTTCGTGCACTGGTAATGAAGTGTATACATTTTCTCACACACTGTACCTGCACTGATGCGAACGAATGATTTTTTAACGTATAGAGAGTCAGACTTTCTAAACGCGCTTCACAAAGCATCTGTTCACACATAGTTCCCCACTCACACATAGTTCTCCAATAAATATTGGTGGTTAAGTTTCTGCACCATCTACTTGTCATTAATGTCGCTGAAATTGCTTGAGTCGTCAGAACCACTTTGAATACAATAAAGCCACTTATACCAAAATGTATGCATCTCTGTCTATATGTACAACTAGTTACATAAAAATTGTTCTCGCCCCCACCTAGATGACTGATCTATGCATATGATCCACACGTGATCTGGATTAGAAGTATAACACCAAACTTTCTCCACATCCTTACACCGTAACTGCTGCCGAGAGCCAGTGGCATCTGACAGGCTACCAATGCACTGACATGCAAAAAACATTCACAGCCTATAAAATAGAAAAGGGTTTATATATGCATATTTCATCGAATCCATTAACCTGCATTCTGAAACTTAGATATACCCATTAACTCACCCTAACTATATGCTCAGTGAAATAGACTTGTATATTGCGTGACAACTATCACAATTGTGACTGCGATACCTTCATAGGGATTAGCATGCCACGTAGCGCATAACAGCTTGCAGTAATATAGACGAAACATACACATTTTTGTATACATACGTGATCTGTATAACTAGAATATGAGTTCACCGAGAAAAATACACAAAAATTAACGATGTCAAGGATAATCAGGGTTTTTCAAAATGAATATACGGGTTCTGAGGCTAAGTAACATTCATTTGGTTCGACCTACAATTGTAATAATGAATCAAATGAAAGAGCAACACAAACTGGTTTTCTTACAAGTGTTCAATGTGAGCATCCTTCGTTACACATCGAGTCAATAAGCGATTTCTTCCCAAACCTTGATCAGTGTGTCTGGAGTAATTGTTGCAATATTCCTGTTTCCAAGGTCGGATGGATTAGCTGGTAGCGGAGGTGTATGCACATGATCGTTTATGAATCCCCAAAGGTAAAAATCGCGTGGCGTCAGGTGGTATGTGAACATAAGGTCATGCAAAACAAGCTCTCTCATCCGGTCTCTTGCGGCGAACCCAGAGATCAGGAACATCGTCATTGAACCTGTCGTGTACTGAATTGTGCCAATCAGGCGGCGCATCATCTTGCTGCCAAATAACCTTCTGTGGTTCATCTTCTTCCATTCTAGGGAAAATTTATAGTTCTAGCGCATCAAGATAAGGAATACCAGTTACAGCTGCTTCACCGAAATAGAATGGCCCATAAGCTTTCTGCCGAGATATGGAGCAAAAAATATTAAATTTTTGGCAGTCTCGTTGCAGCTGTATCATCTCGTGTCGATTTGCTGACTGGTAGATGCGCACATTATGTGTGTTCACATTTCCACTTACGTGAAATGTCAATTCATCACTGAAGACGACACAATCCAGAAAATCTTCATCGTCATACAGTAACATTCTGTTTGCAAAGTTGGTACTTAAACTGTAGTCTGTAGGCTTTAGAGCTTGTAACAAGTGCAAACGATAAGGATATAATTGTAAGCGCCTCCTTAAAAGTCTCCACGTGTAACACCATAGCTCTAATACACCAATGATTTATTTTGGCTTTTGTTTCATTTAATATTACGTCGTTAAGCTTCTGTAAATGTGTTTGATAGAATAGATAACACAAAATTGTATACTCCTTTCTTTGTAAGAACTTTGATGTCTTGATTTGATTCTATGCAATGTAGTATATCTGTCATTTAAATTCTTTGTCCCATTTGGAGGGAACAAAACTTACTATATATAAAAGTAATTTCTGTGTGAATAATTTTTTGTAGAAATGTCAATATGTGCAAATGTTCTGTTTCATTCAATGCATTTGGTTGCTGTTATGTAAACTGCTGATCCTCACTTAGGGTTCTTTGTTATTCTGTATGTAAAAGTTGTTGTGGTTCCCCTCGGGAACGGAACTGTGTAGCGCGCGCAATTTGTGGTTGGCCTAGGTAGAAAAGGTGGAACAAGAGTCAGTCGGGGACGAGCTGCGAGTCGGGGACGAGCTGCAAAACTGTGCACTGCCATGTAAATGTTGCATACTGTGCTGGTTCCGAGAGAGGCTTTTCCTGCTACTTTCCAATGCCTCGGACGGATGGATAAATAGTTGGAACTATTCTGGCATTTGTATCTATCATCGCCACCAAGAAATGACAGAGTCCAGCAATTCTACCTGCAAATCCATCTACCAACATGCAGTTGCCACCACACTGCGCAATCACTGTATCGGAATGCTATAATAATTTACCGTGAAGGATCAGCTCATCGGATGTTTTACTGTGCACCAATATAAGGTAACTTATAACTGAATTTGTGTACCTACCTTGATTTTTTCCTTATCGTAACACCTCTCAGGTTCCTCTCCGTTTGAACTGAAGTGATTACCGAGTGTCCCTACTGAAATAACATTAAAGACCAAGTGCTTTTGCTAATTAATGCCTCTTGAACATAGTAAAAAGAAGGTTAAAGTTAATATGGCAAGAGAGTGAGTTAAAGTTAATGATACTTGATGAAAATAATTTTCCTAGTAAAACTGCTTATTAATGTGTTGTTACCAACTTCAAATTAAAAGTTCTTAAGATTGAGGCTTATAAAGCTTTGCTTAGTAAATGATCACATTACTGCCTGTTGTGAATCGCAGGAGATTAGTCAGTATCTCACATATATGTTAATTTTGTGTCTCGCTGTAGTAAAAGTGGAAAACTGCAGTTGTGAAACGTTATATACTCATGTTTGCTAAGTGTTTGTCTCTCTTGTGTATTAGAAGCGCATATTAATAGTATAACAGGATCCACAGTTTGCCTATTGTGTTAATGCTCGATAACAAGTAACGGAAAGACCACTAATTAGGAAAACCATAATCTCTTTATTCAAATGATAGTGAGAAGCAACCTGTTAGTGGATTCCAATTAACTTTCATTTTAAATAGTAAAGTATTTAACTGAGAGAGAGACTTAACCTATATCCAATTAATGATTCTGCAGTGAATAGTAATAATAACGTTATAAAAGCCATTCAGTTTGTGCAAGCCCTAAAAGTAATAGTGTGTTTCGATATCTGTCACAATTTTGCAAATACACTCCTGGAAATGGAAAAAAGAACACATTGACACCGGTGTGTCAGACCCACCATACTTGCTCCGGACACTGCGAGAGGGCTGTACAAGCAATGATCACACGCACGGCACAGCGGACACACCTGGAACCGCGGTGTTGGCCGTCGAATGGCGCCAGCTGCGCAGCATTTGTGCACCGCCGCCGTCAGTGTCAGCCAGTTTGCCTTGGCATTCGGAGCTCCATCGCAGTATTTAACACTGGTAGCATGCCACGACAGCGTGGACGTGAACCGTACGTGCAGTTGACGGACTTTGAGCAAGGGCGTATAGTGGGCATGCGGGAGGCCAGGTGGACGTACCGCCGAATTGCTCAACACGTGGGGCGTGAGATCTCCACAGTACATCGATGTTGTCGCCAGTGGTCGGCGGAAGGTGCACGTGCCCGTCGACCTGGGACCGGACCGCAGCGACGCACGGATGCACGCAAAGACCGTAGGATCCTACGCAGTGCCGTAGGGGACCGCACCGCCACTTCCCAGCAAATTAGGGACACTGTTGCTCCTGGGGTATAGGCGAGGACCATTCGCAACCGTCTCCATGAAGCTGGACTACGGTCCCGCACACCGTTAGGCCGTCTTACGCTCAAGCCCCAACATCGTGCAGCCCGCCTCCAGTGGTGTCACGACAGGCGTGAATGGAGGGACGAATGGAGACGTGTCGTCTTCAGCGATGAGAGTCGCTTCTGCCTTGGTACCAATGATGGTCGTATGCGTGTTCGGCGCCGTGCAGGTGAGCGCCACAATCAGGACTGCATACGACCGACGCACACAGGGCCAACACCCGGCATCATGGTATGGGGAGCGATCTCCTACACTGGCCGTACACCTCTGGTAATCGTCGAGGGGACACTGAATAGAGCACGGTACATCCGAACCGTCATCGAACCCATCGTTCTACCATTCCTAGACCGGCAAGGGAACTTGCTGTTCCAACAGGACAATGCACGTCCGCATGTATCCCGTGCCACCCAAAGTGCTCTAGAAGGTGTAAGTCAACTACCCTGGCCAGCAAGATCTCCGGATCTGTCCCCCATTGAGCATGTTTGGGACTGGATGAAGCGTCGTCTCACGCGGTCTGCACGTCCCGCACGAACGCTGGTCCAACTGAGGCGCCACGTGGAAATTGAAATAAGAACACCGTGAATTCATTGTCCCAGGAAGGGGTAACTTTATTGACACATTCCTGGGGTCAGACACATCACATGATCACACTGACAGAACCACAGGCACATAGACACAGGCAACATAGCATGCACAATGTCGGCACTAGTACAGTGTATATCCACCTTTCGCAGCAATGCAGGCTGCTATTCTCCCATGGAAACGATCGTAGAGATGCTGGATGTAGTCCTGTGGAACGGCTTGCCATGCCATTTCCACGTGGCGCCTCAGTTGGACCAGCGTTCGTGCTGGACGTGCAGACAGCGTGAGACGACGCTTCATCCAGTCCCAAACATGCTCAATGGGGGACAGATCCGGAGATCTTGCTGGCCAGGGTAGTTGACTTACACCTTCTAGAGCACGTTGGGTGGCACGGGATACATGCGGACGTGCATTGTCCTGTTGGAACAGCAAGTTCCCTTGCCGGTCTAGGAATGGTAGAACGATGGGTTCGATGACGGTTTGGATGTACCGTGCACTATTCAGTGTCCCCTCGACGATCACCAGAGGTGTATGGCCAGTGTAGGAGATCGCTCCCCACACCATGATGCCGGGTGTTGGCCCTGTGTGCCTCGACCGTATGCAGTCCTGATTGTGGCGCTCACCTGCACGGCGCCAAACACGCATACGACCATCATTGGCACCAAGGCAGAAGCGACTCTCATCGCTGAAGACGACACGTCTCCATTCGTCCCTCCATTCACACCTGTCGCGACATCGCTGGAGGCGGGCTGCACGATGTTTGGGCGTGAGCGGAATACGGCCTAACGGTGTGCGGGACCGTAGCCCAGCTTCATGGAGACGGTTGCGAATGGTCCTCGCCGATACCCCAGGAGCAACAGTGTCCCTAATTTGCTGGGAAGTGGCGGTGCGGTCCCCTACGGCACTGCGTAGGATCCTACGGTCTTGGCGTGCATCCGTGCGTCGCTGCGGTCCGGTCCCAGGTCGACGGGCACGTGCACCTTCCGCCGACCACTGGCGACAACATCGATGTACTGTGGAGATCTCACGCCCCACGTGTTGAGCAATTCGGCGGTACGTCCACCTGGCCTCCCGCATGCCCACTATACGCCCTTGCTCAAAGTCCGTCAACTGCACATACGGTTCACGTCCACGCTGTCGCGGCATGCTACCAGTGTTAAATACTGCGATGGAGCTCCGAATGCCAAGGCAAACTGGCTGACACTGACGGCGGCGGTGCACAAATGCTGCGCAGCTGGCGCCATTCGACGGCCAACACCGCGGTTCCAGGTGTGTCCGCTGTGCCGTGCGTGTGATCATTGCTTGTACAGCCCTCTCGTAGTGTCTGGAGCAAGTATGGTGGGTCTGACACACCGGTGTCAATGTGTTCATTTTTCCATTTCCAGGAGTGTAGTTTTATTACACAACCTGCTTCCAGCTTTAAGGTTATGGTACAGCAGTAGCAGACAGGAGTGTTAAACACGCAGACATCACTAGAATTTCTAACTCATGACTAGCATTGTGAAAGACTCACTCGTTCAGCACTTTCTTCAGGCGCTGTTGGTCTTTCCATCCTCTTCCCTTTTCTCCCAGGTATACAAAGAAACTGTTTGAATCGCTCTTTTATTTGATGTATTATTTGTAAGTTGAATGTAATAAATGTTACAAAGCCTTAAAACACGTACCGCGTGATCAAAAAGTCAGTATAAGTTTGGAAACTGAATAAATCACGGAATAATGTAGATAGAGAGGTACAAATTGACACACATATTAAAACCAAAAAAATACAAACATTCAAAAAATTCCCGACAGATGGTGCTTCATCTGATCAGAATAGCAATAATTAGCATAACAAAGTAAGACAGAGCAAAAATGATGTTCTTTACAGGAAATGTTCAATATGTCCACCATCATTCCTCAACAATAGCTGTAGTCGAGGAATAATGTTGTTAACAGCACTGTAAAGCATCGCCGGAGTTATGGTGAGGCACTGGCGTCGGATGTTGTCTTTCAACATCGGTCGATCACGATACATTTACGACTTCAGGTAACCCCAAAGCCAATAATCGCACGGACTGAGGTCTGGGGACCTGGGATGCCAAGCATAACGAAAGTGGCGGCTGAGCACACGATCGTCACCAAACGACGCGCGCCAAGAGATGTTTTCACGCGTCTAGCAATATGGGGTGCAGCGCCATCCTGCATAAACATCGTACGTTCCAGCAGGTGTTTATCAGCCAGGCTGGGGATGATGCGATTCTGTAACATATCGGCGTACCTCTCACCCGTCACGGTAGCAGTTACAAAACCAGAATCACGCATTTCCTCGAAGAAAAAAGGCCCGATAACGGTAGATGTGGTAAATCCAACCTATACCCTGACTTTCTCGTCGTTCAATGGAGTTTCCACGACAGTTCTAGGATTTTCGGTAGCCCAAATTCTGCAGTTGTGGGCGGTGACAGACCCTCGGAGCGTGAAATGAGCTTCGTCGGTCCACAACATGTTACTCAACCAATCATCATCTTCCGCCATCTTTTGAAACGCCCACACCGCAAATGCCCTCCGCTTCACTAAATCGCCAGGTAACAGTTCATGACGCCGATGGATTTTACACGGATAGCATTGGAGGCTACGCCTCAGTGCCAACCAAACAGTAGTACAGGTATATGGAATGCTGGTGCGACGTGGCTTCGAACTTCGAAATCATACTCGCCACAGCTGAATTTGTCAACGGACCTTTACCCGTTCGAATCCCTTTCCTATGGCGATAGGATCGTAACGCTGAACTAGCACGTTCCCCATTCTGATAATACAGCTCCAGTAAAAGCGCCTTTTCAGATAACGTCAACATGCTGCGACTGTTGGCGCATCTGATTTTCTCTCTCATTACAGCTCCGTTTATACACGATTGTTATGCGCTGTCACTGACGTTTTGCTGTCCAGCGCCATCTGTCGGGCATTTTGTGAACATTGTTTTTTTTGTTCTAATAAAACCCCATGTCATTCCAAGCATGTGTGTCAATTTTTACCTCTCTATCTACATTATTCCGTGGTTTATTAAGTTTTCAAATTTATACTGACTTTTTGATCACCCGGTATATTCATTTTGGAAGACCCTGTACACATAGCCCTTAACAGCTCACATATTATTTGTGGAATTTTGTAAAATCCTGGTAGGGAATACAGATCCTTAATTCTACCAGATTCAGGATGGATGAGCAGATAAACTTCCAGGGCAGGGTTAGGGATTCTAGCAAAACAGACGCGGGTGTACTGGAATAAGAATGTTATGTTATTGTATCGAATCTCGGATTTCTGGAGGTTCGCTGTTACTCCACATCCTTAACCTGTTGTAACGCCTTTTATAATACGTCAATATATTCAGCCCAGGCAGAGGTAGCTGTTAACCGTTCATCGACAAATAATGCAATTTTTTCAAGTAAATCGAGTCCTAACGTCATACCAAGGGCAGAGATAAATACTCCAGAACTTACATTTAAGCCGGAGGGTACTGCTCTGAACTGGAAACTTTTACCAGCAATGTTAAACGCCGTATACTTGAATGATTCGTTGGTCAGTGGAACCTGACAGTATGGCGTTATTATTAGGTCTTCAAGTGACAGGTACTTCACACCATGAAATTCGTGCATTGACTTTCGAGATCTTCCTTCAGTGTTCCAACCGGAACCAACATTCTATTTATAATGCTTCTAAAATGGTTCAAATGGCTCTGAGCACTATTGGACTTAACCTCTATGGTCATCAGTCCCCTATAACTTAGAACTACTTAAACCTAACTAACCTAAGGACATCACACAGCACCCAGTCATCACATAATGCTTCTAGCACCGGTGTATGCCACTCTCTTGGTTTAAATAATAACTGTAATACGGCGTTTTAGAGATCTTGATAGCTACCCAATCTAGTATTTTGCGGATCTATTTTAGAACCTTTCCAGAATGAGATTTTCACTCTGCAGCGGAGTGTGCGCTGATATGAAACTTCCTGGCCGATTAAAACTGTGTGCCCGACCGAGACTCGAACTCGGGACCTTTGCCTTTCGCGGGCAAGTGCTCTACCATCTGAGCTACCGAAGCACGACTCACGCCCGGTACTCACAGCTTTACTTCTGGCAGTATCTCGTCTCCTACCTTCCAAATTTACCTCTTGCCCTAGGAGACATCATAGGAAGCATCGCGGAAGATTTCGTGAGGATACTTCTTAAGTTTATATCCATATCTGCAGATGACATATGACACATTTGCAGTCGGATTATCCTTGTATTACTGGCTAGGATCCGTTAGCTCGCTAACGAACCGTATTTTCACCCCGTAGTAAAATTTTCTATGTCCTGTTATCGTAGTCAACAAGTCCATGGTTACGTCACAACCACCAACTTCCGCATGTAGTTTAGCAGCTGAGAGATCAATCACTATGTACCTCTCAGTCAAAACGTCGATGACTGTGATGCATTCAGTGGTCAGACTATCAACAATGAGGAACGAGCGTGACATCTTCATTTCTCCTAATTTCAATTGCAACAGTGCCTGATGTTTAACAGGTTTAGAAATGAGGCTTAATACTTCCGCAGGGAATGTTGGTGCACCCTGTTGCTTTGAAGAGGTGGCACTTAGCTGCACTTCTGTGTCAAGAATTACCGTAATAGGTAGCCCATTAACTGTGGTTTTAACTGCAGGCTGTACATAGCGTTCCGCATGCTTATCACCCTCGCTCCTCTACTAGCTTAATTCATCCCGGATGCTCACGCGATCAATGTACATAATTAAATGCCTCTCATGCTGCATGCCCCTAGTGTTAATTGTGACGGAGCTAGCAGGGTACCTTCTGGTCCCAGTTAGCTGATTTATTTTGAGCAACATCGGAGTGAATCCCAGTGGAAGATATCCCATTATTCATTGCTCCTGGACCGATGTTTATATCTTTCATTGCGTCAGCTTTGCAATTGACAGTTCGACTGGCAATAATTTTGGTTCCAATGATGCCAGTTTCATAATCACGATTTTGATAGCGTTCGTCTCACCTGTCACACTGCGGCCTGTCACTATACGAGTGCAAACAGTTGTTTGATCTTTTCCTCTCCCTGCAGCAGCGTCAGTCCTCAGAACTCCTGTTGTTGCGGTCGTATGATTGAATGTTGCTGTCTAGCTGTTAGGGACAGCCCTCATGTCTTCGTGAATCAAATCTATATTGTCTATCAAGAACAAGAATGCCTCCATTCATCTGATGTGTGGATTAATTTTCTACGTACAGCTTACTTTCAGTATGCGAAGAACATCACAGTTAGTGATGCCCTCGTCCCAGTATTCTGTTTTATTGATATATTCCTCAAAATAGTGACTTTGGCTACCTTAGCGCTCCCTGTAAGGCTGAGGACTGAAACCACTTTCTGGAGATGTTTCTCAATATCTTTGATCAATATTTCATCAGATATGATTTCCCAAAGTCTCCATAAGTCTGGCCTCATTGCTCAGAGAGCACTTCAGCACGCTTGAATCCAGTTACGGATTTGAATTTTTGCATCTCATTCCAGGAACAAGGCGAAACTCGTTTAAAGGAACGAATAGATGCCATTGCACGGACACTTTCTTGTTCGATGTAAATACAATAAACTGATGCTGTCTAGTCATTTTTTCCAATAATTGTATTAGCAATTACAAGAGTTGTGTCTAATCCATAAACGCCATCAATATTTGTTACAACACTAGTCTGTGGATGTGGGCTCGGCCCAGCTCAAGCACAAAACTGCCATTCGGATCAGACGCACTTTTGTCACAAATGTTCGACGAATTGTCAGTCGCCGTATTTGATTTAGTTGGTTTATGTCCTGTTTAACTGTGGTTATTTCTTTAACCACAGATTTTCATCACACTATAAACTCATAGGTTAAAGAATCTTTCACTTACTTGTCTAGGTTCTTTACAAGACCAACATATTCTCTTTTTAACTGACTTTAATTGAGCTAAACTGTTTGGCGACAATATTGCCTACACACTTGCCAGTTTCACGTTTATCAGCCTCGATCGTAGTTTCACTCTTCACCTGTTGTTCCAATCTGGAAAATCTTTGTTCAGTAATATCACTGACGTGCTTATCCTTTTCAATAAGCCACTGGGCCATTTCATCTTTCACGGATTTTTGGTGGGTGCCAAACTGCCGTGAGGTGACTCTCTCGTCTTCTTTTGAAATGTTTTCGATTTTTACGACAAGGTCAGACTGCGAGTTTGTAGCAGCAACTTGCACACTGGAAGATTCATCCTGTGCACGAGAAGTTTCTTACTGAGTGTGAGAGATTTCATCAATTCTTGTCGTTAATTTATTTTTAGTCTCTGCTTGAGCTGTCATTATCGTTTTCACAATTAACGTTAGGGTTTCTGATTTTCGTAACATCTCATCTATTTAGCTAGCAGCAGTCACTGTGTACCGTTTTACCACTATCACATTCCATTTTGATGATGAGCTATGAGCTAGAATGAAAAGGGGGGGGGGTTGTTTGGGGAAGGAGACCAGACAGCGAGGTCATCGGTCTCATCGGATTAGGGAAAGACGGGGAAGGAAGTCAGCCGTGCCCTTTGAAATGAACCATCCCGGAATTTGCCTGGAGTGATTTAGGGAAATCACGGAAAACCTAAATCAGGGTGGCCGGACGCGGGATTGAACTGTCGTCCTCCCGAATGCGAGTCCAGTGCCTAACCACTGCGCCACCTCGCTCGGTTTCCATTTTGAATTATAATGAAACTAATTACACAAACAAATATACACGACTACTAATACCCAAATCTACAAATGCAATAGAACCAACAATGACGCTTCTGTGTTACCAAGTGCCGCATACTGGCTGCCAGTAGACGCAAATACAATCTTTGAGCGCTTCTTTCGCTAAGGGCTTGTCGTGCAAAGCTTGTGCCATTCTGTTCACTATTGCAAATGGCGATCAACAATGGAAAAATAGTTCGAAGCTTTAGAATCAGCCCTGCACAGAAACATTGTAAAGACGTCATTACTCTGGCCAGGAAGGCCGGCTCCAACTGTCGCCTGTGACACATCTCCAGGTCGGCAACTTACATATTTACCTTCTCTTGTGTTTTTTTAGTAGTATATATTGTTTAAATTTCGTATGTGTTTTTGTCTTTAAGAGGTTTATTCTCGCGTTTTGCAAATGTGTATTCAGGCAGTTAGTAGCACGGTTGTTACTTATTTGTTTGTTTTGAAGACAATTGGCGGTTCAGTTCAGCCTAGTTAGCCACTTACTCCGGCTTCAGATGTCACCTGTGACACATGTCCAGAGCAGTAAGTTACGTATTTAGCTTTTTCCATGTTCTTAGTAATATATATCACTTAAATTTTGTGCACGTTTTTGTATTTAAGACGCTTACTCCCGAGTTCTGTAAGTGTAATTTCAGGCAGTTTGTAGCTCAGCTGTCATTTCTTCTGAATAGCCAGATATACTGTTCAGTAAGGTGTCAGCGTCCATCGGTGAAACGTCAGGAGAGTAAAAAGATGCATATCTAGCTTTTATAGTTTACTTCTTCAGTTAGTCTTGCTGGGGTGGTTAGGATGTATGCGTGCTGTGTGCAGCTGCAGGAAGGGTCAGCCACAGTTCGCGGAGAGCTGTATGTGGTTCTGGCCCCGATCAGCCGCGTTCAGGGGCCCTATTCTGTATCTTTCCGCCATTTTTCCGATCGGTCCGGTATGCGAGCGCACCGAACGGTCTTGTTTTCGAAAGAGAGTCCCAACATTATTCAGTAAGCATTTCGAAAGTGATGACGAAAGGTCCTAGCGAACCGAAACGCTGTTGTCAGTTCACCTCGCACCAACCAATGAAAAGCAATCTGCCTCAGAACCGTGCATGCGCACTGCAGCGGCATAGCAGCACAAACTCTAAGCGGCTAGCAGCCGACACAGGTGTGCCATTCTTCACAGTACCAAAATGTGTGGTTAGAGTATGTAATACTGTTCAAATTTGGCTGACCCCGCGCTTCCGTGAATGCATGGTAAAGACAGAATATTGACTGTGTTCTGGAAACAAGCGTAAACATCAAATTATGTCATTTTATTCTCATTAACATCGACGCCTTGTTTTGGGTTTTACGTTTCGGAATATGAGTTAGGAATGGAGTGTAGTACCACTTTGTACAAACAGATCTACACCCGAAAAATTCGGTATTTTTCCTGTTTTCCGTCGTTCCTTCGTTGCTTCAAAATTCGTGGAGGTACGTTCCGTCTATGCAACTAATTGAAGGCACTTTGTTTATTGCGATACGCTTTCGCTTCCTTTATTCGTGGTGATGCTTTACAAATAAAAGAAGTGAAACGCATATAGAAAAAAATGCCTTCAGTTACTTGCATAGACGGAACACATCACCACGAACCCGAAAAATTGTTTAAGAGAATGTCAAAAAATAAGAGCATGCATAGAATGTGGTTGTAATTCGCTCCTAGGGATCCAAATGATCACGTAGCCTACTTCCCTGTATGATACATCAACGAGTTGATTCGTAAAAACAAAATTTTAAAAAATCGCCTTTTCGAGAACGTGTGGCGAGAGCAGATATGTTGTAGTTTACAACATTCATCTGATGAATCAAAATGTTTCATATATTGTGGCGGGAACCTATCACATCTATCTACTGTTGTCAAGGATTCGATCGCAGGTAAGCTAGAGTATAAAGACGATTGTGTCCGCAGCTCGTGGTTGTGCGGTAGCGTTCTCGCTTCCCGCGCCCGCGTTCCTGGGTTCGATTCCCGGCGGGGTCAGGGATTTTCTCTGCCTCGTGATGACTGGGTATTGTGTGATGTCCTTAGGTTAGTTAGGTTTAAGTAGTTCTAAGTTCTAGGAGACTGATGACCATAGCTGTTAAGTCCCATAGTGCTCAGAGCCAAAGACGATTGCTGCTAGTTTCAATCGTCGTAATTTACGTTGTGCTCTTAGATTCCTGTCTGACCACACTCTCGGAAATCGCTACGCATTCCGAAAATTATTTGTGACATGAAGTAGTAGAAATGTCACTGTCAGTTGTTTCGTGCGCAGTAATTTCATCTTTAATTTCTTAAACATATGGAAGTCACGAAATCGGAGATACTCGTTACTGAGAAAGCGCGCTCTTACGTCTAAATTACAAAGAATATTTCATAAAAATGCTTTACATTGACGATTAACGAAGTCTCAGAATGTGTTGCAAACATGATGAGGAAAACAAATATTTTCGCATCAAGCAGTATACGAACCTACGCCCTTTGCCATATTTGTGTTTTTTTGTGTCTATTGATTTTTATAGTCTTTCATAGGTGGTAAACACAACATACAGAAACTGCCATTCTACACATCCCAACGTAAAAACGACTCCTAACGCCGTCTTGATTTAAAGAGTTCACTAGAAAAAAGAAGAAAAGAAAACCGGACCCTGCGACGGCCCTGTTGGCGTGTATCCAGGTCGGCCTCTCGTTAACTTAAAAACTATATGTAGTCCCCTGAATACATCAGGCTTGAACATTAGTTCCTGAACGTTGAGCTATCTCCTCATTTCACTTCTCATTCCCGGAACACCCCAACTAGCCGGAGGGTCCGTGAATAAGGAACCCAAGTAATTGGAAAAACATGTTCTATATTTCTCGTTTCGCCGCAAGATATCATGTTGCTCTTGCAGTATGTACCAGAAGTCTGTGACGTTCTTGTCATCGGTGCAACGCAAATAATACGTTGCCATCCCCTTTATCCAGTTTACGGCGTTTCTCCTGGCAATGGAAAAGTATACTTTGTCTGGGAATAGTAGATCGTCAGCTTTGATTGGCGTGTGCGCTGTACGCAGTAAAAGGGCCAGCATTTTCCTCGTTAGAAGCCAACAGTCGATTTCCATGCAATTCAAATGGTGCTCGTTGGAGTCGCGCAGTTGGGGCATATCGACTCGTCGACCAGATAAATAGAGAGCAGTCGTTGACGGTTCGGGAATTTTCCGTTCACCACTGTATACGACAATGCATGTACCTGTGTACAGACGAGGGAAGACAGACCACTCTCCACTGCTACTGTATCGCCGGGTACTTCTGTTCGGCCACATTGCGAGATTGTTGCTGAAGGAAGCTTCGATATCTATCTTTCGTTGAAGGCAGCCTGGTCTCCAGCAAACTGTCTGGAACGTAACTGTAATCGACAAAGAAGTCCCAAAGGTGTGCAAGCAGTGCCGTGATGTGGCCTACATTGAATGGAGGACAGAGTGAATGGGGAGCCACTTTGTTGATCACAGCACCCATTAAGGTGACGTGCTCAGTTCTCCAATAGCATTAGTATTGGGGCAACCTGGGTTCTGGCACACTCTGCATTGTTGCCAGATGTTTCTAAGATGGCGGCGATGACGTCATCCAAGATGGCGATGTGTAGACTTGGCAATGGCGCATGGCATCATCCAAGATGACGGCCATGACGTCTGCTGATGACGCAAGTACCGTTATCCAAGATGGAGGATTTCACACAATAACACAGAAAAGCACAATTTGAAGAGCAAAAATAAGAGTACACATTAATGTAGCACTGAAAATAATATCTAGTTAATTGCAAGCGCAGCTGCGAAATACTTGGTGCAAACCCACATGCATGCCACAACTGTTTTACTGTACAACAATGAAAAACTACAACTACAGAGGAAATACTCTCTACAATTACATGCTAGCAATAAACAAAGGCTACACTAACTACACAAACTACAAGAAAAAATCAGAAGATTTCAGTGAGGTATCCTGGCAGGGTCGCCGTATGAAACGTCCCCTTAGAAAAATTTATACTAGACTGTGCTTAAACTGACACACAATATTTTTAGCGCAACGCAATCTGACTTTCAATAATCCCTACAAAAGAATGGCCCTGACTAACATTAACCTATACTTTTCACAAATCACTTACCTCACCAAAAATCTTCGTCACTCGAACTACTGCAATACAGCGAACGACACTACTGCCAGCTAAATAAAAGATTCAAACTACGGAAGGCACTAACTACTGATAGGCATAGTTAGCAAATGAAGGATTTTAATAGAGAACAAACAATATATTTACCTTAATAGTCATAATATATATATATCAGTTCATGACATCAATTCTTACAAATTTCAAAACTCCGCCATCTGTCTCCCCACGTCCACCACTGTTGGCGGCTCACCTCCAACTGCGCAACGCTATGCGCTGTTAACGTCCAGCTGCCCAACACTACAATGGCAGACAACAATGCAAACCAGCCACAGACTGCACACAGCACAGCCAGTGATTTTCCTACAGAGTGCTACGTGGCGTTACCAACAAAAAAACCTAAACAGCCTACTTACACAGGGTAATGCATCTCACCATGGTTACCTCTACTAACCTAAGAAAAAGGTGGGAAAATAGGTCAATTGGGCTACTCCCACTAACCTAAATCATCCGACCACCACCTCTTCCTAGGGATTGGTGGGAAAAGGACACAGCCTGCACTGGGTTCCTGGAGAGAGGAAGGAGTGTACTTTATTTATTTTGGAACAATTTATTTAAGGATGTAGTATATTTATCACAGTGATACGGAACACACGCTCTGACCTGTCACACAGCATACAGATGTGCAAACTATTCCTAAATGCTCATGTATACTGCTCTGTACATACACTTGCTAATTGTAAACTGTCAAAATAACGCATTCCACAGCCTACAGACCTGCAAACCACTCATAAATAATGCAATACCTTTATGTCCAGAGAGCTAAGCAACCAGTAAATTGTCAAAATAATAACCCATCTAAAAGACTCTGCAAACATGCTTGCTAATCGTCAACTGTCGAAATCACGCTCCAGTCTTTATTTAAGCAATTAGAGGCAGCACCATCATCCAGTGTGTTTGCCATGAGGTCCGGACTCCAACTGACCTAGCACACAGTACCACCACCAGAGGGTACTGTCGTCCATTCCGTGATGTAACCCTAAACGGCGGTCTGGGGTGGGATAAAATGGTGGGTAAATGACTCTGCTGTGCTGGACGTAAGTCTTTATTTTGCAGACAGTGTTTCCGCCACGAGATCTGGAGTCCAACTGACCTAGTATACAGTACAGCCAAGCCACCAGAGGGTGCTGTCAACCCTCATGTGAGGGTCGTCTGGAGGGGCAAAACGTCGCGAAAATGACTCAGCCTGCGCTGGGCTGCTGGAGAGAGTAAGGATGAAGTGTACTTTATTTATTTTGGAACAATTTATTTAGGGATGGAGAATATTTATCACACTAATACAAAACACATGCTTGAGGTGACGCCACACAGCCCACAGATCTGTAAACTATTCCTAAATAACGCTCTGCAGACACGCAAACAACTGCTAATTTACCGAAATAATTTCAGTACAGACATGCACACTCCTCCTAAATAACGTAGTACACAGTTGTGCAAACACAAAACCAACTCGTAAACTTTCAAAATAACCCATACAGACCTGATCGCAAAATAACGCAACAGACACAAAATCAATATGCACAAGCACCGTCCGCCAGCCCCTGCCCAGTACACCGTACAGGAGGCTACCTGCAGCCCCGTGAAGTGGCGCATCCATCAACTGTCAGACCACGCACAGGTGCCCTCAAGCATGAGGCAGCGACATCCCTTTCATAGTTGCTGCCTGAGAAATTCCTCTCGAAATACGTGTTCACCTAAGCACCATTGCTGACGCGACCGGACAGGAGCACATATACAGGAACACATGGTCCACTCGTTCGAAAGTGAGATCGAAATCCACTGCCACAAGGGCTCCTCATAATCGACATGCCGACATCAATGCTTTGACATACCTGTATGCCCCTAGTGTTGCGTGTATATTTGTCTTCCCACCTAAACACGTTTGATCTAAATCTATTTTGTCCTTTGTCGCCGCTTGAAGGCGAGCACGGATGATACATGCAAAGATTTTGTAGTCTCCATTCAATAATGTCAAAGGCCATAAGTCTTGTGGTCTACGACCACCATTACCACTCGGAAAGGACATGTAAGGCAGGTGTTAAGAGGTCATTGTACATCTGTACCCACCTCGGTCCCATCAGAGGAGCAAAGGTGCGGTACAACTCAACAGGGAGCTCATCCAGTCCAGGGGATATGTTTAATGCACCACACTTTAGGGCAGCATCCAGATCATCTACAGTGATTTCAGCTGTAGAGCCGTCCACTTCAGTGGGATGCTTCTCCGCTGGCATTTAATGAAGCACATCTGCTAGTCCTGCTCTGTCCAGCTGGTCCTCAGAATAGAAGCTGTGGTACTGGTGAGCAAAAGCATGTGCAAAATCTTTCTGTAACGTGGCCCATGATCCATCGCCCATTTTGACATCCGGTATAAGTGTATGTCGCCGCTGCGTTCTCGTCTTGTCACGGTCCCTGCGGCTCCCCCCGTTGGAGGTTCGAGTCCTTTCATGGGCCATTATTGCACCTTGTCTTCTGTCATGAAGGATGGTGCACATGTAGGCCTGGTGGTCTGTAAAGGCCGTAGGCCACACCTCGGCGTCAATCGTCGCCTTGTGTAGCCCATGTGACACACACCCTGTCTAGTCAACTAGCTGAGGGGCTTGTAAAGTAAGTATATCGGTGGCTGTCGCCGTGCGTCATTTCTCAGTAACGCCGGGCAGGAAACGAAGAATGGTCGTTGGTCCTCGGGCCGTAGAACGCAGCTGAAGACGCCACCGACAATATAATTCTCCTGACGTCCTCGAAATAGCGGCGACGCTTCATATGTGTAAAAGGGTGTGCTCTCTTGTTTTTTGGTCGAGCCAGACGGTGCGTAAACATTCACCAAAAATACATCCCCTACACTGAGGGCAACGCCACGGGTCGATGTTAAGTATTCCACATCTTCCGTCACTATTCCTTCTTGTAACAGTATGGCTATGCCACCGCTACCGTTGCTACCGTCATAACCTGTTAAACGATAGATGTCATAACTGTAAAACTCAACTGGGGCATCGTTTCGTACCTCCTGTAAGGAGTAAGGACTCTCGCTGTTGACGGGCGTTCATCTGAGGGTGGGACCACATCCTGTTGCATATCTGTATCCATCGCGTCTCTTTGATGTGGCGGCTTCTCCACGGTTTGTAGCATCGACGCTATGGATGTGACATCGTCCTGGCCTTTCGGTGGAAACGAATCTTAATCGTTCTCACTGTCTCGTTCGTCGCCTCGGTTGTGGTGCTCATCTTCAGTGGACAGCAGTCTCTTCTTTCGTTTCTTCAGCTGTTGTTTTCATGGTGGAGCTTCCACGTCTGCCGAGGGATGCTGTTCAGTTCGATCCTCTCACGGGTTCGTTTCCTTATCTGAAGATGGGTTCGGCTGGAGCGTGGTAGGGCCGTGGCTCCGCAGCTGTTGTGGGACATCTGGCTGGTGGTGTGGCAAGGCCATTCGTGCCGTCAGTGGCGTGGGATCGGGGACGATACTCGCAGATTCTATGGGCAACGGCTTGTCATGCGCATCGCCCACATCGTTCCGTAGCGCTTACACATACATAATAGGCAGCGACGTCATCTGCTGTGGCGGCTGCTTGGTGTCCTCAGGTACCTGTGCTAGACGTCGCTGAAGACAGTCAGTTCGGGCATGGCCTTCCTGCCCGCAGCCAGAGCAGGCTTTCAGTTGACCATCGTATATAACCATCGTATATTTGGAGCACTCTGTTGAGTACGGGATACGTCTCAAAGCATTTCTCCGCAGCATGATTAAGGACCGTGCCATAAAGGCGAAGTGCTGTGATAACCATGTCCGCAGGAACTTTGAACGGAAGTTTGAATACGCGTACCGTTCTCACTCCGAGGCCGGCATGAGCAATAGGAACCACACCCACACTCCCGACGGCGAGACAAAAGTGGTAACTGTCTTTGGATCGATGGATAAGTCTCTCGCACACTGCCTCGTCTTTGAGTTTAACGTATATGACGCTGACTGGCCACTATTGATAGGTGAATTCCTACCAGCTCCAGGGGATCTAGTTTTACCACTTCGTGCATGAAACGTTCGATTTCGTGTGCTTTTGGTCTTGTGTATTGTGCGTCCAACGTGAACTTGATAATCGCCTTCCAGTAAGAAAAAGCCATCGTGATCTGTAGTAATCAATAGGAGCGTCCAAGCCGCTACAGCGCCGAAGGCAGAAGTTCGTCGCCTAACCAACTTTGCTACTACAAGTCAAATGCTATTGGCGCTGTATTTTATATAATTCCGATCGAGAGAGACACAGGCTGACTTCGTGCTGAATGATGCCGTAAATGCATGAAATTTTGGAAGGTTTCCTCTATCAGACTTCACAAAATTCCTTTGCATTGTTGCTTAAAAGTTTTAAACGCATTTCGATAATTAATAAGTAAACCAAGATTACGCGAAGTCAATAGCAATTTCAGCTAACACTCATCTGATACAAGTAAGCAGAGCTGACCTTTTGAAATTTAATGATTTTTTAATCTCTTAATTACTTAAAAATAACAGGTATTTTTTAAGATTATTGACCGAAATTGTTTTTTATGTTATAATCATTCACAGTAACAACAACACCAACCATATTTCTAACAAAGTAAAGTAGTCTATTATGAAGTCACTTTCCACCCAGATGTGTCTTGGTGGTTCTTCAGTAATACAAGCGCTAAATCCGAAGTTAAAACCGCTAAATACGTTTAAAATAACAAATTTTAGGTGTAGATAAACCACACCGAACCGAACGAGAGGGCCATACCGAAATTCAAAACCTCTCGGTACAGTTGTCGAAAAATCGGCAGAAGGAACGATCGGTATCAAGTCTCAGAATCTTACTTAATAGTAACTTCGGATAAAAAAACAAAATTGACGTCACAACCGAAGCTAACCTACTGCACCGATCGGTATGAACGATACAGAACAGGGTCCCAAGCTGCTGCCTCACGGTATGTCATTGACGAATAATATTGCGCGTTGTGTGGAACACCTCTGATATCGCTTATTTCGCCCACGGGCTCTGCTGCTATGGCATATTGTAGCGTACTCAACGCCGGGGATCCGCCCCCACAATAGGATGTGTAATGGGACGTAATGCATTCTGGTCGCTTGAGGCTGGGGTTCAGTAGGAGGCTGGGCATCTGGCCCTGCCTATATGCGTTGTGAGTGGATCGGTAGCCGTACCTTCAGCAGCGTCCGAGCATGCACACGTGAGCAGGGCCTTCCTAGTTTTCGGGAGCTATAACATAAGGCGCATCATAGAGCCCCTTAGAACGATAGCGTTCAGGGCTGGAAAGAAAGCCAATATGCAGTCGGTATGTCTCGGGACCAAGAGCTGGTTGAAACCTGAAGTAGAAAGTTCTGAGATATTTGACGATTCATGGAACAGTTATCGGAAGGACAGATTAGAGATGCGAAAGCGACCTTGCCTGCAGCTATCGAGCGTGCAGGGTGCAGTCGTCTGCAAGTTGTGGCTCACGTCAGCACCAAAGATGCCTATCGCATGAGTTCTAAGGCTATCCTCAGTTCATACAGGCGGTTGGCGGAGATGTTGAAGGCTGCTAGCCTCGCGCACTGGGTGCAAGCAGAGCTTGCAATTTGAAGCATGTTCCGAGAGTAGATCGGCGTCCTTTGGCTTTGGAGCCAAGTAGAGCGTCTCAACCAAAGGCTCGTCTACTCTGTGACGGTCTTGGCTGCAGATGTATAGACCTGTGTTGTTGGGTGGGGAATTATGGGACCTCCCTTGATATCTAAGGGGAGCACTACACAAAGGAAGCGACTACTTTGGTCGCAGAGTACTTGTGGAGTGCGCATGAGGATTTTTTAGGCTAGGCGGCAGTAGTTTGAGGTACTATGATGCCCATTTGCCACTTGATACGCAAATAGCGAAATCAGACGATGTTCAGAGCAAAGACACTTCGACTAGCATTACTTCATCAGAAAATTGTCGAAGTATTTGTAACAAAGTTTCCGAATTTACTGCACTCCACGAAAGTTCTCATGCTCAAATTATTCTCGGGACCAAGAACTGACTTAATCCTGAAGTAGAAAGCTGTGAGATATTTAGCTAGTCACAGAACGTTTATCGAAAGGACAGATTAGACGCCCTAGGAGTGGGGGTGTTCATTGCAGTTGACAAAAATTTTGTATCCACTGAGGCTTAAACGTAGTGTGACAGTGAAGTTATCTAGTCATGTATAACAAGTAAAGGTGAAACCAAGTTAATTGTTGGATGTTTTTACCGGCTACCCAATTCCAATGTGACAGTTCAGTCATACTAAGAAAGTCTGCGGTCGGTAGTGCGTAGACACCCAGGTCATGCAAGACTAGTTGGAGGCGGTTTTAACCTACCGTGTATAGGCTGGGACGTGTATGAATTCATTGCAGGGGATGCAGATGGGCAGTCTTGCGAAATACTTTTGAACAGGTTTGTCGAAAACTGTCTTGAGCTGCCAATTCAGCAGCCCACAGGCAACGGAAATATTTTAGACCTTGTAGCTACAAACAGGCCGGACGTCATCGATGGCGTCAGTACAAAGATGGGGATTAATGATCATGACGAAATCATAGCGACTGTGCTTACGGAAGTTAATAAATCAGTCAAGAAGGCTAGGATGGAGTTTCTGCTACAAATAGCACACAAGCGGTTGGTAGCTTCCCACTTAGACAATGTAGTCCAGTCATTTAGATCCAGTATGGTGAACGTAGAGGAATTATGGGTAAAGTTTAAACAGACTATAAATCCTGCTCTGAACAGGTTTGCACCAAGTAAGTGTGTTAAGGACGGAAGAGATCCACCGTGATTTAACAATGGAATATGGAAAATGTTGAGGAAGCAAAGGCTGTTGCAGTTTCGGTTCAAAAGAGGACATGGAAATGACAGGCAATGGTTAATGGAGATTCACACACTTGTGAAAATATATATGAACAAAGTATATTACTTACACCGAGAAACCAAGAAAGTTCTGGTCCTGTGTAAAATCGTTAAGCACTCTAAGGCTCTCGTCAAACCACTCATTGACCAGTATGGTGTGGCAGTTGAAGACAGCAAAACGAAAGAAAATTTTTTAAATTTGCGTTTAGGAAATCATTCATGCAGAAGGATCATACAAACGTACTGTCCTTTCAACATCGAACAGACTCCCCCGTGGAGGACATAGCAAAAAGGGTGCTAGGAAAGTCTGCAATACAGCTTTATTTATTTAATTTTTTCGAAGTAACCTCAGCCACATTGAATCTCTCCTTCCTCCGAAACCAATCCCTAAACCAGTTCTCCCAGGTTTCTGTAGGAAGTAAGGCACACTCGTTGTCCCAAGCCCTCAGGATGTCCTCATCACTTACCATTCCACATTGATGAAGATGCAAAGTTAGTTCTTTTTGCTGATGATACAAGTATAGTAATAACATCCAAAAACCAAGAACTAAGTGATGTAATTGTAAATGATGTTTTTCACAAAATTATTAAATGGTTCTCAGCAAACGGACTCTCTTTAAATTTTGATAAAACACAGTATATACAGTTCCGTACAGTAAATGGCACAACTCCAGTAATAAATATAGAATTTGAACAGAAGTCTGTAGCTAAGGTAGAATTTTCAAAATTTTTAGGTGTGTCCATTGATGAGAGGTTAAACTGGAAGCAACACATTGATGGTCTGCTGAAACGTCTGAGTTCAGCTACGTATGCTATTAGGGTTATTGCAAATTTTGGTGATAAGAATCTCAGTAAATTAGCTTACTATGCCTACTTTCATTCATTGCTTTCGTATGGCATCATATTCTGGGGTAATTCATCGTTGAGTAGAAAAGTATTCATTGCACAAAAACGTGTAATCAGAATAATTGCTGGAGCCCACCCACGGTCATCCTGCAGACATCTATTTAAGGATCTAGGGATCCTCACAGTAACCTCACAGTATATATATTCCCTTATGAAATTTGTTGATAATAATCCAACCCAATTCAAAAGTAATAGCAGTGTGCATACCTATAACACCAGGAGAAAGGATGATCTTCACTATGCAGGGTTAAATCTGACTTTGGCACAGAAAGGGGTAAATTATGCTGCCACAAAAGTCTTTGGGCACCTACCAAACAGCATCAAAAGCCTGACAGATAGCCAACTAACATTTAAAAATAAATTAAAAGAATTTCTAGATGATAACTCCTTCTACTCATTGGCTGAATTTTTAGATATAAACTAAGTAAAAAAAAAAAAACTTAATCATTAGTGTCATGCAATATTTTGTGTAATGTATTTTCTTGTACAGACATCTTTTATTAACCTGACACGTTCCACATCATTACGAAGTGTCGTATTCATGATCTATGGAACAAGTATTAATCTAATCTAATCTAATCTAATCTACTTGAAAACTGTACTCCTTTCAGTTTCATATTCACGTGTGGGAATAGTGCAAAGTCGCAAGGAGCAATGTCTGGACTGTAAGGAGAGTGCTCAAGAAGTTTCAGTCCCTTATCCCACAACTATTCGGTGCATGCTTTGGCGCGGTGAGCTGGAGCGTTGTCGTGACGAACGAACCAAGGGTCCATTCTTGACTTCGGTCGCAGGTTCTTCAAACATTGGATGACTCTGGGCAGGCACTGATCAGGGTGCTAGTTAGCATTGTCTTGTGTGTGTCCAAAACAACATGCTCCCCAATTCCACTCGATTTGAGGAAAAAAGCTATCAATTTCTTCTTTACTGATCGGGATTTTCTGACAACTACGAGTGTGTCGTCTTCTTCAAATACCCAAACTTTGTTTTGAGTCTTAGTCAGCATGTCATAATAGCACAGCCAAGTGTCGTCTCCTGTCACGATGTTATTCACATACTGAAATTGTCCCTTAGAAAACTTCTTTAACATCTCCCAGGACGAAGTCAAATGTCATGTCACCTACATTTCCGTCAGTCTATGCGGCACCCAGATACAACACAGTTTCTTTACTTGCAAATGATCATGTTGAATCGAACGAATTACTGGTGCATTTAGCCCTAAGGTATCATCTATTTGCTTATAACTCACTCGCCTGTCTCCGTGTAGCATTTTCCTCGCAGCATCAATGTTTGCCCCATAACCGATAATCGTGTTCTTCCCGTCCTCCAGAATGAAATTTCCTCTTTTGAACTCTAATCTAATCTAATCTAATCTAATCTAATCTGTACCACCTGGGTATAGTTGCACTATTTGAACACGCGAACCAAGTGCAAGAGTCATTTCTTCAAAGCACTGGTCCATGTTAAAATCACGTGCGAAGTTGTACCCCAAAACTACTCGAATCTCACTTCGTGGCCACGATGCCATAGAAAGCACTTCAAACCAACCCTGCTAGTGAACGACTGCGCCCACAGACTTCGCACAGCGGCTACAACGCGAGTGTGAAGTATTCTCAGAATACAACAACAATAAAACTCCTGCGACTTTTTGTTGCATTGTATTGCAAAACTTTTCAAGTACCCTTCGTATAAGGTCCGACTACTACGCAGGATGCTGTTTTTTCGTATAGACCCAAACACGTTTAAGCACCTTTGTGCTATCATCAGTATGTTTTCTCGAATAGTTCTCGAGTATTCAGCCGAATGGCGTCGTCTAAATGACAAGCCGATTTCATGCCGTTCTCAGTTCTGAGAACAAGGTGTATATTGGCATTGTTTACATTCCTTGAAAATTTTAAGTCTTTATCTCTAATAGTTTAGCAGAAAAGTTCCTTACATGGCAAAAAAGTGAACTTGTGGAAAACGAGTTTCAAAGTTTCACTAACATTTTAGTGGAGTCCACCACCATAAGAGAGGTTTTCACTGTCACTAGACATTTCCCCATCTAGCCTTCTTTTCACACCTTTCATTCTTTGTCTGGCTTGCCTCTCACACTACTTTTATTTACTTCGAGCATCCCGTTTCCTCTCATTGTCTATCGACATCATTGCACTCACCATGTACTTTCCAGGCATCACATCCAACATCTGCAGCACATTGCACTTTATAATATTACCTTTGTTGTATGTAGAAATGGCATTATATACTCCAAAATGAAGAGTATGAATTACCACAAACACATTTTTTTGGGATTCTGGTCCAAATTACATTATTCACACTTTCATTTTGATTTTCTGTACGTCCATGGAGACATTTCTTCAAAAGTTCAGTTGCAGAAAGATCTCTGAAACTTGGTTTTATAGCCTTCATGACAGTTTCTGGTAGACTATGATGATGCTTGTATACACGTTCAGATCCCTGATATTTGTTGTACTTGCACCAGGAATTGGGTCCCTGTGGGCACAGTCCATGTAGTGGTTCCTCGTCAGCCGATAAGGTTTTTTAGTAAAGTGCCATTACAGCCTTTTCCATCGCATCAACACTGTGAGTATTTTGTCTTATTGCCAGTCCATAGTCTCTCTGCAATTTGTTGATTACCTCGTCTGTCAATCTTTTAGCTCCACCCAAAGGTTTTCCATCACTGAGTACATGGCCTTTCATTGTGGTCTTCAGTTGACGCAGCTTTGTTCCCATACGTTTCTGAACGTGACCTATACACTCTTGTTTAGTAATGGTAACATCATTTCCATAAGTTTTCAGCTCAGATACAGCAACAAAAGACTTCGAATCACCATCACCCTGGAACTGTAGGTATCTGACCTTGTACCACAGAAGAGAGCGACTGAAAATGTCTTTCACACCAGAAACTTCCATGGCCCCACTAGACCCACTGCAATTCCTTCGACAGTTTTCCACATGCTCATCCTTCACTCTTTTAGGACACCTACAGTGCTTGGATTTAATTACAACATCTATAACTTCTGTAGTATCAGCACTTGTTGCCGTTATTACCCCATTACATGAAGTGTGCCCGCGTTTCTGCCACGTACCATCTAGTGCAACATTCAGGTCCCGAGGATTCTGAATATCTGAAATTTCTTCATTCACCGCCACACCCTCCTCCACTGCTTCTTTCATGGCTCCTTGGGCAATATCTTCGACACAGGATCCAATAACAGAGTTATATTTTGAGAATTTCGTTGGTGGTGGTGGTAGATACATTACACCACAAAACATTTGACCAGCAGAGTATCCCTTATCGATTGACCTTAGAGCGTAAACACATGTAATATTTACACCATAGTACTTGCTTTTCTCAATATCAGTTTCACCTTGGCCTATTTCGACATATTGTGAGTTCCAAAATGAAACACTGTAATGACAACTAGTACAATGGAAACAGATTTCTGCTGCAAGTCCTATGTGTCGCTTGACATTTACTGGCATACTCAATTTGCAACATTCCTTACACAGTACTGAAATGTTAATTATTTCGTTCATATTATCCTCACTACACTTCTCCAGTAAACTGCAGTATTTTTCAGTTGATCCATGCAACTTCTTGCTTGTGCTAGAGACAGGAGTAGATTTCACTCCATGAATAACCTCACTATTTTCAGAGTCATTTCCCAAGGTCGGAGAAATTTTCACAGTTCCACTAGTGTACCTCGGAGGAGGCTTCTTCCTCTTGTAACTCTGTTACTAAATCGAGGCATATTTGGTAAGTTCCAGTTACGCAGTAGAAATACAACACAAATCGTGCAATAACCACCAAATGCCCAATGTAAACAACAGTATCCAAACACTACAATATGCAGACATAACAATTGCCTATCAAATCGTGTTGCCAACATAATATAAAGTCTTTGGAAAGACCGGAAGTTTTGAAAAACGATGTTTTCAATGAACATGTATCCATGGAAATTTATAGAAAATAATATTTTCAATACTTGGGAGTTGAGCTGCAGGTAAGATTAATATGTCATTTTAAAGAGGAAGATCTGTAGTATTTTATTTCACTATAAACTGAAAACCCAAAACTTCATCATTTTTAGGTTCCGGGTTCCCTTAACACAATACTTTCTATCTAAATGTAATTTTGTTGTGCGAAAATATTTCACATGAGTATTTTCAATTACTTAATTAGTTGGTTAGCTTCCCATTCCGTGGATCATTTTGCGTGATAAATTGTAATGATGTGGCATGAGTAATTTTACAGTCACATTGCAATTAATTTTTAAGAAAGGCTACATGCTGAACATTTACAAGCTTCTTTAAAAAAAAAAAAAAAAAAAAAAAAAAACATGCAAATGTGAGCTAGTAATTCCCACCTATCACCTTTTACAAATTAAAATAATAGACATTTTTCTACAGGACAGGAGGAGTTGTCAAGAAGAACCATTTTTAATTTTTTTCCAGGTTTATTTTGCTGTCAGTCACTTTTTTATACTCTTATATCCCTGGGTAAGTGATCAAAATGTTAGTTGTAAGATTGTTCGCCCTTTTTGTGCTAAAGACAAGCTTAATGTGCAGTAATGTACGTCATTTTTTCTTCTGATATCGTAATTGTGTACATCATTGTTCCTCTTGAACTGCAATGTATTGTTTACAAAAAACGTCATGCAGAAATAAATATACTGTGAAGCAGTATCCAATTCCTCAATCCTTAAATAAATGTCTACAAGATGATAGTGGGTGAGCATCACATATTATTCTTACAGCATGTTTCTGAACTATGAAGACGTTCTTTCCTAAACAGGAGCAACCCTGAAAAATTATTACATATGACATCATTGAACGAAAATTTGCGAAAATGTAAACTTACTGATTTATTCTCACCAATATTTGCAATGATTCCAAGTGCAAGTGTGAGTGAACTAAGTTGTTTTAGGAATCTCAGAATGTGTTTTTCCCAGTTTAAATTCTCATCAACATACACACTTAAAATTTTTTAAGGTTCCATGCTATTTATTATTTCCTCACCATGTGTTGCATGTATCAGTTTTGTAGTACCCCTAGATGTGCAAAATGAATATGTTGAGCCTTGTGTCAATTCAGACTGAGCCATTTGCAGAAAATCTGTTAGTCATACTTCTGAGAACATTGCTACCATTTCTTCTGTTTCTGTATGTATGCTTGTATTTATTACAATACTAGCGTCATTCTGCAAAAAAAGAACTAATTCTGCTTGATGTTTATTAGAGGGAAGATAATTTAAATACATGAGAAACAATAGTGAATATAAAATTGACCCTTGGAGTACTACATACGTGACTTATCTCCAGTCAGGATAACATCTATGGACTATATTGGTTGAATTAATAAATACAACTGTCCTCATTCTTTTGACTAGGTATGATGTCCAGTAGTTAGCACACCATCAATCCCATAAAACTTCAATTTATCTAGGAGAATACTTTAATTAACACAGTCAAATGCCTTAGATAGGCAACAGAAAATACCAACTGGCAATATTTTATTATTTAATGCTTGTAAAATTTTGTGAGTGAACATACAAATGGCGTTCTCAGGAGGGTAGCTCTTTTGAAATCCTATCTGTGATTTGCTGAGGATATTGCAGTTCAGGTGAGATGCCATTCTAAAATCCATCACCCGCTTAAAAACTTTGGAAAATGATGTTAGCAGTGAAACCAGACAGTAGTTACCAATATCTCACCTTTCTTAAATATGGTTTTGATTATGGCATAATTTCAGTTTCTCTGGCAAAATGCCTTGAGTAAGTTATGTATTACATATTTCAAATAAGATGGCTTACTGTATGGGAACACCATTAAAACGAGGTGAGCTTTTGTTCTTGACAGAATTTATAATTTTCTTAATTGCAGAATGAGGAGTTGGTTATATATTCATATGACTGAATTTTATAACAGTTATTTTTTCAACACACTGTTAATTTTTCACTTGAACTGTTTGTCACCGTCCTTTCTACTATATTTAAGAAATGATCATTAAATTTATTTGTCACCTGTGAAATTGTGATGTTATCCTTTTCCTATCACATGATATTTTAATCCATCTAGTGATCCATGGCTTTTCATATGGCTGTTTAATGTCTGTTCTGATTAGCTAATATGGGAAGCTATCTTCGAATCATGATACGAATTTATCATGGAATAGATAGAAATTTTATGTTAACATTTAGTTCATTAAAAATTTCATCCCAGTTTCTCTCTTCTACACCATTCTTAAAAACATTTCTCCTGTGAACATCAATTATTCTAATTGGATTCCTCTAAGGAACACAATCTTATTTAGACTAACTGTGCACCATGATCAGAAAGAGCATTTTCTCCCAAGTGAACAGTTATTTTCTTTCTTTGATCTTCAACAAGGAAATCATTATCAATGATTGTCCTATTGTCTTTGTCCACCCATGTAGGAAAGTTAATCACTGAGATCAAATTTTAGGATCCAGGAAAGGTTTCCAGATCATTTTTTCTATCAGAATCCTTTAGAAACTCTATACTGAAGTCACCAGAGACTATTAATTGCTTGCCGCTGTCTGACAGATAGTATAGTAAGGAATCCAAATTCCTGATAAACGTTACATTATTTCCCAGTGGTTATCTATATATAGTTACCATTAAAAGTGAAATATTTTCCAGGATTAATTCATGAGTACAAACTTCCATGTGCTGACCACTACAAGATCTACTTGTCTTTATATATATATTTCTTTTCTCATATTAGTTCTGCACCAGTAAGTAACCATGTGGTTATGTGGTGTTCAAATAACAACTGGATGTCTACTTTCAGAGCTTTTTAAATTTTCCAAACAGGCACGGGTTTCTTCTGCGTTATTACTCAGTCTTCTAAATTTTGATGAAATATGCTAACCTTATTTTCCTGTGCATTCTTAAGTATTTTGAGGGTGTCTTTTGTTGTTTTGTCTACTTTCAAAACAAGGTGCCTGAATCCTGATTCCAACTTAAAAAAGATACCTCTCTGATGTCACTAACCACAGGGATCTACCTTTATGTGAAGTGGTCCCCAAATATTATCTACACGAAACTCAGCCAATCTATCTTTCCCTCTCCTATTTAGGTGTAGGCCGTGATTAGTATCGCAGTGGAGCAGCCGACCCGAGCAGACGCTGCTCTCTGCACCTGGCGTAGCTGCCCGTCTGATAGCTCCCCGGAGTGGTCACAAATAAGCTGCAACTGGCGTAGCTGCCGGTGACGCTCTACTGAGCAGCACGAACTAGCGCAAGCCGCTTGACGCTTTCGGGCGCTAAGTGGCAAGAGTTTCGGCTCAACTTCCTGCAACTTCGGTTGCAAATCCCCCAGCAGGACTCTCCCGTTCTTTGGTAGGGTAATCTCAGTGCCAGGGGCCCGTTCACGTCGGATAACCCCGCGCACTGTAGGCCGCTCTCTTCAACCCGTGCTCTCTTGCGCCGCGCATTGCACTCCGCGCAGATAGGTCATAGGGACACGATACACTTTCGTAGAAAAAGCAAATATTGTCGCTTCGTGAAAAAAGCAAAATTGTCGTGTATCCTCTCCTTCCCTATCAAAATAAAAAACTCCCGAAACAGCAAAGATGTCCGATCTTTCCTGTGCTTCCCCACCATTTACGCGCAGCAAAGCTGCAGCACAAGAAGCGGAAATGCTGGCTACTCCCGCCATCATTTCCGTCCCACTGTCCACCTTCCAAGAGCAGGTTGCCTTGAAGGATAAACAGATCGCGGAACAGCAGGAGCTGATCGCAGAGCTGATGGGCAGCGAACTCACACAGACAGAAGCACCCACACCACACACACAGGCACCTGTCGAAAAACAGAAGGACATGCCCTCTATTTCACCTCTGGCGGCCCAGGCACCGACGGAACCGAAGCCAGAGCCGACGGAGGACACAACCAACACAGACGAAGACGGGCCGTGGCAGCAGGTCGGCCCAAGACGCAAACAGCCGTCAAATACTCAAACAAGTGAGCCCACAAACTCACGAGGCAACGGCCGAGCGCTGTTGCCAACACCATCCACATCGGGAACCAACAACAAAGGCAACACAGGGACCAAAGCAAACAACCCTGCGACTGCAGCATCCACAAATATACAAGCAGCTACGCAGAACACGAACAATACCGCGACTGGCTTCCCACCAGTCATCATTCACAACTACGGAGACCTAAGTCTCCTAAACAAGGAGTTTAACAAAAGCCACAACCCCACAACATACTACTCTAAGCTCACTGGGGAACACGCCGCACTGTACGTGGCGAACAAGCCAGATTACACTAATCTACTGGACTTTCTAAAAGAAAGGAAGGTAGAACACTTCACGTACAGGACAGTTCTGGAAAAAACACAGCTGTACGTGATCAAGGGGATAGACTCACGAACCCCAACCGAGACAGTACACGAGGAACTCTCTGCTCTCGGGTGGGAGTGCATTCGGGTAAACCGAATGTCAGAGTTCGGCACAGCGAGACCGTCTCATAACTACATGGCGGAATTGGCCGACACGGCCAAGTCCCGCGACCTGCTGAAGTTAAAGCTATTTCTTCACATGGTCGTCAATGCAGAAATTTACAAGACGCCGCGCACACCCCAACAATGCCATAACTGCCAGCGCTATGCGCACGCGGGTATCAGATGCGGTCTCGCACCCCGCTGCCGCATTTGCGCAGGCGGTCACACGACCCAACGCTGCAAACTCCCCCATACAGCACCTCGCAAAAAGTGCGCCAACTGTGGTGCTGCCCATCCGGCAAACTACAGAGGGTGCATTGCTTACAAAGCAGCTCTGAGGCGCAAAATAGCAAAACATGCCAAACCAACCGCCATCACAGTTCCGAAACCGCCCCCGCGCCCAGTAAGAAGTGGAATATCCTTCGCTGGAGTGGTCGCTGGCAGCCCCAGCAGCGCGGGACGGACAGGAGCCCCAGAGCTCAGGACACGCCCAGCAAACACTCCCAGCAACACACACACAAAAGGCAAACACAACACCTGACACCACACCCGCACCGGGCACACCACACGACATCAGCAACAACAACACCCTACCCCCAGAGATCGCGGACTGCAGCCCACCACAGGCCACAGAAAACGCACCTACACAGGGACGACCACAGCGCCAGAGGAGGAGAAAGAGAAACAGCCGCAGCACGAGGAACACGACCACACCACAACAAGTACACAGACAACAGAACACCAACACTCATGAACACAACCCGGACACCAACTGAACAACCCACATAACACACCCACTCACTACAGAGAGTACACAGGCGCCCACAACTGCCACACGTATAGCCGACACTCAGGCCAGCTCTCACCAAACGCCAACACAGGAACAAGCGGCCGCTAACACGACCAATAACTCGCAGGCCGACATGACCAACATTACGATAACATTCCAGAGAGTAATGGAAACATTGTTCCCCGGACGCACGACCACCGAAATAGTCACGAAGATTATGGGGTGTGTCTCACAACTCTTTATGCAGTTCATTTCAAGCACGCTCAACTGGACTAGCTTCCAAACCACTATCACACCTCTTTTTACACTACTACATGGACAATACACCACACCAGCCCCGAAACGCAGACTTAAACACAATCACACAGATCCTGTTTTGGAATGCCAACGGGATCGCAAGCAAAAAAGCCGAAATGGCCGCGTTTATGGAGCGAAAGGGTATCCGAATCGCTCTCGTGAATGAGACACTGCTTACGCCTCGCAAACAACTAAACATCCCAGGGTATTGTGACTACCGTACCGACCGAGCGGATGGCAGGAGGGGAGGCGGCACGGCAATCATCATACACAGAGACATAGAACACACGAACATCGAGCTCCCAGCACTTGAAAGACTAGAGGCCACGGCCGTCAGGGTCAAGTTCAACGGAGCCAACACCACACTGGTATCGATATACAATCCTCCTAAAAACATAGTAACACGCGATATCAGCACAGTACTCAACACAGCACCGCGGGTAATTGCCGCTGGAGACCTCAACGCAAAACAACCTGATTGGAACTCACGAATACGAACCTCCAACGACAAGAAACTGTACGAACACGCACTAGGCCGAAACTACATTATACTTGGACCGGACGTTCCCACGTTCGTGCCTACACAGGCTCGACATAGGCCAGACGTGTTAGACATAGCCCTCATAAAGGGCATCACATGCACACTCAACCTTACAGTTGAAAACGATCTGGACTCAGACCACATGCCTGTAATACTGCACATGGAAGAGACACTGCAGGACATCGAACCAGGCAGGATGCTTAACTACAAGCGTGCGAATTGGACACTGTTCAAGGAAACGCTAATTAGTCGCATTCCTGACACCCACGAAATTAACAACACACAGCAAATCGGTGAGGCTGTGGAGGCTCTCACAACTGCCGTCCAAGACGCAATGACTGACGCCATTCCATATACAACACCAAGACAACACTCAACGGCCCTGCCCCAGGAAATCCTGGGCCTTATCTCAATGAGGAACCGCCTCAGGAGATACTGGCAGCGTACCAGGCGCCCGTTCTATAAACTGCACGTCAACAGACTACAGGGCATAATACGGAATAAAATACAAACATTCAGAAACGAGCAATGGGGACAGAAACTCGCTGGGCTGGATACCACACGTCCTGGCGTGTGGCAATTGGCCAGAAACTTCACCAGGGAGAAACATTACATTCCCACGTTACAAGGACCAGACGGCCCAGCCTACTCCGCGACGGAGAAGGCAGAGCTTATGGCCACAACACTTGCAGCGTCTTTCATGCCGAATCTGGTTCCTTCAGACCCAGCATTCACACTTGAAACGGACCTGGAGGTTACACAACTTGTAGCCCAGCCCTCGCGCAACGAAATAAGACGTACTAGCACAAATGAAATTACATGGGCTATCAAGCACGCCAACTCTGGAAAAGCCCCTGGGCCTGATGGCATTCAAAACCGTGTCCTCCAGGAGCTCACGGATAAAGCCGTAGAATACCTCACACACTTAACGAATGCCATCCTGACACACCAACACTTCCCTGACTTTTGGAAGGCGGCCAAGGTCCTGATGTTCAGGAAGCCAGGGAAAGACCACTCGTATCTCACGAACAGATGTTTCAACACTAACGTGCAGAACAAACAATCAACACAACTCGGTATACAAGCTGGAGTACCCCAAGGAAGCATTCTAGGGCCCATCTTGTTTAACCTGTACATTAATGACTTCCCAGCGACACAAAACACGACATCAGCCGCCTACGCGGATGACACAGCCATCCTCGCGCAAGACTGGAAACCGTCGAACATCAGTTCACGAATACAGACAGCACTCAGAACAGCTGAGCCTTGGTTGGAGAGATGGCGTATTAAAGTAAACGTCGACAAGTGCGAAGCAGTTCTGTTCACACGCAGACCGAAACTACTGCGCAAACACCAACACTGTAGACCAATAACACTACATACACGCCCAATAAGTTTCCGAGAGAAAGTCAGGTACCTTGGTGTCTGGCTCGACCGGAAACTTACATGGGGGGACCACATTGAATACGCTGCCAACCGAGCGCACGTGAGGCTCAAATAGCTCTACCCAATGCTCAACAGGGAAAGCACACTGAATAGGAGGGTGTCAAGGCCCATATACATGACACTGATTAGACCTCTGATGACGTACGCAGCTCCCGTCTGGGGATATGCAGCTCCTACACGACTGCGCCGCCTGCAGATCATACAGAACAAGGTGCTACGAATTATTAGCAACTCTCCACGCTACACACGCACCGTGGATCTTCACTATGAATACCGCCTTGATACCCTCAAGGAAGTATTCAAAAAACACGCCACACGACTATACAGGAACTCGAGAGACTCGAACAATCCTTTCATTCTCACTCTGGGAAACTACGATCACAACCACAGGTGGAAACACAAGCGGCCAAAGACACTGCTAGCTAGGGCATAGCCACCTGTGGTAAACTAACATACGCAAACAGCGACAAACGTCGGTAAGCCCCTGCACATCAGCAACACTGACTGGCAACTACCAGCTGCTACCAGAGCCGACCAACAGGCCACAGCAGGGACACCGAAAAGCTCGCCCACAGGCGCACAAACAAGCTGCCAACATTCCCTCACACTGTGTCTCCGGTATATGACCTATCGGACACAAGATCGATAACAAACCTAACAGTTGCAGGTTGCTGACGCTGAACGACGACCCAGCGCCAGGCGCCGAGCAGCACAACACACAACGCCAAGATATCGACAAGCATGATACCCACTACTAACAAAGCCTATCCTTGCACAACCTATCGCAGGCAGCAAGACCACCGCTACTGCTCTTACCACCCGACCTAACTATCGCAGAGGTTTTTTCCCCTTGGCTCTTGCCCTGGCACTTTTTTTTCCTCTGTCCTTAAAACCGCTACCCTTCGTCAGATTTCGACCAATCTATCTCCAGATGAGCGCGTATTAATGGTTAATCCTAACCAGACGTACGCAAACATCGCAGTACCCACATCCTGCGACACCTCACTTTAGTTAATACTAACCCTTATGCAGAGATGGCAGTAGACCTTTTGACTACGTGAAGAGTTTGACAGAGCACTGAAAGACCTGAGTCGAAACAAGACCCACGGAGTAGACAACATTCCATTGGAACTACTGACAGCCTTGGAAGAGCCTGTACTGACAACACTCTACCATCTGGTGAGCAAGATGTATGAAACAGGCGAAATACCCTCGGACTTCAAGAAGAATATAATAATTCCAATCCCAAAGAAAGCAGGTGTTGACAGATGTGAAAATTACCGAACTATCAGTTTAATAAGCCACAACTGCAAAATACTAACACGAATTCTTTACAAACGAATGGAAAAACTAGTAGAAGCCGACCTCGGGGAAGATTAGTTTGGATTCCGTAGAAATATTGGAACACGTGAGGCAATACTGACCTTACGACTGAACTTAGAAAAAAGATTAAGGAAAGGCAAACCTACGTTTCTAGCATTTGTAGACTTAGAGAAAGCTTTTGACAATGTTGATTGGAATACTCTCTTTCAAATTCTAAAGGTAGCAGGGGTAAATTACAGGGAGCGAAAGGCTATTTACAATTTGTACAGAAACCAGATGGCAGTTATAAGAGTCGAGGGGCATGAAAGGGAAGCAGTTGTTGGGAAGGGAGTTAGAGAGGGTTTTAGGCCTCTCACCGATGTTATTCAATCCGTGTATTGAGCAAGCAATAAAGTAAACAAAAGAAAAAATATGAAATTTCATTTCAGTCAACAGCAGCCTGCTCAACTAAGTATTTACATGGCTCACAGCAGTGTTAACCTAGCGCAGGTGTTGGCACTGCAGGACCTCCACAAAACTTAAATTTCTGTGTGTATTTGCTACTTCTATTTCACACAGGTCAACCCTAACGCTGCAATTACTGTCCTTAGCCACACTGCTGCCTGATGCAGTAACCTGATCCTCTTTGTCATAATCTTTGCATTAATTCCCCATGTCCTCTATCACCTGGCTAAGGCTCCACTTGGCTTCACAATACCTGTGGCGTGGTATCTTGTTGCTAATTTGTCCTATACCATCTGACCTACACTCCTCCCATAGCTACTACTTAACAGCATGCTTCTTTTCTTGCTATTCTCTTTTGGTACTGACCTACAGTGAGTTTGTTTGCTTGAAGTCCGCTGTACCCTACTAAGACCTACAACTGGATAAGGCTCTTCTTTTACTACTTCAATTTATTCAATAGTCTAAGCTCAAATTTGATGAAGTTGAAAAAGTGTTCCTCTTACACCCATTACTTCTTACTTTTGGCCAGTTCCCACAATCTTTATTCCTCCTCTACCTATTTGGGTTAAATTTCGCTTGTTCTAATTGAGGCTTAAGGACACAAATCCTCGTCTCCTGTTGTGATTCTGTTGTCTTTTCTACAGAGCCTACAGTTCCTTAGGTGAGCCTCATTGGAGTTCCCCATTCAGTTCCTCAATACAGTCAGCTAAGAGGAATTTCAACTCTCAGTCTATGCATATCTCTCCCTGTTTGACTATCTTACAGCAACATCCTCACTTATCTTGGAACACAGATTACACGCTTAAAAATATAATTAAATTACTTAACACAATTTACACAACACGAATTTTCATTAATTAAAAGCCACAAAAATCAGTCCTACAGGTAAGTGCTTCAGGTCTGTGACATAATGTGTTGTTGTGGGCTTCAGTCCAAAGACTGGTTTGATACAGCTCTCCATGCAGCTCTATCCTGTGAGAGCCTCTTCATCTCCGTGTAAATACTGCAACCTACAGCCGTCTGAACCTGCTTACTGTATTGATTCATCTCTTGGTCTCCCTCTACGATTTTTAACCACCGCACTTCCCTCCAGTACTAAGTTGGTCATCCCTTTATGCCTCATAATGCGTCCTACCAACCGATTCCTTCTTTTAGTCAGGTTGTGTGACATATTTCTCTTCTCCCCAATTCTATTCAGGACCTCCTCATCAGTTATGTGATCTACCAAGCTAATCTTCAGCATACTTCTGTAACTCCATATTTCAAAAGCTTCAACTCTCTTCTTGTCTAAACTGTTTATTGACCATGTTCCACTTCCATACATGGCTACACTCCATACAAATACTTTCATAAAGGACTTCCAGTCACTTAAATCTATACTTGAAGTCAACAAATTTCTCTCCTTGCCATTGCCAGTCTCCATTTTATATCCTCACTACTTCGACCATCATCAGTTATTTTACTTCCCAAGTAACATCTCATTTACTATTGCAAATGTCTCATTTCCTAATCTTATTCCCTCAGCATCACCCAATTTCAATCGACTACATTTCATTATCCTCATTTTGCTTTTGTTGATGTTCATCTTATATCCTCCTTTCACGATACTGTCCATTCTGTTCAACTGTTCTTCTAAGTCCTTTGCTGCCTCTGACAGAATTACAATGTCATCGACGAACCTCAAAGTTTTTATTTCTTCTCTGTGGATTTTAACTCCTAGTGCAAATTTTTCTTTTGTTTCCATTACTGCTTGCTCAGAACACTGATTGAACAACATCGGGGATAGGCTACAACCTGTCTCATTCCCTTCTCATCCACTGCTTCCCTTTCATGCCCCCCTCCCCAACTCTTATAACTGCCGTCTGGTTTCTGTACAAATTGGCACCAAATTTATTTGGTTCATCTCTCTCTCTCTCTCTCTCTCTCTCTCTCTCTCTGTGTGTGTGTGTGTGTGTGTGTGTGTGTGTGTGTGTGTGTGTGTGTGTGTGTGTGTTTTAGAGAGAGAGAGAGAGAGCGCTTTTTACGCTTTTTAGCTCTTTGTGTCGTCTTTTATGTCAAGTTCCTTTAATGTGTTAATAATGTGCCTTTGCATTGTGTAGTGCAATCATTTATAATCTGTTTCCATTCTGATAATGCCGACTATATGTAGAAGTTTCATTATATTGTAAATTTATGATATAAGGCTGTGTCTGGATTTTAGTGTTTTTAAATATGTCTTGTTTTACTTGGATGATACTTGTGAGCTGTTAGGTAGTCAGCAAATGTTCTACTTCCTCATACAGAAGGCGTTAGCAAAAGGAAAACAGGTTATAAATGACTACACTACACTATGCAAACAATTTAATACATTAAACAAGAAGACACAAACAGCTAAAAATCACACCCACTGACGATAGCAGAAGCTGGAACATGTTTACCTAACTGACAGACCTTATTTCCAACAATTTTAACCAAAAACACCACCAATACAAGACCAGCAAACCCAAATGATGAGTACATGCTATAGATCTAGTTTACATTCAAACTTAACACAAAGACAGATAAATCGAAAATTTACAGTCTCCAGAAATTTGACGGTAAGAATTTTCCACTCTGGAAATATCAGTTGCAAATTATTGTTTGTGTTAAAAAATTTCTTGGTATGATCGAGGAGAAACGAGGTCGCATGAAGAAGATGACAGTCTTATAGTTTGTGACGGCATAAATGCGAAAGCGAGGCTCCTAATACATACTGCAATGATATTTGGCCAACTGCAGTTTTTTATGACGTGTGCAAATGCAGAGGCAATGTGGGCCAGACTGAAGACTTTTTTTGAAGAACGACCTGCAGTTAGAAAAATGGCCTTGAAGCAGAATTTTCTTGATTATACAATGTCGCCAACAGAAACAATCGCACGACACATCAGTCAAGTTGAGTACTTGGTAAAAGTATTTGCTGACATTAGTAAACCTGTTAGAGAAGTTGACAAAATGGCTAAGTTTTGGAAGTCTGCCAACAAAATTTGAAACTTTTTCGTCTACATGGTCCTCATGTGCTGAAGATCATCAAACATTCGCTAGTTTTGCTTCACGGTAATTGAAAGAGGAACAGAAATTTTTATACGGTGATGAAAAGTCAACCGCCTATTGCAGCAGTTCATATGGACAAAACATGTATGTTCAATTCAAAGAATAAGAAATCGCTTACCATGGTCAAGAGAAAAGATGTTAAATGTTATTACTGCCACAAAAAGGGATTTTTTTTATCAAATGCAGAAGACTTTTAGTAAAACACAACACAACACAAAGACTCATACACCAGAGTGCCAGGCTTTGAGTGCAGAACAAGCGAACGTTTTTGCTGTAGGTTGCCGTAGGTTCGCTGAGAGTGCTGCTTCAAAACATAGGACGTGACGCCAAGATTGGTTCAAGACCTTTTAAGCCACTTCACTTTAATGACTCCTATGATCTAATTGAAAACAACTTGACTGTTAAAGCAGAAGGCATAGGATCCACTGAAGTGTGGTTGTTAGTTGAGGTAAAATGGCAATCTCACACTTTGGAAAACATATTACATACACATAAAAAAAAGTTTTGCATCACCTCGGTTCCGAGAGTTTCGAAACGTGTACACAAAATTGGCATAGACATCAACATAAACACCATTTCCGCCCTTTTTATTGCTCATGAAAACTAGACTTTGCATGTTGCACCACCATTCAGAGAGACCTTCAGACGTGGTGGTACAGATTACTCTACACACCAGTATCTCTAATACCTAGTAGCATGTACTCTTGCACTGATGCATGCCTGTTTTCGTCGTGGCATACTATCCACAAGTTCATCAAGGCACTGTTGGTCCATATAGTCCCACTCCTCAACGACGATTAGGCGTAGACCCCTCAAAAGTGGTTGGTGGGTCACATCGTCCACAAACAGCCCTTTTCAATCTATCCCAGGCATGTTCGATAGGGCTCATGTCTGGAGAACATGCTGGCCGCTGTAGTCGAACGATGTCGTTATCCTGAAGGAAGTCATTCGGAAGATGTGCACGATGGGGTCACGAATTGTCGTCCATGAAGAGGAAGGCCTCGCCAATATGGTGCCGATATGGCTGCACTGTCTGTCGGAGGATATCATTCACGTATCATACAGCCGTTATGGCGTCTTCCATGACAACCAGCAGCGTACGTCAGCCCCACATAATGCCACCCCAAAATAGCAGGCAACCTCCAGCTTGCTCCACTCGCTGGACGGTGTGTCTAAGGCGTTCAACTTGACCGGGTTGCCTCCAAACACGTCTCCGACTATTGTCTGGTTGAAGGCATATGCGACACTCATCGGTGAAAAGAACGTGATGCCAATCCTGAGCGATCCATTCAGTATGTTATTGGGCCCATCTGTACTGCACTGCATGGTGTCTTGGTTGCAAACATGGACTTCGTCATGGAGTCGGGAGTGTAGTTGCGCATCATGCAGCCTATTGCACACAGTTTGAGTCGTAACACAACGTCCTGTGGCTGCACGAAAAGCATTATTCAACATGGTGGCCTTGCTATCTCCGAGCCATAATCCTTAGGTAGCGGTCATCCACTGCAGTAGTAGCCCTTGGGCGGCCTGAGCGAGGCATGTCGTTGACAGTTCCTGTCTCTCTGTATCTCCTCCACGTCCGAACAACATCGCTTTGGTTCACTCCGAAACGCCTGGACACTTCCCTTGTTGAGAGCCCTTTCTGGTACAAAGTAACAATGCGGAATCGATCGAGCCGCAGAATTGACCGTCTAGACATGGTTGAACTACAGACAACACGAGCCATGTACCTTCTCACCTCCTTCCTGGTGGAATGATTGGAACGGATCGGCTATCGGACCCCCCCCCCCCCCCCCCCCAGTGGAATGATTGGAACTGATCGGCTATTGGACCCCTCCACCGTCTAATAGGCGCAGCTCATATCTTTGGGCGGGTTTAATGACATCTCTGAACAGTCAAAGGAGCTGTGTCTGTGATACAATATCCACAGTCAACGTCTATCTTCAGGAGTTCTGGGAACTGGGGTGACGCAAAACTCTCTTTGACGTATGTTCATTCCTAAGCCAGAGAAAAAATTATTTTCAGTAATAATATTCACAATAAGAGGAATGGAAGCTATTTTTTACAAGAGACGGAAGTTCGCAATTCGGGTCTAGTTGCAGCAGGAATTGAGATGGACAATCAGTGTTATCACATGTTATTTAAACATCCAATGGACTTTTCCTATGATGCTGTATTTTTTGTAGCCAGCTGCTTAATTTCTTATTGCCAGCCGTTGAGTTCTCTCAGCCACTGGGTCTGGTAGTGAGGCTAGAGGTTACCAAAAGGTCACCCCAATACAAAACCATCATATGCATTGTTACACAGCCCTAGCATGTGCAGGCGGACCCTTTTTATTCCACACCCCCCCCCCCCCCCCTTTCTCTCTCTCTCTATCTATCTATCTATCTCCTTTTCTGCTTTGTGTAATTTATACTTGTTGTTGTAGTTGTTGTCTTCAGCCCTGAGACTGGTTTGATGCAGCTCTCCATGTTACCCTATCCTGGGCCAGTTTCTTCATCTCCCATAAACCTACTGCAACCTATATCCTTCTGAATCTGCTTAGTGTATTCATCTCTTGGTCTCCCTCTACGATTTTTGCCCTCCACGCTGCCCTCCAATACTAAATTGGTGATCCCTTGATGCCTCAGAACATGTCCTACCAACAGGTCCCTTCTAGTCGTCAAGTTGTGCCACAAACTCCTCTTCTCCCCAATTCTACTCAATACCTCCTCATTAGTTATGTGACCTACCCATCTAATCTTCAGCATTCTTCTATAGCACCACATTTCGAAAGCTTCTATTCTCTTCCTGTCCAAACTATTTATTGTCCATGTTTTACTTCCATACATGGCTACACTCCATACAAATACTTTCAGAAACGACTTCCTGACACTTAAATCTATACTCGATGTTAACAAATTTCTCTTCTCCAGAAACGCTTTCCTTGCCATTGCCAGTCTACATTTTATATCCTCTCTACTTCGACCCCAAATAGCAAAACTCCTTTACTGCTTCAAGTGTCTCATTTCCTAATCTATTTCCCTCAGCATCACCCGACTTAATTCGACTACATTCCATTATCCTCGTTTTGGTTTTGTTGATGTTCATCTTATATCCTCCTTTCAAGACACTGTCCATTCCGTTCAACTGCTGTTCCAAGTCCTTTGCTGTCTCTGACAGAATTACAATGTCATCGACGAACCTCAAAGTTTTTATTTCTTCTCCATGGATTTTAATACCTACTCTGTTTCCTTTACTGCTTGCTCAATATACAGATTGATATACTTACTGATCATAAAATGTGCGTAAATGTGAAAGAGAAAATTTTAATGTTTTAACTTTAAGAAGAAAATGAAAAGATCTAGATAGACTACAGGCAAATCCTGCTACCTTGAAATCTACAATGATCTGACATGGGAGACTTAGTAACATTCATTTCGAAGGTCTGAAGAATATGAATGATATACATTTAATTTTTGGTTTAAAAACGAAAAATATAAAGATCTTCATTGCAAATCACGTCAGTATGTCAAGATGAGGGGACAAATTTAAGATTATTTCAAACAAGTCCCTACAAGCCTTAGTAAAATGGCAGAATTAAGCGAGAAAACAGGTCCATTCCTGAGGATGCACGTACGGTGTTACCGATTACAGGCTTGTCTAACGTATTGTGGGCAGAAGCAATAAATTGTGCTCCATAGAATGTCTTAAACTGACAACCAAGTCAATAACGTTACACTGTATGAAAACTGGTTTCGAAAAACTCCATCTTTAAAACACATGAGCTTCGTAGATTAAGGCTCCTGATCAATTCAGTTCAAAATCTGATAGCAGTCTATAGCGAAGAAATTGATCAGTGTTGGCTATGATGGATGTACAATTGCCATCGCCTCTACAATCCTGAGTCGAATTAATTACAATCTCCTGGAATGTGTCTTTCGATAAAGAAGAAAGTCGTGGCTTAAATATGGAACAGAGATATGCCGAATTTTATCTGGGGGCACCATACTGCAGAAGATGTTAAAAGGAATTTTAAGAGGGTAATATTAGTGAGCAAATGAAAGGCTCAGTGTAAGAGAGCAATCTAATCTGCAAGCACCTGGTCGTTTTCGGAACCAAGATGCAGGCTACTCTGCCACTATCTTCGAACCTCAAATTTTTAAAGAAACAGTGGTATCGCAAGAGTTATCGAAGTGAAAACAAGCTATGGGAAAGAAAATGGCATCTTTGAAGCAGGGCACAACTTGGGATCTGGTACCATTGCCTCACAATGTCAGGATAGTTGGACGTAAACGGATCTACAGTTTGAAATAGAGTTCTTATGAAAAACTGACCACTTTACAGATAGATCATGTCCAAAAGGCTATTCGCAAAGACAATGCATCGATTATGAAGAAACGTTCTCTTCTGTGGTGCGATACGTCTCAATCAAAATTTTAATTGTCACAGCACGTTCACGAGGTATGGCAATCAAGCAGGTTATGGTGAGACTGCATTCTTCAACAGGGATTTGAAAGTAGTAGTTTACATGGAGCAATTAAAAGGGTTTGCTTTAGATGGCTGAAATACTGTTTGCAAATTGAAGGGAAGTCTATATAGAATTGATTAATTATGACTTCTTTGCAACCAAATATTTGTGAAGTTTCTTGTAATGTTTGAATTTCAACAACTAAGTGCAAATAAATGCGTTTCTCATGCTTTTAACAGATGATACTGTGGTCTACCAGGCTCTTAATGAGGATGACAGCTAGCTCATCTGTAGCCTTCAAAACATTGGAAAACTTTTTGCAGCATTGGGATCAACGTTTGAAATTACTGTGGGCAATGGAAAATACTTCTGTGGATTGAAAATTGAACACAACCATTCTGCAAAAGAAATCGATATAGGTCAGCAAGGGTACATCAATCGTCTCGGACCTGATCATAGCGTACAAAGCGACTCTTCTGGGCTGTGGTCTGATACCGACATTGCTGGTACCTGTGATACTCGTCGGACAGCAAGTTATGTAAGCTTATTAGCAGCTGGGCCAATCTCATAGTGTTCACGTCGACAGAAATGGATAACTAGTTCAACAACGGAGGCCGAGTACCCAGATGTTGCTGCTGAGGAGGTTGTTTGGTTGCATGACTTTTTAAAGAAATTGCTTCCCAGTTACAAAAACGCATCAAACTTTGCGTGGAAAAAGTGCTATTCGCTTGATTAAAAAAAAAAACACAGAACATCACAAACGTGCCAAACACACAGAAATTAAAAGCCTTTATGAAGATCGACATGTTGAAAACAATGAGACTGAAGTTTGTTATGCTTTTTGTGGTAGGCGTTTGGCAAATCTGTTTACCATACATTTGACTTAAGACAGATTCATATCCAATAGAAAAGCTCTATCAATGATCTCAAAAACAGGCTCAATAAAAGATGAGTGGGAGTTCTGACAAAAATTCATGTTGTTTTGAGTATTGTTGACGGCCTTGTTTTTAATATTCAGAATGTGAGCTCTTACCTTCATTCTGTGCACTACTGTCTTCTTTGACATTATAAAAAAAATCTTTTGTTTCCTTTAAAGTCGTGGTCACTGTCATTTTTTTGGTTCTAATACAAAAAGCTACTTGTTATACGACTCAAGAGCTTTTATCGCCCTATTATTCTCTGCAGAACATAATTACAGACTTCAAAACCGAGTTTATGCTTTTTTCACAATGAAAAACGAAACGCTGAATCAAAATGTGACACATATGAAGAATGGGATACTCGTAAACTAACCGATTACACAAAAAAATAAAGCCTCAGAAGGACTCAGCTAACAAAATAACACTCATAGCCATCCAATCTAAAAATTTATATCTATTATACAAATGATAAATAACAAGCGCCTCCACTTATGCACAATGAAAGAATGCAAACAAAAGTCCAACGAGAACATGACACTGTGCGATACGAGCATACATTCTACAAAATGCGCAGGAAAGACGAAAAATAACAATGGACATTAACAGGTCGCCTGCGACTTCCTGATTACTGTAAACTCAGATACATATATCGATTAAAAATGACTGGTGAGCGACGGACCTCCGACAGTTGGCCAAAAAACTGAAACGTCTTAGGTTTGACCGTAATTGGCTAAAAATCGGGAGAAATAACTGAATAATCACAAGGTGGGAGAAAAAGCGGAAAACAGGGAATCTCCCGCCTAAATCTGGAGAACAGACAGGTATGAATTTCATGTTCCCCGCGAAAAAATGGAACATCTTGTAAACTGGAATGTTTTGTGTTACCCGTGGCTACGTTACCGAGAAAAAGACTGACCTGTTGACTGATATGACTGCTTTAGGTCCATCTTCATACTGAGCAATGGAAGACCACAAAATGAAACGGCTTTCCTTATAGAATGTTTCTGTGACTGCATAAAACTACACAAAAGTTCTGAATAAACGAGAAGAGACTTATTCATCGACAGTCTGCTGCAATTATTCAGCAAAATGGAATCAGCACACCTGTAATCGGCAATGTCGTATGATACCTGTTAGCCACTCAGGAGAAAGCTAGAACCAGTTTACTATCAATTATCAGTTCACTTTGGTCCCTGTGCCGAACAGAAAACTCACGATACAATCACTGGCAACCTCATGACAGTTCTCGATGAGAGAATAAAACCAGAACTGGAGAACCGCGCTGCCTGGTTGGCACCAGTGATACAAAACGAAATATTGGAAATGATAGTTCACATCATCCAGCGAGAGAGACACTGACGTTACTGTATAGAAGCAGTTCAGTTCAGTTCAGTTTTTGTATATGTTGTGTCAAGCGTGTGATATTCGAAGAAAATAAACTTTTCTGGGTTAATAGAGGCCGCTGGGGTGCAGGGCACAAATGCTGACAACAGCCTCTGAAAGTACCTTTCTAAGATTCCATTAGGAATGGACTTTCTACACACCCACTGTTTCAATGGTGCAGCAAAAATATCTATGGTGTGAAGGAAACCCTTCAAGTACTGCTGTTACATCCACTGCAGTGAACGTTGTTTGGATCATTTTCAGGAAACTGTGCCCATTGTGCGATGCCATGAGAACCATGAAAGACGTCTCAAATATAATTCTGGACACCGAAAACAGGGGAAACATGTGCGCAGATGATGTGCTATCGCCAAGTGTCGACGAGACGAATACAAATGTTCACTGGTTGATACCAACGTGTCCGGATACCATCTTTCAAACGTTTAGGAGAAATTATTCCGAGTTCACAAAACAGTAACCGAAGCATTGGACACACAAGAGTTCGATTAAAGACAGTCAGCCATATGGAGCCACGCGAAGTGGCTCGAAAAGTTTGGGAATGTTACTTTCTATGACAGTCGCTATTGAAGATGTTGGATTAAGCGAAGACTGTCCCGATCCCCACAGAACCCAAATAATTAGTTCTGCTGGAGTGAATGCTGGAGTGAAACGTTCTATAGACGGTGGAAGCATTTAATATGTTAAGAGAGAAACCAAGGATTACCCTAAGAACCTAAACATGAAACACTCAAATATCTCACTGTAAAAAAAAAAAACAGCAATTTTACATGATATTGACTGAAGATTCATCCATGAGGAAGCGAGTATGCTGAGGCCCTTGCTGTTAATGCTGAATATTAATGACCTTGTGGACAATATTAAAAGCAACTCCAAATTTTCCGCACATGATGCAGTTATCTGTAATGAAGAACTGTCCGATAAAAGGCTCCGCAAATATTTAGTCAGATCCTGATAATATTTCACAGTAGCGCAAAAATTAGCAACTTGCTTTAAATGTTCAGAAATGTAAATAAACAAAAAACGTAGTACACAACGACTAAAATATAAAAAATTCGCAGTTGGTATCGGTCAACTCATACAAATACCTGGTGTAACTCTCTGTCGGGATATGAAATCGAATGATCACATAGACTCAGGTTGGTAAAGCAGGTGGCTGACTTGGATTCACTGAGAGAATACTAGCAAAATTCCTTAAGCGTACACAAGACAATGCTTACAAATCACACATAAGACCCACCGTACAAGACTGCTCAATTGTGTGGGACTCAACCAACACGAGAGAAGAGCAGCATGAATAGTCACAGGTTTGTTTCACCCAGACAATAGTGTCACGGAGTACTGCAAACTGAACTGACAAAAGCTTGAAGACAGACGCGAACTATCTCCTGAAAGCCAACTTAGAACCTCATATGATGAGTCTAGCAATATACTTTATAACGACTCCTTCCGTATTGCTCCCGGAGGAATCGCGAAGATAAAGCAGACTCATTACATATACGTGAATGGAATGGGAAGTAGCATTAATAACTGGTAAAGTGGGAAGACCCTTTCTCATACACTTCACAGTCGTCTGCAGACTATGGATGTAGATGTAGATAGTCCCAAACGACTATCCCGTCTTGAAGAAATATTTACTACCTCCTCTCAAAAATATCCTCCGTTTACGCGACATTTGAAAGAACTGCTTGTACAGACGGTGGACCGAATTCTGATTATGACAGTCCCACTTCAGTCAGCGTCGTCTGAGAGGTCACTCAGTGCCATCCACAGACTAAATCAATGATGATAGAGTGAAGACTGACTCAGCTATTCTTCGTTTCACTTCAGCAAGACAGGGCTGCAAAAATTAATCTTGCAAATACCATGAAAGAATTTATTTATTGAACTGTGAAAAGGTAAACTATGTTTGGAAATAAGTAAAATTTGAGGGCCAAAATGAAACAAATCCATGCCATCTTTTTCAACAAATGTTTTCTTCTTTATATTAAGATGTAATGTTCAGTGTTTTCAAATAATAATAATTATTATTACTACTACTACTACTACTACTACTACTACTACTACTACTACTCCCCATGAACCATGGACCTTGCCGTTGGTGGGGAGACTTGCGTGCCTCAGCGATATAAATAGTCGTACCGTAGGTGCAACCACAACGGAGGGGTATCTGTTGAGAAGCCACACAAACGTGAGGTTCCTGAAGAGGGGCAGCAGCCTTTTCAGTAGTTGCAGGGGCAACAGTCTGGATGATTGACTGATCTGGCCTTGTAACATTAACCAAAACGGCCTTGCTGTTGTGGTGCTGCGAACGGCTGAAAGCAAGTGGAAACTACAGCCGTAATTTTTCCCGAGAGCATGCAGCTTTACTGTATGGTTAAATCATGATGGCGTCCTCTTGGGTAAAATGGTCCCCCATTTGGATCTCTGGGTGGGGACTACTCAAGAGGACGTAGTTATCACGAGAAAGAAAACTGGCATTCTACGGATCGGAGCGTGGAATGTCAGATCCCTTAATCGGGCAGGTAGGTTAGCAAATTTAAAAAGGGAAATGGATAGGTTAAAGTTAGATATAGTGGGAATTAGTAAAGTTTGGTGGCGGGTGGGACAAGAATTTTGGTCAGGTGAATACAGGTTTATAAATACAAAATCAAATAGGGGTGATGCAGGAGTAGGTTTAATAATGAATAAAAAAAATAGGAGTACGGTTAAGCTACTACAAACAGCATAGTGAAAGCGTTATTGTGGCCAAGATAGACACGAAGTCCACGCCTACTACAGTAGTACAAGTTTATATGCCAACTAGCTCTGCAGATGATGAAGAAATTGAATGAAATGTATGATGAGATAAAAGAAATTATTCAGGTAGTGAAGGGAGACGAAAATTTAATAGTCATGGGGGACTGGAATTCGAGAGTAGGAAAAGGAAGAAGGAAACATAGTAGCTGAATATGGATTGGGGCTAAGAAATGAAAGAGGAAGCCGGCTGTTAGAATTTTGTGCAGAGCATAACTTAATCATAGCGAACACTTGGTTCAAGAATCATGAAAGAAGGTTGTATACATGGAACAAGCCTGGAGATACTAAAAGGTATCAGATAGATTATATAATGGTAAGACAGAGATTTAGGAACCAGGTTTTAAATTGTAAGACCTTTCCAGGGGCAGATGTGGACTCTACCCACAATCTATTGGTCATGAACTGTAGATTAAAACTGAAGAAACTGCAAGAAGGTGGGAATTTAAGGAGATGGGACCTGGATAAACTGAAAGAACCGGAGGTTGTACGAGTTTCAGGGAGACCATAAGGGAATAATTCACAGGAATAGGGGAAAGAAATACAGTAGAAGAATGGGTAGCTTTGAGGGATGAAGTAGTGAAGGCAGCAGAGGATCAAATAGGTAAAAAGGCGAGGGCTAGTAGAAACCCTTGGGTAACAGAAGAAATATTGAATTTAATTGTTGACAGGAGAAAACATAAAAATGCAGTAAATGAAGCAGGCAAAAAGGAATACAAACGTCTCGAAAATATCGACAGGAAGTGCAAAATGGCTAAGCAGGTATGGCTAGAGGACAAATGTAAGGATGTAGAGGCTTATCTCACTAGGGGTAAGACAGATACTGCCTACAGGAAAATTAAAGAGACCTTTGGAGAAAAGAGAACCACTTGCATGAATATCAAGAGTTCAGATGGAAACACAGTTCTAAGCAAAGAAGGGAAAGCAGAAAGGTGGAAGGAGTATATACAAGGGCGATGTACTTGAGGACAATATTATGGAAATGGAAGAGGTTGTAGATGAAGATGAAATGGGAGATATGACACTGTGTGAAGAGTTTGACAGATCACTGAAAGACCTGAGTCGAAACAAGACCCATGGAGTAGACAACATTCCATTAGAACTACTGACAGCCTTGGGAGAGCCAGTCCTGACAAAAGTCTACTGTCTGGTGAGCAACAAGTATGAGACAGGCGAGTTACCCTCAGACTTCAAGCAGAATATAATAATTCCAGTCCCAAAGGAAGCAGGTGTTGACAGATGTGAAAATTACCGAAATATCAGTTTAATAAGTCACAGCTGCAAAATACTAACGTGAATTCTTTACAGACGAATGGAAAAACTGGTAGAAGCCGACCTAGGCGAAGATCAGTTTGGATTCCGTAGAAATATTGGAACACGTGAGGCAATACTGACCCTACGACTTATCTTAGAAGAAAGATTAAGGAAAAGCAAACCTACGTTTCTAGCATTTGTAGACTTGGAGAAAGCTTTCGACAGTGTTGATTGGAATACTCTCTTTCAAATTCTGAAAGTGGCAGGGGTAAAATACAGGGAACGAAAGGCTATTTACAATTTGTACAGAAACCAGATGGCAGTTATAAGAGTCGAGGGGTATTAAAGGGAAGCAGTGGTTGGGAAGGGAGTTAGAGACGGTTGTAGCCTCTCCCCGATGTTATTCAATCTGTATATTAAGCAAGCAATAAAGGAAACAAAAGAAATGTTCGGAGTAGGTATAAAAATCCATGGAGAAGAAATAAAAACTTTGAGGTTCGCCGATGACATTGTAATTCTGTCAGAGACAGCAAAGGATTTGGAAGAGCAGTTGAATGGAATGGACAGTGTCTTGATAGGAGTATATAAGATGAACATCAACAAAAGCAAAACGAGGATAATGAAATGCAGTCGAATTAAGTCGGGTGATGCTGAGGAAATTAGATTAGGAAATGAGACACTTAAAGTAGTTAAGGAGTTTTGCTATTTGGGGGGCAAAATAACTGATGATGGTCGAAGTAGAGAGGATATTAAATGTAGACTGGCAATGGCAAGGCAAGCGTTTCTGAAGAAGAAAAATATTTTAACATTGAGTATAGATTTAAATGTCAGGAAGTCGTTTCTTAAAATATTTGTATGGAGTGTAGCCATGTATGGAAGTGAAAAGTGGACAATAAATAGTTTAGACAAGAAGAGAATAGAAGCTTTCGAAATGTGGTGCTACAGAAGAATGCTGAAGATTAGATGGGTAGATCACATAACTAATGAGGAGGTAATGAATAGAATTGGGGAGAAGAGGAGCTTGTGGCGCAACTTGACTAGAAGAAGGGATCGGTTGGTAGGACATGTTCTGGGACATCGAGGTATCACCAATTTAGTATTGGAGGGCAGCGTGGAGGGTAAAAATCGTAGAGGGAGACCAAGAGATGAATACACTAAGCAGATTCAGAAGGATGTGGGCTGCAGTAGGTACTGGGAGATGAAGAAGCTTGCACAAGATAGAGTAGCATGGCGAGCTGCATAAAACCAGTCTCAGGACTGAAGACCACAACAACAACAAAAACAACAACAACTACTACTACTACTACTTGGCAGATCGATATTGCTGCCTAAAGTAAATCTGTTCTTTGGTGGTCCTACAGCAAAGTAGAGCTAATGTTTTCCCAGCTGTACGACGTCTTTTTTAGGATTGAAAGAACGACCTACTTTCCAAGAAGCATGGACAATATAATTGGGTCCATATTTACTAGTTTGCTTTCATCCATTTCGAGGCAATACTCTGGCCTTGTATCACAGCTGTTATGCCGCAAACGTCACCGGGCAATAGTGGCCGTCTACGTTGCCGAATGCAATTCGTGTCGCAAGCAATGACCCATCCAATATTGTTGGCTATATGCATTTTCTATGGCTCGCCTGAAGGCACCAAAAGGGAATGGAAACGCGCACCTTCAGCCAATGATATACACGCCGTGCAATTCAGTGTGACTGTTCTCTACAGGCGTTCTCTTGACTCCCAAAAATGCGTTCTAACATCATCACTTTAAAAACGTAAACTCTCCTGGAATATTGGCTGCTAGCAGTTTGAGTATCCCTGTAACACGGCATTTCTTACGCTAAGCGCCTCATATTTAATCGAAAACAGCATACAGGAATGGGCGAAGTTACATAAATTCGTAGGGAAAAGAAAAACAAACACACAAAATTATTTGCACATTTTTAAATAATACATTAATATACGAACATCTGTCGGAAGTCTGCTATGTTAGTCACCCTTCTGCAGCGCGTTCTATAACCAAGCACTGCTTGATAACCATGGAAAAAAAAATGTGTACTACCACCAAACATCTGCTGCTATGGTGACAGCTGTTACCAAGAGACGGAGTCGACGAATACGTCACTAGTTCACGTTTAGAATCATACCTGGCTTACGATATGGGTGGGAAAAAGAAAAAGGGTGCTAACAAAAAGGCAGATAATGAAAACTCCGAGGGTGCAACGCAAGTGACGACCAAGACAGAAGGTCGGTCAAAAACACGCTGTCAAGTTGACATTTTCAACGATGTAGCAATGGAAAATGCGTACTTCACGTGCCATAACATACAAGACGTTCTGCTGTGTCGTGGATTCCCGTGGCCCGACGCTCAGAAGAAGAAAAAAAAGGGGAAAAAGAGATAAGTGGCGTTCTTACTTTCGCCAGTTTTCTGTTGTACTCAAGTGACGTTCTTACTTTCGCCTGTTTTCTGTTTGTACTCAACCTATAAAAACTTGTAAGAAATATGATGTACTGTTTTTTCCATGGGCATTTTTTATCCCTAATCTAGACACAAACACATAACTGTAAATAATTACGGTATTTTGTTTGCAAATATTAAAACTGTAATGATGAACATCAGCAGTCACACCAACTCACCACTGTTATATATTTGGCAATCTACAGACATCAGGCCTTCATAACCATAATCATTTTGAATGTGTGACTCGTTTTTGATGCAATGTCGATGTGCAAACTTTGTTCCTTTTTTCCTCCAATGTATGCATTACTTGTAAAGTTAGTCCCATGACAATGCCCCAATTCTAGACTATCTATCTCTTGATTTCTCTTATTTACAGCATAATTATCCACGGACAGAATGTTACATGCATGCTGCTTCTTTGTTGTAGGTACGATTTTTTAAAATAAAAAAGAGAGAAAGAACCAACTGTTGGTTAATGTAATGCTCTTCAAATCTTCCATTTTGTTGTGTACAATGTTTTGTGAAGTGAACCAGAAAATTAACCACTGCATAGGGAAAAAGTTGGTTTCAAGGATATGTGGGATAGGGTGCTTATTATATGTTCTGATAATGAAAAAATAATTAACAACTATAATACTATTTACAGACTCACAGGCTCTTAGTTCATCCTCAATATGTATTTACATAGAAAATAATATTACATCAGATTTTTTCAGAATTAAATGACAGTTCAAGCAACATCACACAAGCACAAAATATTACATATTTACAGCATTCATTTAGTTTATCTCCCTATCTTAAAAGTCTCGCACTATTTTTTTCTTTATCATTTTCAACATAATAATGGCAAAAGCATGGATCTTTGCAGATAGATGTAGACCAATAAATACATACAGAAATCAAAGGAAACATATAAGGTAACACAAACACACATTTGGCTTGAGCAACAAGATACTAACATAACCCGATAATGAGGTGGATGAAAATTACAAGGAAAAAATGTGAATCAGCACCACTACAGTGTTTGATACTTATTTTCCAGTCTCTAAAGATAGATCAGTCAGTTCATAATATTCAAGGTACTTTCAGACATGTTAACATTTTTCTTATTTTAAGAAAATTTATTAGAAAATAGCATTTCTGATATTGTATCAAAGTTGCACCCAGTAACTGGCTGATAACGTAACAAGAAGTCACAATTTATCCAGTTACTGTAACATTAAAACAGTAAGACTTGCTCATTTTACAAAATATTTTCTACTATTCTTCTGTGATAAATACCTTACAAAACTCAGTAAATTAGTACCACTTATAACTTTAAGCAAAAGTTAAGGCCCCTGAACAGTTTCTTGAAGATGAGATATGTTTGTCTGTATGAATGTGCACCAGGAGGAGAAATATGAAAAGGTTTGATAAGCTTTTGTGGATGTATATACCTGTGATCTGCACAACATTAATTACAGTAGTAGGGTGTACTCATATTAATGGATGAAATAGTTATAGTTTTCTACATTCTCTGTACCTTCACTACTTTTTATTCCTGAACATGGAAAACATTTATAAAGTCTTTAATGCATACTGACTGCCATTTTTGATCAAGTGAGAAACTGTCTGTGTTGAAATTGCAACAAACTAACAGAAAACTTTAACTTACATGTACAAGATTTTTCCATCATGCAGCTACCAAAATGTATCTATTTGCAAAATGATTTTAGAGTTTTATAACTCAATTTTCAACGCAGAGACTAAAGAACTGTTTCTTTGCTGTAACACTTCAAAATGGTATGCAAATAAATAAATTTTGATAGCTGCTTGGCAAAAACAAGTCCAGTCCATTCCACCGCAATGTGAAAAATCCTGAAGTTATACTCAAGTATAGTGCCACTAGAAATAAGTTGATAGCAAAGAGCAATTATTAATCTGTATGCAATGACAGTAATTTTAGACATTACATGTGATCAGCTGTTTACTAAGAATACTATATCAGCGCCCAAGAAGTTGTAGACGACATTTAGAGCTGACTTCCTGGTTTTTACCACCAATAAAATCTCCAGTAACATCATCTGTCTGAAGTACGACAAAGGTTTTAGGCAAAAGAACTGGAGTCCACTGTACAATGTGTGAAATGGAGACAGATGCTGTGTAGTACAAACAAATAAGCCATAAATGGAAGTCTCATATAAATTGAATGTCAAAAAAATACTACTACTTATGCAGCTAGTAAGTAACTGATAACAAGTAAATCAAATCAGTTAAAGAAGTTGAATAAAGATATGTGAGATGTGGACAAGAAGCAAGTGATATGTGTGGTTTCTCAGACTGAAATGAGAATCAAATTCATTAGGCAATCTTGTATGAAGTAGTCTTGCGGAATCCTAGCCGAGGGTCCAAATGTTGTCAACTATGGTTGCTTCTTATGGACGAGTTCAAATAACATGCTCTTTTACTTTATTGTACTGTTTACTTCTTAGGGAGTACAATGTGTCATTCATCAGTTCCCCAGCTTCTTCCTTCTTTTCATGTTCTCTGGTTAAGTACAGAAGATAACAGTAGTGTGCAAGACTATTACTGAAAACATAACGCACACATTGGGAACTGTTTGACTCATAGCTAAGACCTATCACAGTAGTTTAAAAAAAGACCCTCAGTAGTTAGTTGTCCAACTATTTAACTTGTATTTGAAGGGGACTTATATCTACATAAAGAAATATAACAGCGCCTCTTCCATTCAGTTCACTTCTACAAGAAGCAAGTTCTTTTTCAATTGAACACTGATGCCAATAACTTAGGTGTGGAGAAATACACCATACTGTGACATAGGATGGTGTTCATTAACTTCCAATACCCCTCACAGAGGAAATTAAAGACTGAATAGTCTTCCATTTTTTGTACGTGGATAGCAATTACAATGAAAATTATTACCATTTTTTAACTTTCAGTGAAGCTCTCAATTCTGATGGCCCTTTCCTGCATAGAATACCCAGTAATAATGATCAACACACTTCCAATGCACACGGTACTGCTCAGCAGAGAGATGTTTCGACAAAAGTTTTATATCTGTGAATTGTTCCGTTCCCTTCTCATTGACTGAAGCATATTTCATCGTCTCCCAGTCTAATGTCACTGTTAATGAGAGAGATGACACAGGACTAAAGTACTGGATTTGGCTTCTCCAAATCACTTCAGGTGTATGCAGAGATTCCCCTCACTAATTTCAGAAACAGTATCTGCTCACTACCTTATTGACACCAAGTCAGTAATCCATTTTTAATGACTTTATGTCAGTGGAATATTAAAGTATCAATAATAAATTTAGCTTTCTGTAACACACTTAAAATGACTATCAGCTGACATGAAAAGTACTTTTTCAGTAACCTCAACTAAGAACATAGCAGGAATTCTGTCAGTTCCAGCAACATTTGCCTCTCCAGTCATCAGTTTTGTTTTCTGAAACTTCTAAAATTATAGCAAAAAAATAAAGCAGGGCTACCATCAACCCAAAGGTTGGTTCTACCACTACAGTATCTTACTAAGCATGGACCTATTAGAGGTGGCACACCATTACCTTCCTCCGATCTTTGAACTAACTCGCACAGGCAATTATAAGAGGGACGTACAGTTAAATGTGGATTTGGAGCAACAGTCCAACTTGACATTTTTTGACACTAACAAGCACTGCCAGAGGCAAAAGAAGAAGTGATATACAAAAATTCAGTAACATCAGACCTTTTATCACTGAGCTACAAAAATTATACAATCAGTACTCTAAAAGAATAGCAGAAAACAGAATTTAAAATTTGACACACATTTTTCATTTTTTCCCCCCCTGACTGACTGATCAGTGTGATAGTTGAACCAAATACTAAGTTCACTGGTTGATATAGCATATGGAATTAAGAATTCCTTGGCATTTTACAAATGTTATTTTGCTGATGTGCTGCTCCAGAACCCAATCAACATTAAATGCAAGGCTCCTCCTATAGGATCTACTTTTATAAATCTAACTTAAAGCAACTTACACTATCTTCACACTTTCTTAATGTTTGAATTTAAATGTGACGAGTTTTTGCATATTCTGGTACCTTGGTGTGTAATCATTTAAGACAATCTCATGGGAATTTATATAAACCTCAATTTCATATCCTATGTGTTGTTATGCTTTATTCAGATATTTCCTTAAATTGTTTGAAAGATTACTCACGTCAGTAATTTTTTTTTTTTTTTGGGGGGGGGGGGGGGGGGGAGACTGAAGTTATTTGTGTTATTTTCCAATACACAAAACAATATAAAAGTTTAAGATGTGGTACAATGTGGCTAAGAGAAAGCAGAGATTGGCAGGACACATCAATGGAGGTAAATGAAGTGGGTAAAACTTGTAGGAGGAGATAAATTCTTGACTACAAAAGCGGCTTCATGGGATGTAAGGTGCAGTAATTATGCTGAGATGATGAGACCTGCATAAGATGGACTAGTGCGGAAAGCTGCATCAAATTACTATATGCACAAATATGAGGTTCATTCAAATGAAACCTGGTCAGTGTGTCTACCCTCGCCTTACATGTCAGGTGGCACCATGTAACTGTGGGTATCATGGTGCCATCTATTGGTAGAGAGACTGATGCATGTGCACTGTTTGATGTTGCATAGCACCAGGGTCATTTCATGTCAAAGAGAAGGTGGTCTCACAAGTTATCGTCCACTACCGAACATGCAGATGAGTAAGCAGGAACAGAGAGGATTGATTTGATTTTTGGCAGCGGAGGGAGTTGGGGGCCATGAAATGTATCAACGGATGAAGGCCGTGCATGGGGAGTACAGTCTGAGTCGTTCAAGTGTAGTGGAATGGAGCAACAATTCTTTGAGGGGCACAAATCATTGGAAGACTATGCTTGTCCAGGACAGGTTCATCGTTTGCTGTAATTTCAGTGGGAAACACTGGAGCATCCACTGTACATTCCCAACCTTTCACCATGTGACTTTCATGTGTTTGGACCTGTAAAAAAAAGCCATTCATGGACATCGATTCACAACGGATGATGAAGTGTGTGACTGGGCACAGGCCTGGATCTGACAGCAGCGGCCTAGCTTCCTCAAGGATGGAATTGACGGCTTGTGTTGCAAAGAGATAAAATACCAACAGTTTTGGTGACTATTTTGAGTATGTGTACTGTGTATAACTACATTTTTGAGTTAGTAAAATCATTATCGTTACTTTACATTAGACACCAGGTTTCATCTGAATGTCCTAATAACTTGGCACTTTTCCTGGGAGCAGAGTAATCAATGGATGCCATATGGATTCCAGCAGGTTAGATTGTTTCACCCTGTTGCCAACCTTAGCTATGAAACACTACAGCACACCATAGTAATAAAGCACTGTGGTAGGTTTTTTTTAACACATTGTTGATTCCATTATCCTGCAAGCCATATGAGAGTAGTTGGGATCTGTTACCCATATACCCATACACCCTCTTCCTCCATAGCAGACCACACACTTGGTGACAGTAGTATGCTTTTGCTTATCGCATCTCCAGCAAGAAGGACCAAGTCATTTTGAGCATACAGTAGTCTTTGTACTGAAGACCACAATGACAAAGTAATTAGAGATGATACAGCATCTCAGGTGGAGACTGTCTCATTCAAGGAACAACGTGAGCATTTACCTAGTGATTTAGAAAAACCATATAATAGACAAATTACAGTACCCAGAAGTGAATTTGCCATTGGTCATAACATAATAATATTTAACTCAATACAAAGCATGATGCTCTAATGCCAGTGGTATGCAGTGACTTTGCTGCATGGTTAGGAAACACAAAAGTCAATAAGAAATATGATGAAACAGTGTTTCTTTTTTGCCCACAACTTGATCACAGCTAAATTACTCAAACAAGAGGACTTGCAAGATAAGGAAAACAATAGAAAAGAGTCAGCTCAGAATTTGCCTACAGCTCTATTTGCCTGCAATTTGGCACAAAAAGCATTAAAAAAATTTCAAATTTAGTGAAACAGACTCATTTTAATTGCAACCCTTGGCATCACCAGTTTTACATTTTAATAAAACTTCAGGCACATAACATTACAAATTTTGATTCACCACATGACTATGCAAGTCTCTGAGAGAACAACAGTAATGCAGTAGTAGTGTTCCTACATTATCTGATTAATATGTGGATACTCGGAATGGTTCTGTACATACACCAAAAAAGAAATTAACTTGAAGAGTGTAGTTATCAACAGGTTTTAGATTTACTCTACCCAGTCCGCCATATAAACAAGACTATATACCTCCAGCGTCCTAGTTTGATAGTATTAATTATCTGTGTGTGGCTGAAAATGTACATAAACACACACTTTTAATTTCATGAATATGCCTTCTCTCTCCTCCTTTTTATCTGAGATTATTTTTGATTTATAAAATAGTTTCCACCAAGGAACAGTGACACATATTACCATTGGAAGAATTGGCCTTTCAAGGTACAAAGCTGGCTTCTCTGCAACACAAATAGAATATTTCTACATTTTTCCTTCATACCAAGCCACAGTCATGTGGGCCCAAAACTTGTGGAAAGATGGAAAGATATACCTGCCATTTGACTACATGATAAGCTTTATTACACAGTCCAGATTTCAACCATAGGCCAATTTCAAGTGTTACAAATGTCAAAACTCACTTGACTTTTATGGAATAGTCATTGTTAAAATATAAATCTTCAGTTACATAAATCTGATGTTTCATATGTGACAGTGAGAATATATTTTTATGACGTGTTAATTTGTTGGCGACTTGCTTAACGTATTAACAGGATAATGCTGTGAAATAAAAATGTATGATCAGATCACAGATTTACACTTTGTTTCACTATGAAACAAAATGTATAACTTGATTTGGTCATCTGTTGGATCTCACAGCCTTATCCTGTTAATAAGTCACGCAGGCCACCAGCCAAGTACCACGTCACAAAAATGCTGTCACTTTGAATTATGAAACACCAGGTTTCTATAACTGAAGACACACATTTTAATGATGAGTTTTGACATCTGTAACACTTGAACATAGCCTAAGGCCAGAATCTAGATTTTGTAATAAAGCACATCTTACAGTCAAATGTCGGTTACATCTTTCTATAAAAATATTTATGCTTTTTATGTGCCTAACAGCTCTGCTGAGTTGAGAGACTGAAAGAATGTATCATTCCAGGAGACAAAAATTTAAACGTGACAGCGGAGTGGAATTTGATATTGGGAGAAGGAAGAGAAGGCAAAATAGGAGGAGGTCATCGACTGGAGGACAGTAATGTATGAAGAAGCTCCCTGCATGAATTTTGCATGGAATGCAATTTTATCATCGCAGTTATCTCATTTGAGAATCATGAAAGGAGTTTGTATATGTGGAAAAGACATGGCAACATGGGAAGGTTCGAGATATATAATGGTAACAAGGATTCTGAAACCCTATTTTAAACTGAAAGACAATGCCAGCAGCAGCTGTGGATCCTGGCCATAATTTATTGGTTATGATTTGCAGAAATGCACCATTGGTTAAGATGTAAAGTAATTGTGAAAAGGTAGGAAATTAAGTGGATGGATGATTGACAGAAAAAGGTAAAACAAACACATTAGAAGATAAATGGGTAACTTTGAGAGATGAAACAGTGAACACACAACATTGACTTTTACTGGCAAAAGGGGACATTATAAACATGCAGTAAATGAAGCACACAATAATGAATATAGCATTAAAAAGAATAAATTTAATACAATGTAAAATGGCGAAACAAGAATGCACAGAGGAAAAATGCAAAGCTGTAGAAGCATGGATGACTGGGAGAAAAATAGGTGCTACCTAGAGCAAAATTAAAAATCTCTTTGGAAAAAGGAGAAGTTAGCTGTATGAACATTAAGAGCACAGATGGCAAATTAGTATTAAGCAAAGAAAGGAAGGCTGGAAGTTGGAAAAGAATACAACAGAAAGACTAAACAAAGGGAACAGACTTTAAGATCGTACTATGAAAGGGGAAGAGGAAGTAGATGAAGATATTGCAAGAAGTATTTCACATAGTACAGAAAGACCTAAGTCAAAACATGACACTTGGAGTAGAAGACATTCCCTCAGAGCTATTGAGATCCTTGGGATAATATATCATGACACTTGATACACAAGATAATATGCGACAGGAAAAATAGTCTCTCACTTTAAAAAGACTAATAGTTCAAATTCCATTTAAGACACATGCTGACAAGGATGAATATTACAGAACCATCAACTGGATAAATAATGGATATGAAGTACTTACGCATGTGAATTATTTACAGAGGAATAGAAAGACTGGTGGAAGTCAGTATTAGGGAAGATCGGTTTGGGTTACAGGGAAATGTGGGAACACATGAGACAATGAAGACATTAAAAGACTTATCTTACACTGTAGACCCAAGAAAGGCAAGCGTCCTTTTACAGCATTTTTAGAATTAAATAGAGTCTTGAAAAAAGGGTACATAATGAATATAAACAGAAACTAGGGTAATTGAATGTAGTCAATTTAAAATGAGCAAAACATAAGGAACTGGATTAGAGAATGAAATATTACGAGAAACAGATGAATTTTGCTATTTGGGCATCAAAATAACTGACAATGGTCACAGTATAGAGGATATAACGTGCAGAATGGAAATGTAGTTCTGAAAAAGAGAAACTTGTTAACATCGAATATTAACTTCACTATCAGGAACTCTTTTCTGAAGATATTTGTCTTGAGTGTAGCTTTATACAGAAGTGAAACATTAACAATAAGCAGTTAAGTGAAGAAGACAGAAGGCCACAACACCAACGACGACAACATGCTAAACAAATGTTCTTATGAAATTGCAGAAATTTTCACATTGCATTCAATGGTGCTGCATGACTATGTGTGAGTAATTCAATGACTTAGCTGGAATTAAAAACATAAAATTTACCTAAAAAAGAAAACATGTAGCAAACAGTAATAAGAAAACGGAAGAACATAGTGGATAGGAAATGAAGATTATGATTATGACATTTTGTATGCAATATACTGAATACAGAAAAGTATGACAACAATTTAAGATTCAGATGTGCCAATATGTTTTTAAAACACAAGATTAAATTAATAAAAATACAGACAATTCTGTCCTGGCTATCTGATTACTGATTGGTCATCACATACATCTTTACTGTGACACAGACAACCTGTTGAGGGGTCAACAATAGAAAAGGTAACTGCTTTACCAAGACAACTATCAAACTGTTCACTTCAAAAAATTGTTTTTTTTAAAATTATCTGCAAGATGACAGGATAATAATGAAATTAGTTGCTCCATTCCCTCTCTCCTTGCTGGTAATGTCTGAATTGTATTTACTGAAACCAACTTTTATAAAACCTGAAAAAATATGGCAGTACTAAAATCCATCGTTGTTGTTGTGGTCTTCAGTCCAGAGACTGGTTTGATGCAGCTCTCCATTCTCCTATATCCTGTGCAAGCTTCTTCATCTCCCAGTACCTACTGCAACCTACTTCCTTCTGCTTAGTGTATTCATCTCTTGGTCTCCTTCTACGATTTTTACCCTCCACGCTGCCATCAATACTAAATTGGTGATCCATTGATGCCTCAGAACATGTCCTACCAACTGATCCCTTCTTCTAGTCAAGTTGTGCCATCATTAACCTAACTAAATTTAATGGAAGATTCCTACAATTAGAGGTCTGTGTGGATGCAGATATCGACAGTAATGTATACTTTGTGGTTAATGTTAAAGGACAGACTTAATATTATGATTTTCTCCTATTTTTCCTACATTAACATAAATAATCTTTGATATAAAGTTACTGAAACTATCAATGTTCCTTTTAAATATGTTTACAAGTACACAGTGCAACACTTATTACATCGAGAAGTGAAGTACGTTAAACTGATGTTACATTATGGTGAATTAATACATATTTCACAAGTGAACTACATCAGTAACTTCTGACACTATACAAGACATCACGACAACTTTTAAACTTTTAACATGACCTCATTTGACTTCCAGTGCTAGGGAAATGTTCCAAGATAATTTCAGAAACTCCATTTGAGTAACTATGGGAGAAGGTTGTAACTTGTGGAAAGTACAAAGAATATGTTGGAGTTAAAGTGACACAAAATTTTAGCATCTGTTGACAGGAATAGACAAAATTTATATTTGGTGTGACCCATGGCAGCTTACTCTAAATGCAGAAAAATGTAAGCTATCACAGATGAGTAGGAAAAACATTGCTGTAATGCTGTAACATTTGAATACTGTAGTAGTGATGCACTGCTTTTCACAGTAATATTGATGAAATAGCTAGGTGTAACTTTGCAAAGTGATACGAAGTGAAACGAGCATGTAAGTTCAGTAGTAGGGAAGATGAATGGTCCTACTTTCGTTTATTGGGTGAATTCTACAAAAGTGTAACTCACCTATAAAGGAGACCACATATAGAAAACTAGTGCAACCCATTCTCGTGTACTGCTAGAGTGTTTGGAACCCCTACCAGGTTGGATTAAGGGAAGGAATCAAAGCAATTCCAAAGGTTTGCTGCTAGATTTGTTGGTTTTGAGCACTATGGCACTTAACTTCTGAGGTCATCAGTCCTCCAGAACTTAGAACTACTTAAACCTAAATAACCTAAGGACATTACACACATCCATGCCCGAGGCAGGATTCAAACCTGCAACCATAGCAGTCGCGCGGTTCCAGACTGAAGTGCCTAACCGCTCGGCCACACCAGCCAGTGCTAGATTTGTTAGCAGTAGCTCTGATAAGATGTGAGTATCATGGAAATGCTCCATGAACTCAAATGAAAACTGCGGAATGGAAGAAAACATGCTTTTCATAAAACACTACTCAGGTAATTTAGAGAACTGGCATTCACCACTGACTGCAAAATGATTCTACTGCCACCAATGTGCATTTCATGTAAGTACCACAAAGACAACGTGAAAGAAATGAGGGCCCATATGGTGGTGTATAGTCTTTTTCCGTTGCTCTGTTTGTGAGTGGAGCAGGGAAGGAGATGGCTAGAAATGGTCATGCATTGTATGGCAGCTTGTGAAATATGTTTGCAGAGTTGATGTAAAAGGCTTGAATCTGCTCAGATTTCTACCTATGATGTATATGTAAAGTACTTTGTGTTTTATTTCTGGAAACTAAGGTACAATACATATTTCCAACACCATTACCAACAATTACTTGGATCTGAAAATGAAATAACAATAACAAAACCACAAAATGTATGAGTGAATACATGAATCAGTCAAACTCTACTAATAATGCAATAAAGCATATGAGGAAACGAAAACAGGATAAAATTACTGAAAGGTAAATGTTTTATAAAAGGGACAAAGGTCAAGAAAGAAAAATGGCTGTATAAAGGGGAACAGAACAGTACATAGTGGATGGAAACGAAAATCAGTGACATAACTTTTAAGAAAATATGAGACAAACAGTAATAAGACAACAAACCAGTGTAATGGATAGAAAATGAAGATTACGATATTATGTATGCAAAAGTGAGTGTGTGTGTATGTGTATATATATATGTGTGTGTGTGTGTGTGTGTGTGTGTGTGTGTGTGTGTGTGCGTAAAGTAAAAAGAGAGAGAAGGCAGATTTACTATACTAAGTCGCATTGACAGTGATGTCATTAGATAAAATCTCATTACACATAATCAGTCCGAACTGCAAAGCAATACGCAGTTTCAGCTGTTGGAGAGCAACTTACAATCTACAAAAAACAAAGCATATGAAGAAGGACCCAAGGTATCACTAGATATATACAATTGTTTTGTGTGTGTATTAGCTCTTTTAATTTGATTGGTAGGTTATAGTGTAACATGTCACAATCATCACTGCAAATGGATATGTCATTTTTAGATTTTCATATGGAAAAGTGATCAGCAAGGTTACTAAAATGGATTTCAACTCTCTGCATGGAAAATGGAGAGTACAGAAGAAGAGGACAGGGAGGAGGAGGACAATGAAGGGACAAGCATATGAGTTTACAGTAGGCCCGCGCATGTAACAAGAAACACGTTTTACATGAATCAATAAAGTCTGACACTAAAAACACTCATTCAAAACAACATGAAACCAAAACAATTAAAAAAAGACATTTACAGGAAATTACCAGAAAAAATGTTAATACTATAGACATGTTGAAGGCACAGCCAGGCAGTTAAACGGTAACACTAATCAAATCAAAGAAATTGCCAATACCTGTACAACATGAAAATAACCACTCAATTTCATTTGTTCCCTCCAAAGAAGAAGTAAATCTAAGAGCACATTTAAAAGCTTTGAGAGACACCTTCAAGAGTGTATTCAAATAAGAAGCAACAAAGCTGCTTTTTGCACGCACTTGCAGAGATACGAGGGTTGGAACTTTAATAGTGGCAACTATTTACTTACAGCTTTTACAAAATAGATAGATGTTTCAAAGTTTTACTGACCTTCATAGTAGTCACCAGCTCACCAGCATTGTGTATAACCCGTTGCCAGTGATGTGGAAGTCATAGGATACTCTTAGCAGTGCCAGTTGTGTTGACAGTTCGAGCGGCACAGTGTGTTGCCCGACGCATTTGTAGCAGTTCTTAAGCGAATGCCGTAAAGTGTACCCCTCAGTTTAGAAATGGAGTTGAACTTACGAGGGCTTAAATCAGGGGATCACAGTAGGTAGTAAAGCATTTAGCAGCCCCGTCAGTGTAATAAATCAGTAACAGCTTGCACTGTACGTGCTTGAGCAAAATGATGGTCAGGTCCTGCAAAAGTGTCATCCCTTCTGTCTCTATGCTGTTCATTTTTGGAACACAACCTACGGCCAGCTTAGAGACAGATGTGATGACACTTTCTGCAGGACCTGGCCATCCTGCAGGACAATGCTCAAGCATGTACAGTTTAAGCTGTTACTGATTTGTTAGACTGATAGGGCTGCTAAATGCTGTACCACCTACTGCACTCCCCTGACTTAAGCCCTCGTGAGTTCAACTCTATTTCTAAACTGAAGGAAACACTTTACTGCATTCACTTCAGAACTGCTACAAATTCATTGGACAATACACCGTGCCACTCGAACTATCAACACAACTGGCACTGCTACGACTTCCACGTCACTGGCAATGCGTTATGCACAATGCTCGTAACTACTTTGAAGGTCAGTAAAACTTTGAAACACGTGTCTATTTTGTAAAAGCTGTAAATAAATAGATGCCACTATTAAAGTCCCAACCCTCATATAAACATTCCAGTTGTAGCATCAATCAGCATATGACAGTTTTACATAGGGCATCTAAACTGCAACTTTTGAACACAAAAAACGTTTATAGGTGTCAGTCAGATAACGTTTCAATCATTTTACTCTGGGTGGGCCCCAGAGCCCCAATAAATTTGAAGGAGGACATTATTCCACAAGCTGTGTTTAAAGTATTTTATTTGCACTACTGGTTTCAAGCATTGCCCATCCTCTTGTACATCTGTAGTAACAGTTGTGGACACATCATTGTCATTCCATTAAAAAAAATCACGTCTTGCAAATTTGTACACTGCGTGGTTATCATCTTGTAATGTTTACTACAAATCACACTATATACACTTTCTCATGTAACTGTCACATGTAAATGACTGCTTCAGATTTAATAATATGCTGAACCAAGTACACAAATTTTATATATTCACATACTTTATGAATTTTGAGAAGGCACTTGATTCATCTACATGCCAGTTCTGCACACCACTACTTTACTAAATTTAAATAAGATCATCAAGAAATATAGTGCCTGCATTACTCATTATTCCCAATAACACAGACCTAGTACTTTAATTATTACCTTGAATGAGCATTCTTGAAGTTTAACACTTCATATTCATCATAAAGAAATTCTAGCTGCATGTAAAACACATTGTTCAGTTGTAGACCCAAGCACCTTTGGCCTTCCCCCGTTACCCCTATTTCCCATGTTGATGGCACAAACATGTAGTTAAAAGGTAACACTAATCAAATTAAAGCAATTGCTAACACACACACACACACACACACACACACACACACACACACACACACACACACAGACACACTGTTACTACCACCACATCATCATTTCCTTTGTACTGTGGTTTTAGGTTTTCTTTTGTCACTACTTCATAAAATTTCTCAATTGCATTACTTCCTCACTCAGTCACTGTCTCTGGTTAATACATTGCTTCCTCTGGTGCCTTATAATTACAAAGTCAAATACGTTAAAAACAATATATTTCCCTGGTAATAAGAGTTTCAACTACATCACTTATAATGTTGCTTTATATTTGGTCCTGTGTTGTGGGTATAAATTAACACATGACTCTTAAAAATCATCTGCATTTTGTGTCTATTATTATGCTGTTCTCGTATATGTCAAAACATACAGATTTGGTGGCTATGGCCCTAATGTCAATCCTACTGTATACAAATGATTCAAGCAACATGTATGTATACCTGGAAGAGCCAACATACATTTAGGATTTTTTGGGGTTTAATACACCTACAGCATCTTTGAGATTATTCTTTGTGTTTTTTCTCAGGACAGAATAGTTACATATGGCACTGAAAATTCCATTACATGTAAATGTTTCCATTTGTAGTTCATCACAGTAGAGCAATGTGTTGTCCTCATTGTCAAGCTTGTATTTGGTTGGGTGGGCTACGGAAAAAAGGGAGACAGAAGTAATTTCAGACCAAAGTTCATATTTCTGCCAAATTTTATAAAATGCTGCAAATGTAAGAAACAATACCAAGTGATTATCCAATATTGCACTTAAAAAGCTTCTGCTTCCTCTACATGACTCCAAACCAACACTTGGTCATAGCATGTGCGTGCAATGTGAATGGAAGTAACCCCAAACCTTCTATTGGTAATATCACTATCTAAATTTTTACTGAACACAATGTATGGTATTCATCTTACCACTAAGACACTGGTGTATTAAATAACTGTCATGTATGTGAAAGTTAACAATGAGATTCTACTTTAGCTGTACTGACTATGAATTTCATGAATTCTTAAATTCCTTCCTACAGCTGATAAAACAATTCCTCAAACAAGGCCAAATCTGAGTCCTCCTGTCATCTCTATTAAAAAGTTGAAACTATTCCACTTGTAATGTTAACTCTGTGCACCCATTACCAACTAATTACAAAGAAGGGTCTTTCCTTATTTTAAACAGGTCTGAAGTGGTGCAAAGCTCTATTCTTTATCAATTTCAAAGAATAATTTTAATATAAACTATGCATTAGCTGTAACATATTTCCCTACGTTTGTTAGCTTTTCATAACTTTAATAGTGGAAACAAAGTAAAATCACTCTGTGTTTAGTCAGCACTTAACAGCACACAAATCAGATACAACATACAAGTTTGGTAGGTTGGTTGCTTTGGGGATGGGACCAAACAGTGATGTCATCCGTCCAATCGGATTAGGGAAGGAAAGTCAGCTGTGTCCTTTTTCAGGAACCATCCTAGTATTTGCCCGAAGTGATTTAGGGAAATTACAGGAAACCTAAATCAGGATGGTTGGATGTGGGTTTGAACTATCATCCTCCCGAATGTGAGTCCAGTGTGCTAACCCAACATATAATTTTGAACCTATGATGAAAACCTCCTGAACCAACTCCATTATTCGGTGGCCCATCCTCATGACAACACCTACAATACAATATTTGTGTTTCATAGTCCACAGATTTTATTACAGGCTTATTTTAACCATGATTGCGATGTCAAAGGTAGCATATTCTGAACTGTCTTCTACATGATCATTAATGTATGAACATTTCCTTCAGTGTGAAAAATCAGTACAAACTTGGCCCTGGGGGCAAAACTGTCAAATCCTGTAAATACTTTTTTCTCTGCCAAACGCTTCATATTGTCTGTCTTTCGTTAATAAAACTGACACTAATCTTGATTCTCTCTTCTTGACTCTCTATACTCTTATCATGTTCTACTTAATTCTCAGTCAAGCTCAGGATTGCTAGCTCCGATTTATTTCTATTTACTGCACATCATGTTTCCTTCTGTCCCCAAGGCTGGTAACTTACTTAATAATGCTAATGATGTCACTTGCTTCCCAAATATGGAAGTTTCCACAGCTGATTGCCTACTTAATGTAAGATGGATCAGTGACTAAATCTGAGAATACAAACTCAAAGCTCGTAATTCAATTTCAGTCAGTCCCCATCATTTATCACTTCCCTCATTTCTGGCAATGATTTGTTGAAGTGAAAAAGGCCAAATTGCACCCTGGCTTAAATTTATTTTTTAACTACAGCCCCCCTCCCCCCCCCCCCCCAAAAAAAAAGAACAGCTGGGTCAGTCACTTCACACAGTAGATGAAGACATGTAGAGAACAGATTTACCTTTTTTTTGTAATGATGCTTTGTAATAAAGAGTCCATAAGGTCACAAACTTCAAAACGAAACAACAGTTGAATAAATGCTACAAAAACATATGTAATTACCAAGTTGCAGCATACATAACCTTAAACAGTAAATGCTTTGTATTCACAAATTGTCTTGATCACATTTGGTGGATGGCAGGTTACTTGTTTTGACTATCATGAGTTGTCGTCTTCTAATACATAAAATAATAATTCAGTGTCCATCATATTCACTTAAAAGCAACTCATAAATCACGTATTTCAATAACATGTTTCTAAATTAACAGAAGCTAAACAAGTTTAGCTACAACAGTAGTGTTTTATTTGGTAGCAGAGACAGAATTTATAAGCTATGGAAATACGAGTAAGACACTCGTACTTCTATCAGCACTAATATAACCGATTCACATCATCTGTCGAAATTCTTCAAACAAAACAAGGCAAAAACAATTGTGTTCAGAATGAGGGCTGCTTCTGCAAAAGGCCAGAAAGGTTTGGAGTACATGAGACTACAGTGGGATTATAGGAAGCACAAAATGTTGAGAGGACACTGCTGTGTCTACCCATATGGGGGTTCTGGATAGTATTCCAAGCAATCCCTGGTAGTCTCATTTACTCCAAATCTTCTCTATCTGCAAGCTCCCTGGATACTGAAGGCGGCAATTTTTACATTTTATTTGTATCTGTGAAAATGTGAATTTTTAATTACATATTTGCCCAAATGTAAACTTTATATGGCATTTAATTCTCTGCAGTCCTACGAAAGGAGAGCTCACCTTACTTTTTCAATGTTTTGTCTGTAATACAACAGATTTCCCTCTTTTAATACTATGAGTGCTTTACCTCCGATGCACAGTCTTGATGGAGTTGTTTGGTCTTGTACAGATTTTTTATACTGCAAATAAGTAGGCAAGAATAGTATTCACAATTATAGGTCGTTCAGATTGTTGATCCTAATAAACAGCCTGCAATCTCCCCCCCCCCCCCCCCCCAAGTCCTTGAAATTTCTTCTTTAATTGCGTAAGACATCAAAGGTTTTCCTTTTACAGACAGAAAAGACCTCTAAAAATAATGAATATAATAATGGACCCTGCTTCAGAAATATTTCTTCTCAAAGCTTTTAATTGCCTGTGGATCCTACTGAAATAATATATAGAAATAGTTAAGATTATTCTAAACATCTTTCTTCACACAGTAAAAAGGTGACTCACACTGTAACTGTAACAGCAGTATGAAAATAAATCAGCTCCTGCTTGGTAATCAAGAAACAAGCACATGTAATTACCAGGGCTCCAAGACTGCAGTTCATCATCAGCAGATAATTATTCTCCAACATTTTTCTCTTAAGTGTTGTATGGAATCAGAAATTGCATATTGTTAAGACTGGTGATAAAACTTTCTAATAAATCATTTACACACACTAACAGAAGAAATTATTCATTTTAGATCATTGTTTAAATTCTATAGTATCCAACAGTCTGTCTGTTGTGCTTTCATATCCATTGTGTCTTCTGATAAAATTTCCTAAATCCTAGAACCATAGTTCAATAACCACATCTTTAACATTTCAATACTGTCAAGAAATTACAAAGGCCAAACAATATGTTTCGGGGGCACACAATTTTGTTAAATAAAGGGTGCAACGTATTGTCATGAATGAATGAACTGTCATGGGAGCAGCCCATTCTTTTTCAAATACGAGTCACTTAGTAAGTGTTAACACACAACTTATGAAAAATAACTCGACACTCTTGTGATCATCATTTTGTAGAATACTGATTCGTATTGCATAATTTCTCACATGTTTCTGAGCAATTTCTGACAGAACAGTGTTTTCTGCATAACAGGAGAAGGTTCAGAAAGAGTAGGATAGGTAAGATATTTACTTGGCATTGTTTTAAGAGTGGTCCTGGCATCTGGTTCTAGTGATTTTGGAAGTGAATGAACTGTCTCACTTCAAGTCCTATGGTCACTGAAGAGAACACAGCTCACACTTCGTTTATTGATTCCACAATAAAAAGCTGAGGTGACTACATTTCTTATAAAGAATGTTTAAGACTATTTTTTTAAAGGCGCACGTAATTAATGAGGAATACATTTCTCCTAGCCCAATCCTTTTTTAACAAGGAAACCACAAAAAAAAATCTGATGAGACAATACTGCACCCCTTCACCTCTCTCCCATAAAAAGTGCTATTACCATACATGAATGCACATGGATTCATCAAAGTTTCAACTTCATGTTGGTAAATCTCAACAGAAAAGAAATATAAAAAGCCACTGAGTTTCTTTGTGGTCAAATAGCTATGTGTGGTACCAGCTTACCCAGAAATCATGATATATTTAGTGACTTATTTAAGCAGTCTTCTTCTCGTATTTTTTCAATAAGCATTAACAGACTTTTTCTGAAAGCATCCTCCAGATAGGACAAAATGTGAAGATTCCTTAACGCCATCATACCAGAGACACACCCTTTCCCATGTACACACAAAAAATCACAATGAAGCCTCAAAGAGCACAATCCAGCCATGCTTTCATTGGCCAGTAATGCAATTAATGAACAAATCAGAAAAAAGCAAGCTGGAGAAGACTTACATTTACAGGTAAATTGCTGCAACATATCTTTGGATGGGTGAGAAAGTATGTATTTTCCTCAGAATGGCCACCTGGATGTAAGGTAGACAAAAAACTTACTTTCATCTATAGGCACAACCCAAAATTATGTTCAAATAGAGTGCAGAAATCATTTTTTTTAATTTAATGTACAATATACACAGAAAAACGAGAACTTTTGAAATATGTAGTGATAGCCATATACAGTTGGCAACACTACAGAACAGGGACACTGACTGCAAACAATCTTGCCATTTAGTAGGCTAATTTTGGATCAACGCAATGGTAAACAGCATGCTTCTGCCTAAAAATGTTTTCCAGAAACAATGATGGTTTGGAAAGTGTGCAGAAGGAGTTCCTATGTTTTTTTTTTTTTTTTTTTTTTCAGCTTAGGGTATTATGGGCTGATTTGCTTTGAAACACACAATAAAAAGTTGAATTAAAATTTTTGAAGTCACTGGATCTGCTCTAAAAAAGAAACCAACTGGACAACTGAGAGATGCTTGTACTTCACCAAATCCTGAAGCTGTACGTGTTCAGTATTACGGAGCTCATGACATTAAGCTTGTAAGCAAGCAGCTGCGGGCAGGGTGTTCTGAGATAGAGCTTGCCGAGTTCTCCATTTCGATTTAAAATTTCATTTGTATAGGCAGCAAATCCTGCAACAACTGAAGGAGAATGATTACCAGTTTAGATCAGAATTCAGCCAGCCAATTATGGCAAAAATAAACAAGGATAATGGATTTCTGGACAACCTGTGGATGTCAGATGGGGCTACTTTCATCCCGCAGGTTGTGTGAATAAGCAGAACTATCTTCACTGGGCAGATATCAAACCTAATAATGTTTATGAATGCCCTTTACATGTCAGCAAGGTGACAGTATGGCGTGCAGTTCTGTCACGGGGACTTCATCAGACCTTACTTTTTTGGAAACGAACAGTGGATCACAGTGAATGCCCTTTCAGATCGGATGTTGAGATGTTGCAATCTTTTGTTGCACCTGCATTGAACAATATTCCATGACTTCTGGTTTCAACAGGATGGTGTGATATCACACACTGCCAGGCTCTCAACGGCGGCTGAGCAAAAATTGTTTGGTAACAATGTCACCTCACTTTTCAGTGACATCTCCTGACTCCCAACAAGATCACTGGATTTGTCCTTTCGTGATTTTCTTCTTGGAGGGATATCTTAAGATTCAGGCCTACATGACTCAGCCAAGGACAATGAATGAATTGAAACAAAGAATTCACGAAGAAATTTGTGGTATACCACTTGAAATGGTGGAACTCTCAATGGACCTCAAGATCATATTGGAAGAATGCATTGTACAGGAGGATGCCACCTGCAAGACATAATTTTGAAACACTGATAATTTGGATTCCAGGCAAGTTGTAGGGGTCCAGCTGTTGCCAGTAAAATTATTTTGTTGGATTTTTCTATTCTTACTGGGCATTTCAAAACTACTTGTTTTCCTGTGTCATTTCATATATTTACAAATTGACAAGCTATCTTTTGAATGGATATGTGTGTGTGTGATTTTTTTTGTATGGATACTGAAAAACTGAAACACAATAAAATACAAAGAATACTTGAAACAAAAAATAAAGTTGTGTAATGTACTGTGAAGTTCTGCAGACCAGGCACATTTTCCTTAAATGTTTAGCACCCATGAATACATAAGAGCAATGGCAATCTAGAAAGGAACGGTTAAGAGGTGGAAGAGAGCACTAAACTATATCTCATGAAAATAGTGTATTTTATGTACAAGACTGCCACATGGATGAAAAGACTCAGTGAAGGTCATGGAATACACCTGTCTTTACATCATCTGAAGCAATAACAATGACAGCAACAGCATTAACACAAATTACATAACAAATGGAACACATCTGTGTGATTTCAGTCCACAATGACAGTTTGTCACCCCTCAAAAGGATTTTCAACCTTACATTTTTATTGACTTGCTCACACTATCTGACATATTCAGCTGAACATACTTCGATTTCTTAAGTTATATCACCGGAGTAGCAACACATTACATGTGGTGGCTTTCAAAACACTAAAATACTTTGATCTAAGTCTTTCAGTCTACATAAAAAAGGGAAGAACTATAAATTGGAAGGAAGGAAAAAGCATTACACTTGTATAATCTTAGTAACATCAACAAATTTACTGTGTAAAATGTTTAATGGCATCATAGGTTTGCATCTGCACAAAGACATCTGGACTGGCACTACTTGACAATGTAGTGAAAATCAAAGCTGATGATCACAGAACTGTGCAGTATGAACACTCAAGTTGCCTGTTTGTCAAACTATAATAGCAGTGATTCACAGAGAGTACTGAGAACATCAGTGATGCAGAGAAGTAGCATATTTTGGTGGAAATATGTGTCAGACTGTTGTAATCTAATTGGGGAAAACCATAACATAATGGTTACAAGACAACTTACTTTCCATCAATGTAATCTCTTCTCAAAATAAGCACAGGAAAGAAAGAAGGAAAATTACAACAGTGGTCCACATATTTCAACCAATATTGTCTTAACTTCCCTATAGATTCTTCCAGCTTATAGCGGGTTTGTAAATTTATTAAATAATAATAATAAAAAAGATTTAAATAGTTCAATGGCAAACTTAAATCTAACAAGTATATTACAATTCCAGATAAAAATTCCATTGTAAGGCATTTATGTTCCAGAATGGTTAGAATTTAAATTTAAATAACAACTCCAATCTGTTTACTTGTGTATAATACTGCTGCATCTAAAGTAGTAACTCTTAAAACTTTATGAAGTTAAATAAAACAAACTTGCTTACAGATAATTCACCGAGTTTGCTCTCTCTGTCTCCCTCCAAGACAAGAAACTGCAGGCACGCGTGCACACACACACACACACACACACACACACACACACACACACACACACACAAAGGCAGAGAGAATAGCGTGACGAGTAATCGAGCACTATTATTATAACGGAACATGTTATAAATCGTATGCACAAATGTTATTAACAATGAAAAGTCAAGACACTTTAGAATTTCACAACAATTCAACAACAACTATACACTATATGCATATTATTTACTCGATATCTAAATGACTTTAAGGCACAGCAGTGGACAGAATACTGGCTTCAGTTAACAGGCACTGGTGCACATTAGAACACAAAACACTTATCAAAACCTTCCCAATCTTTCCTCTTTTTTTAAAAAAAAGACAACAATTAAAATGGATACTTGTCAAAAAATGTGGGGATTGGGAAGTATTACACACATCACAATAAATCTTATCACTCTTACGAAAACTGATAATAACATAGGACACAGCAAATAACACACATTTAAAGCTACAAGACATGGAAGAGAGTTAAGAATACGGCAGAATGGCAATGTGAATTGCAGTCCTTCACATAACAGAGCACCAATAATTCATGGACTGATGGTGATGGGGAAAATGCTTCCATTTTTTAAACAGCTGCATTTACAAAATTAAGGTTTAAAGATTCACAGTATTTAAAAATTATTCACAAATACTACATGATTCAATTTTTGAATCATCATCTTGTACAACAAAAGTTGTGAATACTTTAACCTAAACTGCTTTTAAAATTATGCCTCAAGGCTGGGCCACTTCACTACTTTATAATAAAATATTTTTCACTAATAGCAACCCTCAAAAACAGGAGAGCGCCATAGTGTATCACAGGTTAGCATTGCTTGCCACAGTACTGCAGCACTACCATCTACGTTACCAGTGTAGTCCTTCACCAACTTATGTCATACATACACAGGGCCTTGATTGTCATTTTCATCAAGACTAATCCTAGAATATGAAGGACCTCCCCCATCATCAAAAAATCTTCGAAAAGTAAATTCAAAGAAACCGTGAAAAGGCCGTCCACTGTCAGAATAATCTTCCGATTTGTCAGATCCTGAAGAACCAGAGTTCCTCAATCTTTCTGGATCAACAGGATCAAAATTAGATGTATCAGTTGGGTAATGAATTTTTGGGATGTGAGGTGGCACATGTCGACGAAGACCTTTCTCAAAATCGATGCCAGTGAAGAATGGATGAGACTTTATGTCACTGGCACTTCTTCCAAGTCTACGGTCTGCAGATGTACACAGTTTCAGAATCAAATCCTTGCTCTCAGGAGACAAATTAGCTGCCTTTGGAATATGTAGTGTTGTCTCCCAATGTATTACCTGAATCAGAAATAAATGTGTGAGTTTCCACTCCTTTGTGTTAAAATAATAGTGTCTACTTGCATTACAATCAAAAGAATGATATTTTTGTTCTACTAATTATGAACTTCCTTATGCAACACACAAAGCTTCAACATATTTGGTCAAATGTTAAGCATATTTTTACATAAATGCTGTTAAATATGTGCTAATCAGTGATCAGATAACTATTCTTTCCGAATAGATCACTTACAGTTATGTATACTTTACCCTCAAGCAAGTACACCATTTTTCATAACACAAATGGGTGCATGACAAATTTTGTACATATGTAAAGATTGTCTTTATGTTACTAAAATAAACATGTATGAGCAAAAAAACGACAGTTTAATATAATGTTAATTAAACAACAATAAAATAAACTCACATAATATGAGGCAAAGTACACCCCCCCCCCCCCCCCATTCAATTAAACAATAATAAAGTAAGCTTTCATTAGAGCACTCTGTTGCTGCATACAACTGACCTACTAAAAGCATTGAGCGGGATAGCTGCTTCAGATCCCTGCCAGTTGCTTATTTGATTACTAATTATCTCTTAGATAACTGTCTAAATGTGGGACTGTGCTGCTAGCTCAGAATCTGGGATATTTTCTTTCACAGATCGTAATTTTTTTTCGCACCTGGCTCACTGTTTATGTTACAGCTGCTCTCTTGGACATATGAGAAAACAACTTGTCACTGTTGGTACAAAACAATGTTTCAGCACACTTTATACATATGCATGGCCACTCAAGGGTTTTTTTTTTTTTTTACTTGTGGTATAGGGCAAGGGCAATAAAAGCCATAACACTAAATATTCATATGAATGTCATTAATGGAAATCAATTACTGAGGCTTGTCATTACCTACAAACACTTGTGTGTTCTCTCAGATTTAAAAAAAAATATATCTTTGACAGCAATAAACACCACAAAAACTTTTTTGTTTCTTCTTCATTCTTGCTGGTATGGTGCTGTCAGCTTATTCAAAGATGGTGTCAATTCAAACTGAAGTACAGCTTACTTGGTTTAAATACATTATGGCATTGCAAAATAAGTTCAATTTATATATCTGTAGGTAACTCACTGCAAGAGGAGGATAAAACAGTGGTTAAGGAAATTTCTGACACTACGTAGTACCCTGAACAGGTGCTGAAAAAGAGTTCAATGTGAATCAATAGGGAACAATTCCCAAGAAACTCTTGGAAATCCAAATGAGCAATGAGGTTACTTTGAATTTTGTCTTAATGTAATGCTGAAATAGTCAGATTTTAATGGTTTACTTTTAATTGTTATTTACAGTTATTGTGGGCTATAAGATGCACTTTTTTTCTTTGAAAAATTGCCTCCAAATTTCAAGTGCGTCTTATATTCTACATTAATATAGAAATGACCTGGCAGCAGCGATGCAGCAATGCGATGAAAATGAGTTGGAGGGATTCACAAGCTTGCTAACAGTGTCTTCTCCTGTCCCATCATCACAAACCCTGAACACTGTCCAGCCTATTATGTGTCACTGCAATCTACAGTGCCAGTGAACCTATATTTAAAGTGATTTGTGTTATAGGTAACAGTACAATATTTTTGTTAATAGATTTTTTTTTGCAATGGAAAAAATAAAAGGTACTCATATGAATGTGGGCTATAAATTGTAAGTAATAGCATTTGCAGAAGAACAAACACTGAAGAACCAAAGAACCTCTTTGGCTAATATCGTGTAGCACCCCTGTGAGCACGCAGAAGTGCCGCAACACGACATGGCATGGACTCGACTAATGTCTGAAGTAGTGCTGAAGGGAACGGACATCATGAATCCTGCAAGGCTGTCCATAAATCCGTAAGAGTACGAGGGGGTGGAGATCTCTTCCGAACAGCATGTTGCAAGGCATCCCAGATATGCTCAATAACGTTCATGTCTGGGGAGTTTGGTGGCCATCACAAGCGTTTAAGCTCAGAAGAGTGTTCCTGGAGCCACTCTGTAGCACTTCTGGAGCTGTGGGGTGTCACACTGTCTTCCTGGAATTTCCCAGGTCTGTCAGAATGCACAATGAACATCAATGGATGCAGAATGCTTATGTATGTGTCACCTGTTAAAGAGCCATATCTAGATATATCAGGAGTCCTATTATCACTCCAACTGCACACACCCACACCATTACAGAGCCTCCAATAGCTAGCATAATCCATTGCTGACATGCACCATCCATGGACTCATGAGGTTGTCTCCGTACCCATACACATCTATTCGCTCGATACAATTTGAAACAAGACTCATACAACCAGGCAGCACGTTTCCAGTCACCGACAGTTGAATGTCGCTGTTGATGGGTCCAGGAAAGGCATAAAGCTTTCTGTCATGTAGTCATCAAGCATAAATGAGTGGTCCTTCAGCTCTGAAAGCCCAAAGTGACGATGTTTCGTTGAATAGTTTGCATGCCGACACTTGTTGATGGTCCAGCATTGAAATCTACAGTGATTTGCAGAAGGGTTGCACTTCTGTTACACTGAACGCTTCTCTTCAACCATTGTTTGTCCCATTCTTGCAGGATCTTTTTCCAGCCACAGTGATGTCAGAGATTTGATGTTTTATCGGATTCCTGATATTCACAGAAAACTCATGAAATTGCCATACAGGAAAATCCCCACTTCATCGCTACCTCAGAGATGCTGTGTCCCAACGCTTGTGTGCCAACTAGAACACCACGTTCAAGCTCACTTAAATCTTGACAACCTTCCATTGTAGCAACAGTAACCGATCAAACAATTGCACCAAACCCGTGTTGTCTCATTATAGTCATTGCCAACTGCAGCATCGTATTCTGCCTGTTTATACATATCAATATATTTGAATTCGTATCCCTGTAGCAGTTTCTTTGGCACTTCAGTGTAGAAACAGAGCATATGAGCGGCATTTCGGCTCTCCGCCTACAGAGCCTACTCCACACCATTCATAATTGGCAGATTAGTAAAGAATAACTGAAAAAAATGAGGAAGACTGAATGTAAAATGGCCAAAACAAGAAAATAACATATTAAAATGGACTCAAAGGCACCGTCAAAATGGTATTGGAATTAATACAAAAATGATTCAAATACACTCTCATAAGAGAGCACTGGAACTTAACAGACTTTAAGGGTGCAGTTAGTGCAACAGATTTACGAATCGTCACGGACTTGGCATGCGAACAAAAACCAAAATACCTCAGAAAATTCCATGACAGTATGAAGAGAAAATATTAGCGTTCCGTTGTTTTATTATTCGACATTGAAAGGAAAACAATGTGGAACTAAGCCAAATACTGAATACAGACAATTAGTTAGATCACCTATGTGGTCCACATTCTTCATTGTTTTGTCCCTTTTGTTAGCTATCACTTACATCTGACATCTAAACACTTTCATATATATATATAAAATAGAAAGAAACTTCCACATGGGATATGATATGTCTGCTTGTGTCTGTATATGTGCGGATGGATGTGTGTGTGTGTGTGTGTGTACACCTGTCTTTTTTTCCCCTAAGGGAAGTCTTTCCGCTCCCGGGATTGGAATGACTCCTTACCCTCTCCCTTAAAACCCACATCCTTTCGTCTTTCCCTCTCCTTCCTGAAGAAGTAACCATCGGTTGCGAAAGCTAGTAATTCTGTGTGTGTGTGTTTGTGTGTTTTGTTCATTGTGCCTGTCTGCCGGCGCTTTCCCGCTTGGTAAGTCTTGGAATCTTTGTTTTTAATATATATTCGTCACCAACTGTGCGAGTTTCATTTGCCTCCTGTTGTCTTGTTCCGTTTATAGTCCACTTCTCTTTTTCTATTTATTGATTGATTTATTTAACATTCCATTATTTAACATTCCATAGTTTTAACATTCGTTATTCGCTGTTTTCCAGCCAACAATCACTGCCAACAATCTCTTCCACACCTATCAGTATCATTCAATTCCGCCGATTTCGTGTTGCTGGTGATATTTTTGTGCCATTGCCTATCTTTCTCTGCCACAGGAAACATTTTTTGGAACATTTCTGCACCACCCGCGATCTTTTTTGCGGCACGCACGATCTTTTTTCGCTACTCGCTATCTCTGTATTTGAGCAGCGTGTGTTCTTTTTCCCCTGATCTGGACATACTTGCTTGGTCTGGTCAACTTTTTCCATATTTTTCTTATTTGGTGGTCTTTCTTTGGTATTTAACATTACCAACACAATTTCTTTCTTTCTCGCCCTTCCTTCCGTGTTTTATTCCTTCTTATGATTACTATTTTAACTTTAGTTATTTAATTTCCCTACCCACCAGTTACCCACTATGTACCCTAATCCTATACCACATTATTTACATTCATTCCGGAAACATGCATTTACCGTAGCCAAACTGCAATCCCACATACTTTTCCTCCATTCCTGCTTAACCTTTGGAATTACCCCTAAAGAACTTACCTTAAAAGTTCCCATCTCTGGGTGCAATTCCTCCTTCCACCAATCTCTCCTGGACTTCCAGAACCTTCAATCCTTAGCCCTTACCCAACTTGTCCTAAATCTCTACACTACTTCATGTAACCACCACTCCCAACAGCTCCTATCTCTCTTCAAAGTCCTCCACCTCTCAAACCCTTGCTTGGAGAACACACTCAGGAACATCACCCTAGAAGCCAGCCGCAAACTTGAGTCCCATGCCACACACCACCTGAAAAAACTATCCACAGTGCTAGTGCAACACCTAAGAAGTGGGGTCCCTCTCCCTATCCCTCACAAACACCAACCACAACAGAACCGTCAACAAACCCCCCTCATAGCCAACAAACCTAGCCTAGCCACCCTACTCAATCTCCCCATCCCAGCACATACCCCACACAGACCAAATCTCAACTATAACCACTGTCACATGCCACATATCACCAACCCCAATTCAGTTCTAAACCTCTCATCCAGATCCCTCTCTCCTCCAGAGACATCTGTTCTGTCAAAAGGCTTAACCTTTAGCCCCACACCTAAATTCAACCACACTGCCCTGGTTAAAGATCTCCTCTCATTCACCCGGAACCTCAACTGGAAATATCACTTCACTACCCAAACACAGCCCCCAAATACTAGACCCAGTGTTGAACCTTGTGTAGAACAGTTCCGACCGCCTTCTCAAAGGGATCCTCCTCCCCTCCCCCAAAACCATCCCTTGCAGACATTTCAGGAATTCCTCACATCCAGTGTTGCCTCCCAGTCCTCCTTGAAGAACATCCCGACAACCCCCAACATCACCCCAGCTGAATCCTGCGCCATTAAGCAGCTGAAAACAGACTGCTCTATTGTAATCCTTCCAGCGGATAAAGGCTCCACAACTGTGGTACTTGACCATGTGGAGTATGTGGCAGAAGGACTGCGTCAACTCTCCGACACCTCAACCTACAAAGCTGTTACCCAGGATCCCATTCCCTCCATCCAGACTGAGCTGCAGAAAATCCTAAAAATCCAAGGTCCCGCACAAGGCCTCACAACGGCTTCCATAGACTTACTCGCTCCACCTGAGCCACGTACCCCTACCTTCTACCTATTACCCAAAATCCACAAAGAGAACCATCCTGGCCGTCCCATTGTAGCAGGCTTCAAAGCCCCAACAGAACGTATCTCAGCTCTGGTAGACCAACACCTCCAACCTATCACCCGCAGACTCCCATCCTACATCAAGGACACAAACCACTTCCTAGAACACCTCAAATCCATTCCCACTCCTCTCCCACCGGAAACCTTTCTTGTCACCATAGATGCTACATCCCTTTACACAAACATCCCACACACCCAGGGTCTCTCTGCCCTTGAGCACTACCTCTCCCAACGCCCACCCGAAGATCTTCCAAAAACCTCGTTCCTTATCACACTTACCAACTTCATCCTCACCCATAATTACTTCACTTTTGAAGGCCAGAATTACAAACAAATCAGGGGAACTGCCATGGGAACCAGGATGGCTCCGTCCTATGCCAACCTCTTCATGGGCCGCATGGAGGAAGCTTTCCTGAAGACCTAACAGCTGCTTCCCCTGGCCTGGTATAGGCTTATAGATGACATCTTTGTGGTCTGGACTCATGGTGAAGAAACACTCCTTAATTTCCTCCATAACCTCAACTCCTTTTCGAATTTGAATTTCACCTGGTCCTTCTCCAAAACCCAAGCCACCTTCCTGGATGTTGACCTTCATCTCGTTGAAGCTCACATCCACACCTCTGTCCATATCAAACCCACCAACAAACAACAGTACCTTCACTTTGATAGCTGCCATCCATTCCACATCAAACGCTCCCTTCCCTACAGCCTAGGTATTCGTGGCAAACGCATCTGCTCCAGTGACGAACCCTCAACAATTACACCAATAACCTGACCAGTGCTTTCCTCTCCCGCAACTATCCTGCAGACCTTGTCCACAAACAGATCTCCCGAGCAATACATTCCTCCCCGTCCAACAACAATATTCCTACCCTCAGACCACACAGAAGCATCCCCCTTGTCACCCAATATTATCCTGGCCTCGAATACATCAATAAATTACTCCGCCAGGGATATGACTTTCTCAAGTCAACCCCTGAAATGAGATCAACCCCTGACAAAATTCTCCCCACACCACCCAGAGTTGCCTTTCGTCGTCCCCCTAACCTCCGTAACATCCTTGTTAAACCCTACAATATTCCCAGACTACCTTCTCTACCCAGCGGTTCTTACCCCTGTAACCGACCCCGCTGCAAAACCTGCCCCATGCATCCCCCCACAACTCCGTCCTCCAGCCCCGCTACTGGTAAAACATACACAATTCAAGGCAGGGCCACGTGTGAAACTACACATGTCATTTATCAGCTGACATGCCTGCACTGCACAGCCTTTTACATTGGTATGACAACAACTAAACTGGCTGAGCGCATGAACAGACACAAACTGTCCGCCTAGGATATGTCCAATACCCAGTGGCGGAGCATGCCCTCCAGCATAATTCTAGGGACCTAGGAACCTGCTACACTGTATGTGCCATTTGGCTTCTCCCACCCAACACCAGTCCCTCTGAAATGCGGGGATGGGAACTTGCACTCCAGCACATCCTTTCATCCCGCCATCCCCCTGGACTGAACCTACGTTAAACAACCTCACTCCCATTTACTTTTCAGTCTTCTCCTCTTTCCCTTTCCTCTTTAGCCATTCATGCATCTTTTCATCCTACATCTTTATACTATACACCTCTTTACTTCTGTATGCATCCTCTTTGGTTTGAAGCTGGCACAGTACCTACAGTAGAATATCTTTGGCTTCCCTCTGACAACCATGCCTCCATCCTTGCTACCTTCCCTGTTTTCCTTTCCCTGTTGCTTCATAACCTGGGTTGTGAGTAACTAAATCCACTTTCCCTTCTTCCCTTTCTTTCCCTTCTCTCCTCCCTGATGAAGGAACATTTATTCGAAAGCTTGGAACTTAAATTTTCGGTTGTTCTTTGTGTTTCTATCGGCTGTACTGAGCTGAGGTAAGTACTGGCCAGCCCCTCTATCTCTTTGTTAGTAATTGTTTCATAACTATAAAAACAAGTAGATATGAAAAAATGCACTACACTGTTGTCCTTTCATGCTGTTCTGTGGTACTAAACTTAATCCAATGATAATTTTCAAGTGCAAAACAATGCCAAATTCTTTGAAACACCGCCAGGTGTTAACATTCACGTACATGACTAGGGTTGGATGGACAAGGCTGGTATGAAATTATGGATTAACAGAGTGTGGGAGAGAAGGAAATGTGCTTTATCAAAGAAGATTTCTGTTCTTGTGCTAAATCAGTTTAGCACTCAACAGAAAAATTCTGAGAAAGAGAAACTGAGACAGGGAAATGTGAACCTCGCTGTTATTCTGGGAAGGCTCACTTCACAATTGCAACCTCTTGATGGCTTGGTAAATAAACCATTTCAAGCCTACATGAGGGAGAAATGGAACAAATGGATGATGGATGAAACCAAACATGAATTCACACCAAAGGGAGCTTTCAATCGATCTACAATCAATCCATTTTTGACAATATAAAATAATTGGATAGATATTAAATCTACTCACCAAGTAGCAGCAGGAGAACACACACATAAAGAAAAGGTTTTACTTATGGTAACTTTCAGAGCCAGTGGCTCCTTTTTGTAAGACTTCTTTTTTATATGTGTGTGCTCTTCTCCCACAACTTGGAGAGTAGGTTTTTTATCTATGTAATTGCATTATTCTACAATCAGTGCGTCACTGTATAAGGTAGTTATGGTCTAGAATGAGAGAAGGCATTATCATTAAATCTTTCAAGAAATGTGGTGTAAGTAATGCTCACAATGGCAGTGAAGACCACGTTATATATGAAGTGGCGAAGAAGAAGAAGAAGAAGAAGAAGAAGAAGAAGAAGAAGAAGAAAGTTCAGATGACGATTTTTAGAGATTTTAAAGGTCAGTTCGGTTTTATGAACTAAAAACTTGTTTTGTCTGGCTTTTAAATCTTATAATAAAAATGGTAAAAAATATTATTTTTTTAAAAAACTGCATAAAATTAAGGTGCATCTTACAGTCTGTAGCATCTTATACTCCTTAAAAACCTGTATCAGCATTAATAAAAGTGTTTTGGGATAAAATACAGTGAAAAGTGTAATATTAATCTTGTGCCAATGATGCATTAAAAAAAAAGAGCAAATACTGAAATTCTAATGTGATTTATTGTGGTTATAATACAATGTGCAGCTCAAGGGGATGCTGCCATGGTTTGGTCAGTAAGAATGATACATGGTATTTGGTACCTTTTATAATCTGCCTGGGCATTATACTCTCTCAAGGACAGCTCATATTTTATGGAATTAATGGTTTTACAAACAAGTGGTCTTAATCATACTTGACAAAAAGAATGAAAATATAGCACCGGATGTTTAAAACCACACTGAAAGGACAAAAATCACAAATAGAATCAAGTCCCAACAGATCCTACTTGTAACCACTATTATGCCTGAAATATGAGAATAACTTTCCATATAATGTAGATCAAGCTAAGCTGGTACTTTTTGCAGATGTCAGAAATGTTGTAATTAATCCTGTTAGAGAGACAGCAACAGGAGGAACTGCTAAAAATGTTTCTCAGGAAACTAATATCTAATTCCTTGTAAATAGACACTCGTCTAGTTCACATAAATACACACATCAAAAAATGTTTTCCATCACCCCAGTTTCAAGAACTCGGGAAAACAGATGTTGATTGTCTTCGTTGATCCATTATGGATCGTGGGGCGACAGCTGGCATGAACTTCTTGACGCAATAATTTACCGACTGCTGTATGTATTGTAGAAATTTATTTTATTTTATGAACTTCTATGTGCTACCAGTTTCGGCATTACACTGATGCCATCTTCAGGCCCCAAGCGTCATAGTTGTAAAATCGCTATACACAGAAGGAGCCACATAACTGGACCCATGAATCAAATAGTCCTGCAACAGCTCTTGGTGGTCATGTGACACAGATTCAAAAAATTGAGAAATTTACAATATAAAATATGTATCAAACATTAATTTTTCACATGCTAATTAATGGCACATACTGGCAAACATCGGCAAAATGTCAGATATATGTGATCAATTCAGCAATACCAAATCAGCAACTGTCATGGTGCTGAATGAAAACTTACTTTTTTTTCAGTCCAGCAAAGTTCAAGTCCTACACTAAAAACAGAGCCTTCATAGAAAGGCAATAACACTCACAATCTTTCGTAGAAAGTGTGAAAAAGCTTACAAAATCTATGAAGATGTGCACTTAATATTCTTGATCAGATGCGTAGAAAGGACAGCCAGCAACCCCAAACTGCTTTGTGAAACTCCGTGGAACTTTTATTATAATACCAAGGACATGAAGTAAACATTTCAAAGGAGAGATTTTTTTAATGAAAACATAAAAGTTAATGTTCAAATTCTACTTAACAGCATGAACTTTCAACATTACTAGTAAAAAGAAATAATGCTTATGCAAACTTCCTTGGACTAGAAACATAATATTCAACATAAAAGAACCTAAAATTTTGCTATCATTATTCATACCGAAATATAAAAAGAACTGAAAATACTAACCTTGTATTGTGTTTCTGCAGGTGTTCCAGCAAGAAATGGAGGTGAACCAACAAGCATTTCATAAAGTATAACACCTACACTCCACCAGTCACACAACTGAGTGTAACCTGTTCGCAGCAAAACTTCTGGAGCAATGTAATTAGGAGTCCCCACAAGAGAATGAGCTAGGCAGCGCTGATGTTCGCGCCGTCTTCGTCTTTCCAATGGTTTCAGTTGATGACATCGGCATTCACTGTTGTTCCAGTCTTCTGCTGGATCCATGGAATCTTGCCGACCGTGTTCACCTGAAAGACACCACCCACATATTAATCAGTTCTCAAACTCACTCTCTCTCTCTCTCTCTCTCTCTCTCTCTCTCTCTCTCTCTCTCTCTCACACACACACACACACACACACACACACACACACACACACACAGAGAGAGAGAGAGAGAGAGAGAGAGAGAGAGAGACGTGGTGAATCACCTAAAGCTTACACTGATGTTTGGTTTTCACAGAATGGTTCAAATGGCTCTGAGCACTAAGGGACTTAACTTCTAAGATCATCAGTCCCCTAGAACTAATTAATTAAACATAACTAACCTAAGGACATCACACACATCCTTGCCCGAGGCAGGATTTGAACCTGTGACTGTAGCGGTCATGCGGTTCCAGACTGTAGCGCCGAGAACTGCTCGGCCACTCTGGCCAGCTTTCACAGAATGGATTGGTTGTCAAGGGCTTGTATTATTAGCCAATAAACAGATTGCAGTAATATTTAGAAAGTGTATTTTTGTGCAAACACGCACTTTTTTTAAAAATGAAACAATATCTATTCACGCTGTTGTTGTTGTTGTTGTTATGGTCTTCAGTCCTGAGACTGATTTGATGCAGCTCTCCATGCTTCTCCAACCTGTGCAAGATTCTTCATCTCCAAGTACTTTTACTACAACCTACATCCTTCTGAATATGCTTAGTGTATTCATCTCTTGGTCTCCCTCTACGATTTTTACCCTCCATGCTGCCCTCCAATGGTAAATTTGTGCCAGAAACTACTCTTCTCCCCAATTCTATTCAATACCTCCTCATTAGCTATGTGATAACCCATCGAATCTTCAGCATTCTGTAGCACCACATTTCGAAAGCTTCTATTCCCTTCTTGTCCAAACTATTTATCGTCCATGTTGCCCTTCAATACATGGCTACACTCCATACAAATACTTTCAGAAACAACTTCCTGACACTTTGATCTATACTTGATGTTAACAAATTTCTCTTCTTCAGAAATGCTTTCCTTGCCATTGCCAGTCTACATTTTATATCCTCTCTACTTCGGCCATCATCATTTATTTTACTCCCCAAATAGCAAAACTACTTTAAGGGTCTCATTTCCTAATCTAATTCCCTCAGCATCACCCGACTTAATTTGATTACATTCCATTATCCTCATTTTGTTTTTGTTGATATTCATCTTATATCCTCCTTTCAAGACCCTGTGCATTCCGTTCATCTGCTCTTCCAGGTTCTTTGCTGTCTCTGACAGAATTACAATGTCATCGGCAACCTCAAAGTTTTTTTTCTTCTCCATGGATTTTAATACCTACTCTGAATTTTTCTTTTGTTTCCTTTACTGTTTGCTCAATATACAGATTGAATGACATTGGGGAGAGGTTACAACCCTGTCTCACTCCCTTCCCAACCACTGCTTCCCTTTTGTGCCCCTCAAATCTTATAACTGCCATCTGGTTTCTGTACAAATTGTTAATAGCCTTTTGCTCCATGTATTTTACCCCTGCCACCTTTAGAATTTGAAAGAGAGTATTCCAGTCAACATTGTTAAAAGCTTTCTTTAAGACTGCAAATGCTAGAAACGTAGGTTTGCCTTTCCTTAATCTTTCTCCTAAGATAAGTCGTAAGGTCAGTATTGCCTCGTGTGTTCCAACATTTCTACGGAATCCAAACTGATCTTCCCCAAGGTCGACTTCTACCAGTTTTTCCAATTGTCTGTAAAGAATTCGCTGCAGCTGTAACTTATGAAACTGATAGTTCGGTAATTTTCACTTCTGTCAACACCTGCTTTCTTTGGGTATTTCACCTGTCTCATACATCTTGCTCACCAGATGGTAGAGTTTTGTCAGAACTGGCTCTCCCAAGGCTGTCAGTAGTTCTAATGGAATGTTGTCTACTCCGAGGGCCTTTTTTTGACTCAGGTCTTTCAGTGCTCTGTCAAACTCTTCACACAGTATCATATCTCACATTTCATCTTCATCTACATCCTCTTCCATTTCCATAATATTGTCCTCAAGTACATTGCCTTGTATAGACCCTCTATATACTTTTTCCTATTCACATTAACAAACTAAAAGTAGGGTGCAACAAAATGTCAGTAGTGTTTGTTGAAGGAGTCTAGTGAGAGTCATTTATGAGATACCATACTGTACAAAGTTTCCGCAACAACATTTTTTTGTGCCATTCAACTTGTAAAGTAGCTAGGTACAATGTTCTTATGTTTGCTTAAGGTGTCTTTGTGTGTTCCTTGAATGCACTGTGACTTGCTAGTCAGTCAGGTTGTGACAGTCGAGGCAGTAGGTTGTGAATGGACAATCGGATTTACCAATGCAGAAAAAAATGAGATGCTCATGGTGAATAGAATGCGTAGAAAGAATGCGGTTCACTTTTGTATGCTGTCTGCGACAAGATATTGCAATACATGTCAACCTCTCAGCAATTATTTATCATCCTCTTCAACCGGTTACTTGAAATAGACGACTGAAGAGGGGAAATTAATGTTCTTGCTGCTTTGGCAGTTGATACGCACTTCAGCTCCTGCGCAGTCGGACGGAGAAGTGGCACAAGTCAGGAAAGTGTCCTACGTCTTCTCCATCGACATGGGTTCTATCCCTATCATATCTCTCTCCATCAGGAGCTGCTTGGAAATGATTATGATAATCGTGCTAACTTCTGTACATGGGCATTAAGACAGGATACTCCAGATATATCATGTGTCCTGTTTAGTGATGAAGGCACTTTTAATTATGGCCAGGTAAGCAGCCGAAACATGCAATATTGGTCTGTTGACAAATCTGATGGCTTCATCAGTTGAAACATCACTGTCCATTGAGTGTAAGTGTGTGGTGTGGGATAGTTAACTGTCAGCTCATAGGCTCATTTAGCATAGATGGAACACTGAACACACTACAGGCTACGAGGAACCTGTGGTCCAACATGGCTATGAATTCCATAGTGTATGAAGTTCTACAGTATGTCTTCACGAATTGTTTCCAAATTGTTGAACTGAACACAGAGGACCTACACCTTGACTGGCCCATTCCCTGTGTTTGGTGCCTGTAGGCATTTTTCTTCTGAGAAAGCTGAAAGACGCTGTCCGCAAGGACACACCAACTACACCCAATGGCATGCAATGACGTATTACTGCAGCCTGCTCAGACATCTCTGCTGCAATGCTTGATAAGTATGGAGGTGTGATTACACATGTCAATCGCGTTGCGATTATGGGCAGCATGGGGTTCACGCCTGAGCCTCAGGACGTGCGCTAGCAGCGCATGCCGGGTGTTTCAAGCATCAACTTCGCATCTCAATATCTCGGGATGTAATGGGAATATTGTGATGCAATCAACGCCATTGTGTGTGTGCTTTGTCATGCTATGGATTGCTGAAGAAAAAATATAGGAGGTCCATTTAAAAAAACATAAGTTTGTGTTAAGAAACACATATGCTTTCATTTTAGAATGTTTCCAAATATGTACATTCATGGGCCCCAGCCCTGCATTGATACCGGTGAAAGTCGTTTTCCAATAGCTGTTATTGTCCCAGAGATATTTTGGGTGGACAAGATAGCTGGGACACCCTGTCTACAAGAACATTTTCTGAGGATGGATAAAATACCAAACAAATACTCACAGACGATGTAAAGAAAAGGCAAATGATTAAGGTCAACATTGATTTTTCAGGAATTCTACCTCAAATGATAAATCTGTAAATCTGTCTCTTGAGTTTACTTTTTCTTTCTACACTTCTGTTATCAACCATTCCCATTGGCAAATAACTGAAGGGTAAGGTCTGGGACCTTGGTAGCCACGAGACAGACTATTTCGGCTGATCCATCTTCCAGGGAACGTCAGGTATAAATGGTGACTCACATGATGAGCAGATGTGCAATGACCTTAACATGTTGGGGGAAAAAAACATCCTTGTAGCCAAAGGAACCTCTTCAAATAATACTAGAAGCTCGTTATTGAGGTAGTCTAGATAGAAGGGCGCTGTAGGACTGTGGAGCAACACAACAGGTCCATCAATTGATTGTCTACCATACCACACCACCTATTTGCACAGAAGCATTCTTGAAACTGGTTTTTTTAAGTGGGCATGTGAGTTTTTCTCAGACAATTGATGTGAATTCCAAGAGTTAGTGATACAGTCACAAGTGAAAATGGCTTCATGAGTAAACAGTATTAATGGAATTAGTCAGTGATTTGCAATTAGCCAACGATTAAAATTCCAATCGTCTACCTTCATCTTTTTCTTGAAAATGTTGAATTAACTGTAAACGGTGAGGATAGAGGCCATGTATTCATAGTGACCACCATATTCTTGTATATAGGGCCACCAATATATGTAGGAATTCTGCTTGTACTTAAGGAAGGATTATGTTCCACGTACTCAGTGTCTTCTACTTCATCAACATAGTTCATTTGGAAGTTCACAAGAAATTAGACTGCTGGGCTCTGCACCAGTCTCAACAAAAAACAGGTTTCTTAACCTAGTAGTCTGCAGTTAATTTTCATTACAAAACCCATACAAAAATATCATCGTCACACTCAGCATTCATAAATACATGTGGCTTCCTTAACACTTTGGAAATCAAGCCTGAGCATAGTTAGGGTCACAACTTTGTGTTAAAAGACCGCACCCGAGTATAGCTCTGTCAGGACATTAGTTTCTCAATCCACTAGCCATGTGTTGCCTGAAAACTGGACTCTCTTCATATGGTAATTTTGTACGGATGTCTCACTATCTGTCTCTTGAACTGGCACTGCCTTCTATTCTCAATTTATAGACTTATTTGGAGAAAAAAAATAACATTAGCAAACTTAACAGCCGCTGTCATGAGTGGATGATTTAATATGATTGTACTGAAGTAATTTCATGAATGTACTCATTAGGTTTCACAGATTGCTGTAATTCTGCAACAAATGTGACACATTTGTTGCACGAGCAAAAAATTTTGGAAGTTCAAGAGTAATAAATTGCTCAATAACTCAACTCCCACTTTTTTCTGGGAGGATAATTATACTTTGTGTCATTATTATTTTAAAATTTGTAATCTATCAAAGAACTAAAGCAAATACAAAAAATAAATCTTGAAGCTTGGTCCTTATTTAGTATGTATTACTCTTGAATATACATCAATTATATCTGTGCCAGTAATGCTTTAAAAAATGGCATAAATGACTGGATTCCTAGGCCCAATAATCTTCTGACTGGCTAGTCTCCAAAATGTTAAACGCATGGGCTTGTTGAAAAGTAATTCCTCTGAATTTTTATGTGAAAATTCTTGAAGCTTTTTTTAAATAAAACGTATATTATTAACATTCTACATCTTTATCCTTCATGTCTACATATTTGCATCACTCTGGCACTACAAGACTCTGAATTGTTGTAGCGTGTAACATGACCGTGTGTAAATTAACTAGATCATTGCTTGAGAAACAGAGTGTTGTAATTGAGTTTCAAATTCAAAGAGTTACTACACATGGAGCTCCTTAAGCGACAATGCCAGACCAAAACAAGTGCTGCAACATCTGCAACAACCCAATGCCTTGGGTCCACTGTCATCGATCATTCTCCATACAGTCCCGATCCAGCTCAATCTGATTTTCATCCGTTTCGAGAACTCTAAGAACACCTTCTAGGACTTCACTTTGACAGTGCTGAAGTAGTGAAAGTACAAGTGAGGCTATGGTTCGAGGAACAAACCCAAACATTCTAAAATTACGCCATCAACAATGTGGACTCTTGTTGGAAGAAATGTGTTTGTCAACAGAGAGACAATGTTGAGAAGTAAATAAGTAGCCATGAAGAATAATAGAGACATTTTGTTTAAAAGCTGCAAGGTATTTCACATTAAAAAATTTACTTTTCAGCAAGTCCTCATAATATAATTGTTATTGTGGTCTTCAGTCCAAATACTGGTTTGACACAGCTCCCCATCCTAATCAATCATGAGCAGTTCTCTTTATTTCTGAACAACTACCGAACCTACATCCATTTTAACTTGCTTACTGTATTCATACCAAGGTCTCCCTTAACAACTGCACTCCGCCTACCCCCTCATGCTTCCCTTCATTACCAAACTAACAATTCCTTGATGTCTCATTCTATGTCAGCCAATCCCTTTTAAATTTGAAATTTGCCATAAATTTCTTTTTTCCTCCAATATGATTCAGCACCTCCTTATTAATCATTCTTTCTACCTATCTAATCTTCAGTATTCTACTGTAGTGTAAAATACAGCAGAAAAATTCAATTATGTAGACTCGAGCACAATATCACAACTTTAAGTTCGTAACAAAAATGCCAATTGAAAAATAAACCCCATATCTTTGTCACAACCTGCAGGTCACTAACCAATAAAAATTGTATACAGTATATAAAATGTATTATTCAAATTAATCTATATTACCACCACCTAATATCACACGCTGCCAGGGGGTAGGGGGTGGTGGTGCAAACACCCCCCCCCCCCCTCTCTCTCTCTCTCTCTCTCTCTCTCTCTCTCTCTCTCTCTTTCTCTCTCTCCATGACTTATGTTTCTTTTCTTTTACTTAATAGGGTAACAGCAAGTATAATGGCCAGTGTGGGCATAATTATGATCTGAATTTGTGACTCCATACGGTAGTGCACTCACACAGAAGCTGCATAAAGGTGCCACTTGAAACCCCCCTCAGTTACACATAGTCATCTGGAGGAGCCAAGATATCACATTGTTTACATTCTTGTTTCATGTGGTTTTGAAACTTTCTGATTTGAGGGAAGTTTTTTGTTTGTGAAGTTAATACAAATTTACACCACAAATTATGTAACTTTATAAATACTGAATCTTAATAAATAAAACAATGATCCAATGACAATATTATTATTACTATTATTATTATTATTATTATTACTATTATTATTATTATTATTATTATTACTATTATTATCATTATTATTATTATTAAATTATAAAAATATTTTATTTTTTCCACATCTTTAAATTGCACACGCATAACCACAAAGAAGAAAATCAATGAAGGCACCTGAGTCACACGTAAAGAGCAATACAGCCAGTGAAGGACAGCATCGTTAACGAAACTATTGCAGCCACCTATCAAGTTCGAAGGAATACATTGAAGTGTAGAGTTTTCAAGAAAAATCTACATGATACTGGCGACAAGAAGGTATTTGGAGGGTTCCAGTATGCTTTTAACCTCAAAACAGGAAAAGGAAATTTTTTACCATCTCCTGCTGTTGGAGAACAGATTTTTCAGCACGACAGTAAGGGTCTGCAATGTGCACCATTTGTACTGGCCAAGAGTAACAATCTTCCTCACAGTTTCAATAAGGAGAGCAGAATGGCTAGAAAAGGGTGGTTTGCTGGTTTCTGGAAAAGGTTTTGACACTGATGTTGAGGTCAAGTGCTCAGGAGGTGCAATGTGGCCCCACGAGCAGAGTGGGGCTATTAGTAAAGACAAAAATGACTATTTGTGCAAAAACTGTGGTTAAAATTTTTTGAATCCTTTCCCTTTATATTTTATCCCTGCCACCCTTTATCCTTCTCACCCTTCCTAAAGAGGTGTTCTGTCACCCCCCCTTCCAGCCAACAAAACATCCTAGTCCATCCCTACTGCACTCACACTTCCAACCTCTTGCCACAGTGGTCATTTTGCTGTGGATGACCCAGGTGCAAGACCTGCCTGATTCACCTACACAGCTTATCCTACTCCAGTGTCCTGTCACACATTTATCCTATCCCATCAGAGGCAGGGTTACCTGTGAAAGCATCCCTGCCAAACACCAGCTCTGAAGCAATCAATGCAAAGAATTTTCTGTGGACAGATGTCCACCAGAATGAATGGCCACTGCCAAACTGAGGTCAAGAACCAAAGTTGACCACCCAGTGGCACAACATGCTGCTGAGTATGACATGCTTGAATTCAGTGGTTGCATCACAACTCATGCCATCAGGATCTTTCCCTCCAGATGGCAATTATCCTTAAAACACACCCTTCAATCTCATTATCCTCCTGGCCTCCATCTCCACAAGTCCACTGTCCCCAAACACACTACCCAACAATTTCTCCTTCCTCTGTTCTATCACCCCTCTCAATACACACCTCCACGCCACTCCACTCCACCATCATCATCGTCATCATTAGCCCCTGCACCTACCACTCCACCCTCCTACATTCCTAGCCTGCACATGTGCTGCCTCGATAAGAGCTGTTTTGTAAGTGAACTCTCATCCAATCTATTAACGCCTTCATTTTCTGATTAAGCCATTGGTCATCTTCATCCTCATAATCTGTCTTTGCATTCACATTTTGCCAAGTGTATTCCTCTTAAACTTATCACCATTTCTTAGCCCTGCCCTTCCCATCATTTGTATTATTGCACTCTTTTTGAGTAACTGTGCTGAAGTGTGAGTTTAGTTCATTCTTAGATGGGTTTCTTTATGTAACCATAGCACTTTCTATCAAAACCAATAACCATTTTATCTCATAAATTGTTATTGGCTTCTAATTCACTGTGTTTTAACAGCTCAATCTCTCCAATATACTTTCAGCTGATGACAGTTTCAGCAAGTCCTTAAGCAATAAGGTATTGCTTGATGTTTGTCTCTAATTTCTTTTAAAATGAAACCATGAGACAGCCTTTCCCTTGCTCATTATTTAACTATTTACTCCTAATACCCAATAGTTCATATATTTCTTATTTCTCTCCTTAAACTTCACAGCAATACAATTCCAAAACTGAAACAGCTCTCTAGAAACAATAATAATTTAACAATCCTGTTAAATGACAATGGAACATGACTGAAGCACATGAACGCCTGTCTTCCTCGTGCACAACACACTATTTTTTGTGATTAGTTTCCTTGAATAGTATTGCTTCTTTGACCAACACAGGAAAGTGAATGTAAAATAGACAGTCAGAGAAAAGGAGACAGATGAGGAAAAAAATAAGAAAACTGTTTATTATTTCAAAAGCAATTGCTATAACTGTTAAAACATTTAGTCCATGGTGAGACAAGATGATCAGTGCCTTCATAGAAAAATGTTTCCAGTTGTGTGCAGAACAATTATTGTAGTCAGGCACGCACATAGGTGGGTCCACATGTTGCCAAGGTTGATTTAACTATGCTTAAAAAGTTTTGCTGCAAAGCAACTGAACATTCCATACAGTCAATATCTTTCCCCATGCGATTTCAGTAGTTTTGGAGTCTCTCAAGAAAGACATTCACAGTTGTCAATTTGCTTTTGAAAAAAATAGGTGCAACCCTGGGCACAATCATGTTTCCATAGCCAAATGCAAATATTTTCCATGATGGCACTGACCATCTTGTCTCACAGTGTTATAAATGTATTAACAGTAATGGCAATTACTTTTGAAATAATAAACAGTTTACTTACTTTTTTCCACCTGTATCTTTTTCATTTGAACTGCTCCTTATATTAAGTATGGGACTGACGGAAAAACTATTCTATGGAAACGAAAGCGAGCAAGAATTTGTAAATCTACCATAGGAGGGGAGTGTGGGGATGGGGGTGGGGAATTGAATTTGGATGTTGTCCATATACAGCCTCAATGTAAAATGAATATAACTACAGGAACAACGTACAAATAGACACTAACAGTGTTTTATTATAACATTTCTTACCATTCCTTTGGTAATACTTGGAGTTGTGAGTCCACCGGAAACCCGTGCAAAGACCAAAGTCTGTTAATTTTATGTGGCCATCCCTATCAATGAGTATGTTGTCTGGTTTTATATCACGATGAATAAACCCCATTTTATGTACACTTTCCACTGCACATGTCAGTTCAGCAATATAGAACCTAATAAAAGAAAGCAATACTTATCACATATTCTGATCATCTCAAAATCATACAAATTAAAACATTCAACAACACAGGTCTGTACATATTGTATCATGCATGTTTGAAGCATTGTGAATGGTTGTTAACATAATTACACTTCTAATCTGCTGCATATTATGATGTTTTGAAACAAGGATAAAAATAAATAGTTGGATAAGATGTCGATTTTACAAAATAGAGCATTCTCCTAATTAGAATCAACTGGATATGAGTATTTTATATGATGTCAAACTACAAACTAACTAATGTGATGCTTATACCTTAAAACAATCAAAAATTACATGATTTTTACTGAAATATTGCTTCTATTAATGATCTCATATTTTAAAAATTACAGGCATTATTCAAAATTTGTAAGTAACATTTCTGAGATATAACTCAAACACCTATAAATAAGGAAATGGAAGTGCATTTCTGAACAGAAATGCGTATTTTTAATTTACTCATTCATTCAAATACAAGGAGGTAAGGCCAATGTCTCAAAATGCACTTCATACAAGAGTCACACACACAAATAGCAAAATTCTATGTGCCTTGAAACAATTCTTGACATGTTAGGAAACTAGATATACAGACAATGCCAGTAACCCATTACAATATGAGACATTATGACGGTCATGTTGCAAGATGTTTGCTGTCAGAAGGGCAAGGGATACAGTAAGAGGAATGTGCAACGAGCTCATGCACAGCACAAGTAGCGAAGTCCTTCCAGCAAACATCAGCTGTCCCACTGTTAATATGGTAAATTTGTTACTGTTTGTAATTGAGCCGTGTCACGGCTCAGAATTTTTGGTTTACCCACAAGATTATTTCACTTGTTTTCCCCGCAGCGATAGGGGGCATGATCACTGAGCACTGTTGGCGCTGGTGCAAGAAGCAACAGTTTTTGGAGGACGGCTCGGTCCGTATATGGTGACAGGATGGAAGCGGTGGGAAGTCAACTGGTGCCAGCCAATTAAGGATTGCGATGAGCGTAGCTGTTTGCGAGCTTGTGGGGAGGACAGAATGCTCGCTTCCTTAGCGTGGTTCTCCATGACCAGCGGTTGTTTGTTGGGCCTAGCACTAGAGTGTAACAGGAAACTGCATTGGTGTGATTCTCGTCACCTGGCTAAGGCCAAAATTTTCATATACTTTTATTATATTTCATGATCATTACTTTATTATGGGGTTGGTACTTGTAGCCAACATTTTGTGATTTGAAATACTTCAGAGAATATCATCATGTGCCAAGTGTCTACTGTGAATAATTCTTAATTTGTTTCATAGTGTATGGCAGGGTATCCACCATCAATGATCATTTTCTGAAAGTTCTGCCCAAGTTATTATTACATTAGACATTGTTAAATTTGGTGCGTTTAAATTGCAAATTTCCTAATTCTACTAATATTGCTTGGGATAAACCCATCTATTTCTTGATATTGCTATATTTGTGTATTAAGTTGTGTTTCTTCTCGAGGCTGGCTGAATTGATTTTGGAACACGAAGGGGAGTATTTAAATGAAAATTTGCTAGATAACACAACTGTCGTGAAATTAAAACTTGACAGTGTTTACTCATGCCACCAGTTGTTAATGTTATTTCTGTCTACAGCTTACTTAACTGATGTAAAATATTTTAGAAATTTCGGGTATTTGTCACGAAAGGTGAACTGATGTCATATGGCATTGACATTTGTGTAGGGTTTATGTAAGCTTAAGTGAAATTAGAAGGTAAAAAAAACTGATTATCATTGGCACATTAAAAAAAAAAAAGCTGGCTGTAGGGTATTTGTTGCACTCTTGCCAAAATGGATTTTTTAAGGTTTGATTTACATGCAGTACAAATCACAAGTTCAATATTTTCCTGGTGTAATTGTTAATATTTGTACATGTTGCACTATTGTACGATATAATATACCTTTTACTGGCAGTACCTTTATGTAAAGTTTCAGAGTGTGGCTGCATGTTCTTCTAGAGATTTTTTTTTTTAATTATTGCTAAAAATTCCTTTTAAACTATTAATTGTATTAACTTGGATGTACAACCAATTATTGTTAAATAATAAATTTGTGTCAACAAGGCTTGGACCAAATAAATGCGCCTACACCTTCCCCATCCTGGCTCTGCTACCGTCTGTACACCACAGTAATTTAGACTGTAGTGCCAATGCCAGCTGACATCACTATAAGCTGCTGCAGCTTCTCCTGGCACTGGTATGATGGCAAGCATTTACTACACGACTCTTTATATTTTGTAATTAGGCAATTAAAAAGATGTTATATCTCATCCAGAACAATGACATGATGAGATTTGTTTTGGTATCGTGTCACACAGATGTCTGATATGGCTGTGTTGTCATTGAAATTGGTTATGGTAATCCTAGCCTTAACGATGCCTTGTATTGTGGCAGTTCAACATTCCATAATAAATCTCTGGTCTGATGTTGTTGGTGGGAACCTACTGCTATCAGGTGCTAACAGAAAAGAAAAATTTCTTTATAGTTGTGGGTTTCAATCACGAACTCAGCACTTCTAATATGGTCATATAGTCTATGAAGCAAAATAGCAAGGCAGTTATTGGCATGGATAATGGACACACATTCACATCGAGTGCAGTTAAAACCCTTAACTGCTCATCCTGATTCAAGTTTTAATTGTTTCCCTAAATTGATTAACATTAATGCTGGTATAGCTTCTTGCCTACAATGTAATACCTGCCTCCCCTTATCCTCTCCTATACTACCAACCCAATGTTTGACCACCACACACACCTCAAAATAAGTGATATTGGAATACAGGATTATTCGTAAGCACCTTCACAGTTTTAGAAGATGACTGCACAAAAACTACAAGACATACAGAAAAGATACACATATCAGTGGATAGAGCACTCTCCAAAGTTTTAAACTCACTTTACAGGTGCTCAATACAGGCACTGTTTGTGATGCAGTAAACATTAATAAACACATGCAATTCATTGAAGTGGCTGGGAAAATGCTACAGTTCTTTGGTCTGGAAATTATGTTGTCTGTTAATTATGTTGTCTGTCTTAAGGTGTGAATTAATTCAATCCAACAGCGCAAAGTGGATGATCTGCCTACATGTTGCAACATGTCTAACCCCTAATGCAATTGCACCAAGGCGTATTAATGAATCGAAATTTGGAGGAATGCTCTATCCACTGATGTATGTCACATTTCTGTATGTTTAGTAGTTTCTGCACAGTGATATTCTGAAACTCTGTAAGTCATTATGAATAACTTGCATACACACATTGCAGGAGTAACCACCTGCATCTTCTTAAAACATTTAACACCACCTGCATCTTCTTAAAACATTTAACGGACCAATCTCTGATGAAATTCTTGTAAGACTTCACACTGAATACACTGAGTAAATGGAAATAAGGATTAGAGTTTAACATACCATCAACAGTGAGGTCATTAGTTAAGGAAAGGGTAGGAAATGGCCATCTCCTTTTGAAAAGCATTATCTCAGCATTTGGGTGAAGCAATTTATGAAAACCATTGTAATAGTAAACCCAGATGGTAGCATGTGGATTTGATCTGTTGTCCGTCAAATGTGAGTCTAGTATTCAAATGGTTCAAATGACTCTGAGCACTATGGGACTTAACATCTGAGGTCATCAGTCCCCTTGAGTCTAGTGTCTTACCATTGTGCCACTTTCTTGGAAAACACGCAGTGTGAAAGACCCTTTTTTGGGTCAGAACTGCAAATGGTTGGAAAAGAATGTGTGTCACTCCTGTCTTTAAAAAGGGTAAAAGAATAAATACACAGGATAATACATCAAAATCCATAATATTGTTCTGTTCCCAGATCTAGGGCACATTCTTAGCTTGCAACCATTATGACAAGCCTGGAGGAAATAAACTTCTCTCAAAGAAACAGCACAAGATCAGGGACAATCACTCGTACGAAACTTGCCTTTTTCACACATGATATCCAGTAGATACAAATTACAGGCAAACAGGTAGATTCTTAGATTTCTGAAAAGTGTAAGAAATTGAGAATGTGTGCTGCCATAAAATGTATGACAGTCTGTGTTTGTCAGTTTATTAGGAATTTAACAACAATCACATATGGCATGTGCCAAAATGCATAAATTTCAAAAGTATAACACAAATACATGATAAATTCATAGCACAGAAATATTTAACACCACACAAAACCAATAATGATTTCCATACGAGAAGAAAGCAAGAAAATTTTTAAGAGCCATCTGAAGATGGATTTGTAATAAATCTGAAACCAGTAATGGTTAAATTTAAATAAACTTTTGGCCGAGATATGATTGTACAGAGCATCTTCACAAATGTGTGCTTTAACTTGAAGATTGTTGTTGGTAAAAGACCAATTGACACTAAAGTAACATCAGTTATGCCCCAATGGAGTACAACACAACTGCTAACATTCACAATATAAATAAAAAAATTTATTATATAGTGTCAGCAGTAGGATGACTGAGATTTGAGCAAATAGAATTACTCAAACGAAACTCAGCAAGGCTGGGCCAACTGGTCTACGGCCATCAACGGCACACCATTGAGTGCAAACAGCTACATAAACAGTGGAAAAGCTGAGAAGTGGAGACAGCATTACAGTTAAACAAAGTCCAACAAGTAATACAAAGAAAGAAACCATGAGATACAGTGACAGCACAGTCCGAAAACCAATGGTGCATTAAGAGGACGAGGCGATAGCAAAGTGAATACACCACTGACCCCGTGTAACTGTGTAGCAGAACTTATAAGGCAGCTGTGAGCTCCAAATGGCCACCAGAACTATGTGTGATGCAGCAGCAAACCTTGCTAGCACTATAGGCTGTAGCAGCTCTGCCTAGTGGCCGAGACCCAATTCCATGCTCTCCAGTGTGTTTTAAAGTTGCTGGGACAGGATACCAGACACCTGCCCCTTGTCTGGCTGGAAGCATCCTGGATGATGTTTCAGAAGGTGAACCAGTGGTGTGATTGGTGTGCCAGCACTCCAGCTGGTGGGAGAGACTGGAAATGTCTGGCATTTTGGTGGGACATGGCGATGTGGGTGTTGTTGATTTTGGTTGTGGAGGCTGTACGAGATCTTCAGTGTGTTGAGTGACATGATATGCCAACCCATGGGTGTTAACAACTATTGCTGACATTCACGTATTTTTCTCTGTATGAGCACGACCACAATGCTGTGCCTGGCAATTATTATCCAGAGTGCTGGGTCCAGGGCTCCTGAGGCTTTAAGATCAGAAGATGGAGAAACTTTGGCTGTGTTCACTCATGCTGAAGCTTTGGGCTATGGTCTTGGGTACAAGTGATCCCATATGTGCTCAAGAACAGCATAGGCACCATGCTTTCGAAATTTGCTACTTAAATGTCAGCATAATATGCTCAACTTCACAACTGAGTGACATAGTGGACTAACAACGCAATGGATAGAACTGTCCAAAACCCATTACCCTGAATTGCAGCCCCACTGCCGAAAAGCATAGCTTGTAGAAACCCTTCTACGCCTCAAATCTGATCTAGCACATTTGTTGTAGCTTTTATTGTGTTGGACACCATGCTTACTACAAATGGTTATTTAGAGTAACTGTTCACAACTATTAGCCACATAAGAGTTCAAAAAAGGGTTCAGAAACGCGAAATGAACAAGATCCCAATGTTAAAAGGATGGGACAAGCAGCAAAAGATTGGGAGTCATGCTGCCTGAAGTCAAGCACATATTAAACAGCCATGCGCCATGGTTTCCACCCCCCTATTTAAGCCTGGTCAGTATATGTGTTGTCTTCCTAGGACTTTTATCTCTGATATTCCCCAGTGCCCATGAAGAAGTGGTTGTAAAACCTGTGGCTGCGGGGCAGCTAGAATGATGAATGACTATGTATCTATATAAGCATCTTTTAGGAGAGCATTGTTGATGACAGACCAACAGTGGTAGATGGAAGATCACATGTGGGCTTCTTAATTTTTGTTCTCTGAAAAATTTTTTTCTCTGAAATTTATGTGGTCCACCCATGGAGCACATAGAGCATTTAAGTTGTAAGATCAGGTCGCAGTGAGTGTCAGCAGTAATTAGTGCAGCCATTGTAGAAAATCCTTCCAAGGTCTGCCTCCTTTTTGCGTCTACGTGGAAACACAAAATTTCCCTCTTGTCAAAGGCAAGGTCTCATGGGAACGAAAGATAGCAAGTCCACATTTGCATATTGTGCCATTGGCTTATACTCAATTGCATAAATGTAAGAGTTCAGAAAAAGGATCCAGCATTGGAGACATTATGCAGTATATTCTGGAAGGCTGCAGCGTGGTCCAAATGGTACTTTCAGCAGTTTGTAGTCCATGATTAAAGTAAAGTTAGTAACGAGTAGCTAAACATGGAACTTTCATATGTGAGCAACTTCTGGGAAGAACCCGGAACAACAGTTCACCCTTCTCAAAAGAGCTCGCAGCTTTTGTAAGTTTTATATGATGGAGTAGATAGTCAATAGCTCTTGCCTAGCAATCAGTGTGTTCAATCCCTTCTTTGTTTAGCCAAGTTCCCAAGGTACTCCATTTGCTCCTCCAAACTTTGATTTCTCTAAGTGGCACTGCATCACATCATGTAGTAAATAATGTGTAAAGGTTTTGCAGGAATTCCCAATGTATAGCACCCAAGACAATTAAGTTGTCTAGATAGTTAGGTGGAAGAGGATATGGGTATGGGAATGGTTAACTGTTCCAGGTATCACTGGAAGGTTGCAGGAGTAGAAGAGATCCCTAAAGGCAAGCATCTGTATCCGTACAATCCTAAGGGAGCTTTGATAACTATGTTTTGAAACTTCTCATACAGTGATATTTGCAAATATGCATTGACAATGTCGATTTTAGACAAATATTTTCCTACGAAAAGTTTTGTGAGGAGATCCTCTGGAAGTGGTATAGGGTAGGTTGCTACTTGTGCCTGACCATTGATTGTTGATTTAAAAATGTCACACTGCCAGAGGGAGCCACTGGGTTTCTTGACTACTACCTGGCACATGGTCAAGGTGCTAGTGGAATCGATCAAGTTCTTCCCTAAGGACTCTGGAATCGGGCATCATGTCTCATCACCAGGAGGTATGAATCTGGATGTCTGTGGTGCATAACAGGACAGGTTCGAATACAGGTCACTGATGAAGAATCCAAACAAGAAGGCATCCAGACTGAAAAAGTTTCTGGTTGAGTGACTATTGACAATAAGCAGCGTAGTCAGCCATGTGATCTTGCAAGATGTGGCACTTGTGAATTAACCCTGAGGGGAACTGAACCATCACCTTATGCTTACCAGTGTATTGGAGGTTAGAGATAATGTTAGAGAAACTAGATGAGTAGAGGTTTATTAAAGAAACTGTAGTTCCTGTGTCCACATGAAAACAGTCATCTTTGTTCACAATTTTGAGGTTTATAAATAGCTTATTGGCAAAAGGACTGCATGGGGGACTACTGCCTATCTCTTGTGCATGTTGTAAACTAGATGTGATTGTCCAAGCAGTTTATGGCAGACTGTCGAGAGATGCTCATCCATAGTGGGTGCAGTGCACCCAGCAATCTGTACACTGCATGCGCAGGTGCTGTGAAGCAGTCTGGGTGTGGCAAAAGTCCTCACTCCACAAGCTGACGTGGTATGACTGGCTGTTCAGAGACCATTGATACATCTTATATTGCATGTAGCCACTGACTTGAAAGTGGTTGGATGTAGTATCTGTTCACTGATTATCCTCTTATTTATATTAAAGATATTAAAGATTATTTTCATGCTTTTTCTTACATGTCGATAAATGCAAGGTAATGTCGGTATTTAATTTCTCATCAAGAAGGCAAACAGCACACACTGAATTATCTCGGAGACAAGCAAAAATTCTAGAATGATGCTCGTGAAACTCAACAGACTAAATCATTCCAATCCGATATTGCACAAGCTTCTGAATAATAAAAAGGAGTACGAGACTCCTGAGATGAATTTTTTGTGTCTGCCATGCAACTGAATCCACAGAATACAGAATTACCAAAGGTGGACTTTGCAGTTCATCACAAGTTTGCTTAGTGTGCACACAAATATCACAGAAATGAGTACACAATTAATTCCAGTGGCAGTTACTAAACATGATAGGTTACGAGCATAATGAAAACTTCATTTCAATAGTGCATGTTTTTTGACGACTCAAAATACATGTTACTTCCTTGCATATGAGAGGAATTCCCTTCTATCAAGGTGTACTGATGGTTGTTTTTCCCCAACACCATGTGCAGATGAAATTGAAAGTGGAAGAATAATATTGGCCAAAGCTGTGTTTCCAGGGATGCATCCCATTTAACTTTTTTGGAAAAAAATGAAACTATATTTTATTTATATTAAAAGGCAGAAAAATCACACACGCTGCAGCATATTTACACTGTGCAGGTCCAATGGATAGTAAACAGGGGAATATTGATACCAGGGCATGAAGTCTTTGTGAATTTCATTACATGTGCTCAGTTGGGAAGTAACTATGCCTCACAGACAGGGACATGAAAAATATATGCAGATGTCAGCATTTGACAGAGGATGTGTACTTAAGCTCAAAGAAGCTGATTAGAATAATTGACGAACTGCTCAAAATTTAAATAAGAGCTACATAATAGTCTTAATGTGGTCAGATTTTAAATACATTTTGAGATTGCATTGCTTTCATTGTTATGCTGTGATGCGATATTGCTTGTTCAGTTCTGTGTTCAATGTTGAAAGAGAGATGCTGTGATGTGATATTGCTTGTTCAGTTCTGTGTTCAATGTTGAAAGAGATTAAGGCAAAGAGTGGAATTCTAATACAGTTTTGGACACAAAAAGAATAGTACAATTATGCAGTATTTCTCATCCCTAATAAATAAATAAAAAAATGAATTTGTAGAGACTGGTGATGAAAAATGGCAGGTGTGATGAAAGTAAGGAAAAAGAGTTGAAATGAAACTGTGTGTGCTAGAAATGTGCCACTCACATGTGGGCCTACTTCTATAAATAATGTCAACTGTATGGTATATTTTCTTACAGTAATAATTTGTAAACATCAGAGTCGGCAATAGGTCACTCGGAGCACCACTTATTTTTTTCCATCACTGACACTAACAAATTATGTAGCCTTCACCACACACACCATTTGGTTGACTAACTGGTACAAATACAGATTTAGAGCAGTAACATTTTCCTGTAATTGAAATACAACAGGGCATTCCCAAGAACAAGCATGTTTCCACAGTGTACGAAACTAACACATCCAAGATGAAATATTTCCTGAAAGGGGAAAAAGCAATGAAAGAAAGCAGTCGTATGTAGTGTGATCATGAGGAACAGAAAAAATGTAATGTGTTAGAAACTACATGAAAGAAAGTCACAATAAACAAGTGAATTCATACACAGAAAACAATTATATTCAGCCTTATTCATCTTATATTTTTCTTAATGTATATTACTCAATTACTCCTGGCATCTACATACAGATGATCATGGCATTCGTTAGCAACATAGCCCTAATTGATATATGCACACAACCTCCTGCACAGAGACCATGGTAAAGCCCAATATATGCGAATTTTCAGATATAGTGTATAACAGTGTCGCACCAAGATTCAAGACACCATCAACCATGTCTTAATCTTGTTTCTTGTACAGCCAGTGTACAACCATCAATTACATTGTCAGTATAAGAAATGACATCACCGTTGTAATATACACTACCAGTCATTAATTTCAATACACCCAATAAATGACATCTAGCTCTCTGTAGATAAGGTCTAATACCATGGATACAGTTCAGGAAGCAAAGGAATAGTACAACAGTTGTACACGTCATGATTTTTGTTTGTGGTCATCGAGATACAATAGTATCCAACAAACAGTGTTGTGTACATAAACATTATGTACCTTTCTGATATGTTTGTTTACCTACTTGCCGACAGACACTGCATTTGGTGCACCTGTGTTGTTCCCTGTAGTGATGTGATGTCCGCAGCAAACAGCAAGCATTTTGTGATACGTAACATGTGGTCCCTGCATGTCAGTTCCTTCGTGACATTGAAATGCGCACATCGCTAGTATGGCTCCATGAACGAAGATATCCACAGAAAAATGTGCTGTAATTGTAGTTTATAACAGGTTTATCTATTCACCAAATTGTGAAACAGTGTAGTGTGTCTATAGGGGGAGTGCAATACGCCCTTCACCGCGAGAAGACAACAGGTAGCAATAAAAACATACCACAACCAGGATGACTTCGTAGAACAACTACAAGTGACGATAAATATATCAGAATTACCAGTAATAGAAATAGATTCAAAACAGCACCCCCAATTCATGCAGAATTGGTAGAAATGAACACAACAACAATATCTGTTGCAATAGTAGACTGAAGCTGGCTTGAAAGAATGTCACACAGCAAGAAAACCCAATAAATAAACAGAAGAGTCTTGAATGGGCTAGAAAACAATATAATTGGACATTCGAAGAGTGGATGAAGGTGTTGTTCACCAATGAATCACAGTTCAAGATTTTTGGAACCAGAAGGAGAATATTTGTTCGCCAATTTGTAGGAGAAAGTGTAGCCCAGCAGTGTGTTCTACGCACAGTTAAACACGGTGGAAGTTCTATTATGGTTTGGGGATGTTTTGTGGGAGATAGAGTTGGCGACATTGTGAAAATGGAAGGGTATATGGATAATAAGCAGTACCATCGCATACTTCAGTATCATGCCACATGGAGTGGACTGCGCTTAATAGGAAAAGGGTTCACCTTACAACAGGACAATAACCCAAAAACATCGATCGGCATACTGTATGAACTAGATTGCATCAAAGGAAAAACAAAGTACTGAATGACATGGTATGACTGTCCCAAAGCCCCGATTGCAATCCCATTGAAATGGTCTGGAATGAAGTGGAAAAATGTATCAGGGAAGTTAGTTCATCCAGCAAAGAACACCTCTGGAATATTGATAAGGTTGTGTGGAATCATATAGGTTCACAATACCTACAAAAACTAATTGACCACATGCCTCGAGTTCGTGAGGCAGTCATTAAATCCAAAGGAGGATACTTTGATGAAAGTAAAATATAGTGATTGTGATGTATTATATATGTGGAAGTTAATATAATTTATTTTGTGAGAAATAAGGTTTGATTTGTGTTGTGAATCTGAAATACCAGAGCGTATTGAAATTAATGAGCGGTAGTGTAATATATGAATCCAGTTTACTGAAGTGACAGAATCATTCTTTCTTACATGACAGCTACGTTTAATTCAACTGGTCAGTACATGCACATAGAACATTTTTGAGTTCTGCATATTTTTTTCATTATTTATATTCATCTATCCCTCCACTAACGACTGAATGTGATGGATGTCACCACTATGGTCTTTTAATGGCATTAAGAGTAAACAGTACCTATCTCCAATCTCCAGTTTTTGTCAGTTCAGTCTTATCTCCAGTTTTTGTCAGTTCAGTCCAAGATCAATATCTCTGAACTTCCCAGAAGGGAACTTGCTTTACAGTATATGCATGGTTACCCATGCCATTGACTTTAACTTATTGTATTTGCTTCTGTTCTCGGCAGTCTTAGTTTACACTGTGTTTTTTTCTGAAGATTAATTTCCCTCTGAAATACATTTTATTTATTTTGTCTCTTTGTATCCATATTATATTTTATGGGTCCTGAATTATTCTCTTTAGAAGCTTCTTCTACCCTGCTTGTTGCTTCTTTACATTTTTATCTATGACTGTTCCATTTGGTTCTAATTGCACTCTGTCCACCAGTGATATAATGATGCTTCCATCTGTCATGCTAATTTCTCAAGCCTGTTTGTTACCATCCTTGCATGCTGTTTCCTAATGAAGCCAGGGTCCCGAGCAATTTTCTAGATTATTTCTTGAATAGTGTAATGTCTTTCATCACATCTGTTACTTGTATGAACGTTTTGTTCTGACAGATAGCATCTCAGTAACTTTTGAGCGTGCATAACAAGTTAAAACTATGTGTCAGACTGGAGATGAACACAAATATCTGCCTTCAGTAAACAGGCAGAACCAATGAACAATATGAGCTCTTTTCCTAAACCGGGAGGGGGGGGGGGGGGGGGGGGGGATGGACAGGATGGTAGGAGGAAGGGGGAGAGAGGATGATGTTGGTAAATTTGTATCTGGTCAGTAATTGAAATACAACAGGCCATTCCAAAGAATAACATAAAATTTTTCCCATATGCTCTGATATTATTCAAATCGGGCATACCGCTCAGCTTTCACAGTGCACGAAACTGAAACACACAACATGAAATATTTCCTGAAAGGGGAAAAACAATGAAAGAAAGCAGCATGTGCTGTGATTATGCTGCATCTGAAAGGAATACTACTTTCAATGGTGTTATGTCGTAGTAACTTGAACTCCCTACCAACTACTCATTACTTGATCTTTCGGAAAAGAGCACAGCTTCAATATTAGTGAACCCAATCTCCTGTGTCATGCCCGCAATTTCTCTCATTCCATAAGTGATCACATCAGCTTCTAGCATTGGCACAGCACAAGGACACACTTTCCTCCATACACCATTAATATATTTTAGAGTGATGTAAGTCCACAAATCTCTAATAACACTGTCACTTGAAAATCTTAATAGTAAGTTCCAATAATAGAGAATGAAAGATGCTACTCAACATATAGCAGATATGCTGAGTCGCGATAGGAACAATAAAAAGATTCAAACAATTATAGCTTTCAGCCATTAAGGCATTTGTCAACAATAGACAGACACACACACACACACACACACACACACACACACACACACACACAAAACGCAACTTGCACACACGTCTGCAGTCTCAGGCAACTGAAACCACATTATAATTGTGTGAATCCTTGTGTTGTTCCTATCGCCAGAATCTCCGCTATATGGTGGGCAGCACCTTTCCTTCTCTAATATTGTTACATTCCATCCTGGATTTTGCATTGTTTAATAGTAAGTTTGTCATTCGAATCACATTCTTCTCTGATGTTTGAGAAAATTTTATGCATGTAGTATGTCTTGAATGTAGAAATAACTGCGTGGTCCATGTTGGAAAGATGTAATGTCAGCAGCAGAAATGGAACTTCAGTGTTTTAATTTGAATCCAAAAAGGAAAGTGAGTAGTTGGGAACATTATCAAAGAAGAGAAGAATTTTGAAAGGGATCTTTTTCTTTTTCACAGTATGCCTACAATTCTCTGTTTAGTTCATTAACAAATTGGCACTGATAATAACAGAAATCATCCAACATTTTTTATTCTATCTCCAACAAATTGCCAGTCTTCTCCTGTCACAACCCCTTAGTGCCCTAGAATCTTGAGAATATAACATCACGTGGGAGTTTCACTTTGCATTCTGCTATAATGTTTCCACTGAAAAGAAGGGTGCATCAGTCCTTGGCATCTTTAAATCCCAGCACTGTATTCCTTTCTTTCTTTCTTCCCCCCCCCCCCCCTCCCCACCTCTCCACCCCCCTCCCCCCACACGCACACAGAAATCAACATGCATGTAGGCATTTGTTTCGAAGATATGTCCGTTTCATCAAGGTTGAAAACATGTTTCAAAGTATAGTCTAATTTCTTTAAACATCTTTTTAAATTTCTTAGCTCCAATTTTATCTAGCACAGCTGCCTCTCCTGTCATTTTAATGTTGTGAAGACCAAAATGAAGGTTGAAGTGATCAAACCAACCTGAGCTGGTCAAGAAAGGTGTTGGATCGGCTGCATACAAGATCTTGGGTTTAGCTTGAATAGTAGCTCCAGAGAGAAGCACATGCTGTGTTAGTTGTGGCCCTCAATCCAATGGATTAGCATTTTTCCCATTCTTTCCAAGAGATTTGGTCACTCTAGTCACACTTAAGATAGTTGAAGATTGAGTTTTTCAAAATGATTTCGCATGTCAAAAATAATTTTCACAGTGGAGTCACCATACACCAAAGCATGCTGAATGTCTAGCAATCTAAATCTTCTAACTTTGTTTCTACTGAATACTACCTCCGTACATGATTCTTTTTCTCAACAGGTATCTTTTTTTTCCTTTTACCCAACATTTTAAATACAGGCCCTATCAAGTAGCAGCTTCACAGCTCAGATGACCCAAACCGATGATTCACATCTCGACAAACACGACAGAAGATGCACATTGAAATGCACTGAACCATTACTGCTTCAGTGTACTGTTAAAAAATAGCAGCAGTGGACTTAAACGCAAAATCATGTATAGGGGAAAATACAGATAATGAATCTGGGTATAACAGGGTCTACCTGTATATGGCACATGACTAATTCTGTGAGGAGGAAGTTAGATAGGCTTGTGTTTTGTACTTTCGATTTTCAAATGTAAAAATGTTGTTGGCAATATGGAAAATACCAGTACATCATGTTGTGGTAACTCGGCTCTGTAAAAAAGGAACTAATGAGGAAGATAATGGTGCCATTCAACAAGATAAAAGGAAAGTCGAGTGAAATTTGTGGATGAAATTAAATAAAAATTTAAGGAGAACAGAAGATATATCAGGAGGATCAAGAGTAACAGTGAAGATATTTGATGAGAAGCAAGAACAGAATCACACAGATGCACATAAGGAAATGCAAAACACAACTATTATCCTTCCAGAATGTTCAATACAAATAGAGCCACAGGAGAAAGCAATTTCAGGCACACACTTCTTAACTGAGTTACCTGGTTCTGACCTTAGCATGTCAAGCAGAACCACAGTCTCACATAAAAAAATGAGTAGCATCTGCACAGATGATGGTAGTATTCAACTGGATGCCAACATTCCCATTAGGGTTGCAGATGTACTGTATACAGATAAACAACATATTTTGAAGGTGAAGGTTCTAGAAGAACATTCAAATATTATTTTGAAGAGAAGGAAAAGTTGGCTGTTACAAAACAAAAACATGATCTAGAAGAAAAACGTCCGTTTGTTAGATTGTGAGAAAAGTCTTGAAGAAATGTTGTCCTTGAAACAAGGAAAAGAAAACTTGTCATATGCAGAGTTGGGGACAATGTTCCTAGCAAAATACTGGTCTAAAAGCACAAATAATGAGCATTTAAATCCTATTTGTAATTGTCTATGCAACCAAATATATGACGAAACATACTCCAAATTTTGATAAAGGAATTAGGGAGAAATCATTATCTGGAAGTACCATACGAAGAAAATCACGTTATACACTAGGTGACGCAATGCCTCCTGTGCAAAGTTCATAATCATCTGACTGAAACTAACTGAAACTGTAGAGCAGCCATGACAACTATTTTTACAAAATGAACTTTCTACAAACTGAAAGACAATAAGAACAACGAGAATCAAGACAAAACACTGGTGGAGGAAGCGAAAGAAGGCAAAATTACCTCAACAAAAATATGCAAGGTAATCACTCACCTAATTTCAGACAGAGATACAGAAGGAGGAGTGACATAAGAGTGAGCAGCCGAGGTCAAAAGCACGTGCGCAGACCTGCGCACAACAGAATGGGTAGAACAGAATGGCTGCACCCCTTCCGAACACTTATGAAACCGTAAATATTATATAATGGAAAAGGAGGCATAAGATGATGGTGAGAAGGTCAACAATGATGCAATTGAACATGATGTAGGCCAGCAAAAAGGCTGAGTGGTACTCACAAAATAACAGAACTGTCAAATGTTTATGAACAGTGATTTGTGTAGCGTATCATACTATTTTTTACAGATCCCCTGCTTAAGCAGGCCACAGAGCAGAAGCTCTTATGCTGCAATCCAGCATCATGTCCTGTCTCATCTACCGACGAAGAAAGCCAAAGAAGTGCGGTGTGTTCGTGTGCAAGGAGCTGTACGCTAGCTCTGTTTACTTTGAAATTTCTTCTCTTCTGAGTATCTGAGAGATCACCAACATTGTCTAAGGAGCTAGCTGCTAACAACATCTGCTGCTGGCCCATGAAAATCAACCATACTGTTGTGTAAGTGTGCATGCTAATCAAGGCGTTCTCAACATAAGAACACAACAAAATCAGCTGCTATACCCATCTGTCCCAGAGTGTGCAAGTTGTTTAAAGTGTTGCGTGAAAAAGTAAAACTGTCAATAACACGTATTTTTCTTTCAGCAGACTGACCACAACTTGTATTACTTGCATCTTTTACATGTTTTCCAACTATAAACATCACATTTTTCTGTCTGTTTTACTAAGTAAACTTGAACTGTAATCGCACCACAACTCTCTCTCTCTCTCTCTCTCTCTCACACACACACACACACACACACACACACACACACACACACACACACACACACACATATTCCCTTGAGCTATAAATACATAAATAGTTTCAATTTTGCTCATGTGCTTGTAGATGGTGGAAACATATAGTAAAGCTTTTCTTCTCTTTGATTGAAAGTTCACAGACGGATGGTAAATATTCTTGTGTTTAGTTTTTCTAGTTTATCTTGTTGGTATAACCAGTGTAAATTGATTTGATTTTCACTTGTGAAGTGATGCCCCTATTTTATGTGTAATCTTTATGCTTGCTTTACCATGCTAAATAAACAGTTGATAACTGTTTAGCTTCCAGTTTAATGAACATATACTTTTCCTTTGATTGCTTCAATGTAGTAAGATACAGTTACATGTATAATTGACATGTAAGTGTAGATACATTTTGCATAGCCAGACCTATGTTTATGTATGGTAGGTATCTGAAGTACAATAACTGCTGAGCTTTTGGACATTTGTTTGAAGGAGGTAGAAGTCATTCATGATTGCAGTATTAGAAATAATTTTTGGTGATGTTGAGCTGGATAACAGGAAACCAGTGCAATGTTTTTCATCCTTTAAGAACAGCTGATTTTGTAATGACACTGTCCCTTTTCTCACAGCTTGTACCCGTAGCACCTGTATGTTTATAAGACTATGCCCTTACAGTAGTAAAATAATATCTTACTTATAGATAAAGTTAATGATCAGGATTACCAGTGTGGGAAAGAGATTTAATTGGACTATCTCAAGTAACTCTTGACACAATTTCAAGGGTACTGCCTGAGTACATCCGTATAGCAAATTTTGATATTTTTGTTGCTGTTTAGTCCAGATATGCGACCAAATTAATTTCCACATAAATTGCAATTTTCACTGTAGGGATGAGAGAATGTGAAGTGCATCTGATATTTTTATTGTGTTACAGTATGATGACTCAGGAGGATGAAGTCGTTGCTGACTGTTCATTAGTATGTGGTTTATTTGTTTCTCTGTAGATCTTGTTGTTGGGTCAAAATTTTCACGGGCTTGACAAGTTTCTTTTTGGGCTTTCAAGCAACCTTTCTTATCCCTCCCCACCTCCCTCCCCCCTCCCCAAATTTCAAAACTCCTACTGGGGGCACTTAAGAAGTACACCATCATTGGAGTTATGACGTAGTAAATCATACTCCTCAAACATTGCTGGTTTCTGGAGCTTTCAAAGCTGAGCATGGTGTTTTTCTTTTTCCTTTTTCCCCCTGCCGGGGCATACACATCTTACTAATATCAAGGAAGCACAAGCACTACTGGACATAAGCACGCATACAAGTAAGACAGATGTTGCTCAGGTTCCTTAAGAAGTGCCAACTTGCACCCATGTCACACACAAATTGTCTAAAGAATGTGCTAAAGTGCTGATATGAGTGTGAAAGTATTACATCAGTTCATAGGGTAAAAGCAATTTTTGATTCAGTTTATTCTTGGAAAGGTGCAAGGAATTATTTTTTAAATTGGATGATGGTACTGCATCGTGGTCGTTGATCAATAACTTCCATTTGTGGAACATATTTCTATCTGAACATAGCTGAAAAGGCTTCAATGGATTGTGATAGTCTGACAAATTAATGAGGAAATGCAACATTGCAATGGCTACTTCAGCATGATAGTGGAATAAATTCAATTGTTAATTCACGTTTGGATGAATGGAGACATTGTTAGGCAGTGCCTTAGTGTGCTTAAAGAACAATAAAACCAAGTAATATGTTCTGTATTATTACTATTTCAAAGTGACATTTTTCCATTTTTAATTGAGAAATTTTGGTATTTGTGAAGAAAAGAAGATGTGTTTGTGTTAGGAAATATGGCCAGTTTCATTTAGTAACAAAGCATGTTTTCTCTGTAAAGATTCCATACTCAAAATCTGGCAGTGGTAAAAACTAATATAAAAGACCATAAGGGAGCTTTACAGCTTGTCAATAATGTCAAAGAAGAAGTTGGGTAGCACAGTCACTGTGGTGTAGTGGTTATGATTTTAGACTGTTGCATGGACGGTTGTGAGTTAAAAACTCACCTGAGCTGTAAAATTTTAATTTCTATATTTGGTTCGAGTACATTCTAGAAGTACCCACAAATGTCAAGAATCATCATCAAATGTCACATTATCGATGACACAGAGCTCCCATGAGGCCACGACAGAACCGCCGTTTACGTGACGAGAAACCAGAGTTCGAGCCATAATCAACAGATCGCAATCTATCGCAGACGGAAGAAGAAGAGGGCGTTATCATGACAGCAACTGTGTGCCACGACATGAGACAGCCTTCCGGGTTCTCTGGTGATGATGGCCAAGATCAAAACATATGGCTGCAGGTATAGGAGTGTATAGCCAAATTTAACAAGTGGGATGACACAGTGTGTTTGGCTAACATATTTTTCTACTTGGAGGGCACTGCCAAGCAATGGCGTGAGAACAACAAGGAGAAGTTCACAAGCTGGGAAGTATTCCAGGCAGAACTTTGCAAGTATTTCAGTGACACACAATGACAGAAGTGCAAGGCTGAAGGTAAATTAAATTGCAGGGCACAGCATCCAGGAGAAACTACAGCATCCTACATTAAAGACATCTTGGAGCTGTAAAACAGTGGATCCTAGAATGAAGAAGGAAGATAAGGTTTCATATCTCATGAAGGGTGTTGCTGAGGACATGTATCAAGCCCTACTCCTGAAGGAGGTTTCTACAGCAAACGACTTCATAAAATGGCGGCAGTATATCAAGACAATGCATCAAAAAAGAATTACCCACAAGAAGTTTGAATGGCTTCCAAATGTCATATCGATGTCTGTAATGGAGGACGCAAGTGATTTCACAAGTGTTCTTCGTCAGATAGTGAGAGAGGTGGTTCAGAAGGCACTTGGATTGCACAGCAAGCAAAAAACTGAGACGCTTCAACAGGTCATAAGGGAGGAAGTGGAACAGACATTGAACCCAATCTCTCATCCTTCATTTCCCTTTAAAACGGTGAAATGATCAAGACCCAGGTGAAGTTACATTCCTATAATGTCGAATGAGGTCTCTGTTTGGGCACCAAGGAATACTGACGTCTGGAAGACCCAGGGTAACCACCCAGTATGTTTTCACAACAGATGACCGGGACATGTGGTACACTATTGTCGAGAAAGGCTGCGGATATTTGATGACACCCGTGCCAGAAGACAGCAAACTGGTCTTAGCTGACGCCAACTCCGGGACGACAAAGATGAACAAGACAATATGGGTGCATGATGACATAGGTCACCATTGCCGCAAGCTTGCCCCTGGAGAAGATGCTCCCCAACACGCCAAATCAAGGTCTCCATCACTAATTAGAAGCTCCAGCTGATCACCTAGCTGCCGCAACCTGGAAAAATAAAGGGTGCAACCTTCCTTGGAAGTGACGCCGCCGAAGAGAAAAATCCTCCATCATTAACGAATACAAAAATGATAGCAAACTACGTAGATATCCTCATAGATGGCCAACCAGCACAAGCTCTTGTGGACTCTAGAGCATCATATTCAGTCATTTAGGAGAAGTACCATCGCCACTTGCAGAAAACCGTATTTGTCGACAACAAAACATCTCTGCTGAAGGTGGTTAACGGAAAATATGTAAAACCAACAGAAAGATGTGTCATTCATGTGGGTATAAGTGGTCAACAATGTCCTTAGAATTCATCATCTTACAAGAGTGTAGTCATGATGTCATACTAAGATGAGACTTTCTGAAAGCTTCTCAGGAAATTATAGATTGTGTTCGCTCGAAGATTATACTAGATAAGATGAGATACTGTGGATAGGAACATGCACATCTGAATGTCTGGAGACATTTTGCTGGATGAACTGATCATTCCTGCAGTCAGCGCTAGAAAGGTCGCTGTCATGTGTCATGCCATGCGTCAACCCATTGATCTTGTAGTGGAATGTAAGAGAAGAATACCACTGAAGAATAACTTCATCATACCAGCCTCTGTCATCTCGTTTAAGAACGGATTTGGTGAATTGTGAATAGTTAACTGCAGATCCTTCCAACTTGCATGTGCGTAGCAAACGCTGAGCCGATAATTGCTGAACAGCTGAGCGTCATATAAACCTACCGTGCCATGTCTGTGGGCGAAATTGGCACTACCACTACGAGACAAGATCTTCCACCTTGATTATCACCAGATCTCAATAAGGAATAACAGAAGAAGCTACTTGCCATTCTCCAAGAGTTCTCTGAATACTTCAATTCACAGGTGAAAAGTAAATAAGACAAATCGACGGTGAAGCACCGAATTTGCACTAGAGACCATCAACCAATAAGCCAGAGAGCATACCGTGTGTCAGCAATGGAACGTTGAATAATTCGCGATGAGGCAGAGAAAATGATGAAGAATGACCAGTGGTACTCGTCAGGAACAAGCATGGCAGCTGGGGCTTTTGTGTTGATCGCAGGAAGCTTAATATGATAACTAAAAAGGATGTTTACCCCTTCCACGAACTGACGATACACTAGATTGTCTGAACTGGGCTAAGTTTTTCTGAACCATGGAAATGTACTCTGGATACTGGTAAATCAAAGTAAATGAGGCTGATCATGAGAAAACTACATTCTGGCCTGTAGAGTTTAAGGTAATGCCGTTTGGTTTGTGTCATGCACCAGCAACTTTTGAACGGATGATTGATAATCTTCTAAGGCACCTGAGGTGAGCAATGTGTCTTTGTTATTTAGATGACATTATAGTGTTCTCAGAGACATTTGATGAAAACGTAAAAAGGCGGAGGGCTGTTTTTAAGTGTCTCCAACAAGACGCACTGAAATTTAATCCAAAAAAGTGTATCTTTGGAGCAAAAGAAATCAAAATACTTGGACATCTTGTGTCAAATTAAGGTGTGCAGCCAGACCCAAAAAAGGTGAGATCTATAGTGGAATTTCCTATTCCTAAAAGTATTAAAAGTATTAGAGATGTGAGAAGCTTCCTCGGATTATGTTCTAATTACTATCGTTTGATCAAAGACTTTTGTATCAAAGCCAGGCTTGAAGAGTTGTTAAAAGCCGATGCTAAATTTATCTGGGGTGGTGCTCAACACGATTCTTTCGATGTGCTGCGAAAAGCTCTGATGACTGACCCTGTACTTGGTCTATATGATGAGAGAGCACCTACAGAACTACCAACAGATGCCAGTGGATATGGGATTGGTGCTGTTCTGTTCCAAATTTTGGACAGAAAAGAGAAGATTATAGCCTATGCTTCTAGGACACTTACAAAAGCCAAGAGAAACTCCTCAACTACAGAAAGAGAACGTCTTGCTGTGATCTGAGCCATGTACAAATTTTACTGTATCTCTATGGAAGGCCATTCACAATTGTTACAGACCATCATTCACTTTGTTGGTTGACAGGTCTTAAGGATCCAACAGGACGACTCGCCAGGTGGGCACTACGTCTTAAAGAGTCTGACATTACCATAATGTACAAAAGTGGAAGAAAACACCAAGATGCCAACTGTCTCTCAAGAAACCCTGTGCAAGACCATCAAGACTTTGATGAAGATAGTGACTGTCTTGCTGAACTCCCGGATCTCTCTGCTGAACGGAAGAAGGATGCCACCATACCTGAAATTATGCTTGCCTTAAATTGGTCGGAAGTGAAAGGACAATTTGATCCATTTGGAAAGAGGTGGCTACCAGTGATTCCTAAACACATGCGCTTAGATGTTCTACAGAAATTCCATGACACACCTGAGGCCAGGCATTTTGGATTTATTAAGACATATGATAGGATCCGCAAGAGATTTTTCTGGCCAGGTTTATTTAGGAGTGTTCATCACTATGTGTCACACTGTCGAGAGTGCCAGACGAGAAAAGTTCCTCAGAAACCACCTGGCTGACTGATATCAATTTCACCAGCCGAAACGCCTTTCCAGGGTGTTGAGACTGACCTCCTCAGACGATTTGCAATGTCTTCTAGTGGCAATAGATGGATTATTGTTTGCACTAATTATCTAACACGCTATGCCATTACAAAAGCCGTGAAAACAGCTGAAGCAATCGAGGTAGCCAAATTCATCGTGGAAGACATTGTATTAAAACACGGTGCCCCAAGGTCATTAATTACAGATTGAGGGAAAAGTTTTTCAATCAAATCTTGTGACAGAGATAAACCGTCGGTGCAACAGTACTCATCACCCGACGACTGCCTACCATCCGCAAACTAACGGGCTTACTGAACACATTAATAAGACCTTGGGCGACATGCTATCAATGTTTGTCAATTTTGAGCAGAGCAACTGGGATGAGGTGCTACTTTTTGTGGTGCTTGCCTGCAACACCGCCAAACAAGACACCACAGGATTTACGCCATTTTTCCTGGTACATGGGCATGAGGCGATTACGACGATGGAGACAATGGACACTATGTTTCCGTTACATCCTGATGACGTGGACGACCAGGTGTTAACCAGAGTTGGGGAAGCTCGGCAGTTAGCTTGACTCCGCATGCTGCAGGATCAAGAAAACGATCTACGAAGGTATGACGTGAGCCACTGGCCTGTTGTCTACCAGCCTGGTGACCTCGTCTGGATCTTCACTCCCCTTTGAAAGGTTGGTCTCTCTGAGAAGCTCCTCAGGCACTACTTTGGATCTTATAAGGTTGTAAAACAGTTGGCCGATGTTACTTATGAAGTTGAAGATTTTGACCCCGACAAAAGACGATGAAAGATCAGAGATACGGTCCATGTCCTTCGACTGAAGCCCTATAAAGATCCTGCAACCCAGGGTAAATTCGAAGCTCCAGCATCAGGCAACTGGCGGAGAGGTGATGAAGAGTGTAGCAGCAAAGGAATTTCTAAGAAGATCACTACCAGGGCGAACATCAGTCATCGGGAATCTGAGTATGCAGGACCAATGACTCGTTTCCGGACTGTGAGGACATAACACCAAGACGCTGTTGTCTTAAGGAGGTACCAATGTCGCAGAACAAGCTGAGTAGCACAGTCACCATACCATAGGGGTTATGATTCTAGACTGTTGCATCGAGGGCCATGAGTTCAAAACTCACTTGAACTGTAAAATTTTAATTTCTATATTCGGTTCAAGTACATTGTAGAAGTATCCACAAATGTCAAGAATCATTTTACTGGAATGTTCTGTAACTCTATATACCGTATGTGTTCTGGCCAGAGGCAGTTTGCTCCACACTCTTGTATGTGCAAGTGCTGAATAAACCTTCATTAAGTGAAGTTAGTGTCCATCATTCATCTAATTACAGTCCGCCCCTGGTAGCTGAGTGGTCAACGCGGCGGAATGTCACACCTAATGGCCCGGGTTCGATTCCCGGCTGGGTCGGAGATTTTCTCCGCTCAGGGACTGGGTGTTGTGTTGTCCTTATCATCATCATTTCATCCCCATCAACATGCAAGTCGCCGAAGTGGCGTCAACTCGAAAGACTTGCACCAGGCGAACGGTCTACCTGCCGAGAGGCCCTAGCCATACGGCATTTCCATTTCCATCTAATTACACCTTCTTCTACGTGACAATATACCATTTCCCGATAACCTGATGTCACTTATGGATCCTTTTTGTGTAATGTTTCCACACTGTTGACTAAAGAAACTGAGAAAGTTGTGTACATACAAATTTGGGCTTCATTAATTTGAAATTTGTGATAGTTTGGACTGGTGTTTTATTGCAAAGTGAAAAACTGCTTTACTTGCCTCGCTCATTTATTGTAAAATGTTGAAAGTGTCCCTGCCCTTCCTACCACTTTATTTGCGGCCAATAACAATTAGCACATGTATCGTTGCTGGTCACAAGCACACAAAAAAGTCAAAAGTCATGCCAAGTCATGTTAAATTCCATCCCCATGATAACTGAAATGAGTATTAAAATGTTGCACAGTACACTTAATGAAGTTATTAGTAAATAGAGATTGTTAAGTTTAGGATATGATAGTGCTTATTAAAATACAAGCCCATGTTCCTGTCCAGACTGCTATGCTGCAATTTGCTATTGCTAGGTCAACTATTTATGTCATTTTGAAAAATCGCAATTAAACTACTGACTCTGTTCTAAAACAAGATGCACCAGACAGTAAATAAATACTCTCATCTGGACTGAAACTGATCACCACTGATGATGGTGTGCACACTTAGTACAAATAATAACAGTCTGTCAAGAGTTTCAGTAAGAGGAGTTGAACAGCAGGTTGCGACGGAAAGATTTACCGATAAATTCGGCCAAATATGTCTCAAGGCTAGTAGTGGATAAGTAATAGCCACAGTATCTCTAACAGTCAAGTGTACGAGGAAAGTGGAAATACAGATGTTACAACCGCTAAATGATTTTGTGAAGGATTAAAAATTGTTTTAAAAGAGGAAGATATGTCTTTGCCACATACCTGCAACACACATTAATTATGGGAGTCCATCCATGCCTGGCAATACATGGGCCAGCAAAAAAGACAAAGAAGTTCACCAAAAAGTCATAAAGCAAGTAAGGAATGAATCACTGGTCTTTCATATGCAAATGCTGATCATTCACACCATTTAAAACCAGCCATAATCAGGAAATCTGTAAAACCTAGCACAATCAAAACTATTACACAGCATCTCCCAGTCATCTCTAAAGCTAACAAAAAGGCTAGGGTTACCACATAGTTATTTTCTCACTGATTCAAGAACCACTTCATCGCTGAAGCCTGAAAATTCCAATTTAAAAAGTTAAAATTTCAACTGATTGAGTGATTTTTTTCTCCATCCAAACACTATGTCACTGATCTAGCCCATAGGTCAAGGAGTGATCCGTATTTGTACGTGCCTTTATAGACACTTGACAAATGCATTGTGCTCTTCAATGCTGAAGATAATGGTGAAAGCAATATAAAGTAATAGTGTCTAATGAAACTGAAAGTTTTTAATACCAAGAGTGCCACTATCAGCAGTTGGAGAGAAGTCAAAACCACGACCCTTCAAAATGATTGAACAATCTACAACAATGGGGGATGTTTGGAACTCCCTGCATAAAGGCGAACAAATCCTCACTGAAGACTGAATAACAGACCAGGCCCATGGAGTATCCAGTGAAAAAGAGTAAGTAAATGATGTCAGTGACTGAACAGGTAACAGACCAATGCTTAAACTGTCACATCCACGGGAAAATTTAGACACACTTATCAACTTTGCTGACTTTAATCCAGATTACATGAAGTATTACCTTACACTAAAAGAGATGCAACAGTAAGTGATAACAGAACAGTGCACAAAAGAGTCTCAACCAAAAACGTATTCATTCTTCACGCCATATCAATGTACATTCTGGATGAAAATATTGCCATGGTATAAATGTAAGGTAGTAGCCTCTCTTTTGGTAGCTGTGGACCTATCATTGTAGATCCAGATGTCAGTAGCACATAACTGACCAAGTACGTATAGTAAATGTAGCACATAAATTTCCAGTCTAGAGCAGGCTTTCACTTTGGAATACATACAGTAGTGTACATGTGCAGTAGTCTACACATTGAGAAAGCTTAATGCAACCTTTGAGTATGTACGGTGTTTCATTCTTGTGGTATCATTACATTAGTTTCACTTCAATATAGTGAGCAGCATTTCACATACTATTACAGTTAATCTATTTTTTATTTAACCACAAGATAAATAGTGTGTTATATTCCTAATTATAGCTTCAGATAACTACTTTATAAAATGTTTCTCTAAGTCGGATGGTTGATAATTCAAACTGGGATTAACCCCAATTAGTCCTAAGTAGTGAGGTTTCACAACATTAATATCCATTTCAAGACGTCATATGCAATATATTTTAAGACAATAACTTCCATTACACATAGCATGCTGCATTTTATCAAAGTTTCTCAAGGTAGTCATGATAAAATGTGTGGTTTCTAGTGGTTGGAAAACAAGTACCACTCTCTTTATTTTGCTGCAAGACAAATAAAATTGTTGAGGCTTTCACGCCACTTCTTGTGATGTTGCCTGCTGAAGAACATCTATGTATTTTTGGGTGACACTTAGGGGTTTTCCCAATGGTTCGCTAGCAGGAGTGGCAGGTGCTGCCAAAGATTCCTGCTCCTTTGCTGGTGGCTGACTCAGTAAGGAGGGGAAGGGAGAGGGGATGTGAATCTTTGATACCAAGATGAATGCAGACCTGACACATGTCACACCAAATGTACATTGGAAATAACTCTTCATCATAATCTAAAATGCACCCCTAGATCTGTTTATAACAACTGTGATTACACATCCTTGTCATAAGATCACCGTAAATACGCCATAGAAAACTTTAAAATACTTCATTTAAGTAAACACTGGGGTCCATGTGCATACAATTTCAGCGTTTTCCAGATACTCTGTGTGCCAGCTTGTGTAAATTGTGTACACTCAAAACAAGAATTACAGTTTGAGGGCTCATTTTTATTTTTATTCGGATGCTGGCAAGTCAGTTACATTTTTGTCTTTTGTACTTTTTGCAATTATAAAAGTGAAGTGAAACAGTTTTAGTCATCATATAATCAGTGTACTGGAAACCTAAGTGTATTCAGTAAGCTCCCGAGTTCTGAATCAGTGGAAGTCTGAACAGTGGGGCCACTAGAATTTTGTTGCTAACTATTACCAACCTTGTCAAAAAAAACAATAGAGTTTGCAGTAGCAGTACAAAAGCTGTAACTGAATTATGAGGTCTTTTTGTGCTCTGTCTATCAGTGGTGATTCCTCCAACTCCTTTCTGGAAAAAGAAACAGGAAATTACACGTGCAGATGTGGGAAGGATGGGGAAGGAAATCCGTTGTGCCCCCTTTTACGAAATTTTGGGGAATCATGGAAATCCTAAATTAGGATGACTGTACAGGGATTTGAACCATCATCCTCCCAAGTGCTATTCCAGTGTGCTAACCGTTGCACATCCTCACATGGCTGAAAATAAAGTTCATCACTCGCATTGAGAGCATTGTTATAGTGGTTGCAATGTGTGTGTGTGTGTGTGTGGGGGGGGGGGGGGGGGGGGGGGGGGGGGACTGTTTGCTCTACATAGCTCTCCCCCTAACAATCTGTATACTGGACAGAGTTTGCTTCTTCTGAGCCCTGCACCTCTCTCTATTATTGCTGAAGAACATTTGTAAAGACTGCATGCCTGTTAAGTAAAATGCCTGCTTACTAAGCTGTGTGCAGATGGGTGTGAAACTTTTGTACAACATGAAAAATCTAATCTGATGTCGTGTTCAGCAGCACACATGCTGCCAACAGAATACAACATGAAAAGTTCAGCTGTTTCTAAAAAAAAGTCGTTAATTAAACACAACAATAATCCACTTCTTCAGTTTCTTCAACAAATTCCTTATCCGTAGCAGAGGGCTGGGGAGTGAGGGGCAGGCAGGAAGGGGGGAGGGGGGGGGGGGGTACTGTACACCACATTTGTAACAAAACTGATTCAGAAAAAATGTTTAAAGACGACATGCTCCACTCAGAAAGCACCTTAATACACAAAATGACTGCAGAAGGGGTTAACATAAGAGATGTACAGCAATAGCCAAATGTCTAAACCTTTAGAACAAGATCTAACCATACTATTTGTCTCACATTGCTCAGGAATTACAAAATTCAAATTTCATGAGGTGAATAAGATTTGTCAAATTTGAAGGTGTGCATTTTCAACAATGTATGAGGACAAATATGCTTACTCTGTAACAAGATATTCAAGAATGTAGCTGTGCTTGACATACAAATTTGTTGCCTGCAAGAGAATCTCATTCAACAAACCAGGACCAATAGATACACTATGTGTAGAGACACTCAACAATGAGGTAGCTGCTTCGAATCTTGATTATGGAAGAAACGTTCCCCACCATTATTTGCCAACAATGAAAGGACAGGTGTTGGTGTGAAGACTCTGCTTCTTAGACTTTGTGTCAAGTTCCTGGGCAAAATTTCAAACGTTTTTTGCAGTGGCATATGAAGACAGGGCATGTAAGTGCTGATGGTGATCTGTCCAAGTTTGACACCACGTTCGGTATAAGGCAGCACTGGGTTCTACAAGGTCCCTCCTATCATCATCATAATCACTGTCATAATAATAATAATAATAATAATCACCAACACCAACACCACCAAACAATAACATCATCACCACAACATGAAACAATTAAGACACGAAAAACACACACACACACACACACACACACACACACACACACACACACACACACACACACATTTTCTAAAGAAAGATGTCAATCCACATAACAAAAGGAAACATTCACAGTTAGGTGGTTGAATCTACCCCTCAACATCTTCTAGTCAACACTGTCACATAACTTTAACTACAGCTATGACAACAAGGCCCCCAATAAAACTACACTCATTGGGCACTAAGCTGCTACGCCCTTTGGGTGAGCTTGCATTGGATTTCTATTCAATGCAATATTAAAAAATGTACTTTCATGTCTGGCACATGCATCTGATGTGTGTACTTGCTTGCTTTCAATGAAAAAACATCCTAATACATAGATGTTGAAAAGATGTGACCACAACAGTTGTATGAATGCTGCAGCCTACCATGGAACATTTGTCTGTCTTATTGGTCAGTTTCATTTATTTATCACAAAATGAATCTAAACTGTACTTTTGCTTCAAATGAACAGTGGAGCACTTTTATTGGTCTTCACAGAAACCACAACAGAAGTTAATCTAAAGTAGGAGTTATGCATTAACCAACAGCCATGGTGACAATGCTGTTACTGGCAGCTGGTAATATAAATAATAGTAATGCAACTGAAACCATGCATTCATAGGAGCTTCTCTGATCTTTAGATCAGGAACTGACTACTGAAATTACAACTAATATCTCAAAAACCAAAAATGTGCAATTTTCAGTAATGTTCCACATAACACAGAGTGATGACTGGAGTTACATACAGCTTTAATTAGAGGCTGAAAATGTGCGAGCAGAGCGCTGATAAGTCCCCCGCTTTTCCTACGTAATGATGGATGGGTTCTGACTTTAAACCTTGTTCTTTACATTATATATCATAATAATTGTGTAGTAGTAACATAGGTTTTTATTTTTCTGTGCAGTTTTGAAGAGAGCATGGTGCAACACAATGGAGAATTCATAGTGAAAGAAAATCACATTGTGACTACGCATCCTTTTTTAAAAAAGAAAACGCAGCCAAACAAATTCATGGTGAAATGTCTGGCACACTGGGTGGTAACTGCCCTTCCTACTCTGATATCTGATATCAACTACTGTGTTACTGCATTTAAAACAGGGCATTTCAGCACTGAAGATGAAGAGCATCCTGGAAGGCAAAACCATGGATGCTGTTCATTTTATGATATGATCCAGGATGATAGGAGGATAGCTGCTAAAAAGATATCAGAGACACTGGGCATATACCGAGGATGTGTGGGTCATGTTATTCAAGAGATTTTGGACATGAGAAAGCTTTCAGCAGAAGTGGTTTCCAAATATCCCAACGCAAATCAAAAGGATGACTGCGTGGTTGCTTCGCAGCCTATTTTGGTCCAGTTTCACTAGGATCCTGTGGGATTTTTGGACTGTCTCATCACCATGGATGAGACATAGATATACATTATGGTCCAAAAAACAGTCCAAAGAATAGAGACACAGTGGTTCTCAATGTCCAAATAAGTTCAAAATATAAAGGTCGGCAGACAAGTTGCTCCGATCCATTTTTTGGGATACAGATAGAACCCTACTTGTCGACTACTTGCAACAAAGTAAAACCATAATGGCAAAGTTATATGTTGAACTTTTTGACAAACTGATGCAACAATTCATCTTCAAATTTTCGGAAAAAACAGAGAAAATGAATCTTGTTTCTGCAAGACAATGCTCCTCACCACAAGGCAGCCATCACACAGCAAAAATTGGCAGGCCTTCACTTTGCAATCCTCAAACACCCACCCTATTAATGTGACTTGGCCTCCTCATGCTAATATCTGTTCCCAAACTTCAAGAAACATCTCAAAGGAAGACAATTTCTGAACACTGAGGAAGCCAAAAAGGTTGCACGTGAGTGGTTGGTTCCACAATACTTTTTTTCCTCTTAAGGATGGGTTAAAGAAACCAGAACAAAGATGCCTTATGTGTTGAGCTCAAGGAGGAATATGTTGAGTAATTTCAAATCCACGATAGCATTTTTTCATTATAGAGCTATGGATTTACCAGCACCCACTTGTAATATTAGGCATGTTTTAGAAATGTCAACCAGTATCAATTCATTAATCATCAGTTTCACATACTTACTAAGAGTTGTTGATGTGACTCACCATATTTCTTTCATTAATACAATTCACATGCAACACTTTGACAAAATGAGGGTAAGTTAAACAGGCAATCCTTTGTAAGAAATTGTCCATCTTTTCCACAAAAATAACCACATGGGCTATATGTGACAGATAACAGAAAAATCCATAATACAAGAAACCAACACACACCTTAAATTATTCACAAACTAAACAAGCAGAAATTCCTGCTTTTGAATTGGTGCCCCGTAATAACTGTAAACAAAAATCAAATAGAAAAAAAGAAAGGAAAAAAAGACATACCTGGCTAAAGGTTCTTCAAAGATGCCCAATTTAATTAGTAATGACATTAGGTCTCCTCCAGGAATGTAGTCCATAACAAAATATAAATTGTCCTTATCCTGGAAGGAATAATACAGTTTCACAACCCACTCATTATCAGCTTCAGCAAGAATATCTCTTTCCGCTTTAACATGAGCCACTTGGTTCCTCTTGAGAACATCTGCTTTTCGTAAAGTTTTCATGGCATACAAGTGATGGGTATCAATTTTACGCACTAAAGCCACTTCACCAAATGCTCCAACACCAATTGGTTTTATTTTTGTGAACATTGACTTGTCCATCTTGGCACGTTTTAGGCGAATATAGTTTGATTCTTTTTGTGAGAGCATTTTACGCATCTGGCACTGTGCTTCTGCACTCAAACCTATTTTGGACATTTCTGTCTCCAATTGCATACGGCGAACTAACCTCTGTTTGTGCGATTTCAGCACATTCTCTACATGTTGTTCCATGAAGAACTTGAAAGCTTGAGGGGAATAGTTGCGCACTTTGCAGTCTCTGCGCTCTTCTTCTTTCTCTTTGCTAATATGTTTACGCTCTGGTATGGGCGACTGATGGTCTATCTTATATGGTGGGGGTGCTGGTCCAGATCTTCGTTCACCTCCATTCTGTGAATTTGCTTGTGAACCCTTGTTCTTATTGGCTACAGAAGACGAGGTGGTGGGTGGAAGTGGTGGTGTCTGCTGTGGGTTCTCAGAAGGATAGGCAGGCAGTGGAGGCTGAGGTGATGGTCTGCAGTCATTAATCTGCACCGATCCTGGACTGTCAGCACGAACCACACCTTCAGGAACTGCTGGTGAAAACTTGCGTTGCAATGGCGGGTGATGACTATGGCCCGCAGCTTGCTGGACTGCTGGTGAAGGACGTGGCGTAGCTGCACTTTCCACAGTGGAAACCTGAGCACCACTTGCTACAACTCCGTCATCAGCACCCGGTAGTGGACCATACGGTGGAGGTGGCAACGGATGGTGATGATGTCCTCTTGATGCGGCAAGTGCTTGCATAGTGATGGCATAGCTAGGAGGATCTGTTGTGGGTACAGAGACCTGGCTTGGGGTGACTGAACCAACAGAAGACTGTTGTACAGGTACAGGAGGTGGAGTTTGTTTTTGAGCAGCAGCCACTGCATGCTGTTGCTTCTGTTGCAAAGACAACGCATACGAAGGGGGTGGAGGCTGTGACTGAGTTGGAGGCTGTGCAGTAGGTGGGGGTGCAGTTGGGGCAATGGCTGTCTGTAGAACTGGTTTTTGAACCTGTGTGCTCTTCACGGATTGCATGATGATAGGAGGTTGCGTCTTCGCTTGACGTGCACTCCAGGCTAACAGAGGTGTCGGCCGAGCAACAGATGAAGCTGAGGGTGGAGGACTGGCAACAGAGACTGTAACAGGACTAGGTGAGCCAGCTGATCCTGGACCTGAGTAGATTCCTGATGATGGGCTCTTCCTGTATTCCTGCTGGGACTGTGTGGGGCTTTGCCGACTTTGAATTGATACAGTATATGATGGTGGAGGTGGGGGTACAGTAGGTGATGGAGGTACTAAAGGATAAGGGGGTGGTGGTTCAGAAGAAAGGGAGCCACTACCACCACTACTGCCGCCTGCAGCAGAAACACTTGGTCCACCACTGCTTCCAGTAGAACTGGATGGATACAGGTTCAATGCCTGCATCTGCTGAGACAGCTGCTGCTGCACCTGTAAATTATGTAAATAAATGTTGTTTTAAATGAAATTTACAATTTAAGCAAGTAAGTAATATGACTGTAGCAGGCTGTACAATATTGTAACTGAAGCTTGCTATTTTTATGGAAACAATCATGACATTGTTCTCTCTCCAAAACATGAGCATAAAATCTGTCTTAGCCCTCAAAGAATAATGCACAATAATATGAAACACAGTTCAGTTAGTAACTCAATACAATATTAATAAAAAATTACTAATAACACATGGCATTCTTTATACACTAAGGCTTTGCCTAGACAACTATACATGGTCTTGCAGAAGGTGGTACAACCATGTATTCATCCAAATACATCTATATGTATATTCAGAAATACATAGGTTGATGTTTCTGAGCTTGATATTTTTTAAAAGATTGTGGACAGTGGAACAGCAACATGCCACCTGAGGCAGGTGATGGTTGTGTCAGAAGAAAACATCAAATCAGAGGACAGTATGGCCTCCAGAAGACTCATTGTAAACTGTGATACAGAGAAGAGCCTTAGGAAATACCATGATGATTATGTTTCATTACACTTTGGTATCTGTTCTAAGACAAAAACATGAAAATTACGTTTATGTCTTGATGTCCGCCTTTGGCCAAAGAACTTATACAACACTGTATTAAATTTTATTCTGGGTGTTAATTGAAGATAGAAAAACTTCAAAGAAATATAAATATACAGATGATGATGCAATTAACTTAGCGCTTGATTTTAGATTTTAAAAACAAATGAACAGCAGAGGCTGGAGAAATAAGAGGAGCACTTGTACGTAGTCCATACAGTTTTACCCAGTGCAACAGAGAGAACTTGACTAAAAAATGTACATGCCTCTGAGCTAAAAAAAAAAACCACACACACACAAAAGTAAATGAAATACAAAAATGGGTTCAAATCATAAAATGGCAGCTCCATTAATAGTTAGATGGGAATGACTGACAAGTTGCTCTAGTGTATTAATTTTTACACCAAGGTCCCTACTTTCTAGAGTTTTAATCAAGGAGAGATAAGCGAAAAATATAATACTCTACAAGTAAGCTGTAATTCAGTGTTGGAATCATTGCACATTAATAAAAACTGATCAATATTTATAGTAACACAAAACAGTACAGCACAGCACAATTACTGAACATTAAATGTTAATACATAAAGTCAGTGTTTTAAGTGGTTGCTATGAAGATCTCCACAAATCAGAACAGCTATGATCATTCATAATATAAAGCATATCATTTAAACAGTTTGTCTAATATGACATTGGATAATTCACTCTTGATTATGAATCAACAGCATAATGACAATTAAGGCCATCCTAAAAAGTTCACCTGTTGCCAATCAGAATGCTACTGTGAGTACTGTAATTTAGGGTGGGTTTGATTTAGTGTGAAGGGTAGCTTACGTAAAGGGCTACATATACTGACGGGGAGTGGGGGGGGGGGGGGGGGAGTGGGGGGGGGGGGGAGATCGCAACACCAAGGAGAAGTTGTGCAACGCAAATGAAAGTTGGCAGGTGTTTTTCTGCATCTGAAATATGATGCCTATCCAAATTTCACACCAGCTGCATTAGAATGGTGTTAGTAGCACCACTATGAGGATGCAAGTCAGGTTTGCATTAAATAAAGGCTGTTATGGCTGTGAGCGTTAGTCACCTTTGAGATTGGGTGTGGTGCATTGACGTTAGTCAAAAATACATTTAAGGCAACAAAGATGACTCGCTGAGTTTAAATGAGGTCGTGTAATAAAGCTACAAGAAGCTCAATGTTCTTTATGAGATATTGCAGAAAGACTTGGCAGGACTGTAGTCACTGCGTATGACTGATGGCAGCAGTCACAGGAACATACAAGGGTTTTTCAAAAAGTAAGGTGACTTTTCAAATTGCACAGCAATGTAATTGACAGATAGAAAGGTTAGACATGTTTTAGTGTGCTCGGCAATTTTTTATTTTTATAAAAAATGGAGCAAAGATTTTTTTAATAAAGTTTGTGTGAAAAATGGAATCAAGTGTTCTAAAACACTTGAAATGTTGACAATGGCAAACGGTGAGTCTGCTCTAAGTAAAAAAAAAAATATTTACAAGTGGTACAAGCTGTTCCAAGATGGCCAAGAAGATGTCAATGACGAACCTCGCTCTGGACGCCCCAGCACATCAATAGCACATGATAACATTGAAGCTGTTCAATTATCATGACATAGTGAATCATGAATTTTTGCCTCAAGGTTGTATGGTCAATAAGGAGTATTACCTTGATGTTATGCACTGCTTGCAACAAGCAACACGCAACAAAACTCCGGAATTGTGGAAAAACAATTCATGGCTTTTCATCATGACAATGTACCTGCTCATTTGTCATTGCTTGTGAGAGATTTTTTGGCCAAAAACAACACGGCAATCATGCCTCAGCTGCCATATTCACCAGATTTGACCCCTTGTGACTTTTTCCTGTTCCCAAAACTGCAGAGACCTATGAAAGGATGAAGATTTTCAACGACTGAGGAAATAAAAACAGCATCGCTGGAAATACTCAAGGCTGTGCCAAAAGGTGCTTATGAGAAGTGCTTTGAGGACTGGAAGAAGCATTACCACAAGTGTATTGTATCTGAGGTGGATTACTCTGAAGGGGACAACAAGAATATTGATGAGTAAATAAATAGTTTTTCATAAAAATATAAAGTCACCTTACTTTTTGAACACATCATGGGTTGCAAGAATATCGTGTTCCAGATGGTCACATGGCACTACCAAGATGAGTGGCCATTGTGTTTGGCATGAGACTCGGGCGCATCATGCAACATCTGCAGCTGCAATCTGAGCAGCAGTTGGTACCACAGTGACACAACAAACTGTTAGAAATCGGTTATTTCAAGACAGCCCCAAGACAGATGCCCCATAGTGTGCATTCCACTGACCCCAAACCATTGCCATTTGCAATTTCAGTGTGTGAAGCGAGAGCTCATTGGACGGCTAGGGTGTAGGTCTGTTGTGTACTGCCTTGGTGCCTGTGATGGCTGTGTGTGGGTTAGGAGGAGGCTAGTTGAGAGCTTACAACCAAGTTGCCTGCATGCTAGACACACTAAACCTACACCTGGAGTTATGGTCCGGGGTGCAATTTCATATGACAGCAAGAGCACTCTTGTGGTTCTCCCGTGTACCTTGGCTGCAAATTTGTACGTCAATTTGGTGATTCAACATGTTGTGCTGCCTTTCATGAACAGCATTCTAGGGGGTGTTTCCCATTAGGATAATGCTCACACAACTACCACTATTATAATCCACACATGCTCCACAAAGTGTCAAAGTGTTGCCTTGGCCTGCTTGATCACCAGGTCTGTCTCCAATCAAGCAAATATGAGAGATCAAGAGTCATCCGCAAACAGCATTAACCATCCCTGTATTAACTGACAAAGTACAACAGGCATGTAACTCCAACCCACAAACTGGCCCTAAAACACAGTGCATGCACATTTGCATGCTTGCATTCAATATTCTGGTGGTGACACTACTGATTAATGTACCAGAATTTCACATTTGCTATGACTTATCTCGCTCTTACATTAGCCTGTGACCTTGCAATGTCAATCACTTAAATATGTTACCTAGACAAATGTATTCCTGAAATTTCATTACTCAGCATTAATTATATTTTGGTGTTGTGATTTTTTTCCTGTCATTCTATACGCAAGCTATTGTCATGGAAGCTATCAGCAGAATGTCGGTGCAAAGGTTCTGTGTTTGGCCAACATTTGAGGTGAAGACTTACAATCAAACATGGCTACACCTGTATTTGTCATCCAGTACTGATATCACATTTTGTGTGGGTACAAATTTGTGAATTCTTTTTGTACTGATTCTCCCATACACCATTGCAGTTTTGCACTGCATATGTGCTGCAGTTTCTTAATGAAACAAAATATATTTATGACAGCTGGGGCTGCTGCTGTTCAAACTTTTAAGTGGATATATAGCAACTTCTGATGCCTAGGAGACATAATGTCTCATGCAACCAATGGCAGACAACTCCTGTACAGACCCTTTGTATGCTGATCCAAGAGATGTGTTACCCTCAGAGGAACAGAAGTCAGTGAACAAGCAAGAATCAACAGCAGCAGCTATGTCCTGAATGTGCTATTTAAATCCCTAACTCAAAATATAAGTGAGTTTTGTTTGCAGTCAACAATGGTAATGAAGCCAAAAAAATTAAGTTCAAGTTTTGTATAGGTACTGTTGCACCACAGCATTTCTTAGCCTAGTGGAAGAGACCCATGACCACATCAGCAGACAAATGTCACGGCATAATGGCACTAGAAATGTCAGTGTGGGTGTTCTTGTGAAAGAATTCATAATCAGACTATGCTTAAATTGTGCAAGTCATCACCCAGATCTCCTGAAAAGATAAGTTGCGACATCATCACAGCACACCAGCACTACAATAGTGTTGACACAGCAGAAGGACTGGGTCAGCAAGGCAATGATGTCATAATTGGCCAACTGTCTCGACTAGGTGCAAGTCAGTTATACATGTCATTAAGTCCATTTACTGCTGACTTGGTGCTTCCCAGCCAGCTGACTAACTTACATCAATTGCAAGCCACCTACGTTCATGTATGGGCCACTTAAGGGGGTATTACACAATGATTCACCATGAACGGTACTGGCTGAGTGTGATAGCCATCTAGCAGTAGAATGGGTGAAACTATGAAAATTAGCAGACACATTATCCACATGCCAGAATAGGGAGCAGTTCTAAACTGCCATCAATCCGCACATGTGCACTAGACAGTGATAACTTGCGCTTGCACAGAAGGGAGTACCGCAGTACCTTTTGCTTGTTGTTTGCTTATTGTTAGGTTCAGATTTTCATGTTGGGGATTTTCCACATTTATTTTACAGTAAATAAGTTTTCATAAATTCAGTAAAAAAAAGGTTATAACTTTCTGCCAGTAGATTTCCTATTATATTAGCTGTTTGTGAAAGCATTTTTTTCTACTGATTGCTTTGTATTGTAGAAATGGAGTGGAGCAGAGAGGCTTTAAGTGTCTCAATTCAGCAATACAGTGAGGAAAGGTATGTCCCGCACAACATGCTGTGTCATAATAAGGTCCGTCAGCAGATGCAATTGTTTATTTCTGAGTAATATACATATAACGTTACACAGTGATTTTTGACTTGTATTTTAATGCCTTTGCTTACAAAAGTTCATGTTTGTATTTATTGCATCTCTTGCTTTATTTCAGCATACCAGGAAAGAGAAACTGGCAATGATAGGTGAGAAAGTCCATACAGTTTTAACCAGTGCAACAGACAAAGACTGTAAAACTCTTAGTAGCCCAGGCACTGGCTTTTTGTTTTCGGCATCATTCTGCTCTAATCCAAAGGTTTACTGCCACTGTCAGGGCAATAGCTCCAAAAAAAGAGTAGGTCCTCCATATGCAAGTGTGTGTGTGTGTGTGTGTGTGTGTGTGTGTGTGTGTGTGTGTGTGTGTGTAGCGTCTTTGTAACTAAGTGTCATAATATAAAACTAACTGTTGAGTCTGTAATTCAGAACAGAAGTAACCATCACAAAAGAATAAAAATTACAACATAAATAATGATAAAAATAATTACAATAATTTCTTACTAAACAGGGACTTGAGCTCACAGAAATAATTTAAACGAATGACATTCCAGTAAATCGCACCATCTCCCTCAAGTTTAGCGTGACAGAATGAACAACTTTACAAGAGATCAGACAGTTCTATTTGCATTTTGCGCGCACCAGGTAATCCTGTGTGGATGGTGTAAAACGTCAATGTGAACCAGTCTGTAGTTACAGATATGCACGCTTGGTACGCTGGTACATAGTCGTACGGTATAGGTGCACCGTGTAATAGGGGCTTTAGCTGCCATTGCCTGTATTTTCAGACTTTGCTACTGCTTGCCATTGCCCCCATGAGGGCACACTTCACAGCTGAGAGCCACTGCTGTCCACACTGGGGTGCGCAATTTGGCTCTGCATGGTATGGTTCACCCTTCAATAAACTGCACATCAGTACTAGTTAGCACGGTTGACTTCTCTGCCTGCCACATACCACCCTACATCAAGATCTGACTAGTGCTACATGGTTGGAGTGCTGACCATGTAGTCTTTCCTCACCTGCTGCCTGCTGCACAGTGACAACACTGAACACTGGCCACAAGAGGAGGTCGCTTGTTGATCTAAGTGTGCTTCACTGATCAAGACCTACTTCTGCCTTGGACCACAGACCACAACCTAGCACCACCTTGACTGACATATACTGATGCTGACACAAAATAAAGAATACACGAGACTACTGATTTTATGACAGGATGTCAGACATCAACCTCACAGCAGGGTGAGTGGCAGGTGGTAACACATTTGAGTCGCTCGAGATGGAGGGCCAATGTGGAAGCTGACCATCCGGCCACACCTAATTGCATTGTGAATAAATGTGTGGTCATATCTTCAGTAGGGTACAAGCAAGCACTCATGGGCAGGAATTTGCTATAGTCCAATCCACAAACGATGGCGGTTGGGGCAGTTTGAAACATGGGCAGAGATTGCATTGTTGCATGTCACATGTGACAATTGCGCTAAGCGTGTACACATTTTTTGCACTTGAAAAAAGCATATATACAGCAAGTTATGTCTCTCGTTTGCTTGTGCGGAATTTGTTGCTTATCACCACCATCGGCAGGGACAACTCGCAGCTAATGGAATAAAAATTCACTGAATAACTCACTACAATCATGTTTAATACTCACACTGGATATGACATTCACAGAAGACTGTAGAGAACACTATTGAATGGTCACTGGGTGTCGGAAAACGCATGTCATAGGTGCGCAGAACAAGCCTAAACTCGACCACCATCATTTGTGATTCCAACTATAGTAATCAGGAGCTCCATGTTAGGCACATTATGGAGCCCCTAGGAAGATAGCATTCAGGGCTGGAAAGAAAGCCAATGTGTACTTGGTATGTCTGCCAGGGGGCCTTATCCGAGATGTGGACACAGCCTTGCTGTCGCTATTGAGCATGCAATGTGCAGTCATCTACAAGTTGTCGCTCATGTCGGCACTAAAGACGCCAGTTGCATGGGTTCTGAGGCCTGCTCATACATACGGCTGGTGGAAGTGGTGAAAGCTCACTGCCTCCACACGTGGGCTGCAAACAGAGCTCGTAATTTGCAGCATTGTTCCCAAAGTCAAGTAGGGTCTACATCTACATCTACATGACTACTCTGCAATTCACATTTAAGTGCTTGGCAGAGGGTTCATCGAACCACAATCATACTATCTCTCTACTATTCCACTCCCTAACAGCGCGCGGGAAAAACGAACACCTAAACCTTTCTGTTCGAGCTCTGATTTCTCTTATTTTATTTTGATGATCATTCCTACCTATGTAGGTAGGGCTCAACAAAATATTTTCGCATTCGGAAGAAAAAGTTGGTGACTGAAATTTCGTAAAAAGATCTCGCCGCGACGAAAAAGTGGTGAAAGCTACTGCCCCCATGCGACGGCTGCAAACAGAGCTGTGGTTTGGAGCCGAGAAAAGAGTCTGAACCCTGCTGTGAGGTTGATGTCTGACTTATCAGGTGGGGATTTGTAGGATTCCCCTTGATAGGTCAGGGGTGCACTACACACAGGAAGCACCTACTCAGGTAGCAGAGTATTTGTTGGGTGCACATGGGCTTTTTATAGGCTAGGCAGTAGTTTGAGATATTCTGATAAACACTCATCAGTTTATACACAGTACAGACACTTCAACTGTCAAAATTTTATTGGCAAATTGTTGAAGTATTCGTAACAATGTTCCATGAATTTACATTCCTCCAGAAAAGTTCTTTACTCAAATTATTCTTGAGACCCAGAGCTGGCAGAAACCTGAAGCAGAAAGCTCCTGAGATATTTAGTGAGTCATAGAATATGTATCAGAAAGACAGATTAGATACCATAGGAGAGGGAGTATTCATCACAGCTGACAAAAATATTTCCTCTATTGAGGTCGAAATTGTGTGAGTGTGAAGTAATTTGGTTGTGTGTAACAGGTCTAGGTGGAACCAAGTTAATTCTTGGATTTTTTTACCGGCCACCCAATTACAATGTGACACTTCTAGAGTTATTCAAAGAAAGTCTACAGTCAGCACCACCTAAGTACCAAGACCATGTGATACTAGTTGAAGGCAACTTTAACCTACCAAGCATGAACTGCTGGGACAAACAGATTCACTGCAGTGAGGGAAGTACAGTCAGTCTTGTAAAGTGCTTTTGCATTTTCCGAAGACTGACTTGGAGCAGCTAGTTCAGCAGCCCATACAAAATTGAAACATCTTACATCTTGTAGCTACAAACAGACCAGACTTTATCAACAGCAGTGATATAGACATGAGGATTAGTGATCGTGACATCATTACAGCAACTATGATAGTGAAAGTTAATAAACTAATAAAGAAGGCTAGGAGACACTTTCTGTTAGTAAGAACAGTTAAACAGTTGTTAGATCCCACTTTGGTAATGAAATGACATCACTTAGTTCCAGTAAGATGGACATAGAGGAATAAGGGCAAAGTTTAAACAGACTCTAAATTGTGGCCTGGAGAAGTGTGTGCCTTGTAAATGGATTAAGGGTGGAAAAGATCCACCATGATTTAACAAGAAAATTCAGAAAATTCTGAGGAAGTAAAGCCTGTTGCACTCTTGGTTCAGAACAGAATGTGCAAATGATAACAGGCAAAGATAAGTAAAGATTCATGGATCTGTGAAAAGATCTATGTGCAAAGCATACAACAATTACCACTGTCATACCTCAGAAAACCATCTGGCTAAAAAACCAAAAAAATTATGGTCCTATATGAAAACGACAAGTGGATCAAAGACTTCCATCCAGTCATTTGTTGAGCAGTCTGGTAGAGTAGTTGACAATAGTAAAACATAATTCAAAGTTTTAAATTTCACATTTCAGAAATTGTTCACACAGGACAATATACCATCCATCTGACAACTGAACAGACTCCCATGTGAACGACATAGTAGTTAGCACACCTAGCATGGAGAAACAACTGAAAGAGTTCAAACAAATAATTCACCAGGTCCAGATGGAATCCCAAATTGGTTTTACTGGGAGTACACTATGGCATAGGCCCTTTATTTGGCTTGCGTTTACAACTCTCATTCAATGCAAAATCCCAAGTGATTTGTTCATGTGAAGTTCAGCTTGTCCTTTTCTTACATGATGTACTGTGAATTAGAAATGAAAGGTAACAGGCATATACGATATTTCTAGATTTCCGGAAAGTATTTGCCACAGTGCCTCACTAAACAGTACGAGCATACGGAATAGGTTTCCAGATATGTGAGTGGCTCAAAGCCTTCTTAAGAAATAGGACCCAGTATGTTGTCCTCAATGGAGAAGTGCCCCATGGAAATACGATAGGACTCCTATTATTTTCTACATAAATGATCTGGCGGACAGGGTGGGCAGCAATCTGCAGTTTTTTGCTGATGACACTGTGGCCTATGGTAAGGTGTCGAAGTTCTGTGACTGTAGGAACATATCAGATGACTTCAACAAACTTTCTAGTTGGTGTGACAAGTGGCAGCTAGCTGTAAATCTAGAAATCAAACGAAGATGTGAGTATTGGGGTAGGGAAGGTGAATGGTCAACTACGTTTTACTGGAAGAATTTTGGGCAGGTATGGTTTCTATCTGTAAAGCAGACTACATATAGGACACTAGTACGACCTATTCTTGAACGCTGCTGAAGTGTTTGGGGTCTGTACCAGTTCAGATTAAAAGAAGACTTTGAAACAATTCAAAGGTGGGCAGCTAGATTTGTTACCAGTAGGATCGAACAATATCCAACTGTTATTGAGATACTTTGGGAACTAAATGGGAATCCCTGGATGTGAAGGTATGTTCTTTCCAAGAAATACTACTGAGAAAATTTAGAGAACCACTATCTGAAGCTGACTGCAGAAATATTCTACTTCCGCCAACACATATTTCACATATGGACCACAAAGACAAGGTGCTCAAAATTAAAGTTCATACCGAGTAATAAAGACGGTTGTTTATCCCTCACCCTATTTGCAAATGGAACAGGACAGGAAATGACTAGAAGTGGTACAGCGTACCTTCTGCCATGTAGCGTACAATGGCTAGCATAGTATGTACCGTATTTACTCGAATCCAAGCCGCACCTGAAAAATGACACTCGAAATAAAGGGAAAAAAAATTCCCGAATCTAAGCCGCACCAGAAATTTGAGACTCGAAATTCAAGGGGAGAGAAAAGTTTTAGGCCGCATCTCCAAATCGAAACAAAGTTGGTTCATTGTAATATGAAACACAATTTAGGGCGAATGAATGATGATACAGTTACAGTAGTTTGGTTCGAGTCGTAAGCTTAGCAGTTAAGCTTTACCAGGTAGCCATTGCTAGGCGTCAGGTGCTCCGTCCGTATTTATACGGGTACCCTTCCTTTTTCACGTGCTTCGTCTGGTTTGAATCGATTGCTTATTTTGCTTTGATCTGATAAGGGCCGTTTTCTTTGCTATAGGTGTTTACGTCACTCTAAGCTGAAAATGCATTACTGTACTGTGTCATGCATTGTTTGTCGCATTCTGATAGTGCGTGTTTACGGCCTGTCATCGCCTGTGGTATGGCTTGCTTTTGTGCGCGTTACCGCCGCTTACAATTAAAAAAAAAAGAGAGAGAGGAATCATCTCGTTAGTGAAACAATGGCAAGAGACTGCTATTTGTTGTTACTTACACTGCTGTTTTATTTGATAATGATCAACAAGAACCAAATAATAGACTGCGTACCATAGAACATGTTCTGAACGAGAGTTAGGCGAAAATTTTTCTCCGTTTGAAAATCTTTGGGGCTGCTTCTTTAGTACATCAAATTCTGCACAGAAATTAGAGCCATCTTAGATTTAAAAATCTAGTCAGTTGCCGTGCTTCATTTCTGACTGTATCACTATTAGGCATAAGAATAATACAAATATAAACGTGACTTGATATGTATATTCTTCCGCGTTTGCTGTTGTCTCGCTCTAGTTTCATAGTTTATTAGGCAGACAGGATTTAAATGAGATAGCAGCAAACACGAAAGAATACATGGCAAAATATTTATATTCGTATTATTCTTATGGTGAAGTGTATGCGATTCACATTTCATCAGGTTCCTATTAGCAACCATCTCTACTCACAGGTAGGAAAAAATTCAAAATGGAGAGTTTTGTTTTGACAAACATCACAGACAGTCATGACAGTCGGATTTTCATTGTACATTGAAATTCTGCTACATTCGAAGATGAACAATACGGAATTTGTATTTACTTCGTTTGATAATGTATGAAAATGCAGTGGTCAAAACTCGGGGCGGAGAAAAAAAGCTAGTCTTCCACCTTTTTTTTTAATTTATTTACTGATGCAGAGGGTTTTGGCGCCAGTATTTATCTTTGTGCCTACAAAGCATTCCTGTGTAGCGCTACATATATTCAACAGCAAAAGTTAGTTGTGGCGGCACCTACCAACATTTTTCAGAACCTCCGGTTGCTTTGCACTCGATTCTAAGCCACAGGCGGTTTTTTGGATTACAAAAACCAGAAAAAAGTGCGGCTTAGATTCATGTAAATACGGTATAAAGAAGTGATGTAGATGTACTAGTGACTGGGCTGACCACACTGAAGTGGTCATCTGCAGATGGTGAGGTTCATAAAATTGACGACACTTGCAATATTTTGTTTACTGAGCTTAAGAGAAAGTGTAACGTGAAAAGTGATCTTTGGCAGTGCAGTTGTTCCAACTGGGGGAAGCTGTTGCCAATGACACACTGCCGCAAGATCATCCCTCGCAGAGGATAAACCAACTAAACAGCAGGCAAACAACTTAATGCACATGATATAGTAGTATGAGGTACAACAGAACACAGCACTGCAAAAATGAGTCAACCTGTAATTATCATTAACGGAAGAGAAATCAATGAGACTACCGTAGTGGGTACTAGTAGTGCCATATGCAAGTTGCATGTCACTGTACATTTAGGGATAAATTTCCTGGAAAAATGTAAGGTAAACTTCTGTTATAAAGTCAAGATACCAAAGGATGCACCAAACAGTAATTTAAAAAACCACCGGATAAACAGGAAGAAGTGCCAAGCATGAGAGATCAATTTGACAGGACCATTTCCTGTTTAAGTTGAATTGTTACAGAATTTGTTAATAGGAAAGAGTTTTCAGTTTTATTTTTAGTTTGTTCTCTATATATGTCGTGTGGTGGTTCAATGTAGTACTATCCATGGCCAAAAGGTAAGGAAAGTTCAGTGGGATAACACAAACTCAGAGAGGATGCATTATAGCAGACCAGATGCTCCTGCATGTGCAGGAAGTACTGTAGTAGCCAGCACAACAGAGTTGTGGTAATGTGTCTTGGTTTCGGGTGTCAGTATAGTCTTGATCCTTCTTTGTGCAGACTGAGTCTACTTAAGCCAAAGGTGCAGTACAGTTAACAAATTTGAAGGATTGGGCCACCAAGGAAGTGATGTCATGTTTGCCCAATGAGTATGTCTCAAGCAGCAGTTCTGTTGGTGGGATGGTACTGCCATTACAGAAATGGTGGCAGACCGAGTTCACATAAATACTGCCCATTTTACACAAACAATATCAATCACCACATGCAGCCTGCTATGAGGTGTAGTTTATTATGGTCGAACCTCAAATCACAAATGCTGCCTTCAATAGCTGCGAGCTTGCTATCTCTGCCTAAGTGTTAATGCTACTGATTTGGAGCCTTTCAGCCTGTGTGTCACATGCTGGATAACTTCCATCCACTTAGGCTGTCAACCTTGGGCACCACAGAGCCCAAGGTTCTGTGGTTCGTGCATGGGTCACTTTGAAGCCCACCCACAATCACATGTGGGCACACACCACCTCTGTGAGCCGCTACTGTCCACAAGGTGCCCACAGTTTGGCTCTGCACACACTGCAATATCCTGCAACAACATAATCTGTTTATCAGTATCAGTAGGGATGGCTATATTCTCTGACCATCACATACCACCCTGCCTCAACACCTGACTCAGTGCCACTCCACTAGAGTGATGACCATGTATCCTCGTCTTAGCTGCTGCCTGTCGCACAGGGGCAACGGAGCATGCTGATTGTGACCGGAGGTCACTTGCTGGTCTCAACACTCACTGGTCTCAATGTGCTTCACCAATTGAGACCAGCCTGCACCTTGGGCTGTGTTGACGCAACCTAGTACAACCTCGAATGATGTATTCCGACACCAAATAAATGAATATAGAAAATGCTGTTTTTATCACTGGATGTCATTACCAGGTACCTACACCACACTGCTGCTAACACACCTAAGGAGGAGAGTAGAACACCTTCCTGGCCAGTAGCAGCCCAGCTCCCCCACCCATCACTGAGGTCATGCACCTCTAACCTCTACAGTACTAAAAATGTATTACAAACAGTATATCAAGTTTACTACACCACCAAGTCACAACACTCACCATAATGACAAGCAAAGATTAAGCACATAAGCCTCAAGAGCAGTAATGCATTACTCTACAGAAGGATTCAGAATAAAGACATTAAAAGCATAAACTTTGCATGACATGATTAAGACACTGGCTGTTGATGCAAAAAAGAAGAGTGGTTCACAATGCAGTGTGATATTGTTTCCGACAAAATTAAGTTATGGTGTACTGTCAGGCTTTAAACTCCAAATCTTTACCGACTAAAAACTTTCTACCACCAAATCAAAAAGATTTTGTAGTTTTGATGAGAACTGAATCTGAATGCCATATTTAGCCAGTGAACTTAGGAAGAGGTATAATGGATGACATTAGCAAAAGTATGTTTATTGGTTGTTTCAGAGGCATTTCTTAAATCATACACAACATTTTAAAATTGGTTTGAATGTACAACAGATAAAATATAAATTATTAGAAACATAATAGATAAGATTATGATATTCTTATTCAGGAACATCAAATGGTGCGGTAAATAAATATAAAAACTATACAGATTACAAATTTACCTGTGGACCATTTTGAACGACCATTGGTTGCTGCCTTGAAGGTGTTACTAAAGTAGGACTCGTACCCCTCGTAGCTGATGGCGCAGAAGGTGTGACAACAGGCACAGACACTGACACCTGACAAGGTGGCTGCGGAGGTGGACGTGATGGTACAACAGGCACAGGAGCTGGTGACATGCGCTTCAAGAGCTGCTGCACATGGTGAGGAGGGGGTGGAGGTACAGGGGGTGGGGTTGAACTGCATCGAGGAGGGGGCACAGGGGGAGGAACTGAAGAAACAGCTGCAATAGGTGGCGTTGGTGGGGGTGGTTCAGTGGCGGCTGCAGCTGCTGCTGCGGCTGCCGCAGCAGCAAAGGCACTTGGTGAGTACTGCCGGCTGAGCTGAGGGTGAGGGTGACCTTGGCCTGGGCTATCAGAGCGTGAAGAGCCTGCTCCACTGTCCAATGCTGGTGATCCACGGTGAGGCCCAGCCAGTTCACGTTCTAAGCTTGGTTTGCGGATCAACTTCGTGCTCAGCGCAGAAAGACCTATGCACCAATAATCAAGTAATTCCTTTACTGACTCATCTCTAATAATAAAGAAATGTAAATTTACATACAGGCAAAATGAAGAAAAAAAGAAAAGAAATTGATAAAAGTCTCAGAAATTATAAATGAAGAGATAATTGATGGTATAGTTTTAGTTAGCTGACAGCTCCATTTTTTTTCACACAATATGTTGATGAAATGTTTTGTTTAAAAATGGGCTCATCAGCTCATCTAGAAATCTGAAAAAGTAAATCAAACACTGATACAGAGCACAAATTGTAAATGACAGTTAGCTGTTTATTACCTAAATATATTTGTTTCCCACTCATTAAGAACATAAGGAAACAAAACTGAGCAATGAGATCATTGGAACATAGTCAATCTGTGCAACGTTAATGGTGGAATACACAAGATTATTTAGATACCTCCTAAACACTCCACAAGAAAAATGATGCTTTATAGTGATGGGATCATCACAAGAGCCTCAGCTGATGGTACTTATGACCAATGACTAACAGTATTATTAAAAAACAACTCAAGATTCTCATCGATCTAATTTTGACACTACTATGTAATCAACATAGTGTGAAATTATAATGTCTTTTGTATGACCGAAAATCAAATACAGTATCCAAAAAATATGATCAACATGAAAGTATACTCTACTGTCCAGTAAAGATAATTTATAAATTGTGGGCACCATTCCATTGTGAACTTCCCTGTTTGAATATGGTATCAGGAGTGTGCTCACACAAAGATTTAACACTGATGTTAACAACTTATTTACTAATAAAGGAAAGAAAAATTATGATTTAATGTCATGTCAGTAATGAAGTTATTACCAACACATCACACGCTCAGACTAGATTGAATGATGAAGGAAATCATGTATCATCTCACCACTCTTCTTAGTTGATTTAGGGAAACTATGGACACCTAAATCTGACCTCACTACTCCTAAATGTGATTGCATTGTTCCTAGAATCTGTTGTCACGAAGCACACAATTCTGACCCATTGTGCTCTTCAGTGTTGTACCAGATGCGAATCTGATACAAAACTCCAGACACTTGCTAGAAATCTGATCCTTTACTGTTGACAGAATCAGTCAACACTGTGATGACAGATAATTCATAGAAGTTCCACTTGGAAGTTCTTTAAGATTGAGTCTCCAAGTGCATTAAGCAAACATTACATTTCTCCATTTATTTTGGATGAGTAATAGAGTAATGCACCTCAGAAGTAATCTTCAATCTACATTATTATAACAATGAGTGTTTCTAAAAATTGTAGAAGCTAAATCTGCCTTTTTCACGTTACAGCATGTATTGCTTTTTTTGTTGTATGCCTGCTGGCCATGCACATCAGTGATTATATGTAGGAAAAAAGCACTGGGTGCCAATGACGCACTGTCACTGCCCTCTACAGGTCACTAGAGCTTTATCCCATATTTGCGTTAAAATATCTCTGTGGTTTGATTTTTTGACATACCAAACGCTATAATTTCAGATGTGGTTGGCATAAAAAAGAAGTGTTTTGCCATTAATCTGCATGTATTTATCTGGAACTTTATTCATTTATTTGTGCTGCCATTAATAGTATGTGATTATTCTTCTGCAGTGTTGTTATTTATTTGCTACCAAGTAACTCTGCACAATGCATATTTAAGACCCTTGCCTCAGCATTAGTGGCCTAATAAAGCTCAATAAATTTGGAAATTGCATGATCATAGCATACAGTGTGATCTACAGGATCTCGCTACATACAAAAATCACGTTTCTCTGAAGTCAGACAGACAATTATAGAAATAAAAGGATTCTGTACACACATTAATCAAATGGCTCATCAATTAACTGCTACATCACACTGGATATCATCATCATCATCATCATCATCATCATCATCATCATCATCCTTTCTTTTCTCAGACGTTATGTCTGGTCAAAAATGGAAAGTGACGCGGACCTTGATCAAGCACGACTTCCTTTTAACTGTATGGTATATGTTACAACGCATTTAGGAACTTTTGGGTAATTTAACATATATCAATAATTACGGATTTCTGTAGTTGTATATATAAGTTTGGATGTAGCTGTATTGCATTGATGTACTGGTGAATATTGTGTGGTATGACTCATGTAGTTGGTATAATGTCAACTTTATCCTGATGCCACATATTCTTGACTTCCTCAGCCAGTTGAATGTATTTTTCAATTTTTTCTCCTGTTTTCTTTTGTATACTTGTTGTATTGGGTATGGATATTTCGATTAGTTGTGTTAATTTCTTCTTTTTATTGGTGAGTGTGATGTCAGGTTTGTTATGTGGTGTAGTTTTATCTGTTATAATGTTTCTGTTCCAGTATAATTTGTATTCATCATTCTCCAGTACATTTTGTGGTGCATACTTGTATGTGGGAACATGTTGTTTTGTAAGTTTCTGTTGTAAGGCAAACTGTTGATGTATTATTTTTGCTACATTGTCATGTCTTCTGGGGTATTCTGTATTTGCTAGTATTGTACATCCGCTTGTGATATGATCTACTGTTTCTATTTGTTGTTTGCAAAGTCTGCATTTATCTGTTGTGGTATTGGGATCTTTAATAATATGCTTGCTGTAATATCTGGTGTTTATTGTTTGATCTTGTATTGCAATCATGAATCCTTCCGTCTCACTGTATATATTGCCTTTTCGTGTTGGATGCATCTTGATCGATGTGTGGCTGTGTTAGATGATACGGGTGCTTGCCATGTAGTGTTTTCTTTTTCCAATTTATTTTCTTCGTATCTGTTGATGTTATGTGATCTAAAGAGTTGTAGAAATGGTTATGAAATTGCAGTGGTGTAGCCGATGTATTTATACGAGTGATTGCTTTGTGTATTTTGCTAGTTTCTGCTTGTTCTAGAAAGAATTTTCTTAAATTGTCTACCTGTCCATAATGTAGGTTTTTTATGTCTATAAACCCCCTTCCTCCTTCCTTTCTGCTTAATGTGAATCTTTCTGTTGCTGAATGTATGTGATGTATTCTATATTTGTGGCATTGTGATCGTGTAAGTGTATTGAGTGCTTCTAGGTCTGTGTTACTCCATTTCACTACTCCAAATGAGTAGGTCAATATCGGTATAGCATAAGTATTTATAGCTTTCGTTAGTCTTTGTCTATATTTCTCTTTTAGTTCTTCTTTAATATTTGTATTATCTATTCCTATTTTTTGTCTGTATCCTAGATATTTATAGGCATCTGTTTTTTCCATTGCTTCTATGCAGTCGCTGTGGTTATCCAATATGTAATCTTCTTCTTTAGTGTGTTTTCCCTTGACTATGCTATTTTTCTTACATTTGTCTGTTCCAAAAGCCATATTTATATCATTGCTGAATACTTCTGTTATCTTTAGTAATTGGCTGAGTTGTTGATTTGTTGCTGCCAGTAGTTTTAGATCATCCATGTATAGCAAATGCGTGATTTTGTGTGGGTATGTTCCAGTAATATTGTATCCATAATTTGTATTATTTAGCATGTTGGATAGTGGGTTCAGAGCAAGGCAGAACCAGAAAGGACTTAATGAGTCTCCTTCGTATATTCCACGCCTAATCTGTATTGACTGTGATGTGATATTATTTGAATTTGTTTGGATATTAAGTGTGGTTTTCCAATTTTTCATTACTATGTTTAGGAACTATATCAATTTAGAATCTGCTTTGTATATTTCCAATATTTGTAGTAACCATGAGTGGGGTACACTGTCAAAAGCTTTTCGGTAATCAATGTATGCCTAGGGTAGCGACCTTTCTTTAGTTTTAGCTTGATATGTCACCTCTGCAACTATTATCAGTTGCTCTTTACACCCTCGTTCTCCTTTGCAACAGCCTTTCTGTTCTTCATTTATAATTTTGTTCTGTGTTGTATGTGTCATTAATTTCTGTGTAATGACTGAAGTTAATATTTTGTATATTGTTGGTAGGCATGTCATGGGGCGGTATTTAGCTGGGTTTGCTGTGTCTGCTTGATCTTTAGGTTTCATGTAAGTTATTCCATGTGTATGGGTCTGCAATGTAACTGTTAAATAATTTAGTTAGATGTGAATGTGTTGAGGTGAACTTCTTTAGCCAGAAATTTGCTATTTTATCTTTTCCAGGGGCTTTCCAATTGTGAGTAGAATTAATTGCTTTGGTGACTTCATGTTGCAAAATTATCACTTCAGGCATTTGTGGTATCATCTTGTATGTGTGTGTTTCTGCTTCTATCCACCGTGCATGCGTGTTATGTTGTACCGGGTTTGACCATATGTTGCTCCAGAAGTGTTCCATGTCTGTTATGTTTGGTGGATTGTCTATTTTAATGTGTGTGTTATCTATTGTCTGGCAAAATTTCTTTTGGTTTGTGTTGAATGTTTGGTTTTGTTTCCTTCTATTTTCACTTTTTTTGTATCTTCTAAGTCGTTTGGCCAATGCTTGTAATTTCTGCTTCTTTTCATCTAATTGCTCTATCGCCTCTTGTTGTGAGATTTTACCTAACCTTTTTCATTTTTTTTCTGACGTTTGATATCTTATAAATTGTGTTAGCTGTCCAATGTCTTTCCTCAGTTTTTCTATTCTGATCTGTAGCCTGTGTTGCCATGCTGGATTTGTGGGTTTCTTCTGTGTGTTAGTTGGTTCTGATCTCTGCCTAGTGTGTATATTTAGTGTAGTGAGTGCTCCTATATAAACCAGTAGTTGTAACTCTTCCATAGTTGTGTTTTCATTTATTTTGTTGTGTATGATTGTGTTGATAGTTTTTATTGTTGTTACGACTTGTAGGTTATTTGGCGGTCTATGCAAGAATGGTCTAATGTTTGTATTTGTGTCTTTGTATTCTATATATGTCAGCTGAAATTTTTCTTCTATATCCAACATGTGTGTCACCTCGTGTTCTACACTCCTGGAAATTGAAATAAGAACACCGTGAATTCATTGTCCCAGGAAGGGGAAACTTTATTGACACATTCCTGGGGTCAGATACATCACATGATCACACTGACAGAACCACAGGCACATAGACACAGGCAACAGAGCATGCACAATATCGGCACTAGTACAGTGTATATCCACCTTTCGCAGCAATGCAGGCTGCTATTCTCCCATGGAGACGATCGTAGAGATGCTGGATGTAGTCCTGTGGAACGGTTTGCCATGCCATTTCCACCTGGCGCCTCAGTTGGACCAGCGTTCGTGCTGGACGTGCAGACCGCGTGAGACGACGCTTCATCCAGTCCCAAACATGCTCAATGGGGAACAGATCTGGAGATCTTGCTGGCCAGGGTAGTTGACTTACACCTTCTAGAGCACGTTGGGTGGCACGGGATACATGCGGACGTGCATTGTCCTGTTGGAACAGCAAGTTCCCTTGCCGGTATAGGAATGGTAGAACGATGGGTTCGATGACGGTTTGGATGTACCGTGCACTATTCAGTGTCCCCTCGATGATCACCAGAGGTGTACGGCCAGTGTAAGAGATCATTCCCCACACCATGATGCCAGGTGTTGGCCCTGTGTGCCTCGGTCGTATGCAGTCCTGATTGTGGCGCTCACCTGCACGGCGCCAAACACGCATACGACCATCATTGGCACCAAGGCAGAAGCGACTCTCATCGCTGAAGACGACACGTCTCCATTCGTCCCTCCATTCACGCCTGTCGCGACACCACTGGAGGCGGGCTGCACGATGTTGGGCGTGAGCGGAAGACGGCCTAACGGTGTGCGGGACTGTAGCCCAGCTTCATGGAGACGGTTGCGAATGGTCCTCGCTGATACCCCAGGAGCAACAGTGTCCCTAATTTGCTGGGAAGTGGTGGTGCGGTCCCCTACGGCACTGCGTAGGATCCTACGGTCTTGGCGTGCATCCGTGCGTCGCTGCGGTCCGGTCCCAGGTCGACGGGCACATGCACCTTCCGCCGACCAATGGCGACAACATCGATGTACTGTGGAGACCTCACGCCCCACGTGTTGAGCAATTCGGCGGTACGTCCACCCGGCCTCCTGCATGCCCACTATACGCCCTCGCTCAAAGTCCGTCGCGGCATGCTACCAGTGTTAAAGACTGCGATGGAGCTCCGTATGCCACGGCAAACTGGCTGACACTGACGGCGGCGGTGCACAAATGCTGCGCAGCTAGCGCCATTCGACGGCCAACACCGCGGTCCCTGGTGTGTCCGCTGTGCCGTGCGTGTGATCATTGCTTGTACAGCCCTCTCGCAGTGTCCGGAGCAAGTATGGTGGGTCTGACACACCAGTGTCAATGTGTTCTTTTTTCCATTTCCAGGAGTGTATTTGTACTTGCTCCGGTGGCAGTCTTAAGATTTCGTTTTCCTCTGATTGTTTAATTGATGTGTGTTGTTCTTTGTTTGTTTGATCTGGAATGTTTGAGTCCATTACTGTATTTTCTTCTTCTTCTGATTGCACATTATTTTGTTCCAGTATTTGTTGTACTTGTTGTTTGGTGTTTTCTAATTCTGACTGGGGTATCCTGTTATTTTTTGATTATTACACGGATCTGATCAGCTAGTCGTTGTTCTGCTAAAAATTTTAATTCTGGGTATCTGGTAATAAATGTTGTGTATACTTGTGATCTGTATCCAGTTATGTTGGTTCCTAGGTTTGTTGCTTGGTAATAACAGAACATGAGGTGTAGATTAACTTCATCTGACCATCTCATCCTCTCTTTGTTTTCCTTCTAGGGTGGTTGCAGGAAGCATATCCTGCAAAACACGTCTATTTGGATTTAAATCATTTTCCAGTTGGCTAGCTGTGTCGTTACCATTGTGGGCAGGCATAGGGTTCAAGCGTCGTCCCCGACCATGACGGCGCTTGTCCCAGGCTTCTTTAGTTGTGTCCTGAACCAACTAATCACACTAAAAGGGGGGTTAGCCTATTAGTGGTTTGTTCTTTTCGTCGCCTTTTACGACCGGCAGAACATACCGGAGGCCTATTCTTTTCCCGGGCCTCCACGGGGTTTATTATTATTATTATTATTATTATTATTATTATTATTATTACTATTACTATTATTTGCGCCGAGATCCTGCAGGATTAGGCAAAGCATTCTACCTTGTTTCAGTATTCTTTCTGATTTTCCACAATTCTCTCATTTTTAGGGGTCAGTGCCTCAGTCAGTAAAAACAGAAACCTTATGGGATTGCTTTGTTGTCCATCTGTCTGCATGACTGTTAAAAGCCCTTTTTCTCAGGAACAGGTATAAGTATCAAGCTGAAATATATGTCACATACTGAAGTCTATGGTCCCTTGGCAGTCTAAAAAACTGAAGCTTCTATATCAATGCAATCAAAGGATACAGCCATTTATGCCACATGTTTCAGTACTCGCAAACTAATTCATGAAAACACATATGGTACTTCGCATTTATCTAGAATGATGGAATGAGACCCGAATAAAGCAAAGGGAAAAAATTCCGGAAACTGTTAATTTGTATTTGTATCACATGACAAAAAATATTTCTTTCATCAATTGTTACCTGATGTGAAACTCGAAACAGTCAGTAGTTCTTCATACAGGCTGACTGTGTCACAATAATAAAAGTCAAACATCAGGCACAGAATTCTATTACTGCTCATATGATGTGTTTCAGACTTTATCCCTCATCAGATACCCACATACAACTTGACATGCCATATCTAACTGCAGTATTCGCTCTTGGATATCTGATGATGGGTAAATTGCGAAAAGCATCACACAAGCAATAAAATAATGAAAACAATCAATTATTGACAAAATTATTTAATTGGACAGATAAAAAATCTACTTACCAAGTGGCGGCATAACACACAAAGACTGTTGTAATTGGCAAGCTTTTGGAGCCAATGGCTCCTTCTTCAGGGAGAAGGGTTGAAGGGGAAGAAAGAGTGGTAAAGGAAAAGAGCTGGAGATGTTGAGGAAAAGGGGCAGATTTCTGGAAAGTCAGGCAGAACCATGGCTCAGAGGAGACTTACCATTCGGGACGAGAAGGAGACAGATTGTTGGGAACTGCATCAGATGAGATTTGAAAACCTGAGAGCTTAAAGGTGGAAAACAGGGTAATATACAGACAGAGATTACTGCTTAAACATCATGCAAGACTTAAGAAGAAAGAAAACCTATGTGCATTGCACAGTGATGGGAGGGGGGGGGGGGGATGAAAAATATATGGATAAGACAATGAAAGATGTAGAAAACTGTAACTACTCTTTGCTTCACTCCATTTTAGTTTCCTAAATGTTTCATTGTCTTACCTGTCCATTTTTCACCGCACCCTCCCTCCTCTGTTACGTACAATGCACTTAGCTTTTCACTCTTATTAACTCACGCATGATGTTTAAGCAGTAATCTCTGTCTGCGTATTACCCTGTCTTCCACCTGTAAGCTCTCAGGTTTTCAAATCTCATCTGATGCAGTTCACAACAATCTGTCTTTCCTTCTCATCCCGTATGGTAAGTCTCCTCTGAGCCATGGTTCTGTGTGACTTTCCAGAAATCTGCCCGTTTTTCTGTGGTGTCAGTTCTTTCACATTTTGTGTGGTCTTTCTATGAAATTCTTGCCATGTGTTTGCATGTTGTTTTCCCATTCCTGCTTTATGTTGGATTCTATGATCTTTTCCATGTCAAGCTTCTATATGTGTGTTTTTCTGATGTATATTCTTTGGTGAATAATTTGATTTTGACTCAAGTTAGGTAGTGGTCTGAATAAACATTCACACCTATATGAACTTGCATGTCATGGAGCTTGTGATGAAGCAAGCTGAGATAAGTTGACTTCCCCTCTTGTTTTGGCATTTGCCTCCTTAAATTCATTTTTTCACTTTTAACTAATTAACATTAACATACATGAGTATAATCTGCATTTTCATAAAAGAGAAAGGTTGGCTCTCAGTTTTAAAGAAGATGTCACCAGATCTAATTTTATTCTTAGTTTTATGTATGTAATTGATTTTCTAATTTATTTCAACTATTCCTAGTTAGTATCTTTTGTTATATGATGAAATTAGTAATTGTTTAATAACTTAAATTCTATTGTTGACATATAAACAAATATAAGTTCTGTAATAATTGTAAACATTTGGAAGACGAAATTTGAGCATTCTTTACGTATTTATTTGGTTCTTTTCGAAAACATGTTAGCAAAGCCAACCCTCAATTAATTCCAAAGTAATTAACAGCTTTGTCCAAAGTATTGTTTGCATACTTATATTTGTTAATTTCATGATTTAAACAAATAATTTGGCCTAACTCTTGCAGTAGAAGAAACTGTTAAAAAGATGTAATTTTTCAATGTAATCAGTTAATTTAATGAGTTAAGTTTTAATTGTAATTTCTGTAAATCTAACATTGAACAATGTGTAGTTTAAGTACCGATTATTGCGATGATATATGAGGACCCAATATTTGGTCACAAGACAGTCCGTCCATGGCCGAATTTCAGATGAGGAACCTGTGTTGGTTAGAACAACAACAATGCACCAACTTAACAGGGAAACAAGTGTTGCACCAACAGGCAATGTTTTAAAGCCATGACAGTGTCTGTTCCTTACGTACCTGATTATTCTTCAAGAACTGTGAATTCTGTGGTTATGATTTTACTGCTCATTGATGTTCAACAAGTTTGCCTGCAAACTATTAATGAGGCTTATCAAAGATTAAACAATAGTGCACTGGCCATATATAACTGTGTAATATTGGGGGTTGTGAAAAGTGAAAGTTAAAGACAGTGAAACACCACTGTGCCTCTGTCAGTTACATCATTTAAAGAAATCTGTGTTGTACTTCCACAACCCATTTTTCAGCCAGTGCAGCAACGCAGTACGTCGACACTGAGGACAACAATCAAAGAAATAAATAAAGCAGGCAGAACCGCTACAAGCTTCTTCTGGGCTGGGTAGGAAATCACTACGGTCTATTTGGAATTCTCACCTTTATTGTGATTTCTGTTTTCTTGTTTCATAGAGATTTCCTGAGAGATGTTAATACAATCTTCAAGCTGTTCATGAGCTTAGTCTGATGAGTCTCGTGCCATTTTTGTTTCTATATTTGTGCATGGGGAACATTCCCAAAGTTCTATGGTGATATTTTTCTCTGCTGATTTGTGTGTTTGAATCACACAGCAAAATTTTTATGTTATCTTTGGGGATCTTGGCCATTGCTGTCTCTAATGTTGCACAGAATTTATCTATTGATTTTGGGACATCTTTGTTATCTCCATTTGTGGAGGTATGTATGTTGATCATGGTGTATTTCTTGTTTGCACACTGTAGGTGCATTGTCCTCAGCCTGTTGATTAAGGGAGTGACTTTTGTAACTGGATTGATTATCTTCTTGTGTCATTAAGGCCATGCCCAGAAGTGGGACACCCCTGGCAACTCGTTTTACTGTCTCTCTATTGAAAATATGGTAATTTTCATAATCCATTGTGTCTTCGTCTGTTATGCATGTTCCTTGCAGGGCAAGTATCACTATCTCTAGTTTACCAAACTCCAACATTAGGTTGTGCAGTTGTCCTGGTTGGATCAGTGTGTTTATGTTGAGAAATATAGATGTTTGTATGGAACTTTGCCAGAAAACTCCAACTTTCTCTGTAATCATGTAAGTTCTAGTCCCCAAAAATCAGAGTTCTTGACTGCCAGTTGTTGATGGGTGTACTGGTTACCTCCTGGAATATTACTATTAGTCCTTGCATAAATTATTATTATTATTATTATTATTATTATTATTATTATTATTTTATATCTATTATATGAATATTTAGATTCAAGGATTGACAAGTTTCATAAGCTACTTGGCAAATAGCCATGTTCAATGTACAGTTGCATCGCACTTAGTAATGGTCTGTAAACAGGAATCTGTGTTCATAGATGTTGGTGAGTATTTCTACTGAAAAATACTAACATGATCAAGTAGTTATTAAATTACCAATAGAAGATAAACAGCAGCTATTTAACATATAACATATTAACATATAACATATTAACATATCTGAGGAAACAGCGATATGTCTCCAAATTTACTTGGTTAAAGTTAGCAAGAATATCTTTAAGCAGTATAGTGACAGTTTATTGTTAACACAGTTCACTGTATAAATTTACAGGCTATACTCTTCATCTGTTTATGTACATCTTCACTCATTTGACATCCCTGAAGCTTCTCTATATTGATAGGATCTATGAAACATGATAAATGTAGGACTGCTATTCTGCAAACAATGGCAATGTACTAGTGATAAACTGTCACCTATGTCACTTGAACTACACCATCCACCTTTATATAGGATAAGAGTGAATGAAAATGTTCAGGGTACAGCAACTGTGGTCAATGCATCACAATTACAAGTATAACTTTCAGTTTAATGATTTCAGAATATAATACTTTCTCATTATTCCTGTCCACAGAGGCACAGCTGTAAATGTGTTATACTGGTAGCTATCTGAAAAAGACCTTCTTATTGTATTATGCTTCATTCTGTCACACTTGGAATAGCTCAAAACAATAGTTTCACAGCCTCATCACCAGGTGCCTCAAAAGTGACACCATTTCTCAGCTCCAGTAACAATAAGTCTGTAAAATCCTTATAGGCAAGTTACTTCAAACACGAAACTAAGTGCTTCGTGTCAAATTAATGCCATTCTAACAAATACAGCCATTTTATATTTTTTAAAAGTAGTGTTTTAAATATAAACAATGCTATCTTGTTGTATCACACATCATCAAAATTTTGACAAACTATCATACATTATAAATATATTAAATACAGATCCTCTTCAGAGGCTGTTTCTTCACAATTAATGCTCACATACAGGCAATGTACAACTGAATATAATTTTTTATCAATATCCGCAGAGTTTATGTATTATTAAGGTAATGTTAGCATCATCGAAACGGCCACCGAAGCAACTTAAGTTCTTTTACTTCTTCTCTTGTGTGGAAACATCCATGAAGCTTTCCTATAACTCATCACTTGCATGTAAGAATGCATACTGGGTGGCAAATGTACAATAAAAACAAATTGCAAAAATGATGAGGAAGGTTGAGACACACACACTTGAAAAAGAGCAGAAAAGTGCCTGAACAATTATTTGCATCAGTAATGCAGAGATGCAAGAATGCAAATTTTTATTTATGAGGTATTGATATTTTGTGTACCTAGAATATATCTACTGCCATTTAAATCACAAGTGCTGTATTGATTGTGCATCACCTCTCCCATCATCCCACCTCTCCATCACATACACACACTGTGCATATAAACTAATATTTAGCGTATGTGACTTTACTGATCACGCGTCTTAACATCTGTTGACTTTTTGATGATACGGATGAAAAAGGTAGTAATTTACAGATGCAGTGGTTTTGTAGGAGGTATGAAGTATGAGAAAGAATTTTCAGTGTATAACTGAGTTTAACATGAACATAATAAAACTGTTTGTGCAGTAATGGAGGGGACAAAGAATAAAGGAATGCCTTCGGTAGGCGGCAATTAGTGCAAGAACACTGTCTCATGTTCTTTTCCCAGCTGACCGACATTCTGTTGTAAAGTATTTTTAACTGTTTAGTTTTGACTCTCAGTATTTTCATCTCACTTACCATTTAAAATTTCCCGCTCCAAGACAGAGTTATAGTTCTCTTCACAAGCACCGTAAATCTACTCTTTCTCTCATTTCAACACTAGCCATTGATTAATTTAACTCTGGTTTGGGATGAAAACCGAGTGCGTTCCATAAGTAATGCGACCACTTTCTTTCTGAAGCAATGGTACACCACAGTGTGTTGTAACCGGCTGGGCAAAGTGGAGGGGGGTGTTAGCTTCAAAACACTCTGTCTCATTCAGCTGCAAGCTGCCGGAGAGTCAGGACATGAGTTTCTGTCAACCTCTTTTGAGTTTATGTAACACGGCACAATGGATCATTCTGTAGAGCAACAGTACACTATCAAATTTTGCATTAAACTTGGGAAGCCCACCACTGAAATGTTTCCATTACTTCACCATGCCTTTGGGACTGATTCCTTGTCCAAATCACAAGCTTTCTGATGGCACAAGTCGTTCATGGAAGACCGAGAGGAGATCACCGACGAACCTCACAGGGGACAGCCATCAACTGCACGAGTCGACGAAAATATGATGCGATTGTTTGAACTCTGACAGACAGTTGAGCCTTCAATTGATAGTACAAACTCTAAACATGTCAAAAACAAACGTTTTCACATTGTGACAGAAGATTTGAACATGAGAAAGGAGTGTGCCAAACTCGTCCCAAAAGTGTTGACCGAAAAGCACATGTGAATACTTCAGTGCCAAGAAATGTTTGAAATGTGTGAAAATGATCCTCATTTTTTAAACTCAGTTATCACTGGTGATGAGTCGTGGATTTTTGAGTACGACCCTGAGACAAAACGGCAGAGTTCAGAGTGGCACACCTCATCGTCGCCCCATCCCAAGAAGGCACGCCTGAGCATGTCCAGGATCAAAACCATGCTCATTGTCTTCTTTGATGTCAGAGGCATTGTCCACTACGGATTCGTACCTACCAGACTAGAGTAACTCGGCTTTCTACTTGTAAGTGCTCAAAAGGTTGAAGAGGAGGGTCTCGTGCTGCCGTAACGACATCAAGGACACGTGTAAAGTTCACCATGACAATGAGCCAAGTCACAGTGCCTTCATTGTCAACGACTTCCTGGCCACGACCAAGACTCCCTACAGTCCTAACCTGGCTCCCACGGAGTTGTTTTTTTTTTTTTCATCAGTTAAAAAGAGTCATGAAAGGAAAACATTGGGACATGATTGAAAGCATCCAGGCGCATGTTACATCAGCTCTAAAGGACAGTCCGGAAAAGGCATTCCCGGATGCCTTCCAGACATGGAAACACCGCCTCCAGGAGTGTATCACTGCAAGAGGGTGCTATTTTGAAAATTTTTGATTATTTGTACATATATATTCAATAAATGATTTTTTTATGAATTTAGTCGCATTACTTACGGAACACACCTTGTATAATTCAACACCACATCTTTTATTTGTGCCTTTTACTCAAGCATCACTAGCCAAAACTTCATATGAACCAGATACTTCAACTACCTATTACAAAGTATAGTGTCATCCACATATTTTCAGCTGATCCTACTGATTGTCTTCAATTTTATCAAAAAAGAGCATGAGTCATTCACGTAAAACTTGCAAATACCCAATATTTCCAAAGGCACTTTCATCTCATGGAAAACACATCATGTTTATCTGTAATAACATCAACAACTCTATTTTGTATAACAACCTACCCATGATTAAGTAAATTTTAAATCACGTTAGAATTAGTATCCCTTTTATGCTAAACTGATTGCAGCATAATCTCAGAAAATTATTCCCACATCTCCCAAACTGGTATTCCATTACCAGGCTATTCATAATAATGTTACTCCTGCTCGCTGCCCCTTGCTGCATGGGCACTCTTACGCTCTAAAAGACATAGGTGCAAGGTCTGTTTGATGGATTTGGACAGCAGATTGCATTCAGTTGTCAGCACAACATACTATTCTAATAGACAGGGCCACATACGTAAGCTCCCATGTCATTACCAAATTTTTTACAATCACGGCAAGTTTACAATGAGAAAATGACCAATCATCAATTGTCCTCCCATATAATTACTGCCATAATTTTATAAGAGGGTGTGTAGTTTAATGTAGTATGGTCAAATGTAACAGATACTTCATAAAAAGTTTCCTCCGAATCCTCCCTTAACCCCATCTCCAATGAAACAAGTTCCTCTCAATTGTATGGTTGGTACTGTAACTATGGCAAACCCTTCAAAGTCTCACAAACCTCACTGCCTCAATGTCTGTTAGGATCATCTACATAAACTTGCCCCCTTTCCAAGCCCTTCTCCCTGACTTGTTATCCAACTATTTCTTGTTCCTACCTTCTCTGCTAGCTTCACACTCCTCTCTATCTCTGATCTAATCCAGTCTATGCTTACCTCTTATTATCATCCTCATATTGTCTTCTTTGTCACTCTCCGCTTTGTTCCCCCTCCCCTTCCTGTGTATACCATGCCACTGTGTGTAACTGTACAAGTTGTTTCCCCTCCCCTTACTTTCATGTGTATACCATGCCACTGTGTGTAACTGTACAAGTTGTTCCCCCTCCCCTTACTTTCCTGTGTATACCATGCCATTGTGGGTAACTGTACAAGTTATAATTATTTCTGTTCATTTATCTCATTTTTACTGCCCTACTGTCTATCTGCACTACTTCTGAATTCATCCTACCCTACCCATGTGAGACAATAAATCATCTCAAGCCACTACATGTGGGGTGTGTGTGTGTGTGTGTGTGTGTGTGTGTGTGTGTGTGTGTGTGTGTGTGTGTGTGTAAAACTGTAATATATTTATTTTAAATGGAAAGAAAACTGTCATCAAGTGATTAAACGACAGGACATTATAAATCTATTAAATATAAAATGGAAGGGTTGGTCTTACCTGGAGAGGGCCCTTTGGTAATTCCATTGAGAGGCTCTGCATGCTGCTGCTTTGACAACAGGTCATGGGCTGCTTCTAATCTCCCCCCTGACAGTTTCAATGCCCGCAGGGATGCTTCCTACAGCAAAGAACAATTAATAGCCGTCAGTACCATATATTAAATAAAATATGTAGAAATGTATACGGAGTACTGCCAACTGCAGAAATAAATACTTATCACAATGAGACAAGTAACACAAATGCTATTTATCTCGCTTGCATAAAAAAGGAGAGAGAACGCATCTTATGTTTCAGAGGCTGAACCCTGTATGGTATTCATTTGGAATAATTTCCCAAAATTATACAACACAAAATCAAACACATGGTAACAAAATTGACTTCTGAGCAAGAGTGGGCAAGAACACATTAACTCACAACAGATCCACTTTTTAGTTAATAACACAGCAGTGCAGTACATCAGCAAAGGCAAACATTGTCCAATTGTTTATCATCTACTGCTTAAGTACCATATTATGCCATTTCTATTAATTTTCATTGGCATTATTGATAAAATACTAATTGGTAATTCATCTGGTACATTTGCTGGCTTATTATGAAGGAAAATAACACAAACAAATCACTGCTCCAGAAGAGTTGTATTTTTGTGTTGCATTATTGGAGCACTCCAAATACTGTGTGTGAATAGATCACATCACACAAGGTACTGAAATATAACATGTAGCTGGTAGACACTGTCACGTATTGGTTCCAAGAAAAAGAAATTTTTACGAGACTTATGTCAGAGAAAATAAATAGTATCCATGAGGTAGGTAAAATGCATTCATTTGATATATTTTATACGTGGGTTACCATTTTTATTTAATAAACACAATGTTTAGATGTTGTTACTGAAGCCTGTTTTTGCTATCTAACACTTATGTTTTCACCAGGATCTTGAGAGATTGAAAGGAAAACTTATCACAGGTATCACATGAATATAAATGTAGTTTTAGTAACAGAGTCAGTGGAATATAGATATCAATAAATCTGGAACACAAGCTTGTTCAAATAATTAGGCAGAATAAGAGAAAAAAAGAGACACAACTGTACGCAATAAAGAAAGATCACCATTGTTTTAATATCTTATTCTCACTACTATCATACACATTTAAAAAATAAATGAAATGACAATAACATTCTTTGATGTTTCCTGCACTGCAGCTAAAAACTCTGTTAATATGAGGATAGAAAAATTAGAGAAGACAACACACAGAAAGATGTTATCAGCTAGATACAAAAAAAAAGCATATGAGAGAATAATTTCTGACGCATTGGGGAGTACACTCACTGTCAGTAATGCCAGTGAAACGCAGATACATAGAAAAATATCAGTGTGCTGTAACAAAAATGGTCAAGGGTCACAAAAACTACCACAAAAATATTTCTCAATAATCACAGACTGCAACAAATGCAAAAAATGATTACAGTAAACCATTAGTTCACTATCTATTGGTAGTGAATATCTTAAAGTGAAAAACAAAAAAGAAAAGAAATACAAAAGTATACTAAGAAAAGAAAAGATGAAGCAATACATAATCAAGACAGTAGAAACAGAGCAAATCTTGGAGTTCAACTAGAATGCAGAAATGAAAACAATTAAGAATAATTCTAGCATTCACCTTAATCAATTTATAGTAACCACAGACTTCAAGTCTGGATAGTGGGATGAAGCTGAACTTTGCTCTTCTGAACCCAAGTCAAGTGTCTTAACTGCTGCCCCATGTTGTTCAGTGATAAGTTTCAATAATGGTTTGTTTGGCATGGTTCTAAATAATGGTTTGTTTGGCACAGTGCAATTGGAGGCATGCACTAACCTCCTTCTGATCTGCCAAAAGAGTTACTAATGAAGTTAACAGTTGGCCTACAGTTAAATCTTAAATCTGAGTCTACAGAGAATTTGGCATTTTATGCACACAAAAAGCACTGCTAGATGTGAAAATAGTGACACATTCAGGGGAAATTCTATGGTGCCCACTAAACTGAGTAAGGTATCATTTACTCATGGGTAGTGCGAAGAGAAAATGAGAAAACAGAGGTACCTCAAGAAATGCCATAAGTATAAGCACAACCCAAAAGGAAGCTAATACCATGTAACAAATGTTGCCTGCAAAATGAAACGAAATATGTAACTTCTTTTCATATTTATCATGTTGTAAATTATAACTTTGACACCACATCACATACTTGTACTTTTGCTCAATCAGTTGTGCTGTCTTAACAGAGCCGGTAATAAGAAGCATTTTAACGTCATACTTTTTACAGTTTGACTTTGCCAGAATGGATGACCTGAGTACAAACTGTGTCTTAATGGTGAAGCATGAAGGCACAACAATTAAAAAAGCAGTGAAACTGTGACTACCTCAATGCGTAATACGATTTAATATTGAAACAGGGTTGTTGTTCAATGAAGTGAATTGACAGGTAGCACCTCTGTTGTCAAGGACAATTGTGATAAGTATAAATATAAACAACACTAAAGTAGTATTTCATCAAAACTACTTTGAGTAGCTGGCAACCAGTGTGCGTATATATTCCTATTAAGGATTGTCTACTGAATTCTTAATGGTCACTTCTTGAACATTTACATCTTAATGAGTATTAAAGGAACATACCATATAGAATCCTAGTGGCCAACCCAGGTGTTCAACCCAAGTAGTTTTTTGTCTGGTAATGAAACTATCTTGACTGCTTAGTACAGAACAAATGCAGACAGGCTGCTCACTAACAACTGCCACTACCAGCATGCAAACTTATTTTGGTTGCTGAGCCTTAAATTCACTCACATCTGGGATGAAACCACTAGAAGCACAGATCTGCTGAAATGTACCCCTAGTCACCTAGTCATCTCTCACTAAACTCTATGAGTCCTGGGCAGACGAGAGAGAGAGAGAGAGAGAGAGAGAGAGAGAGAGAGAGAGAGAGAGAGAGAGAGAGAGAATTATCTGTGTGTGTGTGTGTGTGTGTGTGTGTGTGTGTGTGTGTGTGTGTGTGTGTGTGTGTAGGCACACACACACGCACACACGCACGCACGCACACAAACCAAAGGCTGGAACAATTTTAATTTTTGACTTAAGCACATGTGATCTAAGCTTTGACTGCTGCCTTCTCACAAAGTAACCTTAAATTTTCATTACCATGAAGTCATCCTTAGAGGTGTCAAAACCTAGCTAGGTAAATGTATTAAATAATTATTTGCAACTGGTTGGCTATGTTATTTCTCCACTGGCTCATATATAGTTGCTAAAAGACAGTCACATTCAAAATTGAAACACTAAAAGACTTGGTAATGATCAAATGGAAAAAAGGTTAAGCTGACTACACTTTATCACACAAAAGAGAATTTACACAGATTCCAACTTGGCACAGATACAAAACTAGAAAAAGAGAGAGAGACTCCTCAGGCAAAATTCTCATACACACCAGATTCAACTAAGCAACAAAGTATTATACAAGTAAGCAGAAATGGGGGTATTACTTAATGAAGGTAATACAACAAAAGGTAATTAAGTTTGAGGAAGGTAGCATAAAAGCAGAACTCAGATGGAGAAAAATGGGGCTTCAAGGAAACAATGATACGGGCATAATAGAACATGTTGAATTAAGAAAGACTACTTGCATACAGTTTCGAGAGAATGTAAAAACGTTTGAGGCAATCTAACAAAAAGTTTTATAAGGAAGCAACGGAAAACAAAAGTGTATGAAAGTGGGTAACTATGTTTGGTTGAGAGTACAGTAATTAACAACAAAGAAAACACTGTAAAGACATCCTAGATTTTTACATGGTTATATAGTTCACCAGATAAATTAGAAGTACAGATAGATAGTAATGAAAATAATTACATTCTAGAAGTACATATAAAGTCACCTGAGGAATGAAGAAAGGAAAGACATTTGAAGAAAATGGTGTTTTAACTGAAGTCGTAAAAACTGGTAATTAAAGTAATTAAAAGAAGGTTGCAACATTGTTGACAATGGAACAATGCTGTAACTGTTCTACTTTGCAGAAAAGAAGTCAAAAAACTATAGACCTATGAGCCTCTTCTCATTAATATATACATCACACAACAAAATTATCACAAATATGCACAGAAAAAAATACTGGATATTACTTAGGCAATCTGCAACTCCAAAATTAAATTGTGGACTGGAACCAAGAATATTAATTATCACTTTGTCTGGGACTTATAGTTACTGTGACATGATTTCAACAAAATATGTATTTACAGCTCTTGAAAAACACTGATTCAACCTACGTTTCTAAACTGAAGAACATATACAGCAATGATAAAACTTCTGTTATATCCCATAAGAACCACAGGAAATTTGTAGATGCAATGAGTCAGTCAAGGTGATTCCATACCACCAAAACTATCTGCAGCGGCCAAGAGGAAGTATTATGATCCATGAACCAGAAAACAGAAGCTGGAACATGTGTGAATCAATGTTTTATTTATAACATTGTACTCTTTGCTTGTGGCGAAAGTAAACTATTACGATGAATGGAAAAACTTGATAGACCATGTATCAAAGAATGGCTGAAACTCAGTTTAAATAATAATAGTAAAACAGTGTTTAATTGAAACTTTAAAAATAAAAAATGACGTCACAGAACCAGCAAACAAGCTTTTGTACTATGAGCACATGGCAATCTGTGTGTATAATCAGTTTTGACTTACGGAAATGATAAATGTAATTTTAATGTAAAAACCATTCAAGAACTGAGGAGTGGAAGGGTGGGTGGGGGGAGGGTGCAGCATGGATGCAGATCTATGGATCAGTTCTAGGATAAAGGTATGTCTCACATATTTTCACTCCCCCCCAATACAGGCTGTACTACAAAGGGGTTGACATTGTTTGAACTTCAATAACTTAGGCATGTTTGAGATAGCCAGTTCCAATTATGATTATATGGTGCTCTCATGACTAGTGTGTGTAGCCATTCATTTGCTTTTCTTTTGTTTATTTTCAGTTTCCAGTAACTGTATGCAAATAGCAACATGGCTGGAAACTTGTCCTTGGAGCAAAGAAAGTAGATTTGAGGTGTTATTGACGTGAAAGACGTGCACAGATGATGGCAAGCAGAGTTTCATACCATGCTACTGTCACTTGTAACAATAATAAAATTAAGTGACAAATTCGAGAAGAAAGGAAATGTGCATGATCTGAAGAAGGGGTGGTATGCGGGAAGAAATCTCCAGTACAGTGGTACAAACTTTCACAAAACCCTCAAACAAGTCCATACAGCAACCTGTGCATGAATCAGATGTACACCATATTTTAAGGCAAACAAAGCGGAGATCCTTCATTCCCAGGTTGCTTCACACAATAAACGAGGATGATCTGGATAAGTTCCTTCAATTTTGTGAACCGATTTGCAATAATGAACTGCTGATTGACGTCACTGTTTGGTCTGATGAGATAACATCTAAATAGAATGGATCGGCCAATCGCCAGAACTTTGTGTACTGTACAAGACTTAGTCCTCATGATCCAGAAGAATAAGTTGTTCACCTTCTTAGTTTATCAGTGTGTTGTGATATGTTAGTTAGACGACTTATCCCCCCCCCCCCTTTTTTAAGAAAAAGTGACAGGTGTCAGTATGAAGGTGACAGGTGTACAGCACAAACGAATTAATTAATTGTACCAGCTGTTCACTACCTGTACTGAGACTAACACTGATCTTTTCAGCAAGACAGTGCACAATCACATTACCACCACGATGTGTGGCAATTGCATTTGTTGAGAGGTGGATAGGCCAGCAGGGAAGTGTTGAGTTTCCAGCCAGATCTCTCACTGAAACACCTTTGGAGTTCTTTCTGTGGGTAATTCTGAAGGACACCATCTACATCAGAAAGTCATGTATGCTGGATGATATGGAAGAGATGACTGTGGCAACCTGTGAATCTATTCCACTGGCAACCACAACATGTGTGTCAATCTGATCCATAGCATTGCAGACACTCTACTGCTGCCAATGAAGGGCAGTTTCCATATCTTCAATATACAACATCATCAGTAATGTCATGACCATCTATGTGACTTAGTTCACGTAATGTAAACCCCTGTCTGGAACAAGCTGTATAATTTGTCATTACCTCCACATTTGATGTGTAACACATACCTATGATAATAATAATAATAATAATAATAATAATAATAATAATACAAAGCCTGACAAAGAGAAAGTGAAGCACCCGGAAAACACTGTTGGATGTAATGTAACTTCGTACAGATACACACTACCGGCCAGTATGTAAGTGATTACAGTTACAGTTCTCTGTGATAGAACAGCCATCACAGTGCATTAGTGTTGTTTGTGTTTATTGTTGTTACCAGGCCTGGTTGGGTATACATGGGGTGTGAACAGCATCAGATGTTGAGTGATCACTGTGAAAGACATGGAGATGCAACATACTCATGTGAGACAGCATTATGAACACTTGACAGAGTTTAAATGGGACCTTATTGTAAGACCTAATTTGGCTGGCTGGCCAAATCATGCAATATCCAGATTTGTGGGGCATTCTGATGTGAAGTGACCCAACACTGGACTTCATGGGAACGTGTGCAGAAGAATACTTGCAATCAAGGTTCCAGTCGATTATGTCTAGCCAACTAAAGTGAGTATCATCACACTGTGCATCAAGCACATCACAATTACTTCACATCTGCAACCTGCCATCAAAAAACAAGTAATGGACTCCCTACAACATTCTACGTCATCTCGCACCTGTGATCAGAGACTAGTACCAGCTGGATAAGAGAATTACTGTCCCACATACAGGCTGCCATTAACTCCGCAATACAAATGGCTGCATTTGGAATGGAGCTGTAATTAGGAAGCATAGAGTGCTAATGAAGAGCACTGCATTGTGTTCAGTGATGAATCGCGGTTCTGCCTTACCTTGGATGACCGTGAGTATGACAATGGCTTGGGGAGAGGTACAGTTCTTTTAATGTTTTGGAGTGGTACAAGAATGTCAATCCTGCCAGCATGGTGTAGAGAGCCACTGGATATGAGTTCAAGTCATGGCTGGCTTTGATTGAGGAAACTTGGCCGGCACAATGGTATGTCATGGCTATTCTGCATCCTCATGAGTTTCCTCGCATGTGACAGTATCGTGATGTTGAAAACAACAGGCCACTGGTTGTCCACAAATGGAACATGTCTCTATGAACTTTTTCTGAGATATTGAGGTGTTCCTACAGGCACCAAGATTCCCAGATCTGTGCCAAATTAAACAGATGAGACTGCTACGGGATGAACTCTGTGCCAGGGCCACTATCTAGAATATGAAGGACCAGTTAGAACAACTGTGGGCCAGCTTGCCGTAGGAGAGATTCCAACTGATTTATGGCACTCTTCCACAAATAAGTAAGTGTATCTATGTTGACCAGAGAATGTCCAACATTGTACTGAGAAGAGGGCACACACTACCAAGTTCTTTGTAAATTTGACTATATTTTTTTAATCACTAAAATAACATCATGTACCCTCTCAATCCATTAAGTTTCATTTAATTTCATTTTCATTTTCTGGAAGCTTCACATCTATTGTCAGACAAGGTATATATAAAATGTTTCAATATAATCACAATAATTTGTTTACATCAGTGGTTAGTACAGAGATTTTCCTTGTTTGCACGGGAAGATCATCAGGATGTGGATCGTGACTTCATAGTGGCTAAGAGTGAGGAATAAAGAAGAAAGGATAAAAGATGGCCCAAGTTAGATCTTGGCTGGATTTCACGACATAAAAAACACCTAGATCATCATCTTAAGGACGGTTAGCATGCAGGAGCACCGAGTATGTACGCCGCTAAGATAACAATGCATGTACGAATCTAGAAGAGAACTTTATTCTTTATAACTAATTATCGTTATTATTTATTATAATTATTATTATTATTACAACTCAATAAACGTTACAAACTAACTTTCCAGTTTTCAAGAAAACACGCTGTTCACAATCGATTTACGAAGAGACTAAGTCACACAGCATCTGTGTACATGTACGAGTCAGTGACAATGATGACAAACAATAAGGATTTATAAAAATAGTGGGCGCAACTAAAAGAAATTTGAGATATCGGTAAACTGTTCCTGGTGAATAACTGCAATGAGGGTCTATGTTACATTCTTTACCTGAGCTCAAACATTGTTGTCCTTTTGTTTTCATTATTTAATTTACAAGTCAATTCTAAAACGAAATTATTTTGTTAAGACACTGCGCAGTTCGAGATATCGATTGTGCTGCTTCGTAGTACAAGAAAGTCGACCTGGCAACGCGGCGGCGGCGCATTCCCTGAGTATGACGCGTGCCTCACGAGGCGGCCAACATTTTGGGGCAGACCTTGGCGGTCCTGTCCCCAGCCCACCGGCCTTCCAAGGCCTTCGACGACCGCGACCGGCCGTCACCCTTCTTAGAGCATCACGGAAGAGACGTCACGTTCATGTGCCGCCACCTCCTCCCTCGGCTCAATGACAACCTGAGCGCAGGGGTGGACTAAAATGTTTCAGCTTCACAATTCTCCCATTGAGCCAGAATATAAAAAATTATAAAATCTTCCTTTTCCAAAATCAGCAAATACATAGTCCAGTGTGGAGCAACGGGCTCTCGTTTGATAATCAAATTTTGGGTAAGGGTTTTCTTTGATCCCCAACGTTCTCTAGCCGTCCGGCCAAATGTTAGTGTTAAGAGTATTTATCTTTTCCTTAATCTTCCTCCTAGCGAACTACGAGGCATTTCTGTGTAAAATTCAATGCAAGAAATTGTGCTTTAACTCTACATCTGTTCTATTATGAGGTTTTTGGTAGTATCCCCGTTCGTTCAGTAGCATGCCGAAAAGGCTGCTTGATTTGGCTAACATTTCCTTCTTCACGACTTTCGGTACATTATCTGTCTCATACCACATTTCAGTCTGTATTTACCACAAAAGAACTCAGATTGGTTAATCAATTTTAAATAATTAGTACACATCGTGGGATGTAAGTCCACAAGACTATAACCTATTGGCATCTGCTACTTTTGTAACCCTACAATTACTGTATCTGACTCCATCGTATCTAGGTTATATAAATGACTAATATCAATTTCACTTCCATATCCAAAAACTATCGTGGTTATTTTCCTTACTTAGCCATAAGAGCAGTAAGAAGATCACGTGAGTTTGGTATCTTCAATAGGGTGTACATTCGTCGCGTTTTCCCTGTCAGTCCCGCTTTCCCCGAATTGTCCCACTGTCCCGAAAGTTTTTTTGGGGACTCCAAAAGTCCCACTTTTTTATTCCGCTTAGCTTAAGTATTTTTCGTATCGGATATCTGATTTGCAATATACTGCGCATTGCGCCAGCATATATGTCAGGAAGCGTTCAAGCTGCTCTACAATCTTTGTTTTCTTCCTGTTAACGTTTCGCAGTGTTGGTGGTATCGATTCATGCTCACTGTTTTTCATGCCAAAACGAACCTGCAATTCTAGCATCAATATAAAGAGTGAGTTTACTTTTATTACTCGCAGTGGAGAAATTGTAGAATATACTTTGTGTATACTAATTTTTTTGCTGTTGGACATGCTGGAAGGTCTGACATTGTGAATCATGTAAAGACGAAGAAATATTGTAGGTGTGTTCAAACGAAAATGCAGGTCTTGATAAAACAAATAAGAGTGGAAATTACGGTGACAGTGCAGAACTTCAACGTCCATGTCAGTACAATGTGTGTCCCTTTTTTTCCTTAGTTGTGCCAAGTGGTATTCTAATTTTTGAAGGTCCCATTTTTTAATAAAAATTAAATGGATACCCTAATCTTAGACAATAGAAGCTAATGGTGAGGGACGTTGATGATGCTAGTGAGATGCAGTGTAGGAATAACCAAGCACAGGCCCATAGCAAAAGCTAAGTAGGGGCCATTGGTTTGTTTCAGGCCTTTGAAAGTTTGGGATGTAGAATAAAATAGTACTTAACAAAGAGGTGTTTCTCGGTTTAATTTGGGCAAATTCAGAGACAACACTAGTTAAATCAGTATCTGTATACAAACCGCATGGTGTGTGTATTAAGGTGAGCTCGTTCTGACGTTCGTGTCCTTTGGTGTTCCTAACTCATTTTCAGTGCGCTTTAATGTTAAAAAATAACGTTTTCCCCTACAGTTGGTGATCATTAAAGGCAAGTAAAATCGTAAGACCATTTCTACATTTGGGAAAGACAATTCTAATGAATTTTCCATTGAAAAATGAAATGATCATGTGGCATTGTTGGTCGGGAAGCCCCACTCGGGTTCGACTGCCATTCTTGCATTAAAAGTTTACAAAACTGCAGTTCCAGAGGCTCGTGCTTTCTGTTGTCAGTAGCAGTAGCTGAGCAAACTGCACCTGTTCGTCAGGTTCCACATCATTACGAAGTGTCGTATTCATGATCTATGGAACAAGTATTAATCTAATCTAATCTAATCACCTAGTATTCCAAATCTTCTGGCCAAGCAATGATGACAATTGGGGTTATTTTCAAGATCCCTTGTGCTGTTAAAGACTTAAGCTGCCTACGTATTCCAAATACACCATTCACTTCATAGTACCTTCTATGTGTTTTACCGATGCAGACATCAAACTATCAGTAACAGCTAAATTTTCGTCGTGTCTGGTGGCCTAGTGGCATCGTGCTTGACTGAAAACTGAGATGTCACGAGCTCGAATCCCGGTAGGACCTCTGAGTTTTCCGTATGTGTTTTAACCCAGCCCTCACCTCTCAAGGATGTGAGAAATCGACAGAAACGTCACGTGGTTCAGATTGCACCTTAAACTTTGGGTCCCTGGGTAGGTTGAGGATATGCTCGTCGCCAAAGTGGCGTCCAATTGAAAGACTATTACTATTATTACTATTATTATTATTATTATTATTATTATTATTATTATTATTATTATTATTATTATTATTATTATTAGTATTATTATACCTGAATTTCAATATGTTATCCAGGTGTTTGATTTCCTCCAACTTTAATGAGTTGTAGTAGAGACGCTGACATGACTGTACTTTTCGCGTGCGTCGTCTTGAAGTCTGTATTTGTCAGCAAAAAAAGAAAATGCCTCCTTAGAGAATAGAACATGGTAATTAATAATCCTCAGCTGCCCATACATAACGATACAGCTGTCATGGTGCACAGAGGACTTAAGTGGAGAAGACCACCACTGGCTCACTGCTAAAGAGGTGACGACCTCCAACTTTGACATCCACATCCTCGGGAAACAATACTGGCGAACACACTGCCCACAAAAATACCAAAGCTTCATGATAAATGCGAAACCGCCCGGCTTCACTCAGTCACGCAAAGCGTGGACAGCTTTAAACCGCATTCGCACTGGCCACCGCGATGTGCCCTACTAATGGAGAAAGATACTTATTCCAAATTGCGACTGCGGTGCTGAAAAACAAATAATCCAGCACAGTGGAAGAATGCCCAGTTCTAACTTACTAGGGAACCTTCATCGACTTCCTAGCTGCAACAGAGGAGGCTATCGATTATATTCAATGTCTGGATGTCAATTTGTAATTAATCTGTGAATAAAGTGTATAAGGTTAGCGATGTATGCCAAACGATAAATAAAAAATATGTCAGCAGAAACAATTTCTTCACTCTGACCGTTCAAGGGTTCCTCAGCGTCTGTACCAAGTTGCTAACGCACCCTAAATGGTTCGCGTTTGGATTGCGAAACTTGAGACTCCATAAACTATAATGAATAAAAAGTTTTGAGGGAACATCTGCAGAGGCTGTGGTAAAGAGCTTTTGTTCAATATCAATTCAAATGGACGCTCAGAGAAAGTCGGGCCACCACATGGATAACACGGCGTCACTGAATTTCCTTATGATGCTTGCTCAAGTATCCACCTACTGACGTCATCTTAACATTGCTGTATCAGTACATCCCATCAACACCACGATGAAACGTCGCTTCATACTAGCTCACTAAAGTCATCGATGAAATACGACAAAGAGCAAATTCCTAGCCCAAGCGACGAACTGCCCTCAGTCTACAATTGTCCGTACCAATTACCTTAAGCAACTGTTTACTGACCCTCTTCATCTCGCCATCTGCAGCATTTGGTTGTCCCTGCTGCAGTTTATTTTAAAGATCACACTTTCCGTCGTGGATATTTAAAGGCTTCAAAAAAATGGTTCTTAACACTATGGGACTTAACATCTGAGGTCATCAGTCCCCTAGACTTATAACTACTTAAACCTAACTAACCAAAGGACATCTCACACATCCACGCCCGAGGCACGATTTGAACCTGCGACCGTAGCAGCAGCGCGGTTCCGGACTGAAGCGCCTAGAACCGCTCGGTCACAACGGCCGGCCTTAAAAGTTTCATCTTTGTTTTAATTCCAGGATATCTTCCTTCAAGAAATTCTTTATGCACACGTTATGCCGACTGTGTGTCCAATGACTCTAGTTTTCCTTTTCTGTATTTGATTACTGGATTTTAGTTCACAAAAGGGACACGTTCAAAATCTACAGACTAATTGTTTGGGCTTTATTTTTCTCATTTATTTTTCCCAACAATACGCTTCGAAAAACATAAATTACATCAAATTTCGAAATCGTCTATAAATTTTAACATTTCAAAAAGCAATATGAGTAGGCTGTACAGGAAGTGGTGCCCCGGACCTTGTATTTCGTGCAATGACACATCTTCAAGCAAATTACCAAACACGACCAAACTCAAAACTCAGAATCCTTAAAATGTTTTTCAGAATCCTTAATATGTTTTGTATCACTGCATGGAAGACATAACCTGCCATGTAACGAAGATATGAATAATGACATGCTGCCTCTTTTGTGTGAAGTCGTAAGAAATATGAGTGGACACATTCGCTTGCTTCATCTTGCTTAGATCTATCCATTCGTCAGCGTCAACAGCTGTCAAAAGCTGCTCCAATGGAAGAAAGAAACGTGGTAATCATTACTGCGGAACGATTTTAAACATTTTTCTCTAGGAATGATACTGTACCCATGTGTTGTAGAAATGTCTCCCCAGTTTGACAAGGCTTTTCGCATACGTTTATCAAGTTCAGTTTGTACAGACGATTTTAGTGAACTAATTGTAGCCTCGAGGACGTTCCTCACTAGAGTCGACGTGATTCATCGGTCACTGAAGAGAAATTACGGAGAAAGATTGAGAGTGTTACAAGCATTACACGTTGAGTTTACACCGTTCACCCAAACCAATTTAAAGTGAGGACGTTAAATCTTTGTGGGTAACCTGCTACTGAAAAAGAAACTAACGGTGCGTCGTGTCTCGCAAACAAAATCGAAGCACATTAAGCTGTGTGAAAAGCGTTCGTAAATGCGACGAAACTTGATTTAATTACACCATCAACAAGAAATAAAAGTTTGTATGACAAGGGTATTGTGTCGTAGTCCGACCATTTTTGTCTGCTCGTCACGTAGTATATGACTGACGAGCAAATGTTTATGCAACAACAACACCGCCATCGTATCAGCTAAACATCCCGCTTGTATTCACAAATGCCGATTATGTCGATATGATATTTGTGCATGGGTTTAGTAATGGAAACGCTACTGTTGCTTTTAGCAAATGTGGTATACTATTTTCTAACTGCAGAGTACCAGATTTGAATAGTGTTTAACAGCCGGCCGCGGTGGTCTCGCGGTTCTAGGCGCGCAGTCCGGAGCCGTGCGACTGCTACGGTCGCAGGTTCGAATCCTGCCTCGGGCATGGATGTGTGTGATGTCCTTAGGTTAGTTAGGTTTAAGTAGTTCTAAGTTCTAGGGGACTAATGACCACAGCAGTTGAGTCCCATAGTGCTCAGAGCCATTTGAGCCATTTGAATAGTGTTTACTCGTGTGAGGTCGACGCAGAGCCCAGCAGTGATATTTATTTCGTCGGGGTTTATACAGCAATGTCTCCTAGGTCGCTAGAAAAAAAAGAAAAAACGGAAACATTCTTTACGCTAACGTTTGGCCGGACACCTTCGTTGGAGAAGACGACGTCGTACGCATTGGGTTGCAAAGAAAACCTCTATCCACAATTGGGTTATCAAACAAAGAGTCCTTAGCTCAACACTGGACTTTTAAAGACTTGCTGGTTTTGGAAAAGGAAGATTTTTATTTTATTAATTTCTACATTTTGGCTCTTTGGAAGAATTGTGAAGCTGAAATACTTCAGTTTGTCACCACGGTCAGGTTGTCACTGAGCTGAAGGAGGAAGCACATGAACGAGACACGTCTCTTCGTGATGCTCTAAGAAGAGAGACGACCTGTCGTGGTTCGAGGGTTCTAATTTCGAGGACACTTTTCAGCAACATGTCTGTCTGTCTTAGATAGCCAGATCAAGTCCCCATGGTCTGATGTTGACTTGGAGCGAGCTATGAACCTCTGGTGGACCGTTGTTATGCCGTTTCTACGTCCACGCTTCGCAGTGATGACCATCAGGTTGCCAGCTGTTCTAAGTAGGGACGTCTGGAACAGTATGTTGATTCCGATGTCAGTTACGCCCTCATGAATTGGCAGCTGGTGGAGACTGCGAGTTGACTTGTGTTGAGTCAAATGAAAACCTTATGTTTTTAATAACAAATCCAAATTTCGCGCCGTTATCCCGTAAGTTGGTAAGCGTGCTACAAACAGCGCGCAGAATGGCCTGGAGGTGGCACCATAGTGCAGATGCACACACACCGTCGCAGTATCAGTATAAAGATGGCCGCCCCACTTGCGACTTGCACCACGGAAGAACAGCGTTCAGTTATTCGGTTTTTGCGTAGTGAAGGTGTGAAACCTATTGGAATTCATAGACGAATGAAGGTTCAGTACGGCGATGCATGTCTGACACAGCAGCAAGTCTACGAATGGAGTAGGAAGTTCGCAAATGGTGTGACTTCAGTGGAAGATGCTCCTTGTCCAGGTCAGGCACAACGAGTTGTGACTCAACAGAACTTTGCAGCAGTTGAAGCCATAGTGAAGCAAAACCGCCGAGTGACACTGAATGACATTGCAGCATGTTTATAGATTAGTGATGGGTCAGTACACCACATTGTGCATGATGTGCTCCAGTTTCACAAAGTGTCTGCAAGATGGGTGCCACGGCAGCTGACTCCTGAAATGAGAGAACGGCATGTTGATGCTTGTGAAGAATTTCGGCGCTTTGAACGAGAAGGTGATGGCTTCCTTGCAAGAATCGTTACTGGGGACGAAACCTGCGTTCACTTCCACCAACCGGAAACGAAGAGAGCGAGCAAGGCATGGCGCCATTCCTCATCACCAAAACCAAAGAAGTTTCGAACAGAACCATCAGCAGGGAAGGTTATGCTGACTCTCTTTTGGGACGAAAAAGGCGTCATTTTGGAGCATTACATGCCTAGAGGGACTACTGTCACTAGTGCATCATAAATAGATCTTCTAAAAAATCATCTGCTGCTTGCAATCAAATCAAAGAGACATGGATTGCAGTCAGCAGGTGTCCTTTTGCAATATTACAATGCAAGGCCCCCCACTGCCCGTACAACAGTTGCAACAATCACAATCTGCATTTTGAGTGTCTTCCTCATCCACCATACTCACCAGACCTTGCCCCAAGTGATTTCCATGTTTGGACCAGTCAAAAACACAATGGGAGGAAAGAAGTTCCGTTCTGATGAAGAGGTACACCATGCGGTGCATGAGTGGTTGCGCGGACTACCAAAAAATTTTGTTTCTAAAGGAATTTATGCACTTTGGAAGCGCTGGAGGACTTTAATTGACCATGGGGGAGGTTATATTTAAAAGTGATACAGCTTTGTAGCACTTCTGCACAATAAATAATAATTAAAAAATATTTAATGTTTGCATTTGACTCACCTTCGTAGGGGGAGGACGATTTGCCTGCGGCTACAAGCTTGCAGGGTGCAGTCGTCTGCAAGTTGCAGTTAACGTCGTCACCAATGACGCCTATCGATTGGGTTCTGAGACTATTCTCAGTTCAGTGCCAGCAGAGCTCGCAATTTGCATCACTGTTCCCAGAGTTGATCGGGGTCTTTTGGTATGGTGTCAAATCGAATCTGTGACGGTCTTGGCTGCAGATTTCTACAACTGCTTAATCAGGTGGGGATTTGTAGGGTTCCCTTGATAGGTCAGGGGTGCATTACACAAAAGGAAGCAGCTACTGGGTTATCAGAGTACTTACGGAGTGCACATGGGGTATTTTCTAGGCTAAGCGGTAGTTTGAGGTACCCTGATGCCATTCGCCAATCGACAGGCAGATAACGAAATCAGACCGTGTTCAGAGTAGAACTATCAATATTTTATCAGGAAATCGTCGAAGTACTCCTATCGTAACAAAGTTCCCAGTTTTACTGCCCTCTCGGAAATTTGTCGCGTTCAATTCATTCTCAGGATCGAGAGCTGGCGGAAACCGCAAACAAAAAGCTGTTAAATATTTATCGAGTCTTGGAACGTGTATCGGAAAGACAGATTAGACGCCATAGGAGGGGGAGTGTTCACTGCAGTCGACCAAAACACAGAGTGTTTCAAAAAGAATATACGTATTTCGAATGCTTAAATTTATTTAACTTCAAGACATACGAATATGAAACTTAACACACATATTTACGAAACTATGTCCTCCATCAGCAACACGAACAATATCACATCGATACTCAGCTGAGACATGCTAAGTTGCCAGCTCCTTGACGACCAATCCAAGGGTTCGGTAGAGTTTCATTCAGATATCGCACTAGGCGACTCTAGTGAAGGGGTGCCCGTCTTGTTGAAAAATGAAGTTGTCTTCGCGCAGCCTCGAAAACAACCAGTTTTGTAACATAGCAAGATACTGCTGACCGTTAATCGTGTTTCCATCAAAGAAGAATGGGCCGTAAACAGCTAATCGGGGTACCACACGAAACACATTGACTTTGGGCGAATCTCGTACATGTTCAATGGCTGCTGCGTTTGTTTACCTGACCACTGACAGTAAAAGTCGCTTCCTCACGGAACACGATGCGTTGTGCGAAAGTGTTATCATTGTCAATGGCATCAAGAATCTCGTTACAAAATGACACATGTCTGCGTTTGTCATCAGGACGCAGAGCTTTTAACAGTTGTAACTTGTACGGCTTCATAACCAACCGACGTGTCAGAACATGCCAAATTGTTTAAATGGTTCAAATGGCTCTGAGCACTATGGGACTTAACATCTATGTCATCAGTCCTCTAGAACTTAGAACTAATTAAACCAACTAACCTAAGGACATCACACAACACCCAGTCATCACGAGGCAGAGAAAATCCATGACCCAGCCGGGAATCGAACCCGGGAACACGGGCGCCGGAAGCGAGAACGCTACCGCTCGACCACGAGCTGCGGACGCCAAATTGTTTTTGTAGGCAGTTTTAACTCCCAACTGACACAACGAGTTGATTTTGAAGGACTACGTTGGAAATTCATGCAACATTTTCTTCAGGAACACGAGGGCGGTCAGGACTCTTTCCTTTACATGCACATTTTATATCCAGAAACTGTCGATACCATCTGCGAATGTTCCACCCATTCGGAGGTCAAATTTGGTACCTCAGCCTGAAGCGTCTTTGCACTGTAATCACGGAATTGCACTTCGCAAACTCGACAACACAAAATGATTTCTGCTGCGGAGTAGCAGCCATTTTTAACATATTACGGTTATCAAGCAGAAGACAACTGACGTCTAGCGGCTATTGATATAAACTAGACTATGTATTCGTTTGTCCGATAGCCGAGCCGAGGCGCAGCGATCTATAGTTTGGACAAAATAATACTTTGTATTACGTATATTCTTTTTGAAACACACTGTATTGTCCCTAACGAGGTCGATTTTGAGTGTGACTCTAAAAGTTACCTGGACGTGTGTAACAGGTCTAGGTGGAACCAAGTTAATTCTTGGATGTTTTTACCGGGCACTCGATTCCGCCGTGACAGTTTTAGAGTTATTCAAAGAAAGTAGTGTGGGAACATCCAGATCATGCAATATTAGTTGGCGACGACTATAACCTATCGCGCAGAGACTGGGACATCTATGGATTCATTGCATGGGTACGGACAGGCAGTCTTGCGAAGTACTGGTTTAAGCAGCTAGCTCGACAGCCCACATGCAACGGAATTATTTTAGATCGTGTAGCTACAAATAGTCCTGTCCTTATCGACGGTGTCACTACAGAGCAAGGTATTACTACAGTTAAGAAATAAATCAAGAAGCTTAGGAGTGTTTTTTCGTTAGAAAGAGCACGAGGATTCCACAGAAAACAGCACGCACATTTTCCTAAAAAGAAACCTAAAGAGCTGATAATGTGCCTTTAAACTTTAAAGTTAACATATTGAACAAAATTTTGTTGAAATCTGCTGTTATGAATTGGAAGTACTGAATCAAGACGGCTAACTGTAGATTTATTTTGGAGGCTTTGTCAGCAGACAGCAACGCTCTTTAGAAATTTGTACCGCATACTTGGTGGAAAGCTAGTGCTTGACAACACATTTGCAGCATTCAATTCAATGATTTTTATGAACAGTAATCATGCCATAAGTAGTTAAGCAGCTCTCTGTCCCACGTGTGAGGGAAAAGAAATCATTTTTTGCCTCTTATGCATATTCATCAATAATTTTTTTTCTTTTATTTATTTTATAAGGTAGTTTTGTGTTCTAAAACTCCAATAATTTTTTTATGATTTTTTCCACATTTCTATTATAGCTTATGTTAGGTATTAAAGTGTGTTCCATACGTGACAACTGCATTTTTTGTCTAGTTGACAACTTCAAAATTAAAGAAGCTCACGCTTTCTTGAAAACAACATCTGGAACATCTACTGTGTTATCAATTAAGGCTACAATATTTTCTCTCTTTCTAAGGATACATAACGTCAAAGACAACTAGTAGGGGTGCAAGTCGAATGCAAACGGTTTGTGAACGACTGAAACATGAAAATCCAGATTTTCAAAAACAGGAAAACAAGCGGATCTCACAATTACGGAACATAAAGAAGCAAGACATAATTGAAAATGAACTGAACAAACTTCGTAAGTATGAGAGAGATCGGAAGAGACTGCAGAGGTCAAGAAAAGGGGTGATAAGCTTAAGCAGCAATCTCCCTCTACCTCCTCACAAAGCTCTGTGTAGGTCGTTTTCAATGTGCGCTGTCACTGGGAAAGGCATTATGGAGAACATTACGAATATTGCCCAAATCACCAAGGAAGAAAATGGCAGTTCTAATATGATTAGCAAAACATGCTGGTTTGTCACCATCAACCACAGAAGCGAATCATTCTCACGCAAAATCCAAAGCCGATCATTCAAAATGGAGAGAGCTCTACTTCAGGCCATATACCGTGTAGACATGCCCAGGAATTAAGGACTTTATCACTAACTGGGGCAATGGAATCAAGCAAAAGTTGCAAAAACACTACTTGACAATGTTCTTGAAAGAAGCGTTCTCAATTTTTAAAGGAGAAAACCTCATTATTAGTGTCTCCAAATGTTGTAACTTGTGACAAAAGAATGTTTTACTTCTGAAAAGTATTCCATCCGATCAGTGCAAGTGCAGAGTACACGAGAACTTTATTTTCAGACTTAAAGCCTTAAAATAGAGATATTCAAACTCTTTCTTGCAGAAAATACTGAGGGATACGGAGCTTAATTCTGCTTGCTGGCAAAACAGGCGTGAAGCCTGCTGTAATGGCAAACTTTTGCTGGTGCCTGAGAACTGCGATGATGAAATTTTTTGAAAATGCTAGGAAGATCAAGGATTAAAACATTCTACTAAAGAATGGCTGTTTGAAGCCACAAGACCTGCCAAGCTTTAAAGCCCAAGTAAATCTCAAACGTATATACTCTGCACCGTTCGAGAACGATAAACTAGAAACCAATAGTACCTGCATTTTGCACATAGAATTTGCCATTTCTTTCTCATGTGAATGCCATTTTCAGAGAAAATGTTCTGTTATTCACAGCAGCCTTATTCTTTAAAGGAAAATGTGAAACATTCGTTATTTGTTCCCCCACTACCAATAAGGACATAAACATAGTGTTTACTATCACTGACTTTTTACTCTGTAATATTTTCAATACAGAACCACCAAACTGCGAAGAAGCCTGTGAAGAAGTAATGTGGAGCGATTCTCCTCCTCCTGAGATGAAAACAGATACATTGCCAAAGTTCTAAACATGCTCTCCCAGAAATATGGTAGAAATTTTTCATGGAAGTATTTCACATCTCACAGAAAGTGGACTGTTGATGGATTGAGGGTGAACGTCAAACGACTTGTTTGGGAGAAAATTATGAACCAAGAGTAAATGTCCTAGACTTTGCTGATATTGCAGCAAAGATTGTAACTAATACAAGAATCTTCTACGTTGATGATCATTTGATCAACAAAAAAAACTGAAAATTCTAGGATGGATATCCTACCAATTCCTAGAATTTCATCATTTCACATACCGAAATCAAAAGGACAGGCAACACAGTGTAAAACAAATGCTCTTTCTCCATTGTGTTATTTTTGGAGCTGAAACTAGTACAGTGGAATTGTTGGATCTAGCTGTCAACCAGTGGGTGATAGTCAATTACCATGCTGATCGCTGCAAAGGAGAAATGACGGAAGTTTATCATGAGACCATAAGACTTAATATCGAACATGGGTCAGAGATTCCCAGTTTCTTCAGATGGTCAAAAGAAAGGGATAATCATGATAAAATTGTGAAGATAATTCCAGGACCAGTAATTTCTAACAACAGAGAACTGCTTTGTTACAATAATGTAACTTTAACAAAGAAGTTATTACTTTTTTTTTTTTTTTTTTTTTTGGAAAACCGAGAAAAGGATGAGAATTAACATGATGTCCCATACGTGAGAACAGTGGCCAACCATTTACTTTTTCCAGTTTGTTCGATCTTTAAAATTAATATTATATATTAAATATATAGCTAATATTATGTAGTTTTAACAAAACATTCTATTATAATAAAACGTTCTTATGTTCACAAAGGTTTTGCATACAAACGAGAAAACAAAATTTCCATGTACAATGACGAAGTCTGGCATGTGACAGTTGAATTTACTTCACGTAGCCACGTACATTTCAAAAATCAATTCCTGCAAATAAAAGAGTTCTTTCTAGACAACTTTCAGTGGCACATTATCTTGTCGTTACATCCTACCTTTAAGGGCAGAGTAAGGAAAAAAAGTACCACCAATAAAATTAGTACAAATGTCCCACAAGTAAGCGTGAAATGCTCCAGCAGACAAGCAGTTGCTAGCACCCCACTTAGACAATGAAGTGACATCATTTAGTTCGTGTATGACGAACGTCGAGGAATTATGGGCAAAGTTTAAACGGACTGTATATCGTGCTTTGGAGAACAATGTACCGAGGACATGGATTAAGGATAGAAAGACCCACCATGGTGTAATAATAACAAAATTCACAAAAATTCTTGGGAAGCACTCTCGGTTCATAAAAGAACGAGCACATGACAATAGAGATCCGTGCGTCTGTAAAATGATATTGCGCGAAGCATACAACTATTACCGCCATATATTAGCAACGGGTGTAGCTGAGATCCCGAGAAAATTCTGGCACCATGCAAAAACGCTAAGCAGGTCTAAGGCTTTTTATCCAGGCAGTCGTTAACCAATCTGCTGTAGCAATAGAAGATAGCAAAAGAAAAGCTGAAGTTTTAATTTTCCATTTATGAAACCGTTGCTGGAGGAGGAGCGTATAAACATACCGTTGTTTGAACACTGAACGGACTGCCGTATGGAGGCTATACATATACATATACATGGGCACTCTGCAAATCACATTTAGGTGTCCGGCAGAGGGTTCGTCAAACCACCTACACAATAATTCTCTATTATTCCGGTCTCTTACAGCGCGCGGAAAAAACGAACACCTGTATCTTTCCGTGCAAGCTCTGGTTTCCCTTATTGTACGATGATAGTTTCTCCCTGTATGGATAGACGTCAACAAAATGCATTCGGGGGAGAAAACTGGTGACAAATTTCGTGAGAAGATTCTACCGCAACGAAAAACGCCTTTGTTTTAATGATGTCCATCCCAAATCCTGTATCATTTCAGTGAGACTCTCTCCCTTATTTCGCGATAATTTGAAACGTGCTGCCCTTCTTTGAACTTTCCTGATGTACTCCGTCAATCGTATCTGGTAAGGATCCCACACCGCGAAACAGTATTCTAAAAGAGAACGGATAAGCGTAGTGTAGGCAGTCTCTTTAGTAGGTCTGTTACATTTTCGAAGTGTCCTCCCAATAAAACGCAATCTTTGGGTAGCCTTCACCAAAACATTTTCTGTGTGTTCCTTCCAATTTAAGTTGTTCGCAATTGTAATTCCTAGGTATTTAGTTGAACTTGCGGCATGTAGATTTGATCGATTTATAGTGTAACCCAAGTTTAACGAATTCCTTTTAGCACTCATGTGGATGACTTAACACTTTTCATTATTTAGGGTCAATTACCACTTTTCGCACAATACGGATATATTCTCTGAATCTTTTGCAATTTGTTTTGATCTCCTGATGACTTTGGTAGTCGATAAACCACAGCATCATCTGCAAATCACCTAAGACGGCTGCTCAGATTGTCTCCTAAACCGTTTATATAGACTAGGAACAGCAAAGGACCTATAACACTACCTTGGGGAAGGCCAGAAATTACATGTTTCACTCGATGACTTCCCGTCAATTACTACGAACTGTGACCCCTCTGACAGGAAATCACGAATCCAGTCACATAACTGAGACGATATTCCATAAGCACGCAATTTCAGTACACGCCGCTTGTGTGGTACAGTGTCAAAAGCCTTCTAGAAATATAGAAATACGGAATCAATTTGAAATCCCTTGTCAATGGCACTCAACACATCATGTTAGTAAAGAGCTAGTTGTGTTTCACAAGCACGATGTTTTCTAAATCCGTGTTGACTGTGTGACAATAGACAGTTCTCTTCGAGGTAATTCATAATGTTCGAACATAATATATGTTCCAAAACCTTGCTGCAAATCGATGTTAATGACATGGATATTATAATATTCATCCTTGGTGTAGACAAGCAACTGGAAGAGTCGAAAACAACTTAGTTATCAGGTCCGGGTAGAAATCCAATTCTGTTTCACGAAGAGTACTTAACGGCATTGGCTCCTTGCATTAATCGCAAAGTCCCAAGCGACAGTAAAAATGAGCAGGTGACTCCTATACATAAGAATGGTAAACGAACGGACCCACAAAATAACAGAACAATATCCCTAACACCGATTTCTGCAAAATCTTTGAACATATTCTCGGCTTGAATACAACAGTTTGCTGAGACGGAAAGGCTTCTGTCCACAGATCAGCATGATTTTAGAAGCATCACTCGTCCGAAACTCAGCTTGCCCTTTCTCACATAGTATCTGTGAACTATGGATGAAAAAAATAGATTTCATATTCCTAGATTTACGAATGACGTTTGACACGGCGGCCTATTGCAGATTGTTAACGATGGTACAAGCATATGGAATAGGTTCCCAGATATGACTGGCTCGAAGACTTCTGAAGCAATAGAACCCAGAACGTTGTCCTCGACGGTGTATATTCATGGGAGACAATGGTGTCGTAAGGAATTTCCCAGGAAAGTGTGACTGCATCGTTGTTATGCTGTATATGTAAGAGGCAGTCAAATGAAAACCGAACACCCGCCACAACGGGACCACGGAATGGTTCCGTTCAAAAGTAATCACTACAGGCGTCAAGTATTTATCCCACAGGGAGACAATCAATTTTTGTTTCGTAGAACGTGGTCAGCCGCTGACGGATCCACGACCGCACCACCTCTTGCACTTCTCCTCGTCCGATTGAAATCGACGTCGTCGCGTTTCTTTTTTCATGTCGCCAAAAATGTGAAGATCACACTGAGTAAACTCCAGGCTGTACGGAGGATGTTGCAGTGTTTCTCAACCAAGTCACTGAAGAGTAGCCTTAGTCCGACAGGCAGTGTGGGGCGAGCGTTATCGTTCAACAGAATGCTTCCTCTATGATGATGATGATTGGTTTGTGGGGCGCTCAAACTGCACGGTCATCAGCGCCCATACAAGGTCCCAATTTTTACACAGTCCAATGTTAAACTCAATCCAATCTAGCAACTGTCACGAATGATGATGATGATGATGATGATGATGATGAAATGGTGAGGACAACACAGACACCCAGTCCCCCCGGGCGGAGAAAATTCCCAACCCGGACGGAAATCGAACCCGGGACCCCGTGATCCAGAGGTAGCAACGCTATCTGTTCGTAGAGTTCCTCAAGCGTGGAACCACAATCAGGGTGCTGCGCTATGAAGCCACACTGCAGAAACTGCGACGCGCCATAAAGTCAAAACGCCCAGAAATGCTGTCGTATAGAATCATCTGTTGAACGTTAATGCACGCCCCCACACTGCCAATCGGACAAAGGCTAGCTTCTGTGATTTGGTTGGGAAACACTGCAACACCCTCCGTACAGCCCGTATCTTCCACCATGTGATTTTTACATCTTTGGCGATGCGAAGAAAGACATATGGGAAGATGTCGAAGTTGCGTGACTACAGGGCGATACAAGATGACGTAGACAAAATTTCTAGTTGTTATGAATGGTAGCTATCTCTAAATGTAGAAAAATGTAACTTAACGCAAACGCATAGGAAAAACAGTCCCATAATGTTAGAATTCAGCATTAGTAGTGTGCTACTTGACACAATCAGATCGATTCTAAATTTAGGGGCAACACTGTAAAGCATTATGAAATGAAACGAGCATGTAAGGATTGCAGTGGGAAAGGCGAATAGTCGACTTCCGTTAAATGGGAGAGATTTAGGAAAGTGTGGTTCATCTGTATAGGAGACCGCGTATAGAACACTAGTGCGACCCATTCTCGAGTACCGCTAGAGTGTCTGGGATCACCACCAGTTAGGATTAAAGGAAGATATTGAAGCAATTCGTAAACGGGCTGCTACATTTGTTTTCGGTAGGTTCTATCAACATGCAATTATTATGAAGATTATTATTTATTTGTAATTTCTGCTACCAGCCACTTCCTTAGCTTCGCTTCGATATGTTCTGTTCATCTTCAGGCGTTTATTCATACATACAAAGTAATGTCCCTTAAAAATAAACGATCTTAAACTAGATTAATCTAGGACTCTTTGCCTATTGTTTGTTACTGTAGTGGCTGGTGTTGCAATTTGGGGGGGGGGGGTGGATGGCCAGAAATCGATGTCAGTGATGCCTTCTGCTGGTTGATCTCCTTGTGGTTGACTATGTATGATATCACAGCCTGTATAGGATGCAGATAGTTTTGCATCAGTTGTGTGTTGCAAAAATAGCGTGAAAGGCTTTTTATCTGACAGTTGATCGCATACAATTTCTTCACCTTGCAGCTTCACTTCCATCACTGATGTAATGGCGGAGTTTTTGAGTAACATTGCACTATTTCACATTGTATTCTGTCACTTATTTCCGACATAATTCACTGCACAAATTGTTTCCACATACATGTAAACATCATGCACACAACACAAGATGGCAGACCTGTAGCATATGAGTCAGTATCGGTTATCGAGGTTTTGTATCGATATTCTTGGTACTGGCAGATTTGCAGTCATTTATTTACACTACAAACCTCGAATCTATTGGGTTAGAACTGGCTTATGACGGCTTAAGAATTTTTAGTTTTTGAATTCGGTTCCCTCCTTAAGAATGTTATCTCCATGCTTTGTATGATGTACGAAAATTTCCGTTTATTCCACGATCCATTGTTTTACTTTTTCCTATTTTGTGAAAAATTTCGATTTTCCAGGGGTGACCTGTGTCTTTAATGTGAGTTGCTACTGATGATTTGTTACGTTTATCAAGTCTGTAGCAGACTATATGTTCATCGAATCGAGTTCTGAAATTTCTACCTGTTTGGCCGATATAATATTTATTGCATTGGCTGCAGGTAATTTTGTAAATGCCAGATGGATCAAGACTTGTATCTGGTGGTTTTATATTGTGAATAAGCTTCCTCCTTAGGTTTTTGTTGGCGCTGAAGCTGATTTTTACTTCTCTGTTTTTGAATAGTTTTGCTAATTTGTCGGATACTATTCCAAGATAAATTTTACATATTTGACTGCTGAGGCACTATCAGTTGTGAGTGTAGTTTGATGTTGTTTGTTCAGTAAATTTTTTTACCTGTTGTGACATGGTATAAATTATAGAAGGATTATACCCATACTGTATTGCGGTATATGTTATGGTTTCTATTTCTTGTTGAAGTGGAAATCTGTGTGTTCTGTACAGCATTGATCTATAAGTAGCTTTTTTGTGGAAGGAGGGATGTGTAGAGGACTTAGGTATAGTCGTATCAGTGCCTGTAAGTTTTCTGTAATAATTGTAAGTTACATTTTGGTTCTGTTTTGATATTTTATGTCAAGAAATGGTATGGTGGTGTTCTCTTCCCGTTCAAGGGTGAATTGAATATTTTTATGTAGGGTGTTGAATTTGTTGAAAAGGTTTGTCACTTCATACCCTGTGCCACCAAATATAATGAGGGTGTCATCTACATATCTCTTACAGAATTTAACTTTGCTGGTTATGTTATCGTTTAGTGTCAGTATTTTATTTTCTATAAGGATGATAAATATTGCAGCTATTAGGCCACTAAGGGGGTTTTCTATTACTAGTTCTAGGTCCTGCTTGTAAATGTTATTCTTAAAGGAAAAGTAATTATGTGAGAGTACTAAATTAAGTACATCTATAAGTTCTATGATTGCTGGTTTGCTCATTGTCTTGTTTCGCAATAGGTTCATTCTTATTATCCCAACTGTTTCATCTAGACTAGAGGTATACTGCTGTAAATGTTTATAACAGCGGTAGCCTATGCCGATGGTACCTGACAGGCTGGAGCGACAAGAGCACTTCAGACGTTCCTAAAGTTTGACGTAGAGCTAAACAAATTGATAGCAATAAATTGGTTGCGTGGATGTTCTTTCATAGACGCCAGAAGAAAGGAAGAAACGTGATGCTATGGCTTCAACCAGTCACCTTGAGAAGATACGATGTTGGGGCACTTTTTTATACTTTTTGGGGACTCGAGGAATGATAGTGATAAATCTTTCAAAAACTTTAGGATGAGAATGCAAGCTTTCGACAATCTGTATCTAAGAAACAAGAATTCAGTCCAATCTGAAACACATTCTTCACAGAGTACATGCAACCTCTACACATGGAGGCAGTCAGAATCAGGAAAAAATGAACATTTCCAATTTTATATTCCTGTCCAAAGAACTTCAAAATGTAATATAGTATTATGTACCTGGAAGATATTTAAGAACGAAAGATGTGTTCATTAAAATATAATATTGTAATATTCATAAATTCAAAAACACACGTGCATGCACATCTACATCTGCAATTCATCCTTAAGTGCCTGGTATAAGGTTTTCGAACCACCTTCGGACTATTTTTCTATAGTTCCACTCTCTGACAGCACTTGGAAGCAATGAGCATTAGAATCTTTCCGTACGAGCTCTGATTTCTCCTATTTTATTATGATGATAATTTTCTCCCTATGTAAGATGGCCACAGTATATTTTCATATTCACGGAAAAAAGTTTTGATTGAAATTTCGGGGAAAGATTAGCCGCAACAAGAAATGCCTTTGTTTTAATGATTGTCATCCCAACCCTCTCATCTCCGTGAGACTCTCCCCTACTTCGCGTCAATACAAAACGAGGTGCTATTCTCCTAGGTATGTAGTCGAACATTTGACAGTGTTTTAAATTGATGTATGTTATAGTGCTATCGAAATCAAACGCATTTCTTTTTGTACTCACACTTTTCCTCGTTAATATACTGTCGCAGAAGAATATGAATAGCCCCGTGGTGTAGTGGTTATGATAATAAACTGTTGCATGGAGCGTCGTGAGTTCAAAACTCACCTGGACTGTACCATTTTAATTTCTAAATTCGGTTCGAGTACATTGTAGAAGTATCCACAAATTTCAAGAATCATTCTACTGGAATGTTCTGTACGCTTATATATACTGTACGAGGGCTGCTATATATATTTCTGGCCTAGGCAACACTAAGTGTTGCCAGGTGCAATCTGACATTTCCATTGGAAAGTTTGACATTTTTTAGCATAAATGTACTCAGAACTTTTTGACCTACGACAATTTTTTTTTTCTTTTACAGGGACTTGAAGAAATCAATTTGGCACAAAAATGGAATTAACTCGTGAACATTTTCGTGCGATCATTTTTCACAACTTTCGACGTGGATTATCACGACAAGAGTGCATCGATGAACTTAAATCTTTGTATGGCGCCGAAGCACCATCCTATAGCACTGTGAAAAACTGGCACAACGAATTCAATCGTGGCCGACGCTCGCTCAAAGACGAATTCCGTGAAGGTCGTCCAAAAACAGCCGTTGTGCCAGAAAACATCGATGCCGTACGTGAACTGATAATGCAAGACCGTCATGTGACATACCGTGAGATAGAGGCATGCCTAGACATTTCTCCCACCAGCATACATTCGATATTGCATGAACACCTGGCCGTAAAAAAGGTTTGTTCTCGTTGGATCCCGCACAATTTGACAATCGCTCAAAAGAAAGCTCGTGTGGATTGGTGTAAAGAAATGCTGAAAAAATACGATCGCGGTGCTTCAAAAGACGTTTATAAGATCGTCACAGGTGACGAATCATGGATCTATGCGTATGAGCCCGAAACAAAACAGCAATCGACCGTGTGGGTCTTCCAAGACGAGCCAAATCCAACGAAAGTTGTTCGTGGAAGAAGCACTTCGAAGCAAATGGTCGCCTGTTTCTTCGGCAAAACTGGTCATGTGGCGACTGTTCCGCTTGAGCAACGTAGGACGGTCAATTCTGAGTGGTACACCACCATTTGTTTGCCTGAAGTCTTCGGAGAAATTCAAAAAATGAACAAAAGAAGACGAATCATTGTGCACCATGACAATGCGAGCTGTCACACATCGGCTCAAACCAGCGCCTTTTTGACCGGCCAAAACGTCGAAGTGATGGGTCATCCGCCGTACAGCCCTGACTTGGCACCCAATGACTTCTTTTTATTCCCACACATCAAGAAAAAAATGCGTGGTCAACGATTTTCGTCGCCAGAAGATGCTGTTGCAGCATTCAAAAACCATGTTTTGGAGGTGTCTCAATCGGAGTGGAAAAAGTGCTTCGAAAATTGGTTTGAGCGCATGCAAAAGTGTATAAATCTTGATGGAGAATATTTTGAAAAACAATAAACCGTTTTCGTTGATAAATATTCGTATTTTCATTATTAGGCCAGAAATATATATAGCAGCCCTCGTATGTGTTCTGGCTGAAGGCAGTTTGATGCGAGGTCTCGTATATGCAAGTGCTGAATAAATCTTCGTTAAGGAGTGCGGGTAAGCTACTACAAACAGCATAGTGAACGCGTTATTGTGGCCAAGATAAACACGAAGCCCACGACTACTACCGTAATACAAGTTTATATACCAACTAGCTCTACAGATGACGAAGAAATTGATGAAATGTATGAATAGATAAAGGAAATTATTCAGGTAGTGAAGGGAGACGAAAATTTAATAGTAATGGGTGACTGGAATTCGAGAGTAGGAAAAGGGGCAGCAGGAAACATAGTAGGCGAATATGGATTGGGGGCTAAGAAATGAAAGAGGAAGCCGACTGGTAGAATTTTTTGCAGAGCATAACTTAATCATAGCTAACACTTGGTTCAAGAATCATGAAAGAAGGTTGTATACATGGAAGAACCCTGGAGATACTAAAAGGTATCAGATAGGTTACATAATGGTAAGACAGAGATTTAGGAACCACGTTTTACATTGTAAGACATTTCCAGGTGCAGATGTGGACTCTGACCACAATATATTGGTTATGAACTGTAAATTAAAACTGAAGAAACTGCAAAAAGGTGGAAATTTAAGGAGATGGGACCTGGATGAACTGAAAGAACCAGAGGTTGTACAGAGTTTCAGGGAGAGCATAAGAAAACAATGCACAGGAATGGGGGAAAGAAATACAGTAGTAGAAGAATGGGTAGCTTTGAGGGATAAAATAGTGAAGGCAGCAGAGGATCAAATTGGTAAAAAGACGAGAGCTAGTAGAAACCCTTGGGTAACAGAAGAAATATTGAATTTAATTGATGAAAGGAGAAAATATAAAAATGCAGTAAATGAAGCAGACAAAAAGGAATACAAACATCTCAAAAATGATAATGACAGGAAGTGCAAAATGGCTAAGCAGGGATGGCTAGAGGATAAATGTAAGGATGTAGAGGCTTATCTCACTAGGGGTAAGATAGATACTGCCTACAAGAAAATTAAAGAGACCTTTGGAGAAAAAGAGAACCACTTGTATGAATATCAAGAGCTCAGATGGTAACCCAGTTCTAAGCAAAGAAGGGAAAGCAGAAAGGTGGAAGGAGTATATACAGGGTCTATACAAGGGCGATGTACTTAAGGATAATATTATGGAAATGGAAGAGGATGTAGAGGAAGATGAAATGGGAGATATGATACTGCGCGAAGAGTTTGACAGATCACTAAAAGACCTGAGTCGAAATAAGACCCACGGAGTAAACAACATTCCATTAGAACCACTGACAGCCTTGGGACAGCCAGTCCTGACAAAAGTCCACTGTCTGGTGAGCAACATGTATGAGACAGGCGAAATACCCTCAGACTTCAAGAAGAATATAATAACTCCAATCCCAAAGAAAGCAGGTGTTGACAGATGTGAAAATTACCGAACTATCAGTTTAAAAAGTCACAGCTGCAAAATACTAACGCGAATTCTTTACAGACGAATGGAAAAACTGGTAGAAGCCGACCTCGGCGAAGATCAGTTTGGATTCAGTAGAAATGTTGGAACACGTGAGGCAATACTGCCCCTACGACTTATCTTAGAAACTAGATTAAGGAAAGGCAAACCTACGTTTCTAGCATTTGTAGACTTGGAGAAAGCTTTTGACAGTGTTGATTGGAATACTCTCTTTCAAATTCTGAAGGTGGCAGGGATAAAATACAGGGAGTGAAAGGCTATTTACAAATTTTACAGAAAACAGATGGCAATTATAAGAGTCGAGGGACATGAAAGGGAAGCAGTGGTTGGGAAGGGAGTGAGAGCGTTGTAGCCTATCCCTGATGTTATTCACTCTGTATATTGAGCAAGCAATAAAGGAAACAAAAGAAAAGTTCGGCGTAGGTATTAAAATCCACGGAGAAGAAATAAAAACTTTGAGGTTAGCCGATGACATTGTAATTCTGTCAGAGACAGCAAGGGACTTGGAAGAGCAGTTGAACGGAATGGGCATTGTCTTGAAACGAGGGTATAAGATGAATAACAACAAAAGCAAAATGAGGATAATGGAATGTAGTCGAATTAAGTCGGGTGATGCTGAGGGAGTTAGATTAGGAAATGAGGCAGTTAAGGTAGTAAAGGAGTTTTGCTATTTGGGGTGCAAAATAACTGAAGATGGTCGAAGTAGAGAGCATATAAAATTTAGACTGGCAATGGCAAGGAAAGCGTTACTGAAGAAGAAAAATTTGTTAACATCGAGTATAGATTTAAATGTCAGGAAGTCGTTTCTTAAAGTATTTGTATGGAGTGTAGCCAAGTATGGAAGTGAAAGGTGGACGATAAATAGTTTAGGCAAGAAGAGAATAGAAGCTTTCGAAATGTGGTGCTACAGAAGAATTCTGTGGATTAGATGGGTAGATCACATAACTAATGAGGAGGTATTGAATAGAATTGGGGAGAAGAGGTGCTTGTGGCGCAAGTTGACTAGAAGAAGGGATCGGTTGGTAGGACATGTTCTGAGACATCGAGGGATCACCAATTTAGTATTGGAGGGCAGTGTCGAGGGTAAAAATCGTAGAGCGAGACCAAGAGTTGAATACACTAAGCAGATTCAGAAGGATGTAGGCTGCAGTAGGTACTGGGAGATAAAGAAGCTTGCACAGGATAGAGCAGCATGGAGAGCTGCATCAAACCAGTGTCAGGACTGAAGACCACAACAACAACAAGTGACGTTAGTGGTCATCATTCAGCTACTTACACCTTCCTCTACATGGCATTATTCTAGTGGAGACGCTGGGTATTGCAACTTGTGATAGCGCACATTATCGAGGACACAGTGGCTCCCACCAGGCCACGACAGAGCCGCCGTTTACGTGGCAAGAAACCCGAGTTCGAGCCGTATTCGACAGAGCGCAAACTATCGGAGACAGAAGAAGAAGACAGCACCAAACAAGTGGCTGAAAGTATATGAGCGTACAGCCAAATGTAACAAATGTGATGGCACCGTGTGTTTGGCTATCTTATTTTTCTACTTGGAGGGCATTGCCAAGCAATGGTATGAGAACAACGAGGAGAAGTTCACAAGCTGGGAAGTATTCCCGGCGGAAATGCTCAAGTATTTCGGCGACATACAACGACAGAAGTGCAAGGCTGAAGATAAATTAAAGAGCACTGCACAGCGTCCAAGAAAAACTACAGCATCCTACATTCAAAACGTCTTGGAGCTGTGTAAACTAGTGGAATCTAGAATGAAGGAGGAAGATAAGGTTGCACATCTCATGAAGGGTGTTGCTGAGGACATGTATCAGGCCCTACTTTTGAAGCAGGTTTCGACAGCAGACGACTTCATAAAATTGTGCCAATATATCGAGGCCTTGCATCAAAAAAGAATTATCAGCAAGAATTCTGAATGGCTTCCAAACATCGTATCGATGTCTGTGATGGTAGAAGCAACTGATTTCACAAGTGTTCATCAGATAGTGAGATAGGAAGTTCAGAAGGCACTTGGATTGCACGGCGAACAAAAAACCGAGACGCTTCAAGAAGTCATAAGGGAGGAAGTGGAACAGTCATTTAACCCAATCTCTCGTCCTTCATTTCTCTTTAAAACGGTGAAAAAATCGAGACCCAGGCGGAGTTGTGTACCTACAAAGCCGCATGAGGAACCTGTTTGGGCACTAAGGAAGACTGACGTCTGGAGGACCCAGAATAACCAACCAGTATGTTTCCACTGTGGACGACTGGGACATGTGGTGCGCTATTGTCGAGAAAGGCGGCGGATATTTGGTGACGCCCGCGCCAGAAGACAGCTGACTGATCTTAGCTGACGCCAACTCTGGGACGACGAAGATGAACATGATGATATGGGTGCATGACGACGTACGCCACCATCGCCGCAAGCTTGCGCCTGGAGAGGACGCTCCCTAACACGCCGATCAAGGTCTCCATCGCCGTTTAGAAGCTCCAGGCGATCAGCTAGCCGCCGCAACCTGGAAAACGAAGGGGTGCGACCTTCCTTGGAGGTAAGACCGCCGAAGAGAAAAATCCTCCGCCATCAATTATTACAAAAACAATAGGAAACTACGCCGATTTCCTCATGGATGGGCGCCCAGCCCAAGATCTTGTGGACTGTGGAGCATCATATTCAGTCATTTCGGAGAAGTACCGTCGCCAGTTGCAGAAAACCGTATTCGTCGACCACAAAACATCTCTGCTGAAGGCGGCTAATGGAAAATATGTAAAACCTACAGGAACGTGTCCTTACAATTCATCATCTTACAAGAGTAGTCATGACGTCATTCTCGGGTGGGACTTTTTGAAAGCTTCTCAGGCAATTATAGATTGTGGTCACTCGAAGATTATGCTAGACGAGGTGAGACAGTGTGGACAGGAAGATGCGCATTCGAGAGTGTGGAGATTATGTGTGCTGGATGAATTGATCATTCCTGCAGTCAGCTCTAGAAAGGTAACTGTCACGTATCATGCCATGAATTTTGTAGTGGAATGTAAGAGAAGCATACCACTGTAGAATAACTTGGTCATCCCAGCCTCTGTCGTCTGATTTATGAACAGATACGGCGAATTGTGGATAGTTAACAGTCGCAGAGAACCGCAGATCCAGCCAAGACGTATGTACGTAGCAAGAGCTGAACGCCATAGTAACCTCCCATGCCGAGTTTGTGGGCAAAATTAACAATATCACTAGGACACTAGATCTTCTAGCTCGACTATCACTAAGCAACAACAGAAGGAGCTACTTGCCATTCTCCAAGAGTTCTCTGAAAGCTTAAATCCACAAGTGAAAAGCAAATTAGACAAATCGACGGTGAAGCACCGGAAACCATCAACCAATAAGCCAGAAAGCATACCGTGTGTCAGTAACGGAACGTCGAATAATTCGCTACGAGGTAGAGAAAATGATGAAGAATGACGTAATTCAGCCTTTGCAGAGCCCATGGTCGTCACCAGTGGTTCTCGTCAGGAACAAGGATGGCAGCAGGCGCTTTTGTGTTGATTACAGGAAGCTTAATAAGATAACTAAAAAAGGGCGTATATCCTCTTCCACGAATTGACGATACACTAGATTGTCTGAAGGGGGCTAAGTTTTTCTCAACCATGGACATGTACTCGGGATACTGGTAAATCGAAGTAGATGAGGCCGATCGTGAAAAAAGGCATTCATCACACCTGAGGGCCTGTATGAGTTTAAGGTAATGCCGTTTGGCTTGTGTAATGCACCAGCAACTTTTGAACGGATGATCGATAATCTTCTAAGGCACCTGAAGTGGATGATGTGTCTTTGTTATTTAGATGAGATTATAGTGTTCTCAGAGACATTTGATGAACATATAAAAAGACAGATGGCCGTTCTTAAGTGTCTCCAACAAGGCGCACTGAAACTTAATCCAAAAAAGTCTCTCTTTGGAACAAAAGAAACTAAAGTACTCGGACACCTTGTGTCAAACGAAGGTGTGCGGCCAGACCCAGAAAAGGTGAGATCTATGGTGGAATTTCCTATTCCTAAAAGTATTAAAAGTGTTAGAGATGTGAGAAGCTTCCTCGGATTATGTTCTTATTACCATCGTTTTATCAAAGACTTTTGCATCAAAACCAGAGTTGTTAAATGCTGATGCTAAATTTATCTGGGATTGAGCTCAACAAGATTCTTTCGATGTGCTGCGACAAGCTCTGACGGCTGACCCTGTACTTGGTCTGCATGATGAGAGAGCACCTACAGAACTAAACACAGATGCCAGCGGGTATGTGCTTGGTGCTGTTCTGGTGCAAATTACGGGTAGAAAAGAGAAGGTTGTAGCCTCTGATCTGGGCCATGTGCAAATTTCGACATCATCTCTATGGAAGACCATTCACAGTTGTTACAGACCTCCATTCACTTTGTTCTTTGACAGGTCTTAAGGATCCAATAGGACGACTCGCCACGTGGGCACTACGTCTTCAAGAATATGACAAAAAAAATGTTCAAATGTGTGTGAAATCTTATGGGACTTAACTGCTAAGGTCATCAGTCCTTAAGCTTACACATTACTTAATCTTAATTATCCTAAGGACGAACACACATACCCATGCCCGAGGGAGGACTCGAACCTATGACGGGACCAGAGTATGACATTACCATAGTGTACAAAAGTGGAAAAAAACACCAAGATGCCGACTGTCTCTCAAGAAACCCTATGCAAGACCATCAAGACTTTCATGAAGATAGTGACTGTCTCGCTGCACTCCAGGATCTCTCTGCTGAGCAGAAGAACGCCACGGTATCTGAAATTATGTTTGCCTTAAATCGGTCAGATGTGAAAGGACAATTTAAGGTAGTTAATGGGTTACTTTGCAAGAAAAAGTTTGATACGTTTGGAAAGAGGTGGCTGCCAGTGATTCCTAAACACATGCGCTTAGATGTTCTACAGAAATTCCATGAAACAGCTGAGGCCCGACCTTTAGGATTTATTAAGACAGAAAGAGATGGGTGGATGGAGTTGAAGAAGATATGAAAAAGCTGGGTGTCAGAGGATGGAGACGTAAAGCCATGGATAGGATAGAATGGCAGGATATTGTGATGCAGGCCAAGGCCCTCCAAGGGCTGTAGAGCCGAGGAGTAGTAGCAGACATATCCGCAAGAGACTTTTCTGGCAAGGTTTATTTAGGAGTGTCCGTCACTACGTGTCGCACGGTCGAGAGTGCCAGAGGAGAATGGCAGTTCCTCAGAAACCACCTGGCCGACTCAAACCAATTCCACCAGCCGAAACGCCTTTCCAGTGTGTTGGGATTGACCTCCTCAGACGACTTCCAACGTCTGCTAGTGGCAATAGATGGATTATTGTTTGCACTGATTATCTAACACGCTATGCCATTACAAAAGCCGTGGAAACAGCCGAAGCATCGGGGGTAGAAAAACTCATCGAGGAAGACATTGTATTAAAACACTGTGCCCCAAGATCGTTAATTATGTATCGAGGGAAAGTTTTTCAATCGAATCTTGTGACAGAGATAAACCGTCGGTGCAACATTACTCATCACCCGACGACTGCCTACATCCGCAAACTAACGGGCTTACTGAACGCCTTGAGAAGCAAGACCTTGGCCGACATGCTATCATTGTTCGTCAATGTTGAGCAGAGCAACTGGGATGAGGTGCTACCTTTCGTGGTGTTTGCCTCCAACACCGCCAAACAAGACACCACAGGATTTACGCCATTTTCCTGGTGCAAGGGCGTGAGGCGACTACGACGATGGACACTATGTTTCCGTTACATTCTGATGACGTGGACGACGGCTACGTCGGCCAGGTGTTAACCAGAGCTGAGGAAGCTCGGCAGTTAGCTTACCCCGCACGCTGCAGGCTCAAGAAAACGATCGCCGAAGGTATGTCGCGAGCCACCTTCCTGATGTCTACGAGCCTGGTAACCTCGTCTGTATCTTCACTTCTGTTCGGAAGGTTGGTTTCTCTGAGAAGCTCCTCAGGTGCTACTTCGGACCTTAATAAGTTAAAAGACAATTGTCTGATATTACTTATGAAGTTGAAGATTTCGACCCCGACACAAGACGACGAAGGATCAGTGACACGGTCCACGTCCTTCGACTGAAGCCCTATAAGGATCCTGCAACCCAGGGTAAATTGGAAGTTCCAGCGACAGGCAACAAGCGGAAAGGTGAGGAAGACCGTAGCAGCAAAAGAAGTTCTAAGAAGATCACCGCCAGGGCGAGAAACAGTTACCAGGAGTCGGAGTATGCAGGACCGATGACTCGTTCCCGAACTAAGAGGACATAACACCGAGCGCTGTTATCTTAAGGAAGGTGCAATGTCACAGAAGAAGCTGAGGAGCGCCGTGGTGTAGTGGTTATGAAACCGAACTGTTGCATGGAGAGTCGTGAGTTCAAAACTCACCTGGAGAGTACAATTTTAATTTATATATTCGGTTCGAGTACATGCTAGAAGTATCGACAAATGTCAAGAATCATTGTACTGGAATGTTCTGTAGCCGTATTATATACTGTATGTGTTCTAGCCGGAAGCCGTTCTCTCCGCGCTCTTGTATGTACAAGTGCTGAATAAACCTTCGTTAGTTGAAGTTAGTGTTCGTCGTTCATCTAATTACACCTTCTTCTAAGTGACAATACAATTGCCACTTTTCACATTATTCAGATATCGTGTGTAGGTTATTTTGCAATTGGTTTTGGTCTTTACAAGGTGTTTGATCACAGCATCATCTGTAAACAATCTGAGAGAGCTGTTCAGATTATCTCCTAAATAGTTTATGTAGATTAGGAACAGCAGAGAGCCTGTAACACTTTCTTGGGGAACACTGGCTATCGCTTCTGTATTACTTAATGATTTTGCGTCGATTACTACTTACTGTGTGTCATTTCTGCCTGGAAATCTCGGACCCAGTCGCACAGCTGAAGCGATACTACGTAGGCACGCGATATGGTTAGAAGACTCTTGTGAGAAATGGTGCCAAAAGCCTTTTCTAATAGAAAACTTAAAACATTACAGAGCAGCCTTGTTTAGTAGCAAGTGCCTACTCGGCAGTCCTTTACACGGCGCCCGGACAAATACGATATGACCCTTTTAGACCATTGCCAAATGACAAATGAATGCAGCAAACATAGATAAAATGGTTCAAACAGCTCTGAGCACTATGGGACATAACATCTATGGTCATCAGTCCCCTAGAACTTAGAACTACTTAAACCACACAACACGCAGCCATCACGAGGCAGAGAAAATCCCTGACCCCGCCGTGAATCGAACCCGGGAACCCGGGTGCGGGAAGCGAGAACGCTACCGCACGGCCACGAGATGCGGGCAGCAAACATAGATAAAATGACGTGCGACTCACATAGATATTATTTACACAAAATATTATGCCACCATGTTAGATAAGAAAAAGAAAACACCCTACAAATCGCCATTTATATATCTTTTGCATGGTCTTTTCTATCATCTGTATAAGTAACATCTATGTAAGTAACACGTCATTTTATCAGTGTTTACAATACTCAGTTGTCAACTGATAACCTAAGAACGTGAATAGGTTTGTGTCAAAATACATATAAATTTCAGAGCATTAGAAAGTGCTCCCTATTTAATACTGTGAAGACCATAAATTGGTACGTTTTGTTGTGCTCAAGTATCGGCAAATGTGAAGTCGATCTATAAAACCTTTAATTCATTATAAAAGTTAACACTCCCAGCCTATACAAGAGTTTCTTGACAAGGCTGCAAAGTCAGGCAACAGCTCCAGTCCAGCTCCAATATGTTTGCAGTTCGGGTAGGATATGAATAACGGGCAGCTGATGTAAAAATTATCCAACCACTTGTTTCTCAATTTTGAATTGCTTACATTGGGGATGCCTCTAAGAATAGAGATATGTTAGAACAGTGGTAGTCAACATGGTCCGTATCGCCCACTACCGAACATTACAGCTTTCTACATCTACATTTATAATCCGCAAGCCACGCAACGGTGTATGGCGGAGGGCACTTTACGTGCCACTGTCATTACCTCCCTTTCCTGTTCCAGTCCCGAATGGTTCGCGGGAAGAACGACTGCCGGAAAGCCTCCGTACGCGCTCGAATCTCTCTAATTTTATATTCGTGATCTCCTCGGAGGTGTAAGTAGGGGAAGCAATATATTCGATACCTCATCCAGAAAAGCACCCTCTCGAAATCTGGACAGCAAGCTACACCGCGATGCAGAGCGCCTCTCTTGCAGAGTCTGCCACTTGAGTTTGCTAAACATCTCCGTAACGCTATCACGCTTACCAAATAACCCTGTGACGAAACGCGCCGCTATTCTTTGGATTTTCTCTATCTCCTCTGTCAACCCAACCTGGTACGGATCCCACACTGATGAGCAATACAAGTATAGGTCGAACGTGTGTTTTGTAAGCCATCTCCTTTGTTGATGGACTACATTTTCTAAGGACTCTCCCAATGAATCTCAACCTGGCACCCGCCTTACCAACAATTAATTTTATATAATCATTCCACTTCAAATCGTTCCGTACGCATACTCCCAGATATTTTACAGAAGTAACTGCTACCAGTGTTTGTTCCGCTATCATATAATCATACAATAAATGATCCTTCTTTCTATGTATTGGTAATACATTACATTTGTCTATGTTAAGGGTCAGTTGCCACTCCCTGCACCAAGTGCCTATCCGCTGCAGACCTTCCTGCATTTCGCTGCAATTTTCTAATGCAGCAACTTCTCTGTATACTACAGCATCATCCGCGAAAAGCCGCATCGAACTTCCGACACTATCTACTAGGTCATTTATATATATTGTGAAAAGCAATGGTCCCATAACACTCCCCTGTGGCACGCCAGAGGCTACTTTAACGTATGTAGACGTCTCTCCATTGAGAACAACATGCTGTGTTATGTCCGCTAAAAACTCTTCAATCCAGCCACACAACAGCTGGTCTGATATTCCGTAGGGTCTTACTTTGTTTATCAGGCGACAGTGCGGAACTGTATCGAACGCCTTCCGGAAGTCAAAGAAAATGGCACCTACCTGGCAGCCTGTATCTAATATTTTCTGGGTCTCATGAACAAATAAAGCGAGTTGGATCTCACACGATCGGTGTTTCCAGAATCCATGTTGATTCCTACACGAAACATTCTGGGTTTCCAGAAATGAATGGTACGTGAGCAAAAAAATGTTCTAAAATTCTACTACAGATAGATGTCAGAGATATAGGCCTATAGTATTGCGCATCTGCTCGACGACCCTGCTTGTAAACTGGAACTACCTGTGGTCTTTTCCAATCATTTGGAACCTTCCGTTCCTCTAGAGACTTGCTGTACACGGCTTTTAGAAGGGGGCAAGTTCTTTCGCGTACTCTGTGTAAAATCGAATTGGTATCCCGTAAGGTCCAGTGGACTTACCTCTGTTGAGTGATTTCATGGTGATTGGTAGGCGGTAAAGGTTTTATACAGTTTCATTAGTTTTTCATAAAATTTTGAAAAAGTATTTGGTACGTAATCACTATTATGTATTTTAACTTTTACAACTCAGCTTGATAAATTTTATTACATAGTGTTACTGCCCTTCTTTATAAAATCATTACTATGGAACCAGTGGGTGGTTAGAAATTTTTACAACTACCAGAGATTCAGATGTGGGTAGTAGGGCAAACAAAGGTTGACTACCCTTGTGTTACAAGGTTACTGTCATTTGCCTGGTGGCAGCAAATATCATATCTGTTGTTTATAAGGAGAATAACAGGTCTCCATTGTGTGTTAAGAGTTAAAACTTACGAGTATTCACAAAGCAGTACTGTGTTGCAATGAATGTGATACTGAGTATGCTTTTATCATGACAAAATGCCCATAACTCTGAGAAATTTTAATTTTGCGGTTTACATTTAATATAAATTTCCGTCCTTACATAATTCTGAGCATACTATATGATACAGCCATCACGAGAAGCGGTGTCAGTGTTTCTAACCGAAAACCCTTTTCTGGTCAGTGAAATTCGGCTCACTTCGAGCCGCTGCAGAACAGTTACCTTCGTTGCCGACCTACGCCACGTAACAATTTATAAATATATTGTGTGCTGTAGCAATTAAGTAGCCTGTGTGAAAATAGGGTCGATTCAAGTGCGATGTTGTGCTTGGTGGTTGCTATTATTATCGAGAAAAATAGGTTCTTCTAGCGGGTCACCATCGACTTTCGTGTCACTTCTGTGATGCTCCCACCCATTCATTACAACTTCGTTTCTTTCATAAACTATAATCTGGCTGCCCTGGGAGATGGGGGATGGCTACTCCACCACCACCTCTCTAGGTAGTGGTGGCTTTGCCCAGCAGGCATTGTGCTACGAGCGGACTGAAAGTTTTTGCTCCGAATATTCTCTGTAAAATGGCCACCTTAAAGTGGGCGATAAGTACATTTGGAATCACTTCGTTGATTCTTGATCCGACACTTCAAGCGGAAGGAAAAATAATATCCATTTGCATATTGGATTCGCAACGCATCAGCAAAGTTCTCAAATTTTTGAAGATCCATGGCAGTATTTTTCCGCGCGGATATATCTCCGAAAACCTTATTAGCCATCTATTCTACGATTTATCAGAATATCTGCGCTCGCTGGTGTGGACTGAGCTCAACTCCTGACTTTGCCGTTACACATACAGCTGATTATGTAGAATTACGTGAAATACATGAAGAGCAATGGAAGTGTTCAAGGTGGCAGTTTTCCATCTAATGTAATTGTACACATACGAAATAATCAAGAAATTTATCCACTGGAGTCATGAAGTCTGTAAACGAGTCCACGATCATGTTTGGCACTTTATTTATAAATGTCCGTCTTTATCATTTACGATATACGGGTTTCGAATCATGGCCATCATCAGATCATCGGAAGATACAAATATAATCGTCCAATGATTTTCCTCCTTGGGTGTGCTGAGCAAATATGTGCAGATGATACTGCCCTTTTCATGTGCCCTTTTGTACATATTATTCGACTTTGATATTTGTATCTGAATACTTTTAGTGTTCTGATGATGGCAGTAAGTCGAAACCGGTAATTTGAGTTGCGTAATATATTTGATCAAGACAGATATTTATGAATAATCTAGAAGTAATTACCATGATTATCAATGCGAATAGATTAACAGCAATTCTGACTAGTTCCTCCACCAACTGATGTCTGGGATTTACGGAACACGGTGTCTGAATGAATGATGTGGAGGTCTTTCAGTTTTACAATCACAGAACGTTTTAGAAAGAAATCGTTCACAGCAGGAACACACCTGCGCCATATGGTTGCTCCGCAAACGAACATACAGCGTGCTGTATTTACAATTTATGCTAATTCGTGCAGTAAGCGTTATTAGCAAGAGATGAAAATGAAGCATAATTAATTGGAAAAAATAAGTGTTTATTACATCAAGTATACGTAACGCACCTTTAAAACTAAAACTAAACGTACTACTAGAACCACTGCTGCTGCTACCGCCAGTTATGACTAGCAGCTGTTACGTGTGCAGACGTCTTTGGACAGATCATGGGATAACTGTAGTAGAGGAAAGGCCATCTGATGATGCAGGAACTGACGAAACTAACAGTGGTAGCGCTAATACAAACAGCGATTGTGACTGATAAACAAACATTCTTTCTTTTGAACGACTTATAGGCAACATAATTTAATTTGAAATGTAGGTGAAGGTTTATAGAATCATTTCCTTCCATTTCAACAATGATGAAACAGATTCTTGAAATCAAAAATTGACCATAGTTACATATAAATTAAGAGGGGGGAGGGGAGGGGCAAGTATAAGGCCTACTAGTAAACTTGGGAAAAACTACATACTAAATAACAAAATGGAGAAAGATAAATTACAAGGGAAGAATTTTTCTTCAGTTCGCAAAAAACAGATAAAAACATCATCGCTGTAAGGTAATTTTCTTCAAAAAACCTAAAATGCTGTGGTCAAATACTGATTTCACTGGTAAAGTGCCAGGTTACGGACCGAAAGATCTTGGGTTCAGTCCCTTGTCAGTCTTAGCATTTGTGTAGTCTTTTCACTTAGGCAATGTTTTTTCATGTCAGAAATGCCAATTAAAGCCATGACTCGGAGGCCCACGTTAAACTGTATTCTACAGTTGCGTAAGTGAGTGAGACTGTCGGAGGACCTCCAACAGGGCTATGCCTAATAAAATGCTGTGATGTTTCAACCAACCTTCAGGATGACAACATGTTACCTTTCTGTGCCCAATTGTTTAGGGTCCGGATAATGTGTGAAACAGAAGACAAACGGGTCAGTAGAACCATTTAAGATGAGAATACTGAAAAAACAATTTGAAAACTGTTACAGTATAATCTTAAAAAAGCATAATGTTAGGTAAAATGCGCAAGGACAAGGATTACGTCTGAGGAAACATCTTTCTAAAAGAGGAAACATATTGTTGCAAAGTGAACTAACAGCTCAGAGGGTAATTAATTTTCAGATGCAACAGTGGAGAATAAGTACGGCGGAATAAAGTCAGGATCAACATCTAACATAGATTTAGTCAATATGTTCGCCCTGACAAGTATCAAGTGAGGAGGAAAAAAGCAGTGGACGGTAATAACATCAAAAGGAAGTTGGCAACCAAAGACGTGCCTCATGAGGTAGCAACTTCCGAGGGCGCACAAAAAGGAAGCGCGAGCTTGGTGAAGAGCCGCGGGCAGATCGAGTTTCGAGCGCGCGCCGCTGGAGCCGTGGCACCGGTATTCCTGGCCCGTGCCTAGCCCGAAATAGAACCAGCCCCAAGCAGCCTGGCAGCGCGGCCACACCTCGAACCCGGAGCACGGGGCTCCACGCCTCACGCCCGCTCTCCGCTGTCCAGCACGTCAAAAACAATACTCAACATCAGTGCGGATCTTCGAAGCTACACGATGCAAACGTGTGTGGGTGAGTCATCGCATCCCTGGAGGCCTGTCACAGAACCACTAATGTTCACAACATAATTCTGCCTATCAGGAAAAAAAACTTTTTAAATCAAACATGAACACAGTTTTCGACGTAGTTTTCTTTTAATTCGCGTATCTGTCCAAAATGCTTTCAGTGAGTCGATTCCATCCCCGAAATTTTATTCTACTAGATCCTCAAATAACCCCTGCAATAAGCCACTTCTCTGGATTCAAAACGTTTCCCAAGCACAAAATTCTTAAGACATGGGAATAGGTCAAAGATAGTTGGTCCTGATCTGGAGAGTGGGCACTGACTGATGAAGGGTGATTTTTTTCTGTAACAATTCAGATGATTTTCCTCTTATTTTTCTTCTAACCGGATGTATCATTTCTACAATTTACAAGATTATCAATGAGGAGGATTTCTTTTGCACCTTGAAAAACATTAGTGGTAGCCTTCTGGTACATGAAATCGATTTTAGCATTTTTGATCCATGATCACCGATTTCCAATTAATGCTCTGATTATTCTCTCTTTCCGAGGCTGAAGCGGTGACTCAGGTCTTACCGAGAATATCAAATCGGTATTTTATTCAAACATAGTTGGAAACTTTGGTCTTAGTCAGCATTCACGAAATCGACGGTAGGCAATGAAAACCTCGTAACTACATTTTGTTAAATTTTGCAAGGGAATTAAAACTGGCTTCTTCAAAAATAAAATAATGTGACACAGAAGTATCCTACATTCGTAGCTGTATAACAGAAGCCTTGTTATTGACAGTTTAGAGAAATCCCCGCATTTTCAAATCTCTCTTTGATTATGGAGTTACTGATTTATTGGAATTACGTGTTTTCACAGACAGATGGAGTTACGAGGTTTTCATTGCCTACCATCGAAATGCTGCTCTCGTTTTGCACGTGTTGCCGTAGTTAACTCTTCGGCTAAAGTCAATTTTACTCTTTCTTCAGACTTTTACATGGCGCCTACAGTTTCACCGGTCTGTAACTGCCGAAAGACCGATAGTGTTTCTGTGTACATTCCACATGTTTTCATGTATGGTCTCAATTTTGAGACATTCTTCGTATGTAAGATAGTTATCATGAGAAATGTACGCCGGCCATATTCTCATCCACTTCTTTACTATAGAAAATGAAAGACTTGAGCCCTTACAATCTTTCATCATCTTTCGAAGAAAATCCGTTGGTGAGAAGCCATCTAAAACACAGAATTTTATCGTATTACAAATATCCTTTAGTCTGAAACACACAAATACCATTAATCTAAAAATTCGAGTGAACCATTTTTCCGTAGATCAAGTTGGCACATTATTGTGCAATCTGTACACAATAACATAACAAAATATGATTGATATCAACAACACCTCTCCGCGAGATCGAGAAATGTTTTCCTTATCTAGCAAACTTGGTTCTACAGAACACGATTCGCAACTCCTCTCCCCATATTTCTGGCACGGGCCAAAGTTCTTTCGGTGATTACATGAGCACGCTTCACAACTTGAGAATTTCGTTTTGATTACTTTTACGACAAATATGCCGTGATCAAGTGAGCCTCCACACTGTATTTACTATCACTGGAATAAAGATTGGAAGTCTGGGAGTCAGCAGTCAGGCACATCTGTGTCATTACATCGATGAATATATCTGTAAGTAATTACAACCATACAGATACACTAATTTATAGCTCACAGAGCACAACACCTGCAGAAATAACAACGGAAATTTCAATAAATGAAACAATCAATTCCACAAATGCTTGAACAAAATGCCACTGTGGCCAGAGTTGGAGGAACGCCCTTATGATAAATGAACCGAAAACACTGCAAAAAGAAGTAAACAGCTGAAATCTTACGATGACACTAACTAGTATTCTGGTGACGGGACTCGAAGCAAGGGGAGTAGGATATGGTCTTGCATAATTAGAAGCAAAAAATTTGAAGGGCATAATTCGCCAAAGAATGGCAAATAATCACTTGATACGTTAAAATATTATATAAACCGGTCAGGGGTTCTAACCCCAAAACTTACTTTTCGTAAGTGCAGGGGCAACTGAGTGGGTTCTAATTGGATTCCAGCACAGTTTCAACTAGGTAAAAATTTACATCGCAGAAACAATCCAATTAAAGGGTGAAATATTCAATTTGAAAGTCACAAATATAACAAAGTCCTCACAGAAATTGTGACTCGGCAATAAAATTGCAGTTCGTCTCATTTTCCTTCATTAGGATGAAGAAAGTCACCATATGGGTAATTTGATACGTTTTATGTGAAATTCTCGCCCTGCTGGCAAGCTGCGCACTTCGCTGGAGGAGGAGGAGATTAGCGTTTAACATCCCGTCGACAACGAGGCCATTAGAGATGGAGCATAAGCTCGGATTAGGGAAGGAATTCGGCCGTGCTTTAATTTCGATTTACTTCTAAACCTGTCTTTCATTTCAATTTATCTGCATCATTCTGTCCATAGTACAATAGGTATTTATGTTACATTTTAAATGTTTGTATGTCGGTTACCGTGACAAAAACAACAAAAACAAAAAATGCACAAATACAGAGTATTTGATCTTTTGTTTTCTTAACTGATAGATCGGAATTTCCATATAATTGAATATTATAATATATAAATATAATTAAATTCACATTCACAAAAATTCCAACTGGAAAAAGAATGATATAAAGGAAAAATGTAACAAATGAAAGAGTTCATAAGGCGATTAAAATGATGTGTGACAGAAATAGAAATAAAAAATTACATTGAAACAGATTAACCGAATAAAAATAATGATCCAATTAATTTCGATAAAGATATAAAAATAAATGTACACCTGACGAGATTTGAACCCTCGACCTCCTGCACGTGACGCTGTTATCCTATCGGTTATACGACGCAACCACACTGTATCCTAAGTTTTTTCCGTCAATTAATCGGTGACGAGGGCCCACCAAGGTCAATAGCTGCCGTGTGTACTACCTGGGATTTTAACAACCACTGTATGGCCTGTTTCAAAAAGTTGATCGCACCGCTGGGGAGCTCTCCTTGTTTGTGCTACAGCAAGCAGACGTTCTCGATGGTCCTTTGTGACACATCAGACCCAACAGGGGCCCAGATTTCTTCCCTTGCTGATGTTTGGTCGGTCACTGCTGCCCACATAATGCGTCGATTTTCACGTGAGTCTGCACCATGCGGACGTACAGCAGTTGGTCTACAGATGAAGGAATCTGGCACAGACCACTGTTAAAGGCATCAGCACACCCCTATAGACTGTGCTCTACACATGCAGCAATCCGCCGATACGTCCATCCAGCTTCCAGAGGGCCTACAATCCGATCACGTTCAAATGTCTTAAGCACATCAACAGGGATACTTACTCGTCGAAAGGGTATGACTGTACCCTAGAATGAATATTGCAACCACTGTTCGCGTCTAAACTCAGCACAGTCACAGCCTGCACAGTCAAAACACAGGGTGTCACCTGATCGCCAGCTAATCGCCGATGACTGTGACAAACGAGTCACTAACCCACAACCCCTCAGTATGCATATATTATACCCTGGTGCCACTGTGAACAGTCCTTCAGCGTGCTGCACTTTTTTCCGACACTGTATATGCAAGTAATAACGGGAAGTCATTATATTCTCGTTGAGTCGCGAGTAAGAGTCGTCACGTAGGGTCACTAGGAGCGATCTGAAGCAAAGATGTCCTATGTAATTCGAAAGGCATTCTCACAGTCGTCTGATAACGCTTGCCTCTACAGTTTCTGTGACGAAAAAAGCTGTTAAAAAACTGCTTTTCTATATGCACTGCATTGCAGCACGCATTCTCTTCCTTCTTCTTGTCGGCCAACAAGTTTCACATGCATATTGCAGGCAATTTCAAATCACTATCCTTAATTAAAACTGCAAGCAGAGAAAAGGATAAACACATGCAGGAAAATGTGGGAATGTAACGCAGTTGTGAGGAGAAAAATGCGAAGTATCTAATGTGGCTCGTTTTCTGTTAGTGAGTTCCCAGGGCAGAGTGATGAATGATGGCAGAAGGCATGCGTCGACGGCTTCCTTTGATCTGCGCGGCAAGAAGCAGGCAGTACGAGAAGAGCTGGCTCGGTCTGCCAGTGGCGAGAGATGTCTGGTAGTGCGTCTCCAGTGCAATTACACTACACCATTATCAGCGGCGGCGGCCTCGTGCAGAAACGAAAACGACATTTTGTACTACACTGGAAATCATCCCATGGCTTTTATGAAAGGAACAGCACTGAGAAGCACAGTGCCTTTCTCCTGGCGTTCTTCCCCAAAATAATTTAAAAAATGTGTTCACTTGATAAACAGTTTTCGTTGAAACGGCACATATCTACTGAACAAATAATTATCTCTGAAGATTAGCATGCATCTAACGATACTGATGGTTACAGTGACAGAGCGTTAGATAAAGAAATACTTACGCACGAAACTGACGTGTGCAACTGTTCTTTCCTACACAAAATTTATCGACTGTGCGTACGTAATACAACTCACGCTCAAACGCATGTGACCCATTGATTCCCCACAGTGAACATAAAATACAGCGCAAGACGTCAATGTTACAAAATGTACTATGCAACATCATTAAACAAACTTCCTCCTCCTTTTACCTTCCCATGTGAATGAAACCAATGGGAAGGTCATTAAACCAAGCAACACATATTTAGGCCCAAGTTGTGATTTTACCACGAGGTAACACAATATTTAGTGTGGACACGAGCTACATTGCCGGACTGCAAAGTATTTCTAGGTTTCTGTTTTTTCTATGAAGAACGTATTACCAACTACTCCACCTCTCCCACGTGTGCGGTTGTAGCCCACTCATTCAAGGACAACCCGCATTCATGGATTACTGTTTTGAATACGTTCTCAAAATTGTTGGAGGAATTCTGTCCATCTCATTCATCAGATAGAAACAAAATCGGCGATGTAGCGCTAACAGTTCCATCTATAATCGAAATAATTATGTAAACAAATATGTCGCAAGTACATGCAGCTCTCAAAAATTCGAAAGTCTCTTTTCCACCAACATCACGACATTACTTCGTAAGTGCTGTTATTAATTTTGCAGACCTACAATAATTTCTGTGCGTCATCCTTTTAGATGGAAACTGGCGAGTGAATAATAAACTGTAGTTCCGCCTAAATAAGTTTCTCTTTGCGGTTAGCAGAATTGGGCGTTTAAAGTACATTTTCGTTTCGTCACACTTGCACCAATTACAGGTCTATTTGCAGTCTTATGAACGTATAGCTACAATCACTTCGATCTCGATATCCAGCTAGATGCCTTCAGGAAAGAGAAGTGAATGCATAAAATAACATCACATGTCCGTAATGAAATTATGATACATTACTGGAACTGAACGTCGTCGAATAAGCAAGGTGGATCCAATACAAATGACACATATATAACGCTGTTAAATAAGCTATATTTGACTCAGATTACATATAGTACATATTTTTCACCAGAAACTGTACAATTCCAGCAAACAAGTATGTTGGTGTGAGCACTATCCGAAGCAAGTATATAAATATTCGTTTTATATATTGAAATGCCTTTTCTTTGCTGCAATCTATATTTATTTACGATCCAAATGCGTTTCGCCTTTTACATTAAAGCATATTCAGTGGATTTGATCTGTAATAATAAAGTTTTTTTCATATGCGATACTTAAAGATTTGAAAACTGTTCGCAACACAGTTTTTAATTAATAAGTTATTACTTACAGTTATTCATTTTCCCGTCGAAATCGGTATTTCCTCTCACCTGGCCATGAATAGTCGCGAGACTTGGATCATTTACTTCGTTAAGTTGGCAACATTTACGTAAGCAAATAAGAGCAAAGAAACTAAATGAACACACAATTACGACAGAAATAAGAGTTCGCGTACGAAAAATTTGCAGCCTGCGCCAAACCATTAGTGGTGTTCCACTGCAATTAGCTGACGTCAGATCAGAACTACAATGATCGTGACGTGGAAATGAGTCGACGTTTTATAAGTGACAATGCGACCACTTATCTGCCCAGATGAAAGGAAACGCAGATTTCGGAGGAAAAAAGAGAATAATTATAAAATTAATTGATTAATGAAAAATTATTATGTGAGCTGTAAGTATCGCATATTAAAAAATAGTAGTATTCCAGATTAAATCCATTGAACATGCCTTAAGTAATCAGGCGAAACCGGTCTGGAACGTAAATAAATGTACATCACAACAAGAACAATGTGTTTAATTCATAATATAAATATTCCAGTAAAATTACAGTTTTATTAATCATCATTAGTCATCTGACACTCAGTGCTGGACAGATGGCTCATCTAGACTTTTTCATACATGGCTGTCTTCAGCTAGTCACACCCATGTCACTCCTCGTTTTCTTATGTAGTCTACCCCGCCTTTCAATATGAAGAAACAACATGGATCTATTTCCTTTTCATGCACTGATTATTCATCATTGTAGTCTTATTGGCATTGGTTTTCAGTGCTGCTTTCAAGCTCGTTCTATTACGTTTCGTCATTAGTTTCTAATGTTCATCTATACTGACATCAATAGCAGGAAGGTGCTCCAGACATGTTCCATTCACTGGTGTAATAGTCTGTGGATCTGATACTTGCCTATAGGCTTACTAAAAGTAGATCCTACGCGAGTCCGCTTTTAATTCCAAATTTCCCACAATCCTGACGTGTTCCAATGGAAACTGTAGCACATACGCATTACGAGGTCTGTTTAAATAATTCTAGAACTCTGTCCACAAAATTTTTCTACACTTATCTTTCACTTATTGCACATGGTCTCCTAAGCACTTTTCTCCACAACTGACACACCGCCCCCAACGCCGTTTCCACTTCCGGAAGCAGTTATGGTACGCCTCTTGCTGGATCGCGGGAACCGTCGTCTGTGAATTTTCTTTTATCTCATCTACCGTTGCAAATCTTCGTCTTTTCAACGGGGTTTTCAACTTTAGAAATAAACAAAATGTCCGCAGAGGCCAGGTCTGGAGAATATGGGGCATGAGGGAGCACAGCGATTTCATTTTTTTGTGCAATAGTAATGCACCAACAGAGATGATGCAAGAGCTATGAATTTTCTCGCCACATTTCAGGCCGTTTCCTTCTCACATTTTCTCGCCGGCGTCACAATACGTCCCGATACTAGCATCGATTAACGGTTTCTCTCTGTGGCAATGAGGAACTCATTCATCGAAGTCAAAGAAAACTATCAGCATGTCTTTGACATTTGACCTGACCTGACGAGCTTTTCTGGTCTTTGAGAACCTTTCCCATTCGAATGTGAAGACAACCTTGGTATTAACATCATAACCGTAGATCCACGTCTCATCACCAGTTATGATTCCCTTAGGGAACATATTGTTCTCCTTTGCGCGATCCAAATGCTCTTCACAGTTTGCGGGGCGAAGGTCTTTCTCGTCTTGACTCATAAGCCGTGGGAAGAACTTGGCGGCAACACGATGCATTCTAAGATGCTGTGTCACGATTTCATGACATGATTCAACTGAAATACAGCAGTAAACAAGACCTAACAGACATACAACAATGAAATTCCGGCAGTTACACATGAGAAACAGGCGTGTGCATCGATGTTAACCCCATTTCGCTCCAGCACATTAATGGCGTGAAACTATGAATGATCCGGATTTTTTTAAAACAGACCACATAATCTTTGTACTTATGGGGCTTACAGCAGAAGTTTCGATGAAGAAGATAAGGATTCACAATATTCTATCTTTTCCTACCGCCATTTGATTGACTGAAAGTCTTGCCTTACATTTAATAGCCACCTTGTACCATTTGAGATTTATTTTTCTTTCCTTTCTTTCGTACCTGTTGCTGCTGGCTTCGGTACTTTGTTAAGTAATTGCCCTCTTCCTTCTATGTCTAACTTTCATTTTCCAATATGATGGCCGCCACTTAATTTAATCCGATATTTTGCGAAAGTTCTTTTCACAATCTACAGTTTTTGCTTTCTGCGCGATAATGCTTTCTTTTACCGTTACATACAACTGCACAGCTTGTCTTTTGTCTGATCGAATATTATCAGCTTCCTTTGCAGTCCGCTTACTATTTTTTTTATGTAGAATGCGTCAACGGAAGAACATAACATGTGTAATATGTTATTCTCGACAATCTAATAGATTACAACTGTTATTTCTGGTATCACAAACAATAGTTTTCAGCTTAGGAATAGTTCTTTTGTATTTGCACTAAAATCTTCTATACCGTGATACAGTGAGAATTGCTGTTACATATCACTTTCTGTAACTCTTCACAGACGCCTCATTTCTCATCAGAAAGTGACAACGTTTCTTTATAGACTTATGTCCATGGATTATTTTCGTTCGTTTTGAAAACAAGTTTTTCTCTCTTTGATTGTTTGTTTCAATTTTCGTGTTTACAAGAAAACCTGAATCCCCCCCCGCCTTGTCCATTCCCAGCTGTTGCGGTCTGTTAACGGTCTCGATTTCAACGCGTTTTAAACTTTATCCTTCCTTCCTTCCTTCCTTCCTTCCTTTATCTTCCTTCTTTCAACAACACAAATGCGGACCCTGATAAAAGCTACAGATTGAATCACAAAAGCAAAGCATTTGGTCTAATTCTTTCCAAACAATTTCTGCAACTATAGAACGTCTCTGATTTTAGGGGTTAGAAAGGAAAGCCATTGATCGAAATCGTCAAGTTTGAATTTTACATATCATTTTACGTGTGGCGCAAGTCGAAAACAGTGGCCCAAGCACAACATATCCTACCTACAGTGAAAAATGGAGGAGGGAAGCACAATGGTTTGGGGAAGTACAGCACCTTCTGGTTTTGGTGACCTGGCAATTATTGCATGTGTCATGTATCACAGTAAATATATCGATGTGTTGTGAGGCCATTTACGAAGCAGTTCACAGAAACTGGGTCCTGATGATGTCTTTTACTTGCAACAAGACAACGAGCCCTAACATACGGCTCTGAGAATTCAGGAATGGTTATCATACCACTGAGCAATAATCTCAGCCCGATAGTGTGTCTTTGAGCACACTTTTATAACGAAAGTTCGACAATGTCGTTCTACACGGAAGCAGAAGTTATAGACGGTGTTGTTAGAGGAATGGTCGAACATCTCACCAAATATTATATTAATCGCAATTTGGTTCACTCCATACCAAAACGTCTAGCTATCATCAATGCCAACGGTATGCACATAGATTACTAGAACTGAGTTATGTAAATTAGAGACTTCATCTTCATTTTTGTGTAGATGTCAGAAGTCACTTACTAAACCAGCCCTGAGGACAACAAACCGACTGAAGGAAGGATACGACAGTGAGGAATGTATATTACCGTTAGTATCTATTTGTTTTGACATGGGTTAACAAAATGTTCAGCAACAGCAGCTCTACCTTCGATGCTTTCTTTATGCAGTTCCGGTAGGATTGTTTTCGATAACAAAAGTGTACTATAGAGTCTAGATGCACATTAATTCCTTCGTAGGAGTAGTAGTCTACTTACTGTGTTGCGTATCTATCGCTTGGTTTAGTTTTTTTCCTACTATTGTGGCTATTAGACGATCTTATTACATGAACTCAATTTGTAGTCAAAGCAACACACACAATAATTCTGCAAACAGATACATCACTCCTAGTAGTTTACAATTGACGTTACTGATTCACTAAAGTAGGTCAGAAATTCCCCCCCCCCCCCCTCCACAGGCAGCCTATACTGTTCTTTTGTTTATAACGAGTGATTCAAAAAGAAAGAACAGATTTCAGTCGTTTAATACAAACTATAAAAGATAAAAGTCACTGTGCATGTCACGGGATCCGATAGAGGAAGTTTCAGAGTTTTGATACAGCTGCGCTGTTGTTTGTTTGTCGCAACATAGCGACTACACCACAAGAGAAATCATTGTGTGTTGGAATTTGCGCGAAGTCAATCCACTGCTCAAGGGCAACGTGCACTCTGCCGTCGATTCAGCACGAAGCCGCCTCTGCACAAGATGATTTATGACTGGCATACAAAATGCTTGGTAGTTGGTTGCATATGCAAAGGTAAGAGTATTTGTCGACCACGCATCTCTGATGAAAATGTCGAACGTATACAAGAGGCGTTCACACGGAGCCTTCGGAAGCTCGCAAGACGGGCAGGCCAGGAACTTCAACGTCCTCGAACAATGGTGTGGTGTGTTTTCAGACTACGCCTGTATACGAAGCCTTACAAGTTGTAGTTACTGCAGCAACTGCGTCCCGCCGACCATAACAGAAGCTACAGAGATTCGTCTGCGGAATGAAACAGGACTACCGTTTCGACGTTTCTCGAGCGACGCATGGTGCTCGCGTTGAGTGTATGGTATAGTGTCCGTGCGAGCGTAGAACTTTCCTCTATCCGGTGACATGGACAATGTGCATCCGTCTTTCACTATTTGTCTGTAATAAAAGAAATTTAAAAAACGGACATCTAGTCTTTCTTTTTGAACCACCCTGTAAGGCGTACATAACAACGCAAAGTTGACGGACATACTGGTAATTCAGGGAACTCCCATATATGTACAAATATAAGGCAACTTCAGTGCTTAATTTCGAAAACTAGTTACATAATACTCGTAGTGGTGTCTACTGGATGGTTATTTTCTTGTCCGGAATTTGTTGTGAGCTACACTGGTGTGGTGGCCTTTGTGGGGGAAGTGCGCCGGCTGATGCGGCCAGCCACGCAGCTGGTGTGCCTGCGTCCGCGCCCACAAAGAATGCGGCGGGCGGCGCATTCCTCGGGCAGAGGCAGAGGCAGGGCGCGCTGCACCATCTGCCGCCCCGGACCCTGCCCGCCGCCCGCGCCTCCAGCTTCGCTCTGCGGCTTCGGCAGGCGCCGCTCCAAACGATACAGCACGCACTTCAAAATCGCCTCGTCCCTAACATCATTGTTTACAGATCACATGACTACTGACGAGGCTTGAAATGATACTAAATTACATAATCCAATAAAGTGCAAAAAAATGAGGACCATAATAATCACATATTGCTTACCACATTTTCGAGGTTCTTTTGTTAAGGCTAAAACCGCTAATGTTTATCACTTTGTATCGTGGACGTAACTGTATTAAATATACTGAGATGACAAAGTCATGGGACACCGACATGCACATATTCAGTTGGCGCTAGAATCGCGTACACAATGTATACAAGAGCAGCGCGTTGGCGGGGCTGTCACTTGTACTCAGGTGATTCACATGAAACGCTTTCCGACGTGATTATGGCCGCACGACGGGAATTAACAGACTTTTAACGAGGTTTGATTGGTAGGTTTTGGGGTTTGATGGGGGCTAAACATCGAGCTCATCAGTCCCCAGTTCCAAACAGACTTACTTGTAAAATGCCTATACAGTAAAAGCGTAACCTCTGCACCCAGAGGGAGGGAACACCAAGGGGTACAGAGCTAAAATGAACACCGCAATAACACAAAATAGAGGACACTTAAAAGGATCAGAGCAAATAGTTGACCAGAGTAAAACAGACTACAGTGGTTGATGGATCAGGTAAAAGGTCAACCACTCAACCACCGCTGGAAAGCGTTGGTAGAGGTACCGACACAACTTGTTACCATAAAAGACACTATTTTGGTATCCACGTCACAATTAAAAGTCGCTGGAGTGAGTGTAGCCTGAGAACTTTTAACGAGGAATGGTGGTTGGAACTAGATGCAAGGGGTATGCCACTTCGGAAATTGTTGGGGAATTCAATATCTCGGGATCCACAGGTCCAGAGGGAGCCGAGAATAGCAAATTTCAGGCATTACCAACAGCCTTCACGTAACGACAGATAGCAGTAGTGTTTGCGTAGAGCTGTCAGTGGTCACGGACATGCAACACTGCCTCAATACCCGCAGCAATCAGTGTGGGACATACGACGAACGTATCCGTCAGGGCAGTGCGGCGAAATTTAGCGTTAATCGGCTGTGGCAGCAGACGACCGACGAGAGTGCCTTTGCTAACCTGCAGCGCCTCTCCTGGGCCCGTGACCATACCGGTTGGACCCTAGACGACTGGAAAAAATAGGGCCTGGTCAGATAAGACGGGATTACAGTTGGTAAGCGCCGATGGTACGCTTCGAGTGTGGTGAAGACCACACGAAGTCATGGACTTCGTTTTTCAACAGAGCATTGTGAAAGCTGGAGGTGACTCTATAATGACGTGGGCTTTGGTTATAAGGAATGGACTGGGTCCTCAGGTCCCACTGAACCGATTATTTACAGGAAATGGTTATGTTCGACTACTTTTTTTTGTTTATTTGGCCTTTGAGTGTGTACTCAATGTAGCCATCGGCAACACATAGTGAAAGTGTACACATAATTGAATAAACAAATACAGAAATACTTGGCGACCATCTGCAGCCATTCAACGATGACATTTTTATGGCTAACAATACGCCATGTCACTGGGCCACAACTGTTCACGACTGGTTTGAAGAACATTCTGGACAATTCGAGAGAATGATTTGGTCATGCAGATCACCCGACAAGAATCCCAACGAACATTTATGGGAGATAATCGGGAGGTCTGTTCGTGCACAAAATCCTGCATCGGCAACATTTTCGCAATTATGGGCGGCTATGGCTCAATATTTCTGCAGGGGACTTCCACTGACTTGAGTCCATGAAACGTCGGGTTGCTACACTGCGCCGGGCAAAAAGGAGCTCCGACATGATATTTAGAGGTATCCCTTAGCATGAATGATTAGTGCTGTGCTTTCGGGCGTTCAGCCGTGTTATTCATTCATTTTCTGCGCCGTATTTGGACGACCACCACAGTCTTCTTCAGGTGCTGCGAGCTGTATTGGGTGTACCCGCTGCCTGGACTCCAACCAGACTATAGTACCTTTTTCTTCTTTTTTTCGTGTGTTGTCGAAGCCCCACTCCTTGTTTGCGTGTAAGATGAGGGCTAGGTTGCACTTTATTTATTGGTTATTACACTCTGGAGGAAGGTTTCGTAAGCTTACCTTTAACTGCATTGTTCTAGAATATTCGTTTTACACCATCTGAGCTACCGTGTTTGGAGCTCTGCATTTATGCCACGGGCGTGAATTTGCTGTTACAGTTTGTTCTAGTTGCCTGACGGTCCCAAGGACCTGATCTATCTTGTCTTGAGTTGTTGATTGTTTCTGCATTGCTAAGTCCAGCCGATCCATGTGCGAGTCATTATGTAAGTCTGCTATTCTCGAACACCGGTTTCCTTCCAAAATCCATAAGAGCTTGTTCTGGGCATCTTGCATCTCATAGCACCAAAAAGAACTGCCACGTGGTATTTGCGATAGCATCGTGCTGTAACCTTGGTTGCCACTCTCAATTCGTCACACAGGGGGAGAGAGGCATGAGCTTCTTCCCCACTGCCAGTGACGTAGTTGTCACTTGCTTAACATCCTCATGGAAGAACAAGTAATGGTCCACAATTACCTCCAGATACAGGACAGTAGGACTCCATGGTATGTTCCTATTTTGATAATGTGACGTGTCTCTTAATGTAGGTCTTACCGAAGTAGACAGCAGTCATCTTCTCTGTGTTTAATTTCACTTTGTGTTTTCGACAGCATTCGCTAGTCAAATTGAGTTGTTTGGAGTCTGCAGATTCTGGTCACTTGGACTCTGCCGGCGAGTAGAAAGCTATATTGTCCCCAAACATGGCGATCTGCATATGTGTCGCTATGAGTGTATCATTGACATGCTTTTTAAACAGGAGTGGAGGTAGTACCGATCCTTGTGGTAGGCCGGCGGTAGAAATTTTCACTCCTGGGTCTTGCCTTTCAATATGGACTGCGAACTATCAATTTTGAAGGAAAGTGAAGAAAGTTGGCGATTAGACTGCTATCACTGACTAGTATACTCGTGGATTTCTGAATTTTTCTACTGAGCTCTCCTTCCACCCTTTGACTTACCACGCTCAATGACCAGGAAGATGGCGGCTGTCAACTTGTTTAAAATTGCTTGTAACGTGCTCAGTCAGGCGTTAACAGTTACAGTTCTGCGGAGCCTTCTGGCCGGAATCCGAATTGTTCTGATCGTGTTGCTTCATCTAAGGTGAGAGGTTCTTCAGTCTTCTTCTTTATGATACGTTCGACTAACCCCGCTTAGAAGACTTATTAGGCCGTGATTAGCTGCGTTTGTGATGTCTCTTGTCTTCTCTGGTATTAGAGTCACTTGTAGCCTCCTTCCATTCAACTGAAAAGTACTGAATTAGTAAGCAGGCATTGTAAATCAGGGTTACTAACACCGATTGTTTTCGAGAGAGGTTCTTCAATTGCATGTTTGAAATTTTATTTGGGCCCGTCGCCTTGGTGCTACTCAGCTTCCTGAGAATGGTTCTCACTTCGGATGGGAAGAATGTTGGTGGCACAATGGTACCTCGGTACAAATGGTGGGGGCGAGTTCATATACCCTATCTATGACACTGACCGGTTCTTGTATGAGTGATGGCTGTGAACACTATGGAACTTAACATCTGAGATCATCAGTCCCCTAGAACTTAGAACTACTTAAACTTAACTAACCTAAGGACATCACACACATCCATGCCCGAGGCAGGATTCAAAACTGCGACCGTAGTGGTAGCGCGGTTCCAGACTGAAGCGCCTAGAACCGGTCGGCCACACAGGCCGGCTTATATAAGTGATGTTTGTTCCTCAAACATGGTAGCAAAGGTCTCTGTTGTGCTTGACGAGCCCGCAGAAAGGCCTTGTGGAGTGCGCAGGGAGTATGCTGGTGTCTTCTGGTCACATACTTTCTTCACCAGTCACTATTCGTCTTTCGTTCGTAACACAAAGTGGCCATTTTGCCATCTCATTGCTCTATTTGTTCTTCCCCTGAAACGGTTCCCGTTGTAGACATCTGTCTGGTGTCATGAATTGCGGTCCCCTGTCGTAATATGCGGTAATGATCTTTCTGGAATTTTAGTTCTTCAACGTAGGGCTGTGGCGGATCTCGGTAAGGCGAATTCTAGATTATTACTGATGATGCCAACTTGTCTACTTTTTTGATTTATTGTAGTACTGGTGTAACACCATTATTTATTACCGAAATCATTCACGGCATCCGCTACGTCGTTTGATGCTCATTTGTTTTTTTTTTTTTTTTTTTTTTTTTTTTTTTTTTTTTTTTGGGACACGCACTATTATTCTGTGAATCGCACACACTCTCACCATTATACAGCTCTGATGAATGAGTTAGGCCGCGAGAAGTTTATAAACTGAATGGTGGATCCTCAATTGCTTACACTGAAAAGTATGTCCCGATTTATTAGGTTTCCCGACATCTTTATTTCGATAGATACCTTACTACGCTGTCCCAGAAATTTGGCGTTTGTATTATATGAACAGTCTCATCATATATGACTCCACACTCGTATTCGAGGCAGTGATCAGTGACAGCTGACTTGTTTGGTTGTTTTAATTGGGAGTTCCGCTGACCTTACTTTTATCCCTACACGACTGTTGTAATAGTTTGTCACATATAAGATATGCCACATGCGCGTGGAATGCGATACACACGGTCTTCGGAGACCTATATAATCTGTAATATTACAAAACAGACATTATCTTTGTTGATGGGTGAGATTTACACTGGATGCCACGTATCCCTAAGATTGTACCGACATTACTAATTAAATTGACCGTTTGTAGTGTGTTTACTCCAAAGTATCCCATTTATAGGTTCGCCAAAGTATTACAACGCCTATGAATACTACTCCGAAGGTGCGGTGTTGATTTTGATTGCACAGCCCGCTGTATTTGTCGGAGACTGGGCCAGCATAAGGCAGATTGGCCTTCTTTCTCGGTCTCAATCTTCTTCTCAGGCGTTGTTAACTCTGACTGCAATGAATGGGTATTCAGGGCGACAAATTTAGTGGGCGTTACAATCAAAATCAAAACTGCACCTTCGGAATACTATTCACAGGTGTTGTAATACTTTGGCGAACCTATGTATGGGACCCTTTGAAGCAAACACACTATAAATGGTCAAGTTAATTTGTAATATCATTGTTATTGCTTACAAACCCTTTCACTACAGAATTATTGCTTATACCAACCTGAACCTCTCTTCCATGATTCATATTCCTCATATCAAGGGGCCTGCGCAATTGAACTAATTAGAAAGGATGAGAAGGGGGAGCTCCCATCTTATTGGTCCACAGAGAAGCGAAGGGTTTCCTGTCATTTTAACTTGCTCACATTCGTTCAGGATTTTCCTACAAATCTGATATCATGTGACTGGTACCAAGTTACGTCATGCCCTAGTCCACTTGCGTAAGGTGCGTTTGCATCATAGGGATTCGCCTGGAGGGCCCTGAATATAATTTGCACAATTGCCTAAGGGTGTGTGGGGGTATCCCTAATTGACCTCCATCATTTACTGGTGGTTCCCCGGGGGAGTGAAGATGTCCTTGATTGTAAGTCACCTAAGTATGTAACCTGATGCCGAAAGGCCTTATTAGTGACCTTGATACACGGTCATTCTGTTATAGAGCTCACAGTGAACTTCTATTCCTTTAACTGTAGCATCAGAATTTGGTAACAGTGCAACAGTGTACCCATCCTGTACATGACAGAGAGTACTTGATACCTAGAAACTACACACAACTCATTGGCAGCCATAACATCTGAGTAACTACATCACCAAGCACACTTAACAATTGGATAGAAATGCAGTATAATGGTGATTGCTTTGCTGGAGAACGGGTCATTCTTCCTGTTTTTAATATCCTTGTCAATGTATTCCGATTACACTAATATTAAACTACACTTATTTGGAAGTGCTCTTTCAAATAACTTTTTTTTTTCCATAGTGGGAAACGAACAGACCCTTTCCATCACAAAGCCATAATGAGTAGCACTTGTTTATGCTGACTGCAGCTACAAATTGCAAACACTTCTGCTAAAACATCTGAGATAATGCACCTGACAACTGTCACATGGGAGAGCCTGTATCTCAGATCACTACAATAGCATTACTATTACTAGTAGGTGTACAGATATTATTTATCATACTGTTTATATATATTGCTAGGAATGTAGCAAATTCACTTGAATAATAAGTTTCGTAGTTAGAAGTTAGACTGGTGGTGGTCATTACTAATAGGAATCACATATCTTAACCTCCCTTATTCCCCCCTCCCCCTCCACTGCAGCCAGGCAGCAGCTAGTCTGCACCTCCAGTTGTTTCAACTCCAGCTTACTTGGGGGTCGGCTGTGTGCAGCAACTGTGACTGGGCTCTTGCAGTAGCCCGATTGTGTGCACTTATGGTGTGTGGGTCATAGAAGAATTTTTTTTTCATTTTTAAATAAAATATTTATCCCCTCCTCCATTTCTATCCTAGTAGCACCAGCACAGAATTTAGCAACTTCTTGTGTTTGTGGCATGCAGTATGTGTGACATGGCTATAGGAAACTTTCTAATTCTCTTTGTTATTTGCAGGTCCACAATAATTTTTTGGTGTCAGACTCCTCTTAAGTGACCTGCCAGCGATGTCACAGTATGTAGGCCATTCTTTTGAACACACCTAAGCACGAGGTTACTACACATCTAATGGATATTATGTATTAATTCCAAGACCACAGTAGCCAGTTAATTGTTTAAATTAAGACACCAGTGTAATTTGCTTAAATAATGCACTCAAGTAATTGTTTAAATTTTTGAAGTCTCATATTTATGGTCTCAAAAAGTGTTCATTTTGGAACATCATTACAATTGTAGCAAATAATCCCAAAACTGTGCACAGCAATGGAAAAAGATGGTTATATATTTTTGCATGCTTGAAGAAATGCTATTGAGCACAATACTCTGCTGGGGGAAAAAAAACTGCATAAAAGGTTGAGGCACATGTCACAAGTGCAGACAGATCACATGTGAGAAGACACTCTGATAGTCAGACCAATGAACTGGTGGAAGAAAAACACTTTTGGTGTAATACAACATCATAATCAGGTAATAAATAATCATTATGTCCTTAAATTATAGCAGTAACATGACACATCATTAATAAAAATGATAAGGAGGCTTGGCCGAGTGGCTTAAGAGAGGCAGGGGAGGACACTGACCTTGGAAATAAATCACAAAACTGTCTCTGAACAGAGGACTGGCTCCTTTGTTTCAGCTGCACCCTGCACAGACTAATTGGATGACAATGGGCTCGGAGCCTCACTGATACACTACTCATGTCCAGCAGGGTCTGCTAATTTCGACTGTTACAAAGAAGTAAAAAAATGGTTCAAATGGCTCTGAGCACTATGGGACTCCACCGGGAATCAAACCCGGGAACCCAGGTGCGGGAAGCGAGAACGCTACCGCACGACCACGAGCTGCAGGCTACAAAGAAGTAGCAGGCAGATCTCTGCACCTAGCCACGTTCTTAGCAGCCATTTTCTTTTACTTTATTTCACTGTATTGTAGCTCCAGAAATAATCATAGGTCTTATTACAGTGGTGTATGTCCATTACATGCTCCTGGGCATTAGGCCCAAGTAAAGTCTGAAGTTACTTCCAATATATTCTGCAAAGTCATTAATATATAAGGGAAGTAAAATGAAAACGAGACAGTCTATATAATGAGCATGGTGCAGAAATTGGTAATATAGTGAAAACGAGACAGCCTATACACCGAGCCTGGTGTGGATGTTGGTAACACAAACAGGAGTTTGTATGGAAGTGCCTACATTTGGGAATCAGGAAAAAACAATGAACGTTTACTGCTGTGCCATTTATCTGTTAAAATGTGCTCGACATGAGAGCAGCAAGTTGTGTGTGGGTCTGATTCACTATGGAGGTTAGGGAAGAATAACAGTGAGTTTTAGCTCGTTTCTGACTGTGGAAAGAGTATCAGGAAGAGAAATTCATGCCTGAATGCCTGCTGGTAGTCCATGTGAGCATGTGCTTTCAGGGAATAAACAATTTCAAGATCAGGTGTCATTGTGAGACAGCATTTGGCCAGGACAGGCCAATTGTGTCATCGCCCCTTATGTCATTACTACAGAGAATGCTGCCGTCAGAAATGACCGACAGCAGTGGTGGACCACAGATGAGTCATGTTGACCATCAGTCACGGTATCGCTCACACCATCATAACAGAGCATCTGAGAGGAGCAGAAGTTGAACAGAATGTCGACATCACTGCAGCATCTGGAACATTATCACGATGAAGAACATCGTTTCCTGCCACTTTTTCCCCCCTTTGTGGGAGATGAAAAACGGTGTCATCATTTTTAGCCAGAGAGGAAGTGTCAGAGTCAACAATGGAAGCACAAGGATTTACCCCCCAAAGCCGTGCACATCTGCTCCAGGAAAGCCACTCCAAGGGCCCGTTATTTCGACTACGCTGCACATGTTTTGCTGGGAAGGCCTTACACACCCTCCACAGAGTTTCAATTTCTCCCCATGTGGTTTCTATAATTTTGGAACCCTGAAGAAGGAAAAAAAAATACATTCGTGGCCTTTGATTTGTTTTGGACGAGGAGGTGCACTCCTGGGTAAAACCAATAGCACTGCAAGCAATCTCAAACACTTTTCCATAACGGCACGTAACGTACTTTCTCACTGTGGAATAAATGTATAGCAGTTACGATGATTGCATTTGAAATAATAAACAGTTTACTTGGTATTTTTCTATTTGTCCAGTTTTAATTTGACTGACTCTTACACAACAACAACAGAAAGGGTCCGACAAATTCCCTGGGACACGCCTGCAGTTACTTCAGTTACTTCTACATCTGCCAATGACAGTGCATCCATACTTTACTGCATCATTCCCATCAAGAAATCTTCAATCCAATCACAAATTGTTCTTGATACCCCAATGACACCACTCTTGAAAATAAGCGTATGTGTGGCACCGAGTTAAAGGCTTTTATAAGTCAAGAAAACCGCATCTGCTTTCAACAAGCCACGTGTGAAAAGCACATTGCGTGCCCTATGTTTTCTGAATCCATGCTCATTGTCATGGAATAGGTCAATCTAGCCTAGATTCCAAATACTGCGTGCAGCTTTTGGCTCCAGAGATCTACTGTATGTTGTTGTTGCAAGAGGGTTTAACATAGTCCCCACTTCTGTACATAATATGAAGGAGAGTCGATCAGGCCTTGCGGTTTTTTTTTTTTTTTTTCACTTTTAGTGGTTTCAGCTGTATCTTAATGTCAATGACACTAATATTTTAAGACAGACAAAAAATGTGATCTGACGAAAATACAGCATTTTCATTGTCCAAATCTCTGTCCCTATGAGACTCTTTCTGCTCTACGAGGAAAAGTAAGTTTTCATGGGACTTGTTTGAGTTGATAAATCTTTAGGATCATCACTTTCCACGTTACAAAGAGAAAGGGACTCATTTTTGAGAAATTATTACATTTTCTCTATCTAGTTTAAAAAGGACCACAGGTGCAAAATCATGAAAATTGAGAACTTTTACATTCCCTCTTCTATCACTAACCAACTCACTAAAGAACTCGAGCACAGCATAAATTTACCAAGAACACAGAAAACATTAACTGCTGAAATGGAGTTCTAGCCACATCAAGCAACACGGCACAGTTGTTAAGGCCCTGGACTTACATTCGGGAGGACAGCAGTTCTAATCCCTGTCCTGTTATCGAGATTTTGGTTGCTCATAGTTTATCTTATCTTTCGCACTTTGAATACATCGACGTTATATCTGCCATTAGTTTTCATCACAATGGCAGAGAATTTTAAGACTGAAAGAGCACGCAAGTTGATTCCGTAATACCAATTTTCAGCAGACGTAGAGGATTTTATCATACCTTCAACTGGGAAAGCAATGAAGAAACACATGTTAATGGGACATTACAATCATTTTCGGCACCACACTATTTGCTTCCAGTGCAGATAAATCTAAATCAACAAATGACAGAACATAACAGATCATGTTTGAAAGGAGTTAAAATCAATTACACTATCTTACCAAAGTATCCGGACACCCCTATTTAATAAGGAACTGAGGACTAGATGCCATGAGACGCGGATCCTCCACTATAAAAGGGGGGAGGGGGGGGGGGAATATCGTTTTGTCACTAGAAAAGCAGTAACAGCAGAATGGCTTGTTCAGGAGAGCTCAGTGACTTTGAATGTGGAAGTCAGTGGATGTCACCTGAGCAACTAATCCATAAGAGAGATTTCTGCCCTTCCAAGTCCACTGTCAGTGATATGACTGTAAAGTGAAACGCAAAGTAACAACTACAACTAAACCAAGCCAGGCAGACCTCATGTACTGACGAAAGGGGACCGTCGAGCACTGCAGAGAGTGGTTGTAAAAATTTATATGAAATCAATGGAAGGAATCACTTGCGAGTTCCAAAGTGCTAGCAGCAGTCCACCTCCTACAATGACTGTGCGCATAAAGCCACACATTTCTATTGCAATGATAAGCGACACTTAAGGTGATGCAAAGAGTGACGCCACTGGAGTTATGCCGTTGGCCAGTGGATGACTGAAAACAAGTGATTTGGCGTGATCATTTACACTGTACCCAGCTGCCATACGATGTAAGCATTTGGGTTTGGCAAATACCTAGAGAACGTTACCTACCAGTGACGCTCTGAGGAGGTGGGTCTAAGGTAGGTGGGTGTTTCTAGAGATTAGGTGGGTCCCCTTTCTGCACTTAAGAAAACGCCAAATGCGGAATTATATTAACACAATTTACAGTGTTGCGTACTGCATTGCAGAGGAACAGTGGGGGGACAATGATTAGGTGTATTAACTGAAAATATACCCCATCATAAAACAGAATCTGTGACGAAATGGTTTGTGAACAACAACGTCCCTGAAAGGGACTGGCCTCCCCACGGCCCAGATGAGATCCCAATGGAAATCTTTTAGGATGAGTTGGACGTCACTTCACTCTAGACCCCAGTGTCTAACATCACTACCTTCTCTGGTTTCAGTTCTTAAGGAAGAACGGGGTGCCATTCCTCCAAGACTTCCAGAGGCTTCACTGAAAGTGTCTCCAGCAGAGTTCGAGCTGTCACAAAGACGAAGGGTGGACACACTCCATATCAATGTGCACTAATAGGTGGCCGGGTAATCTTGATCTGGTAATGCATTACAAGACTAAAATAATATATAATCAATAAACAATGATCATGATGATGATATGACAATCGTTGAGTGAAGAACCGTCTGATGATAGAAGCCTCCCTTATTGATGATCCACTTCTCGTTTGGGATGGGAAGCAGGAGGAAGTGTGCGCTCGGATTATTGAGATCAGTTCAGGAAGATATACCTCATCAAACAAATCACAGATCCCAATATTTTCAGATAATGTTTTCGTAATGTGGCACTTCATCGGTGCCTATCAACTGTTAGTCGCTACATGTTTCCCGCAACCAGACACGAGCGCTCCTGAAAGCGCCGTTTAGGGCGTGGAACGGATCCAGGTATTCCCGTGCGGCCTGCTGGAAAGATGCCAGGGGCACGTCCGCAATAACTATGCGCCGGATGCGCCCGGTCGCTGCGCTGCGCTCGGCGACGCTGCAAGTGGCCAGCAAATAACCGCACTGCATCAAACAGCTCGTACGTGCAGCGGGTAGCAGTGGGCACCAACATACCCATGGGCATAGAGACGGGGTATTGTATCCTGCAAACAAACTATGTTATCAGGCCGTGTAGGTCTCAGAAACACAGTAAGTAAAGGACCAGGTGTATGTCGAATGAGAAGTCCAGAGATTCACTGTTTCATTCTCGTGCGGTCCCAGGAGTTCTCCCAGCACATCATTTGCAGAACGTTCTTACATGGTGAGGTCCCCAGTGGTGGAATCGGTTTTCTGAAACCATCTATACAGTGACGTAGGTTAAGATCCAAGGTATCACACTGCAGCCACTCACCCTGACGAGCCCTCGTTTGCGAGTAATCGACGGGGAAAAAAATCGGAATTTCGCATAATACTTAATAGCTTTAAAAAGGGAGTAGTATATAGATTTTTTGCGTAAGACCACAAGGTTGTGGATTCTAATCTCGTCAGACACTATTTTTTTAAAAATTTTTATCGAAATAGCTTTGATCATTATCATTCTTCAATTAACTGGTTTAAATGTAATTTTTTTATGTCTATTCCTTTGTCACATCATGTTAATCACATCGCCTACTTCATTTGCTCCCAATTTTCTTCCTGTCACGCTTTTTCCGCTTGAAATCTTTGTTCGTGTGATTTTAATTTATTTTACGTATTGATTTCGATTTAATTTATTTCGTGTTATCATCCTTTATTTCGTACATGTTATTGCATTCATTACTTCTGTTCTTCAATTTACCAGAATTTCGTTTTTCTTATAATCCCTTCTTTCATTTAAATCTTCATCTGTGTTATTTTGTCCATAGTGCAATAGGAATTTAGGTTTTAAATGTTTGTATGATGATTACTATATAAAAAATGAACATCTTATATCGAAAAGTACTTTTTTGACACCACTGCACAGTCAATATAAATAGATTATCTCGTCTTTTGTTTTTTAATCGTTAGATCAGCACTTTAAAAGTTTTAAATACTGTAATGGGCAAATATAATTAAATTCATATTCACAAAAGTTTCGAACGAAAAAAGAATGATGTCAGGAAAAAATGAGAACAAATGAAAAAATTCATACGATGATCAAAATGACGTGACAAAGGAATAGAAATAAAAACTTACATTTAAACCAATTAACCGAACAAAGATAATGATCAACGTTAATTCGATAAAGATTTAAACATAAAAAATTAAAGTACTTACAAAATTCGAAATCACGTCCTTCTGCACATGAAGACCTTACACCTATCCGTTACACCATGCAAACAGACTCAATGGTAATACTTTTTTAAGCATACAGAGCATCACTAAAACTCAGAAATTTTTTTCGTTAATTACTCGCAAACGAGGGCCTACCAGGGCGAGTGGCTGCAGCGTGTGATAGCTGAGATCTTACCCTGCATCAGCGTATAAATTGTTTCAAAAAGTGGATCCCATCGTTAGGGACCTCACCGTGTAGCTGCTCTGTAGTTCGGATGTTTCGTTAAGGCCATGTTCTCATTCAAAATCGTCGAAAATTTGATTTTTACTCCATTCTTTTGAAAGTTATCCGAGTTTAGAATGCGGAGCCGAGAAGTTTCTACAGCCTATTGTTCGAAGCAGTGTCACGGCCGCCATGAGACGGTCTCAGCCGGAGGCGCCCGGCTCAGGTAGAAAGCTTGTTCTGCCGTGATACACGTTCACAAAATGATTTATATTGCAGTATGAACGCAAATGTATTTGCCAAAAACGCTGATGAACAACGTCTGCAGGCTGCCAAATGCAACATATCCAACTCAGCCAGCCCAGAAGAGTTGATACACGATCCTGGAATTACAGACGGTTTGTAAGTAACGTAAACACCTTTTTTTGTCAAATTTTGCTCAAAACAATTTTTGGTCCGCCATATTGTATTAGCCATTTTGAATTTTGAAAATTTGACTTCAGATTTTGGTTCAGCGACATCAATAATATATAACAATATGTACTTTTTAAGAAAAAAAATTAAAATTTGTAGTAAGGACCTATGGGACCAAACTGCTGAGGTAAGTCCCTAGGCTTACACACTACTACTTAGCCTAACTAACGCTAAGGACAACACACACACCTATGCCCGAAGGTGGACTCGAACCTACGACGAGGGCAGCCGCGCAGACCGTGATACGATACCTCAGACCGCGCGGCTACTATTTAAGCAAATTGAACAAATAATGCATACAAAAGTTTTCCCTAAGCTTTACACAGGCTTTTCTCGAGAAATAATTTGTCAAACTGCGTGTAGCATAAAATAAAACCGGTTCAACCAGTTTACTTCTACCTTTGACCACCGAAAAGTAAACACTTTTCTTGGGAGCTTAAACCTCTAATATATGAAGTTTGTTAATGTTAAATACTTTATGTAAAGCGATAAACTGTTAACAAACCCCCCAAAAATCGAACTCGAAGATCGAGTTAGCACCATATCGCTAAATTTATGGTTTTTCATTGTGGTCAGGTATAAGCTCCCATAAATTTAAGGTACTACCGACTGATGTTATCCATTTTTGATTTCTGATAACTCCTGAGGGGCTACACTGCACGCAGTCGGCGTACTTCAAACTCGCAGGCCCTTGATCAAACCATAACTACGCACGCCATTTTGTTTTCTTTTTCTTGTGTTGAAAATTTAAAAAAGTTCAAAGCGTAATAAATCATAATTACCAAACAGGTCCTTTGTATTTCTATTCATTGTCCCAAGAAAACCCAATTTTTTTACTATTTTTTGCTCATTTGAATGAGAACTGGCCTTAAAGCGTGTGTGCCCCTACAACTCACTGGTTCTAAGGTGATCATGCCTCTAAGGGGCTACACTGCTCTAACCAACCTTCTGGTGGGTAACTGCTTTATAAATATATACGGCAACCAACTACCCATCTCCGGAGGCAAGGTCATTGACGCCAACCAGAGTAGTAGAAGCCTGCCTTAGACGGATCATTTCGAATCCCAGCTCCGGAAAAAAAGTTCTTACCTGTATTCAGTCAACATGGTTGAAGCTCATCGATTGAATCCCAAATCATCTCACTGTATGCGTCTTCGAATGACGACGCGTCACAGCTGATGATGATCTGTTTCTCGAACTAGAACGTTACCTTGGCGGACTTCTAGGTGTTACTTGAGAGAAAAGAGCTAAGTGGCGCATTTTCAGAATCAATGATTGCACAAACACAACGCTATACTACACGGCACAAGTGTTCACCATTCATACGAAATAAAATTGCGCTGCTGGAAGAACGGTGATACCACCTCCGTATTTAAAACATCACACTAAAAACCTTAAAATGGGTAACAATGTTCGGAACCGAACTAATTCCTACGCAGGAATAGCCAAATAATATAAAAGAATACTGTAATTGCTAATTACAAATTCCTTAGATGAGTCAAAAGTAAGAAGAGATAGCAGTTGCTGGATATGCTAAAGAACAAAAGATATCAAGTCGTCGAAAAGGAAACCAAATACACCCCAAACTGGAACAAAGATATCCCGAGAGCAGCTCTTACACACAAAAAAAGGAACCAAGGAATAACTGTTAATGATCATTATGTCAGTGGGACTTCGTTTCTCGACGGTTTTCAAACGATTAACTCTCAAACTCAAAAGCTGCACCATCCTAAAAGGTGCATAAAGATATCGTGAAGTCCCACGGCGCTCTACAACACAGACTTTTTTTCTAAGAACTGGGCAACTTTGATTTACTCAGAAAGAGTAAAGAAATAAACTGAAAAGAGCTCAAGAACAGTTACAATACGCGTAGCAGAGTGTCCTTTAGTGCGCAGCTTTGCACGGCGACCACTTTAAAGAAGGTCAAACTAATTAACGAACATTTTATAAAGGGAAGCATTACTTTTTGCTACTCGTTTGGAATCCGCAAAGCATATTATCATACAACTGACAGTATATGCACTTATTACCAACTATAGGGGTGTTGTTCATTACACACGTCTTTCATAATCAGTGACTTCTAATTCTGAGAAAAAATTCCCACAATACTCCAAATTTTCCAGCTGATTAACGAGCACACAGACGGCAGAAGCAAAAATGTATACAGCCCGATGCTTTGCTTCTACTTCCCTTACTCCGACCTATCAACTAATTGTTTCGCCTTCATTTCACAGCGAAACACGGCAGCCTTCATGGAAGCATATTTGTGGTTGCCTACGGAACCACGATTGTACACAGACGTACACATCTTCGTCCGACGAATGTCTTCAGGACTTCAAGAATATGGAAACTGCATGGGGAGAGACCGGGACTCAATGGAGGATGTGTAACAGCTTCTCAGTGGAACTTCTACAGCGTAGTCGAAGTCTGTTGCGTAACGAAGAAACAGGAAGGGCTATCTAAATTAGTATGGGTGGGTCATGCTATCACTTGTTATAAGGCATTATAGTTTATGTCAATGATGCGATGCTCCAAGACTGGGCCAGATCATTCTTATTCGTACTGATCAAGCATGAGAAAGAGTGAATGAAGACATGTCGATAATTGTTTGCTGGGGCACTGATGTTGTCGTGAAAACTGTAATCATGTGTGATAACTCAAAATTGCTTTATCACGACAGAAGAAAACAAACGAATGCAGAGTATACAATGCTGAACACTTGGAAAGGTGAAAGTTGTACCGTGGGGAATACTCGTGCTGCTCATTACATTTACAGATAGCAAGGAACCAGTTTACCACTACGCAGTATTAGCAATCATTAGCGTTAGAAGGCCGTAGCACGCAACAGCGCTGTAAGGACGATTAAAGAGTTTAACGTCCCTCCGACAGTACAGTCATTATAAGCGGTTTACTAACAGTTTGGGAACAAGATCTGATACAGTCCGTTTGATTATTTACAGGAACCAGTCAAACACTTCCCTAGAATGATTTAGGGCAAGTGTGGAAAATTTTTATGTACATGCTCAGGCTGAGACAGGACGCACTTTTCCTGAATTGTTTTATGAACCAAAGTTAACTAGACACATCCACTGTTAGGCAGACCTAAGTAAATAAAACTTCGTCGGGATGACGACGTTACACCTCTAATCGTGAAACGCAGTACCACTGTGACTCTTATTCGGGGTTTTTGGAGGAATGACTGCCATAATTACGCAGCTCTAGATCCGTGCCTCCTACAGGAGCGGATAGGACATTTCAGTACTTTCACGTATTCATCACTAAGTGCTTAATAAACTTAATAAGTCAGTTTTTGTGGGACAGTTTGCGTCTATCTTCTATCGTTTGTAAGTTCAGGTTTTTCAGCATCTCTTTGACTTCCGTGAGTAAGGAATCCTGTCGACATTCGTGCTGCCCTTCTTTATATACTTTAAACACCACTAGCAGTTCTATTTGGTATGGGTACCACATACTTGAGAAATATTCCACGATGGCTTTCTGAAAATAGTGCTGCACAGCTTCCTCGTCTATAATAATAAACAGACTAGTGCGGGAGTCGGACTAGTGCCCAAGGGGTTCCGTCCAAACATAATTGTTTATACAAATAGTTCATTTATAGGTTTTGATGAGTGATCTTTCAAGTATCAAATATGCGACACAAAGGGCCGTATCTTTTGACTGCACTGACTTTAAAATTTTTCACACCACCAAGGGACCACAGACCCAAGTATGAGTATACTTGACATATACTTCAATTTGATACCTCTACAGATTCCTGAGAAAAAGAGGTCTTAACAGTCGGACAGATAAACAGACGGACAATAAAGTAATCCCATAAAGTTTCCGGTTTCACCAACTGAGACATGGAATCCTAAAAACGGCATCACAAAGCTGCTATAATGTGGATTTATACATCGATAATCTGTTTTGGCCAAGCGACCCTCTTCAAGTCGTGGATACCTTACATCAGGTTAGAGTGGGGTTCCTTGGCTTCAAATAACTATTATTAGTTACGATATATGAACTAATGTTCAAATGTGTGTGAATTCCTAAGGGACCAAACTGCTGATTTCAGCGGTCGCTAGACTTACACACTACTTAAACTACCTGCTAAGAACACCACACACACCCATGCCCGAGGGAGGACTGGAACCTCCGGCGGGAGGGGCCGCGCAATCTGTGACATGGCGTCTCAAACCACGCGGCATATAACTTATGCTTGCGTCAATGTCCTACACATTTTTCTATTGGTCACTAAGAGCAAAAACTGACAGTCCACTGAACTGTTCCGCATACTGTCTCATCAAAATCAAATCGTAAACTAATGAAATGACCTACTGATTTTCTTATATGCCTTTGGTGAGACAGTACGCTGAACAATGCAAAGCTGTCAATTTCTGCATTTAGTGATTAACAAAAAACTGTGTACGATGATGACCTCAAGTATGAGTGACAGATATTGTAACTGAATTATGTACTTGTACCTAACGTAATGGTATTCGTAATTTCAAGACTGTCGCTTGAGCGAAACTGGTTGTCAATAAAATAAATGTACATTACAACAGCTTTTGGTTTGTTTGTGTTGCCATTTTTTAAATTAATGGATAGGTCCCAGGAGTGTTTCGTATGCAAACTCGTTTGTCGACTGCCTGGATTTTCCAAGCATCCTATCAATGAATCGAGGTCTGACATTGCGTCAAAGTGATCGTTCCATTTCATACTCACATACATTGTTACATGAGTGTTTTTATATGAGTTGACTGATCACAATTGTGAGTTACTGACATTGTTTTCATAGGTTCCTCCTATATTTCTACGTTTAGTGAAATCAATAGTTTTACAATTTCAGAACTTCAACTTGCCAATCTTTGCAACACTTTCAAATATTATCGAAAACTTACTGAATATTGGTGCAGCTACTTTTCAGTCAATACTTTATTACACATAACATCATCATCATTTGCAAAAAAAGTATGAAGCCATTATTAATACAGCGTGAGTCAAAATGGGCTTTAGGACGTTTGAATAATATAGAAATTTCTTGAGGTAACTTACAGAGTCGGTAGATGTGTTATTTTGTAGCAAACAACCTCAAATTCGTTTTACCTAGTGCATTTAGCCACCAGGAGGGCCAGCATAGCACACAGTTAAAACGGCTTCTTTCACTGCTCGCTGTGTGTTTTGATTTCAGGAAACGAATTCTGCAGCAAATGTTCGGCGTAAATTTCACACCGAATACGCTAAAGAACCTCCAAACAGGCCTACAGTTTACTCTTGGCACAAGAAGTTGGTTGAGATGGTTTTTTCGCTGCGACATGATAAATTACCAGGTCGCCAGCTTGTCGATTAAGTTGAAGAGGCTTGGGAGAGCTTTGCCCGCAGTCCACAAAAATCAACGCGACGTGCGTCTCGCGAGACTGGCATTCCACAAAAGACCGTTTGGCGAGAACTGCGACATACAAATTCACAATGGCACAGCACATTAGTGATGCAGGTAAGGTTGTTCACGGGGAATTCTGTGCAGGAATGTTGCATCGGATAGAAGATGACGAGGCATTCTTGAATACAATGATCTTCAGCGATGAGTGATCATTTCATATCAGTGGCATGGTGAACACCCACAATCGCAGAATATGGGGCAGCGAAAATCCATATGCAACTTGGGAACACTTAGTGACGGCCGCAAAGTTAATGCGTTTTGTGCTCTCAGGAATTAAATTCATATTCATGGAGCAAAGTGTCACTGATATTGTGTATCTGGATAAACCTGAAAACTTTTAATTCCACAGTTCAATGAAGATGACCGAGACGGGATGGTTTACTACCAGCAAGACGGTGGACCACCTCATTTCCTCACGATAGTTCGAGGTTTCCTTAATAATCGCTCCCCAAGTCGGTGGATTGGCCGTGGAAGCCTAATCCCATGGTCATCTCGTCCCCCAGACTTTATACTATTGGATTTCTTTCTCTGGGGTTTCATTAAAGTCCGTGAGAATGTTCCTGCCTAGCAATTGAGCCAACCTGAAAAATCGAATCAGTCTTGTAAGCTTCGTAGGAGAGTTTGTCAAGTTTGGAAAGTAGGAAGTGCGGTACTGGCGGAAGTAAAGCTGTGAGGACTGGTCCGTGGGTCGTGCTTGGGTAGCTCAGTCGGGAGAGCACTTGCCCGCGAAAGGCAAACGTCCCGAGTTCGAGTCTCGGCCCGACACACCGTTTTAATCTGCCAGAAAGTTTCTTAAGCCCAATTTGCTGCAATGAGTGTGGGAAGGAACTGATCACCGGAGGAATGTTTGCCGGATCACAACTGGTAAATCACATCGAACGAAAATTAACACTTGATACTTTTATGTGAAACTTGAGGTTGTCTGCTACAAAATGACACTTCTACACATTCCGTACGTTTTCTCAATAAATTTATATATAATTCCATAGTTGTATAGTCCTTTTCGACTCACCCCGTATTATCTGTTTGGTCACATTATACAACAAGGACAGAAATGGCCGCAACGCACTCCCCTGGGACACACCTGCAGTTACTTCTATATTAATCGTCTACGACTCTGCATCCTGGATAACGTGCTGCGTCCTCTCTAACAGAAAAATACTCGGTCTAGTTAAAAATTTGTTTCATTATACGTATGATGGCACTTTCTTCGATAAGTATTTATGTGGTACTTTCCATACGTTACATAATACTGCATTTACATGACCACCTTCATCTATGGGTGGCTTTCACGACGCTATGTGAGAAAAATGCGAGTTAAGATTTTGCACGACTGATGTTTTCGGAATTCTTGCTGGCTGACATTCAGTTCATTCTGTTCGAGATACCTTATTACGTTTGAGCTCAGAGTATGTTCTAAAATTCTACAATACATGGTTGTCAAGGATATTGGATGGTAATTTTGTGGTTCGCTTCTAATACCCTTCTTGTAGACGCGTGTGATCAGTGCCTTCTCGAAATACTGAGCAATGCTTTTTATTCCAGGGATCTACAGTATGTTATGGTTAAAAGAGGGGCTAACTCGCCCGCAAATTCAGTGTAGAATCTGAAGGAGATTCCACCGGGCCCTGGAGTTATGTTCCATTTCAGAAATTTTAGCTGTCTCAAATACAGCAATCTCTCTGTCCCAATCTCCTTCGCTTTGACTTTATCAGTTTCAATTTTTTATGTTTCACCAGTAAAAGTAAGGTTCCAGTGGATTTTATTACATAAATATCTGGATCCTTCAATTCCACAACTGTGTAATTTCTTCGCGAAAATGTGAAGGATGTTGTAAGACATTGTTACAAGGATTGAGGTACTCATTTGAAAAATTGCTACATTTTCTTCCTCTCACTGAAGGTGGAAAGCTGAGTCTCAGGTGCAAAGTTTTGAACACAGAAAATTTACTTTCTTCGCAAAATCTATTGCTATTTCATAGCACGACCAATTTAGGAATCTCAAATTTCATTTTCAAGTACACCTGTACAAACCATAAAAGATCTTCACAACATTAGGATGTGATCCAACCGTAATTTCGTAGTATTCTGCTTATGCTACCAAAGCAAACTACCATTGGAGCAACTATGTGAAACACAGAGTTGATAACTTTCTAAGATATTCAATTGCTAATATACTGCCTAAAAGACAGCACTCAAAAACATGACAGCTTTGATATTATGAACATATGGCTGATACACATATTGTGAAAGGTTTGATAATTTGTGCAAAGAAGTGTAAATGAAATAGCTATTAACAGGATTTATCCATAGTGATCACCATTTGATAATGTTTAGGTAAAAAATACAGGAGAAAATGAAACATCTGATGAAAGGAAAACAGGTTAAACTTCCCGTGATCAGCGCCCACGTATGAAATAACTAACTACTTTTTGTTTGTCAGATTATGTCAAAAACTTGATACATCAGGAAGTGAGCGGGCGCAACAACCAAATACGGCAACATCATAAAGGTATGTTTTGGTTGGTTGGTTGGTTGGGGAAGGAGACCAGACAGCATGGTCATCGGACTCATCGGTGTACGGAAGGATGGGGAAGGAAGTCGGCCGTGCCCTTTCAGAGGAACCATCCCGGCATTTGTCTGCAGTGATTTAGGGAAATCACGGAAAACCTAAATCAGGATGGCCGGACACGGGATCGAACCGTCGTCCTCCCGAATGCGAGTCCAATGGCTTACCACTGCGCCACCTCGCTTGGTATGTTTTGAGTAACATCCAGTTTCAAGATTAAGAAAACATCGTAAGTTAAATAGGGGTTGCTGTAACAGAAACCAACAGCGATACTGGATCAAGAAGGTTACTTGAATGTTTTATTATTATTATTTCTTTCTTATCTCAGACGTTATGTCTGGTCAGAAGTAGAAAGTGACGCGGACCTTGATCAAGCGTGACTTCCTTTTAACTGTACGGTATAAGTTATATTGCATTTAGGAACTTTCGGGTAATTAAACATGTATCAATAATTACGGATTTCTGTAGTTGTATATATAAGTTTGGATGTAGCTGTATTGCACTGATGTACTGGTGGATATTGTGTGGTACGACTCCTATAGTTGATAGTATAATCGGTATAATGTCAACTTTATCCTGATGCCACATATCCTTGACTTCCTCAGCCAGTTGAATGTATTTTTCAATTTTTTCTGCTGTTTTCTTTTGTATATTTGTTGTATTGGGTATGGATATTACGATTAGTTGTGTTAATTTCTTCTTTTTATTGGTGAGTATTATGTCAGGTTTGTTATGTGGTGTTGTTTTATCTGTTATAATGTTTCTGTTCCAGTATAATTTGTATTCATCATTCTCCAGTACATTTTGTGGTGCATACTTGTATGTGGGAACGTGTTGTTTTATAAGTTTATGTTGTAAGGCAAACTGTTGATGTATTATTTTTGCTACATTGTCATGTCTTCTGGGGTATTCTGTATTTGCTAGTATTGTACATCCGCTTGTGATATGATCTACTGTTTCTATTTGTTGTTTGAGTGTTTTCTTTTTCCAATCTATTTTCTTCGTATCTGTTGATGTTATGTGATCTAAAGGGTTGTAGAAGTGGTTATGAAATTGCAGTGGTGTAGCCGATGCATTTATATGAGTGATTGCGTTGTGTATTTTGCTAGTTTTTGCTCGTTCTAGAAAGAATTTTCTTAAATTGTCTACCTGTCCATAATGTAGGTTTTTTATGTCGATAAATCCCCTTCCTCCTTCCTTTCTGCTTAATGTGAATCTTTCTGTTGCTGAAGGTATGTGATGTATTCTATATTTGTGGCATTGTGATCGTGTAAGTGTATTGAGTGCTTCTAGGTCTGTGTTACTCCATTTCACTACTCCAAATGAGTAGGTCAATATTGGTATAGCATAAGTATTTATAGCTTTCGTTAGTCTTTGTCTATATTTTTCTTTTAGTTCTTCTTTAATATTTGTATTATCTATTCCTATTTTTTGTCTGTATCCTAGATATTTATAGGCATCTGTTTTTTCCATTGCTTCTATGCAGTCGCTGTGGTTATCCAATATGTAATCTTCTTCTTTAGTGTGTTTTCCCTTGACTATGCTATTTTTCTTACATTTGTCTGTTCCAAAAGCCATATTTATACCATTGCTGAATACTTCTGTTATCTTTAGTAATTGGCTGAGTTGTTGATTTGTTGCTGCCAGTAGTTTTAATCATCCATGTATAGCAAATGTGTGATTTTGTGTGGGTATGTTCCAGTAATATTGTATCCATAATTTGTATTATTTAGCATGTTGGATAGTGGGTTCAGAGCAAGGCAGAACCAGAAAGGACTTAATGAGTCTCCTTGGTATATTCCACACCTAATCTGTACTGACTGTGATGTGATATTATTTGAATTTGTTTGGATATTAAGTGTGGTTTTCCAATTTTTCATTACTATGTTTAGGAACTATATCAATTTAGAATCTGCTTTGTATATTTCCAATATTTGTAGTAACCATGAGTGAGGTACACTGTCAAAAGCTTTTCGGTAATCAATGTATGCATAGTGTAGCGACCTTTCTTTAGTTTTAGCTTGATATGTCACCTCTGCAACTATTATCAGTTGCTCTTTACACCCTCGTTCTCCTTTGCAACAGCCTTTCTGTTCTTCATTTATAATTTTGTTCTGTGTTGTATGTGTCATTAATTTCTGTGTAATGACTGAAGTTAATATTTTGTATATTGTTGGTAGGCATGTCATGGGGCGGTATTTAGCTGGGTTTGCTGTGTCTGCTTGATCTTTAGGTTTCATGTAAGTTATTCCATGTGTAAGTGTATCAAGGAATGTGTATGGGTCTGCAATGTAACTGTTAAATAATTTAGTTAGATGTGAATGTGTTGAGGTGAACTTCTTTAGCCAGAAATTTGCTATTTTATCTTTTCTAGGGGCTTACCAATAGTGAGTAGAATTAATTGCTTTGGTGACTTCATGTTGCAAAATTATCACTTCAGGCATTTGTGGTATCATCTTGTATTGTGTCTGTTTCTGCTTCTATCCACCGTGCATGCCTGTTATGTTGTACTGGGTTTGACCATATGTTGCTCCAGAAGTGTTTCATGTCTTATGTTTGGTGGATTGTCTATTTTAATGTGTGTGTTATCTATTGTCTGGTAAAATTTCTTTTGGTTTGTGTTGAATGTTTGGTTTTGTTTCCTTCTATTTTCACTTTTTTGTATCTTCTAAGTCGTTTGGCCAATGCTTGTAATTTCTGCTTCTTTTCATCTAATTGCTCTATCGCCTCTTGTTGTGAGATTTTACCTAACCTTTTTCATTTTTTTTCTGACGTTTGATATCTTATAAATTGTGTTAGCTGTCCAATGTCTTTCCTCAGTTTTTCTGTTCTGATCTGTAGCCTGTGTCGCCATGCTGGATTTGTGGGTTTCTTCTGTGTGTTAGTTGGTTCTGATCTCTGCCTAGTGTGTATATTTAGTGTAGTGAATGCTCCTATATAAACCAGTAGTTGTAACTCTTCCATAGTTGTGTTTTCATTTATTTTGTTGTGTATGATTGTGTTGATAGTTTTTATTGTTGTTTCGACTTGTGGGTTATTTGGTGGTCTATGCAAGAATGGTCTAATGTTTGTAATTGTGTCTTTGTATTCTATATATGTCAGCTGAAATTTTTCTTCTATATCCAACATGTGTGTCACTTCGTGTTCTATTTGTACTTGCTCCGGTGGCAGTCTTAAGATTTCGTTTTCCTCTGATTGTTTAATTGATGTGTGTTGTTCTTTGTTTGTTTGATCTGGAATGTTTGAGTCCATTACTGTATTTTCTTCTTCTGATTGCACATTATTTTGTTCCAGTATTTGTTGTACTTGTTGTTTGATGTTTTCTAATTCTGACTGGGGTATCTTGTTATTTTTGATTTTTACACGGATCTGATCAGCTAGTCGTCGTTCTGTTAAAAATGTCAATTCTGGGTATCTGGTAATAAATGTTGTGTATACTTGTGATCTGTATCCAGTTGTGTTGGTTCCTAGGTTTGTTGCTTGGTAATAACAGAACATGAGGTGTCGATTAACTTCATCTGACCATCTCATCCTCTGTCTTTGTTTTCCTTCTAGGGTGGTTGCAGGAAGCATATCCTGCAAAACACCTCTATTTGGATTTAAATCATTTTCCAGTTCTTTTCGTCGCCTTTTACAACTGGCAGAACACACTGGAGGCCTATTCTTTTCCCGCGCCTCCACGGGGAATTATTATTATTATTATTACTACTACTACTACTACTACTACTACTACTACTACTACTTTTCTAATGGACCCCTATTCGAGCTTATTTCCAGTAATTCCGAACTAGCAAAAACTCCATGCTTAAATGGTTGATAGTAGGTTTTCCTTCAATGTTAGTAGAGAAAGCTAACATCAAAATCACAAACAGTACTGTTATCTGAACTGCTCTGAAGGAAGATACGAGTTAAATTCGGTTGTTTTTTCACAGATGAACTTTTGCAGCGAGTGTGTGTGTGTGTGGGGGGGGGGGGGAGGGGGGGGGGCGGGGGGGGGGCGTATGTGTTAAACACATCCAGAATCATTTCTGGAAAGTCGTTCCGCGCGGCCGAATTATGATGAACTCATCTAGACCCGAGCAAAGAGCATTAATACTGTTTCTTTGCATGGAAAGCAAGCAAGATTCAAACCTGATCATAGGAGGCGGGTGTTGGATGTAGATAAGTGTCTAATATGTTGCAGTTCTGTCAGTGGCATGTGAAACCGTACATAACTAGAGACACCCACATTGCCTCGAAATCTGCCCCCACTCTAACAACGTATTATCTCAAGTGTCAGAAATGACGGCTCATTGCACATAAAACTGTTTTTGAGCTATCAATACGCAGGGAAACTGTGCAGCATGACCTAATGCTACAGGAACTACTTTATCTCAAAGACTTAATTACTATTATTATTATTCACGTATGGGCCCAATAGTACAACGCCAGGTTCACTCCATCAATGGCTCTTTTGATGGGTGGCCTTCCTTTGCGCCCAAATTTGTTTCATCCTTTCAGAATGAAGTTTCTTTCTTTCATCAGACAACGGTGTTCCAGTCCGTTTTCCAATTTCCCTCTGCCCAACTTTCCAAGCAAATGCCTTCTGCCTGAATGTTTTTCTATCTGTAACGCCTGCCTGAGTTATCCGGCTACTTTAAGGTCCTCCTTACTCGCATAGATCCATTTAATTGGCTCGGTTTTGGCCTCATTTCTGTTTTCGTAGAATTCTACTATTTGTTTAGTCAACCTAGTGCATGCCATTCTTTTAATATCCCCCAAAAATTTGAGTCTTCGTTTTCTCAAGTCACCATGTGCGTCTGTGAATTTTATTTCCTTATAACTTCTCAGCCTATAAGTTTCTCCATCAGTAATTTTTAGGCCTAATGTTTTCTTTCTTTTGAATTTCTTCAATATCCCTCTATTTAAAATTAAAGTTTCTGCTCCATAAAGATATTCAGGTTTGATTACAGTGCTGTAATGCCTAAGTTTACTGAATTTAGAAAGTGATTTTTTATTATACATGTTAACAGTATATTTATTTAGGCTTCAGGTAACACTGTCCACGCAACCGGTAGTAGTTACATCTGTCAAAAATTAACAAAAATTCAAAATTTCACAATGGGACAATAAGTTGAGGTTTTATGTACAAACGAAAGTTCTTAATAAAACACAAAGTTACAATGCCTTTTTCTTAACGGGCTGTTTGGGGCACATCAACTTATAGTTGAAGTCTGTACATCAGCTAATTTTATTCATTTCAGTATCAAATTGTATTTATTTGCATAGAATCGGTAGAATAAGGCGGTTACAGTTTTAGATATCGAAAAACCCATTGCAACCAATTACCTGTACAACACTTCTTGTGCATCTTTACATTTAGTGCATACTAGTGCCACATGATTCAAATTTGCCACATCAGAAAGATCCTCATTGGTATGTCCAGAAACAAGAATTTTTAATCGGTGTAAATGTGCACGGTAATATTCGTGTCCCAGCCTCATTCGAATGGTGGACATCACATGATGTCTATTAAGAATCACATGGTTCGACCATGGTCGATGAGATGTGTCCGAATGTACGGCTGCTGGTGTCTACCCTAACGTTGCTGAGATACATGACATTCAGGTTTCCATTCCCGGTAAGCAGCTTTCTTGAACATAGGCTTGAGGTCAGTATAAGCGATAGGTTTTTGATGTAATTCGGTAATGCTCCCCTTTGCTAGGCGGTCGACTATTTTGTTATGTAAAATTCCTTGATGTCCTTTTATCCATTGCAAGTGGACGTCTATATCATGTTTCCTTACATCTGTTATGGCCTTCAGCATATCCAAAATAGTCTGCTTGTCCAATTTTGAATTTTGTTATTTTTGCAAACGCTTCGGAAATCCGTATCAATATGAGCTTAAACGTCTGTATGCCTTAATACACAGTCTCCCCTTTAATTCGGCTGTATAGATAATCCGGTGTACACGCAATCACTTTATAGGCACCATTTGAGGAGCCTCGTTCCATCTCACCTGGCTGAGCCAATTTAGAGAATAGGTGCACAGAGGACACCACAAAACCTTCCGCAACAACCTTCCGCAACTAACACCTTCTTTACATCTTCCTCCTCTCCGTCTGGAGGAAAATATTCCACAATGACTCTCAGTGCCTGTTTTGGATCTACTGACTATGTGTGGAATTCATTTTCGTGCTTAAGTTCCACCTTAATCATTGTGTGGGGTGGTACTCTGCCGTCATTTTCCCTTTTAGCCCTCCCTCTAGTTTTTTTAGTACTGCTGAACTGCCCTAGGTAAGGTAGGCTATGGTCTGCAATACCCGCTACTTTTTCCACCTGACTGACTGACTGACTGACTGACTGCATTTCGTCTTCTGCGTGTTGCGTTTTTTCAAGGAAGAAAACGAGTTCACAGTTTGCACGTCAGCAATAACATGCTGCACTTTTTAACTCTTCCCCAATCTCCGTAGTCATCAATGACAAGCCTTTCCTCATCATAACTGTCCTCCTGCACCAGATCTGCTGGCCCTGTTTGTGCGACTCTACTCTTCCAGCGGGTACTCTTGCTAGTGCCGTAACGGGTTGACGATGATGATTCTCTCGATATATTTGTCGAAGCAATGCTAGTCAGATTTTTGGTAGTGCCACCATGGAGCTCTGGTTGAGCCTTAGTTTCCACCTCCATAACTAAATGACAAGTATCCACATCGGAGCCAGTTACTAAGCGGTTATTCGTGCAGTGCAGCAGGCACTGGCTTGTTATTTCCCTAACACCCTATGGAGGAGCATGGAGGACGACCCGCGGCGGCCAAGAAAGGAAAGAGGTGCGGCAAAGGTGACACCGATAAACAGCTCCCCAGTTACGCAAATCTCGGCCGCAGCCACCGCTCTCGCCAGTAGACCGGCAAACGGTAACGCTGCGCCTCTGTCAGGTAAGACACGGCTGTTTTGCTTCACGTATCCCAAAGCAAGACAATTTTGATAATCAATATCCAAAGGGAGGACCTAAGGCGACGTAACGAAGGCGACGACACGCTCCGCAAATGCGTCTGCTGTGTGCGCCAATCGCTCCGAGCCGCCCCCCCCCCCCCCTCTCTCTCTCTCTCTCTCTCTCTCTCTCTCTCTCTCTCTCTCTCTCTCTCTCTCTCTCACACACACACACACACACACACACACACACACTTTTTTTTAAAAAAAAATCTTTCCTACCATCTCCCAGAAAGATGGTGGGCTACAGAAGAGCTCAGCCCTTTTCAGCCGATAGTATTGGCTTAATTTAGTGGTTTGCCGATTTTTATTCCATTTGAGGGAAGGAGATGTTCGGTGGAGGACCTGGAGGACAGCTCTGGCATTCGCCTTACTGGCTAGGAAAATCCTCCAAAAACCCTGGTTGGGGCTGTTGGTGTTGCACTAGTGTGGCTGTCAGTCTGAGGCAGGCTGCATCTAGTTCAGACACCATAGCGTCTCTTCTGACGGCGACGACTGTTGTTGGTTGTGGCGCTCTTCTTTCATTTGGGATGAAGGTGGGTGGTGTTTCCTTACTGGAGGGTCGGCTGCGACTGCCTCTCTCAACGGCAATCTATGAGGCTACGCTAATGCACTACCCTTTTATAGGATACCATACGTACGCGACAATTCCGACATCTGTACATATGCATATCACTATCTCATGACTTTTCCACCTCAGTGTATGTGTCTGATAGTAACAGAATGAGGCGTAAAAATGAGTACACACGTTTTGCTATTTGTTTGACTTTGTTACCAAAACTCTGAAAGTTCTTTACTTCTTCAGATTTTTAACGATACTCTATTAAACATTCCGATGGGCTTGGGTAATATATTTTTTTTAAACAACAATGTCCAAATTTTATGTTCAAAACGACTGTGAGAAAGATGCTGTGCTGTGACAATGTGCGGTTTCATTTTCTTTGCCGCAGGCAAGTTTTAATAACACAGCAGGATATTTAAACCATTACAAAAAAATTTTCTCCCATTCATATTCTTTCTTCTTAAATACGCGGTCGTCACATTAACATGACCACCAGCTATGTTCGACGTCAACGCGCAATTACCACTCATAAGACAGCAGGTGGCAGTATTAGCAGTAGAGGATATATAAAGCGGGTTGTAGGGACGCGGAAAATAGTGCAGCCTTTGTCGTACTTCCGAAACGGAGCGATTTATGACATCCAAAAGGGCATGATCGTAGGCTTTCGGGCCAAGTGTGGAAGCATTTCAAAAACGGCCAAGTTCGTAAACTGTTCGCGTGCCGACGTGGTTAAAGGAAACCGTGCACGGCAATATGGCCCTACTCAAACCCGGCGCCGAGGAAACTGGTGCACCATGGTCCGTAGATGATCTGGGTGAAACACGCCTGCGGCAAAATGTACGGGCGGATAGACATGTGTAATGTTGAGCAACTGACCGCCAAAATAAACCAAGGAGCTACCAACAATGTCTCCTCAATCTTTCAGCGAACGTTGCTGCGTACGGACCTCCGCAGCAGGCGCCTGGTTCATGCAGCCATGTTGACAGCTGTTCGCCGAGGACGTTAAATGTGGGATTTGCACGCCAATACCGCAAACTTTTACGTCCACCGAGTGGCGACAAGTGGGCTTTTCAGATGAATCACGTTGGCGTGTATCCCACTGATGGAAGTCAAGAATAATTGGACGTGTAGCCAAATAGGTCGATTGCAACACAGAAAGTCAATTGAAGCTGCGGACTTGAAGTCATACATATTACATACATATTTATATTCGATCTTCAGTGTTTTTTATTTTCAAAAATGTTTTAATTTATTTTAGTGTTATGAAGTCTTTTCTTAAGTCATTTGTCTAGAGTGTAGCCTTGTACGCAAGGAAAGCTTGGACGAAGAACAGTTCAGACAAGAGGAGACTAGAAGCTTTTGAAATGTTATGCTACCAACTATGGTGAAGATTAATTAGGTAAAGCGAATAATGAAGAAGGAGGTACTGACTCTAACTGCGTAAAAAAATATTATGATACATATTGACTAAAAGACGGATGTCGGCTGATAGGACACATCTTAAGACACAAAGGAATTATTAATTCGATAATGGAGAGAAATTCTGTGTGTGACGGTGGGGGTGCAAGGCTTGAATACAGTAATGAGGTTGAAACTGGCGCAGGTTGCAGTAGTTACGCAAAGGTGGAAGAGACTTGCACAGGATCGGCTAATGTGGAGAGCTGCATCAAACCAATTTTCAAGCCCAACAACAACATTTACATGTAATATTTATACTTTAGGCTACACCCAAACCCATTTATCGTAAAGCGGTTCCATGTCGTATGCCTACACTTATTAATAGTCTGCAATGCCGAATGAACACTCTGAACATCACATTATTTATTTCCACTCAAATATTCTCGCCTACGCTTAGAGTTCGTGACAGAAACTTAGTGAGACTTACAAAGGGTCACCCGCAAACAGCTGCACTTCCAAATTCTTAAAGAGATTGTAAATCTATTTCCGGGAACAAAATAAACTGTTATAAATTCAAACCTACTGTGATCTTATTAAGGTCTTAATTTTCCTCGCACTCGTTGTAATTGTACTCAGAATTGTATATTTTCGTAAACTATTGAATTATGTTAAACTTAACAACGATAACCAAGTTCTTTCTTATGTACCATCCTCAAATTTGCATCTAAATCAATCATACTAAATGGTACCGTAAGCTAAATGTTGTCTATCACCATTTCACTCAATTGCCCCGCCTCACGCAAGCCCAACGATACGTTAACAACATGGGATTGTAAGGCCGCCGGTATGTTAACTGAGTTTACACACGTTTCATAGCCATACCCATTCACATGAGAGTTAAAACGGTTTCTACAATTATGTTACTATAAGAAAAAAATATACCAAATTTAGAATGACGTCAAGCAACAGCGTTTTACACAAGGCATTCCAATATGCTTACGCTACTTGATAAACTACGCTCTGATAATCTTTATCTAAAGAATGTTTTCGTCAATCAGGATAAGGCTTCGGGGTCGCTCTTTAGCAGGAAAGATATTATCCAGCATTAAATTTATGAAACATCATGAAACGCTTCGTCGCGATTTCTCATGCAGAAGTGTGACATGAGACATAACGGAAATTAAACCCCCGTCCAGAAGCGGCAAAACTCCATGAAAAATAATTCTAAAGGAAATTAAATGACGTCGTCCACTAATTTTTTTCTCATCAAACACTTCACTCACAAAATTTCTCAAATACTCTTTCTGAAGTAAGGGGTTTTTTGAGAACTGTCTTTAACACGAAGTTGAGTTGTGGAACTGCACACATAACATTACTATTGGTTTTCTTTCACGCCACAACAAAATTGAAATTATTCCCAAATGGTCGCACGGATGGCTTGTTTTGGGAAGACGCAAACAAATTATCTTCATTCGTCTTAAAAGCAAACTTCACTGCAATCCCAACATGCATACTACTTTTATAAAGCGATAGAAAAGTCCATGAAACCTTCTTTTGGATTATCATATTACAACCCAAAAGCATTTGTATATTTCGGTACACAATTTTTACCCACAGATTCTGTTTCCTACACTTTATCTAACAGAATTGAATGCATCAACGTCATCATTTTGCACAATTTGTAGCAAAATTTTTATGCTTGGTTCCATTGTGCTACAGTATGGCAAGTTTTCATACTCACTATTTTTAACTGGCCACAGCAGAAAATTCATACAAAAATCTAAAAAATGGCAACTATACAATGCAATACCTAAATAATCCCCAAAAGTCTCTCATCAATATAACTACATTTCAAAATTCAACTGTTTCTATATCTACATCAAAACCTATATCCCGCAAGCCATCCTGTGTGGCTGATTGTACAAACCCCCTCCCTTGCAATCGTCATTACACAATTTATATGTTGGAGGAATTAGTATGTTTTGTGACTCTTTCTGAAATTGAGCTCTTGGAATTTTGTAATCTTTTAATATCTCCCATTACTATTTGTTGAGCATATCTGCAGCACTAATCAAACTTGTGGAAGAGGGGAGGGTGGGAGGGAATGGATATAGGGTGAAGGGAGGTGTGGGAATGTGGCAGAGGAAGAGGGAATGAGAGATGGGAGGAATAATACAATGAGACTATAGTAGTGAGAAGAGGAAAGTTGGGAGATTAAGGTTAGGAAAGATAAGGCTAATAATAAGGGAAGATAGGAAGGGAGAGGGGACAGCAGAAAAGAGGTAAAATTGATTGTTGTTAGAGATAGAGATTGTTGGTGTACCCAAAGGTGGAATTAAGGAATCAGTGAGGAGGAACAAAAATAAGAAGGAAGCAGCAGAAGAGAGGAAGTAAGAAACTGTGTAGGAGGTATACAGGGTGTCCCATTTATCTTGACCACCCTAAATAAAATGTTTGTCCAGATGCAAATTACAAAATCTTTCAAGCAAATGTTCTTTAGCCGTCAGGGGGATATCAATCAGCATGATTGCCTAGGTTGTAGCTTTGTTTTTTTTTTTTACAAAGATATGAACAGCGGGATGACTTTTTTTAAATGCAACCGGAATTTTTAGTTTGGTAATTTATTTCCTCTCCTAAAGACCTTTTCAAAAATGTATCACAGTGTACAATTCACTGAAACACAATGTTATTAATTACATAACACAACACTGACTTTGAGAAGGGATCACAAACTCTTACACTTGTTGGAGTTGTCAGAAAACAAATGAAAACCAAGTAAAAACATAACACAAAACTGACTTTGCCTCTCCTGTACCATTGCCTAGGAGTAGAACATTCAAAAGTGCTTGAAGTGGTGACCCTGGACAGCGATACACTGGTGCACTCATTGAATGAAAGAATTATTTGCTGCTTCCAGTGTTGCCTGCTCAAGAGAATTACAAGCAAGCACGATAAGTTCCTGCATGTCCTCAGGAGTTGTTGGAATATCGTGATACACAATGCCTTTAATACATCCCCAAAGAAAAAAGTCCAGAGGATTTAAATCAGGAGACCTAGAAGACCAAGTAACTGTTCCTCCTCGGCCAATCCATCTGGCACAATACCTTCTATTCAGTACCCAATGTACACGCAAGGTATTATGTGCTGAACATCCATCGTGTTGATACCACATAAGCATTCTGGTTCTTAGCAGCACTTCATCCAGAAGAGGAGGAGGAATTCGTCCGTGGAAGTTGGCATACACTCTGCCGTTTGGACTACCATTGATGAAATAAGGGCCAATAATTGTAGTACCAAGCATCCCACATCACACATTAACTCTCCATTGATGCTGATGTTCAACCTGTCTAAGCAATTGTGGGTTGTTGCTTGACCAATAATGCACATTCCTTGTATTTACCTATCCTTTGTTTGAGAAGGAACATTCATTGGTAAACAGAACATTGGAGAGGAAGTTCGAGTTGGTGAGGATTTGCCACTGTGCCCACTGACAGAACTGTACAAGATTCTGGAAATCATTCCCATACAATTCTTGATGTAGGTGTACATGGTAAGGATGGAACCAGTGACGCGTAAGAATACAATGTACACTGGTTTTAGGAATGCCAAGCTCGTGTTCAAGCTGTCATGTGCTCACACGTGGATTCATAGCAATGGAAGTGAGAACAGTAACTTTGGCAGTTTTGTCTGTGCAAGTGCTATGACGATTGCGTTGTCATGGGTTGAAATTTCCCATTTCCTCAAGCGTCGGGAAGGTGGGTTCTTGTCAGGATATCGCTCTCTGTACAGTTCTGCGTAGCATTTCGCCTACCTTCAACAACAACAGAAACGTTATATCTATGTAATTTGTAGGAAGGACAGCCTCTGCTGTATGCCTACTCTACAAAACAGTATTTAAAAGTACTAAATTACCAGTACAGAAGAAGACAGTATTTGCAATTACTGTTCTGCTAACTTACATTCCCTATACATGAGTAGCATTTCTACCTTCTCTTCATCGGTGTACATTCAACTCACAAAACTACTAACAATGGTTAATACAATTACGGGTGTGCATTCTACTTATGTTTACATTTGTCCTCTGTGAACGGCACATGGATGTGTTCCATTACCCCGAGTACCTGCACTAAGTGCTGAGAGTGTCAATGTCAATGATGTTTTATGTAATTAATAATGTTGAGTTTCAGTGAATGGTACACTGTGATACATTTTTGAAAAGGTCTTTAGGAGAGGAAATCAATTACCGAATACAAAATACAGGGTGCCATTTAAAAAAAGTCATACCACTGTTCATATCTTTGTAAAAAACAAAGCTGCAACGAAGGCAATCATGCTGACTGATGTCCCCTGACGGCTAAAGAACATCTACCTGAAACATTTTGTAATTTGCATCTGGACAAACAGTTATTTAGAGTGGTCAAGATAAATGCGACACCCTGTGTAGTATATTGGTGGATGTAGGAAGAGAAGAGGGAGGAAAAAATTGGGAGGAAGTATGTAATAAATGGTTAGGAAAGAAGGAGCAGCAAATAGGAAGATGTGGCAAGGATGTAATATTACTGATAAATAGTGACATTACATCAGGGATAGGGTGTGGGAATATTGATCTGGAGATGGTACAGGGGCGTATAAAGCTAATAGAAGAGTGTATGTCAGAAGGGATGAGGAGAAAAGAGAGGAATGTAATGGTGGGAAAGGTTGGTTCAGAAGGTGGAGAGGACGAGGAGGACATTACAGACTGTGAGGTTGGCAATCAATATCTGCAACACTGTGTGACAAACCATTAATGAAAAGATACTGACTTTTGATAAAGTAGCCTACTTCCAAATGGGATGCAAAGCTGTTGAGAGTTAAATATCATTATGTAAGATAACAAATGTGCAACAGCAGAATATATTATGAAAGGAACTATTCACACCTGATACATGTCATACCAAGGAAGTAAGGTTTCATCATCTGTTTTATGCAATTGCCCTCTTCTCTGTAAAGAGCACTCAGCAAAACTTCACATTTCTTAATTTTCATCATTTAACAGCACAAATTTCTTACCGTTAACTATCTGTCATAAACAGAATACAGTGTTGGTGTTGGAAGAAAAGACTGGCCTAACAATGCACTGTCTCATAGGGAACAACTTCAGGAAACTGCTGATAACAAATCAGGACAGTGAGATTCAGTTTTAAAAATATTGTTTCGTTAATTCTTTTATAACTCACCTCCCTCCAAGGTTTAACCTCTTAATGCTTTCCTAGGATTATTAAACACACAGAAAAGCTATAACTGGAACTGTCTCGTTTAGTAACTGTAGTCATCCCCCCTCTCGCCACAAAAAAAAAGGTCAACCACCACTGGCACAGACAGTCTGAACACACCATCTCAAACCAATTTCTACTTAAGATCTGTTGTAGCACTTCAGTTCCATGAAAATGATTCTAAATTTTATAATCTTGTTTGGATTTCTTACAATGACAGTAAACCCTTTACTTACAAGTGAGCACGTGAGCAAAATGGTCACCCGACCACGATGTTCTCCACAAGGTCATATGGAAGATTCTTTGTTTATAAATTAAAAATTAACTCATTCCTAAGGAACATGCTTTCTATTTTGTTCTTTAGACACATTATGAAGTGTCAAGAATGTGGTTGAACAGGTGGACGATAGGGATGCATGAATGTCCGCTGCACTGTTGTGTTGCTTTCTTGTTATTACATTAGCATGTGATTAAAAGATGGATGAGGATGACATCTTGCCAAATAATATGAAAGGAACCACCAAGCGTAACATTCCCATCTAATGGCGAAACTATCATCAATAGTCTCTCATGCACTCAGTGGAACAGACACTGGAAAGATTTAATTGTTTAATTCATTGCAGTATGTTGGTGATCGGGAACAGTAGAGCACCCCACTTCCTTGTTTATCATGAAAATGGTGAACTAAATGGTGAAAGTGAAATTAGCTACAGAGGCAAGAGGTTGGTAAGGACAAACTTTTCTGAAACATAGTCTCATAATCTGAAGCGTAATTCAAATTCTGAAACTCTGATATGCTTTGTGCTCTAGAATAGTCTTACTTCTGACTATCTATTAATCTTGTGACATCTCACAATTTGTTACTATTTCATAATCTTAATCTAACAAGGAAACTTTATTATTTTTTAATTTGTGTGTCAATCGTCCCTGGACTAGACATTCCTGTGTTATTAGTAAGAATACACTCCTCTTATGTCAAACATTGGTAATGTATTACCTATATGTATTTTTAATCACAACAATTACTATTAATCCACACCAAAATGACTGTTGGATGTAAATGTGGAAATGCCAACCAGAGAATAGGGTTGTGTAAGAAACAATCTGAAGCAGTGTATTATTCTTCTAAATTTCTTGATAGTTCTCTTTTAACTGATCTGATACCTAAAAAGATAAATGCTATCACAAACTAAGTGTAATATAAAGTAGGACTTATGTAGCTCTTGCTGAAAAACATTGATTACTTTAAATAACATGTCACATCCTTGTGGGCCTGTCCTTCACATTGCTTGAACAATTATTTTCCATGCCCAGTGAGTACAAGGAAGTGGTATTGATTTCAACGTGGTAGAAAGATAAGTGTTTTTAATTTGGTTAATAACGCTATGGGAATTTTTTTAGTGTAGCCGTTTTTCTTTTCTGTGAAGTAATAAAAAACTTACAAGTGTTCAATCAAATAACAGCTGCCAATCAGTGCCATTGAGCTTGTGCAAGGGCAGAAGACTACAATTTATGAGTGGTGGCAAAAAATGCACCACAGCAGTGCTGTACTGAGTGCTGTGTCAATATTCTGAACACGCAAATCTTCTGATAACAAAGACACCCTCAACAACACAAACTCAAGGGCAGGTGGTATGGAGCCTAACAGCACATGATGACATGCATTAAACTCCCCACAGGGTAAGAGTAGGTGGAAAAGGTATGTGATATTTTTGGTGGGCCCTTCTTGGCCCATTTTATTAATGGGCAGGTACGCTATAGAGAACATACATTTAGCTTTAGCACTAGCATTGTTACAATGATTACCGCAAACTCTCAATTATCCAGACGAGGATTATCTGGTTGGTTGCTTGTGGGTTATCTATGAATAGCTCACCCCCCACTGTTTTTTACTTGTTGGCGGCGAGGGCAGTTGCAACAAACAAGCCTTAGGTATTCTGTCTTAATTAGAATGAATATATTTGTTTAGTGTATACCATTATGCAAATGACTCATGTTTCACCACTGGGATGAGCCCCAAGCCCATCATGAGACATGCTCGAAATACTTTTCTGCTGTTTCTCATTTCATCTCCTAGAAAATGTTGGGATTCTAGCCTTGTAACATGCACACATTTCAGAAATCCTTAGTTGCAGGAACTCCCTTAACATGCTCTATACACCACACAGTATTTATAAGGGTTGGGAGAGCATGATGACAACAGCAACAGCTCATTTGTGGAAGACAATTGCAATACCTTCTGCCGACAGACTCTCTGAAGGTCTTAGCAATAAGGACTGTGAAACTGCAACTCATATGAATGATGTTTTACACTTTAGAGAAAATGAAAACCCTAACCAGGAAAGAAAGAACTAGAAACAGAAAAAGGAAGAAAAGTTAAAGGACAACAAAAACAGGAAAAAAGCGAATGGAAAACAGATGTAGAAAAATTGCATACAGTTATTTCCCAATAATAATAATAATAATAATAATAATAATAATAATAATAAATTTGTGTGGCTCGTTGGCCTGGTGCAAGTCATTCAACTGGACACCACTTCAGCGACTTGCATATCCCTAACATAACCGAGTTATCCAACCAATGAATGAGGACCTATAGTTTAATATGGAATCTGAACCACATGTCATTTCTGGTGAGTCCTCACATCACTGAGACATCAAGCATAGTTAAAACACAATCTGAAAAACCTGAGGTCCCACAGGGATTTACTGCTACACCACAACGCCCCGATTCCCGAAAATGAAATGAAAGACAATAGTATGAAATACAGGGTGTTTTGAGTGTATTTCTGAATGTAAGTAACAAAGTGGACTTTCAAATGTGACATGTAGCAGGAAAATTGTAGTTTCTACTAAAATATTTATTTTCATATTATTATGTTGTCCATGGATAGGTTAAAGTTAAATATAGCAGAAATTAGTGAAGTCTGGTGGCAGGAAGAACAAGACTTCTGGTCAGGTGAACACAGGGTTATAAATACAAAGTCAAATAATGCTAATGCAGGAGTAGGTTTAATAATGAATAAAAATATAGGAACACGGATAAGCTACTATGAACAGCATAATGAACACATTATTGTAGCCAAGATAGACACAAAGCCCACACCTACCACAGTAGTACAAGTTTATATGTCAACTAGATCCGCAGCTGATGAAGAGATTGAAGAAATGTATGATGTGATAAAAGAAATTATTCAGATAGTTAAGGGAGACGAAAATTTATAGTCAAGGCGGACTGGAATTTGAAAATAGGACAACGAAGAGAAGGAAAAGTAGTAGGTGAATACTGATACTATAGCTCCCTACTTAGCACTCATATACAACCGCTCGCTCACCGATAGATCTGTACCTACAGATTGGAAAATTGCGCAGGTCACACCAGTGTTCAAGAAGGGTAGTAGGAGTAATCCATTTAACTACAGACCTATATCATTGACGTCGGTTTGCAGTAGGGTTTTGGAGCATATACTGTATTCAAACATTATGAATCACCTCGAAGGGAACGATCTATTGACACGTAATCAGCATGGCTTCAGAAAACATCACTCTTGCGCAACGCAGCTAGCTCTTTATTCGCACGAAGTAATGGCCGCTATCGACAGGGGATCTCAAGTTGATTCCGTATTTCTCGATTTCCGGAAAGCTTTTGACACCGTTCCTCACAAGCGACTTCTAATCAAGCTGCGGAGCTATGAGGTATCGTCTCAGTTGTGCGACTGGATTCGTGATTTCCTGTCAGGAAGGTCGCAGTTCGTAGTAATAGACGGCAAATCATCGAGTAAAACTGAAGTGATATCAGGTGTTCCCCAGGGAAGCGTCCTGGGACCTCTACTGTTCCTGATCTATATAAATGACCTGGGTGACAATCTGAGCAGTTCCATTAGACTGTTCGCAGATGATGCTGTAATTTACTGTCTAGTAAGGTCACCCGAAGACCAGTATCAGTTGCAAAGCGATTTAGAAAAGATTGATGTATGGTGTGTCAGGTGGCAGTTGATGCTAAATAACGAAAAGTGTGAGATGATCCACATGAGTTCCAAAAGAAATCCGTTGGAATTCGATTACTCGATAAATAGTACAATTCTCAAGGCTGTTAATTCAACTAAGTACCTGGGTGTTAAAATTACGAACAACTTCAGTTGGAAGGACCACATAGATAATATTGTCGGGAAGGCGAGCCAAAGGTTGCGTTTCATTGGCAGGACACTTAGAAGATGCAACAAGTCCACTAAAGAGACAGCTTACACTACACTCGTTCGTCCTCTGTTAGAATATTGCTGCGCGGTGTGGGATCCTTACCAGGTGGGATTGACGGAGGACATCGAAAGGGTGCAAAAAAGGGCAGCTCGTTCTGTATTATCACGTTATAGGGGAGAGAGTGTGGCAGATATGATACACGAGTTGGGATGGAAGTCATTATAGCATAGACGTTTTTCGTCGCGGCGAGACCTTTTTATGAAATTTCAGTCACCAACTTTCTCTTCCGAATGCGAAAATATTTTGTTGAGCCCAACCTACATAGGCAGGAATGATCATCAAAATAAAATAAGAGAAATCAGAGCTCGAACAGAAAGGTTTAGGTGTTCGTTTTTCCCGCTCGCTGTTCGGGAGTGGAATAGTAGAGAGATAGTATGATTGTGGTTCGATGAACCCTCTGCCAAGCACTTAAATGTGAATTGCAGAGTAGTCATGTAGATGTAGATGTAGATGGACTGGAGGTAAGGAATGAATGAGGAAGCCACCTGGTAGAATTTTGCACAGAGCATAACTTGATCACAGCTAACACTTGGTATAAGAATCATGAAATAAGGTTGTATATGTGGAAGAGGGCTGCAGACACTGGAAGGTTTCAGATAGATTATATAATGGTAAGACAAGAGATTCAGGGACCAGGTTTCAAATTGTACGATATGTCCAGGGGCAGATGTGGGCTCTGGTCACAATTTATTAGTTATGAACTATAAATTAAAACTGAAGAAACTGCAAAAAGGTAGGAATTTAAGGAGATGGCACCTAGATAAACTGAAAGAGCCGAAGATTGTGGAGAGTTTCAGTGAGAGAATTAGGGAACATTTGACAATAACAAAGGAAAGAAGTGCAGTAGAAGAAGAATAGGTAGCTTTGAGAGATGAAATAGAGAAGGCGACAGAGGATCAAGTAGGTAAAAAGATGAGGGCTACTAGAAATCCTTGGGTAACACTCAAGATAGTGAATTTAATTGGTGAAAAGAGAAAATATAAAACTGCAGTAAAAGAAGCAAGCGAAAGGGAATACAAACATCTAAAAATGACATTAATAGGAAATGCAAAACTGCTAAGCATGAATAGCTAGAGGACAAATGTAAGCATGTAGGAACATGCATCACAACGGGGTAAGATAGATGTCACCTACAGGAAAGTTAGAGAGACTTTTGGAGAAAAGAGAACCACCTGTATGAATACTAAGAGCTCATATGGAAAACCGGTCCTATGGAAAGAAGGAAGGCAGAAAAGTGGTAGGAGTATATAAAAGACCTATACAAGAGAGATGTACTTGAGGGCAATATTATGGAAATGGAGGAGGACGTAGACGAAGATGAGATGGGAGATATGATACTGCATGAAGAATTTGACAGAACTGAAAAACTTATGTAGAAACAAGGCCCCAGAAGTAGAGAACATTCCCTCGGAGCTACTGATAGCCCTGGGAAGGCCAGCCATGACAAAACTCTTCCATCTGATGAGCAGGATTTATGGGACGGTGAAATACCTTCTGAAGTCAAGAAGAATATAACAATTCGAATCCCTAAGAAAGCAGGTGTTGGCAGGTGTGAAAATTACCCAACTATCAGTTTAATAAGTCATGGCTGCAAAATACTAATACTATTCTTTACAAACAAATGGAAAAACTAGTAGAAGCAGATCATGGTTAAGATCAGTTTGGATTCTGTAAAAATGTTGGAATACACAAGGCAATACTGACACTATGATTTATCTTAGAAGACAGGTTAAGGAAAGGCAAACCTATATTTCTAGCATTTGTAGATTTAGAGAAAGCTTTTGACAATGTTTACTGGAATACTCTCTTTCAAATACTGAAGGTGGCAGGTGTGAAATACAGGGAGTGAAAGGCTACTTACAATTTGTACAGATGGTGAGTCAAGGGGCATGAAAGGGAAGCAGTGGTTGAGAAGGGAGTGAGGCAAGGTTGTAGCCTATACCCAATGTTATTCCATATGTATATTGAGCAAGCAGTAAAGGAAACAAAAGAAAAAAATTTGGAGTAGGAATTAAAATCCATGGAGAAGAAATAAAAACTTTGAGGTCTGCCGATGACATTGTAATTCTGTCAGAAACAGCAAAGGACTTGGAAGAGCAGTTGAACGGAATGGACAGTGTCTTGAAAGGAGGATATAAGATGAAAGTCAACAAAAGCAAAACGAGGATAATGGAATGTAGTCGAATTAAGTCGGGTGATGCTGCGGAAATTAGATTAGGAAATGAAACACTTAAAGTAGTAAAGGGGTTTTGCTATTTGGGGAACAAAATAACTGATGATGGTCGAAGTAGAGAGGATATAAAATGTAGACTGGCAATGGCAAGGAAAGTGTTTCTGAAAAAGAGAAATTTGTTAACATCAAGTATAGATTTGAGTGTTAGGAAGTATTTTCTGATAGTATTTGTATGTAGCTATGTATGAAAGTGAAAGATGGATGATAAACACTGTAGACAAGACGAGAAAAGAAGGTTTCGAAATGTGGTGCTAGGCAAGACATTTGCTTCACTGCCTGCAGCATTACATCTGAGCCACACAGTTGGGGCAATGTTAGCGTACTGCATTGTAATGTTGGCTCCAGCATCAACTAAATCAGCCCCCCCCCCCTGCCTCTCTCTCTCTCTCTCTCTCTCTCTCTCTCTCTCTCTCATCTTGGTTGAAAGTTTTAAATTTTCTTACAATTTTATTAACAAAGACTAATCTGAAAATGAATACAATTAACAGAAACAAGGGTCGTTCCAAACCAAAGTGGTCTAGAGTGTCCCACACGACCATCACATATTTTGATAAAATTTTGTGTGAAAATTTGCACATGTTCCAAATGAGCATTGGTAAAGTTTCCTGATGACTAACTTAATATGTGCAGAAATATAGTCATTTATTTGGCCCCACAGTGCAACTTTCAAAAGTGTACCTCTGAATTTTCAACAACTTTGAGATATCATGGGTGATATTTTCTTGAAACAAACAAAACTACACCATCTTGTACAACTTTTTACATTCTCTTAAGCGAAATGACATAAAAATATTTCATGGGCAATTTTCATGTAGATAATTTGAGGCAAAGTCAGCCAAAAACCTAGAAGTTTGAAAAAATGTTAAGGTTAGCTTTTTACAATTCCGGAAGATAGTGCACAATAAACCTAACAGTAGTTCACCAGATATAAACCTTCATTACCCTACCGGTTTTTAAATTGAGGTCTAAGTTGACAATTTCCGTAAAAACACAAAAATCCCTATTTTCAAACCAATTTAAAAATATTTTCTGCAAACTCTTCCAACACTTTTTCCTTAGAAAGACCATATTCTAACCCACCAAAAAAATATATTTGGTTATGCAATGCACAATTATAAGGCCCTAAAATTAATAACAGGGGAAAGGTGCGGTGAAAATATACTCATATTCCAATGATACTCAAATTAAATTGGATTTTTTACAGTTGTTTAACACTTCTGTGAAAGCTAATATTAAAAATTCTGATGAGTAGGAAGTGGGCTTGAGTCAGAACAATTTGAAAAAGTACAGAGAAGAAAGTGTCTTTTGTTGCAACTCATCATGGCACATTTCAAATAGTTTTTCTGCTGTAATAACTACAGAATCAAACTAGTTATGCACTTCAAAATTTAAATGTGCATTACCAAGACACTGAAAATCATAGTAGTAAAACTGTTGCACAATAGCTGCAACAAAATTCAACAAAGTGCTTTGAAGTTTTGTCCAATGCGTAAATAGCAGTCTTCCTGCCATTTTCTTTAAGGTTCCTGTTAATGAGAATTTTGAATGAGTCTTTTTATTCTGAGATGCTATTGATGTGCTAGCTCATTTCTGGTCAAAAGGATAGTATATTTCCCATTTCCACAGCTGTGATTTATGTAGAACAGAAGTGTACTAATAAAAAAATATTGCATAAATGTGTTGCTATTGTCCATGGTGGCTTACAAATTGTTGGTTTCACTTAAAGTGAGAAAACCAGCATCTTCATCCCCATGGTGCCAACACCCGAAGCTGTGCAACAGCAACCATTGGTGGGTTTCTTCACCACAGGACGCCAAGACTCAATGATTTGTTTCCATTGATTTGAACCTGATGATACTTGTTTTTGAAAGTGTTCTAGACCATAGCTAGAAGAGGTTTGTTTCATGATCTTAAGCTCATGTTTACTTCAGGCTACTTGAATTTTTTTAGAGGTTTAATTATTTATTCTTGAATATCACAAGGAAAATTACACTACCCACAAGGGACTGTCACTATTGGAGCTGGAATAATTGCAGTAACATGCTGTCCAAGCCAACACTTTTCACTCATTGATCATAAGAAAAATGAATTTGCTGAGCCACATGGGGGCATGAAGCTGATTGAACTGTCATCCTGCTTAGTGGAAGTCTCTCAGAAGTTTCCAATCCACCACTCTTTTTCCATAAATGCATGCAGCATATTGTTCTGACAGGAGGTCTGATGTTGGTATACTGACATCACTGTCACTAATTTCAGCCATAAAAGAGGATGCATCACTTCAATATCTGATGATCCAAATAGTTGTTTTATCAGTTGGCAAAAATGATTATTTTCTCTAGTTTCTACCAGAGTATGCTCATGCTTGTGCTCTTCTAGTGATGCTTTATTTTCTTCAATATCTTCTTTGCTGATGAAAGCCAATTTAATTCCCTTATTGCTTTCAGTGCAGAAGAGAAACAGATTTATAGGCATGGGAATCTGCCTATTACCTGGCCCTTGCAATTTTGCTCTTGCTGCAAATCACTTTGTTGTACCTACAATCCCATCATAGTATTACTTTCCAAGACAATCAAAAAAGTTATTTACTCTGTCATCATTCCAATATCTCTTTTATGACAGCACAGACTGAGAAAATTTTTGGCTTTTGTAATTGAGCACTGGAGCCATCAATGAAATAACAGATGTGGGAAATCTGAACAAACTGTGTATTTACATCTTTGACCAGCTCCTTTACAAAAATGTGAACAGTAATTCTGCCATGTCAGTCACTGACAACACAAAAACTGATATACAGAGTACAAGTTCTGATTTTGGGGAAGTTGATGATAAAAGGACGGAATGATGCTCGAGTATTTTCCCCATGGAAACCTTGCACTGCATCCTGAATGATAAATGAATAGTTTTCAGAAAAATCCATTAGAATAATAAGCTCAGTCTCCTGAAAAATCAAATTTAAGGGCTTTGATAGTCAAACTTTGATATTTGATTATATGATGAAACCAAGAAAAGACTCAACAAATTCATCCACTGTCATCTGCTTTTTGTTCAGTGTGTCCAGTTTGGTATGGATCCAGTGTTTGTACACAATAATTTCTTGTGGATCACGCTGTATGAAACAGCTAGCAACTGCAAATGCTATAGTTTCTGGTCCAGCACATCTTTCACAGCAATGTAGCATGCATTCTTGAAATTGCAACTGTAAACTGCCACAGTGAACTCAGATGATTCTCTCAAATTATAAGAAACACAAAAAGAAACAACACTATCCTTATTAATGGATTTTTCATGCCTTTTAATTTTTTTATATAAAGAATTTTATATAGCTAAATGCTTTTTACATATTTTTAAAAACATACATAACTACTTTTTTGCAGTTTTCTGATTCAAGTTCACTTCTTCTTGTCAGGATTTGTAATACTGTTTTCTCCGGTAACTATTATGCAGCTGTAAAAGTTAATAAAAATGTCAGATTTAATATGAGTACCAGTGGAATATGAGTGCAATTTAATTGCAGCGTTTGCCATTATTTTTGGGTGTTATAGGCTGGCACTCCCAAACTAAAACTCGTTTTTAAGGTGATTAAAATGTGTTTTTTCCAATGAAAAGTGTTTGCAACTTTGTTCTCTTTTTTTTGTAAAAGTGAAAATAGTGATTTTGGCATTTTTACAATAAATGTCAATTTTGCCCTCAATTTGCAACTAGTGACAAACAGTAGGAAATGAGATTGTATACTCGAAGACCATGCATTGGCAAGTTCTCACATGAAAAGTATCAAGTTTATCGCAAACTTACTTCTGGAGATATAAAAAGCTAAACTTCACATTTTTTCAAGGGTATATTTTTGGCTGACTTCACATCATATTATCTACATGAAAATTGCTCATGACATCTTTTTTGTCATTATTTCAATTAAGAGAATTCAAAAAGTTAAACAAGATAGTCTAGTTCTGCTTCTTTCAATAAAATATTGCTTGAGAATTTATGTCTCAAAGTAGCTGAAAATACAGGAATGCACTGTTGAAAGCTGCGGTATTGGGTCAAACAAATGGTTTTAAACCCGCAAGTATCAAATTGTTGAAAGTAAAACTATCAGTGTTCACTGGGACCACATGCAAATGTTCACATGAAATTTCATCAAAATCCGTGATGATCATACAAGAACTTTTTTTTCTGAAATGAGAGCACATAGCATGGAATCGTCCACTAGATATCATTAAAAATCCTTATGATCAACAACTGATTCAAATGCAAACACTGTATCAGTATACCTTCCATTTGAACATGTTACATTTCATCAAGATAGTACACAAGCCCCTACTTGATAAGATGTTTCTGAGCAACCATGCATCATTACATCACTCTTTCTGCATCAATGTGCGAAAAGATATGTATAATCAGCCACTTCATGTGAATATGATGAACAAAAAAAAGAGAGAGAAGGTTTATTTTCATCTTTATCCTACAACAATGTAAGCACTATTTTTCAGCAGACTATATTTTTACTGAGTACTCTATCAATTTCTGTATACTTTAGCAACTTTCTGAACCTACTTTAACATTTAATGAAAATGTCCTGTCTTTTCACGCTGCATGTGTCATTCTGTCTTCACCTTTTGGCACACCTTATATGGAACAATAGTATTATTTTTGCAGGTTCACGACGAGTTTTTTTCAAGTCAGTTACAAGAGAATGCTGAATGGTTATATACCGTTAATAAAGAGACGTAGTCCTAACAGTCAAGCAGAGACTGGTGCAATCATTTATTTCAACTGATCACTGTGTCAGCATACATACCTACATATGAGAAGTAAAAACTACAAAAAGTTTTTCACAAGGAGCAAGCTACCTACAGTTGGTATTACTTGGAGTTTCCCAACTCACTTCAGAAGATATGCAGCACAAAAGATGTAGATTTTCGAAAAGAAAAAAAAAAGTTTGGTCATTTCCAAGCAATAGTAAAAAAAATTATACAAAAATAAAACTAATGTTAATTTGATTTCTTAGGCAAAATGCTGTATTTATAAGTACTTTTCAAGATGCTTCAAACAAATGTACGTGAGAGAAACTTTGCTATCAAAAATGTAGGTCGACTGTTATGGTAGCACCTTGGGATAAAAATTAAATGAAGGGCAGCCCACATTATGCTAGTGCACTCTCACAGAATAGGAGCAGCATAAATGTTTAAAATGAAAGATTATTAGGGAGAGGGGGAGGGAGGGTTGGAGAAGAGGGAGGAAAAGTGTGCAATCTGTTTTTTTAATCCACTCTATACTGTTCATACAATATTCTGTTCAGTATAAAAATACATCAGTTGGCTAATGAGCCTTTAAAATATACACAGAGATCACAATGCAAACACTTGCAAGTTGTTTAACTGGATATAAGAGGTATTTGGAAATAGTGTTACAGGCATACACTAACATTTTTTTGACAGATATAGTGCTACACATAGCACAAACAGTAGGTATGACAGTACTTACATAGGCTACTAATCTTGGATTTGTGAATGCTGAGATGATATTAATGCCAGAATATTAGGTAATCAGAAAAAATTAAAGCACCATCAAAGGAGTTTATAAATTCTGAAACCAATTAATTATGCAGTCAGCCCATCAGTTTCTTCATTAATTATTTCCTTTCGCACATTTTTTAAATTTTTTCAAGCATTCAATTACAGTTCATTCACTCTGCTGTTGCCACCTTTTATGTCTTTGTCTTTCATTCCAACGTGCACAATGGGATTTCTTAGAAGCTTTAAGCTACACTGGGATTTCTTAGAAGCTTTAAGCTCGTCACTTGACTAAAACATCTGATACTGCTGATCCAACTCATAATCGAACTGTCATTTTTCAATCTCACCTAATACTTGGCCTACACTACAAAACAGTACACCACCACAACTAAGATTTCATATTTCCATTTGTTGGTTTCACAAACTCACAATCCGATTGTTGCTTTTCAATCTTACCTGTACCTCAGGTTATGTGATAAATAACTGTTGCCACAACCTGTATTCCAATAAATATTATATAGATACAACAAAAATATTGTCAGTCTTCTGGTCAGTGTATGTGCATTCACACATGCCACAATACTATATCCCAGGGGGGGGGGGGGGGGGGCACAAAGATGAGACGACGACACACAAGACATATGGCAACTTTACCAGTAAGTTAAGTTCTCCTGATGTTTTTAGTACTTTATTATTAGCATTCTCCATTTAGATTAGCCTTCTTAGTGTAATATACTATTACCCACAATATCCTTCCTGCACTGTGTCTCATTGATCTCGGATTTATGGGACAAATCGGATTACAGAATGCTGATTAGAGAATTTATAAGCAACAACAATTAACAAAATGCAAAAAATTGTGAGAGAATACACAAATAAATAACACAGTACAGAGAAAAGGACTCAATTACTGCAAGAAAAGACTGTGCAGAATAGACAGAGTGTACCACAAGGAAACATTTTCATTCAGATTTAAAGACTTCAGTGAAATGCTTTCTTAAAAATGTGATCAAACTGCAAAATGTTTTTCCATGTAGTATTAGCTGAGTGAATGTTGCAATTACTTCTGAATTAGTCAATATTGTGACAACACATCCATTGATCAAAACAGGAAAACGAAATCAGCGATCAGTTACAATTAACCAATCCGTATTTTTATTTCAGATCTAGATTTTGGGTATAGAATAGCTATCTTCAGAGCTGTATTTTTACTGCATATTTTGATTTCAGCTACTAAACAGCTACCTTCACTGCTAATCAATAGCTAAAATCTAGATCAGCAATAAAAGTGCAGATCTAATATGGAAATGTGCTTCATTCCTTCTCCTTTTTTTTTCAAAAATACACTACAGTCACTGTGCACAACTGTTCTGATGGAATCAAACTTGGTTAAAATCTCTTTATGCACAAAAATGACAACATTAGAATTCCAAGACACCCGAACAACACTGCACAAAGTTCCCAAACTGACACCACAGATCAGACATAATATTTTTCTGAACTAAGAATATTCTCACACACAATTGCTCCAAAATATAACATAATATGAGATAATAGGATGAAAGTAAGCAAGATAAACATGCCTTCACATTTCTTTGTCAGAGACAGTCAACATTACCCTTATGTAAATATAACACCCAGTTTCTGCACAATATCTTGAATCTGATGCATAATCCCATGTACATTTGCCACCCACCTTTAGTCACATGCATTTAAAATGGTTGAATTCACCTTTTGTTTGCCCATCTTGGGTCACTAAAATTTCACTGTTACCCGAGTTTCTTGTAATAAACTGTACGCATTACCCTTTGTTGCAGTTAATGGTTATTATGTTTTCTAAGAGCCACAAGACGGCTTTAGTGACTACCATGTTAGTTAGATTATTTACATTACAATACACATCTTTCGCAATTACAGACATGTGTCAGCCACAAAGAGCCTCTTTTTGAATTCATTTGTTATGTTTAATAGTAGATTATTCCTACATCACACGAAGTAACAGACCCATAACAGAAACATGTGGCAGCCCCCACTTTACACGACTCCAATCAGGTACAAATCTCTGCTCTGTTTACTGACATCAGAGGACAACCTTCTGCTTCCTACTTTTCACATAAGAAATGAGCTATTCTTAAGTTTTTCCCTGACCCTATAACTTCACAACTTATACAGATTATTGTATAGTTCATAGTTTTGTTAACTAAAAGAAACCATGTACAGTTCTCAAACCTGCTAGAGCCTCACCCACAATATAACAAACTTCAATAGTTATTCAGAAAGGAAGTGGCTTGTGCAGCATAAACTAGTGTAGAATGCTGTCTCAAATCAGTCTTTGGACTGAACACCACAAAAACAACACACTTTTCTTGAAACCAAAACTGCAAATGTGACAAATTAAGAGTAAAAGAGTACCAAGTTGTCCCACTATTTTCTTATACATTGCTTTATTTAGTTACATGAATGTCCTTATACACTGTTCTTCATCAGCCGACTCTTTCTTCACAAACAACAATATATGAAGGCCACTGGAGAGTCAATGCCTTTCATCATGTGCCTGACTACCACTTATCTTGTTTTATGTTTCCTGTGTCCCCAAAAGATGAAACCAAGCAACTGGTGTAAAGGTTAAGATACTGGATTCACACCTGGGAATTTGAAATGGCTCTGAGAGAACTTAGAACTGCTTAAACCTAATTAACCTAAGGACATCAAACACATCCATGCCCGAGGCAGGATTCGAACCTGCAACCGTAGCAGTCGTGCAGTTCTGAACTGAGCACCTAGAACCGCGGCTGGCAGGGAATTTGAAGAGCAGGATTAAAATACCTGTGCAGCACTCCTGATTTGGGTATTTCATGGTATCCTTAAGAGATTAAGGTTAATATGGATATGGTTGCTTTCGACAGACCATGGCTCACTCACATTCTCATCCCTACTCTATCAGTTTGTGCTCTCTCTCTCTCTCTCTCTCTCTCTCTCTCTCTCTCTCTCTCTCTAACCATTTCATCAGGTCAATCAAAATTTATGGTTCCACAAATCTTACTATGATCTGTGACACAGCTGTGTTGTGTTGGGTGAGATCATGGTGCAATAGTACTTGAATCAAAGCATGTTTGGAGATGGCCCCCAGTATTGCGTGTTATGCTTCGAAATTGTTTGATAGGTATGCAACTGAGTCATCTGATATTTGGAATTTTGTGAGTGTAACTGATAGTGGAAGAGTCTGTGCTGGATTGCTTGTAAGTTATTTTTATGTTGGGAGTTATGGCTAATGTACACACACTTGTGTTTGGAATTAGTAGTGCCATGTCTAGTTCATTGTTGGAGATTTAATTTCTTGTTTTGTTTTTAGTTAGTAATGGGTAGCATAAACAAGTTCACAACTAGATCCCTTCGTCTGGCTATGGGGGATGACATGCTCACTATAATCAGGTTCCTTTGGTTACATGCACTAACTATCAAGTATGTGAGGGTCCATATTTGTAGAGGTGAAAAGAAGTTGACCAATGTTGATGTATCTCAGCAGGGACCAATGTATGTGTCGTTCTCACCAGAATTATGTATGTTGGTCTATTCAGGAAGTTTCTGGTTTGAGAATCTACACTGGCTGTTCATGAGATTGTTTTAATGACTTACTATATTTGCTATCAATCATCCACTGAGTTTTATGCTCGCAAGGTGGGTGTTAGTAAACACGTTTTGGACTGGTTTTCATTTTTTACGTAAGCATGTTCACAAAGTACTAAGTAAAGAGAGATGTTGGGTGGGCCAGAAGTTGTGGAGGAAACAGATTTTCTTGATTTGGAAAAGTACATGTGGTTAGGGATAATTCAAGGGTTAGCCTATGGGTGTGAAGGCTGTTGATTCAAGAGCTGGGTGTTCAGTCGTTAAGTTATCGGGTAGTGGAGAGACAGTCAAAACAGGTATTAATGGCTTTGATTGCGGAGTTTATTGAAGAACATCCCACAATAATTTTGGATGCATTTTCTTCTTACAGGAATTTTGGGGACATGCCGTTTGATGATTTAGTTGTCAGTCATAGTACAGAGTTTAAAGACAATTGTACTGTGGCTTGTACAAATACAAGAGAGGTGTATAGGGAGTGGGGGCAGGGGATATTAAATCTCTGAAGAGGTGCTCCTCCACCTTCCAGTCTCAATTAGATGAGTACTGTTGGAGGAAGAGTGTGCTTGAAAATCTCTCCCATTTCAGTGTTTACTGAGGGCTATTGGGAAAATGGATATGCCTAGAGTTGTTACTTGAAGTTTTTTTGGGGAGCATGGGGTACAAGTATTGCTGATGTGGTTTGTGGGGGATGAAGGTTTGGGAGGTACAAGTGGTAATATATATCGATTTTATTAGGTTGTGTGTGCGAGAGGCGTATGTGTAGTTAGCCAGCCTAGATTTATGTGATAGCAACTTTGGTTGGTAAGTTCCTTTTTGATGGTTTTATTTCAATTTTATTACAGTATGTATGCCCATCCGGTTAGCAATGCAGTCTAATGCACTGCTTTCTGAACGGGAAGGTGTGTCAGTTCCCTGCACAAATATGCCCGGTGGATTAGTGACAAGTTCCGGTGTGCCATCCAGACTGTGGATGATTTTTAAGGCGGTTTTCCATCTGCCTCGGTGAATGCGGGCTGGTTCCCCTTATTCGGCGTCAGTTATACTATGTCAGCAATTGCTGTGCAAACACTTTCTCCATGTATGCGTACCCCATTATTACTCTACCATGCAAACATTGGAGTTACACTCATCTGGCTGAGACGTTGCCGAGAGGACGGGGAGGGAGGGAGGGGGGTGGGGGGGTGTCCACTAGGGGCCGACTACAGAATAACCCTTAGCCTGTTGTGGGGTTGTGTACCACTGTGAGCTGTGGCGGGGACAAAGCCTCTCCATTGTTTATAGGTCCCCAGGTCTGTACAATACAATAGCATGTGTTACATTTTGCAGTACTGTGTTTTGGAGTTGGGTGTGGGTTCATGGTATTGGGGACTTCATTTGAGCTACGTATATATCAAGTGAAATTTGAAGAAGATGGTTTTGGAGATGTGTATGGGTCTGAGATAACATGGGCTTCATTTGAGTAATACATATAAAGTGAAATTTCAAATATTAATTTGTTTATGTTGTGCGTTCTGTTTATTTTGGTTTTGTGGACTACATTCATACTGGTTTTAGTGAGTCTGTATTATTAGAAGTGTCGTATTTTTTGGTTTGTCCCTGCCCAAAACCTCCTAATTTCCATGGTTGTTGTGTTAATTTCACTGTATCGATGTAATTAAATATTTTGCATATTACTTTGTCTTTTCATTACTGTAGTGACTGACATCATGGTCGCCGTGTTGTTTACTATTGAGTTAGGTGTGTCTGCCAATTTGATGACATCACGGGTCAAAGCCAATGTGTGGTATCAGAATCTTTGGCCAGCCACTTCATCTGCTGTTGGCATAAATTCTCATCTTCCTTCCTGCCACTGTTTAGTCAACTTTTGCTTCCAAGCAGCCTTTAACACTTCATTCTAGAAAATTGACAGCAGAGTTACTCCCACAGTTACACGGTAATTCTACACATGCTGGAGTAAAACTACAATTGCATACCGACATCTCACAAAATAGCCTAATCTTCAATGTTCATATGTTCACTTAACTTTGGAAATGTATGCTGATTCATAAATATGTCTTATGTACAGCCACAATGAAGAAAAAGATCAGCATTGCAAATAGAAAGAAAAAGTTTTTAATTTTGTCTCTCTAACTTAAGGAGAAGTATTAATTCCACTGTGGAAAGAGGGGAAAGAGGTCGCTGGCACTTTTTGAAAGAACTCATTTTGGAACTCATATAATTTCAAAAATTGGAATCTGGAGGACAAGATGACAACTTTTCTATATTCTCAGCATGTTAACAAAAATTTGTGTGCTACCAAAGCGAACATCAAAATACTTTCTGTCACTGCAACCCTGTAATATTGGAGACAAACATTAACTAACTTACATAAATAATTATTAGGTTCTAAAGTTAGAAGTTTTTGAAATAACAAACACACTCATGCTCCACAAGGCATGTGATCTAGTTTCAAGAAATAGGTTCAGCAATATTTGGGAAAGGACACAGTAAACATCAGCTGTGCTTTGATGGACATCAACAGAATGTTTACAAAATGGAACAAAGTTACCAACTTCTGACCTCGATGTCAACAATAATTTTAATATCAGCTGACATGTGGTGTAAAATGTCAACTTTGTAGACCAAAATTTGTTTCAATAAGCACTTTTGATACATGCTGACATTGCTAATATTTGATTTATACTCACAAATATTAATGCATGAGACTATCAATGAATAACAAAGTTGAGTATTCAGGTAACTAAATGCACTTAGTGTTCGTTCAGGAAGAAATGGTATTTTTGGGCATTATCTGACAATCAATGCAATGAACCAACAAAAAAAAAAAAAAAAAGAGAGGCTATTAATATATACGACGTAAGTATTAACCATTGGACAGAAGACTCATGGATGGCAAATGTGAATGTAGCAGTATGCCTTAAAGTGAATTCATAATTTGAAAGAAATAAAGTAAGTAGATCCTTAATTATTTAAAGTTACACATGGGATAAAAACTAAAGCACAAGATAGGTTACAAAATAAGCAGCAATTCTGTGGTCTATTACCATTTCTCTAAACAGAGAAAAATTGGCTCAAATGGCCCTGAGCACTATGGGACTTAACTTCTGAGGTCATCAGTCAGAGAAAAATTTTTAACTTATTATCTGACAGGTTGGAGATGATTTAAAGCAGGAACAGTAAGACTGCAGCCCCCCTTTCAGGGTACACAAATGCCAGTCAGCTTGGTTCAGTATATTATTATTTTTTTCTTTACAGGAGAGTCTTCTCTTAGCTGGAAATGTGTACATATGTTTCAAAAATCAGTGAAAGTACTTAAGATCGATAAGCATTCAGTTGTCACATGACGAGCCTTGCAAACTATATCCTGATGATCAAAAATGTGTTAATAAAAGCAAGCTATATAAATTTACTAAAAAAAAGTAGAGCACTTTAAAAGGAAGCTAGTGTCTATTACAGCAAGTAAAAATTTACCACATAGGATTGTAATGTTTTATTTATAGCAAAAGTGTGTGCTGTGTTACGTATGTTTATTACACGTAAAACCTCACGTAGTGTTAGGAGGCAAAACATACTCCTGCCTTTAATGAGCACCGGTCACTCAGGTTAGCCTTTCTACATCTCAAATTGATATGTTTCAATTTATAACACAATGGTGTTGGCACAAGCCTGTCTTTAAAAATTCAATTTTCTTTCAAGCATGATGTGTTTTATATTTTGACTGATCACTGTCACATGTGTGTGTGAAAGACTACAACATAACAAACATTTGTTCCATTTTAAGATTAGGAATATGTGTATCAATACCGATAAATAAAACTAGGATTATTGCCATTTTCGAAGTTTCTCTGCTATTGAAAAAAACTAATGCCTCTGGTTCATTATTCTTTTTCAATGGCTCATTACATCAACTACACTACGCTTACTTAGCATTCTCATATATTGTGCCAAATCAATTCCCTTTGTCAGTGGTATAGAATATATTCTCTCAATTAGACCCATTGACAACAACAAATCTAATATAGGGCCTATAAACAGCTACAATGAAAGTCTTATTTTGCAAAATTGTAACTGATAAAATCTCTGTCATTACTTGGTCCTAAGCCTAGCACGTGAAATGGGAGTGTAAACTGGTTTATCCTACAGTTGTAATGTTGTCGAAGTGGTGAACTGTGGTAAAAAACCAAACTACACACACAAGGTAATGGCCTCATTCATGTAGGTGGTATGCTCCAAATAGAATATGGCATATGCAAAATATCTTCTTTTCAAGGCAACCAACAGCAGCAGCAGATACCAATAAAAATTCAGGGCAACACACCTACATAATAAACAGGTGGGAGAGGCCACTGTCAAACAGTATGGCACAAGCAACCACCAATGACTCTGAACACAGGCCCTCCAATTTGAAATTATATGACCAAATAAATATTTGAAATAAAAATCTCAAGTGCTCTCTGCAAACATGTAACAATATTATGTGTTCATACTGGACAGTTATGCTAATAAACAAAACACCCATGAATACGAAAATAACTAAAAATTATAAATCTTAATTTTAAATATCAGGAAGTGGCCAAGGCGAAACTAGAGTGCTTCCCTGGTAAGGAAATTGGGCTACACAGGTGAAAGACAATGAGGGATCCATGGAAAGAAAGTAGGTGAAACAGGCAGATATCAGTTAACTTTCATTCTCTCATTTTAATAGTAAAAGAATCTCATACCTAGGCAAAAGAAAACATATTAGGTATCTATAACTTCAAGTCATCCAATTATGCAATAAGCTGACCAGCTCATTAATATCACTTTCTGTGACCACCAAGAAGTAATTAAGCAGAACAACATATGGATGTAATAAATTTGTAATTACATGACGTAAGCTACAAAATTAGTATCAAAGTAACCTGTGACAGCTTCACTGCAGTTTTCTGTTAATACAGTAATTTACTCCTAAAACTTACCTCTGTATATCCCATGGTGACAAGCTGCGAAACTGCCTGGCGAAGAACAGATAGGTCTTTTTCACTATTGTTGCCAGAAGCTGCACTCAGTCCACTAAGTCCTGATGCTGAACTAACACCACTAGTTGTTGAGAGAGTGGAGATGGTACTTGCTGCACTTGATCCTACAGTTTCACCAATTCCTCCAATGTTTGCAAATGGCAGCAATGAATTACGGATCTCCTGAAGAGCCTTTTGATGGTATCCCGAAGAGCGGGTGGACGACTTGCCCGACGTGGCAGGGTTCATAGTGACGATGGACTGTTGGCCCATACTAGGCCACGCGGGCAGGCAACAGTCACGTGCCCGCGGGCCACTGTTGCTCCTCCTTCATCCACTACTACACTTGTTGACACTTAACAACACTATAATTCACCGGATATTTAAAAGTAGCACAACACATGAAAAGCACACGCCTTCAACACACCACTTTGTACTAAACACAGTGATACAAGTGTTAGCTGCAGTCTGATGAGTTAAAAAACAGCCTGCTAAATATAATCATCATTTGCAGTGGATATTCATGGGACGGTAGCACGTGATGAAACATCTTTGCAGGCTGTCTCTGAAACAAATAAATACACATTTCATTTATCATTAAGACAACATGTTTAGCAAGACTTCAGGTACCAATATACATGAAACACAATACCTAAGAAAACATTACTTAATATTATTTATCAAAAATATCAACACTATCAAAACAAAAGGTTAATAATTTAACAAAAAAGAACGACGTCAACATCAAATATGTTGCACACTACAGAAAACAACTGCAAGATAAGAGGGGTCACTTGTGGGAAAAACATTCCTTTAAAAAACGTTTTGTTTGTTTAACATTCTAGGAATGTTATTCGTGTATTGCAAATATGTTGCATGTACAGAAAAAAACTGTCTTCGCATATAATACTATTGGGAAGTGGTAAATACAGTCAACCTATATAATGCTATTGGGAAATGGTATACACAGTCAACCCCATGTTTAACAAACGATATGTTAAATAAAAAGAGAAATAAAATCTCTAATATAACTCTTCAAACTAAGTTAGCGAATTTATTTCTATGATATCTGATATATGATACAGCCCTCAACAGAATACGTACTAAACGAAGAGATGCGTGCTGTCACAATAAACACCTGAGCTTGACAGAGCTACAGACATCACTCCAACTTAACATTTTTTTTCCTTCACAGTAACTGTGGGGAACTAACTACCACTTCTACTTATGCCAACGACAATTTGTAGTGTTTTACTAAATGCAAAATTTAGTGATTTTCACAATACACTGAGGTGTGTTAACAAGAAAAAATGGTTGGGAGACAACATTTACACAGCCCGTTGTATATACACTCGTAGGTCCGCTGTCATGTCGTTCCATTTTCTCATCATACCATAGAAAGAAACAGTACAATGATTTCAATTGCAGCAAACCAAAGACACGAATAAATTAAAAAACTGTTACGACTCACAATAAAATGTAACAAAGGAAAGAATGCTGAAAATATAAGTTGGCAAGCCACTGGCAGCCATCTTGTGCCACATTCCGCAGTAACAAGATGACATGACTGAAGTCAAATTACGATTACGTTCGAAAATACACTATACACAAAATACTTTTTTCTGTATGCTGTTTCTAAGCTTGTCAATTTCATGCTTAATGTCAAACAGCTGATACAATATTTGATAAATAAGGTAGCGAAATAACTGGGCTCTGCTGCTAAATTCGGTATTACGCGTCTTACAGCCATATCAAGGATTAAATCAAAATAGAAGGTACGTAAGGTTATGGAACAAAATTAAAGCTCCTGTTTATTTAATCTTTAAGTTCTTATGCTGCATTAATGTCAGATCGTGACATTTAGCAAATACAAAACTCAACTGTGCAAATGCGAAAAATAATACATTCCTCAGTCGACCATAAACACAAAAACGACGCAAAGGTCTGATGAATTCGTGAATATGTAATCGATCAATTTTTTCGATCGAGCAGAGGACGTGATGGATCTCCACTGAACAAAATACTGATGTTTCGTTCCAGTTAATGATTGTTACCTGTATGAAAATTGCAGCTGGAACACATTAAGAGTGTAAAGCTGTCGTAAATCTGGCGGTTTTTTGGTTGATTTGGGGGGAGGGGACCAAACAGCGAGGTCATCGGTCCCATAGTATTAGGGAAGGATAGAGAGGAAGTCGACATTGCCCTTTCAAAGGAACCATCCCGGCGTTTGTCTGAAGTGGTTTAGGGAAATCACGGAAAACCTAAATCAGGACGGCCGGAGGCGAGTTTGAACTGTCATCCTCCCGAATGCGAGTCCAGTGCGCTAACCACTGCGCCACCTCGCTCGGTCGTAAACCTGATAGTTGGTCCTAGCACAACAGTGCTTTACTAGACATAATAATTACTGTCCTTACCTTCATCCTGCCTTTCACTTATGTACTCACCCAGTTGCAAGGAGATCTAAAGTTTAACCACAGTGCCACTCGTCAATTTTTCTTTAACATATAGTGCCAAATGTTATAGAAGTAATCAGTGATAGATGATAATCTTGTGAGAAGCTGGGGACTAAACTCCACACCACGCTGTTCCAGAGTGAGTCCACAGGCACAAGTGGGAAAATAGCTGACACTTGTGCTGTCAGGCAGCTGAGCCATAGTGCACAAGCTGGAGCACTGGATCCTACAAAGTCGAAGGAGGCCATGGCCTCTGTTATAAATGGCCATATTATGAAGACTAGCTACTGATTCTGACTGTTTTAAGGAGACCAAACAGCGAAGGTAATCAGTCTCCTATTCATCCCCCTTCTTCTCCAGGACAGAATCAGTGTACACAGTCTGTCTGAAAATAGAGTAAATTTTGTGAATAAGTGTTAGAAACTGTTATAGATGTTTGTGTATTGTATATCTTAAGTGAAACATGGGAACCAGCTTGCTATTCATCTAGAAGATGTGGCAACCCTTCTAAAAACCACATCTAGGTTGGATGGCACACCAAGCCATCGTCGTTAATCTGCCAGACGAATCTGATCCAGAGCCGGCTTACTTTATTATCCTGGAGATGTTCTTGTTAATACGTGTGACTGACTAGACAGGTCAGCCAGCTACTACAAATTGTGAATGTATGGGTTTCGATTGTTTTGAGATGTGCAATGTATAGTAAACTATTTCCCTAGACTTTCAAGAACTTCTGATTGGTCTGTAAAGGCGAATTTTTCTACTGATTTCGTTTTATAGATACGAAACTGAAACATAGGGCAAGAGTGTGAAGCCACGTAGGAAACTGCAGGATAGACGTTAGCAAATGTCTACTATTATTAATTAAATAACATTTTTCAGATGAAAGACAAACATTGAGTCGTAGAATTTGCGAGCATTTACTGTTAGAATATTGATATAAGCAGCACCATGGTCTTTCGGTTCTCAACACATACATACACACAGTGCTGTTTGGAAGAGAAGCTGTATAATTTCCAAGAGATTCAATGTCTACAAGAAGCATTTTGAAGAAGAGAACATTAAGGGCAATTGGTGTTTTTAAAGATTTGAAAAGAAATGAACAGAAGTACTCGTGAAATAAATCAAAATTATGTGAAGGTATGATTCCAAGAATTTTCCTCTATCTACCATATTGTTTAACCAAACTAACTTACACAGACTTTGGGAAAGATCAAGTGACAGAAAATTGAAGAGAGAGGAAGAAACATTAAATCTGTTCATTAAAGTGAAGTTCTGTTCACTTTGAGCATTTTCTCCTGTTTTCCTAATTTGATATTTATTATAGTAAATCCTTCTGGTTATAAAGACACCATGAACAAATCTATCAAAATAGCTCATCAGAAGTACTGTTTGTGAAATCAAACATCTCACTATGCCTTACTGTTTACACTGAAGAAACTGGTAATGAAATTCCTTTGAATTAAACACCTGTGTAATAATGTGACAAACCACTTGGTGCATCTTACATTTAACATAAGATATCAATTTGCTGTCATTGTTTACATTCGTTGCCACTTAAAAATAGATCCATAATTTGCTGCTCTGTACTTGATAGTTGTGCAACATTTTACTTTCGTGTGTCATAATTTATGTTATTCGTTAAAATACCACTCTTGGACATTTAGACGGGAATAGTAGTACTGATTCATTCCTATGAAAATGTGTTAATCATAGTATTACTTTTATGTTTGTGTATATGACATGTTTTACCATGTACTTGACTTCTCTATGATGTTCCATTTTCATGTTTCATAATTTTTAACACTTGTTAAAATTCCAGTACTCCTCTCTCTCACTCCTTATTCTCTCACTGCAATAAAATTTCCCTCAAATATATAACATCCTTTTTTTCTTTTGTTTACCTCGCCAATGTAGACAAATCTTACAACAATGGGATCCATAGAAGGGAGATTCTCACACTTCTTCTTTTATTTAGCAGTGATTCTTCTGTGAATTGTATTTGAATATTCATTTTACTGTTCCACTCTGCGTTTTCAATAAACTGCAAAAAAATAGGTAATATGGCGCCGAGTGAGGATCGCGAGTGTGTAAAGTCCGGAAAAAAGTGTAAAAATAACGAGGAAAAGTGTTTATCGTGCAGTATAGTCAGTGTGTATAGTGAAAACTTGTGCATGCCATGCTACATAATAAAGATACTCGCAGAAAAAAATTGTGGAACCACAAGAAGTAATAAGGAGAATTACACATGTGGAGCATCTACATCGTCTTTCGGGGAAACAAGTGTAATGTTAAGTTCGGATCCCTGCCACTGCAAGAAACGTGCGGTTAAAGGTGTAATGTGCACAATATGTAAAAACTGTGTTTCATTATTTATGTGTTAACGTAAATCCTAAACGTAAGATTTGGTTCTGCGCAAAATGTAGCAGAGAAGATCCTGTGCAAAAACTTAATAAGGTGGATTACACAAACAATATCATTGCAGTGTTAGTGGAAGAGATACGCACGTTTTTGCAACACGAGTGCAACAAATCCCCGCAGCTGAACACAACGGGCGAAAATAAATCGCACAGTGAACTCCACTCAGGAACCATTAACTATATAGCAAAAATATAAGTCATAACTTGTGTAAAAAGTACGGGAGAGTAGGCAGTAATGGCGTATGCGGAACAAAGTTCCGTTCTTGGTGCGCAAAAGTTGGTCCGTCGCCGAAAAAACACGAAAATTCATCGTCAGAAAGGAAATATGATACCAATGTCTACAGGGCCAGACTAAATCCACCTATTCAATTACGAAACAGATACTAAGTGCTAAGGGAAATAAGTGATGATAGTGCTTCAGAAAACATTTTTGAAAATACGCAGGTACATGTATCAGCCGTTGCTGCTCCCCAGAATAGGCCTACGCGCAATTCATGTCAACATATGCCTAGGTCACAGCAAAAAGTCCATAATCAGATGGGAAAACTGCACATTCTAGCTGATAGCCACGAGCGCGGAACAGCCTCTCTTGTTAATGAGGCATCAGTTGTGAAGTCTACGAGCTATGTCAAGCCTGGGGCTTCCGTTTCAGAGATAATTAAGAATGTTTACACTGATGAAATTATCAAGTTGACTTCAAAAGACTTTGTAGCTTTGTTTGGTGGCTCTAACGATGTATATAAAAATGAAACCTCTAAAGCCTGCTCAGAATTGAAAAAGCATCTGGCTCTTTTGTCTCATACAAAATTCTCTTTGTCAACATTCCACATCGCTATGATCTGCCACGCTGGTCTTGTGTGAACAAAGAGATTAGTGCTGCTAATGAGAGTTTTTCCAGTATATGCAGTCAATTCGAAAATGTTTGTGTTGTTGATATTAGTGGCATTGGTCGGAGATTCCACACTTCTCATGGCCTTCACTTGAATGGCCTAGGGAAGAAAATTGTAGCACAACAAGTATTGGATGAAATAAAAAGGCACCAGCAAACACCTGCAGCACCATCAACAACAGTAACAGTAACACCACAAAAATCAATAACAGCAGGTTCATCAACAGTAGCAACAACAACAGAAGCAACAGCAACAACAAAATCATCACCATTAGCAGCAGTAAAATTACCAGAAATGGTCAAACCACAATCAGTAACTGCAACTAAACCTTCGGCGGAAACAACAGCAAAACCAAAAGATACTACAACAACAGATCCACCATCAACAGAAATAGTGCCAATAAAAGAATCAAAGGCAACAACACCAAGAAGAATCCTGTCAGCACCACCACCTCAACCACTACCACCACCACCAACTCCGGTCACAGAAACAGCAGCAGCAACAACAGCAGCAGCAACAACAACAGCAGCAACAGAACCAACAACAACAGTAGCAGCAGCAACAAAACCATCAACAACGGTTGCAGCAACACAACACTGCTAAGGAGGAATCAAAGACAAGGTACATCTACATCATTAAATAAGGATTTTTTTATGACTTTAGACAAAAAAAAGGAAAATATTGTGACAAATCAGCAAGAAAATTTGCATATAAGTCACAACTACTATGGAAAAAGCAGCACATTACCAGGAAATGACAAAAGACAAAATACTTGCAAAACAGTCAGGATAATGTGTCAGAATATTCAGTGCCTCAGAAACAAAGTACTAGATCTAGAAGTAGCTGTAAATAATCTTGCTGGTGTCTCTTGTATTTGTTTATCTGAACACTGGTGCAAGGCTAGTGAATTAAGTCTCATAAATATAAGCAAGTTTAATTTAGCATCACATTATTGCCGAAGTGTTTTTAAAAATGGTATGGTATGCATTTACTCTAGAGTAGGGCTGTTGTTCAAACTGAAAACAGAATTGGACCATCTAAATATAGAAAAACATTTTGAATCATGTGCCATAGAGTTAAAAACTGAGGAGAAGAGTGAAAAACTAGTTGTCATTACAATATATAGATCTCCACTGGGTGACAAAAACATATTCTTCAAAAAAATAGAAGCAGCATTAAACACTTTTTATAGTAATGAAGTGAAATTATTTTTATGTGGAGATTTTAATATCAACCTGTTAATTGAAAGTGATGAAAAAAGACAGCTTTTGAGTATACTCAGCAGATTCCACATGAAACCACTCTTTACAGATGCCACCAGAATTACAGAACTGTCATCTTCTCTTTTAGACAATATTTTCACAAATATGGGGAATGGTATCACTGAGCCACTAAACGTAAACTTAGGTCTTTCGGATCACAATACACTATTAACATACATAAATTACTCTATCCCCAAGGCAGTAAAATATAAGTGGGGATACAAAAGGCACTTCTATACAGAAAAAGTGAATACTTTCATCCAGTTGTTAGCTAATGAAACCTCGGAAGATGTCTTTGCACAAACAACAACCGAGGAATCTTTCAATGTTTTTTCTAGTACATTCATGTCCCTATTTGAGATGTGTTTCCCAAAAAAGCTCACAAAAATCAATGTCATGCCTAGGAACACAATCCAGTGGATAACACCTGCTATTAGATCATCTAGTCAAACACTAAAACATATCAGTCAACTCAAAAAAGATAACAAAGATGAACACTTCACAGATTATGTTAAGACATACAAGAAAATTTACAGGAAGGTGATCAAAAAAGCCAAGACAATGCACATTGACAGTGTAATTGCTGGGTCAGCAAACAAATCGAAAGCTATATGGAATGTAGTAAAAAAAGAAATAGGCTCAAGCAAAAATGTTAGAAATCCAGATGACTTTGTTTTAAAAGATGATCAAGGTGTGCTAGTCAGAAATCTTACTTTAGCAAATTACATTAATGACTACTTCATAAATAGTCCAATCAATCTCAGTAAAAATTGTTCTAAGATTAGTAGAACATCAATCCCAGAAGAACATTATTGCTACCTCCCACAAACAAATTGGAAGTTAATCGAATAATAAAAACAATGAAGAATAAAATGTCCTCAGGGATTGACGAGATACCTTGCTCAGTCACGATGAGATGTGATAGTGTCATATCAGACCCACTCTCACACATCATAAACATATCATTTTTAGAAGGTGTTTTTCCACAACGATTAAAAATTGCAAAAGTAAAACCATTGTATAAAAAGGGCAATATACATGAAGTGGGAAATTATAGACCAATAGCTTTATTATCGGTATTTTCAAAAGTAATAGAGACAGTCATGAAAAGCAGAATTACAAATTACCTCGAGAAATTCAATCTATTGTCTGTAAACCAACACGGCTCTCACAAAGGAATGAGTACAGAGTCAGCCATCACCCAATTCATTGAAAATATTGTAACGAGGCTAGCTAAGAACAACAGTACAATAGGAATAAATTTGGACCTCTCAAAGGCATTTGATACTGTCCAACATGATATCCTGCTAGACAAATTAGAATATGTCGGTATATGAGGAATAGCTAAAAAGTGGTTTCAGTCATATCTCCATAATAGGAAACAGGTAGTAGAAATTGCAACAACAAACAGTAAAAACCAAAGTATTGTTTACAGATCGGATATTCAGACTGTGCCAGTTGGGGTACCGGAGGGGAGTGTTCTAGGACCTCTCCTATTTCTTCTTTACATAAATGATATCATTATTCCAGTAAATGTTACTCACATAACCCTGTTTGCGGATGACACAAACATTGTAGTAACTGACATAAACTGGGTATTGCCAACATCTGCAACCAGAGTTATAGAGTATTTGCAAAATTGGTTTGAAGTGAACAAATTAACCATAAATATCTCTAAAACTAATTATATCCATTACAGGAAAGCAAAGTCACAATTTGATCTAGATCTCAGAATACAAAATAAAGAAATTTTGAGAGTTGCTGCCACAAAATTCTTAGGTGTACATATAGACGAAAATTTAGACTGGAAATCCCATATCCTGTACCTCTCGCATAAGTTAAGCTCTGCTTGCTTTGCTTTACGTGTTATTAGCTTTGTATGTAGTAGGGAATGTAGCAGAACTGTTTACTTTGCTTATATACATTCTGCTATTGCCTATGGCCTCGCCTTCTGGGGTCATAGTAAGAAAAATCTCAAAACCATCTCCACTCTACAAAATGAGCTGTTAGAATAATTACCAACAGTTCCAGGCTAACTCCTTCAAAGCAATTATTTAAACAGCTGAATATTCTACTCCTACCGTGTCTCTATATACAGAAAAGTGTAATTAATTAAGACTAAATATTAACAATTTCCAATCCAACTCGGATCTACATACTTACAACACAAGAAAGTGCAATGACATTCATATAAAAAGAGTTAACAAGGCTTTGGCGCAGAAACAAACAAACATACAAGGAAGCAGATTGTATAACAAACTACCAGTAAAGCTAAGAGAAATAAAAAAATTGTCTTCATTTAAAGAAGCAGTATTCAAATTTTTAATGACCACCTGCCATTATAATGTAAAAGAATACCTGGAATAGCTTCATACTAAACAATTATATTTATGTACTCTGTGCCAATAGTAATTTTTATCTGACTGTTGCTATGATCTAAATAAATAATATGTACAAAAGTGCTATAATTATATGTGTTATATCTAAATATCAACTGTGTATTCTATGTGAAAAGTCTTTCTCATACATCAATGTAAAAAATCAAAGTTGTACGTGCTATTTCAATGTGGTCTGATGTTATGTAGTCTACTATGCACATGTGTATTTTGTATAGGATTGTTCACCCTATATGTGTGTATATATATACTATGTATTTTTCGACGAAATCCATACAATGTACTTTGTCTCAGGATGAATAAACTACTACTACTGAGTCTGATACTTGCAGCAGGTACAGGAGCCCCACTTGATGACCACATTTGAGTGTCTTTGGAATCGCTATAACTTAAGCAGTAAAAAATGAACAATGTGGCGTTTGACGAAATTGCTTGGAATATTTCAGGTGCAGTCTTTTCATGTCGAGAGCCATCAGTATACACTTGACCACAGTGTGACCAATAACGATTAAGTGTAGAAGTTTGAACTGATTATGCCAAATCAATTTTTTGTTAAACTGTAATAGACATACTGAATATTGCATTTCCCAACTAATATCTGAATGGTCTACTAAAAAGGATTATGTGTGAATCTGTGTGAATCTAATGGTCGACAGTATGCACCAAGTCTAATGCTGCCACCAGAAGACGACAAGGTTCTTTATTTCCAATGTAGACCTTAAGAGCGGAAGATTAACTATAATTCCTGTTAGGAGGATGATTAACCGACTATTGCGCTGCTGACTCCTGTATTAAACAAATTTTCTCACCAAGGACACATGTCGCACACACAATGGAGGTTCAGCAATTTATACTGTTAAGGCATTTGTCGGACTAGATTGGACTGCTCCAAGGCATCAGAATTGTGCCATGTCTAGTTTATCAAGTCCACTTTTTAGAGTCTTGTGATATTAAAAGCATCCTTAATCGATGACTGTGCATCTTAGCCCCATGCACATGATCAAGAGAACGTAAGGCTCCTGTCCCACCAATTTTGTTAACGCTATTTTCCACTTTCTTGTTTATATGAGCTACATGATCAACCCATGTGAAACACATATTAAAAACCATACGCAAAAAATTTGCTTTATTCTCCTTTGGGAAGGAGACGACTGAGCAGGGTGATAATACATTCTGCAGGTGAACTACAGAAGATTTCTTAGGTAGCACTGTTAGGCCATTAACACCACCAAGCAGAGGATAAGCATCTGAAGTTAGACAAAGCAATTCAAAATGCTGATGTGTAGAAAAATGGCATAAATTGTCTGAATACTGCAGAATTTTAAGGCCTTGTGAAATAATGTTATCCATATCTCATAAGTATATTAAAAATAGAACGGGACTGAGAAGTGAGTTTCAGACAGTCCTGTTGAAATTATATGAGGGCTGAGTAAATTATGGACTCTTACTATTAGTTCTGTAGTGTAGGAACGTTTCAGTGCCAAATACTATATCTTTTGTAATGCTCATATGGCTTAATTTTTGTATTAGAATTGGAATCTAACTATTGTCATACCCAGTCTTAAAGCCAATAAATACTGCTGTAAGATGTTGCCTGTTGTTGAACGCACAAGAATTTCAGAGAGCAAAATAGACCGACTACCTAGGATTCCTTTACCCTTTCGAAAATTAAACTGATCTTCTGAAAGTAAATTATAAAACTTCAGCCATCAGTCTAAACGAGCCTTAATAAGCTTTTCAAATATTTTTCCGGTGCACAAGAATGACACAGTGGTCTTATATGATGTTGGACTTCCAGGTGTTGATTTAGGTCTGGGAATTGGAAAAATTATTTGAATTGTCCAGACATGAACTAGAGCCACTTTCATCCAGAGGTTGTTAAAGGTTCGTAGAAGTGTCATCAGTTAGTGATCTGGAAAGCTGTGGAGAATAGGACAGTAAACATAATCCATTCCAGAGGCAGAGTTCATCAACGACTTCAGCACTTTCTTCAACTTTCAGTTGAAATGGGGAGCACAGAAAATGGTGCGATACTACACATGCTATACCTACTGTATCAATAGTGGGACTGTAGGCACAGGGAAAACCAAGTGATCAAGTTGTCAATCACTTCGTTCTGGTATCAGTTCTTGTTTTTGGTTTCTGAGTTTTCTTAATATATTCCTCACAACAGACATCTTGGTGTTTGTAATCATCTTTTTACAGTAAGTAATATTGGTGAGATTTTTTCGCTTTTCTAAGAACTTCTTATTGTGAGCATCTATCTCCCAGTATTGCAGCTAACCTTCACAATAGCGTTTTAGCGTTAGTCGACATTGCGAAATGACTCCTGAGCATTCCATTTTCCACAACATCATGGAGTTTCTAAACTTTAACAAACCTGCAAGTCATTTCGGGATAGAATGGCCTGAAACCCTATTTAATACTTTGAGGGAAGCGTACTAAGCTACGTGCACTTGACTCCTTTCCAATTGTGTTGTCTACTAACATTTTCCTCATTGAATCGCTGGCATACGCGTTTCACATATACTGAACGCATCTCCTCCTCCCTCCTCTCTGCATTCACCTTTTTTTTCTCCCATCTCTCTGTCCACCTCATCCTTTCACACCCATCCATCTCCTCCTCCCAACTCTATCTCTTCGTCTCCTCTTCCCCCACTTTCCACCCATCTTCTCCTGCACCCTCACTTTGTCCATACACTTCTCTATCCATCTCCTCCACCTCCCTCCAACCATGACCATCCGCACGTATAGCCCCTAGAAAGCATGTAGATAAAGCAAGATGATACTAATCCCACAACAAACATGTCTTGCAGGGATCCTACCTGTCAAAATCTGGATATACAGTTCTTGCTTCTGGTGAATAGCCTGCCCTCCAAAGTAGTCCACTGATGCAGGCTGGTAATATTCCTGAACTATGCAACTGTACTGAAGGGCAATCTATATGGTAGGTGTTGTGTCTAGGAACCCTGCGTATTTGGTTTGCTAGACAGACAGTCAAACAAATCATATTAAAGAATTTCATTACAACAAAACAAGTACAAATACTTAACTCAAATCTGAGAATTCTTGAAGTCCATTACATTTGACAATCCACCAAGTGCAATTACACAGATGTGTCGCAAGCAAAGGGCGACAAACAAAATAATAATTCTTCATCATGATAGACAAACACAAGTAACATTTCTGGTCCTAGTGACTGCTTCTAACAAAAGTCTGTCAACTAAAAATGCAGTGACTGCCGATCTTTAAGTGATCTAGGTAGAGATTACTAATGAATCGGCTAACAAAGTGCCTAATATTGAAGCTGCCGTAACATTCTTCCCCCTCAAAGCGATGGATCGTCACTGTATATGGAGCATGACAACAGAGGCAAGGGGAGGGGAAGGGTGGAGCGTGGATGTTCTTATGGACCGGAAGCAGTGGCTGCAGGCGATGTCAGACTTCCAGACATACCCAAACATCCAGCCTTCACTCTGGTGGAAATGTCTCTCAGAAAACGCCCAATGGGTATGTGTCCATCTCCTGAGGCCCATGCCAAGATGTAGAAGGCCTCAGATGGAGGGACGTGGGCGAGCCCAGCATCATCAGGAGACTCTGCCTCCATGGGGTTGTCCTGCTGTGTTGTGGTGACACCCTCTGGCGGCTGCTGGAGCAGCGCTGTCCTCAGTATCCATGAATCTGGGAGAAAAGATACAGAAGGATCACTGTGTGCCTGCCTGACATTGGCTGATTTGATTGTGATGTTGGCGCTGCAAACCATTTGGGCCTGAAATGAGATACATACATGCGTCAAGTTGACATAGGACCTCATCTCGCATCCACAATCTGCTGGCAGAACAGGTGGGAAGTAGAACAAAAACCTGCACATCACGCCACTCTGCATTGTTGTCATATTTATTCAAGATGGTGGATCCAAGATGGCAAGATGGCAACAGCAAAATGACGACATGGCGGGAAGTTCAAATTTTGGAGGAAAAAAGATCAATTGGGAGGCCTCCACTAACCTGAGAAATTGGTGGGAAGAAACGTCACTTGGAACACCTCCACAATCCTAAGTCATCCGACCGCCACCTCTTCCATGGAACTGGCGACAAAAGGTCTCATCCCATGTTGAGCTGCTCAATAGGATGGACATAAGTCTTTATTTTGCACACAGTGTTTATTTAAACAAATTGAGGCAGTACCTCCATCCAGTGTGTTCACCATGAGGTCCGGAGTCCAACTGACCTAGTACACAGAACTGCCACCAGAGGGTGCTGTCATCACTTCTGTGACGTTATCCAAGATGGCAGTCTGGAGGAAAATGGCTGGAAAAGCACTCAACCTGTTCTGGACTGTTGGGAGAGAGGAAGTAGTGTACTTCTTATTTTGGAACACTTTATTTAGGGGCATATTTCACATAGTTTATTTATTACACTGATCTAACACTCATCCTGGCGAGCTTGGAGTCAACTACATAGCCTAGAGACCTACAAGCCAGCCGCTGTGGCCGAGCACTTCTAGACGTTTCAGTCCGGAACCGCACTGCTGCTACGGTTGCAGGATCGAAACCTGCCTTGGGTATGGATGTGTGTGATGTTCTTAGGTTATTTAGGTTCAAGTAGTTCTAAGTCTAGGGGACTCAGATGTTAAGTCTCATAGTGCTTAGAACCATTTGAAACATTTGAACAGAACTGCAAACTACTCGTAAATAACCGAAATAATGCAGTTTACTGATGTGCAGAAAGACAAACAACTCCCAAATTGTCAAAATAATACATCTAAAATGCTCTCCAGACACGCTCACTAATTATAAATTGTCGAAATAATGCATACAATTTATTTAGGAACGGATTTCACGTAGTTACACTGATACAAAGCACTTACCCTGGAGTGTTTGGGGCCACAGTAAATAGTCTACAGACCTGCAAACTACTCGTAATTCACCGAAATAATGCAGTACACCGACGTACCTACACACGCAAACAACTCGCAAATTGTAAAAATAACGCATGTAAAAAGCTCTGCAAACACACTTGCTCATTGTCAACTGTCGAAATTATACATTGCACACAGCCTGCACATCTGTTCACAACCGTCCACTACTCGTAAATTATCAAAAAATAATGCATGTGTTTCGCTAATCAAACAAGCTCACAACGCTTAAGCAGCCGAAAATAATGCAATGCGCAAACACTCATTGCACGGAAAAAATGTTTTCGAAATATCGTCAACTGCAACGATTCAACGAACTCCTCCCAATAGAGCACCAATGCACACACACTAGGCGGCGCGCCCATGATAGTTCCACAAGCGAGACACGACTGGGCCATGCGCAAATGTTTACCATTGCTGGCGAGATGCCTCTCTACCTGCTGTCCAGCGAAGATACACTCCTGGAAATTGAAATAAGAACACCGTGAATTCATTGTCCCAGGAAGGGGAAACTTTATTGACACATTCCTGGGGTCAGATACATCACATGATCACACTGACAGAACCACAGGCACATAGACACAGGCAACAGATCATGCACAATGTCGGCACTAGTACAGTGTATATCCACCTTTCGCAGCAATGCAGGCTGCTATTCTCCCATGGAGACGATCGTAGAGATGCTGGATGTAGTCCTGTGGAACGGCTTGCCATGCCATTTCCACCTGGCGCCTCAGTTGGACCAGCGTTCGTGCTGGATGTGCAGACCGCCTGAGACGACGCTTCATCCAGTCCCAAACATGCTCAATGGGGGACAGATCCGGAGATCTTGCTGGCCAGGGTAGTTGACTTACACCTTCTAGAGCACGTTGGGTGGCACGGGATACATGCGGACGTGCATTGTCCTGTTGGAACAGCAAGTTTCCTTGCCGGTCTAGGAATGGTAGAACGATGGGTTCGATGACGGTTTGGATGTACCGTGCACTATTCAGTGTCCCCTCGACGATCACCAGAGGTGTACGGCCAGTGTAGGAGATCGCTCCCCACACCATGATGCCGGGTGTTGGCCCTGTGTGCCTCGACCGTATGCAGTCCTGATTGTGGCGCACACCTGCGCGGCGCCAAACACGCATACGGCCATCATTGGCACCAAGGCAGAAGCGACTCTCATCGCTGAAGACGACACGTCTCCATTCGTCCCTCCATTCACGTCTGTCGCGACACCACTGGAGGCGGGCTGCACGATGTTGGGGCGTGAGTGGAAGACGGCCTAACGGTGTGCGGGACCGTAGCCCAACTTCATGGAGACGGTTGCGAATGGTCCTCGCCGATACCCCAGGAGCAACAGTGTCCCTAATTTGCTGGGAAGTGGCGGTGCGGTCCCCTACGGCACTGTGTAGGATCCTACGGTCTTGGCGTGCATCCGTGCGTCGCTGCGATCCGGTCCAAGGGCGACGGGCACGTGCACCTTCCGCCGACCACTGGCGACAACATCGATGTACTGTGGAGACCTCACGCCCCACGTGTTGAGCAATTCGGCGGTACGTCCACCCGGCCTCCCGCATGCCCACTATACGCCATCGCTCAAAGTTCGTCCACTGCACATACGGTTCACGTCCACGCTGTCGCGGCGTGCTACCAGTGTTAAAGACTGCGATGGAGCTCCGTATGCCACGGCAAACTGGCTGACACTGACGGCGGCGGTGCACAAACGCTGCGCAGCTAGCGCCATTCGACGGCCAACACCGCGGTTCCTGGTGTGTCCGCTGTGCCGTGCGTGTGATCATTGCTTGTACAGCCCTCTCGCAGTGTCCGGAGCAAGTATGGTGGGTCTGACACACCGGTGTCAATGTGTTCTTTTTTCCATTTGCAAGAGTGTATAATGGCCGAGCGACCCGCTATTGTATAATAGATAAAAAGCTGTCAGTGTTACACTGACGTCACAGGATTATGTAACTAAGAGCCAAGTCCCCCTCTGAATGCACTTAAGAAGTCTATTGCTACACTTCCCAGAATAGGACAGGGTACAATGTTCCTAGCGATCCTAACAGGACGTGTGAAATATGTCTAGCCACGCACGTGTTTACAGTGGCTGATGTGTAGCTACAAGTCCAGCGGAGGCCTAATTGCCAAGTGAGAGATGTCAGCATAGCTGCTCACCCTCGCAGGTGCAGCTGAAAAGTTCTCAATGTTACACTGTCGTCACATGGCTACCTCTCGGAAATAGTAAAGTGCCACAGAAATAGTTAACAGTCGCTTTTGTAGGAGCTTTCGTGATTTCTCAGCTTGTCTGTATGGAAATTCTTGTGCTAACAAGACCTGTTTACAAAAATAGCCCAGAAGAACGTCGAATGTATTCCTCCTGATGGTCCTAACGTGGCACCTTGTCCATTACATGTTACCCTTCCTTGAAATCGTTAAGTCCTCCTTTCAACAAAACATCTACGAAATGCAAACGTTCTCACCACTATTTAAAGTCTCCTATATCCCAGCACAAAGGATGCCTTGCGAATGAATGTTGCATTCTGATCAGCTATTACTGAATTTACCCGCCAAATTACTTATGCTGCCAGTGTGGAAGCACTATCCGCCTTTTTCTTTCTGCAGTGGTAAAACTATTTTGTACAGATCGTCATATTACACTGACAGTTAAACCCTGCATAAGTGGTCTACAGATCGTCATTTACGGAAAGGGTCTTGCTTAATTACACTGCTCTGCCACAGAGGACGGAAACTTGAGTATTTTAGCGTGAAATCTATCTCCAGATACCATATCCATGTAGTAAACATACAATTCATATCCTGCGCCATACAAAGTAGCCCGTTTTACACCATGAATATAGCTGTGGACCTCCAGACACTCATACATATACCGCCAATAACTGATTGCCAGCGATACGAAATAATACTTAACGGAAATCAGCGATGGGTGGACGTATCTCATAAGTTTTTCTTGCGAGTGGTACCACTGTGTCTTAGAAGGAGATGCCTAATCGTCTTGAAAACCGCCAGATGTTAAAAACACGATCATATTACTATCACAATCGATCCTGATTCTAGAGGTACACACAAATTGCCATGTTAAAAGCTATACTGGGTTTATAATCGAGGTATTGCATTACCTCGAAATTAAGTGCATTTTCCAGACCAGTACCGCGACACTGATTATAGACAGTGAATGCCGGAATGTTTATTATCAGAACAACAGTGCTGTTACACGGCACCGACGATGCAACGTCGTGATAGAATAACCAAATTTAGGAAGTGATTCGGCTAAGGAACATAGTACAAAGCTGATATTTGCAACTCCCTTATTCCACTGCTAGGTATTTCACCAGTATTTGTAACATATTCTGTCTCGATGCCGTGTCAAAGGTACTGCGATATATTCACTGGGTTATATGCGAAGGGTGATTGAGAAAGATCACAAACAGTAGATGGTGTGATGACTGAGGTAGTAAGAAATGTACACAAATTTTTCAGATCTCTAGTGCTATGCTCTCCAGTAGAAATGCTGTTTGGAATTTGGGATTAAGTCTTCCCATTCAATCACATGCCTGAGTTGGATCCTATGGAGAAGTTCTTTTATGATTAGAGTTACTAGTGAGACATATTTCTAGCACTCTGATATTTCGAAACGAGTCACCTTTTTCGAACATATCTGCTACAGTTAAATTTTAGATAGTCCCTATGCCTCTTGCATCTGCTCCCATTTCTGTAGCTTTGCGCATGTGATCGTTCCAATGTAAGCCAGAACTGGGCAGACGTCGGAGAGAACTATGTATACCACCTCCTGCAAGCAGAAACAGAAAGACATGAGTTAGTGTGACAGGACCATGTTTTGACCATTTGGTGGAAATGGGGACATGTTGTCGTAGTTCCGCCAACTATGGATGTGTAAGGTCAGCACCAAACGAAGCCTGCTCCTGCAACAGTCCGAACCAGATCCGTATCCCTCAGGGCCCATTCACGTCTATCACCCCAACACGCTATCATCGTTACTCTGTACCAACCAGCAGATAAAAATTACGAACTATTAAGGCTCCACTAACTTTATTCGATAGAGAACTCGATAAGAGTTTTACCGTAGCTTTCTCCTCCCATATATCGAAAACAGATACTGTCTGCATGCAGGCATCGAGCTCATGTGGCGATCATATTAAATATACAGGTATTGATCCATTGCACCGACCAGAGTGGAGTCGCATTGCCTGTACTGTAGGAGGATAGCCGTATCCCACAAACTATACTATAAGTCGCGAGAGACGCTCCCTGTGACACTGTGTCATTGCTCCCTCCTACGTATATCTCGCGAAGAGACCATGAGGATAAAATCAGAGAGATTAGAACCCACACAGAACCATACCGACAATCCTTCTTTCCACGAACAATACGAGACTGGAATAGAAGGGAGAACCGATAGAGGTACTCAGGGTACCCTCCGCCACACACCGTCGATTGGCTTGCGGAGTATGGATGTAGATGTAGATTTTTTTTCTGCTGTAACACCCTTTGCACACTGCCATACTTTTTTCCCATAGCTTCTCAGAGAAAATAGACATTACATGATGTAAATCATGTTGTTACTGCTGCTACACCAGCACACTGGATGATTTTAAATAAAGGACAGATACAATAAAAGGGCACTGGAAAAGGTTGGCGTCATTGTGGTGCGTTTCCAAACTGCTGGTGATTGACGACCTCTGCATTTAAACTCATCTGTCACAGTGACTGAATAGCTGATGACTTTGCATTCCATTTCGACTTATTCCTCATATGCAGTCGTTTACGCGATCACTGTTTCGGTGCTAGCCATCCCCAGAAGGTACTGCCCCTCCACTAAAACTCTTTCTCCAACTCAAACAAGCGATGTCAGTCAATCATTATGTGGTAACCAACAGCGTGCCAGTGACGGATGGGATGGAAAAGACTCTGTCGATATACTGCAATAAGCATCGCAGTTGATAGTGCGAACAGTTTTAGCAATTTTACAGTAATTTCAACACTGATCAATGATGTGACAGCATGTCGCAGTTTCAGTATCATCGCTAAACCGCCTCCTCTCTGCTTTGCGATTATCATATCGAATATATATATAGATAACTGTGCAGTGCCTCCATTCATTGTTAATTCTCGAGCATATACATCATCAATGTATACTAGACAGCACTCTACATATTTCTAGCACCTCGAGCATAGTGCATAATTTATGATCTATCTCTATGTGGATGGGAGTTACAGGGCATTCTCGCAGTCTTAGGATAAAATTAGAGATTGAAAGACCCCTTCACACTGTCTTTGACCAACTCGCCCTGCAGCACCATTACCAATTTAATCTGCAGCTGAGCAGAAATAGACCACTACATTATGCGTCTCGTGAATGAATCTAAGCTTGCCAAGTCCTTGTCCATCCAAGTGCACAAGATTTCTCCAGATGCGCCCATGTCGAGGAGGTTATCACCCCTTACCGATGTATAGTAGTAGATTTGAAAGTGTTGTGAAGTATTAGCAGACAGGTAAAAAGAACAAGAAACGGGTCGTTTTTATGCATGATGGAGCCCCAGATGGATGGAGTTCGAAGTATTTTATGTAAATCAATTACGCTATCAATTCTAAAGTATTTTTCTAGTGTGTGGGATCAGTACCAGCAGGGTAATGTTAAGAGAGAACATAAACACACGCACTCCTAAGGCTACACGGTTCTGCACTTAAAACAGGCAATAATGTTAGATCACTTCAGTTTCCGACCTATGAGTCATGTGAAATGCAGCGCTGTTAATATCTCACTGTAAGAAATATATTTCCAGCACATGACTTACGTCCTTCTTGTAGGTTTCTCTAAGAATAACTACGTTAACAAACAGTAAAATTGAAAAACTACTTCCTTAAAACAGCGGCTCTGTGTGATACATGCGCAATGTAGCTTTCCAGAGTTATATAGCGTCCACTGCTCACACCCGATCACGGTTCAGAAATTATACTATGCCCAAAT